>NW_028079127.1:13050695-14250695 GCF_014824575.4 Sturnira hondurensis
GATTTCTCAAAAGAGACCTTACAGGCAAGAAGGGGCTGGAAAGAAGTATTCCAAGTCATGAAATCCAAAGACCTACAGCCAAGATTGCTTTATCCAGCAAAACTTTCATTTAGAATGGAAGGACAGATAAAGTGCTTCTCAGATAAGGTCAAGTTCAAAGAGTTCATCATCACCAAGCCCTTATTATATGAAATGCTAAAAGGACTTATATAAGAAAAAGAAGATGAAAAATATGAACAGTGAAAGGACAGCAAACACACAGTTATTAACAACCACACCTAAAACAAAAGCAAACCAAGAGGACAGCTAGATCAGGAGTGGAACCATAGAAATGAAGAACACATGGAGGGTTAGAAATAGGGGGGTGGGAGGGGGAGAAGGGGGGAGAAGGCACAGAAAATAGCATAGAGGGTAGGTAAAAAATAGATAGGGGGGAGGGCGAGAATAGTGGGGGAAATATAGAATCCAAAGACCTTGAGACACGTGGTTATAAACTAAGGGGGGAGAATGGTGGGGGAGGGAGGGTGTGGGTGGAGGGGGATGAAGGGGGGGAATAGAACAACTGTAATGGTATAATCAATAAAATATATTAAAAAAAACACCATGGGTCTCTGGGTGCAGAATTTAGGAGTGGCTTGCCTGCCTGTTTGATTCCATGATCTGGCTTTTCAGGAATGGCCAGGCTGTAGAATTTTATGCCAACCACAAGAATGCAGTTCCACGCACATCTTGATCCACCTTCTCACCTACATGGTCACCACTTGCTCATTTTGATCCTATAGAGTAAGCATTCTAAGAAAAATAAAAATAAAAAGAACAAACACAGACACAGTGAAACAAACACAGACACAGTATATTTTGCAAGAATAAACACAGACACTTTAACACTTGTTAAAGTGTCTGTGTTTATTCTTGCAAAATATACATCTGCTGGTTTTCTTTAATTTCCTCTTTTTTTGAAAGACATGAATTAACTTTATTCCTAATTCTTTCCCTGATCTCCCACCTCTTGTGTTTTAGAGCTGTAAAGATCTGGACCCAGATGAACATCTGGCTCTATGGCTGGCTGTAGATGGTGAACAAGTTATTTATTCTGTGAGCCTAGATTTCCTTACCTGTAAATTGAAAACAATAATGCCTAGCTTATGAGTTTAATAGGATGATTATATGAGATAATGCATGATGCATTTTGCAAAATGATTAACTTACAGTAAGTGAGTTACAGGGATAGGAGCAGAGCATGTAAAACAGGAAACATATCCCTGATCAGTGTGGCTCAGTTGGTTGGGTTTCACTGGTTCAGTTCCTGGTCAGGGTGCATACGGGAGGCAACTGATCAATGTTTCTCTCTCACAGTGATGTTTCTCACCCTCTCTCTTTCCTTGTCTTCCCCTCTTTCTAAAAACAAATAAATAAAATCTTTTAAAAATAAAACAAAAGTGAAAACATAAACAGACATGAAAAATAAGAGACAGGAGCCAAGGAAAGGAACAGAAATTTTAGGAAATAACCAAATCAAATATACATGAAAGAGAAATGAATTTTCTTGTGAAAAAGATACAGGTTCAGAGTTCAAAATAAGATTTTGTCATTTACTAAGGATTGCATAGCATCAGAAACCAGACTACAACCACACCCAATTTTTTTAAGATCAAAATCACAGGCTTTCCTTAGTACATCTTAGAAGTCTGCTCTGCCCAGGAATCTTGCCTTGATGTCAGCATGGGAGGGAGGGAGACCCTTAAGGAAGCCAGATACAAGAGTAGAAGCATTTGATGCTTATAGGGGCAGGAGCAGGTGGACAGGCTATGAAGCATTGATAGTAAATTTTAAAAGGGAACAAGGTTATTGTTTAGTAATTAACTATCTTTGTTAGCAAATAATTTTTTCTCTATTGCCATACAGTTTTATATTATTATCAAGGGGCATATTTTTTCATCATAAGGAATAGATGAGTAGGTTTTGCTTTAAGGGAGTACTGGGGGGAAAAACACAATGTCCATTCTATCCAGGATGTGCTTATTAGGTACCTATCCAGGTATTGTGAATATACAGGTGAACTAAATATGGATCTTGACTTGGGAAAGTGTTCAGGTTAATATAAAATTTTTCTAGAAAAAAAACAATCCTGGAGATCCAAGATGGTGGAGGAGTAACTGGAAGTGACACTAACCTCTGCCCAGGACCAATCTGAATTACAACTAAGTTGTAGAGAAATCATCCTGAATAACCAACTGAACACAAGCTGGAGAGAAGCCTTATAACCATGGATAATAAGAAGAAACCACTTCACCATGATGTGACTTGTAGGAAGTACAGAGATGTGAGACAGCTGGCTGGGCTCCCATGGGTGGCCCCTGATGACACAGAGGGATATTTCAGTTCCTGGGGGAGTTTCCCCTGAGAAGTGTGGGGTTTAAACCCCAAGCTGAGCTCTCCAACCTACAGCACCAGAGGTGGGAAAGGAAGCCAGAAAACACCCATTTGTGAAAAGAATCAGGGTTTCTGTCTGCCAGGGAGAGAGATGGCTGGAGAGTCAGAGAGCCTCTTAAAGGGACAATGCACAAAATTTCATTGGCAACCACTGACCCTGGACTCCTGGGTAAGTGGAGGGCAGAGTGGACTAGAGATGCTTGAGGAGATTCTTGGGGTTGGTGGCTCTGGGGAGAAAAATGAAGGAACAGTCACCAGGATCCCTGTGCTGACTCATTCCCCACACTGCCTCTTTCTCAAGCAGAGACTCCTCTTCAAGTTGCATCAGCCCGAAAGGAAGAGTCCTGCCCCCCACCCCCCACGCCCCACCATGCTGTGCTGGTTAACCCCAGCTGCTGATTATAGGCTAATTATTTAACAACTGTTCAGCTTAAATGGCTGATTAGTTTAACGACTAAGGAGGAAAATACAAAGAAGCAGCCAAAATGGGAAGAAAAAGGAACAGACCCCAAGTGATAGAATAAGAGAATTCTCCAGAAGAAGACCTAGATGAAATGGAGGCAAACAATTTTTCAGACAGAGAGATTCAAGTCATGATTATAAGGATGCTCAGAAACATGAGAAAATACATAGAAATCATAAAAATGGACCAGTCAGAAGTCAAGAATGCAACATCTGAAATAAACAATGCACTGGAAGGAATAAACAGTAGTTTAGATGAAGCAGAGGATTGTATCAGCGCAATCTGTTCTTCGAAAAGATAGTCAAGATTGACAAATTTTTAACCAGACTCACCTAGAAAAAGAAAAAGGACCCAGATAAGTAAAAGGAAAAAGGAAAAAGGAGAAGTAACAAGTGACACAAAAAATACAAAAGTTTGTAAGAAAATATGAACAACTGTATGCCAATAAACTGGACAACCTGGATGAAATGGATAAATTTCTAGAAACATACAGTCTTCCAAAACTGAATCAGGTAGAATCAGAGAATCTGAACAGACAGATTACATCCAGTGAAACTGAAGCAGTAATCAGAAAACTCCCAACAAACAAAAGCCCTGGATTAGATGGCTTCACAGGTGAATTTTACCAAATATTCTAAGAAATGACACCTCTCCTTCTCAGAATATTTCATAAAATTCAAGAGGATCCCAACTCATTTTACAAGGCCAGAACTATCCTAATTCCAAAACCAGATAAAGACACTGCAAAGGAAGAAAATTATAGGCCAATATCTCTGGTGGACATAAATGCTAATCCTCGACAAAATATTAGCAAACTGAATACAGCAATGCACCAAAAAGATCATACACCACGATCAAGTGGGATTTATTCCAGGAATGCAAGGTTGGTACAACATTCACAAATCAATAAATTAATTTGCCACATAAACAAAATGAAGAATAAAAACCACATGATCATATCGATAGATGCAGAAAAAGTGTTTGATAAAATCCAGTACCCATTTATGATAAAAAAATACCTCTCAGCAAAGTGGTATTACAGGGAACATACCTAAACGTAATAAAGGCCATATATGACAAACCCACTGCCCACATTATCCGCCAAGGGCAAACATTTTGAGGATTTCCCTTATGATCAGGACCAAGATAGGGATGTTTGCTTTTGCCTCTCTTATTCAACATGGCACTGGAAGTCCTATCCACAGCAATCAGACAAGAAGAAGAAATAAAAGGCACTCAAATTGGAAAGGAAGCAGTAAAACTGTCTTTATTCACATGGTACTGGCATAAAAGCAGACATATGGATCAATGAAACAGAATAGAGATCCCAGAAATAAACCCACACCTTTATAGTTGATTAATATTTGACAGAAAACAAGCACATACAACATGCTAAAGGTAGTTTAGTCAATAAGTGCTGTTGGGGAAAATTGGACAGATACATGCAGAAAAACGAAACTAGGCCACCTTTTTATATCACACACAAGAATAAATTCAAAATGGATCAAAGACTTTAATGTTAGTACCAAAACCATAAAAATCACAGAAAAAACATAGGCAGCAAAATCTCAGGCATTTCCCATAGCAATATTTTATCAGATATATTGCCCCAGGCAGGGGAAACAAAAGAAAAAATAAACAAATGGGACTGCATCAAACTAAAAAGTTTTTGCACAGCAAAGGAAATCATCAACAAAGTAAAAAGACAACCCACAGAATGAGAGAACATATTTGCTTATACATCTGATAAGGGGTTAACATCCAAAATTTATTTAAAAATTATAAAACTCAACACCAAAAAAACACCCCAAAACAAGCCAATTAAAAAATTGGCAAAGGACTCGAATAGACACTTCTCCAAAGAGGACATACAGATGGCCAATAGACATATGTAAAGATGCTCAATGTCACTAATCATCACAGAAATGCAAATTAAAACCACAATGAGATATTATCTCACACCTGTCAGAAATGCTAGCATCAATAAATCAAGAAACAAGTGCTGGTGAGGATGTGGAGAAAGGGGAACCATTTTGCACAGTTGGTGGAAATGCAGACTGGTGCATCCACTGTGGAAAACCTTATAGAGATACTTCAAAGAATTAAAAATGGATATGCCTTTTGACCCAGTGATCCAACTTCTTGGAATTTATCCAAAGGAACCAAAAACACTAATTCGAAAGAACATAAGAACTCCTATTTTCATTGCAGCATTATTTACAATCACCAAGATATGGAAGCAGCCCGGGTGTCCATTAGTAGATGAGTGGAAAACAACTATGGGACACTTACTCAGTGAAATTCTACTCGGCCAAAAAAAGGAAGAACATTTTACCCTCTGTGACAGCATGGATTGTTCTGGAGAACATTATGCTAAGTGAAATAAGCCAGTCAGAGAAAGACAAATACCATATGATTTCGCTCATATGTTGAACCTAATGAACAAACTAAACTAACAAGGAAAATGGGGTCTCATAGATGGAGAACAGATGACAGCTAGTGGGCAGAGGGATGTGAGGGAGTGAAGGGATTGAGCAAAGAGAAAATGATGTGGACTCCAAAAAATTGGAGCCAAGGTTAAAAGTATAATAGGGAGAGAAAAATTCAGTTGAAAAGTTGTGTTAAATTTAGTTGGTACCAAGACCTCCCTGGTGGTAAAAAAAAAAAAAAAAAAAAAAAAGGAAAAAAGACTCATGGACAAGGACACCAGTGTGGTGATTGGTGATTGCTGGAAGGAAGGTGCTATAAGGAGACTAAAAGGTAATGTAAAAAAAATACGATCAAGAATAAGTAGCCCTGACTGGCTTAGCTCAGTGGATTGAGCATGGTCTGCAAACCAAAGGGTCACCAGTTCAATTCCCAGTCAGGGCACATGCCTGGGTTGTGGGCCAGGTCCCAGTATGGGGCGCGTGAGGAGCAACCACACATTGATAGTTCTCCCCTCCTCTTTCTCCTTCTCTTCCCCTCTCTCTAAAAAGAAGTAAATAAAATATTAAAAAATAAATAAATTCTTTAAAAAGAATAAATAAAAGTAAGTAAAACTAAAAAACCAAACCTAAATTTGGTTGCTTAAAATTATAGCAGCGATTTATTATTTCGCATAATTCTATAGGTGACCTGGTTGTTCTCCTGCTGGTCTTTGTTGATGTCTCTTATGAGATTGCAGTGAAGTGGTGGCAGTGGCTGGAATCACCTGAAGGCTCATTTGTGATGCTGGGATAACTGGGCTTTTCTGCTTTCCCATATAATCTCTAAGGCTTCTTCTCCACATGGACCTCTTCTGTGTCTGTCTATTATGTAACTGTGGCAAAATCAGCTTTCAAGAGGGAAGAAGTGGAGGCTGTTAGCCCCCTTAGAAGCTAAGCCCAGAATTGACACAGCATCATTTCCACTGTATTCTTTTTTGCTACTATAAATCCAAAGCAAAGAGCTATTGGAAAAACAGCTCTCATAACAAATAAAAATTTTTGTCATGCTAGTTTTCCTAGTGTAAATATTCACTACCAGTGTGACATCACTGAACACAGAATTGGGAAGAGATGTGCACAGTTGGCTCTCAAGAAGTGCTATGAGCTGGCTCATAACCACCAAGGTTCAATGTGAGAAATGATTAGGCAAAGTCAAGAACACCAGAAGATGTGCTGCAGACAGCATTTGAGATGTTGCTTTTTTGCCATGTTGTCAGTTTGGGTCAAACAAACTCTTATACATTTTTTTTAAAGACATGGCTCTTTGAGGGCCATCTTTGAAGACTGCCACAGAAACAAGCAGTCTTAATGGGAAAGAAAGATTCATAAATAGATTATTACAGTGTTAGCATTCAGCAAGATAGAATAAAATATCATACTAAATGTATCATCAGAGAGCTACGGGAGCACTGAGAAAATGACTGACTGCTAGGGGATGTCAATGAAGATGCACAGCACAGGTGATGATTCAACTGAGTCTTGTAGAATAAATATGAATGAATTTACCAGGTAGAAAAGGGGAAGGAGACATTAATTAAAGGGGATAGCTTGCACAAGTCCAAGGATTGTTACAATAAAACAATGTAGAGAATGGCAAAAAATTTTCTTTGTCATGTGGATGTAGTGAAAACACATCTTGGCTGTTCACAAAAGCTGTTCATTGTTCATTTCAAGTAATTCCTAATACTTTGATGTCTAACTTATATATCTCCCCCCAATTTTTATATATATAAGTGGCAAAGAATTTTTTCATACCATGTGGGTCATTTTTAAAAGGAAGATTTAGCTCAGTGGAGTGAGTGCGGGCCTGCGAACCAAATAACTGCGGTTCGATTCCCAGTCAGGGCACATGCCTGGGTTGCAGGCCAGTTCCCAGCAGGGGTCCCACGAGAAGCAACCACACATTGATATTTCTCTCTTCCTCTTTCCTTCCCTTCCCATCTAAAACTAAATAATAAAATCTTAAAAAAAATAAAATAAAAGGAAATTTACTTTGTATAAATAGAGCATCTTCAGAAGACAGAAACAGAAAGAGAGGCTAAAATTATCTTCAGTGGTTGACTCTGAAGGTTCTTGAATACACTTTAAGAAGCCTGGAACTTATCTAGTAGGCAACAAAACTCCCTCAGACAATTCTATAAAAAGAGTGGCATGAATGTACTACTTTCCTATGGCTGCTGTAAACACTTAATGCATACTTAATGGCTTGAGACAACCCATATTTGTTGTGCACAGTAGTGGAGATCAGAGGTCCAAAGTCAGCATCATTGGGCTAACATCAAGGTGCCGGGAGGGCTGCACTCCTGGAGGTTCTAGGGAGGAATTTGTTCCCTGCCGTTTTCAGTTTCTAGAGTCCACCTACATTTCTTAGTTCATGTCCACTTCCATACATGACTGCAACCTCTTAGTTCTGTAAGTACATCTCCTAGAACACACTTTTACCTTTTTACCTCCGAGTCCACCCACATTTCTTAGTTCATGTCCACTTCCATACCTGACTGCAACCTCTTAGTTCTGTAAGTACATCTCCTAGAACACACTTTTACCTTTTTACCTCCTTCGTATAAGGGACCCTTGTGATTACATTGGACCTGTACAGGAATACAGGGAAATCTCCCCACATCAAGATCCTTTGGATCTCAGATCTGCAAAGTTCCTTTTCCTTGTAAAGGAACGTATGCACAGGTTTCAGGGATTAGGGTGTAGGCATCTTTGAGGGGAGGGAATTGTTCAGTCTACCACGCATGATCAGATTTATGTTTTAGAAATATCGCTCTGGAGGTTTCTGTTCAAGATGGTGGCATAAGTAAACTCAGTACCCAAATCCTCCCACACCATGTCAAAATTACAGCTAGACTACAGAATAACCATCACTCAAAACTGCCCGAAATCTACGTGAATGTAGTCCTATGACTAAGGATATAAAAAATAAACCACATCAAGACTGGTAGGAGGGGCAGAGACTCAGAAGGAAGTGGTCCAACATCAACCTGTGGTGGATAAAAAGTGGGGTATTATCTTGGATACAGAGGTCCTCCCAAGGACAAAGGGGGACCAGCTCCACACCAGCTCCCCCGCCCCCAGGCCCAGGGTTCCAGTGCTAGAAAAAGAAGTCCCCATAGCCTCTGGATATAAAATCCAGCTTGGATTGTGGCTGAGAGACTGAAGTCCCAGGTATTCCTCTTAGAGGGCTCAGGCACAGACTCACTGGACTCACTCTCTGAGTCCCAGTGCTAGGGCAGCAGGAACATACTAGGAGGAACTGAGTGGTCTGGCATTGGGGCAAGTGCTGAAAGGGCAGCTTTTTCTCAGACAAAGTGCTGGCAAAGGCCATTATTCCTTTTTTGGGCCTTTCCCTGACAGAGTCAACAGGTGGGCACCATATCTGAGTCTCCATCAACCTGGCTAATACAGTTTTCCCTGCCTTGGTGATTCCCTGAAACTTGTTTCCACCCAACTTGTGGGCCAAACCCAAGCTGTTTCGAGTGGCATTTCCATACAAATGGCCTGACTCATGCTCTGAACTTTTCTAAAATCTCTCAAACAAGCAGCATCTAGCCTTGGTGTGTTTCCTACTTCTCACTAAGAGGCCTCCTAGCCCAGCACTAGAGGCAGCTGGCCTTGGTTTGTAGCTTGGCCTCTCCTGTGTACCTCCAGGCCCAGCACAAGTAGCAAACACCTGCATATCACTTTGTAGCTTATGTCAGGCGACCCCATGCAGGATACAGGTTGTGACTGACCTTTCAGGGCACAAGTGGTGGCTGACTATGACCTTCACCTCCTGGAAGGCCCTTGAGCCAGTGTACCCAGTAAACAGCATTAAACCATATCCAAGCACCACCTGCCCTCCTTCACAGGGATATGCTTAAGGGGCAGACATGTCAGGCACCTGAACCCTGCTAGAGTAAGTCCCACTCTATGAAATTGGCCCCTGCATAGCTGATCTTCCATGGTGGTGGGCAGCCAGTCCTCAAAGCCAATCAGCCTGGGGGGGTTGATCCCTTCCATTAAGGTGCCAACAGCAAACAAGTCTCAAGTACAACAGGAGAGTACACAGAGTCCACACAGGGCTACATCTGGAGCACCAAGCTTGGTGACAGAGGAGGCTGTGCTAATGGCCCTGGAGAATACCCACTACCTATGGTCACTCTACCATGTCCAGGAGATGTAGCAGCTCTGCCTAGTGCACAGAAACAAACATAAGGAGGCAGCCAAAATGAGGAGGCAAAGAAACATGCCCCAAAAGAAAGAACAGAACAACACTCCTAAAAAAAACCCAACTAAACAAGATTGCCCATGGAGACAAGCAATCTACTAGATAGAGAGTTCAAAACACAGGTTATAAGCATGCTCAATAATCTTAGGGAAGAGGAGATGAACTGATGAGAACTACAACAAAAAGGTAGAGAAATGAAAATAGAGATGGAAAACATGAAAAAGAGTCTGTCAGAAATGAAGAATACACTAACTGAAACAAAGAATACATTAGAGAATCAACAGTAGAGTAGATGAAGCCAAGAATCAAATCAGAGATTTAGAAGATAAGAAACAGAAGACACCCAATCAGAACAACAACAATAAAAATCAAAAAAATAAGGATAGTATAAGGAGCCTCTGGGACAAATTCAAGCATACCAGCATTCACATCATAGGGGTACAGGAAGGAGAAGAGAGTAAGACATTTAAAATCAATGTGAAAAAAATAATGATGAAAAACACTCCTAACCTGGTGAAGAAATCATGCATAGAAGTCCAGGAAGCACAGAGAATCCCAAACAAGATGAACCCAAAAAGCTCCACACCAAGAACTGTCATAATTAAAAAGCCAAAGGTTAAACACAAAGAGAGGATCTTAAGAGCAGCAAGAGAAAAGTAGTTAGTTATCTACAAGGGAGTTTCCATAAGACTGTCAGCTGATTTCTCAATGGAAACTTTGCAGGCCAAAAGGGATTGGTATAAAATATTCCAAGCAATGTAAAGCAAGAACCTACAACCAAGATTATTCTACCCTGAAATGCTGTTAGAACTGAAGGACAGTTAAAGAGCTTCTCAGACAAGAAAAAGCTAAAGGAGTTTATCATCACTGAAACAATATTAAAAGAAATGATAATGGCACTTCTTAGAAGAAGAAGAAGAAGAAGAAGAAGAAGAAGAAGAAGAAGGAGAAGGAGAAGAAAATATAAATAATAAAATAGCAGCTAATACATATATATCAACAATTATTTTAAAAACAAATAAATGAAATATTTGAATCAAAGACATATAGACATTTGAATGGAACAAAATGAGACCCTTACCCTGCCCAGTGTAGCTCAGTGGATTGAGTACCAGCCTGTGAACGAAAGAGTCACTCATTCGATTTCCAGTAGGGGCTCATTCCTGGGTTGCAGGCCAGGTCCCCAGTTGGGAGAATACATGAAGCAACCACACACTGATGTTTCTCTGCCACTCTTTCTCCCTCCCTTTCCCTAAAAACAAATAAATAAATTTTTTTTAAAAAAGATCCTCACGTAGGCTGTCTACAAAAGACTTCAGATTGAAAGACATACATAGACTAAAAGTAAAGGGAGAGAAAAGATATTTCATGAAAATGGAAACAAACAAGAAATGCTGGTGTAACAATACTTACACCAGGCAAAATGGGTCTGAAACACAAAATAAAAGAATAAGCAGAACAGACTCATAGATATAGAGAATATTTTGACAGTTGCCAGATGGGAGGGCAGCTGGGGGGATGGTTGAAAAAGGTGAGGGGATTAATAAGTACACATTGGTAATTACAGAATAGATACAGGGTTGTAAAGTACAACATATGGAATATAGTCAATAATATTGTAGTAACTATGTATGGTGTCTAATGGGTACTAGATTCATCAGAGCAATCATTTAGCAAGTTATATAATATCTAATCCATGGCTTGCATACCTGAAACTGAAATAATATTGTATGCCAACTATAATTTAACAATAAAACTCATTTAAAGTAAAAAATATTAATAGACTTACCATATGAATTAGAAACCCCTCTTTTTGGAAACCCCTCTTTTTGGTTTATACCTGAAAAATTTGAAAACATTTATTCAAAAACATATATGAACCCTTATGTTCATTGCAGCATTATTCACAGTGGCCAAGACATGGAAATAGCCTAAATGTTCTTCAGTAGATAATTGGATAAAAAAGATGTGGCACATATAGACAATGGACTACTACTTAGCTATAAGAAAAGATGAAATATTACTGCCATTTGCAACAACATGGGTGGGTCTTGAGAATATTATGGGAAGTGAAATAAGTCAGACAGAAAAAGTCTAGAATAATATGATTCTACCCATATGTCAGATATACAACTGAAAGCAACAAATGAACAAATAAGAAAAACAAACAAAACTCAAAGACACAGGCAATAGTGTGGTTGTTGCATGAGAGAAGGGAGTGAAGAGGTAGTAAAAGGTAAAAGGGGGTCAGATATATGGTGCTGACGGAGATTTGACTTAATGGTGGGCACACTGCAATATAAAAATGATGTAACATAAAATTGGACACCTGAAACCTATATAATCTTATTAACCAATGTAACCCCCCAATAAGTTTAATTTTAAAAAGTGGAGAAAAGAAGTATCAGCATGGAGACTGCATGCAGAGTTGATCTAAGAGGAGTAACACAGTTTGGGAAAGTAAACTATAGGCTGTGGCAGTAGGTGAGTAGCCTTGAAGTGAAATGGGACAAGGAGGACAGGAAGGTGGATATGAATTTCGAATAGAGCTAGAAATTGGGATTAACAAAAATTTCATGACAAGGAAGAACTAGGGAGTGAAGGAGAATCAAGGTTGACTTCAGTTGTTGACTTCAACTATGTGATTGTGATATAATTACACCGTAGGAGGTTTGGGGTGGGGAGACAATAATTTTAGTTTGGACTGTATTTTTTGAGTAGTTCTTGTAACATTGTGGCAGTGAGGCCATATACTGTTAAAATATAGGCATGAAACTTAATATAGGTAATAAGTTTCTTTCTTATATAGGTATTAAGAAAGAGATTGTCCATGGAAAACGCACTGAGGGGGAAGAGAAGATCAAGAATAGAACCCTAAGGACTTCTGCCAAGATGGAGGCATAGGTGGAAACAATACAACAAAGGTTTGGAGAACAAAGACACAGCCAAAGAACAGAAAATTGAATTATACGGAAGTCTGACAACAACGAACCATTCAACTGGGACGGTAAGAGGGGCGGAGCTAGCAACAGAGCAGGGTCTGGCAGGAAAGACCCCCGACCTAGGCATGCAGGTAGACCAGACCCAGTCAGGGTGTGGGGCAGACTAACTGTGGTCGCACATTCGCATACAGTGAGATGGACCACGAAGGCCCCAGAGGGCAAACCCAGTGGTGGAGGGCTGACGGCTGTGGCACACTCGCATGCAGTGGGACGAATCGCGCGGGCCCTGGTGACGTTGGCAGCTGCAGCACCTGTGGCGGCAGCACCATTGCTCCTCATTGACCCCGCCCCCACATACAAGTCACAACCCAGAGACTGAGTTGCCCTGCTCTGGTGAACACCTAGGGCTCCGATCCTGCTATGTAACAGGCACAAACAGCCCAAAAGATGGTGCAAGAAGAACTCAAAGTCCCAGAGCCGATAACTCTAAGCGACCAAGAAATTGCCAGCCTCTCTGGCAATCTCAAGACACTGTTTATTAGGATGCTCACAGAACTGGTTGATTATAGTCACAAATTAGAGGAACATATGAAGGCTAAACTAATTGAAATGACGGGAGATGCACAGGAAACCAATAGTGATGGAAAGGAAACTGGGACTCAAATCAATGGAATGGACCAGAAGGAAGAACAAAACATCCCACCAGAAAGGAATGAAGAAATGAGAATTCAAAAAAATGAGGAGAGGCTTAGGAACCTCCAGGACATCTTGAAACATTCCAACATCCGGATTATAGGGGTACCAGAAGGGGGAAAGAANTTCCTCCTGAGCGCTGGGAGCCCTGGGGTCTGGTTCTGCCAGAGATTCCCAAAGGGGTATTCTGTGTATGCTTCTGTGGGCGATGGAGGAGGAGGCCGCTGTCTCCAAGGATGTCCTGTGCTCGCAGACACCTGGAAACCACGGCCAGGCGGTGTCGCGATTGGCGCTGTGGTTGACGTTCTCGGAGGGGAGACAGAACCTCATTTTCATCCTCACTTCCATTTCTCTGACATCTGAAAAGTGAGGGTTTTTCATGCGTTTGCTTTTCCTCGTGTCCGGCTTCTTGCCTCAGGGGCCCGACCTGTTGTTTGTCCATTCTTACCACCTTGGGTTGTCTGACGTCCCCTGTCACTGGTTGCTTTGTGAACGTGACTTCCCTGTTCTGGATACAAGGCCTCGCTCAGATGTGTAACTGCAGACACCCTCTCCCCACAGCTTGCCTCCGTCCCCAGTGTTTTGCCCAGTAATATTTTTTGAGGGACAGAATGTCAGAATTTCAAAGAAGTGGACTTGTCAAGCCTTTTTTTGCAGTGTTTTGTTTTTGTCCTCGTATAAGGAAATACCTTATTCAAGGATGTGGTGACTCGCTCTTTTGTTGTTGTCTGGGAGCTTTATTATTTTACCCTCGAGGTCTGTGACTGTACGGTGTGAGGCAGGGATTCCCACTTTACTGGTTTCGTAGGAATAGAGGCTCAGGGCAGCACCAGGTGGCGAAAACACCCTCATTTCCCACAGTAGCACTTTATTAAAAGTGAGGGGCCATGCGGGTCTGTTTCTGAGCTCGCTGCCCCTCCCCAACCCCATTTATTCTTAGACCAAAGTCACGCCGTTGGAATCATTGCCCCTTTAAAAATAAGCCCTGTCCGTGGGCGGTTCCAGTGCCCCTGGGATCAGCTTCCAGGCGGTACCTCCTGTTCTTTGCCCTCCAGGTTTCCTCAGAAATTCTGTCATCAGCCCATGGCACCTCGCACAGAGCTGCTGCAGGTTTTGGCTGAGATCACGTTCTACCTTACAGAAGACAAAATTGCTGAGACGCTGCGTGTTTACAGTGTGACGCTTCCCAATCCGTGAATGTACTGTGCCCTCCGTTTACTGAGGTCTTTTACTTCTCTAACGACGTTTTACGGTTTCCTGGGTAGGCATCGTGCACGTGTCCAGGAGGTTGTTTTGCAAGTGTGTGTCCAGTACGTTACGGATGCTAATGCAGTGGTTTTCATTCTTCTTCAAATGTATCTTTCAACTATAGCTGACATGCCCCGTTATGAGTTTCCGGTGTATAACCCAGCGGTTAGACGTTTATAAACCCTACCAAGTGGAGCCCAGAGAAATCTAGTGCCCGCGCGGCCCCATCCGGGGTTATGAAACTGTTATGGACTCTCGCCTGCCCCGGCCTCTACACCCCTGTGCCTGTCCCATGAGGAGCGACGTGTACTTCCCCGTCCTGTCCCCTTTTTCACCCATGTCTCGCCTCTTGCCTTCAGGTGAGCATCCATTTGTCCTCCGCCTCTATGGGGTTGTTTCTATTTTGTTGAAAATATAAATAACCGTTTCTCGGACAAAAGTCTCGCTCCAAGCTCTCTCATTCCACAGGAAAATCATTGTTAAAAAATGAAAGAATTCTAACACTGCCTTTTATCAGCCTCCTGGTCTGTTTTACCTGAACCGTGAACAGCGAAGGTCTGACCTTAATGTGTAAGGCAAGAGGTTAAAGTATAAAGAAATTCATCTCAAACTATTTTTTTAAAAAAATCATATTCGTTCTCTTTGATCTGATACCAAACAGGCGAAGTGCCTCCTTTGTTAACGCATTATTTTTAGAGTGTAGTCCGGGTTTCCTGGAATTAGAGTAAGACCCACTTAATAAGCCATCACAGTTTGTCTGTTACAGCACAGCTCTCTGCTCCCCATTAGTAAAATAATCTTCAAACAAGGGAAGCACGGCCGACCGCACGAAGTTCTCGCCTCGCCAGATCGCTGTGAATCGCATCAGAGGCTTTGGCGAGGTCCATAAATGTTGCCTTTTCACACCCTCGCTTGAAAGTGGCAGAAAATGAGCTCCCGTTCCCTGGGATGCGCTCAGCGTGGGGCCGCTCACCACAGGTGTGTCGGCCGATGTTTACGGACCGATCTGCGTGCACTTTGTCTCAAACGAGTGGAAGGAGCGATCGGCGGCCCCAGAGCAGCGTTAGAAGGCGCACCGGTCATTGGTCCTCTGTTGACAACGGCAGTGGTGTCTCTCACACAGAGAGACAGGCTTCTGCTGGACAACTCCACAGAGAGCGTGGACTTAGCCCTGGCCGGGTGNGGCGAGGTCCATAAATGTTGCCTTTTCACACCCTCGCTTGAAAGTGGCAGAAAATGAGCTCCCGTTCCCTGGGATGCGCTCAGCGTGGGGCCGCTCATCACGGGTGTGTCGGCCGATGTTTACGGACCGATCTGCGTGCATTTTGTCTCAAACGAGTGGAAGGAGCGATCGGCGGCCCAGAGCAGCATTAGAAGGCGCACCGGTCATTGGTCCTCTGTTGACAACAGCAGTGGTGTCTCTCACACAGAGAGACAGGCTTCTGCTGGACAACTCCACAGAGAGCGTGGACTTAGCCCTGGCTGGGTGGCTCCGTGGGTTGGAGCGTCATCCCGTACAACCCAAAGGATGTGGGTTCGATCTCCGGTCGGGGCCTGTGTGGGAGACAACAATCAAGGTTTCTCTCTCCCTCTTTCTCTCCCTTCCTTCCTCTTCAAAATCAGTAAACATACTTTTTTTAATTTGTGTATTTATTCTTTTTTAATATTTTTTAAATTTATGTATCTTTAGAGGGAAAGGGAAGGAGAGAAGGAGAGAAATATCAATGTATGGTTACCTCTCGTGCGTCCCCTGCTGGGAACTGGCCTGCAACCCAGGCATGTGCCCTGACTGGGAATCGAACCGCGATCCTGTGGTTCGCAGGCCCGCGCTCAATCCACTGAGCTACACCAGCCAGGGCCTCATATTTTTTTAATTAAAAAATAAATATTGTGGCCTTCGCCGTTTTTTACTTTAAGGCTGACCGTGTCCTCACCCGTTCCCCCTAACTTCTCTTGCTACAAACAGTGGGTATTTGCCCATCAATTCAACTCTGCTGAGGTGGGGAGGTGGGAGCGTGGATGGCCGGCGTGCAGAGCCAGACAGCGCAGGCCAGTGCGACGAGGGGGGAGTCGCTGGACCCCAAGGGGATCGGAGTCTCGCAGGGGCCTCGTGATTCTGCAGACCCGACGTGGTGCTCAGGACTGGACCAAACCTTCAGGGCGTCTTATGCTCTAAGGTGCCCGTTCCTCTGACAGTGTCATCGTTCGACCTCCACACCCTGCGTGTTGATGTGTGTCTGTTTCCGAAACAGCACATACGTGTTACCTGAGGTGTCCCAAGCCAGAGAGGAGGCAAGACAGGGAGTCAAAGATGCCATCGGGAGGGGAAGAGTGTGTCACTTCGCAGTGACACTTGAATGAAGCTGTTATTTAGCTGCTGGGCCCGGGTCACATGTTAACTTCACCTATTCCTGAAATATTACCGGGGCGCCCTGGGCAACACTCTGAATAGAGGGCTTCCCAGGGGCCACAATCCGTGGGATTTGGGGGGGACACAGGGTCATCTCCCGACCCCCAATTCCAAGCCCTATTTGTCTGTCCAGCCTCTGAACTTTGATCCAACGTCTTAAATGAACTTTCCTTAATATCTCCTTCTCACGGATCCAATTTCAGGGCCCCAAACCTACTCCAAGATGGTCTTTTAAAAGCACAGACTTACAAGGCTGAAAACTAACCTAGAGTGAGCCCTGGCCTGGTGGCTGGATTGCTAGAGAATTGTCCGGAGGCACCAGGGCCGCGTGTTCGATCCCCAGTCACGGCATGTATAAGGAACAACCAATGAATGCATGACTACGTGGAACACCAAATCAGTCTCTCTCTCCCTGTCTCTCTCTCTAACAAACGTTTAAAAAATAACCTAGAATGGGCCTAAATAGAAGAGTGTGTACCATGTACCGATAGCTCTGGAAATGCCCTCGATCAGGGGCTGTGCAGCAAAGCCTTCCCACGCCGGGCCGGTCGGTTCTGCTCCACATACCACAGCGAGGGCACCCCAGGAGACGGTCGCCTTGTTTCCCATTGGCCAGGCACAGCGCTGGGCTGTTGCTAAGTGACCGCACGTGTGATTCATGGCTGTGTTACAAAAAATTTAATTATGAGGCACACATAAGCAGCGTTCGTCGGGAGCCTTCAAATAACAGGAAGCAGCTTAATTACTGTCGGCTCCCACTAGGAGGTCACCCGGCATGGCCTGGCTGGGCCAGCCCCGTGCTGGGTCTGCGTTCCTGTGGCGCGTGACGAGGGCCCGGGTGGGCCGGTGGCTGGTGGAGGATCTTTGACTGCGTGTCTGGTGCTGAGTTACCAGACGGGATGCCCAAGTGGCCCTTGCAGGAGCTAGGACTGATTTTTAATAATGACACCCGGCTGAGTCACAGCCCATCGCCACGTCACGGGCCTCAAGACCCCTGTCGGTCTGTGTGGTCTTTATTGTTCCTGGTGGGACTCAGCCCAGAGGGCCCGGTGGGAGAGAGGGACGTGCAAACGGGCTGAAAATCAAAACCAACACGGCAGAACTTACCAGGGATCAGTGCCATCCGCCATGCAGGTTAGAAAAGGAGATATCAAGAACACCTGGGCAGAGCAGCCCCCCGAGAGTCCTTGCTAGCAAAACAAAACGACAGAATATCACCCTGCATCCTCGTGGACCTCAGGGTGCGTGAGGGCCGGTCTCGGGACCCTGCCGAAGAGACGGCAGGAAACAGGTGCTGTGATTGTGTACGGCACCTTCATACCCATTCATTAAGATTTGCTCAGTGAGTTATTGTTATTATGTTTTAACCCTCACTTGAGTGAGGATATATTTATTGAGTGTAGAGAGAGGGGAAGAGGAAGGGAGGGAGGAGGTGGGGAGAGAGAGAGAGAGAGAGATCAATCAGTTGCTTCTAATACACTCCCCGATTAGCGATGGAACCCACAACCTAGGTATGTGCCCTGACCGGGGATTGAACCTGCAACATTTTGGTGCACAGGACGATGCTCCGACTTACAGAGCCACCCAGCCAGGACTCCTCTGTTAGGTGCTCACCCCAGTGGGTGTCCTCACCCTGGAGGACGGACGCAGGGACTTTTGTCAGTGACTTTTCCTGGGTTTGACAGGGCTCAGCGGGTGGCCTGTTCATTTGGCCACGTGTCAGGCCGAGAGAGAGGGCAGCGCGACTCTCCATCATTTCAAGAAATAGATGGACTCGGGCATGGAGGGCATGGTAGGTTTCTGTTGGGCCTTGAAGGCCTCCCCGCGCCAGCACCGTGCACAAGCTGGGCGGTGCCGCTCCCCCGCCGAGAGGGAAAACCAGGAACACAACGAAAATGAGCCTTGTCATGCCAGGACCGGCTTTCACGAGCAGAATCGTGACGTAGCAGCGATGTCACAGAGAGCGTTGGATTCAGGGGCCCAGGAGGGGCCTGCATGTGAGTTTGGCCAAAGCTCAGAGACAGAGAAGCGTGGGGGGACCGTCCTGCTGCGCCCTCTTCCCCCAGGAGCGATGGACGGCCCTTTCACGTGTGACTAGATCTCGCAGAATATCCCTGGAGCCAGGCGTGGCCCCCTGGGCTGTGAGTCCACGGACTCGCCTGGAATTCACTGCTCAGGTCCCCGGCTTGCTCCTCTCGGCCTCTCTGTCCGTGTTCATGCTCTCTAAGCCGTGGGAATGAGCCCTTTCTCCTCTGCCCGGCGAGCGTGCCACCAAGTGCTCCTGGCAGGTTTCATAGCCACCTGTCCCCCCCTGGGGCCGCTCCCCTGTCACCCCCGGAGGCCTGGCCCCGAGTGACATTACTCACACTGCCTGGAAATGCTCATGCAGCTCAGGGTGGGCGTGTGCTCTTAGTGGGGGCTGGGTCCTCTGGGTGGGGCCCCAAATTAGGGAGAGAAGGAAGAAGGACAGGACCCCCAAGCACTGTTGTGATGGGCTAGGGGAACCGGTGTGACCCAGGGACCAGGATTCGGGGACCCCAGCGAAGACACTGCACCTGCAGCCAAATGCCTCGCCCATCTCCTGCCGGATGGGGAAAACCTTCCCGCAGCTCCAGGTTGATGGTTAGAATCAACCATCAAGCCAAGCCAGCCTTGGCTTTTTGGTCAGAATCTGCCCCTCCCAGGGGCGGGGTCACATCTTCCGCCCAGCAGCACTGGTCCACCCAGGACTCCCGCCGGAGGACCAGGGATGGAGCTTCTAAAACCGAGGTGCCCGCACACACCTGCAGAGATTCTAATGTGATTGGTCCCTGAGTCACCTACAAGCCCCGCCCAGTGGTTGGCTCGGTGGAAGGGGGAGTGGCAGGGGGCGGGAGCGTCGTCCTCTGGGACAAAAGGGTGTGGGTTCAGTTCCCGGTCATACATGCACCTGGGGTGCAGGTTAGGTCCCCAGGTGGGGTCCGATCAGACGGCAGCCACTCAGTGTCTCTCTCCCTCTCCCATCCCCTCTCTCTGAAAGCAATAAACGTATTCTTGGGTAAGGATTAAAGAATAATGATAAAAAAAGAAAAGCTCTCCCGGACGATTTTCACGTGCCACCGTGATGGGACCCCTTGCCTTAGGGTGCCGGATGCATCGGGATTTTCTTACATCGACAGGCTTCCCACGTGTGGGAAACTGGGAGAGCAGAGCCCACCCAAACAGTTGAAGGGGTCACGGAAACCGGAATCGAAGGCGCTGAAGGCCTGTTTCCTTCCCAATCACGACGCCAGTCTCGTTTGCACCGTAGCAGGAGTCACTGCCCAGGAAGCCTTATCGTTTTTCTCAGTTGTCTGTGGTAAAGAAGATTGTTAGATTAATTTACCCGGAGTTTGGACGTGTGTGGGAAGCCGCTGATGGTATCCACCTCCCGGCGAGGCCTGCTTGTATGCTAGAAGGACACGTGTGGTCAGTACATTTGTCCTGTCTCCAGGGTGGTCTCTGCCTTCCCCAGGGGCAGACAAGGGTCCCCGAGGCCCAGGCAGTAACTGAGAGACAAGAACGGACCGAACCCAGGATTGCCTCATGCGGCGGAGCCTTTCTGTGTTTCCCAGTCTCCTGCCAAGGTGACCGGCAGTGACAGCTAGGGGCAGGGGTCCCAGCACCAGCCACAGCCTGCTTGGCGTTTAGGACACGCATGTCACGTCACATCCCGGTGAAAAGAAAAAGTGACCTGGGTCGTTAGTGAGCAGGCAGCGCTCACAGTTCGCCGTTTCGAAAGTCGCGTTTGGTTTCCGTTTTGTTTTTTCCCTGTTCAAAGTCCGCTGGTCAGGATTCCTGCCCCGCCCGCCCCGCCCGCCCCGCCCCCACCCCGTGACTGACAAGCCTCTACATCTGTGCCCCATGTTGCCTCTTACCGTTGGGGACGTCCTGTAGCAAGCTGGACCCGCAGTTGTCACACACTTTGGAGCTCCATAACCGTCAGCTTCTCCCTGAGTCTCCGGGCCACACAACTCGGCTCCGGGTGGTACAGTTTCGTTTACTTGGCTTCCCCCGCCCCCCACATTGCTGCGAGAATCTCATTTTAATGAAAGGGAGTAGCAGACGAAACAATAAAACCATAGAAAATATCAGAGCAGAACCTGCATAGGGTAAATCTTGTCTCCTAAAACCTTTCTCCCCGTGGTGTGTGTACGTAATTGGGTTGTCTGTGAAGTTTGTTTTATGTGGTGCGGCGTAGGACTTTGAAAGCGATTGGAGAATGCTATTCGTTAATCTCACTGCACAAGTCATAAACATCAAGACAGTAGACTCATATATATATATATGTGAATATATATGTGTATATATATATATATGAGTCTCATATAAACCTTTTAAGCCTCAGCCAAGGATATTTTTATCGATCTGAGAGAGGGAGAACCATCCATCAGTCCCCTCCTGTGTGTACCCTGACTGGAGATCGAACTTGAAACCTAGGCATGTGCCCTGACTCTGGATCGAACCCGCAACCTTTTGGGGTGTGAGACGATGCTGCAACCAATGGAACCCCCTGACCAGGGCTCTCATATTTTCTAGCAAACTCGGAACCGGGGCAGATAGTGACCCGCCCGGCTCATTGTTGCCACTCCATGCAGACCGGCAGCACCACCTGAGGAGCTGTTGGAGAAGCGGATTTGGGGGGGTCTTTCCCCATGTCTGCTCCTCAGAAACTCCGGGTGCAGGGCTCACAAAATGTGTTTAACAAGCCCCTTCCCCGGCTATGCGCGGATGACATCAGACTCACAGGGAGGCACTAGTATATAACACATCGGACTGTGGAGAAAGGCTGGTTTGCTGCCCGAGTTTTAAGAACTAATTCTAATACTTAGAAATACGTACCCTCTCATGAATCTCCGTGTGGTTGAAAGTGAGCTGGGTTGTTGTTTTTTTCAGCAGATAAACATTAAACACAATGAGACTTAAAATTTTGCAGCTTTGCTGCCGTGGCCAGGTGGTTCAGTGGGTTGGAGCATCGTCCTGAACACCAAAAGGTTGCGGGTTCAATCCCCTGGGTTTCAGGTCCCACCCCCACTCAGGGTGGGAACAGGGGGCAACTGATGGGTGTTTCTCTCTCCCTCCCCCCACTTCCTCTCTTTCTAAAACCAAGAAATATATTCTCTGGTGAGGATTCAAAACCTGTTTTTTAATTTCGGGCAGCTTTGCCCACACCACATGTAGCAATGCCTGTGAACACGCGAAGCAGGGAAGAAATGCGTTTGTGTCACGGAGGGAAACCTCCATCGGTTCTTTACGCAAACACAATCCCCTGTGGCTGATGGCCTTGGAGTTGGTCGTTTCAGGCACCCACACGGGAGGCGGCTCGCCTGCCGCCAGCCGCACGGCCGTCACCGGGCTGGTCTGCGGGCCCGCGGCTCTCGGGAATTCAGAGAAGTTGTGCCCACACCGCAGGCTCTGGTTCTCCTGTTCATGGGCTATCATTTGGCTCTCAACTGGAGAACTGTCTCCTGAGAATAGCATGGTTTCCCAGCCTTTGGCTTTTTGAGAAAGTCAGTGATTCTGCATCGTGTTCCTTGGCCCTGAAAGGAAATCCTCAGCTTGAGGGGAGTCTTCCTTTGTCTTTCATCAAACCCTTTTGGGGACAAACAAATCAAATGAATAATAATAGTTATCATCATTGGGTAACACCCACCACTAATAGGTATAGACTATGCCTTAGAGCTGAGCAGAGTTATCAGCTACTTTGTTGCACTAAGGCCCAGTGTTCATCACAACCCCGTGAGGCAGGTCAGTCTCACCCACATTTTGTACGAGAAGGACTGGGGGGCAGAGTGGTTACATTCAATGCAGTGACTGAGCTGGGAGAAACACGCAAGAGTTCAGACTCTTCGCTATTTTTTAAATTTTTTTAGATTTTATTTATTTGGGGGGGTAGAAAGAGAGGGAGAGAAACATCAGTGTTCAGTTGCCTCTCATGTGCCCCCTCCTGGGGACCCGACCCACAACCCAGTCATGTGCCCTGACTGGGAATCAAACCAGCGACCCTTTGGTTCACAGGCTGACACTCAGTCCACTGAGCCACACCTGCTGGGGCTTTATCATTTAACATAACTTCTAGAACATGCATTTGAATGAATTGTCCCTTGTTGACCAGACCCCTCAAGCCAGCGGTCCCCAACCTTTTGGGCACTAGAGGCCAGTTTCATGGAAGACAGTTTTTCCACAGACCGGGGTGGGGACATGGTTTCGGGGTAATTCAAGCACTCGACTTTCAAGCTCGCCTCCTGCTGGGCACCTGGCCCAGTTCCTAACAGGCCCAGACCAGTTCCAGTCCACGGCCCGGAGGTTGGGGACCCCCGTCTATGGCCATTTGCGCACCTGTTCCGGTTGCCCGCTGAGCAGAGCCACTATGAAAAGCCAGTGCCGCTATCAACCCCCATTGCTGTGAATAGGAGAACATCCCCTTAATTCTAGGTTGGGACCTCAGGGGCGGACGATGGAAGGATCTCTTAGTAATTTTAAATAACCTCTCCCGTGTCTGTGGAAATGGGGTGTGGTGAGCTTTATTGCGGATGAACGCTCTCTTCTTCTTGCTTCCATTCCCCGGACCCTGCGAAGTGACGAGACCACACAGATATTTTTGAGTCATTTTCTCAACACTGCAGGATTTTAGGCATCCTTGCCGGGCATTTCCTCCCCAGATACATCCAGACAGAGCCTGTGAGAGCAGCCACAGGAATGAGCGGCTATTCCAGAGGGGGAAGCAAGGAAATGGAAGGTAGTCGTGTAAAAATAGACCCACTACCGAACTACTATCAGTAAGAGACAGACGACAGGGACTCTTGGAAGCCTGCTGAGGTGCCACCCCCAATCCACGCAGGGCCCCCCTCTCCAAGGTCACGGAGACGCCCCCAGAACCAACAGCTGCCTGGGTTGCAACCAAGAATTTTTCTTTCTAAAGGGTTGCTTTAAGAATTTACCTCACAAATTGTGGGAAGTGGAAAGAGGATGGAAAGCTCGGTTTTTGGAAGAAATGTTCTCTAATGAATACGAGGAGCATTACGGGTTTAGAAAATGATTATTTTGGCAATTGTTAACATTGTAATGGACCCAGGCCACCATCGCCCACGAGTGCCACCGTCTTTCACGGACAGGTTGTGGGGGAACAAACAATCCAGCAAATCTTGAAGTCCGATGCTATGGATTCTCATCAACAAAAAAAACGAAAAAGGCAGTTAACTTTCCAGTGGACAGGTCTAACGAACACGACTTGACCAGATGGCCGACCTCAGCACTGCCGATGTGGGAAGGAATGTGTGCTTCTCGAGACAACGCGACCTGTAAGCAGCCCACGGCAGCTCTCAGTGACATTGCTGCCAACAATGTTTGCGTGACCCTCATCAGGAGACGATAATCCGATGAATCCAGGTTGCGGGACTTTCTAGAAGGCGTCTGGTCTGGATTCATGCAAACCAAAACAAACAGCAACGTCACCGTGGACAACAACACACACGGACTGAATGCTTGTTTTAGTGGTGAGGCGGGGGGCGGAGGGAGTATATTAAATTCAAAGAGACAAAATAGAAATAACAATGCAAGCCACTCACTTTGGTTATTTCTCTGATGCAAAATAAAATAGGTGTAGAAGACATTTTGGAAACAGTCAGGAATTTGAATAGGGCTTTGCGTCCGTGCCGAATACTTTAGGGGCTGCAATGCAGGAATAACTGGGCAGGTGGGGGTGGCGTGGGGAGTGTGCTATACAAATCCCTCCCGAAGTGTCTGGGGCGCTGTTTGCAAGTGACCATGAGGGCGCATGTAACACAGGGCACACAAAGTTTCCCTAGCGACCCCTGCGCTCTCCTTCGATATTTATTAATATGCTCTGTGCCTTAAAGAGATGTTTCCGGCTGAGGCCTCCTACATTGATTTCCCAGCCTGCAGTGTGCAAACGGCCGGGCTCAGCGACACGGGTGACATGAAACAGTCTGACAGGTCGTTGAAGGGGCGTTTGTGTGTGTTGTGCGTTCACGTGTGTGTGTGCCGAGCCCGTGTGCACACTCACATTCACTTTCGCAGTGCGCACCAGGTGGGGGACCGTTCTCCTGACTCCTCTCCGACGGTATCCCTCCGCCTTCCGGCTCTGCCCACAGCACCCAGGTGGCCTCTGTCACTGGGCTCCAGCTCCCGCGGGCTGTGTCCCCAGGGATGCGAGGGCACTGAGGCCCTGCTTCACCCCCACAGGGCGCTGTGACCAGCCAGCAGCAGAGTCCAGAGGGCAGCTGCGCCTCTGATGTTCCAAGCAAACCGGGTTCGGTGCCCACATGAGGGGCTTCTTTCTTTGGGGCGCTCATTCTTTCCTGCACTAACCTTCGCTGAACCGGCAGCAGAATGTGCCCTTGGGTGTAAAACGTGGCAGGCCCTGGCCGGGGGGGCTCGATGGGTTGAGGCATCGTCCTGTAACCAAAAGGTCACAAGTTTGGTCCCCAGTTAGGGCCGGATGGGAGGCAACCAGCCAATAGAAGCTTTTCTCTCACATCAATGTGTCTCGCTTCTTCTTCTTCTTTCTGTCTCTCTAAAAAAAAATCAGTAAAATCGCATATTTTTGAGTGAGAATAAACAAGAAATTTTAAGGGCACCCGGATTGAAGGCTGGCTTACCAGCGACTCCCACTGGCTGAAGTCCCGGGGGGGTGGGGACTTCAGTGGGAGCGTGGGTCCCACACATTGAGCCTGCTGAGCCTGCTGAGTCCGAGTCCGGTGCTGGGAGTGACCTTGGGCCGCCACGCCTCCCTGTGTCTCAAGTTCCTCACCTACAGAATGAAGATCGCGGACCAGTGGGGGCACAGTTCCAAGTGTCTTTGTCCAGAGTCCATTAAACTTGAATTAGTGGCTGAGGCAGCCTAGCCGGATGACCGCTTTGGAGGTCTCTCCATTCTCCCACGGACGAGGATCTGCCCTGCATTCCTGACCACCAGTGAGATAGCAATAGCAGTAATGGCACCCACACCAGCGGCAAAACTCTTGCTGTGAGCCCACCTCGGCGCCACGTACGTTCTGTGCCTCTCTGTTCTGTCTTCAGTAGAGACTAGACTCAACAATAGTCACCTGCTTCGGTCACGTTCCCCCCCCCCCGCCTTTCCCGCATGGGGCTGCTGGCGCGCATTTCCATGTTCCTCTCGAAACTCTCCAACCTGCCAGAGCACGCAGAAGGAAGAATTACGAGCTCATCAGATTCAGTGTATCGCAGTGAACTGGGTGACAAGCTGGCCCATAATTCATAGACTGCAGCTGTTATTAACACGTGCCTATTTCTGGCAAGGCCCCCAGCGATCAGTCAGCCGCTGTTATTAATCCGCTCGCAGGCTGCAGTCGAGAAGGTAAATGGGCAAGTGCTTGAGCTCCTGGTCCCCCTTGCCTTTCCAAACGGGATCCCGAGAGACTCACAAGACGCCCTACTTCCCCCTCGCCCACCCCGCCACCTCCTGCTCTTCGATTGTCTTTTTCGGATCCTGCAATGAATGGAAACCCACTTCCATGTGCGTCTGTTTTGCAAACACGATTAGTGGGTACTGAAGGGTGGGTTCCGCGGGGGGTCCTCTAGGGCGGGCTGATGATTCTTCTGTGCAAAATGTAGTGACTTCTAGTCACTTTCAATGTGCGGAAGTGACTCTCGACAATTAAAAGCAAAAACACACGACGGAGCTTTTTTGTCTCCTAAATGTGTGACTCATCGGTTTAAAAAAAACCGTGTCGGGGAATCATTTAAAACACAGGGTCTGGCAGAGTGCGGCTGGTAGGGCCATGATAGGGGTGCGCTCATGTAGCGTCTTCATTTCAACATTTCACCTGAAATGTCGCCTGGTGTGCTTGCGTGTGAGAGTGTGGTGTCCCAGAATCGACAGGCTTATGATTTTGTCACAAAAGATTTTCTAGCAACACGGGGGGGGGGGGCGTCATTTGTGCGGGACTCTGTAACGCCCTCCTGTCGGACCCGGGACAGGGGGCCTGCCTGTATCGCTGGACGATGGGCCTCTGCTCCTTCCTGACCAGCGAGGCTGGAGCGGCTGACCTCTGCGGGCCACCCCCTTGGGCCCTCCTCCCCGCACCTCACCGAGTTCTCTCCCACGACCCCTTAAGTGTTCATCAACAGCCCTGGGCTCCGGAAGCTGCTTCCAGCTGGAGCAAACACATACAATGTTGCCACATACGTAGGATCATAGCACTGGATAATGTAACAGTTTCCCATTTGTCCAAGGCTTAGGTCTCCGCTTCCTGGCGATCTGTTTCCTCCCCAAAGGTACTCTCTACTGAGAGTGGCATTTCACATCCTTCCCCGAGGGGGGGGGGGGAGGGTTTGGCTCGTTTCTGGGCAGAAGAGGCTGCCTGGGGAAACTGTCCTTCACGCTGACGGACCAGTTACCGACCCCCCGACCCACGGTGAGCACCTGGCTGTGCACAGTTCACAGCCCCCAGGCCTCGGCCCCCAGTGCATGCAGCCCCCTCACCCCGGCCCCTAATATATGCAGCAACATCGATCCTTCGGCAGACGGGCGCCTCTGCTCGTTGCAGCGACTCTAGAGTCACGGCCCTCACGTGCAATGGCATTAAGATCGGGACGCTGAAGGGATGCTGCCACCTTCGCACCGGACGTCTGTGCCTTGAAGTGTAGGCGTTTTCATTTCGGGATGAAAACAAGAGGCCTGCGAAAGGGAGACGGTTTAATCAGCCCGGGAGGTGCTTATGGGTTCAAGGAAGTTTTACTTAAATTCTCCGTCAGCGCAGACGTCAGAATCGAAGGAGGCTTTCATGATTTCACCATCCCGTTGCCTTTGAAAGGTGTCCTTTCGTGGCTTGGAATTAGCATCAGACGATACTGTCCCTCATCGTATTGGTGGGATGATTTATTTCGGGGCCGAAATATGAAGGAAACTGAGAGCATGAGGTTCTATTTTCAAATTTTTGAGCTAGATTATGCCCTGGAGATGCAAGGCGCAGTTGATTTTCCTCCCATTCTGACAGTCCTCAAAACGTAACTGGCGAGTGTATTCTTAGACAAAATTAATTTAATCTCATTCCCCATGGTAACGCTCCTGGGTAGCAATTGGATTTTTTTCTAAAAGGATTAAAGAGCAAAGCTTTGAAGTCGGATGGGTGATTATTACAAAAGCAAATGAATGCAATTTGACCTAATTTCCAGACCGTGGCATCGTAAGGAGGCCTCGCAAGCATAGCTATTGTTGCAAATATATTTGTTTACAATGCGTGATTGTTAAAAGAGTCTAATTTTCCCCCTGGGTGCCTGAAGGTATACATCCCAACGCAAGCCCTCCCTGGAGGCCGAGATGGATCGAGTCCTGCCGCTGTGGAAGGAAGCTGGACTCTTTCATTCATTTGTTTATTTACTTGTTGATGCAACGTGTACTTTGTCGAGCATTTATCTTAGGCCAGCTCCCCAACAGGCACTGAGATGCAAATAGGGACAACAGTGACCAACGAGAGAATGTAAAACACACCAAGCTGAGACTCGCAGGAAAATAGGGTGGTGGAGGCCAGCACTGCACGGGGTGATCAGGGGAGGCCTGTCCCCTGCACGAGGAGGGGGCCCTGCGACCGGCCACCTGGTGCACCTGAGGGACACAGCGAGGCTTTGGGTGAGCTGTGCAGGGGACATTGAAGAGGCTTGAGCAGAGAGGGAGCGAGGCTTGCCTGTGCATTGAGCACCTGTCTCAGTGCGTTGTTATGACTCCAGACTAGGTCAACGGGGATTTTATCGGGATAAGGTGGCACCTGGGCCATCACTGGGGCAGATCCCTGGTAGAGCGGGGGCTTCCCCATGCTGAGCCCATCTTCTCCAGGACCGCCCATCACCCCCTTGGCTTTCCTTTTGGGTGGAAAGCTTCCCCTGACGGGCCGCCTCCCTGCTCCCCTCCTGGATTGTCAATGATGGGCCCGCCCACCCAGTCAGATGACGTAGGAGGGTGCCAGGAGGGTGCTCTGGCGGGACGGGGACCCGTAAGTGCTGTCTGCCACCACCTCTCACGTTTGCATCCCAGCTCCTGTGTAGGCTGTTGCTTTGTGGCTGAGACCACCTGTCTTGTCCTCGAGGTCAGGGTCTTGTCCTTGAACCCTCCTGTTGCACACAGCGCCACAGGCAGGATGGGTCTGCCTTGTCCCACCTAGTCGGGTCACCTCCACCGCCCCACCTGTACCTTCTCCCTTCCGGCCTCACCAAGCTGCTGGCTTCACCTCCAGGTTCAGGTCCACAGTTCCAGACCCTCCTAAGTCCAGGAGGGCATGCCTCTGGGTGGGTGTCCTCCAGACTCAAATTTGGCGCCTCTGACACCGTCCTTTTCCTTGTACCTGTGTCCCCTGGACCCATCATTTAGGGATACAACCTCTAGCACCCACCAGCCCTGTTAGGAACCCCTCAGACTCCGCCTCCCCTCAGACTCCGCCTGCCCCAGACTCCGCCTCCCCTCAGACTCAGACTCCGCCTCCCCTCAGACTCCCCCTCTCTGTCCTGGACACTTTGCCAGTCCCCCCCCCCACCTGATCTGCCCCTCGGGGCTCCCAGACCCCGGCACAGCGCAAATGGAGACTCTTAGTGAGCCCAACTGTTGGCTCTCCAAGTGTGAAGGTCAAGGGTGGGCGTGGCTAAGACAGGCTGGTGACTCGATCCCAGTCCCCATCCAGCACAGAATCCCCACGGCTTCACCTCTGCTTTCCTTTTTTACCTGCACGTTGAAAAAGCAGCAAGTGACAATAAAGCGACCCCTGTGAGCTTTGTCCTGAGGCGGGAGCGTGGACGGACCCACCTCGCTCACATCCCCTCCCACTGGACGGTCACTGGGTGAGGGTGGCCTTGGGCTTCCTGGCGGTGAGACCATCGTCATCAGACCGAGGTGGAGTTTGCCTGTTGGACTTTACCGAGGGCCACGGTTGGGCCAACGCGCGTGAAGGAGGTTTCAATGGAGAGTTGAAACTAAGGTGGGGGGGGGAGCAGTTGTCGGCCCTCAGTTAATTAGAAAATTAAATTAACCGCAGCCCTCGTTCCTGGGGCCTTCTGGTTCATGGACGTGTTACTGTGTTTGGATCAGAGAGGCCCCGGGAGGCATGAGGTCGAGACGGCGTGGGATGGAGGACCGAGGGGAGAAGGGGGCCCAGGCAGTGCGCACAGACTCCCGTGGCGAGGGGGGCCCGGTGGCAATGTGGGTGGAGCCTGAGTGTCCAGGAGACGCCACTGTGGGTGCAGAGGCCCTAAATGGGGCCTGAGGGGGCGGACGTGTCCCTCCCACTCTTCGTCAGGAGACAATGAATCTAAAGCCGGAACCTGCACGTGGAGTCGACATCACGCCTCTGGTGTGCGTTGGAAATCAAAGCGTGTTTCTTCCCTTCGTGCTCACGGTCTGTGACATGCATGAATGGGGAATGGACTGACTTAGAAACAAAGTCAAGGGCAGGCTGACCTCAAGAGAGGCCAAGCGTCCAAGTGGCTGAGGGACTTAGGTGGGTCGTTTTCGGTCCCAAGGTCAAGTTTTTAACGGCCCCCAATGGAGAGAGAATTGCACCAAAAATCGCGTTCCAGTGTGAGAGGGTCCCTGCTAAAGCTCAGCGCATCGGCGGGAACCTCTACACTTGCCGCAGCAATGGCTTCCTCAGAGGCCCCCACCCGTCGGGGCTGCTCTGCGGACCTGCGGTGCCCCTGACTCGGTGTCCCGTAAACCTCGGTGCCCACAGCCCTTGTCCGGCAGGGGTCTGAGGACTCCTGGAGGAGCGCAGGCTGGACGGGAGCGCTTTGCAGTCGGCCCACCCATAGGAAACCGTTGGGTGTCTGCGTCTCCTTTGGGACCTAAAAACTCTTCGTTTTACATCCATTGCTTTTTCAAAACGTCTGGCACCTTTTGGGGGAGACTGCCCTTGGCCAAGCTGAATTTTTGACTTGACCTGATGTGACTGTTAAGTCACTGACATCACAGCACAAACCAGAACAATAATGGCTCCACCCCGGCCAGGTGGCACCATCGGCCAGAGTGTCACCTTGAGCACCAAAAGGTCACATTTGATCCTTGGTCACGGAGCGTACAGGAAATGACTGATTTATGTTTCTCTCTCACCCACTTCTCTCTCTAAAAATCAATAAACATGTCTTCAGGTGAGGATTCTAAATAATAATAATAAATAATAATAATAATAATGACTCTGATCGTGTGTGCACCCCGTGCATGGCACTCTGCTAAACAAGTTGTACTTGTTATATTCTTGGTCCTCAGGCCACCCTGTGCAGGGGGGATGTCACAGTCCCCACCCTGTAGATGAGGGACTGAGGCTCACACCGCTGTAGCAACCTGTGCAAGGCAGCCAGCCCGCCAGTGGCAGAGTCTGTCCGCCCAACCCCGAGCCCACCTGTGCCTGTCCCCCTTCCGGACTGTTCCAGGGCTTCTACTGCTGCGCTCGAGAAGAAGGGAAGCCAAGAGAGCGCCCCTCGTTTCCTGGAAACATCACGGACAACCAGCCAGTTAGCACCTTGCTGTGCACCAAGAGACACTTGGATGCTCCTGTGGGTACAGGGATGAGAACGCGCCTCTCAGCGGACTATTGCCACCATGAATGTCAGACCATCTCCCAGAGGGCCCGGGGGCAAAACCTTGACCCTCTCTGAGTCCTGGGACCCACAGTTTCCAGGGTTCGGAGGGTGAAGACAGGTCCTCTGCTGCAGAAGCAGGACATCACGCCAAACAACAGAATGTGCGGAAAATGGGAACGAAGCGGGGTCTCCTTTCAGAATTGTCTCATTCTCTCAGGACACGGCAAAGCCACGCCTGAGGGTGGTCCTCACGACCGTCTCGCAGTGAGCGCCCACTGAACCCGGGCTGAGAGCGGCCCATCAGAGTGAGGACAGGTTTGCATGACGCTGCGTGGTGGCCCGCACCGTATAAAAACGCTGGTGGAGGCGGGAATCTGCTGAGAAAGGAATACAAGCACCCTATTTTGGTTTTAATTCCCCATCCGTGAGCTTCACTAGATAAGGACAGGGGGGTCTAGTATCATCAAATTAATGGAAAACGATATTTCCCCTACCAAAAAAAAAGAGAGAGAGAGAGGAATGCCTTTTCTATGAAATAGCACCTGCGTTATTGAACAAGATTTACCCACACCGTGTGTGATGTGGTTTCCGTGGAAGAGTTTGGAAGCAGACGACCTGTAATAAATCACATCCCACCATGGCCCGTGGCTCCTATCAAGATTCTCTTCTGATGGGGACGAAGTGCAGTCTCTGATGGAAACGATGAGGTTGCCGGATGTCAGATGAGTAGGAATGTATGTGTTTGTTTTTACACACTCCTCAGATGCGGAGGAGTGGGTGGACCAGATAGGTGCGGACCTCGATTGGCTTTGTCTTGTCCGTGAGGAGAGGAGACCAAAAATAAACACACACACACACACACACACACACACACAATTTCTAATCATCCTTTTTCTCTTCTGGGTTTCACATATTTCTGGCGTGGCTCCTGGCACCTTTGGGCTGTAGAGCCAACCTTTGAAGTAAAACATTTTCAGGGGGAATATTTATTTCAATGTAATCCTTCTCTGAATGCGCATTTCCAGATTTCCAGCCGACAGCGGTGATGCCGTGAAGCACGCGCTCATCCCGGGCACGGCCAGGGAGGCCGTTTGTCGCGTGCCTGGCGTCCGTCCGGCAGTGCGCAGGGTTGGTGCAAGCGGGACTCCGTCTTGTTCCCCAAATCTCTCGTATTGACTTTACAAAGGGACAACCTGGGGGACGTCCTGACCCAGCTGAGCACCCCCAACGTGAGCAGGGGAGGAGGAAGGAACGTGTTCTCTGTCCCCATCACACGTCTTTTTCCTTTCTGCGTTATGACCATAATTTTTTCCTCTGTGTCAGGGGAACGGGTCACCTTCCCTTCTCTTTCTCCATTCGGGTTATTCCGATTTTGCCCAGTGGAGCCCCCGCAACCAGAGAAAATCAGGCGCCTCCCTGCACCCCCTTGTCTCTCTTCTTCCGAGAACCAGGGGCACGATTCTCTTGGGGAGAAAACTGATGTTTTGCAGACCTTGTTCATTTATCGCTAGTGTCTCGTACGTTCTCATCTTGAAAACAGCAAGACTCCGGCGCGCCGCGGGCCATGTTTGCGTGGAGGACTTGACTGACCAGGAAACACATGTTATGAGCTGCCTGTTTAGAAGGAAGACACCTTTTCTCCAGGTTGAAACATTGCAGCCGGATCCCTGCAAGGTCTTTTCTTATTTCTAGACAGGAGAAGGGAGGGAGAAAGAGAGGGAGTGAAACATCACTGTGTGGTTGCCTCTCTCATGCGCCCCCTACTGGGGACCTGGCCCACAACCCAGGCATGTGCCCTGACTGGGACTGGAACCGACGATTCACAGGCTGGCTGGCGCCCAGTCCACAGAGCCACCCCAGCCAGGGTGCAAGGTCCTGTTTCTCAGCCACCCTGCTTTGATGCGAGCTGGGGTAACAGGGCCTTGTTAATAGAAGGGTGGCTGCTTTCCCGGTTAACGGTGAGTAGGGTCCTTAACCCTCCAAGCCCCTGCGGTCCTTTTGGGGTGGACCAGGCAAGCGAGAATGCAGCCACGAAGGCAGTGGCCCTTTGGACCCCAGACATTCAAGAGAAGCCACACCATTTCTGAAGCATCGTGGCCATCTGGTCTGAAGGAGGAGGGCCCGTCCTTGTCAAGCAGAGTTGACGTCCCAGGACACCATGTCATCATCGTCTGTGCCACTTTCTGTAAAATGGGGCTGTGAGGGAAAACGGGCCAGAATCCCGCCATCCGAGGACGCCCCCACCCCTTCCGTGAAACGGGGGTGACGAGACCCTCCCTACAGCAGCACAGGCACTAGACCTTGGAAGGACCCGAACTCAAATGCCAGGCAGCAGGTCGTGCGTGGTTCCGCTGCAGCCAACCAGTGCGTGGCGTGGCTGGTTTCTTAGCATTCCCGTTGAGGGCTCACTCTGGGCGAAGCGCTGTGCTCAGCAGCCTTGGAAAACGGGCCTGTCTGCGCAGGGACCACCTCGTGGGATGCAGTAGGCCCTGAGGAGGCGTGACATTCTGGGAGCACAGGGCACGGGCCCAAGGAAGCCACCAGGAGCTGACGGCTGCCCTCTGTCCCTCCACACCTGGGGGTGCACTCTCAGAGGCTTCGGGACGTACGTTCCTACCCAACCAGAGGGTGGGGGTGCGTCCCACAAGAGGTTCAGTGACGCTTCAGCCTTGGCTGTAGAAGCACTTTCATAAGATACAGATACTGGAAAGGCCCTTCGGGGAAGAGAATGCCCAGCACACGCAGGCCGAGAAGCGCGGGTGTGGTTGGAGAAACTGGTGGCTTGGCAGGGAGGGAGGCACGGACGTGCGTGGCAGTGGTGCTGAGCCTTGCTAGGAAAAGGGGGAGCTGGCAGGAGGCCGTGACGGCTGTTGAAACGTGTGGATTTTAAGAAATAATGGGAATTAGGGGAGGCCAGGAAGAGGCGTGGCTGTGCGAGGGGCCGTGGAGGTTCTACTATATTTGCCCTGGAAAAATCAACGCCCGTATTGGGGTTCGTGCCACCGGCTTCCCTGACCTCGGCGAGGTCGGTGCAGGGGCGAGAAGCACCAGAGACTCGGGCGTGTTGGCCACACGGCTCCCTGGAGGCGGGGTCCCTGGAGGTGGGGTCTCTGGGAAGAGAGCACAACTCCCAGCACTGTAATAAGCCTGTGAGTCAGCTCCTTGGAAGGGACGCTGGAGGGAAGCCGGAAGCTTGAGGAGGGTGTTTGGAAAGATCCGATTTTCCGCTGTGCTGCCCCCCGCTGCCCCGCGGGATGGACTAATGGCAGGAACCACTGAATGACCGGAAAGAGCCCGAAGTCACAGGAGGGAGGGCTTAGTTGTGATGCATGTGAAAGGCTAGAAACTTCGAAGACACATTGTTCTTGTTCAAATGCAACTCGAGTCCTTGGGCTCAGAAGGAATGAGGCATCCGCCCCTGGTTGCGTGATGATGGAGTTTTACTCTGTGCAGAGCCCAGAGCTGGGAGCTCATCCTCAGGGCTGAGTGTGGGATGGAGCTGCAGGCGCGCCCGGAAGTGCCGCGTGCTGCCCGTGCACCGAGGGTGTCGCAAGAATGACGTCCTCTTTTCCTGGCTGCCGTGACAAGGTGTCACTCACCCCTTAGCTCCGGGGGCTCCGCCTGCAGCTTGGCAACACCCTGGTCCACCCGGGGGGCCTTCTGGTGTCCCGTTTCCACTGCCAGAGAGGGTGCTGGTGAAGCCACACATCGTCCCTCCCGGGGCGTCAGAGGGAGGATGCGCTACCTCGGTCGCCCCTGTCTACCGAAACTCCCCGTGAGAGAGTGGCGTGCTTTCAGAGAGGACAGGGAAGAGACCCCACGTGGGTGGCATTGCCACAGGTGGTTCCTGGGTGTGGAAGGATCAGAAGGACTCAGGTGCGAAGGGAGCACAGGGATGGCGGGCGCTCAATGGATGTTTCTAGGTGTTTCCTCATCCCCGCCCCCACCGGCCAAGCGTTTCCCAAACCTGGGCCTGGGAGGGAGCAGGCAGCCAGGGCAAAACCCGAGGGGGTGGTAGCTGCACCTGCTGGAGGCGTGTGAGGGGCGGGGTTGGGGTGTGACGAGGGAGCGGGGTGCTGGTCCTGCTCCCTGGGACACAGACTCAGGAAATTCGGGAGCAGGGAGGGGGTGCGTGGACACCAGATCTTGGACCTCTGTCCTCTGTTGCGTGCTCCGGCCTTTGTGCTCCTCACCAGTGTGAGTCAGGCTTTTCTTCACTTGCTTCACAATTTCCAACCAACCTGTGCGGAAGGTGAACAGTGCACACACACACACACACACACACACACCCCTAGACTTGGCCTTGAACCACAGCAGGTGCACCAGACCCTCCGGGAGGACCGTGGAGGAGCAGTTGACCCCTACAGTCCGGGTCGTGGCTTCTTCCCAACAGCGCTGTCCGCAGCACCTGGGCCCCTGTTGGAATGACACAGTCTCAGGTCGCACCCCAGACCTGCTGGGTCAGACTGGGCCAAGGCTGTACCTTAGTGCGCCCCACAACCCAGTTCTGTTCCAGCTCAGGGCGATCAGAGAAAGAGCCAAGTGAGCATCAGGGGGGTGTGATTGGCACGAAGGTGTGGTCCTCTCAGGCCCCGAGCTCACATCTCTCCCTGGGCAGAAGGAGGGATCCTGGGGATGGCAGGTGTCGGTCCCTCCTTCTCTGCCTCACCTGGCTCCCTGCTAACAGCTCAGGCAGGTGGCCCCTTTCCTCTGGGTGCACAGATCACCCACCACCCTCCTAGCCTCTCACCTTCGGGATCCAGAGTCCTTGTGCCTGGTGCTGGGTGTCCCGTGGATTTCCTGCGCCCGCTCCGGGCCGACGGCAGGCTCCCCATTCAGCAGGCACCTGGCCAGACCTCTGCTCCAGCTGGGATTCCCTCCCGCGCTTAAGTTTCCCATTTAAGCTAACACCCTCGGAGAAGATTCCCCCAGGGGCCCCCTTTTCCAAGTGGCGTGGAACTCTCAACAGTGGTCAGGGGGTCCCACACGCTTCANTCCCGTGGATTTCCTGCGCCCATTCCGGGCCGACGGCAGGCTCCCCATTCAGCAGGCACCTGGCCAGACCTCTGCTCCAGCTGGGATTCCCTCCCGCGCTTAAGTTTCCCATTTAAGCTAACACCCTCGGAGAAGATTCCCCCAGGGGCCCCCTTTTCCAAGTGGCGTGGAACTCTCAACAGTGGTCAGGGGGTCCCACACGCTTCATTTTGCAAAACAGCACTTCACGCGTGTTGTGTCTTGCCTGCCCCGAACTTGCTGGAAAAGGTTCTCAGAGAAAGACCCACTTCTCACATTTCTCGGGTCTTTTCGGTGCCCGGCCAGGCGCCCCCAAGCGTCACTTATAGGGTATATTTTAATGCCCTTGAAGAAGGTGGAGCTTTTCCCGACCGCGATTTCGCCAGGACGTGCTTGGCCAGGTTTGTTTTTGCTTCCCCTCTGCTGTCCGCGTTTCCTCTAAGAAGCTGCCACGGAGGAAAGAGTGGATCACGGGAGAGGGTGATGCTTTGGGTTCGGTCGGCCCGCCTTCTCTTTTGAGCCTCAATTTAGAAATTGGGAAATTCCAGGCGCAGCGTGAAACGTATGGCTTCCTTCGAGATGAAGGAAGGGGTGGGTCCCGAGTCTTCACTCCCAGCAGGAGCTGGGCAGCTGTGGCCTGGAGAGGGGACTCCACATTCCAGGCTGCCCAGTTCCCCGTGCTCTCTGGGCCGGGGCCACTGTGCATAGTGACCACCTGTCAGGCATCCCCTGCGCTGTGTTCATTTTCTTAAGGTGGAGACGGTTCTCTGTGAGGGCTGCCTGGTTCTCCTGCTGGCTCCGCGACTTCCTGGCTGAGATGGTCACCGTCCCCTGGTTTCCTTCCTGTAGGTTGGGGAGAGTCATGGTGCCCGACTCGTAGGTTGTGAGGATCAAATGAGTTACTCTCCGAGGTCTGTCCAGGAAAAGTCCTGCCATGGTCAAAATAACAAGAAAGGTTTGCGTCATATCAAATGCGACCGGGCCGCCAAGGGGGGTGGGCTGGGATGGGCATGCGCGAACAATGACGACGTCACTGTACTAGTCAGTGGGGGTGGTAGATGCTGTTGAGTGAGTGTGTGTACTGTGTGGTTGTCACATTCAAAATGACTGGGGGAGCAGAAAAATGAATCTGCATCCCATTTTGCATGAAGCTTGAACATTCCTCCGTGGACACTACTCAGATGATTCAGAAGGCTGCATGTATGGGCAACTGGTGATGGGCAGCTTCAGAACAATGCACCCACTCATGCATCGCACCACCTACAAAATTTTTGGCAAAACATCAAATCACCCGGGTGACTCAGTCCCGCTACCACCCAGATCTGATACCCTGTGACTCCCAGCTTCTCCCAAAACTAAAATCACCTTTGAAAGGAAAGAAATTTCAGACAGTTGATGAGATTCAGGAAAATACAACGGGGCAGCTGATGGCAATTGGGAGAACCGTGTGAGGTCCCATGGTGCCTACTGTGAAGGGGACTGAGACGTCATTGTCCTGTGTGCAACGTTTCTTGTATCTCCTTCAATGAATGTCTCTATTTTTCATAGAACATGACTGGACACCTTCGGGACGGACCTCGCAGATAAAGCAGTTACAGCAAACCTGGTGTGTGTTGAGTGTTCAAAAGTGTCTGCTGTTACTGTTATCATTTATTGTCTGCTGGGCTAGCTGCAGCAGCCGTAGTTATCGTTTCTACCAATGTTGCTTTTCAAAGCAGAAAAGCAAACGATGGATTAAGACGTCATGTGTTTTGAGAAAAATGGGACGAAGTCAATTTCTTTTTTAAAGCAAAGACTTATTTCCGTCTGTTTCATGAGTAAACACAGCGGTCCAGGGCCCAGGGGACTATGGTCCGATTTCATCAATTCCCCGCTGGGATGTGTGTTAAGTTGAGATTGGAGAAACCGTTTAGTTCTTGAATTCCTTGAGCCAAATCTATACTCAGTTTGAGTGGTTTTGGTGTTTTTGTTTGCTTGGTCCTTTAAAATATAAACTTTTTTAAAATTTGGGGATAATTTTAGATTTTTTTTTTAAAGCCATAGAGACGGAGATTCCTTCTGTGCCCTGTACCCAGTTTCCCCACCGTTAAGAGCTGGCCTTTCTACGGCACGTCAGTGAAAATGAAGAAACCAAGATTGATCATTACTGTTGACAACGCGCCAGACTTGGCTGGGATTTTACCGGCTTTTTGCGCGAAGGACCTCTTTCTGTTCCAGGATCCGGTCCTGAGCGTCACCTCGCATTATCTGTCACCTCTCCCCAGTGTCCCCTGGTGTGTGACAGCTGTTCCATCTTCCCTTGACGTTGCAGACCTGGGGTCATCAATTGGGATCCGGGCGGTTAGAGGCTGAATCACACCCCCTCCCCTGTAGATGTGGGCGCCCTACCCGTCCTGTGCCTCGGGATGTATTTGGAACGAGGGTCTTTCATGAAGTAATTAAGCTAAAGTGAGGTCCCGTGGGGGTGGGGGCCTTAGTGCAGCAGGGTTCGGGTCTTTATTAAGAAGAGGAGGGTGCAGACGCACAGCACCAGAGGGGTGGCCGTGGGAGGCCACAGGGAGAGGGTGGCCGTCCGCCCCCCCCCCCAGGAGAGGGGCCTCGGGAGGAACCAGCCCCGCCCACCCCTGGGTGTCAGATTTCTAGTCGGCAGAACTTTAAGGAAACAATGTCTCCAGTTCAAGCCACCCCAGCCTGTGATGTATTTCTTCTGGCAGCTGTAACAAACCAACCCAAGTATGGACTCACGTATGTTTATTTCATGCTTCTTATTCAACTCGAATTCTGTTATTTATATTGCTGCTGAAGCTGCCCCAGCTCCGGCCACTGGGAGCTCGTTCAGGTGGGTTTCAGCCATCCTTCGGCGTGGCCCACGCTCCCGATATCCGAGCCCTCGTTTTCTGGTAGAGTGAGCTACCCCCGTTCCCTGTGCAGTTCTTTACCCTGGCTCAGAATCAGGCTTTTCCCCAAAGCGGGTCGGGTATGCTTTTCCGGAACAGCACCAGCCCGAGGCCCGACTCGTCCTGATCGCCAGCCTTCTCCCGGTGGGAGCCTCGTCGCTCTCCAAGGTCCTGACCGGCAACGGCTTTTGTGCTGGGGAAGAGAGGGGGGGAAATAAAACCAGTATCACATTTCAGCACCGTGACAGCCGTTCTCTGTTCTCCTTCGTGATGCTAATAAAGGAAGGAAGAGATAACACTTGGGCGAAACGAATTCAGAAATCGGAGCGTTTAGTGAGCAGCCCCATCCCTGCAAATCCATCCCCGGAAAAGGGTGAGACAGCCCTCCTCAAGGAGACGCAAGACGCTGTCCACGACCTCAGGTTTTCCCAACACTGCGTCGTAGCAAAGGCCCCGGGAAATGTGCGAAAGGCATTTGAAGGATGTTGTTCAACTTGGGCACTTTCCTGGCGGGTCACGTCAGTGGATTTTGGAGAAAGCAATCATGAGGTTTGCAGACTTTCCTTCTAATTTCTGTGAAGAAACAGATACAAACGGCCTCTAATGCCTGCTTGGACTAACGTAGTTCAGATTCAGTATTTTGTTGGATTTACAGTTTGTTTTGATTTGGGGTTTTTTTTCACGTGAATGTGTTTGGTGGGGTTTCCATACTGTTGGGTAACTGATAACGTGATGTACTTTTTCCTCGATCTTCCAAATATGTTCCTCTCGGCAGAGAAGGGGTAAGAGCTGGTGCTGGCTGTCATGAAATAAGCAAATGCGGTTTTCCACTTCACAATCTTCAGTCAACGGATGTTAAAATTTTTAGTTTTACTTGTGATAAGCATCATCGTCCCATCATGTGAGATATTTTGTTTCCTCCTTTAGGAAAAAAAACCAAACAACACTAAGTGTAGTTCCCGTGAAGCCTGAATTATTTGCTAGATTAAAAGGTGTTGAACACCGCTGTTGAACACGTGGGAAAAAACAAACTGGTCGATGCAGTTTCTTCTTTTTGTGAAGAAATAATTGTGCCTCTGGTTCCCTGAGAAAACAGGTACTTTTATTGTTGACTCCTAGGAATTGGGACACACGAGTCGAGTCTACAAGCCTTACCAGGGCAGGGGGGGCAGGGATTGGTCTGAGAATGTCTCCTGCTCACCCCTGGTTTAAAAAAACACCAAATTGGTTGTTCTAGGACTGGACATATCCTTAAAGGGTCCCCGAGGACATCCCCCTTTGTGTTTGGTTGAAGCTGTTCCCGAATGGCCTTTATGAAAATAATGCCTCTCAATGTTGAGGGGAAATGTCAAAATGTCACAGGGAATTCTATTCAGTGCCCGTAAATGCCTTCTTCTGTGTTTCATCCTTCACATAGTCTCCGTCCTCTTCTGTCCTTAAAAGCCGTGTGGGTTTTCATCTCCCCAGGACATTTGTGACAATATGCCTCCTGAACAAAGGCTGAACTTCTGGACCTGTAGGGTAACCCACCTTCCAGAAGGTCAACCATTTCAGCCAAAGTCACCTGTCCGCAAGAAGACACACGGGAGCTCTCATCCTTCTCAGTCGACAAATCATTCTCAGCTTATTTCTTATATACGTGTCTAGGCTGCTTTTCATTTTGAGACACCTGCCTCCCCTGCTTTGGGGGGAAGAAACTTTGTATCCATCATCTGCATTTGAATAATTGTAACTCTGTGGTTCTGGGGTTAGTGATACTTGGATACTTAGTGACGCTTAGATATCTAGTGATGCTTGGATACTTAGTGATACTTGGATACTTAGTGACTCTTGGATACTTAGTGACCCTTGGATACTTAGTGATTCTTGGATACTTAGTGACTCTTGGATACTTAGTGACTCTTGGATGCTTAGTGATGCTTGGATACTTAGTGACCCTTGGATACTTAGTGACTCTTGGATGCTTAGTGATGCTTGGATACTTAGTGATGCTTGGATACTTAGTGATACTTGGATACTTGGTGATACTCAGATACTTAGAGAGTGAGAGCTGCTGACATAGGCCCGACTTGAGAATCCACCTAGTCTGTCCTCTTCACTCTCAGCAAAGCAGGTAGATGCGACCACTCAGGCTGCTGTAGCAGAACACCGCAGACCGACATCGTCCACGGGAGCATTTGGTGGTAGAGTTCTGAAGGCTGAAAGTCCAAGGTCAAGGTGCATCAGGGTGGGTTTTGGGCATGGGCCCTCTGCCTTGCAGATGTCCTTCTTCTCACTGTGTCCTCACGTGGCCTTTTCTATGTGCACATGACCTCATTTCACCTCAGTCACCTCTCTGAAGGCCCTGTCTCCAATGACAGTCTCACTGCGGGGTTCCATTTCCACACATGGATTGAGGGGGAGTCACAACTCCCCCCCAAACAACGAGTGTTCTGTTATCTCCATAAGGGCATCTTCTCCCATTTCCCACAGCTCCCACGATCCAAGTGCAACAGCTCTTTTTGTGCATCAGATCTTTTAAAAATATATTTTATAGACTATGCTATTAGTGTTGTCCCATTTTTCTCCCCTTTATTCCCCTCCACTGGCAGCTTCCCCTCCCACCCATATACTGCCCCCCCCTTAGTTCATGTCCATGGGTGCATATAAGTTTTTTGTCTTCTCCATTTCCTGTACTATTCTTAACCTCCCCCTGACTATTTTGTACCAACCATTTGTGCTCCTTGTTCCCTGTACCTTTTCCCCTTCTCTCCCCATGACCCCCCACTCCCACTGATAACCCTCCATGTGATCTCCACTTCTGAGATTCTGTTTCTGTCCTACTTGTTTGCTTCATTTTTTTTAAGTTTGGTTGTTGATAGTTGTGAGTTTATTGTCATCTCACTGTGGGTATTGTTTATCTTCTTTTGTGCATCCAATCTTTGAAAGCTTTTCAGCTCTGTGCCCAACTTCTGCAGGGCTGCCTCAGCAGAATGACTTCACTCCCCAGTCCGTGGCTTCCCTCACTCCTTTCGCAACTGGTGTCTGCTCTACCCGCACCTCCTGCCCTGGAACCTCACAGGATGAGGTCTGGGGTCTCATAGGTCCCCCTCCTCCTCATAAATTCCATCCTAATCTGAATTCTGCAGGTCGCTGTTTCAAACACTCAAAGTGGAGTCTGAGAAACATCGGGGTGTCCCCTGGGAGTTTAGCAGATGCGCAGACTCTGTCCCTGCCCCAGGCCCCTAGAACCCAATCCTTAGTTCACCCTGTGACTATCAAAGTTTGAGGACCCCTGCTGGAGGTGGCTCCTCCGTCTACGCGGGCAGCAGCTGCCCAGCCTGCCCTCCTGGAGCTCGGGCACCCCAAATCCCCACTTGGCTTGCGCTGCTGAGTCTGAACAAGCCTAAGCCACCCCGGCGTCTTCTCACCGGGCTCCTTTCCCTGAATGGTGCATCTGACGTCCCCGTGCCAACCAGCTCCTTATTCAGCTACTCAGGGACACAACTGTGTTTCTGAGGAGCCTGTCATGAGCAGGTGTGGCGGGACCCTGTTTGATGGTGAGGGCGCTGGGACCACGTGTGAGACCGAAATACAAACAGGAAGGAAGGTTGCGGACACCTGGGGGTCTGTGGCCGTGTTTCTCCAGTGGGGGCACTTTTTATTCATGCGCCCGTGTTTCTAGAGAAAAAAAATGGGGAATATTATCGGAGTCCATTTCCCTGAAGCCACATGTTAACTAATGCTAGTTTTAGATATTTCCTTTGTATTAAATACACAAAACATTTTATACAAAAGGGCTTCAAAAACTAATTCCTCCTCTGGTTAATTTTTTTTCTTTTTTGTCTATCACCAAACTTTGAGAAGTATGAATACAGGTATGTGAGTCAAGCACTTTCTTCGCGGCTGCTTGAGAAATTCAATAAACCTGTTATTTAAAATAATTGAAAAGTAAGTGAAAATCAAAAGGAGTGCAAATCGAGTTTTTTTCCCACCAATCGCGCGTGCTAGTGAGCCAAATAAAAAGAACCTGCTTTTCGCATGGAAATTAATGCAGGGTTCTTCTCACAACTGATAAAATGCTTTGTGGGACGTGTTTATTACAGCCTTACAATCGTATAGAACTTAAAAAAAGATATCAGTGGGACTGAATGGAGCGTGCCGTCTATACACGTCCTAGGTTCTCGAAAACGTTCCGTCCAATGTGTTTGTAGAGAGGAAAGTGCACCGGTAGCTCTGTGTGACCCCAGCAGACTCGGCAGAGCCGTAGGGTCCCCCCACATCCCACAGTCACGTCGAAAACTTGGCCTTAGGATCTGCCGGCATTAGGATGTCAGCGTCCAAGTCTTAGGGCAGCAACCGAAGAGGCTGTGAACTTAGCTCCTGACGCGACCACTCAGACTAGCAGATGTAGAGGCACTGAGAAACCTAGAAGAAAGACAGAGCTTTTCTCTCAGAAAGAAGTGACTTTGGACTTTTGAGTTTCCTCTCCCATCGCTGTTATGGCATTTAAAAAAATAATTAAAATCAAAAAGGGATTTCTTCCTTTTGCAATAGGGCCTTTGAGTCCGTCTTCCCAAAGTCTTTGTTGACTGAATCGCCTTTATAAACCCTTTAGCGGTTCTCAGTTTCCTATAAGAAAAAATAAAAATTCTCTATCTTGACATTTAAAGTGTCTGAAGGGGACACCCACTTCCCGTATACTCCAGTCCACCCTGCCTCTCTTTTCTCCCCTTTACAAATTCTCTTTCAAATAACCTGCACCTCATTTAACAGCCAGTCTCACTCACTCTTCCGTTATCTCTGTTGCTGCAAGACAAATCACCCCAAAACTTGGTGGCTTACCACAGCACTAGTCCTGAATGAGCTCTCCTAGTTTCTGTGGGCCACGAGATCGGGGGTGGCTGGCCTCTTGGTTCTGACGTGACCCCTCTCAGGGGCTGCGGCCACATGTCCGCTGGAGCCGCGGGATCATCGGGGGCTGGCCTGGGGCCAGAGGACCCACTACAGCTCGCCCACGTGGCCTGCAGGTGAGCGCCGGCGTTGGGCCAGAAGCCCCAGCCCTCTCCACGGGGCCGCTTGAGCATCCTCGTGGCACGGGACCGCCTTCTGCCCCAGGAAATTGCCTGGCTCTGGGCCCAGGCTGACACTATCGTGGCTTTCATAACCCAGCCTCGGAAGTCACATTTTTGTCCCTTGCACCCTAATGGATGGCGCATAATGCATGCAGCGTAATGCATGGAGCACAATGGTTGCACACCCCATGGAGCCAGGACGGATTTAATGTGGATGGAGAGTACATGGGCGTGACAACGTGAGGTGTGCATCCCACATCCCTCTTGGAGGCTGGATGCCCCGGACCCCATCTCAGACCGGCCGTCCCCACCGTGGGCCCCCTCTCCATCCTCCCCTCCCCCACGCGGCTAACCCCGTGTTCCTCTGTGCGCCCTGAGCCAGCCGAGAGGAAAGGAACCCCTGTAGCAGGTGTTGGCTGTACCCGCCAGGCACCTCCCTTACCTGTGTGCGTCCAAGATGTCTCTCTCTCGACTTGAGTTATACTCCAGACAGATAACTCAAGGGCACTTTCTCAGCCCGAGAACACCCTTCCTGGGTTCAATACTAATAAAGATGTCTTAATAATCCTGACTCGGGATTAAGAAGGAAGCTCTCCTGGGTCTGATATATTCACCCCTTCCGCGCTGGTTGTCTTTGGCTATGGCCGATCTGCACCTCTCTGGCATGTTTCCGTGGGGTGTGCCGGGGCCGTGAGCCGCTGGCCGCGTGTTGGGAGAACTGGTCTGACGTGGCAGATTCTCGAGGTCGTGAGATCTGAGGCCCATGGCAGGTGGGAGATGACCCCGGCATTACGACTCTTGTGCGATTTCGGCTTCCTTCTGAATCAGTAAAAATTATTAAAATGAAATGCAGTATGATTTGATTGTTAATAGAGAGGGGTAGGGAGGGAGAAGGGGAAGGAGAAAGGCATTAGTGTGTGGTTACTTCCCACACGCCCCCCCAACTGGGCACCTGGCCCACAACCCAGGCATGTGCCCTGCCTGGGAATCGAACCAGCGGCCTTTCAGGTCACAGGCTGGAACTCAATCCACTGAGCCACACCAGCCAGAGCCGATGGTTAAGTTTTGACCCAGTAGTTGAACTTGGTTAGTGTTGTCAATCCGTGAACAGTGAGTGGCCCTGGGCACCCAGTTCCCTGTCGGGGCCAGAGAAGCACACGTTCAGTATCGGAGACACTGGGCCGCTTTCCCCGTTAGGAGCTTTATCTTTTTCATTGAACTTGACGTCCCCTGCCCAGGGTCCAAAAACCACAGTGATGTTTGGATGGAGCCAAGCCAAGACCTGTACTGAAGGGGCTTGAGAGGGGACCCACCCCTTCTCTGCCACACCCTCCGCCCTCACGCTGGAACCAATAACTCTTTAGGGAGAAATCTGTCCGTGGTTACTCTGCTACCAAATCCCGGCCTGCTGACGTAGCTCCTAATCTGAATAACCGAGAGTCCAACTCCCGCTTCTGTGAGCAAACAGGAAGCTCAGCAAAGCCGGGGAAATCAGTCTCCTTCAGACACAGCTTCTGGGCATTGTGCGGGGTGTCTCCTTGGGAACGGTGAATACACAAAACCACGTAAGTGACTCGTTTCTCACGCGGGCTAAGCAGGCTCCTTACAGTCACAACTCCCGATCAGCTTGCTCACTGCGCCTTCCCAGTCAGGCGGGGTCAGCATCAGTTACGACCCAGGCCGACTGAGTGGTCATTTTCTCTGTGTGTCCTCAGAACGTGCCGTCTGCCGTCGAGGAGGCGAGTGAAGCAAGGTGCTCCGACTCCTCGGTTGTAGGAAGATCCCCCAGGTACCTCCCAGCGTGGCTCCATGGCACCTGGAATTCCTTCGTTAGCACTCCTTTCCGGGCCGTGAGCTGGTATGGTGTCTGCAGGGTCTGCCCGCACGCAGCTGCCCCAGGGGTCCAGGCCAGGGCACAGTCCGGCTCCGTGGATCCGCCGGGCGGGCCCTCCAGCCGGTAGTGTGGGCGTCCTCTATGGTAGCCAGGGACGATCACCTCCCGAGACTGAACAGTTGTCCTCAGAACGATTACAGAAACCTGGGCCCTTGTTAGGGACCCGAGTTAGACACTCCTCCTCTGCCTCAGGGGACTGCTGGCGGAGCTGGGGACAGGGTTCAAGGGGCCAGAGAGAGGTGTCACCCCTAAGAACAGCAACACTCTAAACTGGCAGCTGCCCTAAACTAAGCCTGAAGGGGCAAGGGGAGCCCCCGAGGGGGTGGTCGCGGGAGGGAGTCGCCCCTGCCAGGGAAGCTGGGCAGAGCCGGGGACCCCAACAGAGAAATCTCTGCACCTCTGGCCTGCTTCCCAACCAGCTGCAGCCAAGGCCCCCTGTTGGCCAAGCTGAAATCCCCAGCAAAGGCAGACAGGGGGACACAGTTTGCAAGGGTCAGGGCTGGACCCCAGGACTCAGAACAGGGCTGAGGAAAGGGCAGAATGATATTTGGGAAGAACCAGAGAGAGAACACCCCACACGGGCCCGACCGCGCTTTCCTCTGGGAAGAGGAGAAGGCGGGGAGAAGGGGGTGGTCTGATGAAGACCCGCATCTGAGGGCACTGGAGACCCCGCACTGGACATTAAAACTCTGGCCCCTGTTCCAACACAGCAGTCTTCCTCGGGCAGCCTGAGCAGTCCACACGGGAGCCAATTCCGTGGAATTTGGGAAACGGATTTCTGGGGAGACGCAGGCATAGGGTGAGCCCTGCCTGTAGATGGGGTTCTCACACCTCAGTGTCTATGCGCACTGCCTGGGCAGGTCTACACGAGCATTCTCCGCCCCCCACCCCAGAGACGGCAGGTCAGCAGGCTCCGGAGGGCCCGGGAATCTGCATTTTGACCTGTTTCCCCAGGAGATTCTGAGTAGGCTTCCACCGCGTCGCTTCATGAAATACATGAAGTTGTTTTCTGATCCCCTTGCTTGTCATGTCCGTTAGCTTTTTTCCTTCTGTCCCACAGACTAGAAAACTCTTCTTTCTTCTTCCTTTTGTCCAAAAATCCCTGGCTTACTCTCCGTGGAGGCAGTAATTAAGTTGTGGCCTGAGCCATTTTTCTTCAGATAAGTAGACTCATTACCTTGATGTTTCCTTGTAGGTCCAATTTCCCAATAAAACATTTACTGTGTTCTTTTTCCTTGAGGCTCCCTACAAGTTCTCTTCATCTGTTACATAACACCCAGAGTAAAATAAGTATTTCTGTTCTTTCCTTTCATGGTATGCCATTGCTCAACCTCAGGTCTCCTTGGTGTTGCTATAAACTGTGTTTTTTTTTTTTAAGTCAGCAGTAGCTATAACAACAATGAAGGTGTTTTTCAGTGTTTTTTAACAGCAATATTTAAAGACATTAAGTCCTCAGATAATGACTTAAACTGGCCCGATAAAATCAACGTAACAAATTCATTTTAATTTAGTTTACACTATAAACTTACCCGGCTTGTTTCTGGTCTGGGCCACTTCCACAGGACCAAAAATTTGCCACTCCAAGTGCAGAATGTGTGTTAATGTTGGGGGAGCCAAAAAGGCTGTGGTTTTTTCCCATAAAATAAAAGACACATTTTTTCATTTTCACCAATAACTTAATTGATTTCCATATTTTCAGTATATTGGTTCTCTCCTGAATGGTAGAATACTGATTGTTCTCAGTTAATGTCTCAGCTTGATCACCATGAACTTCAACTGGTCTACCTGACCTTGGAGCATCATCCAGCAAGAAACCTCCTGCATGAAACTTCACCAACCACTTTTAACACATTCCATCAGTCACAGCACCCTCTCTCTACAGAGCACAAATTTTCTTTTGTGTGTGTTTCAGTGGCACATTTACCTTTCTGGAAATAATAGAGCCTAATACACTGGAAATGTTACATATAGTCTTCCATCTTCAGAATTAAATTGCGTAAAAATTGTCCAGTTGTGTTGTTTTTTAATGCATACTGATATGGCAGCTGTCACAATACAATCTGAAAAAATTTGTTTTAAGTGGTGTTGAAGACAGCTAAGTGCTACTAGAGCCATCTTATGTGGAAAAAAAATGAAACGCTTGGCCAACCCCAGGAGTTTCAGGTAGAAATTATTAGAGAATGTGCTAGGTAAATAGCTGCTCTAAAGAGGCCACTATAACCCACAGTTCCCCTTTTCTTACTAAGGCAGAGACATAATTCTGCACAGATGTGTGGTGCCCACAGGTGCCTAGATGCGTTTGGCTGTGTGGTGCATCCCAGAGACCCAGACTGTGGCCCCTTTAGATGAGTCTTCCTCATGAGTTGGGTGTCCCAGGTCTTCTTCCTCTCCCTGCATCTGATGTTCCCTGCTGTTTTCTGCTCAGTGCCTTCTAAATTCTTTTCTCCGTGTTTCTTTTTTTATCTTACCTTTAGTTCTGAGCTCCTCACACATGCTGGGGTGCTAGGGTGTTATTTAGGTCATTTGCATCTTTGAACCCAAGTGTTTTTACTTTCTGGTCTGCAAAGTAACTCATGGCAGAAATGACTGAAATCCCCTCTGGGTATTCACATTTCTTCAGCATTTTTGATCAGTGCTTGTGTAGACTCTGAAGATTCTTTTCTGTTAGTGTTGATTTTGTGCTCATAGCTATGCCAAAGGGGAGAGCATTTCATTTAAATCCTGGATTTGTGGGGTGCTCAGTTTGGAGACAGTGGTGGAGGCGTTGTGAGAGACGCAGAGAGACAGGACACCGAACCCACGGAGTGTCTCCAGGAATCGCTCCCCATTAATGTCTCTAGTAGGGACTGGCCTCATTGGTGTGTTACCAGAATCTTCTAAGATAAGGATCACTCAGAGTTCTGCTTTCTGCTGGGGGCTCTTTCTTAGACCCCTCCTGTCCCACATTACCTTTGGACTGCTTCGAACACCTTTATGAAGAGATAAGAGCCACCACTAACAAAGATTAATTAAATGAGCCCGTAACACAGAATCGGAGTGTGCGTCAGGCAGGCTGACATGATGAATACCGGTGAGCACGTGTCAGCAGCTTTAAACGTTATTTACCACTTGTTCTTCCTGTCCGCACGTCATTTGTTGTCCTCCTGAACACGGACATGCGATTAGGAAGCTGCTCCACCCTCCTGAGAGAGAGAGAGGCCCCATTGATTTTGTCATTTGCCGCTATCTTGTACTTATCGTAAATGGCCCATGATACATAAAGCAAATTTATGTCAGAGCTTCTCGCAGCGAATAAGTATTAGACAGGAAATACATTTAGGCCACAGACTGGAGCAACGTCCTGGCCGATCCTGGGGTTGGGTTGGCGTAGTTTATTTTCTCCTCAAAACATTAGTAGTTGCTGCGTGGGCATTGTCCTTTTTAGGGTATCCGATTCCAGCTTGGCCTCATATCTGACACCTTTTAAAGTGCGTTGGAAGGAGCAGCCAGTCCCGGTCTTTCTCGGGGCGCTTTTTCTGATGTCGGTAAACGAGTGGAATCATTAATCAGTGCCTGCTTTGTTCCAGAAGTCATCGGGGTGGCTTACAGACTCCTGCAATGCCTTCCCATGCATTTTGGATTAAATACAGAGCCCGTGACGTTGCCCAGACAGTTGGCCTGGTTTTCCCCGTGCTTTTTCCTGGAACCTCGTCATGAGACACAGCCCTGGGGTGTCCAAGCCCCATGGGCACCCGTCTCTCACTCTCCACGCTGCGCTCCCTCGGAGCAGAGAACCTGCCCAGCTGTTCACCTGGCTGGCTTCTACACATCCTTCAACAACCGCATTGAATTCCGTTTTCTCAGAGAGCCCTGGCCTGCCTCCGTGCCCCCCAACCTGGCATCAAAACTGGCACACACACCCCCCCAGCATATGCTCCCTCCCAGCATCTGACTTACTGCCCCCCCTCATGCTTCATGGTGCCATCTTTGGCCTGAAGTCTCTCTCTCCTGCCCTGAGGGTGAGGGGAGGAGAAGAAGTCTCTCTTCTCTTCACCACTCCTGGCCAGTGATGTCACAGGTTGTTATACACAACACATGCCCAATTATGGCCATTGCGAACTCTGCACTGCGTGCGAGCGTGTAGTTCCACAGCCTGGTACCGCCTGAAACAGCCCCCGAATCTCCATCCAGGGCCTGCACCCGCCGAGCGCTTGCACCTTGCTTCCTCCTTTCCCGTGGGGATTCCTCTCTCCCCACCCAGGTATGCGACATCCTGTATTCTATGAAAATTTCTTTTCTGGCTTGTCTTTATAGACGTACGTATGAGCTCTGTAGCGGTAGTTGCCCCGCCGGTGAGCTTTCTATCAGAGGAATCATTCGGCGTGTGTGACTGGGGTCTGACCCCTGTCACTCAGCGTTGGGGCTGTGCCGCTCACCCGGCTGTGCCCGTTGCTGTCAGCTGTTATCTTCACTGATGTTTCACGCTACGTCATTCGGAAATCACCACTCACTACGGTCGGCAAAATAATGGCGCCCCTCCCCTCCCCCAAGATGTGCACGCCCTGGTCTGGAACCTGTGCGCGCCTGCCTGCATAACAGGGCAAATGAGGACTGCTAATGCCTGTGATGTTTAATTTCTCCGTCACCCGTGGTTGGTAATTTCTCTGGTGCCGTATGTCTTTCTGAGACCGAGTGAGGTGAAAATGCCAGTGTCGGACCCTTCTTGATGACAAGAATAGCTGTTTTAAAAAAAAGTTGTTTTATTCTAGGCCAGCTAGACTTTAAATATACTAGAGCTTTCTTTATTTTTTATAACCCTCCTCCAAGGATGTGTTGATTGGTTTCGAGAGGGGGGGAGATAGAGAAAGACCGACGTGAGGAAGAAGCGTTGATCTGTGGTCTCCCAGACGTGCCCTGACCAGGGACCCAACCTGCAACCCTGGCATGTGCCCCGATGAGGAATCACACCTCAGCCTTCGGTGTGTGAGACAATGCCCCAGCCAACCGAGCCACCTGGCCAGGGCTGCTTATTGATTCGAGAGAGAGAGGAAGGGGAAGGAGAGGGAGCGACAGGGAACATCAGTGTGAGAGAGACATTGACAATGGCCTCCTGTCAGTGGCCTGACCAGGGATCGAACCCTCAACCTATTGACTTTCCAACCAGCTGAGCCACCCAGCCAGGGCAAAAATACCAGAGCTTTCTTCCTGAGTCGAATGGCACCTGCAATAGTGACCGTCTCAGGGACAGCCCGCAGGACCCCCCTGCACCTTCCGTGGTGCCGGCCGCCTCGGCGGCATTTGCTGTAGCTCGAATTGGCCCCTCGGGTCACCCAGGGGACTCTACTCCAACACTGACAGGTGATGATAAGGGTGGACCCTTGAGGGTGCATTATGGTATTTGCTAGATTTCACTCAGTGTTTCTCAGGGGGAAATATAGCCATATATACGGGTGGAAAACCCAGTCTTCCCAAAGACCAGGAAGGTCCAATTAGCAATGCTTAAAATTGTAAACACAGCCAATAGTCCAAATTTTCCCCTGGCCTCGAACTCCTCCCAGGAAGTGTGGTGGTGCCCCTCCCTGAGGAAGGCGGACTCCCCCCGGGGGGGTGGGGGAGCCCCGGGGAGAGCGGCCCCGGACCAGTACCTTTCTGTACCGTGGCATCTGCATCTTTGCTCTCAAGCTTCAGAAACCGACTTACACTAGTACCAAAAAAAAAAATGCAAAATACAATATTTCGTCAAGAAACAGGAGCACCTTCTGAAATCGAAGGGGGAAATGCCTTCAGGCCTCCAGAGGAGAAGGAAGTCTCGTCTCGGCCTCTGCCTCTGGTCTCTGTGCTCCCTGCCTCCCTCCTCTAGTCCTCTCGGCCTGTAAACCTGCTCTAGTTTCTTCCGAGCCCCCACGACGGCCGTGGGAAGAGGGCGCACCCTCTGCCACCCTCCCTCTCTCTCCTGGGCTTCCGTGACGATGGTCAGGAGTCAGTTGGAATGGTTGAAGTCCCCCGGTTGGTCGCATTACTTACTCCAGGCTGAGGGGGAGCAGAGAGGGTTGGCAGGACGAAAGTGTGGCCGCCGGCACCCACGGGTGGGGGAGGAGGGCAGAGGGTGCCACGCCAGAGGGTGGCACCCTCGAGAGTTGTTTGTCAGCCACCTCATCTTTCTGGAGAGCCTGCGGGGGCTTCTGATGGGTGACGAGTGATGGGCAGGGCTTGCCAAAGAGCCGCCAGGTCTCAGCCCCGCCTGTGGGTCTCAGTGCATGTGTGACAAGACACCTATTGTGTCACGATGGTTTTTTACCACGGCAGCCACCAGCAACCACGCAGGAGGCACCCAGGCTCCGTTTGACCCCCTGCCACATACCTGCGTGGCCTGCTTCCACGGAGCGGATTTCTCAGGGCGTGACGCGTTGGGGAACATCTTCTGACCAGGACACGCTGCTTTTGTGACCTGTGGAGCCACACGATGTCTTCGACGTGTCCCGTTGTCATGGGTCTGCTGTGTCAGACTGAGCTCCGAAGGGACGAGCAGCTTCAGTTTTGAATTCATTTCGTAAAGAAGCTGCCGGGCACTGTCCGTTACACTGAAAACCTTCAAGTACTGTCAGGTCTAGGCTTGGGCTTGTAGGTAAAACACGATGGAGAAGAAATGGAAAAACATATATAATTGCAGTAGGTAATTTGCCCATTTCGTGTTTTTTTTTTCTAGAAGGACAATAGGGCAGGGGCTCACCTGGCAAAAGGCAAGCAGGCGGGGGGTCGGCAGCCACCTTGGTGACCAGAGGTGGGTGTGACCTCAAAGGGTGCGCCCCAGGCAGAAGCAGGAAGCCCTGTTGTGTAAGAGTCCGCTTCAGAAGCCTCCAAGTTGGTAGAGACAGAGCTCGGATCTGGGTCCAGTGTCTCAAAAATAGAGGGGGCGGTAGAGAGCCCCCAGGGAACCCGAGTGGGGACAGTCATCAGAGCTAGGAGGGAGTGACAGGCCAGGAGGGACACCCGCGGGTGTGCCTGTAATAACGGGGACTGTCAGCCCCTCTCTGTCACGAGGAGAGAGATGGCTCCTGATTAATCACCAGGCCGCAAAAGCACAGCCGGTCCCGCCGAACTTAATCTCTAATTAGTGACATCAGCGGAGGGTTTCCGAGGGGTCAGATTCCATCCCCCGCCACCTGCCACGCACGGGGTGCTGGCTGCCCAGCTGAGCCCAGCCCTGCAGTGACTTCCAGTCACTGAGGTGCCATCACACGAAATAGGGTCCTGTGGCTTCAGCTCTCATCTATTCCTTACACTCACAGTCAGCAAAAGCACCCCAAAGTCCTAAGGAGACCAAACAGCATTGACGAGGGGCGGGGAGACATTCGGGGAGCGGGGCAAGCCTCCCAGCTCTGACTGCGAGCTCTGCGGGCCAACAGGCACCAGCTCCGCCGGCAGGCCGGGCGGTTCACATGAACCTTCTGGGCATTTATAAACTATCAATTGGCCCAAGAAAGGGCCCCTTGCAGTTGGGGGAGCCATCCTTCTGAGAGCCTGCCTGGTGGGAGACACTGACTGGCTGAACCACGGAATGCTGGGAGAAAAATAACTGAATCCACTGCCTCCTTCCCGAGTGAGGGGCCCATCTGGTTGACCCCTCTGCCATTAGTGCAGGGCGATAACATGCAGAATTGCCAGCTGTGCCCATCGCGGCTGGCAAGGCCTGGACCTTCGCTGCTGCCGCGGGGCCCGCCCCTCCCGTCACCCCGGGCACGTCGGTCTCTCAGCTTCCCGGGCTCCAGTCTCCCCCGGCAGCTGCCGTAGGGAGAGGCCTTCCTTCCCTGCAAAACTCGTCTCCTGCTCTCGCTCCTGTTCAGCTCACCTTGTACTGCACACCTTCCATAGCTTCAGCCCTGTGGGGCCGTATTTACGTGACAGGAGACAGACCTGCCGCGTGCCGCCTGCCCGAAACATTCCAGGGGGCTGTTTGCTATGGGAGGGGGTGCTCTTCCCTGCGGAGTCACCGACCTGTGGCCTGGACCACCCCTTTTGGGAACCCGGCCAAGGTCAAAACTCCAATTTTCCTGACCGAGAGCTCCAACATAGCGGTGACAAGTGACAGAAGGCATCCAGTGTCGCTGTGTTCTTTACTTTCTTTAAATAGAGCAGGCAGTTGAATGTGCTTTGGAGCCTTTCCCACACTGCACAGCAGACGTTCCTGAAACCTCAGGGCTCAGGGAGAGCGGTGGGCAGTAACGCCTGCCCCTTACGCTTGCTACAATTGTTACAAACACGTCCACACTTAGTCCTGACACCTGAGCAAACAGATGTCTTTTGCCTCCTGTGCTTCTTGCACTGTTTTAAAAAGTGTGTTGTTATTTTTTCCAGTCCTCAGTGAGGACATGTTTATTGATCTTAGAGAGAGAGGAAGGGGTGGGAGGAGAGAGAGAGAGAAATCAGTTGCTTTGTGCCCTGACCAGGAATCGAACCTGCAACCCCTTGGTGCACAGGACAGCGCTCCAACCAGCTAAGCCACCAGGCCAAGGCCAGGCTTCTTTTCTTTTTTCCATTTATCTAGCTTCCAGTTTCTTTAATTTTTGAACCCAGCACCTCAGAGTTTGCACTGCAGTCTTCGCTCGTGATCATAGACACGAGGCAGCAGGAGAAGTCCTGGGGTACGTTGGAAGCTCGGGCCAAGATAAGATGCACCATTAACCCAGAGCGAGAGGGTATGCATATGTGGCCCGATGGGTGGGCAGGGACAGCAGGCCCCAGTCACACTGGCACCTGAACACTGCTGTCTTTGTTCTTTTACTTTGTGTCTCTCCACTCCCCCTTGCACAACCCCACACCGAGTATCAGGCTGTCATCACGCATTCCTGAGATAACAGCCTTCTGCAAAGATGGGTTTAATATTTCACACGTCAACCACCTGGGCGAAAGGTTGAGTCTGTTTTTAGTTCACTGTTTGCTTTCCTTTTTGCCTGTGTTAAAAATAAGCATGAGCATCAGCCACGTCGTTAGGGACAAAGCGATGGCCGGCCCTGGATGTCAGCTCGCATTACCTCGCGCAGGGCCAGCTGCTCCCTGTGACCTCGTTAATGCAACCCAGCTGCTAGTGATGCCCGGCTCTCTGCGCCAATCACACAATCGCTTTCCTGCCAGACCGGCCAGCAAATAACAGCTCCTTGCTAGGAAGGCGCTCGCAGATTCGGTCGTTCAGCAGACAGTCCCCGAGCACGGCCGTGACCCCAGGTTTGCCCCCGGGCATTGGGAACAGATGTGTCCAGGCCACTGTCAGTAAGTAGCTTGCAGTCTGGTGACGACATAGGCGTTGGATACATACGTTAATGGTGGTGCCACAGTGTTGCCGAAAAGCATTTACAAAGTATCACCCTTGTGTCCGTAGGACAGAATAATGAACTCTGCCTGGGAAACCAGGCCAGGCTCCCCAGAATGTCCCGCTCGGTAACGAAAGATGGCGGATGTATTTGCCCGATGAGATGAAGACGGAGAAGAATATCAGGAAGCAGAGATGGAATAGTCAAAGTGGGGAGGGGCGGGGGTATGGAGGGGTGACTCGCTGCAGGAGCAGTGAACTGTGAGTAGAGGATGAGGAGGCCTCAGGCACGGCTCAGAGGCAGACCGGAGGCGCCCAGACTTCCGTGTAGTGATGGGCAAAGGGCTTGGCCCTCAAGGACAAAGCCAAGAGCCTCAGAGAGGGCCCTGAATGCAGAAGGGAGACACGAATGTGTCCTAGCGCTGAGCGTGTGTGATCTGCCCCTAGAAGTACCTTGGACTCGATTTTTTCTATAGTGCGCCCGGAATCAGCCACTTCTCACCACCTCCCCCGGGGCAGGCCTCCGTCCTCTGCCCGGCCTCCTCGAGGGTCCCTCCTCTTCCTGCCCTCGCTCTCCTGTTTGGTGTTCTCCACGTAGCAGCTCCCACCGGGCAATCCTTCTGAACGAGAGGCCCAGCCGTGCGCTGCTGTGCCCGTGTGCCTTGCACTCAGAGAAAAGCCAAAGCTGGCCCCGTGACCTTTGGGCCCCACTCTCTGGCCCCCACTCCAACCCTGCCCCTTGCTCCCCTAGGTCCCCACACTCAGGACCCTGTCTCCACACTGTCCCCCACCTCCTCTCTGTCCCCCACTGCACTCCCACCTGGGTGCGTGCTCTCCGACAGCAGCCCGGGCTTTACTGTGTGCAGGCTGGGACAGCGAAAGGCCATAGGTGGGCAGCTCGGACCATGGAGATGACCTTCCCTCAGGTCTGAAGCCTGGAAGTCCAAGGCCCAAGTGCCGGCCGTGGTGTCTGGGGACGCAGCTCCTCACAGAGCCTTCCCTCGATGCCTGTGGATGGGAGAGGGAAGAACGCCTCTGCTCCGGTACCTCGTCTCCTAAGGGCACCGACTCTATCAGGGGGGCCCCACCCTCTGGCCTCACCGAACCCTGACGCCCCCCAAAGCACAGTCTCCGAATGCCAGCCCATTGCAGGGCGGAGTTTCTGTGCATGAATTCGGCGGGACGCAGCTCCACCCTGACGTGTCTCCTCCCAGCTGCATCTCAGTTCCTGGTCAACAGTCACTTTTGGGGGAGAGTTGTCTGGCCTGCTGACGTACAGGCAGCTCACAGGCTCTCTACGGCGGGTGCGTACCAACCAGAACGGGAATCTATCACAGCCTCATCCCCACCATCCCAGGCAAAAATCTATAACTCTACTGAGAAATGCATTACTGAAGCTCCACGTTTCAGGGGACCATTTATTAACTTCCTTTGCCCTTCATGGGAAGCAGGGTCATTTTTTGACTCAAGTTTTTAATAATTCAACTCCTGCAGGTTAAGAGGAGGAAGTCTGACTGCCTGAAGCTGCATTAGGCGTTCAAAGACGCACACACGAACCTGCCCCCCGCCCCGTCTCCAAAGCCCTATCGGTGCTCTGGTGCCTCCTACTGAGAATGGAATGTGCAAAGAGAGAAAGTTAGAAAAAGGGGAAAATTGTGTTTTCTGGGGCTAGCAAGATAGTCTGTGATGTTTTTCTTTTTAAATTGTTTTCCTATTATTGTTTTTCCAAGTGTGGGAAAAAATTTTACCTGCACTCTGAAAAATGAAACTTGGCGAATGAACACCGAGTCTGATAAGGAGGTTCTGCTCGCCTGTGAGTGCGGAGACCCCGGGATTTGCTGTGAGAATCCTCCTGGACGGCAGCGCTCGGAGACGGCGCCCTGCTCTCCCCGTCTGCTTCGGATCCGCCCTGCGCCCCGTCCCGCGCGGTGGTCACTGTGACTCAGCTCCGCCTTCGCCTTCCCGTCTTAGTCCAGGGGGCGTGGGGAAGCGGTCCCCGTCATCTTTCCCACTCACGCTTCCGCCCACAGTGGCAGCTTCCGTCTCGCGGCTTCCATCCCCACCCTGCAGAACGTAACTTGGTTGCTCAATTTTAAGGTGATTCCTTCCCACCTTCCCCTCCCCGGGGGACTCACCCTCCAGGGCCCATCAGGCGTTCCTCACCCCGCCCGCTCCCCGGTGAAGCTGCCCTCGTCCTGCTGGTTCGAGATGGTTAGAAAGAAGGATGTTTCATCGATACGCCGCTCTGCCTCCGGCCCTCAGTCTACCTTCAGGAGCCGAAGAGCGTGGGTCTTCTCTCTTCCATGTGATCCTTCCCGTAGACGGAAACTGCGTGTTTGGTTTTCGGGACTGAACACTCCCTTCACCCGTGCCTCAGGTGGTGTGTTTTGCTACCGTCTGCCTCCTGGTCATCCGCGTGGGACAGAAGCAGGTTTACCGTCGTGAGCGTGCGAAACACAGTGTTCGTTACCGTGTGACTATTTATCAATGAGTGTGTTGTTTTCCATATGGACGCAAACCTACTCTCACCCCCCGCCTCGTCCCCTCTGTATCTGTGGGCTTTCTCCCTCTCTCCTCGTCTCCCGCCTTGTCCTGGCCATCCGTCCTGGGCGTGGCGGGCCAGGCAGGGGCACCCTGGTGACATCGAGGGCTGCCTCGCTGTGTATATTTACAAGTCTATCGGTTACACTGCTGCAGAATCACCTCTCCAAGTTCAGGTCCACGGGCCCCGTGCACAGGCAAAACCAAAGCCCTGACTGACACTGGTGTTTGGAGGTGGAGAAAGGTTCGTTCGATTGGACAAGGTGAGAAGAGAGGGGAACAAGATCTCCCAAACCCCACCCCCCCAAAAGCAAAAGGAGAGCATTTTCACGCAGCTGAGGAGTCAGAGAGGGGGCATGTCAGGGAATTGAGACAGCAGTCTGATGCTTTGGTCACATTTTCCCCACCAAGTGCCCTGTGGCCCTGCAGCTGCCTCCTCCTGCTTGTGAGTGGATAATTTTGTCCCCACCAAACTCCACTGTGAGAAGGGGGGGCGGGGGCGGGAGGAAGAACCAGGATTCTGCAAAACATCCCATCCTTGTGCATCAGCGATGTGATCCTTCCAGCAAATAAAAGGGAAGGTGGACACCTGGTGACCATTGTTCACGTGGCATCACTTTGTACTGCCCCGGAGAGACGCTCCTTTCCTCCCCTCCCCTCCCCGCCCTTCCTCTCCCCTCCCCCTCCCCCCTCTCCTCTCGTCTCCTCTCCTCTCCANGGGGGGGCGGGGGCGGGAGGAAGAACCAGGATTCTGCAAAACATCCCATCCTTGTGCATTAGTGACGTGATCCTTCCAGCAAATAAAAGGGAAGGTGGACACCTGGCGACCGTTGTTCACGTGGCATCACTTTGTGCTTCCCCAGAGAGACGCTCCTCTCCTCCCCTCCCCTCCCCGCCCTTCCTCTCCCCTCCCCCTCCCCCCTCTCCTCTCGTCTCCTCTCCTCTCCAGCAAAGTGTGCCTTCCAACAGTTCTCCTGGAACCGCCTGCCGTCCAGGCCTGCAGACCACAAAAACACCCCTTCTTCATCTCTGACTATACGCTCCGTGACAAGAGCACTGGAAACATTTAAAGCCCCTGTGTGTGTCCTAATTAGGAATTTGATTACTTCCAGTTGCCCACAACAAAACAAAACAGGGGTATTGAACTCTCAAGGGGCTCGGCTGCAGTGCTCCTGGGTGGTTAAGAAAGTGGCAGAAAGCAGACGTCCTCAGCTGTTTTGCCTCTGAACGTCTGATAGACGGGTTTAAAGTAGAATTTAGAACTCTGGGTTCTTCTTCTTGGGAGCAAAATTCAAAATACATCACTGGTTTAAGCTGATGAAACAGTAACGTGAGTTGTGTCCTTCCCAATCTGGAGGAAGACTCAGTGTTGAGTATCTATACGTTCTGTTTTGGAGACTATTGGGTATCGATCTATTAGGTTTTGGATGGTGGACCCTGGCATTCAATCCGATCAGTGTTCAAGAAATGTCTGGAAGAGGTTGTCCGCACTACGTTGGTTTAGGGATAGAACTGCTTTGAGATTTATGCTATTCACGAATTGGAGGGAAAGGGCTGGTTTTCCTTGTAATTGTGGGTAAAGTGAGAAGCTGCCGAATCAGCAAGATCCTATGACTTCCGGGCATTGGCATTCTCACGGAAAAACCCAGTGCAATGGGAAAGGAGATTGTCCCCAGTATAACATTGTGTCAGGATTCCATATTGAGTCTTATCTTTTAAAAGATTTTATGTATTTATTTTTAGAGAGAGGGGAAGGGAGAGAGAAAGAGAGGGAGATAAACATTGATGCGAGAGAGAAACATCGATCAGTTGCCTCTCACACGCCCCCTCCTGGGGACCTGGCCCGCAACCCAGGCCTGTGCCCTGACTGGGAATCGAACCGGCGACCTTTCAGTTTGACGGATAATGCCCAACCCACGGAGCCACACCAGCCAGGGCTAGTCTTCTTTTGAAGTGCGAAAAAAGTCACTTTGTCATCGATAAATTAAATTCTGGATGGCGAATAAGAATACTGCTAGGAATTTCTAAGCAGCCACAGAACTAGGTCCTGCTCAGACTATTACAGCTCTCAGAATATTTATTTAACAACCTAGGTAGCAAATGTTCGCTGCTTTGAACTGAATGTTTCTTACTCCTCTAGCCTAGTTAAGCCAGCGTTGAGTGTTTGGAGTCTGAATTTTCTTACCTTGATTACGTGGACGGTGAATCTTCAATATTTAGACGTCGGGGGTTAATTATTGGCCATCCCGTGGTGGAGCCTCACCTGCGTGTTGATTTGTAGCCATTTGGTCTCAGAACGTGCCGTCTTCGATAAAGAAGTATTTAGGTATCGCCCCCTCTGTTTTCGAGGTCGCCGCCCTTGGGTCTCGTCCTGACTTGGTGTCGGCACGCGTCGGGTGCTGTGCTGTGACAGGGTGCTCTGTGACCTGTGTGCAGGCAGAGAAACCCCGTCCGCAGTGTGGCCATCTGCCTCTCTGCACCCCGGGGCGTCCCCGTTGCCCTTGTCCAGTGAATAATTACAATTACGAATATATCAGTGTGACACTTCTAACTCACTATTAATCCTCACTGTCACTTCCTGCGTCTCTCACAGGACCCCAGTTCCAACCGTAAGTTACGTAACCCCAATAATTTGACAGGAACTAGAGTTTTGGTTCAGCGGGCGGCATGCCTGATGAAATTCCTAGATTGAGTCCACCTTTAGCGTTGTCTCCGGATGTCACCTCCCACCCCGCCGTCCCTGCTCCGATGCAAACAGGACTCCCAGCAGGGGACAAAAATCCCAGCACAGGGACAGGTGCGTCGCCCCGTGAAGACGGTCCTGGGGTGCCTGGAAGCCTTGTCCGGGGAGCCGTAGAGGAAAGACAAGGCTCGGGTTAACAAACAGTGTGATGTCAACCAAGACAGACAACAGAAAAATAAGAACAAAGACACTGAAATAGAGAACGGGGGAGGTGGGGGGACAGTGACCAGAGGGGAGAGGGGAGGGAATTTCAGGGGGAAAAGGGGAAGGATTTACAGGAACAAGTCTAAAGGACACATGGACAAAAACTAAGGGGGGTGGAAATGGGAGGGAGGTGGGGAGCACTGGGGGGTGGGCTGGGATGGGAGTAAAAGACAGAAAACTGTACTTGAACAATAATTAAATTTTAAAAAGACAGACGAGAGAGGACTCAGGGCTAGAAAATGGAGCTCCCTTGGCTTTGATTCTCTGGGGGAACGCACGTGGGATGCCGTGAAGAGAAAACCCCACCATCCTCACCCTGGGCTTAAGGACCGAATTTAGTCAGTGGAGAAACTCCAAGTTCCCACACGAGCCGTGAGCGTAATGGAATGTGAGATTCCTTCTTCGGGTTTGGCCACGGCACAGGGAAGACAGGGGACTGAGGAACAAGCTCGTCACGGCTTAGGGGGGAGAGCACGCCCGGGCCCGCGGTTCCGTGGCTTGGGTCCTGACTTGGATGGAAGGCGTGGAGGGGGCGTGTCTGGTTTCTGGACTTGGCTCACCTGGCTTCCCCTCTATGTCGTCGCTTTCAGGAGCTGGTGGGGAGCAACCCTCCCCAGAGGAACTGGAAAGGAATCGCCATCGCGCTCCTGGTCATCCTGGTCATCTGCTCCCTGATCGTCACCTCGGTCATCCTGCTGACACCAGGTACTTCTGTCTGTTCTGGGGGCGGCTCGTCCCTGCCGGGGGGGAACAAAGTCATTTCCCCTGCCGGTTGTTGGAGTAACCACGTATGCCATGGTGTCCGTTTCCCGGGCTCCCATTCTCCAGGTGCCCCTGGGAAAATGGTGGTGCTATGCTGTCGGCGAGGGAGGTCCACCTTATAGTCTTTGGGTTTGTTTGCCCGACTGCTGACCAGGGGAAACGCTCCGGTTATAATGCACAATTACTTATCCACGTTTGATGAGCTTCAGGCCAGAAGCCTGATACGTCTAATCATTGTCGCTACCACACAGCAGGCTGGGTATTGTATCAAGGAGGCGGTAAGAAAATTATTGAAACAACGTACACGAGTATGGGCTAAGGCTAAAAAGTGCGTATCGGAGGCTCCTGATGAGATAAAAGAAGGGTAAGCACAGCCGGAAGTCTCTCGGGGAAGGAAACACACGCAGAAATGGTCAGCACAAAGCCTGCAGCAAAAACACACCTGTATGGATGTTGTTCCCCAAAAGTCAGGGGCACCAAAGCTTCCAGGAGAGAGGGACGCTGGCCGGGGGCGGTTCGTGGATGAGTTCGTGGAGGGGGCGATAACAGAGGAATAAGACGAGGCAGATGGGACGGCCTCCTTCTCGAAGGTCCGCGTAGGGAGTGACGGCAGGAAACCATGGCCGGGCGTGGACAGGGTGTGACGACCGCCTCCACGCTTGGTGTCGTTCCACTGCCCGTGCGTGGGGGCGAAACCAGGTCCCGACCCTCAATAAACATGCTGCACGTGTATGACTGGCCTTCCCAATGACGAGATACAATGTAAAAAAAAATTTTCACAGCTACAAAAAGTGACAATCGTGGTGTATGTTTAAACTGTCATCACTGAACTTCAGTGAAAAGACACTGAGCTTCACCCTGAAACCCAACTAGATACAGTTATCCCCAGAGAGGGATGCCGTAGGCCAGTGTTTCGGGTGAATGTGGACGCACACGTCTCCACCAAATCCTAGGAAGCTCAACCCAGCGACCTGTAAAAAAAAAAAAGGACCAAAAGGGGTTCATCCTGGGAAGGAAGAGTTGGTTTCACACCTAAAAAGGCAAGGGCAGCACACCTGCGTGGATGGAATAACGGGGAGACGATCGTTTCCACGGATGCAGAAGATCGGCAGGAGCGCAGGAGCTGGACCATGGTGCCCACGGCGCCTTCTCCCGAAGAGCCAGGAAGCGCAAACAGCCCGAACGCCCTTCGCCCGGTGAGCAGGCATACACGTGTGGCCTCTCCGCGCCGTGGAAGATTCCCCAGCCGCGAAAAGGGGCGAGATGCTGCTACACCCCACAGCACGGGTGAAACCGGAAGGCGTCGTGCCCCTTGGAAGACGTTTGACGTTTGGGTTTTGAAAGAGGCAAATCCATGGTGATGGGAAGCTGACTGGTGGTTACCAGGCAACGGAGGCTGCGGGTGGGGACCCCGAGAAGTGGCCGCTAATAGGTACGAGCTTTCCGTGGTTTTTTTTAGGACATAATACTTTCGGAGAAGTCTTCGGGTCACAGCAACTCTGAGAGGACGATGCGGGGACTTCCCACTCGTGCCCCACCCAGGTGCATGGCCCCCCTGCTCCCTGTTACCCGCATTCCCACCAGAGGGCACAGCCCACACACCCACACGGACACGCCCAAATGAGGCTTCTCTGGGGAGTGACGAAAGTATTCTGGAATTGGGTCGTGGGGGGAGGAATGCACACGTCTTCCTGAAATGTGGATTTTTATCTGTTAACCTGTTTGTGTAAACAATGTAGAGAAAGTGGTGTAAAAGAAATTTACAGGTGTGACGGTCCCTTATAGATGAAGGAGCCCAGAAACTTGCCTGATGTTGGAACCGCCTCAGCAGCAAATCTGAAAAAAGCGTGTAGCCTCACCTGGTGCGGGGTTTGTGAGTAAGCCGGAGTCGCCTGAGATGTGTGGGCGCAGGATTCTGTGCGGTGTTGAACACACCCGACCGTTCGGGAAAACTCGGACTCACCTGCTGGAAGGTACAGGACGGAGCTGAGAGGAAATGGGGAAGGCTGGAGGCAAACACAGGGAGGGGCAGAGCAGGCTCCGAAAAGTAATCCAGTCGCTAATGAATAGCAACACCAGAAGAACCTCGGCTTTGCACGCTCACCCGACCGTGAACCTGCCTTGGCCCCACCGGGTGCTCGTCCTGGTTCGTGATGAAGCTGCTGAGGATTCAGGTCAGCTGGGAACTGGAGCGACTCCACGTTGTCCGTGAGTAGGGAGGCAGCCCGTGGCCCTTGGCTCCTGCGGAGCCGGAGTGCCTTTCTGTCCTTTGCACTGGGCCGAGCCCTCTATAACAACGTGACTAGCCCAGATTCGACTCTGTGGTTGCCCCGCGCTCACGCTGGGACGTGGATAGGAAGGCGGCTTTAGGAAGTGTGGCGTGACCCACCCTCCCGAGTCCCCGGGAGCACTGGTGGCCTCTGGCTGTCGTCATTTTAAGGGAGAACAGAGAGATTGACGGCAGCTCCTTCCACGGTGGCCCAGAGCGGCAGGGCTGGGTAGCGTCCCCTGGCACGAGAACTGGGTCTGGGAACCCCATCCAGGTCCCTTCCCACCCCGTGCCCAGCTGCACGTCACATGGGGCTGTCCCTCTGTCTTCTGCACGGTCCGGGGACCCGTGCCAGCTGCTGTCTCCCGAGGGCAGCCCCGAATCCTGGGAGCGCTTGGCATTCAGTCCAGGTGCTGCAGGGGACGGCAAACAGAAAACACAGTCGTCTAAACCGCTGTCTCCGAATGCGACAGCCCGTTGTCAGGGCGACAATGAGCCAGAGCGGCTGGGCCGTGAGGCTCCAGCGACGACTCCCTCAGTTCCGGAAAAGTCCGGGAAGAGCGCCATTTCTCCTATTCTTCTGTTGAAATTCAGGGCGGCTCCACCTTAGTGCACTGACCCTTCGGTCCCGTTGGGGTTTTGCAGCTTCTATTTCCTCGTCCAGGACGCTCCACTCTGGGGCTGGTGGCCGCCCACCACAGCCCTTCCACATCCTCCTCCCTGTCTGGATAGAGCAGTGGCTTTGCTTCGGGGTCCAGGACGCTGTGGGGCAGAGAGGAAGTCAGATCATCCCCCGGCCCGAGTGGCAGAGCCCCCTCATGGGCCGCCGCAGCGCCCGTGCGTTTGATAAAATATGAAGGATCCCTGGCAAGGGTGGAGCAGTGCATGGAGCTCGGTGCAGTGAAATGTGGGGAAGGGCGAGACGCAGGCTCCCCAGGGGGGCGAGTGCACGTCCCAGGGAGACTTGCACGGGAGTGTGGCCACCAATCGCGTTGTGCCAATAACTGAATCGTCGACCTTTGGGCTGGGAGTGGCCCTCAGGGCGGGAGCAGGGTCCGCCGGGGCGGGAGGGCTGAAGTTTAGTCTCGAAGATGCACAGTCCCCAGAGTCCCAACACCTGGGCGCCTGTGTACCGCGGCGGGTTCCTCCCACCCAGGCTTGCTTCCGTTTTTCTTCCAACGGCTTAAGAAAGCAAATTGTTGTACTTCTTAAAAACCAGTCCTTTCTCTGGTGCTACCTGTTCCTAGTCTTGCGTTCCGGTTTATTGAGACTCAGCTCATAGTATCTGCTTTCTCCTGCTCCCCAGAAATCTGTTCTGAGCGCACCGGCTTCTGTCAAATGTGTCTGATCACCTGCGGGGCCCCCCTCTCCACGCTTGTGCGCGGCGTCGGGCCGGGTTGTGCCGAGGATGGGCCCCACGGCAATCATTCCGAGCAACAACCGCCTGGTTCCGCGGTCCCGTCTAATTATCCCCACTTACGCACGATGGATGTGTCGTAAAGATCAGATTAAGCGTGTGTGAGGGCCGCTCTGCCGAGAACGGATGCTCCCCAATGAGGACGTGCCCTTTTCCGTGTTGATGTTCATTTCTCCCTTGCCAGTCGGTGCTCTTTGCTAAATTTCTCTTTGGAATGATGGAGTCCAAGTTACCTTTTTAAAAAAATTTATTTTCAGCAATACAGTGCGAGCCTCCGCCAGGTCACAGGCAGTCCAGGGCCGCTAGGGACGGCTCCCGGCGAGCATCCTGGAAAAGGACCTTCCTACTAGGCCTTCTCCGGAGCCGCGGTTACTGGGGCGGGAGCTGGGAGATCAGCAGCGTCGTGTGGTAACACACGACCGTGGGATTGATTTTCCGTGGGTTTTCACACTCGAGATGGTAAGGGTGTGTGATGGAAAACATGAGAACACCCTCAGGCGGTAGAGCAACGAAAAGCCTTGGATACTTAAACGTCAATCGGAAGGGCAGACTCGGGGTGAAGGCCACGCAGAAGTTAGGGACGATGACGACGCACGACTCTTTTGGGGAGGAGCGTAACGCAGCGATTGTTTTTATGCCGTTGAAATCACACTCCTGGTTGGTCGGGGTCTCAAGTCTACCACGGCACCGCCAGCTCTGGGCTGATCTTTATTTTAAAAAATAAAATAAATTCAATTGGGCTCAACAGGCTTCATTGAGAAGACAAATCTAGCGAATTGGCAGTCACAGCTCATAAATCAGATTCTCCCGCAGGGGGGTTTCTGACTGCGTTTGCGAGGCCGGCACTCAGTGAAGTGTTCCGAACTCAGGCCCGAGTCCAAACACCAGCATCCTGGGTTTTGGGGGTGGGGGGGTCTGGGGGGGCTACATTATAATCACACTTCAGAGAATCCCCCCACTTAAGAATGCTTACTGAGCATGTAACCCTTCTTAGAGCATGTTCTGCAAATAACACTTCCGCGGGGTTTTAAAACGGCCTTTATTCCGTAGAGCGATTTTAGGTTCACAGCGAAATGGAATGGAAGGGAGATGTTTCCCGTGGAAAGTCTGCCCCCAGATGTGCCCCGTCTCCGGGATTATGAGCATCCCTCCCTCCCCAGGGCGGTGTGCTTGTTACAACGGACAGACGCGCCCTGGCGGGTCCTGGTCTCCCAGAGCCCACAGTTGGCCTGCGGGGCAGTCGCTCTTGGGGTTATGCCTTCCGTGTGTTTGGCGGGATGTGGAAGGCACGTATCCATCACTGCAGTGTAGCTCGAACGTTGTCTGCTCCCTGTTGATTCGTCCTCCTCTCGCGTGACCCCTGAAAACCCCTGGTCTCGGTACTGGCCTCCCCGTGTTGCCTTGGCGAGAATGGAGCACAGGGCCTGTGGTGGGAAGCCTACGATGGGCCGCCTCCCCGGACGGGCTTCTTCTCTGTGACCTGCATGCCAGGCTCCCCATGACTGTTGCAGGCTCGACACCTCGTTTCTTTTTAGCTGGATAATGTTCCGTTGTCTGGGTGAACCACGGTTTACTTATCCCTCGCCTCCTGGAGGACACCTTGGTTACTTCGAAGTCACGGCAGCTATGAATAAAACGGCAGTAACCACCTATGTGTAGGGGTTCGTGGGGACGTAGGTCTTCACCCCCGTCGGTGGAGACCAAGGAGCTTGACTTCTGGGTCCTGTGGGGAGAGTGGGTTTAGCTTTATAAGAAACTGCAGAGCTGTCTTCTGAAGTGGCTGCACCGCGTGGCATTCGCCCGGCTGTGAGTGGGCTTGCTCCAGGTCCCTGCCTGCACTTGGTGTTGTCCGGGCCTGGATTTGTGGCCATTCTAATAGGTGCATGATGGCATCTCATTGTTTTAAGCTTGTCTTTCTAAAATTCTGGAACAAATTATTTTTAAACATTTATTACTATGCGTCATGTATAATAGAGGTGTATTTTTAATAAATACATGTATAAATTGATGCTTGATAAAATTTCAAACTGAACAGGCTCCTAGAGCCAGCACCCTTATCAGAAAACAGAAGGTAGTCGCCCTGGCTGGTGTAGCTCAGTGGACTGAGCGCGGGCCTGCGAACCCCACGATCGTGGTTCGATTCCCAGTCAGGGCACATGCCTGGGTTGCAGGCCAGTTCCCAGCAAGGGACGCACGAGAGGCAACTATACATTGATATTTCTCTCCCTCTCTCCTTCCCTCCCTCTAAAGATAAATAAATAAAATCTTTTAAAAAAAGAAGACAGAAGGTAATCAAGAGTAATCAACTTTCTAACATAATGGGATAGTTTTACACGCTTTTATACTTTTTACATTTACAATATAAATGTATTCATATGTTATACATACTTTCCCACCTGGTTCTTTTGCTCAATATCATGTTTGGGACATTTGTTGCCGTATTTTATTTTTTATTTTTGAGAGAGTAAAACGTTGATTTCTTGTCCCACGTATTCATGCATTCATTGGTTGATTCTTGTATGTGCCCTGACCGGGGATCAAACCTGCGGCCTTGGCATACCCAGACGATGCTCTAACCAACTGAGCTACCCGGCCAGGGCTTGTCGCTCTGTTCCAGGTGGTGCGGGTGCCCAAGTTCTAACCTGTGGTGGACTGTGTCGTTGTGAGGCCTTGCAGAATCCCTGTGAAATTTGCCAAGCAGTTGAACTGTGATTCAGTGAACTCATAGTGTGACAAGCACCGTGTACCTCCTCGTTTCTTAGTCTTGCCGAGAGAGACGGCTTACCCATTTCTTCAAGGCCTTGTCTCTCCGGTCTCCTTCCTACAGGAAATGCCCCTGCAGACCCAGCCTTGTCGTAGGCCACCTGTGACCAAGGACTATGACCAGCTCGGCTGTCCAAGGAGGCACAGCTTGCCCGACAGGTCTCTGCCAGGGTTCCCCTGTCCTTTGGCACCACCACGTGGCATCTGCTCACACTCCCCTGCCGCTGGCTTCCGGGGTGAATGGTGTCCCCTCTGGTTATCAGATACCTTTGTGTGTTTGTGGACCAATGTCAGCTGGTGGGCGCTCACAGAGACCGCGTGCTGCTGGTGGACAGATAATTCTCACTGGGACTGTCCAGAAAACGGGGTGGGGGGCGTGGCTGAGCAGGGGGTGCTCTGGCGGGCGGCTGCAGGGCGGCTGAGGAGCCCGAGGCTTTGGAAAACACATGCAGCAGAGATGGAGAGAAGTCCTCATGTACCAGAGATGGAGAGAAATCCGCAAGGATGGTCAGCATGAGACGGAGACGCCCAGGGCACTCGCTGGACCGAGGGTGCCTGGCCCGGGAGCCTTGTGGGGGCACCCAGGCGTCAGGAGGTGAGGCTGCGGGTCGGGGGTGGGAGTAGGTTGGGAGGGTGCAGAACGCCAGGACGGGATTTGACGCCATCGTCGAAAGGCTCCGAACGGTCTGTGACAAGTTGCACGTCACAACTAGTTTCAGAATCTAGTGAAACTACAGGCCATCTTGTCGTTGAAGAGGAGAAAGTGTGTGTGTGTGCTCATCCAAACTGGGGTACGTGTTGTGAAGTTCGTGGCCCTGGGTGACCTGACCATGAGCACGCGCCGGACCTTGCTGTGGGTCCGACAGAGGACTCCTGTCCGCAGTTACAGTGTGCCCGGCTGCCGGCGTCCATGCTGCCCACACCCGTGCCACCTCACACGACGACGACGAGGAGTCGAGGTGTAAACAGTTCCGGGAGAACTCGGCGGCTCGGTGCTTGTCTCCTCTACCTTCACCGTCAGCCTGTTGGCCAAGCCCGCCCGCGGTGATGGCACACATCCTGTCTCCTATGGTCGCGGAAGAAAGGGAACCCCCCTACCCCCCCAACTTTCCTCCCGGATCCTGGTCCACCCTGGAAACAGATCCTCTTTTCCTGTAACAAATACTATTGTAGGGTCCCCCTTAGCCGTGGGGCGTGGGGTGGGGACAGCAAGGGTTTCCTGGCGGTCAGCCTGCACCCTGGTGGACAAGCCCTGACAACGAGCCTGAACACGCAGGCTGTGAACTGTTTTGGCGACACCACCCGGCTCCTTGACCTGGAGCGGAGAGCTGGCACCGTTCTTGAAACTGCCACCGGGCCTTCGAGGGAGTTCTGTCGGGGTCTCCCAACGCAGAGAGTGGATTTACGCCGCTGCTCGCCGGGTAGTTTAGTGGTGAACTCCCACAGCCCTGAGAAGCTGGCCTTCCCCCGTCTCTCGCGACTCTTCATCGTTCGTTCTAGAAGGAGAGTGAGATGCATCCTGCTTACTTATGGACTGTCACCCCAGAGAGCTGTTCATCTGGAGGACGAATGGCCTCGGGTGCTTATTATTCATGCTGGCATTAGGCTGCTCACTAAGGCGAGTGCGCGTACATATTTATCCATAAAAGGGCGCTTTTCAAAGCGCAGCTGCCTTATGCAGCCGCAAAAGGCAGTGAGTCCCGTCCCAGCACCGCTGTGTTCCTGGAGTCTGGCGCCTGGGCTCCGCGAGGGCCTCTTGGTAAATTCTAAGTGAGTTTTGGGAGATTTTGGGACCCCGCGACACCAGGGGCCGGCGGATCGAGTTGTTCTTATTTCTGGCAACTCTCTGACCCGTCAGGAACCAATGGCATCCATTCAGGAGTCTCGGTCGAGTTACCGGATCAGGGGCAGGAACAAAGAAATCGATGATGTGATAAAACCAGAGACCTGGAGAGAAATCGCGCAGAAAGAACTGGGCAGGTCAGGGCGGGGCGGGCTGGCCCTCCTGGCTGGGATTGGCCGGCTTCTCTTGTAGGCGGGGCTCCTCTCGAAGGCTGTAGGAAGGACAGCGATCATCTGTGCAGAAACAGCAGGCGCGGGACACGCCCCAGAAATCAGAATTCATTTATAAAAACTATTGCGTACGTATTCTTCCACGTGTAAACTTCAGCCACTTCAAAGTGCTCGCCATTCAGGACGATACACCTATGGAGACGTTTTTCCCCGCAGCTCAAAACAGTTTTTGAACTCGTCAATGTGGGTGCCTTTTGGTGCTTCTGCCGTGTTTGGTGTCGCCTCTTCCACATGGGCAACACGCTTCTCTTGGAGGAGTTTTTTTCATCTGGGGAAACAAAAAAAGTCACTGGGGTGAGATCCGGTGACTAGGGAGGGTAGGGTGTGGGGTCCTGCCATTTTTAGTCAAAAACTGCTGAACACTCAGCGTGATGTGGGCAGTTGGGCTTGTAAATCACCCATCATGCAATGGGCAAACACGTTGAAAGAGTCCGCAAAAAAAATTCACTGCAGCCAAACACAGCCTCTCACAACAACACCAGCTGGTGCACGGATCCAGATGGGTTCCTAGAACACCCACCCAGCAGGGAAGCCTGTTCCACAAGGGCCCTGCCCTCCAGAGGATAATTCCGGGCTTTTGGGGGGGCCCCCCTCATACATGTGCACTTTCTCGGATTGTGGTTTCATAGTCCCTGAACCCCAGGATATTTCTAAAGTGGCTCAGTGCTTTCATGTCAAGTGTTAAAATCACCGGCGATGGGGTTAAGGGATGATTTTCAGAGCCTCAGATTGAATCAGCCTGTCCTGCCGCTCGGTGTTCCTTTATACGGATTATTTATGTCTTGTTTTTAACTCCGTACATGTGTGGTTGCTGCATTTTCAGAGGCAGTGGTGGCGTAGTCGGAAGTGGGAGGGGCCATCACGAGGGGTGTGACGGGTGAAGAAACGCCTCCCTGAGGCCGTCACCATCCTGAGGTCTGGAACCTGGGACTGCCACCTCACAGGTCAAGGAAGGGTGGTCACAGGCGTGTGTCAGAAGCATCCGAGACGGGGGACTTCCTGGATGGCCCGGCAGGCCCTGCACCCCACCCCCGGTATCTTTTTAAGCAGGAGGCAGTGAGAGATTTGGCACAAAGAGAGAGGAGACAGCGATGAGTCTGGGGTGGGACGCAGCCACCAGAAGCTGGAGGAGACCAGGAAGAGACGGTTCCCTAGAACTTCTGAGAGAGGGCGGTCCTCGTGACGCAGATTCCACTCGATGACCCCGATGCCGGGCTTCCAGCCCCCAGAACTGTTCGAGGACACACTTCTGCTGCAGTGAGCCACCAGGTTGGGGTCCCACAGCAGCTTCAGGGAACCGAGGGGGCGAGGGGGAATGAACGCCTTTGCCCGTTCTGGCGCGGCTGAGACTCAACCCAGGAGGCGTGACCGTGGACTTGCGGGGAGATCAGAGCTGGAAGAGGGCAGGCACTTTGGGGATGGGGAATGAGGTGATGGCCGTGGCTGGGCCTTATCTGCCTGCTTCTCTGCCCCCATTCACCCTGGGGCCCTCTCCCGGACTTCCGTCACCACGGCAGGGACCCCTCATGGCTTCACAGTGGGGCTCTTCATCATCTCCGCTCCCGGGGAAGGAGCTGAAATGCACCCGAGACAGGACGCACCTGTGGTCTGCAGCCTGGGAGAGGGAAAGACCCCGCCCGTCTCCCTCGTGGACCTAATTCTTTTTACTGCTTTGCGGACCTGCGTCAAACAGACAAAGCGCACTTACGGACGGGTCTTACGAAATGAGCAGAAGGAACCAAGTGAAATTAGAGCAATCCACCAAGCCGTAACATCCCAATGGAAAGCGTACATTTTGTGTGATAGATCGTGGCCTTGGCACTCGTGACAGATGTTTGGGGTTTCTCACGCCCACCCGAGGTGCACTGGGGGAGAGTGGTCTCCCCCATGTCTCCGTGGGGGGCACCGTGCACCCTTGTCCACACAGCAAGGGCACAGTCGTTTCGGACGATGAAAGCAGCTGACCAGGGGGCCGGTGCCTCGTGAAGACGCACAGGCTGGTTCAGACGCTAAGTTTTGGTGTGACTATGTGCTTACGGTCAGAATATGACTGTATTCATATGTACTGCCCAAATACACACACACACACACACACACACAGAGTTGGAAAAGACATGAAATCAACAACCCACATCACGTAATATAGTAATAATTTTCTCAAACTCTCAATTCTACGACCGGCGCCTGGATGCTGTTCCTTTCCCCCACGTCTGATTTTAGTCTTCCCGATGTCTACCCTGTAATTCTTCGCTCTACACTCCGACGCTGGTGCTCACAGAGCTGCCCACCCGCTGCCCTTTACACTGGTCGTGTTAGAAGGGTCAGCGCCAGCCAGCAGAGTGGATCCGTGGTGGTTATGCTTTTAAAGAGTCTTCTGGGCCCTGACCAGGGTGGCCTGGTGAGTTGGGTGTCATCCCGCAAAGCAAAAGGTCGCCCGCTGGTTCGATTCCTGGTCGGGGCAGATGCCTGGGTTGCAGGTTCCGTCCCTGGTTGTGGAGGGTGTGACAGGCAGCCAATTGATGTTGCTCTCTCGTGTGGATGTTTCTCTCCCTCTCTTCCCCTCTCTCTAAAAATAATAAATAAATAAATTTAAGTGCAAAATCCCTTTAAAGCATTCACGGTTTTAGATACAAATGCATGTTTCTGTCGTAGAGCCTGACACTGGCCAAAGCCAGGGCAAAACTGTAAAACCCTGTCACCAAACAATTGTCTGGGGAATTCGGGTCAAGCCAACTCTCATTTCGTAAAATCCATCCAGAGCCACAGTGAGTTTGTTGCTATCTGGACGGCGACTTTCTTTAACCAACCAGCTTTCTTAGCCATTCAACGTAGGTGCTACAGTCCCAGAGGTAGCTCTGGGGATTCCATTCCAAGATTATTTATTCTCGTTTTGTTAAGTAATCCCACAGGCATTGGCATCAATTCCCAACAACCGGCCACAGATTTTGCAATAAAAAAATTCCAACAAGCCCTGGGTCAGCCCAGGCCGTGGGAGCTGCCTCGACAGCCAGACGTTACAGAGAGAAATAGACAGAACAAAACACCCCAGTGTAACGACTCGCCGATCTGACCCATTCCGGGCGGGATGCACACGGCCCCACACACTTCTCAAGGTGCCGGGGGTCACCGCACCCAGCAGCACAGCCCAGAACCGGGGGGTGCGGGCCCCAAGTCTCCTGGAATTGTGGACTGCCTGTCCCTGCCTTCCCTCTGAGAGGGCAGGGACGTCACCAGGCACCTGGGTGGGTGATGTACATCCGAAACGGTTACAATGAAGCGTCTCTCATTCACGTAGCAGGTGGGGCTACTTGGAGGCACCACCCAGTGCGTTTAGTCCGTTCGCTTAGGCTCAGGGGCCAGACGCAGGGATGGCCTTCCACCCCTGAAAAGGAGTCAGGTGGGTCTTTGCGCCTTGCATGGGCGAAGCCTCTTCGGGGGCAGGTCTGAGAGCCCCCCAGGCTTCGAGGTTGGGACATCGGATAAAAGCTGGCCCGTTTCTGGGGCCTTCCAAGCCCACGCCATTCACGACACATTTCCCCACACCTGGTGCGGGGCTGTTGGCCGAGCGCCGTCAGGGTTCACCCCAGGAGCTGACTCCCAAGGGCGACCATCAAGAGGACACAGGGCAGCATCTGGCCACCTGCACACGGACATTTGGGGTGTGATTCCATCTGCACAAGCACTAACCCCCCAGCCATAGACAGCCCGGGACTAGTGAGGCGTACAGAGAATAAATGCCTGAGAAACATGTCCGTTGTGTTTTAACTCCCAGCAGCCCCATGGCGGCCGACAGTTGGCGTTTAACAGATGCTGAGGGAACGATGGATTGCGTGGTGCAGCCCAGAGTCTTTCCAGAAATTCGTTCCTTCCTCTTTGGCCGACCGTCCCCCCCCCACACACACACATACACACTGCTCAAAGGCCGAGCTCATCGGTTATGGCACAGGGAGGGCGTGACAGAGGGTCATGGCTCGGAGTCACAGTCCCCTTGCCGTCATTTTTGATGGTTTAAATTTTTTTTGATGAAAAGTGTGGCTGGCGTCTTTGTTCGGCGGGTGTATCTGTAGAAATTTCGTATCACCACCTCTCTTAGTTCTGAATGGCAGTTGGATGCTGATGTTCCTCTTTTACCAGGAGATAAAAACTGTAACTCTCTGCCCCATTTTTTCTTCTCCCCAGCGGAAGATAACAGCGTGTCTCAGAAGAAGAAGGTCACAGTGGAGGATCTCTTCAGTGACGAGTTCAAAGTGCACGACCCCGAGGCTAAGTGGATCAGTGGTGAGTCCTGCCAGCCCCCCCCCCCCCACCGTGACACTCACCCCGCTGGCCACTGGGGACAGCGAGGCTCTCCTGGCTGCCTCCGGTGGTCTCTCAGTCTCCCTCAGGCCACAGAAGCAGACCCCCCCCACCCACCCCCCACCCCGAGCTACTGCAGCGATAATCTCATTATCGCTCTAAGAAAACCTGTGTCTGGTAAGATGGGACTGCTCCTCTGTGAGAAATGAGTCCTCCATGTGGCCTCCAGGAAACTTCATTTCCCACAGAGATGGGAGATGTTGCTAAGCAACCAGCCCTGGGAGCGACACAGCCGAGCTTTCCTTCCTTCTCTGGTCTCATTCTGCATTGTCCCCTCATCCCCATCCCGCTAGATAGAGGGGCCAAGGAGCTGAAAGATGCTTCTAGAATGTGGCCAGATCCCCGGGACAGTGCAGCCCCATCCACCTCCTGCAATCTGGGCGGCGTCTGGTTTTCTCGTTTATGGGGGTTTTTGAAACTACGCCACAGTGGATGTGGAGGCAGAGGAGGGAGCGGCCCTACGGCGGTTTCTGGTGCAGGGCGCGTGGCCCGGGTCCTGTCGCTGGTCTGGGTCGGCTGGAGGCACGGTCACGGCACAGAGACACCAGCCGCGGCACAGCCAGCCCTCAAACGTGCCGCCCTCTCCGGGAATGCCTCTCATGTGTGGGCTGAGCCCCCGCGGGCGCACTTTGAAGTGCTTCTCGGGTCAGGGAATCTTGTCCGGAAACGCCGGGGATCTGGTTCAAATCCTGGCTTGGGGAGGAGACGAAGCCCAGAGGGGCTCCGTGGCTTCCCTGAGGTCATGTGGCTGCAAGGCTGTCCCCTGGCTTCCCGCTTAAGTGCTTTTCCAGGGGCGGCCCTGCCACGGGGCACACTGCTCCCGAAATGCTCCCGACGCTTCGCAAGCTGTCACACACCCACTCGCTGCTCCGTTGTCCTCCCCTCTGGCTTCAGAGTTAATTCCTGAGGCTGAGGTGAGCTGACTTAAAAATGAATGAGAGAGCAGGTTCTCAGAGAGCATGGACTTTATCAAGGGAGACCAGAGGCAAGAGGGGCACGGAGAGAGCCCAGGGCTCCGGGCTGCGACTGAGGAAGGGGCGGTGCCTTTGATCCGGAGGCAGAGGGGGCGTCTGTGCCCCGTTCATCGCCCGCCCCCCCCCACTAGAGGTGGCAGGGCAAGGGTGCACTCACAGGACTATCGCGGGACGTGGAGCTGGGGGGAGCTTCAGAAACCATCCGGACCCTCGTTTATCCAGCTCCCCTTGGTTGGGGACCTGGTGCTGCAGGTTCCTGGGGGGCAGGGAGGCCCATGAGGGTGGGGCAGCAGTCAGAAAAGGGGGGGTGCCTGGCCGGACCTGTCGGAACGGAAGGTTTCGGAGCAGTGCGTTGGCTCGATGGAAGCTTAAGCTTGTGCCTCAGGTGACATTTTTATTACCTGTGAGTTACAGATTTACGAGAGCAAGTTAGGAGACAGAGTTGAACACTCTTTCAAAGGTAATGAGAATGGCCTGTGATTTTGCCAACTGGAAATAACCCGCATTCGGTGTGTGTGCACTTGCCTTTTGGGTGGTGTGAGCTGTGAGAGGGGACGTTTACAGCCTGGACCCCAGACTCATGTCCAGGGGACTCAGTCAACGTTCCCCTTGGGCATTTCCGTGTCTCCGGAGGATCTCATCTCACGCGTGTGCCTTCAGACATGGCAAGTTTAGGCAGCGCGTAGACATGAGGTGACAGGTGTAAAAGCCACGGTGACCGAGAAAAGACTGAGACAGGCCAGCCGTGCAGACGTGGACGGGTGGGGGAAGCCAGTCGAAGGAAGCTTGGAGGCTTTCAGCCCCGTTTCCCCGACCAGCAACGAGGCATCGGTTCTGCAACTGGGTGATGAGTTCAGAGCAGGAGCCGGTAGAAGATAAATAAGCAGAAATGTTCTTTAAGTCTGGAAACTGGGCCTGAGGCTCAGTGGGAGGTCAGAGCCGCTTGGAGGATCCTGGAAGGTGAGCTCCGGGCGTTAGCTCAGGGGAAGAGAGAGGGCAGGTTCTCAGGGACCCGGGGGGTCCTGAGGGTCCTGAGGGGTCTGAGGAGGAAGGGGAAGCACGGGAGAAAAGGACTTCGAATTTTGGAGTGCCGGAGGAGGAACTCATCAAAGAGAAACTGCCCCTTGGTGGCTGTCTCCACAGGGCCCCCGGCCCCAGGGCATGTCTCCTGCGGGTGGTCTGGACGTTCTGACTCACACTCGGGCTGTGGGTCTTCCCCAGCCACACCAAGTACCGAACGCTCTGCTCCTGACCCTGCTGCTTCGGACGGCAGGGCGGGAGCTCACCCTGGATTTGTATGTGGGTGGCTCTCTGCCTTGCACGTGTTGCATTTGCAGACAGGGCACCTGCCTGCTCTGTGTGTCCGTGGGGTCAGGCCCTCCACACAGGGGGTCCGATGCCACAGGCCCTGGCAACGCCCCCGGGAGGCCCCTCTCACCAAGGCAGCCTGGACCAAACCCTGGAAATGGTCTGATGAGCCCCCACACACCCTTTGGGGGGCCCACTGTCCCCTCCCAGGGTCGTTAGGGTGCAGACAGGACCCGATGAGCTCACCTGCTGGCTCTAGGCTGGAGACCCGTGGTGAGGGTGGGGGGACTGCAGGACCCAGACCGTCTGAGTTTGTTTACACTCATTTCCACGAATCCCGCCTCTCGTGAGCCAAGAGCCCTGTGTCTCTCCCATGAAATACTAGAGAGACTGAAAAATTGGAGAAAATTGCTTCCTTTGAATGCAGGAAAATATCAGCTGGCTGGTTGGTGCTGGGAAAGTGTATGTTGTAGAAAATCAAATTGGCGATAGGGTCGGGGCTCAGAGCCACGTGGTTTCCGTGTCTGCTTCGTCCTGTTCCCTTTCGTGGCCCCGCCGCCCCCGCTGCGTCTCTGTGTGGAGCGGCGGGGGCGGGCGGAGGGGGCGCTGGCGTGTGGAGCAGGGAGGTGTTTCCTCCGAAGGCCACATTTCGTGCCGTTGGAACCGCTGGGTGTTAGAGTCGGGGAGAAGGAGGAAGTTCCCTGGGGGCCATTTCTGCAGCCCTCGGCCACTGGCCACAGCTAACCACAGGGAAATGCCCGAAAGGACAGGTCTGGAAGAGTAAAACCATTCCCCGATGGCCCGGTGGGTCACCACAGTAGGCATCATGGGAAGTCACGGCACTGAGGACACACCTGTGACAGTCCCCAGGCCTTACTAGAGCTCTCAGGAAGGGGACCGGTGAAACTATGTCACACGTTAGTGTGAGCCGCTGATTTGTGCCGCCCTCTCTCTCTCGGTGTGGTTTTCGGGACCCCCTGTTCTCAGGAGCAGGGCGCCCCGGGGTCTGTCTGGCGGTAGGAAGCCTGCCGAGTCTCGGCTGCTGCCCGCACCGCCCCCGCGGCACTCAGCCACCCTGGAGGAAGAGTTGGGCCACACATTTAGTACGTTGTGACACGTGATCACACACACACACAAGACTCATCATGTCTTAAGTAGATTTACGATTTTGTGTTGGGCCGCATTCACAGCCAGCCTGGGCCGCATGCCGCCCGCGGGTCCAGGTTGGACACCCTGCCCCCAGGGTCCCACCTCAGCCTCGCTGTGCCTGCCCAGTTTCCTCCTGTCCTCACCTCCCTCCCGCCCCCCTGCTGCCCGGACCGCAGCCTTCCCGGGCGTGACCCCCGGCGGGTCAGCTTCCTAGCGAGCCCAGCGCCTCTTCTTCTCTTTTTCTGCAAACGCTTTTATTCCACGTTTCTCAGCATCAGTGACCTGGCCGCGGCCTTCGTGGCCGGTCCCAACCCGATTCTCCCGGGGGGGCTCCCCAGCGGAGTCAGGGCCTCCCTGCCTAGGCTGTGGTAGAACTCTGTGCCACTCACACAGGGCGGCAGGTAGAGCCTCGGCTGCGAGTCCCAGCCTCGGGGACGCCTCTGGGGGCAGAGATGGTGGCCCGCCCCGGGCTTCCCCACCCCCACCTCCCACCCCCGCACTGGTCACCAGGCACCCCCCCCAGCCCCCTACCGGCTGCTGCAAGAACTGTTTAGCGAAAGTTCCAGGGCATCCAGTGGCTACAGGCTCAGCGGGCCAGGGCTCCCCTGGGACGGNGCCGCATTCACAGCCAGCCTGGGCCGCATGCGGCCCTCGGGTCCAGGTTGGACACCCCGCCCCCAGGGTCCCACCTCAGCCTCGCCGCGCCTGCCCAGTTTTCTCCTGTCCTCACCTCCCTCCCGCCCCACTGCTGCCCGGACCGCAGCCTTTCCGGGCGTGACCCCGGGCGGGTCAGCTTCCTGGCGAGCCCAGCGCCTCTTCTTCTCTTTTTCTGCAAACGCTTTTATTTCACGTTTCTCAGCATCAGTGACCCGGCCGCGGCCTTCGTGGCCAGTCCCAACCCGATTCTCCCGGGGGGCTCCCCAGCGGAGTCAGGGCCTCCCTGCCTAGGCTGTGGTAGAACTCTGTGCCACTCACACAGGGCGGAAGGCAGAGCCTCGGCTGCGAGTCCCAGCCTCGGGGACGCCTCTGGGGGCAGAGATGGTGGCCCGCCCCGGGCTTCCCCACACCCCCCCCCCCCACCGCCCCGCACTGGTCACCAGGCACCACCCCCAGCCCCCTACCGGCTGCTGCAAGAACTGTTTAGTGAAAGTTCCAGGGCATCCAGTGCCTACAGGCTCAGCGGGCCAGGGCTCCCCTGGGACGGGGGGCGTGTTCTGCCTCTTTTCACCCCCGTCCCTCTGGCAAGCGCCCCTCTGCTTCCTGGGAAATGGGACGTCTGTCCTCATTGGACCCGAGGCAGAGCCCGACCAGGAGGGAAACCCCAACTCTACCTGTCTGTGTGCATCACAGGGGCACGGGCTCAGGTGTCCCCTTTTGGGTCTAGAGAGTGTGTGTGTGTGTGTGTGCGCGCACGTGAGCACCTACGTGTCAGCCAAGGACCGTCCACGCCTGTGAGAAGTTTCGTGCGTGTATTTGAGCCAAACGGACCCTCGCTGGGGAGCCAACCCTCAACGGACTGAGCAAATAAATGCCCTGGGAGATGGCAGTTTCGCCCCTTATTTTGTCCATCACAGTCAAAAGAGGGGGTTCCGTGAAACCCACTGGTGGTAGGTTAGGGAGGCGGGAGGGAGCAACCCGGGGAGACCTCTGGGATTGGATCTGAGTCAAATGGTAGACACATGCTTCTCGACACAGGCGGGCACAGTTAACAGTGAGCTCCGCGACAGTAACAGTGAGGGGACTGGTGGTCTCTCCCTGGTGCGGAGAAAGGAAATTTCTTTGACATCCCAGAGTTGTGTTATTATAGACGCAAACGAACAGCTGACAGGCTTGGTCAAGGTGAAGATCGACTTTTGTCAGGGAAGGTTCTAGCCGTGACCTGCTTCTAGGTAGAGAGGTCCCCTTTCAGACCGTGCCGCGTGGCTCCTTTCGGTCTCTGAATGTGTAAGGCCACCACACAGCCCCTCTGAGTCAGTCAGGGTCGCACGTGGCCCCTTTCCACCCCGAGGGCAGATACTGTGTTTTCTTGACAAGGGATCTTGAGTGAGATTTGCGTGTCATTTTTCCTCCTCGGCGAGATTGACATTCTCCAGGGTGTCTTGGGGTTGTTCTGGGCCTCCAAGGCTTTTCGGGACTTTTCCTGAGGGTCTCCCCCAACACTTGGCCCCTCCAGTTTTCCCACCCAGCAAGACAGACAGGAAGACATGCCCTGAGGCAGGACTCGAACCTGCAATGGGTCTGGCTCCAGGGCTCCATCGAAGGGTGGGCAGGGGACCGCCCGCCTGAGCTGCGGGACCGCCCAGAGCACCGTCGCCCAGCAGCCCCCCGACAGCACTCACAGCCTTACTTTATTTTACCTTCCTCCGAATTAAGGCACAGTCCATAGGTCCCCACCCCCAAAGTGGGCTGCCTTTGTGCGCTTTTCTTGCTAGAATGTTCTCTTCAATGCTGTCTGGAAAGTCCTGTGCGGTAGGCTCTGACCGGCAGAGGAGCCCTGACGTCAGACATGGATTCCATTCAGTTCTCCCACCCAGCCCATAACCACATCGGCCTCGGAGAGCCTAATTCATCACCATCGACACCTTTCCAAACACTGATCGCCTTCGTAATTAATGAAAAATGAGTCGTTTGGTCTCCCGTAATTGAGTCTAATCTCCGACCACCAGCAGTCGGTGCCTGGAGTGTATCTGATTTTATGTCCAGGTACCCGATCCGATCTCTATCTTGCCCTCGGTGGACAGATGGGTTCTCAGGGCTGTACGGGCGCCCAGGTGGCCACTTTCTTTCCCTCAGGGACCCAAGCGAGGGTCTGGCTGTCATGAGGTCGCCATGAACTTTAACTCACGGAAGGGAGTTAACTCAGCAACGGGCACCCTGAGTGTTCACAGACCAGGACTGAGGGTCTCGCGTTTCCGGCCAATGGAAGGGCATCCTGATGTGCTGTAACTCTTGGCAGTTTGCAAACGTGTGCAAACATTTACGATGATAGTATGTATCCAATTCCCTCGTCCTGTGGGCGTAGGGAGAATCTCACAATGGTGAAGATAGCTCCCGTACCAGATTTGTTCACTTCATTCTTACCTGCCAGGTATGATTCCACGCAGAGCGTGCCTGAGGCCGGACTGTGCTCCCCGACCTCAGACTCACCCCCTTTTCCTACGCGGTCCTCCCTGTGCACCGACGTGACCCTGTCATCATGGTGTCCTCTCATTCCCTCCCAGGGTGGGGGGTGGGGGAAGTCGGCCAAACGTCAGACATTAAACAGGAGCACGATGCTTCCTACTATCGCTAGTTTTATCGATAAGAGTACCTAGGATCAGAGAGGGTGACTCGCTGGCCCGGGTCCCCACAGCCAGCAAGTGGCAGGACTAGGTCTTTTGAAGAAGTCAGTCTGACTTACTCTGAAAATATTTCCAGAGGATTCTGAGAAGTTGCCCAAAGTCCCGTGGAAAGTTTATGCTGAGTCCTAGGGCATCAATTCAGTCGTCGTGAGGTCCAGTCCTCTGTGCAGTGAGGGTCCGGGAGTGTGTGTGATGACAAATGACATCCCTGGGCAGTTTCTTCCCCCATCTCAGGGGCAGCCAGCACGGCACATCTGTGTGGCCCATGGCCACGTCCAGTGCCCACTGTCCCTACCCCCTTGTTGCTGGTCTCTGGGGAGTCTGGCAGCCTGAGGGTCCAGCAGAAGCCCAGGCCTTGAGGAATGGGTTGGTGGGCCACCCCCCACGCCAGGGGACAGTGAGCTGAGGCTCGTCACCGGGTGCCGTCCACTTGATTTGCCTGTTGGCCTTCCCTTTCCGTCAGCTTCTCTGCCCCATCTCAGGCACCCCGGGCACAAACGCTCTCCCTACCGCGGTTGAGATCTGCCCACAGACGTGCCCACGGGAGACTCAGAGAGGCCTGAGAAGAAGCACAGTCGCTGGATGCACATCTGGGAGACACGGGGGAGTTTTGTTCCTTGTCTCAGTCCGACCCCTGGCCGGTAGGTCCGCCCTAAACCCACACGGGCCGCGTGGGGGTTGGTAAGCCCTGAGTCAGGAATCCTCAGGAGGGCATTCACGCCGATCCACCCCGTGTGCGGTCTGGTTCCCTCGCCTCTGGTGGCAGTGTACAGAGTGACAGCGGGGACCAGGCACACATCGTAGAAGTCACGTGCGAGGCTTTGTCCATAAAAAGTCCAGCCACTGTCCACGTCACCAGAATGGTTTACGTGACTTCAGTGTCACCTGGCAGCCAAGGAGGGTGGGCTGGAATGGGCGTGCGTGAACAACGACGACGTCGCTGTACTGGTCAGTGCACACTGCAGACGCCGTTGCATGAGCGTGTGCACGGTGTGGCCGTCGCCTTCAAAATGCCTGAGCGAGTAAAGCAATGAGTCTGCATCCAATTTTACATTAGCCTGAACATGCTTTCCTCCGTGGAAACTATTTGGATGCTTCAGAAGGCCACGGCTCTGAGCAGCTGGTGATGGGCAGCTTCGTCAGGACAACGCACCTGTTCACGCATCACGTCTCGTGCGGAGTTTTTTGGTGAAACCTCAGATCACCCAGGTGACTCAGCCCCCCTACGGCCCAGATTTGGCACCTGTGACTCCTGGCTTCTCCCAAAACTAGAATCACCTTTGAAAGGGAAGAGATTTCAGACCACTGGTGAGATTCAGGAAAATACAACGGGGCAGCTGATGGAGCCTTGGAGAACTGGTCCCAAGGTGCCCACTTTGAAGGGGACTGAGGCGTCATTGTCCTGTGTACGATGTTTCTTGTATCTTGTATCTTCTCCAATAAATGTCTCTATTTCTCATGGTACATGGCTGGGTACTTTCTGGACAGGCCTCCTCCTAATCTGCTGTCACGTTTAAGTCGCCTCAGACGTGAGACCCCCCTCGGACCGTCCAGTAACCCCCTCTGCGCAGTCCGCCTGTTAGTACGCAGGTGCCCGGGAGACACAGGTGCACCATGGTCCTCCCGGGACAGCGCCCCCTTTGGACTGAAATCAGAGGGGTCGCGGGGACCACCACCCGGTGCCAACCTTTCCTGGGGTATATTTTCCTTTCCGACTCCTTTCTCGGTGACACCTCCCATCCAAATAGGTGTTTGCTGGACACAGGGTGCCCGGGCTGACGGTTTCTCCTGAAACCAAATCGGTGGGTTGTTCCCACTGATGTTGGGTGAAGACCCCCCCAGGAACGTAAGGTTAAACACACGCACCCAGTCATAAAGAGCATTAGAGTCTGTTTATTGAGCTGCAGGCCAGAACACAAGGGCTACCAGAACGGTCCCCGCCGCTCTCAGAAGCTTCCAGAAGCCTCTCTCCCAGATGGGGACAGGCCTGGAAGGAGTCGTTAAAGTGCCTAACATGCAAGTGTTGGCAGCCAAATAGAGGTTTTCGTCCCACTGGCCAAGGTTTTCCTCTCCAGTGAACCTGGGTTCCCCCTCCAGCTCCCCTCCGGCGTCTTTGCCCTCAGAGCCTTCCAGATGGCCAGGACCTTGGCCACCATTCTCTTTGGAGTGGGGCCCTGGGCGGGGTTGAGAGCAAGGCCTCCACCTTCTCTTGTCCACTGGACATGCAGACTCGATGGACAGGGGGCTGAAGTGGACTGCGGAGCGAGGCCCTTCCGTAATTTTTGTTTGGGAGCTCAGATTTTCAACTAGCACCATTGATACGATTCTGTGATGTGTTTATCACAGATACCATGGAAACGTCCTGGGCAGAAGCAGGGGGTGGTCATCTGGGCTCCCACAGAGAATGTGGGAAGCTGCCTCTCTCTGCTGGCTGGGGACCGTAGCAAATCTCTTACAAAAGTATCTTTCCAGAATGTTCCTTCTGGGGTCTTGACTCTTTAAGAGATCTGTTTTCAGCCCTGGCTGGTGTAGCTCAGTGGATTGAGCGCAGGCCTGTGAACCAGAGGATCGCGGTTCGATTCCCAGTCAGGGCACATGCCTGGGTTGCAGGCCAGTTCCCAGCAGGGGACGCATGAGAGGCAACCATAGATTGATATTCTCTCCCTCTCTCCTTCCCTTCCCCTCTAAAGATAAATAAATAAAATCTTTTTAAAAAAGATCTGTTTTCAGCCTTAGCAGCTCAAAGGTTCCCCCACAGCCCCAAACAAGACCACATCTCCGTGGGCCGAACCCCACAGAACGGCATCCTGGGAGCATCGCCAGGTGCTGGAGCTCCGGTTTGCGGGGTGACTTGGGGTCACAAGGAGACAGAGGTGCCGTCGGTACCGTGCAGAACGGGAGGCATTGTGCGTGTGTCCACCTGGAAAGCACCTGCCTCTTCACCTGCTAGGTTAGCCCCCCCGCCCAGCGCCGCGCCCAGGGAGGATTACTGACGTACATGCATGGGTTCCAGAAAGGCCCAGGGGAAAGTCAGGACAAATTTCGGGGTGACAGAGTGTCCCAACAATGGCGACCAAAAGGACGTCATGGGAGAGAGGAGGCCAGGTGTACAGCGAACGTTGATTTCATAGGAATTGCCGGTGTCCCGAGTGGCCACCTGCTTCTGGCCTCTGCCCCGGCTCCCTTCCTGGCCCTCATTCCGGTTCTTGTCCTCCCCGCCCACCCTCTCTGCTCACACGTCACACAGCAGTAAAATGTGCCTGAGCTCATGGGACACTCACAGCAGTCCTTGGTGACTGGCGGTGCCCCCTTTTACAACCGGGGAAACTGAGGCTCACAGAGGCAGTACATCTCTCCAATCACGGGGCGGGCATCGTAGCAAAGATGTAGCTCCAGGGTTGTCCCTCTGACACCCACAAGGGGGACCCTGCACCCCACCGCCAGGTGACAGTCCTCAGAGCAGGAGGAACATCATCTCACTCTCCCCTTTCCTTCCCCTCGGAGGAGGCTTCGTCCTGGAGGTGGGCTGCGAAACCCCACGGAAGGGTTGAGGCTCGTTTCCAACTAGCCCGGAAATAAGCCGTGGCCCAGAAATGGTCTTTCCCCTCCTCCCCAGCCGCTGAAATCCACCACGTTCTCCCCACTGGTGCTTCCTCCAAGGCCCAGGCCCCCGGTTTGCACATGAACCTGAGATTCCTCTAGGAGAGAATGCACTTCTTAGTTGCTGGGGTTGTCAGCCAGCCGCAGTGACAGTCTAAAGGGGGACCTTTCAGGAAATGCCTTCCAGCCGAGGACAGTGTCCCGGACAGTGACGCAGGACCCAGAGCTGAGGGGCAGCCCGACCTTCTGGAGGGCTCCGCTGCAGTGACATTTTCAACCCCCCTGGGATGCCTTTGGGTCAAGTGTGACTTGAGGGAACAAAGTGAGAGCTTGGGCGGGGGCCCTTCCGCAAGACACAAAGTGAAGACGTGAAGCGTCTTGTCAGTTTGTCCTGCGGTGTCGGCTGTAAGCACAGACCTGCGGCTGTTCCAGGGTCCGCCAGGGACCCCGGGCCTTGTTGGTGAACAGGAAACGCCCGCTGAGGCCGAGTGTGGACCCACCACGACTGAACAGTGATTCCCAATCAGAGATTTACGGGCGAAGTCTTCAGTTTTCCGAAGGAGAATCTGTTCGGGTTTGGAGATGTTGCGGATACACAGGTCTTCATTTTTAATGATATCCTCATGATGCGTGTTTAAGATGTTTTTCTCTCCAGGTTAAACGCTGGAAAGTGTAATTTACTGCAGGAAAAACACAAATGTGAGTGGACCTCTTAAAGGCTCTGAACAGAATCGCTTTCCTGAGAGTCCGAGCCCACAAGAGGTCCTGTCTAGAAGGAGTGAATCGATTTTCAAAAAGCAGCACGCAGATGTTATGAACATTAAAGCTCTGAGAACTCATTTAACATAATGAATTTGACCCACAGGCGGGGGCGGGGGGCCTGGAGACTGAGGGTTTTCGCTGTAGGAGAGTGCTTCCAGGCGCCCTGTGTTTACCCCGTAATCTCCAGTGCTGTGACTGGGGGGCCCCTCAATGCCGAGAATGGCAGGCACGGGGGGGGGGACCCCGGGGAAAGGTGTGCTCTCGTAGCTTCACGCAGCAAGGGGCTCTGTGACTCCATTATGAGCTTTGCGAGGGGGGCTAATTAACGAAAACCAGGAAGGGTCTGTGTAGACCCAATTCACTGCTACCCAGTAGCAGCCTGAGCCAACGGGTTGGGCTGAAACATGCTCTTCCACGAACTCCCAAGTGCGTGCTGGAAAGGAGGCCTCTCTGACATCATTCCAGAATCGGGAAATGCAGCCCTGGCCGGGCTGCTCAGTGGTGTGCAGCGGCGACCTTGCACTGGAAGGCGGCGGCGGGTTCGGTCCCCGGTCAGGACATGTACCGAGGTTGCAGGTTCAATCCCCAATCGGGGCGTGTGTGGGAGGCAACCGATCCATGTTTCTCTTTCCCACTGGTGTTTCTCCCTCTTCTCTTCCTTCTCCCTCCCAAATCAATAATAAAATACCCTACAGTGGGGATTAAGAAAATTGGAGAAATGTACACGTAGCCCCCAATGTCCTTTACATACCCAGCGCCAGTCCCCCCCCCCACCACACTGAAAGCTAAAGAATGTCGGGTGCCTTTTCATGGCTGAGCCTGTTTCCCAGTGAAAGAACAGCAACTGAAATTGCGTCCTTTGTCTTCAGGGACGCAGCCCGCTAGTTTAGCCACTCCCACGCTCGGCCTTGTGCGGGGGTCCTGCCAGGGGCGGGCACTGGTCCTAGGTGGCAAACCCCCACCCCCAACCCCCGATGCAGTTGACCTCGTCGTTAGGCCAAATGGTCTTTCTCCAAGCGCCCAGCCTGGCCCAGCCGAGAAGAACCTGTGGGACCCTGTAGTTCAGCTCCTCCTTCGGCACATTCAACCACGAAGACGCCAGGGTGACCTGTGCGGTGGGGCCCCTTTTGCCCCCTTCTGAGACCCGGGCCCTGCTGAGGGGGTGGGGGGCTCCGTGGCGAAAACAGGAGTGGACGCCAGCCGTCTGAGACTGGCCCCACCCGCAGAGAGGCGTCCGCAGTGGAGCGCCCAGTGAGAGAAACAGAAAAAGCATAGAATGTGCCCATTGTTCAAGGACAGTTATTTCTATTTCGTTTTAAAAGCCCCAGTGGTATTAAGAGGAGGGTGCGAAACAGCGCCCCCCAGTGCCTAAGGATGCACAAGGGGTGAGTGTAAGGCTCACGATAAATACATTTATGCTCCAGCCGCCGACGTCTGCACTCTGTGAGCACGGCCAACAAGCCTGCAGACAGATTCGATGCGGCTGGCTACCTGGCTGTGGGATTTCTTCATCACTGACCTATTCGTGGGCGAGGGAACGCAACATGTTCCCTTGCATGTAAATGTAGCTGCCTCTCCTTTATAATAACCTGAGCAAGGTGGCGTGGGATCATCTGAGCAAGCAACCTGCGTCCCGCCGGAGCCAAGAGCCTCGAGAATTCTCTCTCTCTTTTTTTTAATGCAGTGAGGTGTGATGTGGAAGAGATATGAGTCCAGGAATAAATGAGTCGGAGGATCAACACACGGGACCTAGTTTTAATGAAATATGACTCGAGCCTCATCCGTCTCCTTCCCGTCCGACAGATCATTACAGCCCAGAACCTCGGCACCATGTTTCCACAAGTGAAAATTAAATACTGCCTCTAAAAATAGCCTTCCCGGGCAAAGGATGTCTGAGTTTATCTCTAAAAATTTAGGCAGCGTCAGGTGAGAAAGGCAAAACAGGAAATGGGAACTACGCAATATCGATTCTTTTTTTTTTGTCTGGGGAACACTTGTTAAAATGTTTGCGGGTCTCAAGCCTCCGCCGTGTGTGGCCTGGGGTGCAGAGCCTGTGTCTCAGGGACCAAATGAAGTTGACATGTTACAAAAGGCTTTGTAATTTGGGACACAGGGGCCACATGTGTTTGGTGAACTGAATTGAGGAAAACGGTTGAGTTTTGTCATCGCAGAACGAGGTGTTCTTTGTTGTTGCTGTTGAGAGAGGAAGGCGGGGGGGAGAGAGAGAGAGAGAAACACGGATGGGTTGCCTCCCATATGCGCCCCCACCAGGGTTTGAACCTGCAACCTAGTTATGCACCCTGACTGGGAATCGAACCTGCAACCTTTTGGTGCATGGGGTGATGCTCCGACCCCCTGAGCCACGCGGCCAGGGCAGGGGTGTGGTTTTTTTTTTCCTCTATGTTCTGGATTGTGGCGTCCAAAAGGTCTCAACATCAGAATCTTTGGAGACTGGCAGCTCCCATGTCCCCACATCCCAGGAGGGCGGTACCTGCGTCCAGATTAACTGGCAATGCTGAAGTCACGCCCTCTCTTAATTCAGATTTCCTCTGTGCCGAAGTCCTCTCTGGCCTCTGGACTTCATCCTGGGGCACACAGCGGCCAGCTGTCCTTGCTGCTCTTGCAGTGACCGTTCCTCAGGCCTTCTGGGTTTTGATGACCTTGGTAGGGGTCAGCGTCCGGTGTTCCGAGGGGTAACCGGCCGGGTCTCTTGCAGCGTGTTCTCCTGTTGCCCTTTTCCTGATCCATCATTAGGCTGTGGTGACAGGGTGTGGAGAAGAAGGCCACGGGAGGGAAGTGCCCTTCTTGGCCGATCGTGAAAGGGACACGCTGTCCCCACAAGCAACCAGGCTGTTTGCTGGTGGTGTCCTGGACGCTAACCAAGATCGCATTGGCCAGCCTGTCCGGTTTCTCTTTTCCCCATCAGTCCACCCTGACCATTTCAGGAGGAAGGCTCTGCCATGGGCCCGCGCCCGAGGAACATCATGGTCTACCTGCCCGAGCGCAGACGATAAATGATTTAGCATTCGTCTGCATGCGAGACATGTCTGTTCCCCACCACTTCTGTATTTATATCAATATAGACCCACAGATGTTTATCTTCTACCATGTTATAAATCGGTGCTACTTTTTTTCCCTTAAATGTTCCTGCGCCAATAGGCATGCTCCGTCGTAGCGGAGAACGTCTTTTCCTCGCCCGGTCTCCCTTCCCTCCCCTTTTTCCTTCCTTTCTTCCTCCCTCTCTTCCTTTCTTTCTGAAACGACTCTAAGACACCCTAGGCTGATCTCATACGTTCCCTGCCCCAGCCCTGGAACTGGCCGTTTCTCTGAGGGGCCCTGGTCTCTCCCATCTGCTGTTAGAAACCGATATCTGCACTCGCCGGTCCCAGGGCATCGCGGCTTCCAGCCCGTCTCCGCAGGTGACCGAGCGAGGGAGTCTGTGTGTGCGTGTGTGTGTGCGTGCATGTGTGTGTGTGAGCACGTGTCTCCACCTCTGCCTCCATCTGCACAGTAAGCGAAATGTGTTCATAATGACGTTTCTACACGGGACACTGTAGCTGCCACATGCCATATACATGCGTGTTTACAGGGTCTGTCCAGAAGGTGTCCAGTCACACGCTAGGAAAAACGGAGACATTTACTGGAGAAAATGAAAGATACAGGAAACATTGCACTCAGGACAATGACGCCTCCGTCCCTTTCCAAATAGACATGTTCTATTTGGAGAACTCACACGGTTCTCCCAATCGCCATCAGCTACCTGGTCACATTTTCCTGAATCTCATTGACAAACTGAAATCTTCTCCCTTTCAAAGGTGATTTTAGTTTTGGGAAAGGCCAGGGGTCGCAGGGTACCACATCTGGGCTGTAGAGGGACTGAGTCACCTGGGTGATTGGGTGTTTCTCTAACATACTCTTCAGGAGACGTGAGGCGTGAGTGGGCCTGTTGTCTTGGTGAAGCTGCCCATCACCAGTTGCCCAGAGCTGTGGCCTCTGAATCATCTGAATAAAGGAACATGCAAGCTTAACGTTAAATCTGATGCAGAATCGTTGCTCTGCTCACTCAGTCATTTTGAATGGGACGGCCACACCGTCCACACGCTCACTCAACAGTGCCTACCGCCCCCACTGACTAGCACAGTGAAGTCGTCACTGTTCACGCATGCGCATTCCGGTCCACTCTCCTTGGCTGCCAGGTCACATCAATATGCACACACTGTTCTCCTTATAGTAACAATGCTGGACTTTTTCTGGAGATATATATACATACATACATACATACATACATATATATATGTATATATGACATTACTCATAACAGTCAAACAACCCCAGGGTTCCTCAACAGAATATGGATAAACAAAATATGGTGTGCACACACAAATTGGAATGTGTCTGAACCCTTAAAAAGGGTCGGCATGCTGACCTGTACTGCAGCTTGGATGGATCCTGGAAAGATCACACTCAGTAAAAGAAGCCAAGCACAACAGGGCAGATATTTCATTACACTGATTGAGTTTCTGTTGAACCAACCTTGTAGTTTTGGGATAAATTCCCCTTTGTCATGGTGTCTAATTATCTTTAACTTGCTGGATTTTGTTTGCTAGTATTTTGTTGAGGATTTCCACATCTATATTTATAAGAGATATATGTCTGTACTTTTCTTGTGATGTCTTTGTTTTTTTTTTCCTTTTTTTTTTTGTATTAGTGTAATACTGGTTCATAGAATGCACTGGAAAGGGTCCCCTTCTCTTCTACTTTCGCCATTATTTCCCCAGATATAATCTTTCCTCTTTTCTCTCTCACTTCTCTTCTGAGGCGACCGTGAGGCCAATCTCTGAAATTCATTTTCCTTCGTTCCTTTTTCTCTCTGCTCCTCGGACTGGGTGATCTCCGTTACCATCAAGTTCATGGCTTCTTCCTCCTGCCTGAACACAAACATTAACTTCACACCCACTGGTGGCTTCTTCATTTCAATGATCGCCCTTTCATCCCCAAATTTCTGCTTGGCTCATTTTTTTGGTTTTTTTTAAGAAGGGAAGGAGAGAGGGAGAGAAATATCAATGTGTGGTTGCCTCTCGTGAGTCCCCCGCTGGGAACTGGCCTGCAACCCAGGCATGTGCCCTGGCTGGGAATCGAACCGCAATCGTGGGGTTCGCAGGCCTGCGCTCAATCCACTGAGCTACGCCAGCCAGGGCTGCTTGGCTCGTTTTTAAATCCTGCCTGTTTCCTTTTTGATACTTTCTACCCAGTGATACGTAGTTCTCATTTGTTTTAGTTCTTCAGACGTGGCGCTCCTGTAGTTCTTCGAGCATATTTATAATAGCTCATTTATTCGTTCTCTTTTATTGAATTGATCAGGGTGACACTGGTTAATAAAATTCTATACGTTTCAGGGGTGCGATTCTACGATGCATCGCCTGTATATCGTGTTGTGTGTTCACCACCCCAGGTCGCATCTCCTTCTGTCCCCATTCATCCCACCGTCCCCCCTTCCACCTCCTCCTACCCCCCCCCCCGGGAATCACCACACGGTTGTCTGTGCCTGTGAGGTTTTGTGTTTGTTTGTTTGGGTTTTTCTTTTTTTGCCTAATTCTTTCACAGTTTCCACTTAGTCGTCCCACCCGCCTCGGGCAGCTGCCAGTCTGTTCTCTGTGTTTAGGGGTCTGTTTCCACTTTGTTAGTGCACTTTGTTCTTCAGATTCCACAGAAAAGTGAAATCTTACAGTACTTGTCTTCTTAGTGCACTTTGTTCTTCAGATTCCACAGAAAAGTGAAATCTTACAGTACTTGTCTTCCTCTGACTGGCTATTTCACTTACATAATAGCTCATTTAAAGAGTTGCTTTCCTAATATGTCTAACATCTGAACATCTCCAGGAATAGTTTTTATTAACTGCTGGGTTTGTAGGTGTGTGTGTATGTGTGTGTGTGTATTGTTGTTGCTGTTTACATGCAACAATGTAAATATTGCAACCGATGATCAATGTAAACAATGTCCATGGCTTCCTGGACTAAGTAACAAAGTCTACATTCTCTTCCTATGCAGACCTTAAAATCTCTGCAGCGTTAGCTTAGCGCTTGGATAATGGTTAGACAGCGATTCCCTTCCCTTTCTCAAAGCAGCAGGTCTCCCAGCTTTGGCCAGCGAGCTCTGTGTGCGCCGCATGACACAGCGTCCGTGCTCAGCAGGCGGGGTGCAAGCCCGCCAGGTCTTCCTTTGCTGCCTGTGCGGAGTCCCAAGGTCAGCCCGGCGGAGACAAGGGCATTGCCAGTCTCCCAGGCTGCAGGCAGCACGCACATGCACGCAGCCTGCTAAGAAGTCCCAGAGACCTGCTGGAGGTTTTCAAAGCCCTCAGGGGCCTCTTGTTCCCTTGGCTTTCCCTTTGAAGTGTTTGGTCAACTTCCCCTGGACTGTTCTCATCCTCTCCAGTAGCTGCTATTGAAAACAATTGTCACTGATTGTTTCAGACAAATGCCCCAGGGAAAAGGCTTCTGTAAGGAGCCAGCTCTGAGCTGCGGAATAAGGACAAACCCCGGAGTGCAGGCTGCCTGCAGATGAAAGGCAATCCTCCAAAAATGGGGCTTTCGGAGACTCCGAAGCTGTCCCTTCCCTTCCGGTAGCTTCTCCCCCGATGAATTTAATGACTACCTCCATTGCAAAGCCCTTGGTTTTCAAAGCTGCCTCGGAACGGGGGCCAGGGAAACCGAAATATGAAGGGTCAGAAGGCCACACAGTTCCCTGTCCTGACCAAGAGTCGGCCTTTTAAAAGAACATAACTCTCCCCTCAGACGGTTGGAAGTCCTTGGCTAATTGCCGAAGTCAGAACAAAGTTGATTTTGACGATGTGTGCAGCCTCCTGGCTTTCATAAATGAGCGGGTTTTTTTGGAGGTCCTTAGTCTGCCGCCCGGCAGGTGGCTCCTCCTCCTTCGGTCGGATTTTGCGCGTGGTCCTTCCGTGGGCGGCCAGGACCACCTGCATCTCGGCTCCGACACAGATGCTCCAAATGATGCTTGTGGCCCGTTAAGACTTCGGAGAACTTCCAGGGAAGATTCCAGGTGTTCCTGGGAGCAGGGTGTTTCCGCGGGGGGTGAGGGGTGGAGGAGGTTGAAACCCATGTTCCTGACAGGTTTAGTGTTTAATAACGTATTTTATAAAAATACAATTACCCGAAAAAGCGAGCCCTGCTGACAGATCGACTCTGTGGAGCCCAAATGGCGAATGCTTTCAGAGGGAATGTTCTTTGCCTAATAAAATGCACGCTGCCTTGACTGCATCGGATTAATGTGACACTCAGTAGTTTGCTAAATTCTTCCAAATCACCCCTTTAAAAGCAATTTCTCTTCATTCGTTTCTGCACAGAATGCTAAAAACACGTAACACCTGATTACCCACAGCTCCTGAGAGAGAGAAGCGGCTTTCTCTTTTTTCCCTTGAAATGAAGATCTATGTTTATATTTTTCTAAGATTTTGTTTCCTTATTTTTAAAGCCCTGGCTCGTGTAGCTCAGCGGCTTGAGCACGGGCCTGGGAACCAGAGGATTGTGGTTCGATTCCCAGTCAGGGCACATGCCTGGGTTGCAGGCCAGTTCCCAGCAGGGGACGCACGAGAGGCAACCATACATTGATATTTCTCTCCCTCTCTCCTTCCCTTCCTCTCTAAAGATAAATAAATAAATAAATAAATCTTTTTAAAAATATTTTATTTACTTATTTTTAGAGAGAGGGGGATTTATGAGTCAGCAGGGGTGTGGGTGCGTCTGAACCACGACTTTCCAGTGGATGTCAGTCCTTCACATGTGGGATGTGGGGACAGCAGACAGAAACGGGACGGGAAGGGGTCAGTGTCGTGTTGTTACTGGACACGGGGGGCCGGTAGTGTGGGGTTCCTGACTTCAGGTGGGAAAGATGTCACAACGCGAGTCCGGGTGGCTGTGAGGGCACGTTTATTCAAGCGGGGACAGTGAGACAAGGAAGCCTGGAGGAAAAGCAGCAACAGGGCAAGAGCCCAGGTGGGCTGCCTTAGCCCGCTGGGCAGTCAGAGAAAAGGGGGCCTTGGGGACAGGTGCAGGGGGTCGGCCCGGGATGAGCGGCCGCTGCCCACTGCTCCCCTGGCCACCAGGTGTCACGGGGACCCTTGGATTTTAGGAGACGCCTGCCTGTGGGGGAAAGAGGGGAAAGAAAATGGCTGGGCTGCTCCCGAGAGGGAGAGTTCGTGCCGGCTCCTTCGTCCTGAGGCTTCTACTTTCTCTCTCTTGCTCTCTCTCCCTAAAATCAGTAAATATATCCTCGGGGGAGGATTTTAAAAACTTGAAAAATTAATAGCCGTGACTGTGCTGTGACCACCGACCTGTACCTCTCAGTCCCTTTGCCGTTATCACTCAGCCCCCAACCCCCTCCCCTCGGCACCCCTCCATCTGCTGGTCTATGAGTCTGTCTCTATGTTGTTTGTTTATTTACTGGGCTCTTTACAGTCCACGAAGCCGTGAAACCACACGGCATTTGTCTTTCTCTGGAGGACTGAGCTCACTCAGCATGAGACCCCCGTGGTGTAAATAAATTGCAAAAACTACAATGCGGTATACAGGTGATGTATTTAAACCATTCATTTCATTAACCAGTGTCACCCCAATAAATTTAAGAAACGTTTTAGAATCCCAGTTCTGCAGATCAATGTGTTTTCTTCTTGGTCACGTAAGCATGTGGCTGATGAGGTTAAATACCGAAGAAAGTGTGTTGTTGGTTTTCAGTGAGCTTTCTGCAAGGTAAGCTGATAAAAAGTCTACGTGTGACTCTACGGTGCACATAAAAATTGTTCCCATACATAAGAATGGAAATTTAAAAGCCGTTAAAAGCGACTGGGCAGCCCGTTAGTCAAAGACAAAAATCGAGCTGTCTCGGGTCCTATGATGGAAACAAAGTGAAATTTAAAGCCACACACGTCATCTTTGGAATGTAGCTACTTCCCGAGGAACTTCCACACTGAGACAGCTGTCAGTCTGAAAGCACTTGTCTGTGAAATTACCCGAGCTGTAAGAAAGGCTGAGAATGGGGCATCATTTTACCATCCTTTGAAGCTACACAATCTCACAGCCCGTCGCTCTCCATCTACCCCCATTTCCGCCCTGTGGCTCAGCTCTTGGTTTCCGTGAAGAGCGGTTTTCCCTCTTCACACCGTGGGACTCACGGAACACAATACCCCGTCTCGTTCTCGAAGGACAGAAAACACCGCTCGCGGGTTGTTCTCATTTATTCCACTTCTCAAGCTGTGGAGGGGAACGTCAGACACAGCGACTTCCCGGTCAGGTCACCCTGACACGCAGGCAGAGTGGAAGCTGAAGCAGCAAATTAAGTGGCCGAGGATTCTCCCACCACGCCTTGCCTAGTGGGGGAGGGAGGGTGGGCGGGGCCTCGACCTGTCAGTCTCGTCTCAGGACTGTCAGCCTGGCCTCCTCTCGGTCAAGTACATGCAGGCCGGGGCCCAGGGCTGCTGCTAGCCTTTAAAGAATGGAATTGAAAACCTTCTTCTGAAAGATAAGAACCGTTGTACGTATTTTTTTTTATTTTGTTTACTTTTTAAATTATCTTTTATTGATTATGCTATTACAGTTGTCTCATCCCCCCCTTTATTCCCCTCTGCCCTGCGCCACCTTCCCACCCGCATCCCCCCCACCCTCACTTTAATCCCTGACTTTTGTGATGTAAGCCAGGGGGGAAAAACAGAGCTGAAGACACACGTTTGCAGACCTGCTCCCAAGTCTGTAGACGCCTGCTCAGAATCTGGCATACGTATCATGAACCAGGCGGGTGCATAGCACCTACATGGGGTCTCTGGTGGTCTCTCGTCTCCTGCACTCAAGGGAGGGAGGGCGGGCTGCCCCCCCCCAACCAGCCTCTGCTCCCTGTCAGCTTTTGGCCCTAACGCGTCTCCACTCACGCTCTGCGGCGCAGTGCCTCTGCCCGCCCAACTCTCTTGTACGTTCCCAGGAGTCAGGGGCTGCGTCATTTTCTTTCTTTGTTCCAAAGGACAGCACAGGGAACAATTCAATAAGCACCAGGCGATGTCAACTCTTTCATCCTGTGTGGGTCCTCGGCCGGTGTTTTTGCTGAAAACGTTTAAACATACGTTATACCACGTTCTTCCACCCACACGCGTCCGCACTGGCATGCTCTCCCATAATCCACAGCAGCGTCGGGTCTACGACAATGACTGTAATTCCCTAGTGCCACTCGAGTTCCCAGGCCCCTTAGGAGCCTCTCCTTCGTTCTCAGCGTTTCCTCTATGGTTTTCCCTCCCGTCGCGGATGAAGCCAAGGGTCACATGCGGGGCGGTTACTTCCGTCTCTGGGGTTGCCGGGGATGGAGAACCGCTCGTCCTTCCCCTGTGAACAGAAGTTACTTCCCTGCGTCAGGCCGGGCGTGCCGTGGGGTCTCCCACACCCCGGATCCGTCTTACGCCTCCCTCGGGGAGCGGCCCCCTCGGTCCCACCGTGAGGGACGGCAACGCTGCCTCGTGGGCTGTCGTCACGCCCCCCACGTCCCTCTGTTATAAACAGGCTTTGCCCGTTCATACAGCAGGGATTTCCTGGGGTACCGCCTCAGTGTGGGGAGAACACCCCTCAGCTTTCCGCCAAGCGGGTTCAGCACTGATCGGTGAGCCCGACCTGCATTGGGGACTTCTGTGAGGGCCGTGAAATGGTGACATTCCCACGCCGTCGTTCCTTCTGTGCCGATGAGTCGGCTGTCTTCTGGCGGGAGGACCCCTCCTCCTCAGCAGTGTCCCTGGATGGACGGTGGAAAATGCAGGGAAACCCAGAATGACTCCTTTTTGGTGACCAGGTTCACGGGGCAAAGTTGGTGCAACAGTTGCCTCCCCTGGCGGATAAGGGAGGTGGGGTGTGTGTGTGTGTGTGTGTGTGACTGCCGTTACAGACCGATGGGTAGTTTTTTGCACTCGGTTAGTCTGATTCGTTTTAATCCATGGTAACGTGCTTTGGATGCTCTGATGTTCCCAATTTTGCCCGCTGGAGACTGCCCCACTGGCTGTTCACTGCCTGTAGCAGGGACCTGTGGCCCCGGGAGTGGTCAGCCACCACACGGCTTCAAGGACACACACAGTGTCCCTCACAGTCTGGAGGTCAGCTGGTGCTTGGTTCTGACTCTGCCTGTCTGTCGGCTGATTGGCTCACAGGATGGGACAACCAGCTGGCTGTCAGCTGATCTGGCCTGGCCTCGGGTCACGATGGCAACTCACTTTTGGGTTGCATCCACTTTTGGGTCTCCTCCTGGGGCCAAAGCCTAGGTCAGACGTGCTTGTCTGTCGGCCACCGTAGAAGCTAGGAGAGGGCAAGGCCAACTTTCAGAGTGGCATTCAAGTCACGTGCCTGAGCCCAAGGTCAAGAGGAGGTCCCAGCAAAGTCAGAGGCACGGGCTGTGGACACTGTCGAGGGAAGAGCTGGTGGCTCTTGCGACCTACCGTGGTTTCAGGGACACAAGCCATCTCTTGCTGAACACGTCCTTGCCTTCTAGCTGATAAGATATCCCAGGGTCGGCCCTGGCTGTGGGGCTCAGCGGTTAGAGCATCGGCCCTATGACACCAAGGTTGTGGGCCCGATCCACCATCAGGGTGTACACGAAACACAGCCAGGGAACACACAAAGAAGCTCAAGAACAAATGGATCTTTCCCTCTCTCTCTCCCCCTTCCTCTGTCTAAAATCAGGAAGTAAAAACTATAAAAAAAAATACCCCAAGTTCATGGGCACATTCCGTGTCTCGGATCTTGAAGCGCCCGCATCTTCAACGACCCCAGGCTCTTTCGGTGGGGAGGGGGCTGAGAGACCAGGATCCGAGTGTCCGGGAGGACTGAGCGCCCAGCCCCTTTCTGGGGACGAGACCAGCAAACACACGCTTTAAGAAAGTAAACATCTCTCCCTGTGGCTATTTCTTACACAAATGCAACACTGTCGGGTTTTCACTTCTAACCGAACTTCATGGTTTTCGGTGTGGATCTGTTTCTCAGGCCCAGAAAATCTTACTCCCTAAGGCACTGACGGAATGACGGGAGTGCTTGAAGTCACGAGTGACGGGACAGTGCTGTCGTGAGCGTGGAACTTTGCGGAGCCGGCTCGCGGTAACCACCCTCTGATTGGCTATGTTAGTGGCAGTTTCGCCAAGTCAGGGAACGTGGTGAATTCGAGGTGCCTGCATGCCAGAGGTCTGGCGGTGAAGAAAATAGGATAAATATTCTCACATGAACACAATGTCTCCTGGTTGGCTCTTCTTTTCTTTGGACTTTGGCTTCTCCAGCCCACCATTTATCTTTTCAGAAACTGCTACCTCTCCTAAGCACATGCTCGTGAAAATAAGTTACTTGCCCACTTTCAGTAAAACGCGCGTCACTCCTGCTTCCTCACCGTCTCTGTCGGCACTGACGCTGCCCTGCTGTGCCGGAGGTCTGCGTGCAGTTCCTGTAAGTTCAAACGGAAGGATGAGGTTACCCCGTGGGGCCGTTTGGGGGGGAGGGTGGAAATACCACAAGTGCCAACACGCCTTAAAACGCAGGGGTGTCCTTGGCACGTTCTCCCCACTCATCAGTGAGTCAGTGCAGTGGGCCATCGCCCCCCCCCCAGATCATCTGCAAAGCAGTGATAATTGGGGTGTACTGGAAATATTTTCCACCCCCCACACCTGTCATGGTGCGAAAAGCATGGGGACACACTGTTAAGGGGGATCACCGGCCTGCCAACCAGGCGGGGTTTTTTAAAGATTTTATTTATTTGTTTTTATGAAGAGGAGAAGGGGAGAAGAAAGAGAGGGAGAGAAACATCAGTGTGTGGTTGCCTCTCAGGCGCCCCCTACTGCAGGGGTTGGGGCCTGGCCTGCAACCCAGGCACATGCCCTGCTGGGATTTGGAGGGATGACCTGGTTCAGAGGTCGGCACTCAACCCACTGAGCCACACCGGCCAGGGCAGCCGACTGCGTTTCGAAGACACCCTTTGGTTTTCTCTAGGACCACGATGGCCTGCGGGGGTGGATTTTCAGACTGAAAGTGCACAGGGGTGTGAAATAAGGCTCCTCTGGGACAGCCCCGTACCGTTGTGAACTTCTAGACGGAGCACCCAAAGCGCTCTCTGCAATGACGGGCGCGCTCGGTACCTGCCGCGTCCCGCCCAGCACCCACTGCCGGGTGCACCTGTCGAGGGCTTAGAGCTGTGTCTCCTGCAAATAAGGACCTTTTAGTTTTATTTAATTTTAACTGATTTGTGGTGTTCATGGGAATGTGTGGCTAGCAGCTACCTATTGGCAACACAGTCCCAGGTGGTAAACACAATCCAACTAAAGACATTTGCACTTGGCGTGCCGTTCCCCAAATAAGCATAATTTCTGACACCAGCTTTCTAATTGTTACTGTCTTTGGAAGCCAAAGGAGAACTCCCTCTGAGCCAGAAGCAATAAATCCACACCTGGACGGAAAACTTGTTGTCCGGCACTGCCCATTCCCATCCCCGGCTGCTGACTTTGGCGGGAAAGAGTTTTCAGAATTTTAACTCATGGGCCGGCGGTGATCGGAGAACTAGGATGAGACCACCACCGCTCCCAAACACGCGAGGAGTTCGAACACGCAAATCCGTGCAAGCCTGAGGAGGAGAGAAGAGGCTGGAAGGAGCCCGAGGAGCTGCATGTTTCTGAGAGCTCCCGGATTTCCTTAAACTGCTCGGGCTTTACAACCAGTTCCTGCCTTTTTACCACAGAACACGCTGAGCATAAACAAAAGCACCTCGTTTGCAGGCTGGCCTCGCTCTGGTCCCCCCTGCTGTTTGAGGGGCTCTCCTGACACCGTGTCGTTTTACCCTCCTGTGTCTCACCGCGCGCCTCTGAAACAGAAGGACCTGCCTTGTTGCACAGAGAAGAACATGGCCGTTGCATCACCCTAAAAAAAAAATAGACTCCCAAACAAAACAGTGCTTGCTCCAAGCACCATTTTCCTGTGAGTCCTATTAACAATCTTAATTAACCTACAAGTGTTTAAATTTCCTGTTGCCATATAAATGCCCTTATTTCTTGGAGGAAAAAAGAACAGGTCGTTTTTGCTACAGTGTCTCTGAGATTCCTACTTACGGTGTTGGCTAGAATGTGTCTCCATTCTCTGTATTTTCTGTCATTGCTGGTGGGTGGATTAGGTTGGCGCTCTGGTTTTTTTTTTTCAGGAGGGGGGCATGTGGGTAGCACTCCATCCATAGTGCCTCTCCCCTCAGGAGGCATTAGTGGGACTGCCTCTCACGCGGTCCTGTAGCCTTGGCCAATCGGCCGATCGCCACCTTCGCTCACCAGGTGCGGCAGAGCCCCCATCGACCTTCCTGCTGGGTACCTTCCCTTGTCTGATCCACTTTGAATGGGAGCAAAGGGACATTCTCCTGATGTTTTCCCATTTCCGTACCAGCTTTTAAATTGCACGCTGACCTGCGAGCACCCTCTGACGTCGGTCCGTTTAATGACGACGGTCCATGTAATTAGTTTTTTCTTTTTTAAGTGTCATTTTACATTCATGAGCTTTACAAAGAGTCAGTGAGCTTTCATCTGTCGCCATCATCCCAGTGGAGGCTCTGAATGTCCCCTTGTTGGTCAGGGACACTCTCTTCTTCCACTTGGTTTGGGAGCCGTTTTGACCTTAATGCCTTCCGTGGTGTCCGAGCCAGTCCGGGTCCCGGACCGGAGTCAGCCATTTACAGCGGGAACCCTAAGTGCGGCTGCGGGCAGAGGCCTCGCCGGACCTCACTGCGGGCACGGGGGGGTTCCACAGCAGGCTTCCTGTTTTCTGACCACCGTGCAGGTGTGGGTGGTCTTAGGGAACGTACCATAGGCTGTGGGTTATCACACACAAGTGAGTTATAAGGTGAGCGACAGAGAGCGACAGATAGGGCATCTCTCCCATTATCGGTAATTAAAATGAAAAGGAGCAGTCAAATTTACTCTGTCTACTATGTGCGCTCTTTGTTTCCAAAATTAAAATCCATACTTCACATGCAAAGGTGCTTTGTGATATCGGTGTAATGAAGGATTAATATTCTCGTCAAAACCCACCAGCATACACAAATCACACTTGTCAGTAAGAACCGAGTGTGGTCTCGATCGGTAAGAAACCAACGGTACCACGAAATGCCACGGTGCTTTTAATCTGTCTGCCATGGGCCAACCTCCGAACAAGCTTTCTAAAAAATACATTACTGTCAGGCAAAAATAAGCCCCACGTAAAGTCAACTGAAATATAAACCTCAGAGTAAGTGACTGCAATTCTGTCTTACTTTTGGAAGCGCAAGAAAAGAATGCGTTGCTTTGCTATATATTTTGGTATCCCAAATTGAGGAAACGGCCTGAACATGAAAAGTCATCACTTTTGCTGCTAACAAACAGGGCGACTTCTTTCTAGCTCTGTCGTGTTTTTGGCTTGGAAGCCTGGCTCAAGCACACAGAGCAGCGAACCCAGCGATGTGCTCGCACGCCGAGCACTGCGTCCTGGGCCTGGGGCGGGGATCTGCCGGCAGGCGGCGAAGGGCGAGATTTTCTGTAGGCAGTCTCTTTCTTTAAGAGCCTCACACTTCGTACTTCCGAGAGTCCGCACTGAGTGTGGCTTTCTGGTTCATCTCCCCCGATCCCAGAAGCCTTTCACACCTCGCCACATCGCGGCGCAGGCTGAATGACCCCAGCAAAACCCACATAGTCTGAGAAAGCTGACCTGGCAAAAAGAAAGAAAATAGACAGCGTTTTGATTCATTCACACTGGACAGCTCTGTGTCGGCTGCTGTCGTTTCTTTTACTGGACAATCTAAGGGAAACGAGGCCTGCGCCCCTGACTAAAACGGACGGGGGTGGCACACTTTAAACTTTCTTGCGGCAGATGGTAAAAAATCGCGGCTCTAATAAATTGGCCACAAAATATATAAAACAAAACTCTGAGCATCTGTGGGAGAGAATTAATCCATCACGATGGATTTCAACGCAAAATTCTTGATCTGTCTTGGATTTCAAAATGTCGACATCACGTTCTTACTGAAGAAAAGGGCAACCAGGCAAGCATCAGCTACGAAAGAGAGAATTTGACCCTATGACCGATCTGACGAACATGCACTTGGAGTAGCAGAAGGAGAACATGTAGATAAAGGAGCAGAAAAAATATTTGGCCAATGAATGGCTGAAGATTTGGTGACGATGGCAAGTTGCTGGTACAAGGTGCTCAGCGAACATCAGACAAGATAAACACAACCCAGCCTGGTCTAAAAGGCACCGGAGTCAAACTGCTGAAAACGAAAGACAGCAAACAAACCTCGAAAGCAGCAAAAGGAAAAGGTAGGGAAGAAACAGGCAAGGAAAGAACCACCCAGTTCATTGTTGCCTTATGGGTCCCTCGGAAACCACGATGGCAGCCAGGAGAGAGCAGAAGGAAGTTTCAAAATGCTGCTAGGAAAGAAAAAAGAACCTATTGACCTAGAATTCTCTGTTAAGAGATAATGTCCTTCGAGGATGAAGGGTAATTGAGGACACTGTCAGATAAAACCAACGTAAAGGGACTGGGTACTGGTGGACACATAGAACCGGGAACCCTAAAGAAAGCCCTTCGTAAAGCAGAAAAATGACATTGGGTGGAAATCCAGATCTCAATAAAGAATAAAAGCCCTGGCTGGTGTAGCTCAGTGGATTGAGCGCGGGCCTGGGAACCACACGATCGCGGTTCGATTCCCAGTCAGGGCACATGCCTGGGTTGCAGGCCACTTCCCAGCAACGAGTCGTGAGAGGCAACCACACATTGATATTTCTCTTCTTCTCTCCTTCCCTTCCCCTCTAAGGATAAATAAATAAAATCTTTAAAAAAAAAGAATAAAAAGCACTGGAGTGGTAAACAGTGGGTAAATGCGGAAGGCCTTTTTGACATTTCCTTCTGAATTTCTTTACAAGCCCTGTTCTGTTCCAGTCAGTCATCACAGCGTGGTCTGGTGGAACACATATGCCCTGCTGATGGGTGTCATACACGGAATTATAAAATCACGGGGCTGGAGGTGGGCCTGCAAACGTGGCCGGTTTCTGTGTGCCCGAGAAGTAGTGTTGTTAACCCTGTGTAGGCTGGGTGACCGTGAAAAGTATATACTGAACCCCCAGGGCAACCACCGAAAACTAAAGGCAAAGAAAACACAGCAAAAAAATAAGGAAATAAAAATTCTAAAAATAGTCAACAGCAATGTGAAAGCCAAGAAACAAAAAAGGGGGAAAGAAGTTGACAGACAAGAAGAAAATAAGCCAAAGAAAAATGGAAAAGACCAAACCAAACTACATCAGTACTTCATTAAGTGTGCATACGGTACGCCTACCAAGACAGACCACATTATGGGCCACAGAAATGTCCTAATGAGTTATAAAAAGACCGAAACCATCTACAGAGCAATCTTTGATCCGACGAATTTAAATTAAACATCTATAAAAAAATAAGAGGACCAGAGTAACTCTATGTATTTGGAAATTAAACAACACATTTCTAAATAATCATTGGGCCAGGCAGACGTTCCAGGGAAAATGAGAGATAATTCGAACTGAATAGTAATGTAATTCAGCCTGTAAAGTCTGTGAGATGTAGCTAATACCATCCGCGGGGGGAGATTTTTAGTCTTAAGAGTTTTATTAGAAAAGATGGGACGTGAAACCGACGATCAAAGCTTCCACCTCAACAAACCCGAAAAGGGGGAGAAAATTAAAGCAATCAGAAGAAAGGGATAAAAAGAGAAAGTGTGTGATTCTCTCAGACAGAATAAAGAACGACTAGAAAGGCCATCGGAATCGACCCAGTCTGCGCACAGCGTTCCCCGTGATCGTGTGAGACGCCTTCACCATCCCACTGGGTCAGTGGGACCACCTTCCCCCAGAACGATGTTCTTGCTTCTTCCCCGAGTGTGTCCTGCCTGCCACCAACAACCCTATCCGCCGGAAGTTCCCCTCTCTGTGACAGTGTGTGGCCCTGCAGGCACGCACAGCTCCTACCCATCTGCATTCATACTAGTCCGTGCGCCTGTCTCATTCGTTTCCTAGGCGGTGACTGATGGTACAAAGTATCATAGTATCACTAAAGATACAGTGTAGACATTCAAAGATCCCCGAGGACCAGCCGGTTCCTGATGGAGCCACAGAGGAGACTCATGGACAAAGTGAAAACAATTCCACAGGCTGTGGGGGGGGGGGGGTCGGTATATGTGTGTGCACGTAAACAGACCTCACCCCAGAGTCTCAGATACAAGACAGTGGTCTGGCCCCGGCCGGGCGGTTCCGTCCGTTGGAGCGCCATCCTGTGCACCCAAAGGTCGCAGGTTCTATTCCCGATCCGGGCACACAGCTAGGTTGTGGGTTCGCCCATAGGAGGCAACTGATCGATGCTTTTCTCTCCCACGTCAGTGTCTCCCTCTTTCTCTCTCTCTCTCTCCCGCTTCCTGTCTCTCTCAAAGCAATAAACAGGGCCTCAGATGAGGATTGAAAAAGAAGAAATTGGTCCATTGAGTGCCAGTTATCTTCCATCTCTCATGGTAGCAGATTTCTCAATCTGCCATCTGTGGGCACTCCGCTTGTCCTGCCCCAAAAAGGTCCAGAGTGTTCTAAAAATGTTGTGAGCGCGTGCGCCGGTGCTTTTTCTGCCAGCGCGTGGAACAGGAATAGGAGATAAGATTCAAAGAATAGCTGCCCGGGAGGTTATGTTAAGAGGAACTAAATATATTTTTCCACATTGAAAGGAGCCTTTGAGGAAACACTGGCTGTGTTTTTTTCACGAGTAGCCCATTCATTTTGCTAACTTTCCATCAAAGGCTCGGGGAGTTCCTGGATGGCTCATGGTTCTTTTTTAATTTCCTCTCTTGCAGATAAAGAATTCATCTACCGAGAACAGAAGGGAAGTGTGATACTGCGAGATGTCGAAACTAATACGTCCACCGTGCTCATAGAAGGCAAAAAAATCGTGAGTACCTTTTGTGATGACCGGGATAAGTTCCGTGGCGTCTCCCGCAGGAAGTGATTTTCAGGTCCAACTTCCAGGACAGGCACACAGAAGCAATGAACTTGGAATACTGCGGGCTGAGCAACGGCAGATAATAAGAAATCGAAAGCGCACTAATTTAATAAGATCAAAGCCCAGTTTCTGCCGGGGTTTGGGAATTTCTCCGAGGTGTTGAAAACTAGTGTTGCAGATCACAGATAATTGAAAGATAAAGTCCCCAGGCTTCCCACATTTACGGGACAACGGTGGTCATGCGTAGAAAATAGTTTGTAACTAACCTCTCCCTGGCCGGGGGGCTCAGTGGGTTAGAGCACCGTCCTGATACAAGGTTTCGGGTTTGATCCCCGGTCAGGGCACATACGAGAAGCAACAAATGAATGTTGAGTAAGTGCCACAACACATTCTCTCTCTCCCTCTCTCTCTCTCTCTCTCCCTCTCATCAATTTAAAAAATAAAAAACGAGTCTCTGCCAGCACAGGGGCCCTTGGTGCAGGTACCGACTGTACTCACGCTGATGGCAGTAAGTGACGCTGGCCCTTGAAAATCAGTGTGCTTGGCCCGTGTGAGCGTCACCGCTGTGAAATCGGTCTTCCCAGCGATCCGAGCGGCATCTTGCGATGTGGAGTTTCTGTGCCCTTAGAGGTGTTTCTCCAACATGCGGCTGAAGCTGTACACCCAAAACCGGTTTAAAGAGGATTGGTTTTTCTTTGCTCAATAAGTTCATTCTCACTGTGGGAAAGGCCGTCTCTCGAGTTGAGGGAGGGGGTCCTACTCTCGTCCGAGGCAGTGGGAGACCTGAAGGAAGAAACTAAGGCGGATTCCAAGTCAGAATGATCGGGACACGTCTCTGGTGTGAATGGGAAACCTAGAAGTCCTGGAATTCTACTACCCGGGGGTTCAGGGGTTCACAGATAAGCATCCTGAGCCCTGAGTTGCAATGGAGCCTTTGGGTGATTGGTGAGGGTCAGGCCGGCCCCCAGAGCCTCAGTTCCAGGGGCAAGAAAGGCAGGCTCCACCGTGGCCCTCCCACCCCCAGACTCGTTCAAATGCCTCTCAACGTTCTTTTTCCTCCTCCAGAGCATTCTACTTGCTGTTGAAGTACCTCTCATGTCCTGCTTGGGGGGATGATGACTTTTTCTTTAAAATATAAAGTGTGTATGAGGTCTAGGGTGCAGTGAATCCCGCCGTGCACACAGACAGTGGGTGGATGCTGGTGGGGGGGGGGGTGCAGAGAGGCGGCCTGGTGGCGTGGCTCCCCGAACGAGAGCTTCTTGCAGTTAAACAGAGGTCTGCAAAGCAAGACGGGGGAAGAATGGGTGTGCCTGCGTTGTTGCATTTCGACAAACCAACAAAATTATCTTTGGTCGAGTTACGCGCCCCGTGGAACTCTGCTTCAACCCCCTCCGAAGAGCGGCTGAGGCAGAAAATGAGTTTCTGATGGGAATCGAGAGGGGCGGACCCGCAGGCGGTGGCCCGGGGTAAGTGGGTTTTAACGTCGCCACGAGGTCGCTATTTCCCGCGAGGACGTCCGTTTAGTAAAAGCAGGGCCCCGTGCACACGGCTGCACTTAGCCATGAACTACGCGCCCGGGAACGGCCTTCTCCCTCTCAGATCAATAGCTGGTGACATAGCGTTCGTTTTCACTGAAGTTGTCGTCGCCAAGTAACGAGGGAACTTCAGAAACCGCGTTGGGGAAGGAGAAAGGGAAGAACTTCCTCTCGCTCCGCTGAAGGCAGGCTGTGTCTTCTTAAAATGCCCTTTAGTCCCTCTCGTGACAAAGGGTTATTGAGCGCCGAACACCAGCGGCCTGAGCAGCCCCAGTCACCATCACGCCCGGTGTATTCTGGTCGCGCAGCTGTATTTGCATGCTCCTGCAGGCAGGCCCCAGCAGAAAGGAAAGGGGGAAATGTGCGGAGGGGCTGCATCCTATTTAGATCGCGGACACCCCCAGGGCTGGAGTCCCACCAAGCCAGGGAGCCTTCCGGAGTGTGGGTCCAGCCAAGGATGTTCGTCTCCCCTCTGCGCGGTGTCACCAGCAGGTGCTGAGAAAGAGGAGCCCGGGGTCGTGGGTTCCTGTGGCCTTTCTGAGGCCCCGCCAGGTGCTCTCTTCTGGTTTGACGTCCAGAAGCGTCGACCTTGTCTGACAAAAGCAGCCTGAACAGAAAGGCCACGCTCCTGGGGAAGCCGCCCGCCCTTCTCAGGTGGCTCAGTCTGTCCAGCGACCTGCAGCTGGTGGGGCCATGGAAGCAAAGGGGCACGGGCGGATGCTCTGCAGGATTTTAAGACCGTCCCTCCTGCCTGGACCTCTAGCCTCATTCTCTCCCCCCGGCCACCAAGAGCAGACGCTTCCGCCCTGGCTGGTGTGGCACAGTGGATCGGGTGCCAGCCTGTGAACCAAAGGGTCATCGGTTCGATTCCCGGTCAGGGCACAGGCCTGGGTTGCAGGCCAGGTCCCCAGCAGGGGGCGCGTGAGAGGCAACCACACATTGCTGTTTCTCTCCCTCTCTTTCTCCCTCCCTTCCCCTCTTTAAAAATAAATAAGTAATATATTTTTAAGAAAAGAAGAGATGCTTCCCGCACACACTCGTGTTAGCGTAGCCAGGCCTTTCGCCCTCGGCTTCCTGCTCTGGGCTCCTCGGCTTCCCAGGATGCTCTCTGCTGGGCTGGACCCGTGGAAGGGGTACGCAGGGTGCGAGCACCAGGCAGACCAGCTGGGAAGCTTTTAAGATAATGGGTGGTCACAAAGGGGTGGACTAGCACTAGGGTGCCACCTGGGGACCTACCGCCCGTCCTCAGAACTGCACAGAGCTCAGCGGTGGCGAGACCCTGGGCTGGGTGTACAGTCTCTGTGCCCCTCCACCCCACCCCTCGGGCATGCTGGGGGGGTGCAGGCTGCTGGGGCCCCAGGGCGTGAGCCCGGGCAGCGGCGGGCTCAGGCAGGGTGAGCAGGGGGCACCGAGCAGTGTCGGCATAGGAAACGTCCACCCCCGTGAGAAGTCGTGTGCGTTTGTTTGAGCCAATCTGACGACAGTTGCCCTCAACAGATTGAGCAAATGCTCCAGAAAATGGCAGTTTTGCATCTTCTTTTGTCCACCGCACTCAAAGGGGGAGGCATAAGTGGGTTCCGTGAAATCCACGGGTGGTGGATTAGGGAGGCGGGAGAAAGCAAAACGGGGAAACCTCTGGGATTGGGCAACAGTAAAATGATAGACACACGTGCTTCTTGACACGGGTGCGTGCAGGCGCGCCACCAGCCAACAGCAAACACACTGACGGTGACAAGGAAGGGTTTGTGGTCTGTCTGTGGTGCGGTGGCTGGAAAAGCAGAAGTTACCGTGACGTTCCAAAGGCGAGCTATCGGGCCTGTTATTGTAGAAGCAAAAAGACAACAGGCAGGCTCAGTAAAGGTAAAGACGGACCTTTGTCAAGGAAGAACAGTGGCCTTGGCCCTGACTGCCCACCATGACCTGCTTCTCGTTAGCTTTCATTTCGGACCATCCCGTGGGGTTCCTTTCAGTGTCTGCGTGTGTGAGGCCGCCCTGCGGGCCTCCCCTGAGCTGGTCGGGGTAGCGCGTGGCCCCTGTTCATCCACAGCTGGAAGGCCCCGAGGAGGACCACGTCAGGGCACCTCAGGGCGCAGCCGCCGCCACCTCGGTTTGGACCCCTTCCCCACAGAAGCTGGGGCCAGGCCGCCTCCTGAGCCGGGCAGGGTGTTCGAAGCTGGTGATTATGGCAAACAGCAACCTCAGATCTCTGCAAATAACAGGGGGAGAAAATCAACCTTAAGTGAACTTTCACTTGAATTCCATATCTGCTGTCCTAGGCATTCCAGGACATTCTATTTTACTCTCCTTTTAAAAATAATTTTAATGTCAAACAATGTATTTCATTTTTACGCTCCTGTGAGACTCTCATCGACAAATGAACAAATTAGAAAAGGGTCCGTGGTATATTATGTATCCTGTTTACGTTGCCACGGAAAGAAACACTGCCCATGTTTCTCGTGCTCAAACTGGGTCTTTGGATACGTGGGCAGTGGTTGTCCGGGTCCTGGAAAAATCTCACGACATTTTTCTCTGCTGAGTAAGACACTGTCTCCCTCCCTGCCTTCTTCCTTTTTTCTTTTTCCTCCCTCCCCGCTCCCTCCCTTCCCATTCCTTCCTTCCTTCCTTCCTTTTTTTCTTCCTTCCTTTCTTTTTTCTGCCTGTCTCTCTCTCCGTCCTTCTCTCTCTCTCTCCGTCTCTCTCTCTCTCCGTCTCTCTCTCCGTTAGCAGCGACGTGGTCTCCCAGTCCTTGACTTCATACAGAAAAGGTTTCCTGACACGCGTCCTGGTGATTTTGACAGCACACTTCTTCGAGCTGGGGACAGCGAATCGAAGGAAGGGCCTAAGGTAGAAGAGGCCAGACCGCAGCCGCAGGAGGGTCTAGGTGGCCGCGCTGCCTTGCCCGTCACAGAGGAAGGGAGCCGGCTGGGCTGCGTGCACTCAGGAAACAAGCCCCCCGAGAAGGCCGAGGAAGGGCCCTTGGGGAACAAAAGCAAAGGCACGCACCTTGGAAAAGAAGGATGACACGGGTGTGGGCGTGTTCTAAAAGCAGAGAGTGCACTGGGCCCTTTGCCCTAAGGGTTTTTTATCTGTTTTACAAAGGCAGGAACTTGAGGGGATGATCTCAGAAGAATGGTGGTCAGCCTTCCCGGTGTGTCCGTTCAGGGTCCAGGTCTCTGCTTATTGGTCGGCGCCAGGGCAGGGGCTCCTTAGCCTTTGCAGCTGTTCCCAATGCAGCCATGGCGTCCCTTTTTTTTGGCACCGCCCCTCCAATCCATCTATGACACACTAGCGCAGACATTCTCAGACGGGCGGGCGGAGTGACTGGCTTGCGTTGGAGATTTGGGACTTCAAAGCCAGGGTGGTCTCTGAGGGCAGTGCCATTCACGCCCATCAGATGAGGCAGCCAAGTTTGTCCACTAACAGAGCTTTGGCCTGTCCTCCACCAAATGGGCCACGACCTCACAGACCTGGTCAGAAGAGTCCACGGGGCTGACCTGTGGGTGACGGTCATACTCCATACGCCCTTTTTATTGCTAATGCCAGTGGTGACAGGAAAGAGGCTGGATGATTCCTTCAAGGTGGATAAGAATGTTGATGCACCGTGGCTGGTGTGGCTCAGTGGATTAAGCACAGGCCTGCGAAGCAAAGGGTCACCAGTTCAATTCCCAGTCAGGGCACAGGCCTGGGTTGTAGGCCAGGTCCCCAGTAGGGGGCATGGGAGAGGCAACCACACATGGATGTTTCTCTCCCTGTCTTTCTCCCTCCCTTCCCTTCTTTCTCTAAAAATAAATCAAAATTCTTTTTTAAAAAATGCATTGTGACTCATCCCAGGAAATTTTTCATAAGTAAATAATCTAAAAAGTACAGGGGGGAAAAAAGCCCCTGAGTCTAAAGAAATAAGATAAATAAAAATAGATGAAATATGAGGTAGTCATTACAATAATGAAGGTGATCTAGTAACATGAAAAATAGTTATGGTGTGCACCAAATGCGCACAGAAGAATACAATGTTGGCCTTGCACTTCAGTGAACGGTTGCCAAGGGCACCCGTGTGTCTGCAGAAGGCTACAAAGTGGACATGGAACCGTGAGCCTCGTCCGTCTCGGTGGGTGGTGAGATTTTGTGTTCTGTTTTCCAGTGTGCTGGTTTTCCGTCACGGCTGTCTGAATGCCGCTGGTTCGATCATTTCAATCACACTTGTAAAATTTCAGCCTCGTGTTTCAGAGAGATTAGGCTTCCTCCCGTGATGAATGGGTCAGAGTTGTGGGTAGTTAGTTTCTGGAATACTTAGAAGGGAAAACCAGTAAATTAGAAAAAAGAGAGAGAGAACCTCTTGTTGTTATGCTCGTGTGAGTTTTCCTCACTTTTTATGTCTGTAGTTGTTTTAATTACTAATCTCCTTGTTTTAATTACTTATCGAAATGACTAAATTAACATTTAAATAAAGTGCTTTTGTTTCTCTGGTGTATGTTCCTGTATGATTTTACATAATCATTACACTGCAGAGTTTGAATTTTTATCTCGGTCTCTAAAAATTAATGAACTCTGCCTGCTCAGAGAGGGACGTAATTACAAGTATGATTAGATGCATTGCAGGCTCCAGGGGAAAAATAATGGGCCCGACTGTGCTGCGAACGGAGGCCAGGATTTGGCCGGGGTATGAACTAGAGACGACTTCCCCCCCTACTTCATCCAGTGTGCTTGACTTTCTCTGCTCAGTTTCACCTCGTTTCCTTCCATTTCATTTAATTTGCATCCTGTGGTCCATGTCTCACAGTGGGAGGGGAAGAAGCCCACCATCCTGGACACATCTGTCCTCGGGGCCAATGTGGGATCAATCGCTCAGGACTGGGGTTCCCCAGGCTCCTCCCTTCTTGGCGGTGGGAACCAACCCAGCCTCCCGCCTCGTGGGCTCTGCCTCTGTTTTCACTCCCAAGTGGACACTCCCGTGCGTCAGACCTGCGCCTGGGACAGGGTCTGGGACAGCAGCAGGCGGCATGGCCTGCAAGCAAGCCCAGCCCAGAACCGGCTGCCTGCGGCACACGAGTCAGCCCCAAAGGGGAAGTCGCTTTGTCTGGGCCCAGAGTCGAGAAGGTGACCCTGGAGCCTCTGTGCCCACGGGGCTGCTCTGGGGCATTTATAAGCTCGAAGCCAGGTTCCTGGCCTCTCCTGGGGAAGACAAACAGGGAGATCTGGGGAAGGCAGGACCTCATTTCCTCGCAGACAGCAACCTTGGCGGGTGGAGAGGGCAGCAGCTGGCTCGTGCCCGCGGTGACTGACCGTGTGCCGACGTCTCGCTGGGCCCACCTCTGAGTTTCCAGGCCCCCAGTCCCGGACCAGAAGGAGGGCAGGAAAAGTCCCGTCTTCTGCAGGAGTATTGTCGCTTTTTGTTACTTTTTTCTCTCCTCCTTCTCTTAGTAAAACAACAGAGAACAAAAGCACCCATACCCACTGTTAGTCTCTTTTTTCTTTTATAGTCTAGTCCGGTTTTCCTTGTTAAGTAGGTGGGTAGAATCTGGTTAGCCTGTGTCTTTTAAACACCCGAATGGTATCAAGTAGCAGCTTATTCTTCCAGGCCCCAAACCCGAGATTCTCAGTAGAATAAAGGAAGTCCAATGTCATTCTTCAGTCACCCCTGCCCCAGACTCTGTCATTTGACATTAAATGAGCGCTTTCCCGCCCAACCCCTCTCAGGAGGCCCTGGGCTGGACCAGGTAGGTGGGTGGGGACGAGAACCAGCAAAACACAGACTTCACTCTTGGCGCGCTTTCCGCCTCCACCTGAAGGTGTCGCTGTTTGAACAAAACATTCTGCAGTGAAGGTACTGCAGGCAAGGCGCGCAAGGTGAGGGAGAGGGGGCGCAGGGATGTCCGGCAGAGAGGAGGGCCAGGGAGGGAGGCCATCTCTGTCCTCTGGATCAGGTGGGACGCGGCATGCCCGGCAGAGTGACCGAGCGGTGGGATGGGTGTTTCACGGGGCGGGGACAGGGAGGCAAGTTGGTGTGTCCCACTGGGTGTAGGTTGTCGTGGAAAAGCCCTGGAAAAGGAACAAGCGGTCACAGACTCGCTGGACAGCCTCCTGTTCACTCTGGAGGACAGGCCTGTGCACTTCAGGAAAACCGCTCTGGACGCCTGTCACGGAGGGGCTGGGGAAGGGAGGGGCCACAGGAAGGAGCCCAGGGGCTGCTTCGGGCCCCAGTGAAGGGAGAGGAGGGTGCCCCGAGGGGAGGCGGTGACAGGGAGGTAGGGAGGGGGAGCGGTTTGGGTCACATCCCGGAAGGAGAACTGAGACCTCCAGTGACGTTCCAGGAGCAGCCGGTGGCGGCGAAGCAATGCGCTGTGTGACTGGGGCGTTGAGCCTTGTTAAGGGAAGAGTGTTGGCCTCAGAGAGCTGAAGTGGGATGGGGGGACTGTGGGGGAAACCGAGGCTGCAGTGAGGAAGAAGGGGCCCCCCCGCACTGTGCCAGCAGCGGGAAGGAAGGGGAGCCGGGAACTGGGTGCAGGCCGTGAGACCAGCACGGTGCAGAGCTCTGCACTCCAACCTCACTTCACCGAGACCCTTAGGAACCCCGTGAGCGGCAGTAGCCTGTTGTTCTTATATTACAAATGCAAAAAGTGTGTGGAGGCTAAATAGCTTTTTCTGTGTCCACTGGTGCCTCGGGGGCAGCTGAGGGCCTGGAGGACGGAACTCGGCTTTGACTAATTCCAAACGAAACTGTGTCTAGATTTGCATGTGGGAGTCAGCTGCGGCCTCGGGCCCCACGGTCGTCCAGACCGCGCAGAGGCCAGCGTTCCACACCCGAGAGGGACATCACAGCGGGCGATGTGCGGTTCACACCTGGGACTCCCACACCACACGGCGCAGGGCTTCTCCCCGACGCCACGGCGTGCTGCCTGCGGCCCCACAATACCGCCTGGAGCTGCCAAACATCAAGTCTGGTCAGCCTACTACACACACACACGTGCACACACACACTGCCGATGCAGCTGAAGTGTGGAATCGTCTGTCCCCACAGTGAGAAAGAACAGGGCTTGCAAAACCGCCCGGAAACGTCCATCACCCTCCGTTCTCTTGTACAACAGCAGCATTTTCAGCCTTTCTCTGGCTGTCACAGCCAGTGCTGGGCGCGGCACCGGGTTGTGTGTGTGTGATCTTTATGTGTGATCTTTAGTGCACTCAGGGCCCAGCACAGACTGGGGCTCCATCCTCAACAGACCAGCCAGGCCCCCAAGATCCTTCCTCACTGCTGACCAGGAGAGGGGAGAGGTCGACCATCCCTTTATTTTCAGCATGAGGTGTCTTCCCATCGAGCTGCACACAGAGTCTCCTTGTAACTCCATCTTTCCAGTGGCTTTATTTCATCATTACTAATCTTGTCCATCTAGTTCTTTTTCTTCTTTGCCAGGATGCTGTTTTCATAAAACGGCCTGTGGATGTCTGTATGCCTTCTCATCTTCATTTTATTTCTCTTACTTGCTATGCTGGGACGTTCTATCATTTTGTATCTCTCTCCCACTGACGCTGCTTTTGCTTCTCTGCATTTCAGTCGTGTGCCTATTTATCTAGTGCCGGCAAATAAGACACCAACCCTTCAGATATGGATGTATCTCCCCAGAAACATGGTTACAATTTTATGTGTATACTTGGCTTGGGAAATGTATCTTTCATTCAAATGGTCTTGGGGAAAATGTTTAGATGCGTGTTTGTGGTTTTCACCTCCATCGTTTGCGCCCGGTGACAGCGGGGACTGACAGCCCATAATTCCACAACCGTGGGGGCATGGGAATGGGGGTGACGAGAAATTTGTGAAACTGGACCCAGGAGGGGCGGTGACAGCTTCTCTAGGAGCCTCGTGCGATTCCCACCTGACAGTCTCACGTGCCGTGGGGGCGCAGTTGGCCCCCCCAGGCATGGGATCTGCGATGATTTCCGAGTGTAGGAAGTTGCACTGTTTGCTGGCTCCTCTCGGTGTTGTCTTTCTTTCAGAACCGTTATTGTAACAACCGAGGGTGCGGTCCTTCGCTTATTCGGCAAGCATTCCTGAGGCCCCGATTACGTGCCGGTCACCGTGGTGCGCTCTGCGTAGAGACCAGATAGAACAAATATACATTCTCTATTTGATCTTCGGTCCCGGCCATGAGAATGGAAGGTGGTCATCACCACCCTCCTGATATACACAACTCTAAATGGGACAAAACTGGGGGGTAAAACAGCGTCTGTACATTGGAAAACAGGCCACTCCTACAGGGGATCCCTGAACAAAGGAGAATGAGTGAGCCCAGCTCATCTCCGAGCTGTCTGCACAGGGAGGAAATCTCAAGTCTCTTCATCTTTGCTGAGTTAAGGAGACACCAGATTTTTTTAAGGGAACAAGTATGGCTACAATTTACGAGGCAGAGTACACACGAGGGGGAAGCTACCTGGGTAAGACTTGAGAAATGGCATAGGGTTCCCTTGAGACTTGGGCGAATTGTTGACCTGTATAGATATAGAGCAACACACCACAGGCAGGAGGAAATAACGTTCTGAGTAAAGACCAAGGTCAGGATCGTCTCCGAGGAAGAATTGCCAGGGCTCATGAATGACCAGGAATCATTTAAGTTTCTTTGAGCCGTGGGACATTAAGTGGAGGCTCTAATTAGCGCTGCAATAATGGCCATTGAAGAGCAGCCTGTAAAACGTCTTTAAAACAAACCTTGAAAGAATCTAATTAATCCACAAGTAATTAACTGCCTGTCATAAAAGTCCAACATTTTCTGAAGGAACACAAAAAGACTGCAAGATTCAGTGAGAGAAAATTCAAAATATCTGGTGTTAGTTTGTGTTTTTTTTTAATTACTATATATATGAAGAAGCTAGGAGTATGTGACCCCAAATGTGGATAAAAATCGGTCAGTAGGAGCAAACCCACAAATCACTGAAATAACAGGATCAGCAAAAAATACATTAAAACTTCTAATATGCATACCATATGTCCCAAATGCTCAATGACATAAAATCACGAGCATATGAAAAAAGAAACTGAAGGTTGTAAAGCACCCAAGTACAATTTCTGGAGATAAAAAATAAAATATAAAAATTTTAAATTCAAGACTAACAGCAGATTCGATACCACAGGGTGGGGAAACNTGTGTTTTTTTTAATTACTATATATATGAAGAAGCTAGGAGTATGTGACCCCTAATGTGGATAAAAATCGGTCAGTAGGAGCAAACCCACAAATCACTGAAATAACAGGATCAGCAAAAAATACATTAAAACTTCTAATATGCATACCATATGTCCCAAATGCTCAATGACATAAAATCACGAGCATATGAAAAAAGAAACTGAAGGTTGTAAAGCACCCAAGTACAATTTCTGGAGATAAAAAATAAAATATAAAAATTTTAAATTCAAGACTAACAGCAGATTCGATACCACAGGGTGGAGAAACCTTTCATTACTAGCAGTATAAACTATCCAAAATAAAAACACAGAGAGAAAAAAATACTTAAAAAATCGTGAAGCCAGCCTCCGTGACTTGGTGGACAATATAAAGCATATTAATATACTTCTTGTTAAAGTCCCAGAAAGAGGGGAGAGAAAAGACAAGACAAACATTTGAAGAAATAACAACTGGATTTTTACCAACTTTGATACAAGAACACAAAGCCCAGCCATAACAGGGGGGAAAAGACCCACACTGAAGTATGTTGCAATCGAGTTTTGGAAGACAGTGAAAAATACTGAGCTGCAGCCACGGGGAAAGGACCTGTCATCTGCAGGAGGGCAAACAGACCGGTGACAGCAAACTGTTCACCAGACACCGCCATCCAGAAGACAGTGGGGGACCTGTTTCAGACACTGGGAGAAAAAACAAAGCTGAATTCTATATGCATCGAAAATATCAGTTTAAAAAAAAGATGTATTTATTGTGGAGAGAAAGGACAGGAGGGAGAAACAGAAGGAGAGAAACCTTAATGTGGGAGAGAAACATTGGCCGGTGGCCTCTCACGCGCGCCCAACCCACTGAGCCACGCACGGTAAAGATGAAATAAAGAACTTGAAAATCTGAGAGAATTCACTGGCTGCTCAGTCCATCCGCAACCCCATCCTTAGCCGTCTATCCTATAAAAAGCCCACGCACACACAGTCAGGAGACGTGGGTGAGGATCTTAACTGCAACATTGTGTGGAAACAATGTTCCACTCCACTGCGCAGTGGAAACACCCCTCACCGTCCGCCCTCATTACCGACGGCTTCTGCGTCTGCTAATTCGCCCATGCGCCACAATGTATCTGTGCCCTCACACGGACACTCCTGGTGCCTTTGCAGTCACTCCCCGCCCTGTGCAGAGTGACAAAAAAAAATGTGACTTGTCCACTGCTCTCTGCTTTCAGCGCGCCTACTGTAATCAAGCCTTCTTTCTGTGATCTACAGGGTTTTCCACACCTTTGGTTTTTGTAGGTGATTAGGCTGATCAGAATGCACCCTTGCCCCTGTAAATAATTCTCAGTGTTGTCTTATGTTTCCGAAGTGTACGAAGGCTGCGCTGTGCCTTACAGACAAGACACGTGTGTTACATGAGCCTCACGTAGGCACGAGTGTTCGTGCCGTTCACCATGAGTTCACGTTCATGAACCCACAACATATATGTTCCGTGAGACGTCTTTAAACAGAAGCACACCCAAGACGAGGTCATGTGTGGGTTGCCTGACAACAATACTGTGACCAGAGGCTCGCAGGAACCTAGCCTCGAATTTGCCTTAGGGGCCGCTTCGACTCACTCAGTGTTTTGGGAGATGTTGTCGATCACAACTGTTGTGAGTAACAGGAAGTGTAACCACCCTTTAGCACGGACCAAGGGAATAAATTCAGACGTAGCCACGCTACAGAGCACAGTGCAATGTTGAAAGGTCTCTAATTCAAGCTACCACGGCTGCTTTAAAGCTGCCCCTCCGAGTTATCGTCGCGTGAGAAAGAAAACTACAGCGAGATGTGGAATCGATGTCACTGTCAGCTGTGGTCACGCTGCCGTGTGTTTGCTGGTGGCTGTACGCTCGGGTCTTGAGCGACGCACACTAGACAGAGCGGAGAGCTCTTTCAACTGGGTGTAGGGAGGTCTGCGCGGTGGGGTCAGCACAGCAGGTGGGGGGTAAAGACGAAGGGGAACAACGTGTTCAATCAGCTGACTTGTGTGGCATCACCCACACATGATGGAAAAACTGGCAGTCCTCTGCACACTGACCTGTGGGGTCCGTGCCCACCGTGATGAAGAAGCCAATCGCCACGGAGTGGGCAGACTGTGAGTCAGTTTCAGGGAGAGATTTGCTTACTTTAACCTTCAAACTATGAGGATGAGCGAAGGAAAGTGTGTTTATATATATAGAGAGAGAGAGATTAGGAGTCTTGTGAGCAAACATTATCTGTTTTTGTCTTGACTTCTAATTGACTTATTTCAATAGCTCCAGCCAGGATTGTTTTTTGCTGAAATTTGAAAAAGAAATACAGATAAAATGGGAAGCATTGAGTTCCCGGGTCCGAGGCAGTTAGCAAAGGGTCACAGCCCCTTTTGACGGCTGTTAGGAAGTTGGCTGCCTGCTCGTTTGTTAGCAAGGTTTGGAGATGGCACCGGCCAGCGGGGTGTCCCTGCAGGACCCTGAGTTTCAGTCTCCGTGGTACAGTGAAGCTCTNGGAGAGATTTGCTTACTTTAACCTTCAAACTATGAGAATGAGCGAAGGAAAGTGTGTTTATATATAGAGAGAGAGAGAGATTAGGAGTCTTGTGAGCAAACATTATCTGTTTTTGTCTTTACTTCTAATTGACTTATTTCAATAGCTCCAGCCAGGATTGTTTTTTGCTGAAATTTGAAAAAGAAATACAAATAAAATGGGAAGCATTGAGTTCCCGGGTCCGAGGCAGTTAGCAAAGGGTCACAGCCCCTTTTGACGGCTGTTAGGAAGTTGGCTGCCTGCTCGTTTGTTAGCAAGGTTTGGAGATGGCACCGGCCAGCGGGGTGTCCCTGCAGGACCCTGAGTTTCAGTCTCCGTGGTACAGTGAAGCTCTCTGCTCTTTTTTCCTTCTAGGAGTCCTTGAGAGCCATCAGATACGAAATATCTCCGGATAAAGAATACGCACTTTTCTCCTACAACGTGGAACCCGTGAGTACGACACCTTTCTGTCCAGGAAAAAAAAAAAAAACTGTTTCTCTATGCTGATACCTGATTAAGTATTTTCCCTCGAATCTTTATGCTCGGTAATCTTTGGGTCCGGAAATAGTAGGTCCTGGAATCATCTCTTTTTATGCCACACTGCCACCTAGGGGAGGGGAAAAGTATAAAAATTCCTTTGACGAAAAAAAAAAATAGCCTTCCTTTTAGGGTCCTTTTTATAGGATTTTCTCAGCGAGATAGTGAGGAGGTATAGTTTTGTAGAGATTGATCTTAACCTGTTTTGTAGGGTGATTGGGTTTTGGTGTTTTTTTTAATTTTCTCAATCACATCATAAATTATGTCCCAAGAACAAAAAAGCCACTGGCAGCTTCTCCTGAAACCAAATTAAGATGCTCACTGTCTCCTCGTCATCCCCATCTCCTGGAGAAGAGGTGAAGCGTCACTTTCGTTCTATAAATCCCTGTCTGGGGCACGTCACATCCGAGTCTTCCATAAAATGTCACCAACGGTTTCCATCAACTCTCATTCTGGGCTTTAACGGCCGCCTACAACTGGGTCTTTCTTCCTAATTTTTTTTTTCTCTCAACTGGCTCCTATTTTTAAATTAACTTTGGCTCTCTCACTTTAAATGAGCCAGAAGGTAAAACTTATTTGCCTCCGCGAAGCAGACGTTTAGCGTATAAGAGATTAGCGACTTTGGAAATGTGCCTTGGTGGAACTTTATTTTCTGGCAAACAGCTCATTGACTTTCACGGCCATTAGCCGTCCCCCGAGACCATTCTGATCAGAGCCCCACCGCGGTGTCTCCGAGACAGGCAGGCGCCTGCCCTGTGATCTGGTCTGCGCACCCTGGGCGGGTCAGGGAGTGGGGTCCCAGGCCCCCGGATGGGCCAGCTTCAGCTCCATCCCGTTGGGGAATCCGGAGGGTTTGTGGGCATGGAGATGCAAGTTCAATTCCAGTATTTTTAGAACTTCTTCTACAAGCGTTTGACATCTGGATTCTTTAATGGAGTTGTCAATTTCACTCTTCTTCAATGTAAATCTTTTCTCTAGCGTTAGTTTTCCATTGTCTGGGGGGTTGTTTTTGTTAATATCCGTTATGTAAAGGTTTTCATTTCCCCATCCAAATTCTTTGGGATGACTGTTCATCTCAGTCTGATTGTGGGAAGTTAGGGGACTTGATAGTCTAAAGGGTGTCCAAACTTTGGGCGTCTCTGGTCCACACTGGGAGAAGAAGGGCTGTCTTGGGTCACACATTCAGTAGACAAACACTAACGAAAACTGATGAGCAAAAAAAAAAAAGGTTTTAGGTAAATTTACGATTTTATGTGGGGCCGCATTCATAGCCATCCTGGGCCACATGCAGCCCGCGGGCCTCAGGTTGGACACCCGAAGGTCGCCTGTAGCCTTGGGGTTCTAAGTGGCCTAGCCCAGCCCCTACTGTCCCCTCTCTGAGCTTCAGGTCCAGGGGCCTGGTGTGCAGGGATCGGGGAATGTTTGAGCCCCTTTGACACCCTGGGAAACCACCCGAGAGGTAACGTCACTCAGCAGATGTGTGCAGGCCTGTCACGGGGATGTGACAATGCATGTGTTCTCGATTGCTCAGGGGACACGGCCACCCCCTGAGTGGGTCATCTCAGCGGGGGGCATCCCAGCCACGGCATGAACTACCGTGTTAGGCACCAGACATGCTGCTCCTTGAAGCCTTGCAGACGAGGTGGTGCATCTGTGCCCCGAAGTCCAGAAGATTCTAATCTGTGATCCTGGGGGCTGGGTGTGGTAGAATTCTCCTCCAGCCTTCCTTCTCTTTCCCAGTGTTTTTTGAGCAAGAGTCCCCTGGGATCTCGTTGCAACTGATAACTATTTGGCGAAAGAATATTTTGCTCAATATGCACCTTCACCACGTAGAACAGGGACCTTTTCACTGGATGGCCTTCGGAGCCAGATCAGGCTCAGCTTGTCCCATTCGGGGAACACGGGAGAAATTTGAGTTTTTCACATGCCAACCACAAGATGGTTCAAGTGTTGCCCATGAGGGCTGTGTGGAAAATCTGTAGCGACAGATATTTTAACCTGAATCGAGAAGTAGTAGCCAATCATAGGTTTCAAGTCCTGAGCCGCAGATGGCTGTCCAAGCTGGAGTCCTGTTCTTCTGGGGGGAAAACAGAGCAGAAAAACCTCGGGATTCTGCAGGCAAACTTGGGGTTAATGGCAACGAAAACTTCCTTAACTGGATAAACTAAAACGCAGGTATTTCCAGAAAAAGGGGGCGGGTCTCCGGGGAGGCGTCTTGGTCTGGGACCGGGATGGCCCAGGACTTCCCAAACCTGTCTCTAGCATCAGGAGAAGTACCTCTGGGTGTCCAAAAAATAAAAAAAGCAGCTGTGTATTTATGTAAACTTGAGGACTCTAGTCAAAGTCCAATGTTTTTGACTGCAGGGTTTTTTTAAAGCTTTTTATATTCTCCTGAGGGTTATCCAGTACTTCCAAATGGGTATCACTACAGGTGATTTCTATCCAATTGTAAAAACAAAAACAGCGTTTTCCCCTGGGATCCTTATCACCATCGTATTCACTCATTTCAAAGGCAGCTAGGACAGCTTGTTTATATACACTCACTCCACTTTTCATTAAAAAGACGATCATTAAAAAAAAATACTTTTCGGCTAAGTCACAGTCCAATTCCCAACCCTCTCTCGTTTAATCAAATAAATGTTTCCTGCACAATAAGATCTCAGTGTACGAGGTTACAGCTCCAGGAAAGAAATCTGAATATCACAGATGGCCTCAGGAGTCCAGGAGCATCCTCCCCGCCACCCTGGCTCTCCCTGCTCCGTGCTCCCCGCCCCCCAGGAGTGGAAGAGCCTCGTGCCCGTGCTCCCCGGCACCCCCCGATTGGAGCGGCCCGCCGGCTCTCCTGAGCTGCGTTAGGGGCCGTGCGTATGGTCCGAGCTGCTGCGGGGACTGAGTGTGACGTTGCCAGGGGTCTCACTGGGCACCTGGCAGACAGCAAGGGCTCCAGGAACTTTGTCCTTTTTTTCTCCCGTGTCCCTCCCTGGGGCCTGGACACAGGGCTCACCCCCAGGAAGATGCCCAGCTCACTCTGGTCCCCAGGGGTGTTTGTTGCCCGCATTCTTTCATTCGTGAAAACGTCAGGCACCGATCTGTGCGACCCAGCTACGCCCCCTTCCCGCCTCAAGCACGCAGTGTCTGCCAAGAGGCGAGCAGGAACTTGGCCCCTTCAGCCCCGTGCACACCCTTCAGCTGCCGGGCACTAGGAACCCTTGCTCCTCTGCCCACGCAGGTCAGGGACCCCCTGGGCGCCCACAGGGGCCTACACCCCACAGGACTGTCAGATCCCCAAAGGCAGCCTCGTATCCTGGCTGTCCCAGCAGGTCCTCCACTGACACGGGCCCAGTTCGCCAAGGCCAGGCCGCCCCTCCACTGCCCTCGGCCACTGGAGTGTGTCCCTGCCGCGAGCACTGCTGGGGACAGAACGTCTGCCCCGCCGTGTCCGGGAAGCCCTTCGCCACGAGGAGCCGCGATAGCTCCCCCGACTCGCATTGCTGCAGTGACACGCTCTCGTGTTAAGCTGAGCGTGTAAGAGGCATGTTCTGCTACATAATCCTCCAGAGCCTTTTGTGCTAAGGAGGCGGTGGGCGCCAGAGACGCGCAAGAACGCCCCTGGGCGATGCACTCGGCTCGGGCCGCGCGCGGAGGGGCCGGCTGGCTGGACGGCCGTCGCGGTGCCCTCAGCCCGTCTTAATCCTCCTTGGCTTCAGCGTGGAGGCAGATTATACATGGCGCGATGAAAAATTAAATTTTCCTTTGTCGGAAAGGGGAAATCCCCCATGTATAGCTCTTTTTTTGTTTGGTGCAGAGTTCTCCAGGTTGTAAGACCTGCCGCCTAGGCTCATGGAGACATCACAAATCACCCCAGAAAATCGCTTCCTGTCGCCCCCTCGTAATCAGGGCTCCCCCCAGCCCTGCCCCCCCCCACCAGCAACTGCAGATCTATTTCCGGTCTCCATAGTGTGGCCTTTTCTAGAAGGCCGTGGAGATGGCAAGAAGCAGTGGGCGGCCTTCTGAAAGGAGTTTTAGAAAGAGTATTTTTTTAAGTGCAGATGTGGAGGAAACCTTAGGCTTCTTTGGGACGTGATCGTTTTCCCTGTGAGTGCGTTTAGGGTGCTTTGGCTGCAAAAACTTCACTGCGTGTTGCCACGTCTCCCGTGACTCATGCAGGTGGAGTCCAGACNTAATCCTCCTTGGCTTCAGCGTGGAGGCAGATTATACATGGCACGATGAAAAATTAAATTTTCCTTTGTCGGAAAGGGGAAATCCCCCATGTATAGCTCTTTTTTTGTTTGGTGTAGAGTTCTCCAGGTTGTAAGACCTGCCGCCTAGGCTCATGGAGACATCACCACAAATCACCCCAGAAAATCGCTTCCTGTCGCCCCCTCGTAATCAGGGCTCCCCCCAGCCCTGCCCCCCCCCCCAGCAGCAACTGCAGATCTATTTCCGGTCTCCATAGTGTGGCCTTTTCTAGAAGGCCGTGGAGATGGCAAGAAGCAGTGGGCGGCCTTCTGAAAGGAGTTTTAGAAAGAGTATTTTTTTAAGTGCAGATGTGGAGGAAACCTTAGGCTTCTTTGGGACGTGATCGTTTTCCCTGTGAGTGCGTTTAGGGTGCTTTGGCTGCAAAAACTTCACTGCGTGTTGCCACGTCTCCCGTGACTCATGCAGGTGGAGTCCAGACCCCACCCACCTCTGCGCCCCGGTTTCCCATCCAGCCCCTGGGCCTCCCTCTCCCTGCTTGGTGGGGGTCGGGGGGTCCCAGGAGCCAGGACCTGGCAAGGATCGCCCGTTTGCACGGCCTCCCCTGCTCCGTGCAGGGAACTGGCCAAGGCTGGGAGCGGATGCCCGGGGGGAGGGTTGCAAACAGCATCCAACGTTGCTAACATGCACACACACACACACACACACACACCCCCGGCAGCTGTCCTCCGCTGGAATACGGGGGGCGGGGTCGGGCTCTGGTCCTTCATTTTCCTTCAGCCGCATCTGCTCCAGAGAGGATAATGGGGAGCAGCTGCGGGCAGAGCTGAGGTCAGGGGCACTCTGAGCAGCCTCTGCCTCTGTGGCGGCCCAGGCTGCGGTTCGGTGCATCAGGCTCAGTCAAGGTCACCTCTCTGTCCCCGAGGACGCGGGGGTGGGGCTGGGGGGGTCTGTCACTGGTTAGAATGGCTCCGGAAGGTGTGGCAGGGGCTTGTGGTCGGTGTTTCAGCTCCGAACCGCAGGAAGGCCCTGCCTCTCCTGGGTCCCAGCGCCATCCCTCCGAGGGCAGGTGACGTCGGGCAGGGGTGCTTTCCTGGGGCTCCCCACACACCCACCCCCGGGCCCCCAGAGCCCCCGGTGGACCTCTGTTCCGATTAACACATGGAATTCCAGCAAGAAGCCATCCTACCCCGGGTCTGGTCCGTCCTCGAAACCTCTCCCGCCTCGCTTGTTAGCACACGGCTCGTTCAAGGGCCTCTTCCATCACGGTGTCCTCCGCCGTCCACCTCGGATGCTGGGCCTGTAAATCCCACTCAGCTCCGTGAGACACACGCTTTCCCCCTGAAACGAAGTCCCAGCAGCGGCCTCGCCGCATCAATAATGTGCACGTTTCCAGAAACGAGAGGTTTTATGAATGACGTGAAAGTGTGAATCGTAATTTTTAAGAATCGCAGGCACTTGCTCTCCGTGTCTACGACAGCTCGTGATGGCCTCGTGTTTACTGTTGTGTGGACCCAACAGACGCACAGACGCTTTCTCCGCTCGTGAGCCAGGGGCTCGTTAAACCGTGACAGATTCGCCGAGGCTCACGAAGCCTTTTATTGGCAGAAAACGGAATCCAGGTGTAGCCACTGCCCGCATGAATCACTTTGCCCAGGTCGGTCTCCTAACCCATCCCCTGCGCGCATTTGTCCGTGAGTGCGCTGGCTCCTTCTGTCCGTGTTTGGTTCTCGCTGACCGGTGCGGGGCTGGGTGGGGCGTAGGTGCCGGTGCTGCGTCGTGGGGAAAACCCCTAAGAACTCTGATAGTCCCGGCCGCCCCTCAGTTTGTCATCCGAGTGCGTGTTACACGCAGGGGTCTCCTGACGCTCCTGGTCCCCACCTCTCCCCACACGCATGTCCACTGGCTGTGGTTCACAGAATCAAGCATTTGGGGAATGTGGGCAGGTGGGTGGGACCCTGGGCAGACAGCGTCCCTGGGGACAGTCTTTCCTGTCACGTCATTGCCCAGTTCCGCTGACACAGAGTTCTTTCCTCGGGGGGCCCCTCTCTCCCGAGGCTGGAAGGTTCTGATTGGTGCAAAGTCCTTCTTTAGACCAATTCAAGTCTACTTTTTAAATTACTGATTTGAGAGAGAAAGAGAGAGAGGAGGAAACATCAATTTGTTCTGCTTAGTGATGCATTCATTGGTTGATTCTTGCTCGTGCCCTGACTGTGGGGTCGAACCCGTAACCCGGGGGCATCGGGATGGCGCTCTGACTAACTGAGGAGCCGGGCCAGGGCCAAGCCTCCTCTCTCAGATGTCCTGTCTGCCGACTCTTCTTCCTCCTTTGATACAACGGTGGCCCATGGGACGTCCCACCGCGACGAGAATGCTCTGTGTCTGTGTGTCCAAGGCAGTGGCGAGGAGCACTTGCAATGTGGCTGGGAAACTCAGTCTACGGTTTTATTTTACCGGGTGTGCCTTAAATCTAAATAGCCGTGCACAGCTGGTCAGAAGGTCCAGCTTCAGAGCGACGCTGAGGGACATTGCAGGTGTCATTCGGTGGCCTGCAGGTGGCTCTCGCACATGCTGAGTCTGTCCTTTGCCGGGAGGAGCAAGCTTTCTCGGAACAAAGGTGAGGACCCCCCCCGCCCCCCGCGCACCCCCCCCCCAAGCTCGGCCACCCTGGTTCACCTTGTCTAGAGTCTGGATTAATGATGCGATTCGATTCGTGGTAAACAAATAGGCAGGTAATTAGTGAACAAAGGGGTTTTCATTCTTCACACAATGAGTGCCCTCCCCGATCACTTTGTCTTCTTATGTAAACAGGGATTTCTGGTCCCTCGTCCAAGGGTGGGGAGGGAGCGTGCAAAGGCAAAGGTCAGAATCAAAGGGGGTCGTGTTTTCTTAAGCGTCGCCCCCAAACATTTCGCTCTCAGGGGCCGTCAGCTCAGTAAAGCAGGACGTGCAACGCAATGCCTCCCACCGTGCAGGGACAGCTGGGGTGTCTCGTTTGGCAAAAACCGTCCGCGTCCAGGGGCACAGCGAGATTCCGGCGGGAAGGGAGGGGCCCAGCCTGGCACAGGGGCCGCTGCGTCCCAACCAGGCAGGCGCCGAGCTTCACTCGAACCAAAGGGCCCTCTCAGCCAGTGCGTGTCTGTCGACCACCAGCCAAATCAGATGTTGGGGCAGCAGCTGCCCCCCACTGTGGAGCATCTTGGCACTGGTCAGCCTCGTGGCGACAGGCCAGAGGAGCCGGGGCCCCAACGGCTGAGGCCACGCAGACGGGGAGTAGAAGCGCTGACGCAGGGGCAGGAGGGGCAGCCACAGCCGCCCCCCCGGTGTGAGTTCAGCACCACGCATGCCCGGGGCGGGTCTTCAAATTTCAGAAAGGTTTTTGGTTGAAACGGAGAGGAGCCGTTGTGAGAGATTAGGGTTAAGACTAAGGGTGGGATCGTGGGTACCGGCAAAACGGTGCCTCTGAGGACAGAGATGACTTCGGTGCCAGTGATGGTGGTGATGGTGATGAAGACGAGAAGAGGAAGGGGCAGAGAAGGAGAAAGAAGACGAGGAGGGAGGAGGAGGGGGCAGAAGCTGGAGGGAGGAGGGGGAGGGAGGAGCAGGAGGGTGAGAGGAAGAAGAAGGAGGAGGAGGAGGAGGAGGCCATGACTAGGACAGTGGTGGCGACCCCACTGACCGCAGTGGTGCCAGTGGGGAAGATAGTGGCCACGGGGATGACGACAACATCGCGGGGATGATGGTGACGTCACAGGAGGTGCCATCATCATTTCTCAGGGCCTCTCTTCGGGGGGAAAAGCGTCTGAGATAAAGAAAAGTCTGGAAGGAGCCGGGAACAGGGCCTCCAGGGAGCGTGTGCCCCGCTGCATGCTGGGAGCCGACCCCCGAGATGAAGGGCTCGCCGCCCCCCGGGCAGCCCCACCTACTAAACAGAAATGGCCCAGGCCCAGTCTGGCAGATGGGATCACAGCAGCCAGACCCGTCGCCCGCTGCAGGCTCCGAGGCTGGACGGCCAGAGATGGACAGATTCCAGAGGCCTGAGGGGGCCTGGGGGCCTGGGTTCGAGGACTCCTGGATCTGTGCTGAGTCGAGGTTGGCCCTCAGGGCGGGGGATGAGAAGGAGAGTGCCCAACCCTGGTCTATGCTCTTTGCTGGAGAAGGAGGCCCCGACGACGCACAGGAGGGGCCGGTCACATGCGGAGGAAGAGGTGGACAGAGGTCACCCCGCCCTCTGGAGGTGCCTGGCGCCCTGGCCCCAGACGGACTCTCTGCCCCCAGGACAGAACCTGCTCCCAGCACCCCACCTGCTGGGCCCCGGGGACGGCTCGGCGGGGGGCTCGCACCAGATGGCCAGGACAGGGGGACCGGAGGGACGCTGGTCCTGTTGCAAACGCCGCTTGTCAGGACAGGGAGGGGAGGAGGAGAAGAAAAGGATGGGGTTTGGAACATGTTACCAAAAATAACACGGAGAAAAAACAGACCATCGGCCCCTTGGATTCACTTCAGATCCCTCCCGGCGCCATTCGCTCCTCCGAGGTCGCCGGCGAAGCCCAGAGTACGTGCCAGCCAAGCACTTTCTCACCAGCCGCGAGCACAGCCCACGGAGTCCTCGCTCCCACAGGTCTTTCTTTCTGCTGGGAAGAGACGGTCGGAAAGTAAACATTGTGTCGGGGGAGAATAAGGGAGGTAGACGGCAGGGCACAAAAGTGGAGCTCCCCGAGGCAGGGGGACCGGTCCCCTGGGGGCAGGGGGGCAGCAGGACGTGGTGGGGGCCAGCGATCTGGGGATGGGCCCCTGGGGGCGGTGCCCACGCTGCAGGGGAGTGGGGCAGGCCAGTGTGGCCCCAGGACACAGGTTCCAGACGGAGCACCCAGAGTGACCTCTGCACGCTTCACCTTTATAAACACACGTGACGTACATGACCATCTCCCCAGCTGACCTTCGCCCCACGAACCACCCAAGACACAGCTTCCCCAAGTGGACAGGACAGCTGGGACCACTCCCACTCTGGGCAGGGTGTGGCTGGCTCCGGCATCCGTCCTCGCCTTGGACAAGCTGGCCACAGGGACTGAAATAAGGGGGCACCGGTCTCCCGCTGACGGTCGTGATTTCGGCCCTAGAGTGAACGGCACGCTGGGTGGAGTCGGGGCCTGGAATCAGTTGCTTGAACCATGAGCTTTGGGGCCTTGTCATTAGTCTCGTGAGGTCATCGACAGCGGGGAGTGATGCACGAGACCGGGGCACCTGGCCAGTGTGACAGGCACCGCGGATGAACCGCCAGTCCTCGCCGGGGGCTGCGTTCACAGTAGCGTGGATGTCATTCACCGCACTCCATGAGGACCCGGCGTTGATAGCCCCGGTCCAGCCAGACGCCGGGCGCCGTCTCGGCGAATGATGGTGTGTTGTGCATTGTTAGCGATTCCTGGTGCCTGCCGCTCCACTCCCCGGATCCCGGGGGCTTTTCCATGAATCGTTGGAAAAAGCAGATACTGCCCTGGCGGGTGCGGCTCAATGGATTGAGCGTCAGCCTGTGAAGCAAAGAGTCGCTGGTTCGATTCCCAGTCAGGACACCGGCCTGGGTTGTGGTCCAGGTTCCCAGTAGGGGGCGTGGGAGAGGCAACCACACACTGATGTTTCTCTCCTCTTTCTCCCACCCTTCCCCTCTGTCTAAAAACAAATAAATAAAATCTTTAAAAAAAAAAAAGAAAAACAAGCAAATACTTGTGGTTTCACTGTAAAAGCCGGGTTGTGCCCCTTTGCTGTGCGGTTCCAACCGTGAACTGCTCTCAGACGCTGCACCCGCTGACGTCAGCTCTGGTCCTCAGCTCAACAGCAGTGAACTGTTGAGAATCTTAAGACAGGCTCATTTGTTAAAAATGACATCATGCGCTGTGCCTTGGGCGCTGGTGACCACTGACGTGTGTCTAAAGGAAAAACCAAAATAGATAAACACACCCCTTCCCCACAAGAAGGGGCTTTGCCTCCCGCCCACCTTCAGGCCAGCTCCGGAGGGGTGCTCCTGGCCCAGCCAAAGGACGCAGTCGGGAGGACCTGGGCGCTGTTCGGGGCTCTGGGGAGGGGCAGGCAACAGCCCCCACCGGGACACTGCGGACCCGAGTCCTACACGAACAGATGCTGCTCGTGACTTGGGCAGCATCGTCCACACCTGTCACCTGCAGGCTCTGCAGTGAGGACAAGTGACTAGCCGAGAGCGTGTCACCAGATGACGCGTGGGACCTGCAGTCTCAAAGCCTCGTCCCTGAGACGGAGGAATCGCAAGGTGCCCTCCCCAAGGACACGTGCTGTTTGTCCGCCCCCTCACCTTCCGAGACAGTCGGTTCTAACAGGTTCCGATTCTTCCTCTAAACAAGAGATCCCAGGGCATATTATTCCATGGGCTCCCTGGTGGAGGGGACGCTTTGGCAGACTGAGGTGCCCCTGTGAGTTTGTGCCTGGGCACCCGCATTCCCTGCTGGCCTCACGGTCCTGCAGGGTAGGGGACATGTCCTATTCATCATCGTGTCCTTGGTGTCTTGCTGCACTGGCGTAAACTAAGAGTGAATGAACAGAAGTTAGTTAGTTAGTTAGTTAGTTACTTAGTTTCCCCTTAGGGCTCAGTCACTGCCCTGGCCCAGGTCACCTCAGGCCAGACTCTGCTGGTGACAGTAATTCCCTCTCGTTCGCCGCCTCTGACAGAGTCACCCCCCTCTCTCCCGGTTTTTGTTTACCTTCCTCCTGTACTCGGCACCCTCCTCATTCCCAGGGTTCCGGGCCCTAGAGGCGTAAAGTGTGGTTTGGGGATTGGACAAACACAGACCTGCCCCTGGCGAGGCTGGGACCCGTGACACTGCAGGGAGTGGCGCTGAGGGTCCCAGGTGGGTTCTGCCCAGGAGCTGTGCCAAGCGGCTCGCTCTCTGCCTGCCCGGCGGACGTTCCCGGAGTCTGCGTAGGCGTCCCGCTGCACCCAGGCCCCTGGGGGCTGCTCAGGCCGGCTCCCAGACTCAGGGCGAGTGCAGGGTGAGCGTGTAAAGGCCCCTGTCCACCTCCAACGTCACGATTGATTCCTTGCACTGGCAACAGTGCAGTGGGTACGTGGCGCTGACTTTGAAAACAGCCGAGCCGTTGGGAAAGTTGCTAAAACAGCAGTGAACAGTTTCTGACATTGTCCCCACCTTCCCGCTGTCTCTTGTCAGCTCCTTCCCCTCCTGCCCTTCCTTCCCCGTGTCCCTGTCCCCAAGGACCCCTCGCCCCGCCCTGTCATTGCCCGTCGCCCTCCCCAGCACCTGTAGCTCCGTGCAGTCTCCGTAAGGCCCAGTCAGTGGTGGGTGCCATAAGAGGGGGGTTCAGGACATCTCTGCAGGCACCCCTGCCTGTACTCCCCCTGCCCGCACCCCTGCAGAGGAGGCACCCCCGTCTCCGCTCCATCCCGTGAGTTTTAGGAACAGGTGCCACTGTGCGTTCCTTTCCTGCGCCGGGCCCGCTGTGTGCGCGGTTCCTCGCACACGCAAACCCTCACCTCCCGTCGAGATCAGCCGGGGCCTCGCTTTTCCCAGGCTCAGGCATTCATTTTAGTCACAGATGGGAAAGGGCCTCTGACCCAAATTACGAGAATCACTGAAGTAGAACCGGCCCATTTTTCTCTGCGCTGAGAGGGAGGGGGACCTGGGGGCCTCTCCCATTCTCCGGGAGCTCAGCGGGGGGCTCAGCCGAGTGCTCAGCCAGGTGCTCAGAGGGTGCAGGACAGGGGCTGACTCCTGCATGCCAGGAATTTGCATCTGAGCTGACAGCACGGTGCCTGATGACCGCCTGGCTGTCACTCCTGCGTCATGGGGACAGTGTGTGAGCACAGCTTTGAGACAACCTTCAAGGTGTCCCCAACATCTTCACATCCACTGCGTGTGCATTTGCAAACAATGTGAAAAGTAAGAGAAAGCCTGGCATCAGGAACCTTCTAGAAAGTAAACGAAATGGAGGCAGCTGAGACAGGTGGAACCCAGAGAAAACCCCTCTTTTGGAAAACAAGCTCTTTTCCAAAACAAGACTAAGGGCACCAACGTGCAGATCTCCGCACACAGACGCACGGGGCACCTTGGAGGCGCTCAGGGGAAGTAATAGAATCCAGCTTCTTTCAGACAAAATGCGTTTCTTTGGATTTTTGACAGCACAAGAAATTATGTCCACGGTCCGTTTGTTTTATTTGAGGCTACGTTAGAATGGAAGGTAAAAGAGGCTGTGAGTGACAGTATTCGTGACGTCATTGGTTGGGCCAGCTGTCCGGTGACGCTCCAGTGAACTATTCCCTGTCTTTAAATCGCCCAGGGGGAGCAGGGTGGCCCGGCACATCCCAGGACTTGGAGGCAGCGGCCCGGGTGGAGGTGGCAAAGACAGGAACCCCGGGGCCTTTTGGGGTGCGAAAGCAGGTGGGACAGGAACACATATGAGAGACGTGGACGGACAGAGGGGGTGCCAGTCTGGTGGCTCACACCCCTTGAGTCAGGACCCCAGCAGGGCCTTCGTTTGCTGGGATGGCCACCACAGGGTCCCCCAGCCTGGTTTCTGCGTGACGGGAGGGTGTGTCTCCCAGTCTGGAGGCTGGGCCGTCCACCGTCAGGGCGGGGGCGCTTCGCTCTTTCCAAGGCTGTGGGGGGCGCTGGGCCAGGTCGCTGCCCTCAGCCTCACCTGGCGTCTCCCTGTCCCAGATCCCTGGGTCTAAACTTCCCGTTTTCACCAGGACACCCTCCGAGGGAGCCCATTTTAACTTGATTACTTACTTCGGTAAATGAAGTCACGCCGGGGCGTCCCGGAGGCGAGGATGCCCTGGAGGTGAGGACACCGACGCATCTTTCTGGAGACACCACAGCTCAGCCTCTAACCGAGGTTAGGAGGGAACAGCGCCCTTGGTCGCTGTTTCGCGTTGAGATCCTCTCGAAACCCAGAAGAAATCACAGACCCGTCCTGTCCGCTGACCCACACAACTGTGCTTGCATTCCACAAACACACTTGAATTTCAAGCCCTGAATTTTGCACCAAGAAACAAGCTCACTCAGCACCTCCCCCACCCCCCGAGATCCAACCCACGGTACAGAGTGAAAAGGAACCACGCCGAGGGGAACGCTGTAATGCTGAACTTGCAGACGCGCACGGCGCAGAGCAAACGTTTTGGCAGCGGGGGTTAGTTGCTGCACCCCTCCCCCCTGAGCCATGGCTCGTATCCTGGACGCGGTGCCACGGGCACCCTGATTATCGCCTGCGTTCCAACTGCCCACCCAAGGGCATGGTCGTTCTCACTGATGCCAAGAGCAAAACACCAGGGCATGAAATTAGCAACATTATAAATAGATTATCGCCACTGTGACAGACAAAGGCGGCCCTTGTCCCTCGGGGACAAGGGGACACGATTCCAGCCGAGACTTGCCAGATCCCTCCGTGTTATTCAGGAGCCGACCGGCAGGTCAGGCGCCCGGCTCTGGCGCGCCGTGACTGAGGGAACAAGCCGGCGGGATCTGTGGGCCTCTTAAAGCAAACGAGGGTGCTCAGAATTCCAGGGGTCTTTGTGGCTTAGAGAGCTTTGTCGGAGAACGCAAGTTGGATCGGAGGCAGAATCCCTGTCAGCAACAATAGAGGCTTAGAAGAGAAACAGATTATTGTCTTCGGAATGGAAGACAAAGAAACCTGATGTTGGAGCTCACCTACTGTCCATCTGGTGAGGGATAAACAGCAACAACAAAAACCCTGAAGTTCCCGTATGTTCATTGCAGTGTTGCTCACAATCGCCAAGACTGGGAAGCAGCCCAAGTGCCCGTCAGGAGTGAGTGGATAAAAAGCTGTGGTACGTAGTGGAATAGTACGCAGCTGTGAAAAAGAAGGAACCGTTACGCTTTGCAGCAGCGTGGATGGACCTGGCGATTATTGTGCTGAATGAAATAGGCCAGTCAGAGAAAGACAGGTACCATGTGATTTCACATACATGTGGAATCTGATGAACAATGTGAACTAACGGACAAAATAGACACAGACTCACAGATACAGAGGACAGACGGACAGCTGGGGAGGGGGCTGGGGGCTGGGGGAGCAGGGTGAGGGGATTAAGCAAAGAAAAGAAAGAAAGACTCCTGGACCGCTGGAGGGGGAGCCGGGGGCGGGGGGGGAGAAGAGGGTAAAGGGGGGGAATGGTCACCAAAAGAGACTTGACTTGGGTGATGAACACACGATAGACAGACGCTGTATCATACAATTGCACCCCTGAAACTTATGTCATTTTATCAACCAAAGCCACCCCACTAAATTCAATTAAAAAGAAAGAAAAAGCACTGAAGTCATCCGCCATCGCTGACAGAGGCCCCACCCCCTCACTCACTCCTGAAGAGGCCGCAGGTTCAGGAGGAGCTCACCCCCATCCGCAAAGTCCCTTAAATGTAAAAGGTTTGGGGGGCGGGGCAGGCCCGCTATCCTAGGAGGAACGGAGTTGAGATGCGGATCCTGAATCCCACAGATTCTAAATCGCTTTCCCACCTCAAAACCGACAACCCTGCCTCTCCTCTGCTCCATCTCTGGCCTAGCGCACCTCGATCGCGGGTCCCGTGCGGCCGGGAGGGAACGCCGTCCAGCCAGGGAGGAGGCGGAGAACGTTTCACTTCTGCTCAGTCTTTTCCTAGTCGTTCTCTTACATCTTTACTCTTTCCTAAGGATTTCCATTTGTACCTACTTATTCAGGGTCCTCTAGAAAAATCGTTTTAAAAGTCATTACAGCGAGGGGTTTGACTTTGTGAAACGGATATGAGAGAAATTGGCAGGGTCCGCAGATACGTGTGCCAAGTTCGGTGATTGAACAAGAGGGTGGCCGTGACCTTCTGCCTGAGAGAGGAGGACTCCTCTCCGGGAAGAACTGACTCGTTTGGGAGGTCTCCCTCCATCACTCAGCTTCCACTCCGGGACTTAGGATTCACTGGACCACCAGCCCTGGGAGTGAGGACGGGGACGAGGCGGGAAGACACACCATTTGGGCGACATGTCGGCTCCCTGGGGCAGTGCCCAGCGGCACCCGGGAGTGAGCCAGGAGACGAAAACCGAAGCAGGCTCTGGCTGTGCCGTGCGATGAGATTTCTGCAGGATCCTGGGAAGGACGGGGTGTCGAGGGACGTACGTAACTTCTGGAACAGCAGGGGCCTGTCGAGTTTGACCTTCGGATGCAGGATTAGGTCCCTGTGCCCCGAAGGTCAATGTACACTCATGCACCTTAGCCTGAGTGGAGGGCTGAGAGCGGGGGGCAGTCCTCGGTGGGGACCTGAGGGATTCCCTGAACGGGAAGGAATTTTAGCGGCCACCAGGTTCTGTCCACCTCTCCCTGCCCCCTCTCCATGCTCCAGGGGCCTGTGGGCCTGTCCAGTGTGGGGTAGCTTTAATGCCCCCACGTGAGTCACGCCGGTCTGAAATGATTTCCTCATAGCACAGGCTGGCCAGTGTCCTCTTCCCTCGGAACGGCAGCTTCCCACGCTCACTCACGAAGCTGTCTACACCTCCAGCAGGACCCCCGCTGCCCCTCAGCCCCCTCTCTCCCCGGCAGCTCCCCACCATTGCTCCGGGGTGTCTCAGGCAGCTTTCTTTCCAGGCGCGCGCCCGCCCGCCCGGCCACCTTCCTGGGAAGGTAGTTTGGCTTCTCGGTCTTACTCCTCCTGGATAATAGGCAACGCACCAACGTGCTCCACCGAGTCTCTTTCTCCAGGTGTGAAGGGAGTGAGTTTCCAAGACAGGATCTTGGTTGTCTCTTCCCAGAGCGATGTGACAGACCGGCTCACTCCCGTCTCGGCCACGCCCTGAAAGACATGCTCGTTTATTTGAATTAGGCGGAGGAGGACCTGGATGGGAGGGGAAGCCCCACGGGGCCTCAGCCGCCCACAGAACCATCTCGGGCTTGTAGGAAGCAAGGCAGCCACCAGGTGATGGGGGGGAGCGTGAGCGCGAATGGGACTGATCACTAGCACCAGGGGCAGGTTTTGTAGAAGAAGCATCAAGACCAGGATTTAGGAGCGTTCCGTGATGACGTGGCTAATTCATGAAGTGTTTTTGCAAAAGCAAGACATCTGTTCCCTTGCCCCCTTCTCCCCACGCCCAGAGGGAGCTGGGGTGGGGGGGCATGGGGTGCGGCCTCTGTTGTTTGACCTTCGCTGCCTTCTTCAGGGGTTGTCAGGGTACGAGGAAGCTCGGGACGGTGATGATGGCATCATAGGTGTTCTGTGCGTCTGAACGCACCCAAGTGCACGCATGTTCTATGTGCTGTGTTTCGTCTGTCGGCGACATGAGGCTGCTCTCAGAAACGTTCTCAGGAAACAAGAACTTCCGCTGGGCGCTGTCTCCACGAAGTATCTTGTCTGACGGGTGGGGCTTCCTTTCTCCTGGGGCCTGACTGCTGTGTTCACCCGCGGTACAACCGGGGCCACGTGCCCCCTAGAACCCAGATGTGATGAACCCCTAGAACCCTAGACTTTCTTCCAAGCCGCCGTGATGGTTAAACGAGGAGAACACCAAGGGGATTGGGCCGGGCATTTTTCTTTTTTAATGCAGGAGGTTTCTGTCCTACACATTTGGGAGAAGGGACCATGGGGAGGGGCGAAAGATGAGGCAGGGTCCTGTGTGGCCGAGGAGCTAATGACATTCAGCAGGAAGCAGGGAGAAAGGGGCAGGGACCCCAGAGCTGAGTCTCGGAAGGGAGCACAGTGTCTCTTTCTGCTGGGAGGACGGACAGACCGAGGAGAAGGCTGCCCTCTGGCACTTGCCGGAGGGATGGAGGGGGGCAGAGCTGGAGAAGGACTTCGGTGCCTTCTGAGGGTGGAGGGCGTCAGAGCAGAGGAGGAGAAAACCAGGAGTCAGAGAAGCCCGGTTTTCAGCTCGCCTTACTGAGTGCAGGACGGAGCCACCCGCCCAGATCAGAGACGTCCAAACTGAAGTGGGTTTTCACACCCGTGGAAGAGCTTGGTTTGGGGAGTGTGGGTTTGGGGCGCCTGTGGGGCAGGAGGTAGAGACGTGGAGGTGGAAATTGGGTGTATTGTCTTCAGGGAGGAGCCCGAGCTGTAGAAGGCGCAGCGCCACCCTGCGCCGGGTATAATGCGCACGTTTTTGCCCAAATTCTCGAGGGAAAAATAAGGGACACACCTTATATGTGGGTAGTCCCTGCAATACCTTGTATCCATTGTTGAATTTTGTAACGATTCATTACGTAAAATTTCTTGTACCATAATATGTTCAAAAACAAATGCTAAAATTCCTTGATAATACAGAAAAACAAGCATCTGAATATAAATAAAGAAAAAGTTGAATTGAAAAATTGACACAAAAGATTTTTTTTCCCTGAAAGATGGGGCCAGAAATGTGGGTGTGCCTCTACGTGGCAAAATACGGTATTTCAGGACCTAAGCCTCCAGACTGCAGGGAGGGGCCGATGTCAAGAGGAAGGAGGTGTGAGTGAGCAGAGTGTGCACCGAGGGCAGAGGCCACGGGGAAGTCGAAAGTGGGGCTCAGTGGGGGTGGGGGAGGGGCGAGCACAGGCAACGAAGTCCTGGGCAAAGGCAGGGCTTTTGGGAATACAAGCAGCTGGCCGGTGGTAACTTACTGGGGACACACCCTGGCCCTGTTGTTGCCACCCCCGCCCCCCGGAATATTGAACGCCAGTACTGACTGTTTTGCACAATAGATCAAACCATAACAATGTGTCGAAATGGTTTTCCCCTCCCATGAATGGTGTTTTGCGACACCAAGTTTTCACAGGTTCACTTCCCGGGGGAAACCGGATGGTGTGGGAAGAAACCAAAGTAGCTCGTACTCACCCGCCAAAGCACACTCTTAGAAAAACAGCCAGTCCTACAAACGCCTAGCTTCCCACCCCCCACCCCTCCACAATCAGGAGTGTTTGGGGCCTGTTTTAAAGAAAGACACATAAATACAATAGATACATAGAGACCACAAAGGAAAGACAGGCTTTCTCAGGAACGAATCCTTTCTGGGAGGCACAGCTTCTTCTGAGCCTTTCGAGACGAGCCCTCGTGCAGATGGAACTGCAAATGTGTGCACCCCCGAGAAGGGTCGCCTCTGCGCGTCTGGGCCTTTCGGCTCCCAGGAGAGGGGCTGCTTTGTGGGAGAGAGTGTTAGATTGTTTCGTCCTGGAAACGAGAACATTGTTTCCTCTTCCTTCTGTTTCCCCACTTTTCTTAAGAGGAGCGAGCGAGCCATAACCGCGCCTTCATTTTTTAAGGTTTTCCATTTGCACGGAGTTTTTCTGGAAGGCTCTGTGTGCACCCATGCCCAGCACATCCAGCCTCTCAGGTTTCCCCTCTCTCTCTCTCTCCTTCTTGACTCTTTCTCAATTTTCTTTGAATCCTTGCCGTTTAGTGGTTCATTTTTCCAGATATTTTTATCACACTTCCCATCCGCTGGGGCATTTTTTTTTCCTCTTTGCCTGACCGTATATAGACAGAGAACTGACACGTGGACAGTTTGCTCCTTTCCCATCCCCCCTGCACAAGGTTCTTTTAATTTGTCTCACTTTTTCTCATTGGCTCCCCTCAGAAGACACCCTCAGAGCCCAGTTTGAGGGTCATTTGGTGAATCTAAAGAGGGACACAGAGGGATGGGTGTTGGTGATTATTTGCAGATGGTGTGAGCAGAGAATGACTTGAAATCTCTGTCTGGATAAATCACAGAAATAAGCCTTTAAACCAAGAGAGATAGTGGGTATTCCTGACTTTGCCTGATGTATCGTATCTGTTGGTATCAAGGCTTTTTCGGTCCACGGCCATCAACTTGGACTTGCAACTTGAGAGCTAGGAGATGCAGCCTCCAGTCGGGCAATGTCCAGTGTGTTTAGAGAGAGGCAGGCCTCAGATCCAATCTCGTTTGGGCTGCAATTACATCCCTGAAGACTCGGTTTTCCTGGTTCCCGAACGGGTCCCCTCTGGGACACGTGCTTTGCGTGAGAGCTCTCTTCTTTGGTGTCCTGTGTGTCACCTCCTGTCCTTGGAGGGGTGACTTCCGAGGCATGTCCCTGAGCACTCACCCGCACTCGGTCCCAGCTGGCAGGAGTTACACGGGGAAAGGGGTCTTTGAGGGGTCCCTAGGGGCAGCCAAGATTGGGGGGATTATGGGACTCAGGGAAACACTCGGCTATTTTGTCACCTTCCTTTTGGAAGCTAGGCCCCTCCCCCCACCCCCGGCCTTGCCATGAACTGTCCGTTTATCTAAAACTGGCACCTCCGACTAATCCCATCTCAGCCCATTACTGCCACTCCCCAAGGACATGCCGTGGAATTTGCCATAATTTACAGAAAACTCCCCAAGTGCATGGGTCCTTGTCAGCCTCTGATGGCCACAGTGTCCTCATTAGTTCTGAACTGTGTGGCTCGGGGCTGGACTGTGGACCCCTGATTTAATCACAGGCCAGGTCGCCATGGAGACGACACCCAGCCTCCAGCAAACGGCGGGCAAAGGAGAAAACCAGAACCGGCCATGCAAATCAACTTCCTGGGTAAACACAAGGCCCTGCTCCCAGGGCTCCGAATAACTAACTGTCTCCAGTCCACTCTGTTCAGGGTCGCACTGATCCGAAAAACTCCATCGTGCCCCCGGGCCCCCCACCCTGCTCTGTCCCAACACTGTTTCACTGTTTTGTCTTTTTGTCTGTTTCAGATACATCAACACTCCTACACTGGATATTACGTTCTGAGCAAAATCCCTCACGGGTAAGATTGTTTTTCCGCTTTGCATTTCATGAGAACCCTGCAGAACAGCGCCCAAGGCGGGACTCTGACTACCTGCTCAATTGTGAGGGAGTTTAAGGGCGGGAAGCAGGGGCCTTGACTCTCACAGCCCCAGCTGGGGACGACGCCGTAGGGCCTCCGGGACTCCTCCCCAGGTCCCTTGGGTCCCACACTTGGCCCCTTGGGCAGCCCCGTTCTAGACCAGCTCCCCCCAGCCCCACTCGGTCTGCTGGGCTTCGTCACCAGCTGCAGGAGCGCAGGTGGGACTGACCCTGAGACGCCCCTACGCGACAGACAGGGTGGCACCCCGAGCTCATGCAGCCTCTCGGAAACACGTCATCGGGGACCTGTCCTAGGGGGGACCGTCTCTGGAGCCCCAAAACAGTGAGGCCTGGTTCAAGTTTGGTGAAGGTGTTTGGCGAGCGGGACACATGGAGAGAGAGATAGTTGCAGAACCAGGGACATGGGGCAGGGGTGGCTTTTTATCATTTTTATATTATTTTTCTCCCATCCTCCTCCTCTTCCTCCTTCTTCCTCCTTCTCCCCCACCACCTCCTGTAACCCCGCCCCCCACCTTCTTCTTCCTCAGTCCATCTTTCTCCCTCACACCCTCCGTGGTTTCTTTCCGTGTCCCGGGGAAGGTGAGGTGCTCAGGCATCGTCTGCAGCACTAGGCGGAGGCCTCCGCAGTCTCCCCGAAAACATTTCGCACAAACAGCCAGGGTTCCAATGAGTGTCCCTCCCTGGGAGAGCGTAGTCCCCGCTCAGATTTCTGTTCTGCAGACTCCCGGTTGCCCACTCGGTTCAGGCAGCTTATGGGCGTAGCTTTGGAAAACACGCAGGGAGGAAACCGCTTCCTCGGACCTTCAAACGCAGGGTTCCCGCAGACTTGCGGCAGAACGCGGGTCCTGGGTTCCTAGGCGAGAGCGATCGAGCCCAGAGGACTGGCGGCAGCCCACGAGACCAGAAACACAGCGTCCACAGACACTTTTCATCTAAAGCGTATTTCACGGCGAAACCCAAACGTTTTCCACGCAGGAGCGGCCCTTCTGTTATTTTTCAAGCAGATACTCATCTTCAAAGGTCACGACAGGCAGAGTGTAATTATGCCCCGAGATTTATCTGCCTCTTCTGGGAACCATACAATTTATGGTAGATGATGGCTATTCCGTGCCGCCTCATATAATAAATTCGTAAAGCTCCAAACTCTACATCAACATTTGACGCTTCCCATGTGGTGTTAGTGTTGGCGGCCCCGCCGGAATTTGGGAGAAGCAGGTCCTGGGAACTCGGCTCAAGAGGTCACCAAACCAGGGGAGCGCCCGAGGACAAAATGGCCTGTGGGGGGAACCTGGTGACAATCTCACAGTTACCTTCCCCCCCCAAGAGGTGTCCACAGATAATAAGCCACTTTGGGTATTTCTAAAATAATCATGGTGATCATCGTTGCCACCATTTTTATCGGTTGACATTCATGTACCTTCACCCCCGCACCCTGCAAGAATGGTGTCCTCATCTCCAGTGACAGAGAGGGCGCCCGGAGGTGAACCGCCCTCCTGACGGCCCCCAGCAGACCTGCACCCCAGCCCGTGCCTGGCTGGCTCGGAGCCCCGTGCCCCCAAAGCAGTCCCTTGGGTGACATCAATAAGTCCTCCACCACAGGACTGTCGGTGGGTGTGCCCCAGGAATGCTTAAAACATGCAATGCCAGGCTACTCAGTCAGGGGCACCGACCTCTTTTCCCTTCGATTGTCCAACTGAAAAAAACAAATGACACCAGCCAACACAATGGTAGCCATCCAGTGTGAACGAATCAAAAGGATACCTATTTTTTGGTCAGATCGGCAAACAATAGAATACTTTTGGGGGGCGTGCCACACAATGTTAGTGATTAGTGCATGTGTGCACAGTGATGAGCGAGCCTGGGAATCACCGAGTTACACTGTAGCCGTAGGTAGCAGAGTTATCCTTGAGCTCCTGTGTTTTCTTTCCAAGGACTGGGGCGATTGAAAGATGTAGCGAGTAACTTGCTACGTTGACCAGAAACACTGTCTGGTGGGTGGGGAAGTCGGGGACCCTCCCTATGACCATGTATCTGACGCTGGGTATCCAGAAATGGCCCTGCTCTGCAGCCTCTCTCCCTCTTTGTCCTGAAATCGCTTTGGGGAAACGAGTCATTGAGTGATTTCCAGACACTGGCAAAATCTTTCTCTTGATGAGGCGAGGGGTTTCTGACCTGGGGGAGCCGCTGGGCCACAGGTGTTTTTCCCCAGCCCCTCTGATGTCCGCCGGCAGGGGCAAAAGCAGGTGGCGGACCAGGACAGGTCGGCGTGGGGTGCAGAGGACAGCAGAGAGAGAGAGAGAGAGAGGGACATTGATCGGTTGCATCCCATGTGCACCTCGACCGGGGATCGCACCCGCAACCTAGGCATGTACCCTGACCGGGAACTGAACCCCCGACATTTTGCTGTATTGGGATGACGCTCCAACCAACTGAGCCACCCAGCCAGGGCTCCATATTTTAAGAAAAGTGACAACCATGCCCACCTTATAGGCACATTTTAAGAATTAAGTGGAATGATATATACGAAAGACATCAGAGAATTTTGCTTCTAGTGAACACACGGGAATGTTACTGTTTAATACTGTGGTATGTAGCCAATGTATATTCGTGGTCTCGTAATTAAACATGATCTGGCTTTAGTTTCTAGGCAGCTCAAACCCTGTCTGTCACAAGCGAAGGCATGAGATGCTACATAATAAACCCCCTTCCGAATTTCTCAAAGCGAAGGGTTGTTCCCTGACACTCAGGTAATGACGTGTGGTTTTGCATTTCTCTCTTAAAAGAGCCATCTGCGGCCTCCACTATCCACAGTTCTCAGTAGTCGCTAGTTCTTGCCTCAATCCAACCTGCTGCAATTAAGTTTCAGGCAACCCCGTTGAGCCCACAGCGGAAGCAGAAAAGGCAAAGTCAACAAATATTGACCAAAATGCTGTGTTGAGTAACCAAAGCAACGGTTGCCATTCCTTCAGAAGTTCAAAATCTCGTTGGAAAGAGAGGACACGGGCATGTGCATTGTCACTTAGGGCCTCGGACCAGTATTCTAAACACTGAGCGTAGAAGAAGAGAGAGCTGCGGTCTCCAGAAGTCTCCTAAAGGTGGTCTGGGGTGCAAGGATCCTTAGATGAAGTTTCCTCGGATTAAGTTTGTTTGCTTTTAAATAGATGGAGGCAGAGAGGAGATAGTTCGGGTCGAGGAAATCATCAAAGAGGCTTGGCTTTTGCCATGAGCCAGCATCTTCCAGAAGTTCCGGGGTGCCAGGCTGGAGCAGGGGTGTGCAGCTGGGACTCCGGCTGGGTAGAGATGAGGTCAGGTGACCCTGAGGACAGAGGACATAGATGCCACCCCAGCATGACCTGTCTTTGCAGGAAGAACATGCTGAGCAGTTAGAGCAGACGAAGATGGCAGGCTCAGATGAGTTTGATGCCCGGGTTCAGAGCAGGCGGAAGGGAAGGGCTGCCTAGCAGCGTGATTCAATTAGGAAGCCTGGCGGGGCGTCGTGGCCCCATGGGTCTGGGCGCTCCCTCGGTGTGGAAGCCACACGTGATCCCAGGTAGCTGGCGTTGTCTTGGGAAATGAAGGCTGATTTCAACTGTTTGCATTGCACATCCCTGTAATTAAATCTCAGGCAGCCTGTGTCCTGTTGTGAGTTGAGCCTGGTGCAGGGGGGGGGGGTGCAAACTAGCAAGTTCACAGGGGGGGCAGGTTCTCAGGCCCGGGGGCAGCGCCTCTGTGGCAGAGTGCAGGTCCTTCCCAGCCCCTTCTTCCTGCGTGACTTCCCCCAGGACGCTGCCTCTGGGCCTTGCACACAGACGGACACACTTGGACTCCATGGAGCGTGCACGCCACCAGAGGTTGTGTGGACGTGATGATGTGTATGCCCTGGGGAAGTACCAACGTGAAGCCCAGACGCGGGAGAAAGAGATGTTTTTAAAAGGGCAGTTCATGCGTCTGTGGCCGGTCCCGGCTCGCCCTGTTTTCAGCACTCTGGACAGCGCCCGGGCCGCAGGCTCAGCTTCCCCACCGGGCTCCCTTTTCTCTCCCTTTCTGCCTCTTTGTGGGCCGGGGGAGGGGGACTCCTATCAAGCTTGACCACGAGAGCGTGGGCTCTAGAATCGAACAGATCCTGGAATAAGTTCCCCGTCCGCCGCTCCGCCTGTGCCATCGCGGGAAAGTTCCGTTGCTCCGGTGGACAAAGTCACACTGTGTGTGTCGTGGAAACGCAATGCCCGGCCCGTGGGGTTCACACAGAGGCCATAGGGAACGCTGTGGGACACCGAGCCACTGAATGCCAGCACCCATGGTGGGGACTCCATCTGGGATGTCACCGAGACCCTCTGTCACGTGGCCGAATCAGACCTGTCACCCCTCCCCACGCTCCCCTTGCCTTTGGACAGAAAATGCATTTCAACCTCAGTGTCAGCTCAGATGGATGGGAATGGCTTCCTGGGGTGCAAAGGGAGGTCAGAGCCCAGCTCCGAGGGAAAGGCCACGCTCCGTGCCTGTGGCCGGAGAGGAGGAAGACGCCCACCCGGTGTCCGACCAACGCCCCCAACGCAGCGGAACGGGCTCCTGGGCATCCACACCTCTGCTCCCTCCATTCTCCTCCGCACCCCGCTGCCATGCAGCCGAGAGAGTCCCTGTGTCCTTCATCGCGTACCCAAGCCCTTCTGAGCCTCCAGCTCCCAATGCTAAAGCCCCTCCTCCCACGACCTGACCCCCAGGGGACCATCCTTCTCATTTCACGCCGTCACTTACTCTCACGCTAAACTGCAAGTGAGCTCATGCCCGAGGCACTGTTTTTCTGAACAGAATGTGCAGAAGTGTTTTCAACGTGCAGTGGCCGGGGCACACGCCGCTCTCCCTGGTTCACAGCGTCAGGGCGAGGGGTCTGGTGGGGAGGGGCTTGGACAGGGCAGCAGGCGGAATAACTGCACAACCCCCCCCCCCCAGGAGGCTGCATGTCAGCCCCTGCTCAGCCTCCCCCGGGAGACAGTCATCTGTCAGCTACACGCACAGGGAACTGTCCCCACCGTTCCATCCCCATGAATCTCTCGCTGTCCTCGAGGACTCCTGGCACATGGGGGAGATTCTCGCACGAGCAAACTCATTTGAACAAGAGGTGAAAACATGCATAACACGTTGAGACCCTCAAATGCCCCCTCCTGTCCCTGCGATGCCTGCTGCCCAGGGGACTTCCCGGGGGGGGGGGGGTGGCAGGTGGAGGAAGTGAACGAAGGAACGAGGCGATGACGAGCAGAAAGAAGCTCCCGCCTGTGCCTTGCCCCAGACTGACCACAGGAGAGTGTGAGGGAGGGACTCCATGGGGCACTCGGGTGGCCCTGGCCGGGTGGCTCCGCAGGTCAGAACATTGTTCTAGAGCCAAAAGCTTGTGGGTTCGATTCCGGGTCAGGGCACATACCTAAGTTGCGAGTTTGAGTCCCCGTTTGGGCACATACAGAAGGCAACCGATCGATGTTTCTCTCAGTCCCTGCCTCTCTGTCTAGAGGCAATGGGGGGAAACAAGCATATCCTCTGGTGAGGATAAAAAGAAAAGAAAAAGACAGTGTTGGTTTACAGCTGAAATCGGTGGGCCCCGCCCCTCCCTAATTTGCTGTCATCGCTGAGTGACACCCGGGCTTGTCATTGGAGCTGAGGAATCACCCTTCTGTCTGTGGGGACAAGGGACCAAAGTTTCCCACCGAAACACTAATCTCCGAGTCCTGTCGACGGACGCAGTGAAGAAGAGGCAGGCGACCCCTTAACGGTGACCTCGGAGACTAATGTAACGATCTCCAGTCAGGGTTTGTCGTGCGGAAGTCCGCAGCGAGGAGCCGCCGGGGCTGCTCCTTCCTCATCCCAACGCGCCGGGAAGGGCGGCGCAGGGGGTCCCCCTTCGCCCTGAGTCTGGGTCCCTGCCCGCCCAAACTGCAGTTGGACTTGGGCTCCACCTAGTGGGCTCGGCGGGGAAGGCGCCCGTGTCTGTGGCGGAAGCATCCCAGGGCCGTTTGTAAGTCACAAAATTAGACACATGTTTGCGGAGCCCTTCCGGCTGGGCCCGAGGTTTCCATCCCCTGAGAAGGACCTGTCTGCATCCCTGAGGCCAGCGCTCCCCTTTCGGAGGAGGCCCTTTGCTACACAGCAGTGCCTGTGTGTACTGGCCAGCAACCTGGGGCGCCGTGCCATCGGGGTGTTTGCAGTGTGGGCTGCAGCATCGCTGGGCAGCCTGAGTGTGCCTGGACTCCGCTAGCCACGGGGTGGACAGCGGGAAGACCGCTCGGCTCCTTCCCTTCTAGTTTGTTTTGCGTTTACATGACCTTTCTCTCTTCTCTGTGCTCCAGACAGTCCCTACAGAAGCTCAACGGAAGACACCCCCGGGCCTTATTTACACCAGGGACAGTGGCTTAGACTGGGCATCAGCGGTGGCCTTGACAAAGACACAGGGATTCAGACAGGGGGGTGGGGGCTGGTGGAGAGACCGGCACAGTCGGATCGCGGGTGTGCAGTTACAGGGTCCGTGAGCACAGCTGCCTCACAACACAACCACGGCTCTCTCCCCAACACGTTTTGGGTCAGTGCCCAGCAGTGGGGGCCAGGCCGGAAGCACCTCTACAACCAAGAGTAGCAGCCACTTCCGTCTCCCCGAGATACACCACCCTGCCCCTCCTGCACCCCCGTGGTTGTCCCCGGACACCAAGGACATGTCGTCCCTTTCTGGGATGTCTTCTAACGGGGCCATGCTCACAGTCTCGCATGTGAGCACGGCTTCTTCATGAGCAAGATTGCTTTGCGAGTCGCCCACGCGGCTGCATTTGTTGTGGGTCGTCCTGACGGCCGAGGAGTCAGTCATGCGCTGACCATGCGCCGTAGGGGCCATTTCCAGCTTGGGGCTGCGAGGGAGCAAAGCGCTGTGTCTGTATGCAGGATGTCATGCGGGCGGGCGTTGTCCTTTGGGGGGTCAAACTCCTAGAAATGGAATTGCTGAGTGGCTCAGAGATGGGCGTGTAGCTTGCTAAACCGTGGTATTGCTATCGGCCGTGGTGACTCCATTCAGACCCCCTTCTTATTTTTTAAGATTCTTTACTTATTCTCTTTTTAGAGAGCAGGGAAGGGAAGGAGAAAGAGAGGGAGAGAAACATCAATGCATGTTTGCCTCTCAAGCGCCCCCTCCTGGGGACCTGGCCCACAACCCAGGTCTGTGTCCTGACTGGGAATCGAACCAGCGGCCCTTTGGTTTGCAGGCTGGTGCCCAATCCACTGAGGCGCACCAGTCAGGGCTAGACCCCCTTTTTAAAATCCATGGCCCTGTAGAGCTGGGTTGCTTAACCCCCAACATGCAGCCATCCCCACACGTGGCTGGTGGCCTCTCCCATGTAGATGCCTGTCCCAGGGCACATGTCCGTCTACACTGGGCCATCGCTCCCTGCCATCTAGCCTGACTACGCATTTCTCATCCCTCGAAGCATTCTCCTGGGAGCGCTGGTTCGGTGCCGGGTCCGTGGAGGAAGTGAGTGCCAGCTGGAATGGGAGCGGGAGGCAGGGGGCAAAGGGCAGGGTGGAAGGTACTGAGCAGTGGTGTGCCCGCAGCCCTGGGCAGAGCCCCGGGAGTGGCTCAGAGCGCTTCCACCTCGTACACAGTCCTCGCTTCTTTGTCCTGAAGTTCGGTGTGGCCTTCCTGCAGCTCCCACGCAATGGGGGGTGGTCTAACACAGGCCTGTGCACGCGTGGGAAGCTGACCCCTGCCCTCTCCGCCTTCCCCAAACTTGACTGGAAGAGCTCTCCGAAGATCCTTCATAACAGCTACGACGTCCAGCCTCCCCGCCCCCCAGGGACCTGTGGCCTCTAGTTAAATAGCATAATTTCTCACTGATCACCCGTGGCCTTTCAGCAAACTGTCTGCCGTGTCCACGTGAGAATCCCCGCTGGCCACTTCCCCGGCTCTCCCTGGAAGAGAGGATCGGAGAGACGATTATAAATTGGTGATGAATGCCACTAAGAAACTGTAGCGACATGTTTTAAGTTGAACTAAAACAGGAACTGAAGTTGTGACCAGCCCCCTACCATCTGGGACGACATTGGCGAGTGACAGCAAGTGAGGAGGAGCCTTCGGACCCCCCCAGGAGGGTCTGCAGTGGGACAGGGTCACTTCCAGAGGCCCCTTCACGGCGAACCCTCTGTTCTGTTTGTTCTGTTGAAACGTCAGCCCACCTCCAGTCCACCAGCGGTCCCACGAGATGCTGAGCCTCGTCGACATGAAGATAAAAAGCTCGCCTCTTTCTGAGACCTCACAGCGCTGTGTACGCTCTTCAGAGAAACCCACCCCAGCAAACCTTTCCTCCCCAAAGACTGTGAAGTAACCAGTGGGCACACTGCTGCCCGCCCCCCAACCTGTGAAACGGGGACCAGCCCCCTCACTGAGGTGCCGGAGGGGCGGTGAGCGGGGCCCAGCTCTGAGCCTGTTTTCACATCTCAGCCACTCGGGGCTGGTAGCTGACACCAGCTTTTCCCCTAAACCACGACAAAGCTTTCAAACAGCCGCGGAGTCTTCAGGCTCCGCATTTGGGTTCCTTGTCTTTTACCCCACGTATGATTGCAGAAGTCACATCCTGAGTTAAAGGTGCCGAGCGATTGGTTCTGCGGGCTGGTGAGAGAGGACGCCCCCAAAGCTGGGGTTGGTGCCCGTGGATCAGGGGGCGGGGGGAGGCTCGGGTTCGGATGGGAGGAAACAAACCCTGGATCGGGAGAGAAGGGAGAGAGCGCCTCCCACAGGGCACCCACGCCTCTCAGGAGCTTCTCCTTGGTGAATCCCCACCACCCGTCATCCTGATCTGCATGGCTGGGTCCACTTTGCTCCTGACCCATGCCCAGACATCTCGGGCTCGCTCTGGGCCCCTGAGCAACTTTGTGCCACGGCGGGACTTCACTGAAGAGCAGGGACAGAAAGGCTCTCCGATGACAAACGCTTGTCTTTAATGCGTGTGGTGGCAGGTGACGCCTAAGTGCAGGGAGGTAAACAGACGTGTTTGTTCTCAGGGCCAGGAAGCCGGGCTCAGAGGGGCCCTTCTCCATGGGCCAGCTCTAGGACTGGGTGGGTTGAAAGCACAGGGTGTCCCCACGGCCCTTCCAGTGTGGAGCTCCTGGTCCCTGATGTCACATGTGCTATGGACCGCAGAGACCGCCTAATTTTGGAAAAACATGAGCAAATGATTGTCCGCCTCTCTCTTCCCCCCATGATGTCAGAGCAGACACCCCCCTGGTCTGACTCCAGGCCCCAGGAGCGGGTGAGGCCGCTGCTTCCCCCTCCTCGTTGAAACCTCCGGAAGCCCAAGAGGACTTGCCGGTCAGACAACGCAGGGAAGGGAACCTCCCCAAGGCCACCCAGGGTCCCCGGGTGTAATTTCAGGGCTCTATCAACGTAGCGACTCCTTAACTGTTAAGGAGTCGAAATTACATTCAGCCCTTTGAAGGCAACCGCGAGGCTGGGGCAGCCCCCGGTGAAAATGAGTTTGACGCCCCTGCTGTCCATCCATCCATCCACCCTCCATCCACCCCCATCCATCCACCCTCCATCCGTCCATCCATCCGTGCGTCTCTCTCCAGCATTTGCCTATCATGGGTGCCCCTCCGCCGTGCATCCGACACTCTGCCAGAACTGGCAGGGTCTTTGACGTTTTCATACCGGCCACCATGCTCAGCGTATAGGAAGGCTCAGAAAACACGCGTTCATATTTGACATTGAAAACGCCACTTTTGGAGGCCTTTAGCTGTGAACGGGCAGGAGCCAGAAAAGCAACGTCCAGTTTTGCTTTTCCAAAGGCTATGTTCGTTGGGAAACTTTTCGATCCCGTACCCCAGCTTGGGAAGATAAATGAGTAAACTTTTCAACACGAATTCACTGTTCAAAAGGCAACATGATTTATGCCCTGTGTGTTTATTGCTCAAATAAGCCCAGTCCGAAAGGATTGCATGATTACCTTGGGATAGAGTTAGGTCCAGATAATTGTGTTTGTCCTTAATCATTTTTTTACCAATTCATCTCCACCCCGAGATGATTCCTACAGAGCCTGGCATGGGGTCTTTAAAGTAAATGAATAAATGAAGAAGAGAAAGACAGAGAGGAGAGAGGACAAACAAACACCAAAATAAGTAAATACATACTTTCATGTTCACGCTCTCTCTCTCTCTCTCTCTCTCTCTCTCACACACACACACACACACACACACACACCCCTGAAAATTTCAGTCTGAGGACAAAGAACCGGTTTTAGGCTCAGGGCCAAGAGCAGTCCAGGAGGTCTTCCTGGAGGAGGCAGCCCCCCGGGTTTATTTTCTGATGGGAGTGCACGCCCCACAGGAAATTCGGTGAGTGGCGGCAGATAGAACTCCCACAGGTTTTCGCTCACTGCCCTTCCCGTCCTAACTTTACCCTCCCGCAGTGAGAGACCTGGTCCCCTCTCTCCTGTGTGCGCATCCACCTGTATGTTCGTTCACCCCAGCACGCACCTGCAGCCGTTTCAGAATGGCTCGCCCACCCCTGGGGGAAACTCATGGATTCACCAGACATCAGCCGTTTCCCTCTCTGCAGCTTTGCGGGATTCTGTCAAAAGACTGTTTCCAGAAATTTCTTATGTTGGTTCATGTCTTCCCCCCGCCCCCCATGTAATATTGTGCCTGTTTGTAATGGGGTTCTGGCCTGTTGTTACGGCTTCGACTCCATTCTGAGTTCCCCCACACCCCGGTTGTCTTTCATTGTTTCTCTTATTTGGGGGATGTTTTAAGAATATGTAAAACCCTATTATAGTCTAAAACCAGGTGTCATACTGGAAAAATTCACCCAGAGAAATGAGACTCCCCCCTCTTTCCAGGGACCTCGGTCCCTGCCTGCCTTCTCTCCACTCTCCCCTGTGCATCACCAACCTCTGGTTTCTGGGTGGCACTCCCTGTACTTTTTTTACTCACAAATGAGGAGATGTGTGTATAGTTTCCCATCCATCCCTTTCTTATGAGATGGATTGCACCCTAGGGGGCTCTGCACAGCTCCGACGTGGGAACCACTGCCATCCACTTATAGAGACCTTCCTGCTTTTTCACAGCTGTATACTATTCCACTGCATGGTCATGCCATGGTTTCCTCAATACACGTTGCTCCTGATAGTTTGTAGTTACAAAGCTGCGATGAATACAAAGTTCCACGATCGGGAGAGGTGGATCTTCTAGGGTGTGGTCTGGGTCCAAGGTTGAGTGTGTATTGAATCAGGTATTGACAAATTTCCCTCTGAAAGGATCATACACCGATTAGCATCCCCACCAGCAAAGCATGAGAATGCCCATCTCCCACAGCCTCACCCCCAACAACCTCATACTGTTTCTTGTTTATGAATTTGCGAGAGACAGACGGAGAGACACACTGACGTGTTGTTCTACTTGCCGATGCATCATTGGTTGATACTTGTATGTGCCCCGACTGGGGATTGAACCCACAACCTTGGTGTCTTGGGACGGCGCTCTAACCAGCTGAGCTACCCAACTATGGCCCATGTTATCCTTTTCCTGCCGTCTTTTGTGTGTCTGTTTTTGGCAAATTTCGCAGATAAGAAATAAGGCGGTACAGTTTCCATTTGCATTTCTCCAGTTTTGCCTGCGTCTCGGACCTTTTCATGGGTTCAAGGGCTGTTGTAATGTCCTTTTGGAGACTCATCTGTTCACGCCTTTTCTCACATGTCTGTCATTGTTTGGCCTTTTGCAACATTAATTTCAGAGTTCTTTACTTGGTGGAGACCTTAGGCAATTGTCCACGGGATGAGCTCTGAATATTCTCTCCCCATCCCTCAGGTGTCTTTTGTTTGTGATGTCCGATCGTGCAATTTTTTAAAAACGTACACACCGTCAGATTTATCGCTCCTCTATTTCCTCACTCCTGCATTCTGAGTCGCCCTTCGGAGCCCTTTACCCTGCACAGAATCGGGGAGGACGTCAGCCTCGCTTATGAAAATAATAATGGTCAGACAGTAAAATCGTACGCGTGGCGGAGTTTGCTCAAGTTCCTGAGGAGCCTGGAATGTTAACACACCCCGTTATTGCCCCAGCTGCTGGGGCTCTCAGCTGGCCCCTGTCCTCGTCACCCCTTACTCGGTGCTTCCCCCCCCCCACCTCCCGGTTTCCCTGACCACGGCACCCCCAGGACACCCCCATCTGAAACTGCTAGGCAGTGCAGACTGCCTCCCCTTCCCGGGGCTTTCGACTCAGGTGGATTCCCTCTCGTCCGAGCAGGACCGGGAACCGCGTACTTCACAACCTGCGACTGGCCCGAGCCCTCCCTCCATCCACATCCTTGCCCACCTCCCCTGCCTTCCCTCTCACCTCGTCTCTCTTGTCCAACATCTTCTTTCCCAAAAGCCGTCAGCCACAGTCTCTCTGCAGATGAAGGGGCACATTCGTAGCTGCATCTCCCACTTAAGAAGCCTCATGGCCCCGTGGCGGGGGGCTCCCCGACCGAGGCCGGCCTGTCCCGCAGAACTGGGGCAGGGCCCTTCCTGGGGAACGCAACAGGAAGGTCCTTGAAAGCACCAGGGGCGGAGTCTCCTCTGTACATTGTAGTCGGCCGTGGCTACAAAGTGTCTTGAATAGTTGACTCTTATAAAGGTGCTAGTTGTTTCTTTTTTATGTTTTCATGAGGACCCTGAAAGGACAGAGGAAGGATTTTTGTCGGTGTGGTATTTTGCATGTAATAAATTAAGAATAAAAAAATGTAGGCAATGTTTGAAAGGAAAAAATATTTCTCTTGATAGATAGATATAGATACTATAGATATAGATGGAGAGAAAGATATTATTACTCATTATTTCTCTCTCTCTCTCTGGAGAGTTATGACACAAGCTGAAAGGCGGACTCCGTCCTCAAAGCCACGCATTTTCGGAAGTCACCGGGGCCTGGCATCATGCTTAGAAGCCCAGGACGAAAACCCGTCTTCCGGGGAGGCCGTAGACGGAGATCTAAATTACGAGGATTTATTGCTGCAGAGCTATGCATCTCGACCGTGGATTCGGGCTGTTGTGAATGTGTTAAAACTCGATCCGCAGACTCCCCTGTGAGTCCTCTCCGAGGATGCCGGCCGTGCGGGGGTCGGCGGAGCTGGGGCGGCTTCGCGTGCCGCGCACGCATCCGGAGGGACCTGGCGGAGGTGGAGGCGGACTGTTGAGCACCAGCCCTCGACTCCGACGCAGAGGAAGCGGAGGGGGCAATGCTCAGCGGGAGGATTCAGTCGTAGCCCCCTTGATTCCTGTTCCCCACCGTTTCGCTTTGTTTGTTCTGTTTTCCAGGGACCCTCAAAGCCTAGACCCCCCGGAGGTCAGCAACGCGAAGCTCCAGTACGCCGGGTGGGGGCCCAAGGGGCAGCAGCTGGTAAGCAGACCCCGTTCGGGGGCTCCGTTCGGCACTGGGTGCCGCTGATGTGTTAGAGCCCGAACCTGGTGCACGCTCGTCGGCCTGCGCGTGCGCAGGACGCGTGGATAAGCGCACCAGGGCATCTGCTGATGTCCGCATCTGTTTCTTTTGGGGGGGAGAATCCTCTTAGAACTGGAATCGCCTTTGCTTTGGGGTCCACGTCCTCTCTGCCCACGCTGCCCCCAGCTGTGGCTGTGGGCGCAGCTTACGGGTGTCCTGGGAGGTCTGAGCACCCTCCCCTCATTGAACGCCCTGCAGACAAGAGTGACCAGGCTCCTGGGGCCCTTGGAAGGGTCTTTCGTGTTGTTCTTGGAACTTGGGTGCTCTCTGGGGGGAGGCATTAACGAGGCGGGCAGCTGCGTGTCCCTGTGGAGCGTGGCCCCCTAGAGCCACCCTGGCATGCGGCGTCGCCGGCAGCTGCGAGGCCTCTGGGTGCTGCACCCCACATGTCCACAGAGTCCTACTCAGATGGGCAAAGATGAGGCGCTCGGAGGTTCTGGGTGGCACCATGGTGCAGGGGTGTCCAGCCTGTGGCATCTCTGGGTCACCCTGGGAGAAGAAGCGTTGTCTTGGGCCCCACGTTCAATACGTCGCGACACGTGATCACACAAAAAATCTCATCGTGTTTTAAGTAAATTTACGATTTTGCGTTGAGCCCCATGCACAGCCATCCTGGGCCGCATGCAGATGCCCCTGGTGGCAGAAGGCCTCTGAGCGCGGCGTCAGAGGGTGCCGGCTCTGACCCCGGTGTGGACTGGCTGCCGAAGGGAGGGGGGACTTGGCCCACGCAGGGTTGATTTGGGGAAGAGGCCCTCCCATGCCTGAGTCGGCTGGAGCCTGGCGCCGTCTGAGACCAGACGGCACTACCCACCCTGTGCTGCATGATTTTATTGCTGTCGCCCCCCCCCCCCCCGAANAACGTTAACGCACCATCTTCTCCTGCATCTTCAAGCTGATGGACAAAAGCTGCATTAAAAAAAAAAAAAAAAAAAAAACGCCTTTTCCTAAAGTAGCACAGATTTTTCTGATCTCAGAGCGAGACGGTATGGCCTAGGGTCTCTACTGTCCTCGGCCTATTTCCCTCAATGGAATGGTTCTATTTTCTCCGTTGCCCATGAATTCCAGTGGCTCAAACAGATTGAAAGGAACAGGGGTGGAGGCCAGCAAACCATTGTAGCGGTCATGCCATCGCCCCCGATGCTATAATCTCGGGAATCAGATTTCGGAAGGTACATTAAGCTTCTGGGACTCAGAGTGTCCGGGAGGACGACCGAAGGAGGTCACTTTGCTTTCTGACGCGTCAGCAACAAGGAGGGCGGGGGTTAGGCCAGCCCCTCCCTAGCACCGGCGTGTCCCCCTCCACACCCAGGACAGCGCTTTGCTGCCTTGAGTCATGAAGGGTCCGGGACACTCCGCCCTGAGGGTTTTGTGCCCACACTGGCTCACTTAAAGAAAGAGAAAATGCTTCTTCTTTAAGGCGTTGGGGGTTCCGCCCAGCAGAAAAAGTAATTTTTTCGAGGAGGCCCTTAATATGGTAAAAATTCATGCTGCCGAAATGTCAACCGTTCAACCTGAGATATGAGATGGAAAAGATTGTTCTGGAAGCACCAACACGCTTTTTTCAGTGGGTCAGAGGGCAGAGGCCCCAGACCTGAGAGAGCCTTTGTGTCCTGTACCTCCAGGTGTGGCAGCCCCGTGGCGACTGTCAGCTCCCAGGTGAGAGCAAGGTGCAGACAGAGGGCCGAGTGGGCGCTGTGCACCCTGCGGCCCCGAGCCAGCCGGGGGGGAGAGGTGGGGATGGGGGGGTGGGGGGAGGTGCAGCCACGCCACCTGCCGCCGTGTCGGGGTGGGGAACCAACCCAACTCTGAACCCAGAATCAGGTCCATAAACACCATGCAGCCTGCAGCCATGTCACTGGTCTCGAAATCCAAAGGCCCTGACTTTGAACTTGAGAAGGAGAAGAAAGTTGTGTTGCGTGGGTTCTGTTTCTCAAGGGCCGTTACCAACCACAGATTCGGAGTCAGAGGGGAACTTTCAGATCTTGGTTCCAGCAGGTGCCGAAGGTCCGGTGGTGCGGGCGGGGGTGATGCCTCGGACACGCCGGGGCCACCTCGGGCATTAGCTCATCTGTTCAGACTGTGTCCAATGGAGCCACGTGTGAGAAAAATACTCGGTAAACAGTGGTTTTTACTGTTGTTGCCCTTGGGGTTGTTACTTGGCTGAACCAACATGTGGAGAATGAGGAGAAAGAGGAATCGTACCCAGTGACAGTTGGGCGAGGCTCTGAAGGGGACTGAGGCTGCCCTGGGCCACGCAGGACACACGGCGGGGGCCGGAGGGCGTCCAAGGGGTTTGGTCTCTTCTCCGAATCTCTTCCACCTCGGAGGGATGCTGCTCGGTAGGTGCACCGCCAAGCCCTGTCCCTCCAAGTCTTCAGCCTCCCATAGGTCTGCACGCGTCTGTCCCTTTGTGGGGACAGCAGTGCCCTCTGCTCTGCTGCCAGCCCCCCGCCCCCGTGACCACCATTCTGGTCTCGGTTTCTACCAGTCTGGCTTTTTCGACTCCACCTGTCAGTGAGATCACGCGGCGTTTGTCTTTCTCCGGCCGACTCCTGGAACGGTGACTAAGTGTCGGATGGAAGTGTCAGCGGGTGCGGTGGTGGTGACCGTTCTGTCACACTTTCAACTTACACACTGTTACCATCACTTACATCGTATTAAAGCTGGGGCGGGGGCCCTCCCGTAAAACAGAGCGCCCAGTCCCAGGGCCCAGGGGTCCATCTCCTCTCCCCGGAAAGCCACCAGGGAACGGTGCCAAAATGGGATGGGCGAGCTTCCCTGGGACACAGCCGTCCCGGAGGGCGCAGCCGCTCAGTTCCTTGTAAGTGACAAAGGGGGCAGGGAGCATCATGTCAGCACTGACAAATCCAGCAACAGGGGCAAAATTGACTTTTCCGGCCAGAAGTGGTTATTTCATGAAACGCCGCATCCGCCGTGAGGCCCAGGCCGAGGTGGCGTCCCATTAATAACTTATAAAAGCCTCTAACCGGTGTGGGTTAATTTGGTTTTCATTTAAAAAACATTCATCACAGCCCTGAAGTCCGTGAGAGCAGCCACGCAACTAACTCCCAGGGATGGAGACCGCCTCACGGGTCCTCCAGTGACGGGCAGAGCCAGGGGTGGCCGGACAGCTGCCGGCACGGCCAGGGCACCCCTGTTGCATGGACACGGCGCGGCACCAGCCTGGGGCCCCGAGGGAGTTGGTGGCGTCCACGTTCCCCTGCGCTCAAGCAGACACTCAGTTTTGGGGGATTAACCTGGTCGGACGGACTGGCCAGCATGGCCCAGCCACCTGCCCCTCGTAGCTGCAGTAGTGGAATTAGGGTGGACGATGGGGGCTTTCTGCTTCCACCCAAAGGCACTCTGTAGGATGGGGATGTCGCAACACAAAAAAGCAGTGGATTGGGCACAGGCCTGCGAAGCAAAGGGTCGCTGGTTCGATCCCCAGTCAGGGCACGTGCCTGCGTTGCAGGCCAGGTCCCCAGTAGGGGGCACACAAGAGGCAACCACACATGGATGTTTCTCTCCCTCTCTTTCTCCCTCCCTTCCCCTCTCTCTAAAAATAAATAAATAAAATCTTTTAAAACAAACACAAAAAAGCCGCTTCACAGTTGTGGGATCTGAGAGGGAGAAAAGGAGACTATGTGCGTTGTACATTGTGATTCAGTGGAGATTTTTTTTATTTTTTTTAATTTTTTTTTTAGTTTTTCAATTATATCCGTGGAAACAAACTTTTTGTCATGTTGTATGAATACAGGGCAGAGGCATGAAAGAAAACTCATTTTTAAAACATGAAGAAAATAGGCCCTGGCTGGTGTGGCTCAGTGGATTGAACTCGGGCCTGTGAACCGAAGGGTCACCGGTTCAATTCCCAGTCAGGCCACATCCCTGGGTTGTAGGCCAGTTCCCAGGAGGGGGCATGCGAGAAGCAACCACACATGGATGTTTCTCTCCCTCTCTTCCTCCCTTCCCCTCTCTCTAAAGATAAATTTAATCTTTTCAAAAACATGACAAAAAGACACAGGTAGAATCAGGAAGACGTTCCTACACGGGAACAGACAAAACAACAGGAGGAGAGACATTAGCAACAGTCACGTGTAATAATTCTCGAGGCTGGAAATGCCCTCCGCGTGTCTAGGGAGCGGTTTGGGGAAGTATCGTGTGCCCACAGGATGCGCTACCACACAGCCCTCAAAACCAGTCGGTTAGGCTGCCCTGGCCGGGTGGCTCAGTGGGTGGGAGCATCGTCCAGTGTGCAGAAAAAAAGGCTGCAGGTTCGATCCTTTGTCAGGGCGGGTGTGGAAGGCAACTGATTGAAGTTTCTCTCCCCGCCTCTTCCTCTCTGTCTAAAATCAATAAACTCCCCAGGTGTGGATTTAAAGAACAGATAGGCCATACAAAACACAGCGGGGGACGTGTCATCCAGTCGGTCCCATTCACACCAAAAGTACGCTGTCTGGGGCGTGCTGGCGTGTGGGGGAGATCATTGCTTTAGCCAACTTGTGGGCATTTCACCCACCTCTGAAAGTTCCTGGAATACAGCCACCCTATGGTTTTGTTAAAAACGAAAAAGAAAAGGACGTCTGTTGTCAGCAATGAGTTTTAGGCATTCCGCTCAACGGACATGTGCTCCAGCCGCAGAGGGGGAGGGCAGACTTTTGGGGGGGTCCGAGCCCAAACGGTCCTCAGGGACTAAAGACAGTGTCTTTTATTCTGTCGGTTTCAAAACACCTTGCAAATGTGACCTTTCTCCCCGTCTGGGCTGCAGCCCATAAGAGCTATTTCCCAGAAATCACTCAGAAGCAGGTGGACTTAGGGTTGACATCGGGACCCGACCTCGTCGCGAACGCTGGTCTGAGGGTTAAGCTTTGCTCTCCACCTCCCAGCCCCCCTAATTCGATTGTGAGGGAGCAGTGTGTATTATTTCTTAGGAAGAATCTAATTTAGGAGGGTGCTCGAGTCTGCTCGGGCGATATTAAGTTAGAGAATTTCGAGATAATCTATCAAATGCGATTTAAAAGCAAGACCAGGCTTCTCTGCATTAAGGAGCAGCGCCTTCCGTGATGGATTCCTGGGATAATGCAACGAGGCAGTCATAAATTAAAATAACCTTTTTAGACATTGGGGCGGAGGGTGGAGGCCACAGTTACATTGTAACCCTGGGCAAAGCAGACCCTGCCACCTACAGGCCGGAGCAGGTTCCGGATGTCTGCAGGTTTCTCCTGCAGCTGAATTCTCCACAGTGCCTGCAGTGGGCTTTTAGGGGCTACTTTGTGCGCCTCTCCCATGTGGAGGGGGGGAGCACCTCTTTGTCATAATTTCGAAAACGTTTCATGGTGGGAAACTATCACGGCAAAGGCCCCATCCCCTGGTCTGTGTGGAATAACCGTGACTCTTTCTCCCACGAAACGGCCGGGCCGCTGTCGGTCCCTGGTTCTGTGACGGTGCCTCACGGACCTCTGTTTTACCCTTCAGCGGGTTCGCCGCCCAGTTACTTTGCTTCCCAGACCCAGCGCGAGCTGCAGGTGGAACGGGGGTGGTTTTCGTTGCACCTGGCTTTTCCGCGGCCCGTGGCTCTGTATTGAGCACAGGGCCGGTTCTCGGCAAACAGTTGTTACCTGGATGCTATCCAAGAGGGAAAATAAAATTATGAGCCAGATTGATGGGCGCCAGGTCCAAAATTCATGGAAACTGGAACAACTCGGTGTTCTCACCTAGAAAACGTGAGATTTGACAACGTGTCTGATGCTTAAGTCGCCTGGCTCGTTCAGGTCACGAGCCCCACCGTGGAGGGGGTTCTGGATTTTTGCGTCCGAGGATTGTTCCTGAAGTGTTTGTTATGCTGTGGAAGATCTCAGATGGAAGCTGTAAGGTTTGCCAGTAACGCCGGTCAGGAAGAGCGGTCTGGGCTGGGCTTCCTGGCCCAACGGTGGGGACTCCTTTCCCTGGCAATTTTGGAGGACAAAGACGCCCCACCCCTGTCCCACCCGGTCCCCAAAGGGGGTTCTGGTCCGTCTGATATCAGAGGGAAGAGGGGGATCTCACTGCTGGTGCCCCTCCCTCTTCCCGCCCCCTCCCCGCGTTACTGTGCCTGGGTTGGTAGACATCCCAGAGAGGGGGAGGAGCCGGCACACCCTATTTAGCTCCCTGGAAACAAGATGCAACCGAGAACTTTGGGCAACATTTCAGCAACCTCTCCATCCATCGTTGGCAAGTGATTCCTCCTGCCTTCCCTTTCCGGGGGACTTCCCGGGCAGGACTCCTCTGTGGCCTGTTGTGGGCCCTCAGTGGGGTTGTAGGGTTACCAACCCTGGGGAGATACAGTGCTTCCCCTTGTTAAACAAGCCTCCCTCATCAGGCTGTCTCTCTGCCCTCGGGCTCCGTGGCGCTGCAGTCCCGGAGGGTTCTTTGTACCTGTGTGACCCCCGGGGACCACGGGGTCTGCAGGTGATCCGGCAGTCCTACGAGTGAGCTGAGGCAATCAGTGAAGGAGATAAAAAAGAAGAACAGACCCAGTTTTATTTATTTCAAACCGCGTTTATTCTTATGTGCGTCACGGCTGCATTCTAGTTCAGCTATTTCCGTTTCTAACGAGCAATCTGCAAATTAGCACATTGATTTTTCTGTTTGTTCTTCAGGGTGGAGACCTAATCACTTATCTGAATGGTTTCAGATTTTAGCCTAATGGCTCCGACGGCGGTAAAGAATTATTACGTTTTACAGGGTCCTCAGCCGGGCCTGGTTGGGAAGTGTCTATAAATCAGTGTGTCCAGGCCACACACTGAGCATGCCAGGTCAGCTCGGCCCCCAGAGGTGCCCACCTGGGCCTCCGGCCCCGGGTGTGTCCTGCGTCCGCCCACGAAGGCGGCACCTGCGGCCCTCGGCGACTCCTTTTCTGAACTCGTTACCACCTCCCCGAGGAAAGCCCCAGTCTCTTGGGTGGCCCGAGTCACCTAGCTGTCGTTCTCGACCCCTCTACCTTCCTCGCCCCCACTGGACACACCGTCTTCAGACCATCAGACTCATCCTCTCCTCTCCACACCGCCCCCCCCCAGCGCCTCCCACCTGGGCTCCTGCTTCATCTCCCTCCCCGAGTCTCCCCAGTGCCGGAATGTTCTCCGTTCTGCCACGGGCGGCTCTTGTCTGTGTTCCTGCGTGCGATCTGCCCCCGGCTGCCCGGCGCTGGGCCGAGTCTGAACTCCTNATGCCAGGTCTGCTCGGCCCCCAGAGGTGCCCACCTGGGCCTCCGGCCCCGGGTGTGTCCTGCGTCTGCCCACGAAGGCGGCACCTGCGGCCCTCGGCGACTCCTTTTCTGAACTCGTCACCACCTCCCCGAGGAAAGCCCCAGTCTCTTGGGTGGCCCGAGTCACCAAGCTGGCGTTCTCGACCCCTCTACCTTCCTCACCCCCACTGGACACACCGTCTTCAGACCATCAGACTCATCCTCTCCTCTCCACACCGCCCCCCCCAGCGCCTCCCACCTGGGCTCCTGCTTCATCTCCCTCCCCGAGTCTCCCCAGTGCCGGAATGTTCTCCGTTCTGCCACGGGCGGCTCTTGTCTGTGTTCCTGCGTGCGATCTGCCCCCGGCTGCCCGGCGCTGGGCCGAGTCTGAACTCCTTAACCCCTCCTCCTGAGGGGCTCTGTCTCCCTGCCGCCTCCCCCTCCCTGGCTGAGGACCCCAACGTCCCCGACCCTCTGCCACCTCAGTGCCTTTGTATTCTCCCTCCCTCCATCCAGAAGACACTCGGTACCCCCCAGACCCCAACCCCAACCTCCTTCGCCTGGTGGAAGCCTCCCTTCCCTCCCTCCCTACCCCCGTAGAGCCTCACCCTGCATCCCGGACCCGGTGGGCCAGCCCTGGGGGTCCTCTGTGCCCACAGCGACAACCTGTGCACTCACTTGTCTTCCCCGGAAGACCGGCATCTCCTGAGAGCCTCAGGGTCACTCACATATTCCCAGCCCTGTAGTGCGGCCTTGACCTTCAGGGAGCACAGAGCAAGTACCAGCGGCTACATGAGGGGCTGGTTTATGGCAAATCACGGACCCGCTGCGAAAATCCGTCACCTTTTCAAACAGAGGTGTGAACCCCAGGTCCCACACTTTGCTGTGTTCCCACCTATCGCGGAAGCCTGCTGGCGTGCCGCTCGCTCCCACGGCTTGTGCCCGTCTTCCCTTAAATCTCACCCTTGCGGACACCGAGTGAGTCAGGGCCACCTGTCACATGCTGTTGGAGCCCAGGCAGGGTGCGATTCCCGGAAACTTCCAGATTTAAAAAAATTACTGTCTCATGTGCCTGCATGTCCTCGATTAGCCTAATTTTCTCCACAGCCCCCAGCGCACATTCCTTCAAACTCACTGAGAGATGTGAACGATTCAGGACCCGCGAGTCACCAACGTGCCCACTGAAGTCACTGCTCTTTCCTACAAATCTGAACCCCCCGGGACAAGCTTTGGGTGGGCCTGCTTAGCGAGCCTGTCCTTTAAATGTCTTAGGTCTCTGTGTGATGACATCAGCTGACCCCAAAACATTCCCACCGAAAAGCATCGTAAGAGCATAAATAACCCTCCAGGGGGGGGTTATCTGTCAACCCCTTCCCTCCAGGAACCCTACCAGGACGCTGGCCCAGGGTTCCACAGGCGGTCGCAGGTTTAGTGACAGGGGTTCCAGCGGTGGGTGAGAGTTCAGTGGAACACAGTGCGAACTCGGTGACACCAGCTTGTGTGAGGACCACAGCCTGGGCCCCGCAGCAGCAGCGGGTCTGTGACTTGNACCCCAAAACATTCCCACCGAAAAGCATCGTAAGAGCATAAATAACCCTCCGGGGGGGGTTATCTGTCAACCCCTTCCCCCCAGGAACCCTACCAGGACGCTGGCCCAGGGTTCCACAGGCGGTCGCAGGTTTAGTGACAGGGGTTCCAGCGGTGGGTGAGAGTTCAGTGGAACACAGTGCGAACTCGGTGACACCAGCTTGTGTGAGGACCACAGCCTGGGCCCCGCAGCAGCAGCGGGTCTGTGACTTGGGCGCCCGTGTACGTCACCCCGCAGGGGCAGCCAGAGTGGAGCGGGTGGGCTGGGTGGCCTGCGTGATTCACTTCCAAGCCTCGTGCTCACAGCTCCAGCTTCACACCGCAAAGGAGCTGACATATCGTGCTTTCAGTCACCAGGCCTGTGACCAAGGACTGCGTGACGTGCAAAGTTGCCCGTCACTAGGACACTTCCAGTGAAAGTGTCACATCCCAAAGGCAGTTGTGCCCCGAGGGGCCCACAGGAGAGACTGCGCAGCAACTAGCAGCCAGGTCCTGGCCGGTCGGTTCCATTCAAAGTCAAGTTCAGGATGTGCCTTGGCCAGGTGGCTCCGTTGGTTGGAGCCCCGTCCCGTGCACCAGCAGAGTGCAGGTTCGATTCCCAGTCAGCGCACATGCCTAGGTTGCAGGTTCAAGCCCTGGTCGGGGTGTGTGTGGGAGGCAACCAATCAACGCTTCTCTCCCACATCCACGTTTCTCTGTCTCTCAGATCAATCAACGTGTCCTTGGGTGAGAATTTAAACAGAAAAAGATTAAGATGTTACGAAGTTGTTTATCTTCTCCTCCTCCTAGCCCTGGGGGAGGAGCCGCTGCCTACACGGATAGATGTCGAGTGCAATATTAATCGCTCTTGTGTGATTTCCTCCCATCGCACCTGTGAATAATGGACAGACAGCCCGAACCGACAGGCACTGGCAGAGTTCGGACCGTGAGGCGTCCCTGTGTGGCCACCTCAGCTGGGACAGCACAGCGACAACAAAGCGGCCCTTTGTTCAAGGGTCCCCATGCGCCGTCCCCAAGCCCACGCGAGGCGTTTCACATGTACTGTCTGTCTTTGTCCTCCACGTCTCCACTCAGCAGTGAGCACCCGGGAGGTCAGACCGTGCCAACAATCCGCCCGCGAACAGGCACCAGACACGGCGTCGGTGCCGGCCACCCACGTCTGAGCCCAGCCCTGGCCGAGACGCTGAAGGACCAGCTCAGGGGTGACGAGTTCATGTCTGTGGAGGGTCTTTGAAAATTTTCTGCAATGCCCGGCAAATGTAACTGGCCATTTTACTCTCATGAATGATGGTGTTTTCGTTCAAGGCCACTGGGAAGGGCCTTTTTTTCCCCTGCAGCATCTAGAAACTTTATCAGGAAAGATCTCCAGGGATAATTAATGTAACTCCCTTATCTCCCCCCTCCTGGCAGCCCAAAAGGAAGGGAGGCGCTGACCTCCCTGTGATATTTCCATCTGAATTCTCTGCAGGTTCCTTAAATGAACTTCAGATAACACACTACACCCCCTGATGGGGAAAAATGCTCCACTCTGCAGGGTTGGTGGGGGCTGGGGGGCTTGAGTCCTGCAAGACAGCACCTCCCCACTTCCCCAGGGCGTGACCTAAGCATTTCTTTTAGCTTCCTCCATGTACCTGTCTTTTGTTTTGAATGTACATTATATGATCCGAAATGCTAAGATAATATACAGGGTTCAGCACAAATAATGCCCCCCTTTTAAAATTTGTTTTAAGATTTTATTTATTTATTTTTAGAGAAAGGGGAAGGGAAGGAGAAATAGAGGGAAGGAAACATCAGTGTGTGGTTGCCTCTCTTGCGCCCCCTACTGGGGACCTGGCCCAGAACCCAAGCACATGCCCTGACTGGGAATCGAACTGGTGACCCTTTGCTTCACAGGCCTGTGCCCAATCCACTGAGCCACACCAGCAGGGGTGTATTTTCTTTATACACACACATTTTGCTGCATTTTAAAGACTAACGTGTGTTAGGATTTTTGCATCCATGTTCATGAGTAAAACCGGTCTACTCATGTGACAACTCACATTGTTGAATCACTTTCTCAAAATGTCACCTGCGTGGGAACACACCTGACACTCGGTACCCATCTGTATGCCTCAGAGAACCTTCAGCAGTTCTACAAACCCGCCGAGGGAGAAGCAGCTCCACCCACGTGCCGTGCTGGGCGGCGTGGACACCGTGACGGTCGCCTCTCGTCCAGGGCACCGAGGACACCGAGGACACGGCCGCCTGTGCCAAGGGGCTGACTCCATCGCCTGTGAGGTCTCATTACATGACCTCCTGAGAAACCCTCCGTGGAGTAACGCAGACGCCTGGTCTTATTCTCGCTCTGCTGGGCCGGAGAGTGCTCTCGCCACTGTCAAACTCACGATCTTGTCTCACTGGCCCGCAGACACCTGTGTGGGGCCTCCCAGCACCAAGGGCCTGGTCCACACAAACCCGGGCACTAACATTGGGTGACAGGGGCTGGGTCACGAGATAGTCACCCAGGTGGTGTAGAATCTGCCGTGTTCACTGCGTTCGGACTTCCGTCAAAGCGAACGCCTGAGCCCTGGCCGGGTGGCTCCGTTGGTTGGAGCACCGTTCTGTACACCAACAAGTTACGGGTTCGATCCCCAGTCTGGGCGCCTAGGAGAAGCAACCGATGGATGCTTCTGTCTTCCATCAATGTTTCTCTCGTGTGATTCTGGAGTTCTTCCCCAGAATGGGGCCATCAGTACAGCTTTGAGGCACAGGTGATAAACCCATAAACAGACAAGTCCCACCTGCCCTGAGCGAATTCACGCAACACTGGCCTTGCGGGTGTCACAGGTTTTCACCCTGACTCTCGGGAACTGCTTTCTGCCAGGAACAGAAGACAAAGGTGGAGGCCGTGTGAGGGGCCAAGGAGCTATCACGACCCCCATGCAGAACCAGCCCACCCTCTGGGAAGGTGGGAAGTGGTCCTGCCAGCTGGGACTAGTTACCTCTGACCGTCCCCACCCTATCGGGAGGAGCGCAGGAGGCAGACTGGTCTTCCTCCCCGCCCATCNACACAGACGCCTGGTCTTATTCTCGCTCTGCTGGGCCGGAGAGTGCTCTCGCCACTGTCAAACTCACGATCTTGTCTCACTGGCCCGCAGACACCTGCGTGGGGCCTCCCAGCACCAAGGGCCTGGTCCACACAAACCCGGGCACTAACATTGGGTGACAGGGGCTGGGTCATGAGATAGTCACCCAGGTGGTGTAGAATCTGCCGTGTTCACTGCGTTCGGACTTCCGTCAAAGCGAACGCCTGAGCCCTGGCCGGGTGGCTCCGTTGGTTGGAGCACCGTTCTATACACCAACAAGTTACGGGTTCGAGTCCCAGTCAGGGCACACGCCGAGGGTGCAGGTTCGATCCCCAGTCTGGGCGCCTAGGAGAAGCAACCGATGGATGCTTCTGTCTTCCATCAATGTTTCTCTCGTGTGATTCTGGAGTTCTTCCCCAGAATGGGGCCATCAGTACAGCTTTGAGGCACAGGTGATAAACCCATAAACAGACAAGTCCCACCTGCCCTGAGCGAATTCACGCAACACTGGCCTTGCGGGTGTCACAGGTTTTCACCCTGACTCTCGGGAACTGCTTTCTGCCAGGAACAGAAGACAAAGGTGGAGGCCGTGTGAGGGGCCAAGGAGCTATCACGACCCCCATGCAGAACCAGCCCACCCTCTGGGAAGGTGGGAAGTGGTCCTGCCAGCTGGGACTAGTTACCTCTGACCGTCCCCACCCTATCGGGAGGAGCGCAGGAGGCAGACTGGTCTTCCTCCCCGCCCATCTCCCCGCAGAAAGCCCTGTGCCCATTTCTCTCCCGTGGCTGCCTCTGGGGTCCTTTCGCCCTGGTTTGCACACAGGGACAGTGTGGAGGACAGAAAAACAACGCTGGTCTCCTCTTCTCTGATCTCTTCCCCATTGTGAGGGTCATCTTAAGCCCAGTTCACTCAACAGCACTTGCACGCCTTCCGTTCGCTGGCCACCGCTGCCTTAACCCGTGTCCCGTGTAGGGGAAAATAAAAATTAAAAAGGCAGTTTGCGGCCACTACTAACCCCCGAATGGTGTAAACAGAGGGATGTCATTTGTCCCCGAAGACCATCGATACACTGGAGCCCTGCGAAAAGAATAATGGAGAGAGAGACCGTGGGGGGTCTCCGTAGGTGGTCCGAGCAGAGGGCAATTGAAGTGCACAGTCACGAAGCTGCTCCCGTGCTCAGCTCTCCTTCAAACGCAGGCGTCCAGTCCGGGAGACCGTCTGATGGCTCCTAACCCTGCCCCTCTCCCTCCGCGACGACGCGAAGGAGCGCACGCCTCAGGCCAGAAAGGCCAGCGGCAGGCCCGGCAGAATCACCGACAGTGGTGCTTTTCCCAGCGGCCAGCTCTGTGCCTGCTGCCCTGTCCTGGCCACTTCAACGAGCGACACCAACGTCCCTCATCAGTGACAGCTGGTTACGTGCAAAGGGGTAATTTTTATGTAAAAGTATCCTTGCCCAAGGATATGTGTGTTGATTGGAGAGAGAGAGAGAGAGGAAGGGAGAGAGGATGAGAGAGAGAGACATCAATTGGCCGGTTGCCTCACCAATGCACCCCAACAGGGGAATGATCCCAGAAGCTTGGTGCACAGGACGCTGCTCCAACCAGCTGAGCCACCTGGCCAGAGCAAAAGGGAACTGTTTGGGGTTTGGTTTGGTTTGGTTTTTTTAGTAAAACAGAAGGAGCAGTGATTCTGTAGCTCCGTAGCCAATCCTGCAGGCGGTTGTGGCTGGCCGCCCTCTCCCGCCCGGGGAGAACCCACCCCAGTGGGCACCCCCGGCCTGCGCCTCTCAGGACCACACACACTAGGGAGGCCTGAGCCTCGGTTCCCCCCTCTGCACGTGGAGTGACGGGGCCTCGGGGACGCCGCAGAGGTGCCTGAAACAGCGACCCGCCGGGCAGCCGGCCGGCTCTCCTTCATGCCATCAGGACTGGTGCCCGTCCTTGGCCGGCGACGCGGAAGGAGAAAGCTAATAATATCTTGAGTCTGGGCCAAGATGTCATACTTTCTGCTCACACGGTGAGAAAAATTACAAAACGGAAAACCATGGGTGTTTGGAACCAGACAACCCCCGTAGCTTTTCTGACCTTGAACCTTCTGAGTCAACATCCCCACATCCATAACACGGGCATGAATAAGAGACCCATTCTGCGTGCTGGTTGGAGGACTCTGAGGAGATAGATGTAATCAAACCACGTTGGAGTGACCGCGGAAGAATAACTCGGGGAGGTCAGCAGGGGGACCTCCACAGTTTCCCTGCCTCCTCCTTTTCTTGTAGGTTTTGCCCCCCTGGGCGGAACACATTGTCTGTGTCTGGGGAGAAGTCACTTAGTAACAGTGTGGGGGGAAGAAGGCCCAAGACCCTTTGGGGGCTTTGGGAATTAGGGTTTTCCGATCATGGCTCCTGTGATGTCAGGAGGAGCGGCAGGTTCTAAGGAGGCCGGCTCGCCTGTGGATTCGGGGTTCGTTTGGGGTTCATGAGCCGAAAGCTCATGAACTCGCCCTGCTTTTCTCCTTCTCTCAGGTGGGGTGGCACTTTCCTTCGAGAATTCTTCCCTCTCCTCCTTGTTTTCCCACTCACGGCTACAGCCTAGCGCTCAGGAGGTCTCTTTTCAGGATTCAAGGAGGTAACTTGGCTCCTAAGGGGAGTTGGGGAAGGCAATCTCTGCTCCGTGGAGTGTGAACTATAGTCCAGCCGTTAGGGATGTGGCCAGTCCCCGAGGCAAGGAGTGCCCAGGGCCTGGAAGGAAGGCCCCCCCCGCCACCTGCGGTCCCTTCCCTGGCGTTCCTCCAAGTCACATTTCCATGACACAAGGTGACCTTACGCAGCTTGAAGTCTCCTGACATGATGAGGCGTTCGCGCCTTTGCCCTCTTAATTAACGCTTTGAGTTTGCTGAAATTGTGGAGGGCCCTGATTTTTCAGAAGTGCTAATTACCGAGCGCAACAGAAGGTTTGGCTGCATATTAAACTGTTCCATCCCATGCTCCCTGCCGAGCCCAGAGATGTCCTCGCGTGGCCCAGCCAGCCGGGCAGATGGGGGGAGGCGCCTGCCCGGTGTGGCTCACAGAGTCAGGCACGCGGTCGGAGAGCGTGCGGGCGGTGCCGGGGCTGCAGGGCTGGACCCCGGGGCCCACGGCCCGAGCCGCCCCATGGGGCAGGTCACTCGCCTCCTCTGCGCCTCGGCGTCCTCTGACCTGGGGTGGGAGCGGTGCCCACGGCAGGCTCGCCGGTGTACCGACGTGGTGTTTCCAAGGCCGTGTTGGGAGCGGTGCCCATGGCAGGCTGGCCAGTGTACCGACGTGGTGTTTCCAAGGCCGTGTTGACATCATTGAATGACAGAACGGCGACTATGCCCTGGTGGAAGCAGACAGGATATGCACCGTGAAGATCGTGGAGGAAGAGGGGGGCTGGGGCCCGGGGTGTGCATCCGTGGGGCCGGGCAGCAGCGACTCTGGTTTCATCTCAGACGTGGGGGACACGGCAGGGAGAGGGGGCCTGGGCAGGCCTGAGCCCCACAGCGGGGTGCCGCCCTCGGGGCCCACGGGGAAAACCGGATACCGGGTCCCAGAAGGCTCCTGACACTCTTGTCACTGAGCCTCATGAAGCGGGAGTCGGCGTGGGTGGCCCCTGAAGGCTCTGGTGACCACATTTAGGGACGAAAGGGAATGGGACTGGATGTGGGATGCCTGTCCGCCGTGAACTGAGCTCTTCCCAAGTTCATCGCCCAGGCCACACTGGGTCCCCGAGGGACGAGGGCGTCGGTGTCGGGAATGCCCTGTGGGCTGCTCAGGGTGGAGAGTCAGGTCCCAGCTGCCTGAGCGCTGAGCTGCCTCCCTGGGGGGTTCAAGTGACCCGGTACATCAGGACATGCAACTGGCAGCGGCCAGGGCTGTGCCGAGGGCCAAGGCCAGACTGCGCGTCCCCGGCCGGCCCAGCACCACGTGGAGGGCACGGCTGCCCACTCAGGTGCCCTCACTTCTCACTGGGTCCCTCCAGCCCCCGCCCTGGGATGGAGGTCGGCACCCTCGGTCCATGGACTTCCTCCAGCAGCGGGGACCCTGGGCCGGGCCGGGGCCCTTCCCCGTTGAGGACACCTCAGCGCCCCAGGGCTGGGTGCGCCTGAATCTTCTCCGCATCGAGGGACCGTGGGTTGTTGCTTTGGGGAGGAGCTACCGTGGACCTAGGAACCCGTTTGCAGACAGAGGCTGTAATGGAGAGACGACAAAGTCACTAATCACAAAAGGGGGCGTGTCCAAGTCAGACGCCCCTCCGGGGCTCCCGGGTTGGGACCCACACCTCCTGTGGCAGTGCCCCGTGGCTCCGTGGCCACTGGTCTCCTGTGGTCCTCACCGGCTTCCAGTCCCCTCCCACACCCCGTGGCACCCCACTGGGTAGGACAGAGGCGTGCTCAGCACATCACCCCCAAATTTCCCAATTCCAGCACCAGGCTCACTTCAGATTTCTTTTTATTTTTGATTCGTTTCTCCATTATACAAACACTACAGAACATAGAAAGTAAAAAATACAGATCATAGGGAAGGACACTTCTTAGGATAGTACCAGCACACCCCGTGTGTGTAGACGGTTATGACTGGTATTCTAGTTTGCCCTCTTTATAGCTTTAATAATCGGTTTCGTATCCCAACCTCCCTGCTTACTGATACAATTAGCATTTCAGGCAATTAAATTCTTGTCGTTCGTGTGCCTTTTCAATGGCTATATAACATTTCGTTGACTGAATTCACAAAAATTTAACTTACCATCTTCCCGTCACTCTGCACGATTTGTAATTTTCCAGCCTTGGCCCCAAGCTGTTCCGTATGTGGAAGTGTTCAGAAAATGTGGACACTTGCTCGGTTCTCTCCGTGCACCTGTGCAAACGGCTGTCCGGCCGCAACCACTCCTTCTTACGGCTTCCTCCCCAGCGCCGGGCTTAATCAGTTAAAAATACATACATTTCTGATGCTGTGATTAAAATTTTTTTTTGCCAGTATAATTCAATTGCCTCGTTACTTAAATCAGCATCAATGTAATTACATCCCACGGTTGATTACATTAACATGTATTTAATAATACATCTATTCTCTTCCGTGAATTAAATAAGGCCCATGGTATGTTTCTCGTGAATTGCCTGGTTTTGTTCTTGGTCCGCTGACCTCGTACTGGCTTGGTGTGGAGATCACAGACAAGGGCAGGCCACGGGGGGCAGGGGGCGGGGTGGGAGTAACCTTGCGGCGTCACGGTCTAGCCTGCACACAAGTGCCAAGGCCTCAGGACACACGGGCCAAAGGTCACAGACCTCTAAGCTGGACGCCCCCTCTATCTCCCTGCTCACGCTCTGGTGAGGTGCTAATGAGCAGCCAGCTCCAGAAATAAAGACCCCAAGGAGTCGGACGCTTCAAAGACCCGGAATAACCTACAGGCCAGGTAATGAGCCCCCAGTGGCTGGACAGAAGGGGGATGTTCAACCTGTCACCTTGGAGATTGTGGACGGGGTCCGAGACCCAGCATCTGAGACCCGTCCCCCCAAAATGTCCCAGGCCAGGCGCCTGCATGGGATGAGTTGGCATGGTCCCGAAAGGGCATCCCTGGCTTTAACAAACCCCGGACCGAGCACCACGATATGTCAAATACTGGGCAAAACTTTGGAGAGGCACGCAGGGAAACCCGTCACTGGGAGCGAGTCTGCCTCCGGGGCCGGTGGCCCGAAGCCATTCCAGTTTGGACCTCCTGCGGCAATGCCCAGAAACTTCTGCAACAGGTCAGCGGAGAACCGGACTTTCCTGTCACCACAGGGAGATGCTGGGAAGACCGCTCACCACAGCGGGAAGGGGTGTGTGGGCTCAGGGCGGACTCAGGACGCACGGTGTCTACAGGGCAGTGACTGTTCTGACGGCCTCCGCACTTTCAGGGAGGTTTCAGGTCCCAATCCGTGCGTTTTGTTCAGACCGACCCTCCCTCCTGTAAAGGCCCAGCTGCATCTGTTCCAACCGGTCAACCCTCCCAATGCCGTTCTGTGCCGTGCATTCCGTAAACCTCTGTATGCGTCAGACTCGCATGGAGGCCCCGCGTGCGCCCAGCCTGGTGTGGGGCCTGAGGAATCACGTCTCTCTCTACTTCCTGGGGCTGCAACGGCTGCGGGGCTGGCCTTCGTTGGAGAGTCACTGTCCCCATGGGATAAGCCACACAGTGTGTCCCCCACCTCCCAGCTGCTCTGGGACTTTAGGTCAAGGCTTAGCTTTTCCGAGCCTGCGTTACATTTTGATAAAACAGAGATAACACCTCCCTCTTCACGGAGTCAGGGACAGTGAGGGGCCACAGGCCATGGGGTCCAGGTCAATCCCAGCTCTAGAACTCTCGAGGTGACTCATCATAGCAAGCGTGACCTTTCCGAGCCCTGGTTTTCCCACCACTGGAATGCGATAACAACTCCTAGTCACACGCACCCCTGCGGGCTCAGGAAATCAGCATTCAGAAGGTGCCCAGCCCCGGCTGGTGTGGCTCAGTGGACTGAGTGCCAGCCTGTGAACCAAAGGATCACAGGTTCGATTCCTGGTCAGGGCACAGGCCTGGGTTGTGGGCCAGGTCCCCAGTAGGTGGCGCTCAAGAGGCAACCACACATTGATGTTTCTCTCCCTCTCTGTCTCCCTCCCTCCCTTCCTCTCTCTAAAAATAAATAAATAAAACCTTTATTTAAAAAAGAAAGAAAGAAATAGAAAGTACCTGGAACAGCCTTCAGCAAACATCAAATACCATTTGAGTAGGAACCAGCGACAGGAACATACAAAGCATCTATCCATGCGTGGCAAGCTAGTGTGCCCTCAACAGGCCGTCTTTATTTTTGCAACCGTGGGTGTGAGTGCGCCAACCAACCAAGGTTCACAGCGCTTGTCTGCAAGGCTCCCACAGGGCAGAGAGAGGAACACAAGGGCCAGTCTCCGCTTTCTAGGGGACTGTCACTCTGGGGGTGGAGGGGGACAGCAGACAGAGAGAGTTCTTATTCAGGTCCTTCACTTGTTGCTGTCACTGTCTTTTTCATCGCACTGATGGCGGCAATGTTGGCTGATCAAGCCACACAGGTTCCCCGTGTAGAATTCTACTGCACAGTGAACGTGAACCAGGGTGTCCACTTGTAGGACCGTCCTGGGCAGATGTCAGAGGTGCCGGCCAGGCTCGCTGTGCAAAGATACACGGAGGAGCCTTTTATGGCCGCAGCAGCAGAAAGGGTTCTGTTTCAAAGCAGGAGAGGTGTAAATAAATAAGCTCTGTTCTCCCTCCTGGAAGGCGTGTCTCAGACGCATGGAAAAGCATTTCTGATGGGCACTTTGAAACTCTGCAAAATTGTATCAGTCCAATGGCCCTAGTTTGTTAAAAACTAGATTTTATACCTAACCATGCAAGCACCCACACGCACCTGGAAGGAAATAACATGCAACGAAGTTTATTTTATTAGTTGCATTTTGTGCATTGTGTGGTCTGTAGGGTTGTGGCATTTTTTTTAAATCCTCGTCTGAGGATACATTTATTGGTTTTAGGAAGAGAGAGAGAGAGAGCTTGATAGTGAGAAAGAAACATCCACAGGCTGCCTCCTGCATGAGCTCTGACTGGGGATCGAACTCACAGCCTTTTGGTGCACAGGATGATGCTCCAACCCACTGACCCACCCGGCCAGGGCAGGTGGTGGCATTTTTACTTTTTCCATTGCTACTCCGTAGCGATGGCAATGACACAGGGTCAGAGCAAGGCGCCTCCTGCCCCCCTGTCCCCAACTCAGAGCCAGCCGAACAGCGTGCATGATCCCAGGCCACCCCTTTGTCTTTCCCGCACCGGAAGTTTTCCCTGTGTCCTCTCCTTGGTGTGAGTGTGTATCTCTTTCCAGAGTTACTCTGTAGCCACTTCACTCCAGTGAGATTCAGGACTCCCACCGTCGTCATCATCCGTCAGCACCTGGCTTCTTGACCCGCCTCCTAAAAGATACGTTGACCAGGTTGCAAAATTCAGCGGCAGAATTTCCGTGTTCTGCAGATGTTCTGTCCATGCGTTAGCTCCGTGTACCAGGCGCGTCCAACCACGTGCCTCCTGGGATGGCTGGGAAGGTGGCCCAACACAAGACCGTAAATTTACCTAAGACATGATGAGATTGTTTGGGGATTACATGTCGCAATGTATTGAATATGTAGCTGAAGACAATTTTTTTTCCGGTGTGGCCCAGAGACACCCAAAGTTTGGACCCCCCAGATAACCTTTCCTATAGGATTAGAACAGCCTAGAACAAGTGAGCTCCAGTTTGCTTGAGGAATGCACGACTTCTTCTGACGACCAAGGGACCTCTGGTCACAGACGGGCTCCGCTACCACCCTCCAAGACATTCTAGGTTCCACCCTTTCAATTAAATTGTGCGCAACATGTAACAAGATGTTTTATTCTTACCCGCTACAAAGTGTTAGTCCAATCGTGCCTGGTCAGGACATGGGTCATTCCACAAAAGAAGCAGAAAAAGAGGGAAAAGTGATAGGAACTGGTCCCTGCCACCCAGCTGTGTCTTCCAGCTCAGGAGACGCCAGGGACCCGGCACAGCGTGATAATGGAAGCATCTGTTTTCTCCTCAAAAGCCACATGTTGGGTCCACGGTGGATGCTCCGTTTCCGCTTCGGGTCCCACGGTTCTTCTTTTGAAGACAAATGTGTTACCAGCACCAATGCGCAGAAGGTCATTTCCTGATCTAAATATTCATGAGACATTTGGATGCCAGGACGCCGAGCTCCCCCAGGGGTTTCCCTTTTGGCCTTGATTTTCCAGAACGAGAAGCAGAGTTGTCCCCCACGACGGTAATTGTCCCCTCTCTGGTTCCTGAGAAGAGGGGATCTGGCTTTGCCGGGTGTGCCTCTCGGGGCCTCGTTGTGACCGCCTGTGAGCACACGGCTGTGTTCTGTCTCTGCTTTGAATCGGTCCTAGAAGTACTGGGGGCGTAAATGAGCACGCAGTTCACACACGCGCGGGTCAGGGGGCCACAGGCATTGATTCCCACTGAGTTGGTTGAACTTGTACTGACTTCTCAGATTCCCAGAAGAGTCGAAGAAAGCCTGCATCGGTCCCACCCCCGCTACCTAACATATGACACATCGGTACGGTTCTCCATCCCACTGAGGGGAGGGGAGCGACACTAATAAACAAACATAAAACATCAAGGGAGACGGCTGTGCGGAATGGTGTAGATGTCACCCAACCCCCCTTTCCGCAAGTACACAGATGATCCTGGGCAAGAAGAGCAGGCGTCGGCATCCAGGAGCTGAGGCGGTACTGGGCCCTCGGCCAGCAAGCCGTCCGCGTGGTGCGCGCCATCCCGGTGAACACGCCCGGAGAGCGGCCCCGGAATAAAGACCAAGATTGAAAACGACCTTTTCCTTAATTAGACAATTAACCCAGAAAAATCTATTTCACCGCAAGTTCGCGTTTCTCCAAAGGATTCCAATTAGTTGAACTTTCACAGAATGTACTACACCCATGACTGTATGACCACATTGAGGCGAAACGCTCACAGAACAATCCAACTAATGAAAACGGGACGTGTTTCGTAAAAACGGTGAAGTAGACATCGCCGCGTGAAATCTCCGCCTGGAATCGGCGTGTGGCTCCGGCCGGGGGACGCGCTGACATTGATCTCAGCGTGTGCTGTCCCGACCCTCCTACGGCAAAGAGATGAGACAGAATCGCCCCATCGGGAAGTGAGAGACAGAGCTGGTCTCGGTGAATCAAGAACAAGTGAAGGCAGCCAGAGAAAGACAAGTTCCATGTGATGTCACTCAAGTGGAATCTTGTGAAGGAAAGGAACCGAGAAACAAGACAGAAACAGCCCCACAGAGCCGGAGAACAGACGGACAGCTGTCAGAGGCGCAGGGGCCCGGGCCGGGTGAGTGAGGTGAAGGGATTAAGCAAACACACATAACTCATGGACACAGACAACAGTGTGGTGATGACCGGAGGGCAGGGGGCCGGGGGACAAGTGGTGATGGAAGGAGACGTGACTTGGGGCCGCGAACACACAGGACAATGTGCCGATGACGGGTGATGGGACGGTGCACCTGAAACCTGCATGACTTTATTGACCACGGCCACCCAACGAACTCAAGAGGAAAAGGAGTTCATGATCACGGAGGAGCCGCCGCCCTCACATTCCAGGCCAGCGGGAGAAGGGACGGGCTGGTGCGTGGTCTCATCCAGATGTCCCCTGCCACACCTGCAGGACGTCACCAGGCTGCTGCAGGAACCGGATGCTGCACGCACAACCGTGGATCACACCCAGCCACTCGCCCCAATGTGCCAGCCCGCCAAGGCCCCGCCCCTCCGGGACTTCTTCCCTCCGGTGCTTGGCGTTGCCTGACCACAGGACACAATAGCTTCCAGCATCTTCTACTCAGATCGAAGGGGAGTCCAACACTGCTTCAAAGCAAGCGCAGTCCTTCCAGGGCTCCGCCTTCCGGGTCCTTCCATTAGAAAGAAAGCCAGGGTGAGGAAGGATTTAACATCTGTCACAGCGCGCTTTACTTTCTCATTAGATTAATTGCTGCCGCCTCATTGGGTTCAAAAATTTATTACAGGCTTAGAGCACATAAAAGAAGTTAAAGTTTGTCATACATCTTACCCTTAGGCAAACTCGTAAGAACAGCTATGGAAGTTAAATTAGGTGCCGTCCTCGAGTCTGGAGGGTTTCCAGCTCACTGGGGGTGAGGCGAACACTTTACGCCCCGGGAGCCCTGAGCAGAAGCCGGGCCCCCGGTGGTCCCTCCGGGCCCATCCTGCCGGCCCAGTGATCTGGGGGAACTGCCTTCTCGGCATCTTCAGTCAGAATTGTCAATAACCCCACCACTTCCCAGGCTGTGCAAATCCCCGCTCTCCGGATGTGCAGAAAGGGGAGCCCTCAGGCACTGGTGGGGGGAAGGCAGACGGGTGCAGACGCTGTGGGAAGCAGTGTGGGGGTACCTCACAAAATTACAGATGGATCTGCTCCGCGACCCAGCAATTCCACTTCTGAGAATCCATCTGAAGAAACCTGAAGGTTTCTTTGAGATAATATACACTCCCCCGACCACGTTCACTGCAGTGCTGTTCACAGCCCGTCGGTAGGCGAGTGGATAAAAAGGCTGTGGCGATCTACACGGTGGAATACTATGCAGCCGTGAAAAGGGGTCTTTTTCCCTTGTGCAACAGCGTGGGCGGACCCGGAGACGACTACGCTGAGTGAGATAAGCCAGTCAGAGGAAGACGAGCACCACATGCTCCCGCGGGCGGTGACCTTCCCGCTGTCCTGGCTGGGGGTCCAGCTGTGCCTCCTGAGGACCGGACGGACACCTGCCGGGCCCTCCCTCTGCAGACTGGCATCTCACCCACCGGCGCCCCTTCCCAAGCCTCTGGCAAGGGCTCCCTGCTGCTGCTGGAGACGGACACTCGCCGCCTTCTGCTCCAGCCCGGCCTTCTCACCCCCATGGATGCAGTCCTGCTTGCGCCCTTCCCTCCAGACCAAAGTCAGCGTGTGGTCGGGAGCCTCCCTCTTCTTCGGGACCCGATTTCCCAGCCCCCCTCTCTGCCCTGCCCCTCATTCTGCTCCCAGCTTCAAATCACTGCCTCAGAACTCTGGCACCTGCCGCAGCGTGGAGGCACCTTGAGGGCATGACGAGAAAGAAGCCCGTCGCAGAAGGACCGAGCGGCGGGATTCCACTTATAGGAGGTCCCTGCCATCGTGACATTTGTAGAGACAGAGAGCCGAGAGACGGTTGCCAGGAGCTGGGGAGGGGAGAGTTTCATGGGGACCGAGTTGCATTTGAGGACAGGGACCAAGGTCTGGAGACGGCGGTGGTGGTGGCCGCGTGCACTTAGAAATGGTTCAGGTGACACGTTTTGCGCACAATGAAACAATCCTTTCTGCGTCCCTGCCTCGGGGAACCCCTGGGCCTGAGCTGGGGAGACCCCATTCCCGGAGCCCCGCCTGTTCCCGCCGGGGCATTCTCCTGTTCGTTTGTTCTATTTGCAAGTAGAACGAAGGCATGTGGCATGTCTCCCCTCCTTTGTCCCTGGGCACAGAGCCGGGGCCTCTAAACACATTGTAATGAATACTGAACGAATACATCTCAGGCTTCCCACTTCCCAGCCCACCACTCTTAACTGCTAAGAGGAACAGGATGGCTGTGATGCTCAGTGCATGTGACTTCGAAGGACTCAAAATCGTCCAGTCCTGGTAACGATGACGCGGGGTGAACGACGTGGAGTTCGACGTGGGGTTCGAGTCCCCCACGGGCCTGAAATGCGGGTCCTGCCTGCCGCGGGTGAGCCCACGGGCTCCCCATACACGCCAAATGCGCAGGGCGCACGCGGCGGGTTTTGGACTTCGAAGCGCTCCCCGTGGGTGGCCGCCTCCTCGGTTAACTCTGCGTGTTTTCTCTTCCCACGCTAGATATTCATCTTTGAAAACAACATCTACTACCGCGCCCACGTCGGGAAGCAGGCCATCCGCGTGGTCTCCACGGGCAAGGAGGGCGTCATCTACAACGGCCTCGGTGACTGGCTGTACGAAGGTGAGCCGCGCTGGGCGCAGGGGGCGGGGCCGCGTGGTCGCCGTGGTCGCCAGCGCCCCTGCTGGGCTGTGATGGGGGGCGGGTCTTTTCCTCTCCCGGCAACATAATCGCTCCAGCTGCGGGAGCCTCAGGGAGCCACAGGCGGGCTGAACGCTCCCCTGGCGGCCAGGAGTGCCGGGCTCTGCAGGGCCAAGCCCTTGCACTCAGGAGCTCCAGGTGCTGTCCTGGGAGGCGCATGGGACCCGCAGGTGACTTGTGGAGACACCACACTATGCCCAGGCTTGTGCCTCTCGAACCAGTAGGTAGAATGCCTCGTTCTGCCTCGAGGCGGGAGGGCGGGAAGGGAAGGGAGAGGTGGAAGCCCCCAGAGGGGCCAGTCCGAGTGAGTCGCTGTCCTGGGTCCTCGCCTTGTTGGACATTTCCTACTCGGTAATGTCCTTTGGCACCAGAGGGCGCCAGCTGTAGGCATTGCTAAGTAATTAGACATCTGAATGAGGCTCTCTGCTCTTAACATTTCTCTTTTAAAAAAAATTTTTTAAAGGTTTTGTTTATTTAATTTTTAGGGGAAGGGAGGGAGAAAGAGAGGGAGAGAAACATCAATGTGTGGTTGACTCTCCAGCGCCCCCTACTGGGGACCTGGACCACAACCCAGGCATGAGCCCTGACTGGGAATCGAACCAGCGACCCTTTGGGTCTCAGGCTGGCGCTCAGTCCAATGAGTGGATGCTCTTAACATTTCTAAGCTGCCTCCACGCTGATGAGACCATCACCACCGCGTAGTGCTGGGTGTTCGGGGCTAGGCTCCATGCTGACACTGGGTTTGGGTTTCTGTCCCCTCATGTAACCGCCTGCCTCAGTCCACGTGCAGCAGGCTGATGCCACAACAGGCCAGGCGGCCTTCCCAACACACATGACTTCTCACAGTCCCGTCGGCCGATAGACCAAGGTCAAGGTGCCGGCCGTTGGGGTCTGGGGAGCGCTCTCTCCCGGCCAGCAGACCTGTGTCTTCGCAGGGCAGGGACAGAGAGAGCCTGCCATGGTCTCATGTGTCCTCCTAGGCCCTCTCATCCCCCCTCCAAAGGCCCCACCCCCAGACACCGGTCCAGCGGGGACTGAGGTTTCAGCGCGGATTCTGGGCGACACCAACCTTCAGTCCCTCCTGCCCTCAGGACACCGTTCTAAGACGTGACTGTCATGCACATGTGCCGGCAGAGGCACCTTGAGGTCGGGTCATCTGTCCAACCCGACTTTTAGTGCCCACGTTCACACAAGTTTAGGGGCCGTGTCCCAGGGACTGGTGTTGGTCAAGTCCAGGACTGTTCCCTTTCCAGGAATCCGGACGTGAACCCATCAGCCTGTGCTCCGTGCCACCGGCCTAAGCCACCTGGGACCTCAGGGTCACCAGACCAGCCTGGGCCGAGGGCTGCCAGGGGGCAACGCTCTGGGCGTTATCAGCCCACAAAGTGTCCTTTGTCCCATGCTGTGTGCCCTGAATTCTGGAACCCTGCAGCACAGGTGCCCTCTGCGGCCCCCAAGCTTTATTTCCCATGGGGGGGGCGCTGAAAACGCGGACATACAAAGTCCCCCAACGGGGCCTCTAGTTTCAATGACCGGGTGGTGGTGGTGCAGGACAGGAGCCCCATCGACCACAGGGCAGCCGGCTCCCTAGAACACCCCCCGAACCCCTTTCCCGCCAGCTCACCCCCACCCACGGCCCCTTCCCTCCAGGGGCTTGTCCTGACCTCCAGGGGTTTGTCTCCTGGCAGACACGCTGGCCCCTTCCAGGCTGTCCCCTCGGGGTGGTCTGCTGAGAGCGCCAAGTTTGTCCCGATGTGGCCGCTGCGGCTCCGCGCGCCCAGGGTTCTGGTTCCAGAGTTGCCTTCTGGGAGGCTCAGCCTTGAGACTTTTAATGCCACCTAGTCCTTGGCCCCTCAGGAGGGTGTCACTGGACCGCTGGAATGAAGGGGACACTGACCGATGTCCACTGCGGCCTCACCGCCCCGTGGGTGGCGGGCCCCAAATGCCCCAGCAATCAGGGGCAGACCCCCCCCCCCCCGAAACACCCCTCAGAGAAAGGGCTGGAAGTCCCAGCTGCGAAATGCTGGCCCAGGCTGGGACTCATCTCCTTGAAAAAACCCATAAGCAGGAGATTTAAAATATCTTTTTTAGTATCTCCCTAATAAAATACAAAGCTTATTGCTTGGCAAGGCGAGTTAAGCTTCAGCTTTAGCAAAAATCCGTTGAAGGGAAATTTCTCTGGGAGGCCTGGACGCAAAATTGCATGGGCGTGAGCGCGGCGCCCCAAATGGTTTACGTCGGTCGCGGCCGGCGCGCCAGCTTCATCGACTTAGTGCGGTTTCCCTGGAAGGCTGCGCGCGCCGCCCGTTCCTGGCTTGCTGTGGTCAGGGCCCTGGGGGACCTTGGTTCCTTCCTCACTGATGGGAAGGCAAACTTTAAAGATTGTCTGTTTCTAGCCTGTGATTTAGGTTCATTTTCAGACACTCCCTTTAAAAAAAGAGGGGGGAAGAAAAAATCTCGAAGGAGGAATAACCTGAATGGGCGTGCGCAGGGCCTGGCTTGTCGGGGGCGGGGGCTCGTTCGGAGCAGAAACTCCACTACAGACACAGGAAACGCCACTGCGGCTGCTCCACGGATTTCTTTTCTGTCCCGAAAAAGATCTTAAATGTACTGGACATCTCGGAAGATGGAGGGCCGAGGGAGAGAAGGCGGTAGGAGGCTTCGGGCTGCCCGAGTTTCCAGCCCGTGACCAGGTTCACACGTAGGACAGTCCCCTCTGGTTACAACTGAGGCCACCAGCGCCGGCGGGAACGCACCCCAGACGCCCGCGGCCCCAGACCACGGGTCTCTGGTCTCCCGAGCTCGTGGCGACCACACGCTGACTTTGTCGGGCAAAATGCTCATCTTGGCTTCCCTCCTCCGGGCAAGCACCATGCCGTTACACAGAACGTTGGTTTTGATACCAGAGTGTACAGACTGCTCACCTGCGCAGTCTGCTGCTGCTTCAAGGTTTTCAAAAATGCAGATGGCACTGGGGGTGGCTGAGGACCCCACTAGGAGTGTGCACATTCGCAGAAGGGGTCGCGCTTTTGCCAGGCTCCTGACCTATCAGACGTGCGGGTAGAAAGGCAGAATTGCCCACGTGTCCACGGAAGGGTCTCGGTTACCGGAGTCACAGAACTGCTTCAGCCTGCGTTCTGTGTCTTCCGGCTGCGGCCCGTGGTCTGCGTTCTCTCCGTGGCTGCCCTCTGTGTGAGGGCTAGAGGGGGAGAGCCCTGAGTTTGGGGCCTACATTTCCTAATAAAGAGACTGCCCTTAATGTTTCCACTGAACTACTTGGCCATTGTACCTCTCTTGCCAGAGCAGTGAAGTGAGGTGCATGATCCAGAATGCATCTCCTTACCCAGGGACGCGTCCTGACAGCCGGAGACTGGTGGGGTCCCTTGAGAAGCACGTCCTTCCCCTCATGTGTCCCCATGTCCCCACCTCCTGAGATGAAGGTGCAGGAGGGTGAGTGGGACCTTGGGGAGGCGTCTGTGGGGCCTGGAGCCCTCGGGGGTGGAGACGGAGGCTTGAAACCTGTCTACTCGGTACCTGGTTCAGCGCGGATGCGACCCCTTCCCACTTGGGCCAGTCCAGAGATGAGAGCCACTTGGAAAGGCGAGGGGACCCGGAGGTGATGCTCCTCTGGGAAGTTGGTGGCGGTGATGGTCCCCCAGGCTCTCTGGTGTCCAGCCGCCCAGGCGGGCAGCGTCTGTGCACAGTGACCAGAGGGCAAGCCCATGAGGACAGACGCATTCTGCTGGGCCCTGGCCGGTCCCCTTGTTCACCGACCCCATCTTCCCAGCATCCCACCCCCCACAATCCTGAGTGCCATCTGCTCCCTGGGGTCCCGGCCCCACACCTCTCTGTCCACTGCCCACCGTCCCCACTGCTGACTGCTGCTATTCCTTTGGGAGCCACCGTGCAGGACGGGGTAAGAACTACAGACCTCGGAGCCAGGTGCTGAGAGCTTGGCTAGCCCAGGGGAAGGCAGGCAGGAAGGAAGGAGCCGGCTTCTTGCCTGAGCGAAGGGGGACCGGTTTCCCTGGAGACTCAGAGGCTCACCCCAGCCTTTGCCTTTCGGCCCCTAAACCTGTTTGCCCCCCTCCTTGGGCCCTCCCCCATTTCCTCATTCTGAAACCCTGGCCTGGAGGAACTAGGTCACTCAGTGTCCCCTCCTTCTTCACTGACCTTTCCGTGTTTAAATGTCAGGGCACTAAACACACAGAGAGACTGCGGGGAGTTGGAATTCACGCTGATGACTCTATAATGGAGTCTTTACTTTCCCTCACATTTACCTAGTAGGTGGGCAGGAGGAAAGGGCTCCAGATGTGCCCCCGGCAGGCGATCTGGGAGGGGCACAGCACGGGGTGTCGCTTCATCTCCTCCCCCACTGAAACACACACACCCAGTGGGGGTGCGTTGGGACTGAGTCAGCCTGGGTGCCGGCCCACCTGCTCTCCGCCCCCTGCCGACACTCTCTGCTGCTCTCTCTTTTACCCCCTTTCCCTGCCTTTCTCCCCCATGGGCATGCTGAGCCCTACTGTGCTGTGGGCTGAGGGCGGCCGGGGAGGTGCAGGGGGTGGGCAGGCAGCTCGGCCCCTTCCTGGCATCAGACACAGTAGCTTGAACTTGGAACCCCGGAGACTCGCCCGGCATTGCTTCTGTGAACAAGGACCGCGAGGGGATGAGGATTCGGGGAGCTAGGTTTCGGGCTCTGGGTTCACTGTGGGGAAGCCTGTCTGGGGGAGGCCAAGGGGACACTGCCAGGTTGGGGTGTCCTGACGGGACTGCTGCGCTGGCCGAGGTCAGACTCGACCACACGAGCGTGCGACTGGGCGCCCAGGTGCATCCCGGAGCCCCAGCGCTGCGCCCGCTGCTCAGCCGTCGAGTCCGACCTCCCCGCGCCCAGGGACCCACCTGAGGCCGAGCGAGGCTGGTCCGCCTGACACACAACCGACTCCCGGCCCGGGAGCTGGCGGTGCCCAAAACAGAGGTGACCTTTCAACTCTTGTCAGGAAATCCCCCTCCCCCCGGCACCCTGTTCTGGCAGGAATGAGTGAGCCTGGCTCTGGTTTTACCAAGAGAATCCCAAAAAGCCGTGTGGGCACCGGAACTGTAAAGCACTGGGGCTTGAAACAGAGGGTCCTGCGAAGGTGCCCAGCCAGGGGGTCACGGGTCACTGCTGGGCAGAAGTGGGCTCTTTCTGGCCCTCAGGACAAGACCACCAGGGCTCCCGGAAACCTCAGGGGTGTCCAGCCTTCTGGCATCCCTGGGTCACACGGGAAGAAGAGGTGTCCTGGGCAACCCATTCAATACATTGCAACGTGTAATCACAAAAAACATCTCATCGTGTTTTGAGTGAATGTACGATGTTCTGTTCAGCTGCATTCACAGCCATCCTGAGCCGCAGGCGGCCGTGGGTGGACACCCACGTATCTGGGTCAACTCCTCTGTTCAGCCCCCGCGTTCTCGTCGGCCCTTTCCTGTGCCTGGCCCAGCCTGTCCGAGTCCCAGTCCCCCCTCCCTTTCTCCCGTCATAGAGTTTCTGCTCCCCCACAACCCGGCGGGTGTCCCCAGATCCCTGGGCCCACACCTCCAGACAAACAGCAGACGTCGGAGGGATTTGCACGGGACAGAATCGGCCCCATAAGAAAGAAAACCCAAGACGTGGTCGTGACCCATGCAGCCCTCCTTCCTTCAGCGATGATATTCAAGTCCCTGCTGAGGGCCCTGCATCCACCCCTCACCCTGAGAACACAACAAGGCGCCCAGGCAAGGGGAGGGAGGCAGGAGGTGGACCCTCCCCCAGGAGCACACCCACTGGGAGCCGAGACTCGGAGAGAAGCAAGTCTTCCTTGTGCCACAGGGCAAGCACCTTGCCTTCGTGCACCAAAGCCGGCGTGTGCTCCCCGCGAAACAGATGCTTTCAGATCTGGGCTCGCCGTCGAGCAGTTTGTGTAACGCAGGGGACACTGTTCCCAATCCTAAATGTATCCACGCCTTCCCCACACCCAAGGCACTTTCCGAAGCACGACGTATTCGCACACGGACTTGAGAAAGCCAAGCCACTGTTGATTCACTACTTAGCTAATTCCGTAAACAGTTTCTTCCCTCCGATTTCCGTCTCTCAAGACTCCTCCAGTATAGGTTCCGCATCTCTTTTCCCATTTCTGCCGATCACGGCGCAGTCGAGGCCGGGATGCTGCGGATGAGAAAGTCTGTGTCTTACCCCCACGTCACCCCACACGGGAAGACTGGGGACATTTTGGACCTCCCCTCTCAGGGCACCAGAGGTGGGCCCATGGCTGCCCGAGTTGGCGGACACTCGGCACCCTGGCCTCCGTCCCGTCCAACGGCCTCCACTTTGAGGAGGAGTGGGTGGGGGTCTGGAGCCTGTGGGACATGTGGATAGAGCAGATCTCAGCCATTGGCCGCCTCTCCCCAAAACACTCAGCGTGCCCAAAGCCCCCCTGCATCGCTCAGCCAAACGAAGTGCCCTTGGGCTCTTCGGGGAAGAGCCTAACAGGCTACTGATGGCCCATTAAAAACAGGAAAGCCAGAAATGAGGGCAGAATCGTCCTGCGTGGTTAGGGCCAAATTTGGGAGGTGTCCAGGCCTTGTTGCAGTTGGTTCATCTGCTNAGAGGTGGGCCCATGGCTGCCCAAGTTGGTGGACACTCGGCACCCTGGCCTCCGTCCCGTCCAACGGCCTCCGCTTCGAGGAGGAGTGGGTGGGGGTCTGGAACCTGTGGGATATGTGGATAGAGCAGATCTCAGCCATTGGCCGCCTCTCCCCAAAACACTCAGCGTGCCCAAAGCCCCCCTGCATCGCTCAGCCAAACGAAGTGCCCTTGGGCTCTTCGGGGAAGAGCCTAACAGGCTACTGATGGCCCATTAAAAACAGGAAAGCCAGAAATGAGGGCAGAATCGTCCTGCGTGGTTAGGGCCAAATTTGGGAGGTGTCCAGGCCTTGTTGCAGTTGGTTCATCTGCTGTCCCCACTCAGTCACAGCCATTCTACCTCCAGGACAGGGGGTGGGGACTGGGCCGTGTGCTCGGGTTTTATATAATGACTTTGGCTTCATTGTAGCCTTGAACCGAGCCAGGAAAGAAATCATCATTAAGTGGAAAGTAAATGGGAAGGGGAATTGGACACTATGTACCAAGGACCTTTCCTCTGTAGGGGAGACGGGAGCGGCCTCTGTTGACTCTGTTCAGTGAGGGCGGGATGGGAAAGAGGAGCCCAGCACGGGGTGTTGCTCAGGCAGCAGTGGGGTCGGGGTGTGTGTGAGAGACAGACAGACAGACAGAGAAACACGAAGAGACAGGGAGGGAGACGGGGCACTGGACACAGACAGAGGTACATTTCAGCCACAAGGAAAACCTGCCCCAGGGAGCCATCAGCGGTGGAATGGAGAACCCCACCCCACACCCCAGGGCACTCCCTCCTGGCCAGCAGTGCGGGGCGGATGCTGCCCCCTGGTGGCCGCCACGGGGTTGCGTGCTTCAGGCGCTCAGGTAAGGCTCTGCAGGGCAGGTCTCTGATGAAAATGAGATGCAAATCACAGCGCGCTGATTGTCCAGCGGGCTGCTAGCGTCACCAGAGAGCAGCTCCCCGCCCCGCCTTCCGTTCTTTTTTAGCGCCCCCTGCAGTTACTTCTGTTCTCAGCACCTCGGGTGAAATCGGGAGCGGCAGGAAAAAGGCAGCAGGTGCGACTTAGAATAAATCGGATTTTCTGTATTTAGAAGGAGGCCACTTATTTCTGAATACAGATCTATCCAGCATGTTATTTATGGCTTTCGCGATTTTCCGGGATGTGACTTCTCGGGGCGCTTTGATTGTCTTCGGTAGGCCCGGCACGGGGAAGTGGGGGGCAGGCACTTGTTGGCAGGCGGTAGCCACAGGGCCGGCGCGCACCACAGCCTGTCTCCCCGCCTGCGTTCTGTTTTGACGTGTGTCTGGCCTCCTTACAAGATGACAGGTGGCGATACTGGTGTGACTCAGGCAGAGGGAGCCGCCAAACAGCCGCCTGAGCTGCCAGACTGCGCAAAGCATCGCAGGAAAGCTGAGGTCTGGGTTCTGGGTGGCCGCGCCCGCTGAGTCCTGGGTGCAGCCCTGAATCAGGAGTTGGGAGGCCGCGCCTGGCTCTGCCCCTCGGTCCCAGACTCCCGGGTCAGGGACCGGCCTCCTGGAGAAGGTGTCCAGTTCACCGCTGCTCAAAGCCGGGGTGGGTGTGACGTGGCACCCGGAGTCAGGGTAAGGCTCTGACGCTTCCTGCTTGCCCGTTTCCACCGCTCCCGGGCCTCAACTCCTGGCCCTGTTCCTGGGCACGCTGACATCGCCAGGATCAGTGTGACAATTCCACGTGATGCCCAGGGTCTGTACACTCAGCAAAAACTCTTGATTGGCGTGTCGAGCCAGGATATTTTGCAATGGCTGGACCACCCCTGGCGGTTCTGAAGTCTCTGTCCACTGGCCTTGAAAACATTTGGGGAGCACTTCTGGCTGGCACAGCACTGCTGAAGGGTGATGGGTGGTCAAGGGCGCCCCTCTGTTCCACAGCCGACCTGGGACGAGGATGGGCCGATCTGGGTCTAGCAAGCCAGGGCATCTGAGGGACCTGTCAACTACCAAATGCAAGGTGAGGGAGGGACAGGAGTGGCCCTGACCCACAGGGCTTCCACCTTGGCTGTTGTTCATCTCAGTGTAGTTCAGCTCAAGCCATAACTCAGCGCCTGCTGTATACCATGCTGCACTGTGCTGGGCAGTGTGCTTTCCCCCCCGGGGGCTGTGTTTCCCGATGGACAGGGGCAGCTCCTGGCTCACCAGGACCGACCGTGTCCCACGGGGCTGAAGGCTTCTGGGGCGCATCGCCCCTGAAAACGGCCTGGCTCCCCTTCCCATTGAGGCGTACACCTCTGCCTCCTGCAGCCCTGCCCAGACACCGAATCTTGCATCATCTTCTTGTGAACACACCTGGGGAACTGAAATGTCATCCTACAGTGTCAGGCTGCTAAAGCCACACAGCAGGAATACATGGGTGGCTTAGGGACCTGGGTCACTGCTCAGTAATTAAATGTCCACCTAGGCACCGGGGTCCCCTCTCCATCTGTTTCTTGCATAAACTCGGAGGCCACACCCTGTGCCAGGGAGGGTGCTGGGTGTGTGAGGCCCAGCAGATAGAGGCTCACAGGGTCACAGGTCCCCGTGTTAATTCCACGAGTTACCACCTCAGGCAGTAGACAGCCACCAGGACGACTGTCCTCAAAGGAAGGGCAGAGGTGATGTCCAATGAGTCATCGCCTGTCACCCGCTGTTCTCTCAGCTTCACAGTTTGAGAAACTGCTACCCACCTCAGGCGCATGAGCCCCAGCAGGGAGCAGGTAAAGCTCGTGTCCTGGGCACGGCCACCTCGCCTCTGTGGCCTGATATTCAGTCCACGGAGGTGGTCCAGCTCCAGGTGACAGCCACCACCAGCCCGGGAGTTCAGAGGGTGGAGGCGCTAGGGACGGCTGTCAGGCCTGAACGCGGGGGTTGGCTGGGCTTTGCCATCTGTTTTTCCTGCGTCTCCGTCTGTGTCCCCCAAACTGCAGGGCAGCCTGTGGCTCCCCTGCCTCCCCCTCCCCACCGTCCCTCCTCCTGCACACAGACTTGTGGTGCTGCCCCCTGCAGTCAGGACGTGTCCTTGCAAGTAGAACAACCGAAGAAACAAAAATTAACAACTTGACGCAGCTGAGAATAGAAACTGTTCCAAGGGTTGTTTGAAGTTTATAGTCAATTAACCTTCCTCTTAGAAAAGCAACAATAACAACCTGCCCTGGCCAAGTGGTGCAGTTGGTTGGAGCGTCGTCCAGTGCACCAAAAGGTCGTGGGTTCGATCCCTGGTCAGGACCCATACCTGGGTTGCAGGTTCGATCCCTGACTGGGGCACATACAGGAGGCAACTGATCCATGCTTCTCTCTCGCTCTCCCTGTCTCCCTCCACCTCTCTCCCTTCCTCTCACTCTAAAATCAATAAAAACAGAACCTCAGACGAGAATTTTTAAAAACCCCTACAGCCTAATTTCCCATTTGATACACATGGTTTCTGATACCCATTATTTTTAAAATAGGTTTCCACTGATATTAAGAAATAATTGTGCAGAGCAGCCCTGGCCAATCACAGCGACAACCGCTCCGTCAGGGTTCTCTGCTGAAAACACTCATTATGACGAACTTCCCTGTAATGCGTCCTGAGGGGAAATAAAATTTTTTAAATAAAACCACAGTATAAAGGAAATGTTACCTATCACTTCAAGGCTATAATTTTGCTTCCTGGTGAAAAATTCTAACTTTCAGAAGAGGACAAAATGAAGTCAGCACTTTAAGAAAAAACCCTTTATAAATACAAACCGCAGTGTCTCTCAGTTGGTAGTTAAGTGATTCTTCAATTAAAATTCTAATTTCAGAATCTCAATCATTTTAACTTTCCTGTGACTATTATCGGGCTGATCAGCTTTGGCAAAATACCAGGGAGAAAGTATAACTGTCTAAGGGAATTAAAAATCACTACAGGGTTGATAATACATTTTGCCTCAGACACTAAACCGATCTCTGTGCGGATTATTAAATTAATATCAAGGTCAGAGTAGAACGGCGGATTTTCCCCTTTCTGTAAATTGGACACGTTTCAGGAGCTGAATTGAAAACCGAGTTTGGTCGGTCCCGCGGCACCATGGCAGGCTGCTGCCCGGCCGCTGGACCCCGGGCCACTGGCATGTGAGGGCAGTGTTGGGCGAGGTGACTTGCTGTAGACAGATGTCCCTTCGGCCCCGCCCATGTTCCTGGCCACGCTCACTGGCTTTCACATCAGAGACGAGCACTGGAACAGTAGTAGATGGAGGTGAGCAAAGCAGAACAGAGATCGGAAGAAACCGAAGATAAACATCACCTTTCCCAGGGTTTTCCATAAGCCCGCCCTTTTCATGCACTAGCTCTGCCTCTTGTGTGGGTGCAGATGGGATACACACAGTAGGCACACAGCAGACACACAGGGTACACACAGTGTACACCCAGCATATGCATATACACACAATATACACATGGCATACGCCCAGCATACACACAGTGCTCACACAGTAGGCACACGGGATACACACAGTAGGCACACAGCAGATGCACAGGGTACACACAGTATACACACGATATACACATGACATACACCCAGCATACACAGGGTGCGCACACAGTAGGCACACAGCAGACACACAGGGTACACACAGTATACACACGATATACACATGACATACGCCCAGCATACACACGGTGTGCACACAGTAGGCACACAGGGTACACACAGTGTGCACACCGAATATACACAGTAGGCACACAGTACACCCATGGAGTATACATGATAGGCACACAGGGTGCACACAGTAAACACACAGGGTACACGCAGCAGGCACGCACCCCCAGGCGCCCCCTGCTGGCTGAGCAGGGCTCGGGGACCCCGCCTCCCTCCGCCCCAGGCCCCGCCGCCGGTGGCGGCTTCAGCACGGGGAGGTTTGCCGTTCAGATCATCTTCCAGTGAGAGCCCTCAGCAGTACGGTACCGATTCACTCCAGTGCACACCTGTGAGGTTCACGCTGCTCAAATCCGTGTCCAAAAAGAAACGGTTTCCAGAAAATCGGCCCCCATTCTGTTGGGCCCTGATGGACCAGGCGCGAGGGTGCTGAACTTGGCATCTGCGCCGGTCACTCCCTGAGCTCCCTGGAGGGAGGACAGGTGCCGGCCCGGGGGACCGGCCTCTCCCGGCTGCAGGGGCGCGGGGTCCCGACCCCTGCGTCGACCGGTCACTTCTCTCTGCTCCGCCCGCCCTCAGAGGAGATCCTGAAGACCCACATCACGCACTGGTGGTCTCCGGACGGCACGCGGCTCGCCTACGCCACCATCAACGACTCCCGGGTGCCCATCATGGAACTCCCGACCTACACGGGCGCCGTGTACCCCACCGTGAAGTCCTACCACTACCCCAAGGTAAGAGCGCCGCCCTCCCCTCTGCCGCCCCGCTGTCCCGCGTGGGGAGGCTGCCACCCTCAGATGTGGCAGGAGCCGCTCCGTCCACAGAGGCGGGCGGATTATATTTCCGTTCCATCACACGCAGTCCCCGTCCGCTGAGTTTGACTTCTTGGCGCCTTCGCCTTGTTTTAAAGAACTGAACTGTCGTGGATCTGAACTCCGAGCTCCATGGGGATCAAGATAAGCACATTCCCTCCACGTGCGGTTTCGGGGAGACGAGCACTCCCAGGCCCACCCTCGGGACACTCTGTCCTTGCTCCGTCTTCAGGATTTGGCTCCAGGGAGGCCCGAGGGTCCTGCCTGCCCCTGGCCCCTGGGTCCATGCCGGGCTGTTGTGTTCTCGGTCACATCTGGCCAGTAGTGTGTCTAACGGCTTTCCAGACCGCGCTGCTGACACAAGGCGCTGGCGAGGACACNTGAGCTCCGAGCTCCATGGGGATCAAGATAAGCACATTCCCTCCACGTGCAGTTCGGGGAGACGAGCACTCCCAGGCCCACCCTCGGGACACTCTGTCCTTGCTCCATCTTCAGGATTTGGCTCCGGGGAGGCCCGAGGGTCCTGCCTGCCCCTGGCCCCTGGGTCCATGCCGGGCTGTTGTGTTCTCGGTCACATCTGGCCAGTAGTGTGTCTAACGGCTTTCCAGACCGCGCTGCTGACACAAGGCGCTGGCGAGGACACAGAGCGGTGGGTAGGATGGGGGACAGTGGGTGGGACAGGACAGGGGCCAGTGTCCAACCCCATTCTGGTAGCAAACTAGAGCAAGGACGGGCTGAGGGAGGGTCCGACACCAGACCTCTGCCACCCACTCGCCCAGAGAGAGCTGGCGTCTGAGGGAGGGACACAGCTCCCGTGGACCCTCATGGCTGTGGCAGGTGGCCACCAACCCCTGCACCTGCCTGGTGACAGCACACATTTCCCATCAGGGGGTCCCCAGAAGGGCCACTCTGGCCTCTGCCAGAAGGCACTGAGCCCCGCTCCCCACGAGTCACATTGGTAGCTGGGCCGTGCCAGCCGGCAGGCGGCAGCAGGAGGGACGACAGTGCGCAGGGTGCAGCGGCCGGGTGCCGGCGGGGAGACACCTGGTGTCTCGGTGTTAGTGTGACAAACAGGACGACAAACCCAGAGGCTGGGCCAGAGCACAGTCATGTCTCCCAGGTCTGGGGGCCAGGAGTCCACGGCCAGGCTGCCCGTGCGGCCGGGCGCTGCCGAGCACCCTCCTCTGGGCCACAAGTGGCCCGTCTCTCCTGTGTCCTCACTGGGCGGAGGGACAGATCTGGACCCCTCTTCTTACAAGGACACTAGCCCCATCACGGGGCCAACTGTCATGACCACAATGAACCCCAGTGACCCCCCATGAGGCATTGGGGCATCACAGGCTAACTTGGGAGGGACCCAGACCTTGGTCCCTGACAGCTGGTGTGACTGTGTTCCCTCGCCCTTTGGTCCAGGTGGCCCCAGGTGGAGGAGCCCCTGTCCCTGCCATTTTCCGTCTACGGACACCTGGGTGTCACCGGGACGTGGATTTGCCCCAGGACAGAACCCTTTCTCTCTGTCCCAGCCCGTCATTAACAGAAAGCCCATGGAAGGGCCCGGGCTGTGGGGCGCTGGGCAGACGGCACCAGTCTCTCAGCCCGCCTGCGTGCCCCTCACGCACACACTCAAACGCTCACATCCCTCACGCACACATATGGACAACCATGCAGTTACACACACCATACCAGACACGGCCACGTAATCCCACACCACATCACACATACACACACTACAAACACACAAATACACACTCACACACTGACACACACTGAGCACCTTCCCTACAAACACGCATGCTCACTCATACCACACACTACACCACACACTCAGGAACACATACACACACACACGTTCACACTCACACTCACATGCACACTCATACACTCACACACCACACACATATACCACACACAGTACACACGAACACACATACTTGCATTCACACTATGCTCACACTAACACTACAAACACACACTCACACACCACACATACACACTCACAGTCGCACACCCAGACACTGCACACACCACACACTACCGTCATCACCTGGGACCGTTTCCCAGTGACCCCCGTAGGAGGGCCCCTTCAGTCCAGGGCCGACGTCCTTGACCTCAGGGTCAGAGGCCTTGTGTGTGGACAGCGAGCCACCCCGTTCTCGCCGGCAGAGTTCAGACAGCCCGGGCCCCTAACGCCTGCTCCCGAGTCAGAGCACAAGCTGCCGGGCCACCTGACGCTGCCCACTCGTGGGGCACCTCCCCCTGTGCACGCTGGCCATCTTCCTCTCAAGGGCGGCAGTCCAGTCCCCCCGTCCCGCTGACCAGGCTGGGGCACCCCATCCCAGGGCCCAGGGAGTAGGGGGTGGGCAGGCAGGAGCCTGAGACCGTCCTGGGAAGACCTCACAGGGCTCAGTTTTGTCCAGGCAGCAGGTGGCTTCCTCATGTCCCTGTCCTTCTGCCCTTCCCAGGCTGGCTGTGAAAACCCCACCATCTCCCTGCATGTCATCGGCTTAAACGGACCCACCCACGACCTGGAGATGATGCCACCTGATGACCCACGCATGAGGTTTGCTGCCTCCCCTCAGCTATGTCACAAAACAGTAATAATTGGATGAGTTATTAGGGTCGCGTTTGCATGGTGTCCGATGTATTTTATACCCAATGTCAACCTCCGAGAAAACGGTAAGTGCCTGGAGTCTTACTGATGTTCTGGGTGGCGGTTTCCTGGAAACAGAACAGCTCTCAGACCTCGGGTACCATTTCCCACCGACGCCTGGGATCCGTTCTCCTACCCGCTCCGAGAGGAGTCCCCGTTAACTGCACGTCTCCAGCAGGGGGCGCACGACGCAGTCTTTCCCAGAAAATCCGTGCCATCGGACTTTCTGTCTCTGACGCCCCATTTTCGGAGCATGATTTTAGGGCATCGCGGTCCCCTGCCGGCGCTGGGATCTGAGGAGAGACGTCTGTTCCGTGAGCCAAACCTCGCAGATGGTGAGGCACCGCCGCGTGGCAGGGGGAACATTCTGACACAGATAACTCTCCTGCTGATGTGCGCGTCTCGTTTAGATGGATTATTTTTTATAACATATTTTATTGATTATGCCATTACAGTTGTTCCATTTCCCCCCTTCATTCCCCTCTACCCTGCACACCCCTCCCACCCACATTCCCCCCTTTAGTTTATGAGCATGAGTCACAAGTTCTTTAGATTCTGTATTTCCCCCACTATTCTTGCCCTCCCCTGTCTATTTTCTACCCACCGTCTACGCTACTCATTCTCTGTGCCTTCTCCCCCCTTCTCCTCCTCCCACTCCCCTGTTGCTAACCCTCCTTGTGATCTCCATTTCTGTGGTTCCACTCCTGATCTAGCTGTCCTCTTAGTTTGCTTTTGTTTTAGGTGTGGTTGTTAATAACTGTGAGTTTGCTGTCCTTCCACTGTTCATATTTTTCATCTTTTTTTTCTTAGATAAGTCCCTTTAACATTTCATATAATAAGGGCTTGGTGATGATGAACTCCTTCAACTTGACCTTATCTGAGAAGCACTTTATCTGTCCTTCCATTCTAAATGAAAGCTTTGCTGGATAAAGCAATCTTGGCTGGAGGTCTTTGGATTTCATGACTTGGAATACTTCTTTCCAGCCCCTTCTTGCCTGTAAGGTCTCTTCTGAGAAATCTGCTGACAGTCTGATGGGAACTCCTTTGTAGGTGACTGTCCCCTTATCTCTTGCTGCTTCTAGAGTTCTCTCCTTCATTTTAATCTTGGCTAGTGTAATGATGATGTGCCTTGGTGTGTTCCTTCTTGGGTCCAACTTCTTTGGGACTCTCTGAGCTTCCTGGATTTCCTGGAAGTCTGTTTCCTTTGCCAGACTGGGGAAGTTCTCCTTTATTATTTGTTCAAATAAGTGTTCCATTCGTGGCTGTTCCTCTTCCCCTTCTGGTACCCCTATAATTCAGATGTTGGAATGTTTAAAGATGTCCTGGAGGTTCCTAAGCCTCTCCTCCTTTTTTGAATTCTTGTTTCTTCCTTCTTTTCTGTTTGGTTGTTTCTTCCTTCCTTCTGGTCCACTCCCTTGATTTGAGTCCCAGTTTTCTTCCCATTGCTATTGGTTCCCTGTACATTTTCCTTCATTTCACTTAGTGTAGCCTTCATTTTTTCATCTAATTTGCGACCAGAATCAACCAGTTCTGGGAGCATCCTGATCACCAGTGTTTTGAACTGTGCATCTGATAGGCTGGCCATCTCTTGGTCGCTTAGAAGTACTGGCTTTGGGCTTTGATTTGTCTTTCTGTTTTAGCCATATTTTTGTCTTATCCTGCCTGTTACGTAGTAAGGGGCGGAGCCTTAGGTGTCCAGAGCGACAGAGCCCTGGGTCACCAGGGCGGGGCGACCCTGTTGCTGGGTTGTGATGCTGTATGTGGGGGCGGGGTCAGAGAGGGAACAATACCACTTGTTCCTCTCTCTTGGATTTTGGTCCCCTCTGCCACTTCCCCCAGAAAACTGGGTCCTTCTGGTGCTGGTTTGCAGGTGGATGGGCTTGTGTATGTTCTAGGATCCTGTGGGTCTCTCCAATGAACTCTCCTGTGAGGCTGGGAGTCTCTCCCTGCGCCTCAACCCCCACAGGTGTTTTCAATTGGTGTTTTGAGGCTGTATTACCCCACGCTGGGACCCTGGGTGGTGTGGGCTGTGCCACTCCCCAGTTTGGCTCCCCAGTTTGACCTGGTTTATCTGCGTGTGAATGTGAAACCGCCCAGTCCGCCAGCTGCCGTGTGTGCACCGTGCCTCGCTTCACAATCGCTGCCTCACTGGATCCGCCCGCTGCCACCCCACGCCCAGGGTCTGCCGGTTGCCGTCTTGCACACCCGGGTCACCGCTTTTTGTGCCGCGACCCCTCTCCGCCTGGCGGCCCGACTCCGCCCATCCTACCGGTCTAGATGAATGTGTCTATTTTAACTCCTTGGTTGTCGGACTTCCATACGGTTCAGTTTTCTGTCAGTTCTGGTTGTTATTTCGTTTCTAAATGGTTGTCGTCCTTATTTTGGTTGTGTGAGGGGGCACAATGTGTCTACCTGCACCTCCATCTTGGCTGGAAGTCCTAGGTGGATTATTTTTTGATCAAAGCGACGGGGTGGCCCTCTCCCTGGGGCTCAAGCCGCTTGGGGACGCGGTCACTGCCAGAGCCCACCTAAGTCCTCCTGAAACCTCTCTGGTGGGAATATCGATGGGGAGGTGGGCAGGAGGAGGGTGTTGGGCTGTTACCCAGGTCCAGGCATTCAGAGAACCCCGTTCATCCAGAAAGGGGCCCGTGAAGCCCAAAACGATCCCTTCTGAGAGTCTGCGAATAGCCCAAATTTTGCCACAGCTCTAGCCGGGGCCTTTTTGGTCTAGTTCCCCAAACCCCACAGGCTTAGCAGCTTCCGGCACCGTCTGGAAGGGCAGGCGCCTCGGCCCTGCCCCTGGGCTGTTCTGGGGACCCAGCTCAGACCAGATCCGGAGCCCGTGCTTCTGCTGGTCTGTGTCCTCACCTCCTGCGGTGACGTCCGCAGTCAGACCATCTGCCTGCGCCCCGGAAGCCAGAGGTCCCTGCAGAATCCCATGGGGCGTGTTCAGCCCTGCCTTCCTCTGCAAGATGTCAAATGCGCTCAGGCCCTCCGTGGACAGACCAACCCTCTGTCCCTGCCCAGGGCTGATCCCGCCTCCGGCAGCCAGTCCCCAGGCCCGACTCCCTTACGGCCCCTCCTTGGGGATGGGCCTTTTGTGGGCACCCGCCAGGGGACCCGGTCAACTTGGCTGGAGATATTGCTCTGCCCCCCTCTCCTGGCAATCCGCCGACGCGGGCTCTTCCCCGCAGCCCCCTGGGGCCCCGTGCGGCGCGCTCTCCGAATTAATATGGACAGTCACCTGGAACATCTACGCCATCTGTGCCAGCTAATTGAAAATCTCGTTTAGTCCATTTGGCGGGGCCGTTTCCGCAGGCTTGATTAGCTTCAAGGACAGTGAGAAACGAGGCTCCCCGGGGCTTGCGTTCGGTCCACTCGCTGTCCCTTCCCAAGCTAACGCTAATGACGCCTCTTCTCCACCATCCAAGGCCGCCGTAGGTAGCGGCCACACTTTGTCAACCCCCTTCTCTGCCACACACCCTGAGGGCCTTTTCAGGGTGAGCACAGATGCACCAGAAACCATAGACCACCCGGGAGCGGATGTGTATTGAGTGTCAATCATTGCCCGACCGAGGGACAAAGGGTTCCGTGGGGGAAGAAGCAGAGAGGTTACGACTCGGAGGGCGATGGCCTGGAAGGAATCCAAGCGGGTGAACAATTGCACGCGTGAAAAGGGGCTGAGGGAAGCGTGGGGCGGTGGGAGAGGGGTGCCGGCATCCTGGCTCAGAGCGGTGTTGCACCATCGGCGCTTCAGGGCAGAGACTCCACCGTGAGAACGTCCTGTGCATTGGAGCAGCGTCCATGGCCCCTGGACATCAGCAGTGCCTTCCCTGTGTTGTGACCATCACAGAGGTCCCCAGGCACCACGCTGTGTGCCTGGACTGAGGACCGCTGGTGGACAATGAGGTCGTCTCAAGTCAACTGTCTGGGTTCAGAACCCGGTCTGGTCTCGGTCCAGCCTCAGTCCGGCCACAGCATCGTCATCTGTAAAATGGGAACGAGTAATAGCAATAAGCATAGATCTTCTCCTCACGGGCGGTCGTGGAGATTAAATGAGACCATGCGCTCAGCACGGGGCTGGCTCCCGGGAACAGCGTGGCTCATGGCGGTGCAGGCCTCCTGTCGGCTGGCACCTCTCCCCTCGGCAACTCTGCCCCGCCCTGTTCTCAGAGCCTCTGGGTGCCCCACATATCTGCCCACCCACCAGGTCCGCTCCCACCGGGCAGACGGATCCCCAGGCCAGCCTGCATCACAGACGGTGGTTAATAAGAGAACCAGTACGGTGTTAGAACCAGTCCAAAGGGTGTTTGGGACGCTAGCGTATAGGGACAGCTTGGCAGAGAAAAGCCAGGGGAAGTTTGCTGGATGGTGGATGCAACAGGGCCCTCAACTTCGAGCTCTGGGGGCGCCCACCCCGCCTCTGTCCCCCACAGAGATGCTCAGCACTGAATGTCGCACCCAGTGACCTCTTCTGCCTCCTTGCAGAATGCAAAATGACATCCCAAATACAGTCCCCAGAAAACCCTCTAAACCGGGTCACAGTGCACGCACCCTCTGCTCAGAAACACCCTGTGGTTTCAGGTCTCCCACAGGGTGAAAGCCAAACTCCCCGCCGTGGCCTAAAGCCCCACCTGCCTGCCTGCTTGGCCGCACCAGGGCTTTCTGCCACCTGTCCCTCGGACGTCTGTGCTGAGTCCAGGCTTCTCCAGGTGCTTTGCCCGGGGGTTCCCATGGCACACGGGCCCCATCAGTGCGCTCACAGCTCAGCACCCACTCCTTGCTTCTTCAGTTTTCTTCAGAGAACATACCGATCAGGGTGGTCTCTGTGCTTTATTGTCCTGTGAGCTGTGTCCTGTCCCCACCCACGGCCCCTGGAAGGGAAAGGCCGAGGGGCAGGGCGGGGACGAGCTGAGCCCATCTTTTCAGGACGGGCAAATTGACTTAACCCGATGTCGTGGGATTCTGGAAGACCGAGACGTCTTCGGTTGTCCTGGTCCAGCTCTGAGAGGCAAATGCCAAAAATTTTAGCCCTCGATGCCATCCTGCCACCGGATGCGGGAAGCTGCGAGGGCGGGGTACGGGGGGTGGGGGAGCAAACTCGTCTCTCCCTGAATCTGAATTTCTGGTCTCGTCTTTTGCGCTCAAATTACTGACTCTGGGAAGGCGGCTGTTTCCTCCGAACGGGATTTCCAAGTTTTCTTGAGAGTGTTCTGGGGGTGAAGTCGTCACGCGGGAATGCTCTCCGTGCCCTCAGGGGGGCCCTATCGATGCCTCTACCTCCTGCGTCCCGGCGAGGACGTGGGCACCTTGGTACTCACGGGAGTTTGTTTCAGGGGGCAGTTCAAGGAGGTCCGCTCGGCCAGACAGCTGCCGTGGTCACAGCGTCTGCCCCGGGGCGGGCTTCGTTACCCCCCGGGGCCAGAAGCCGCGCGTGCTGCCGTGGAACCAGGCTGGATTCTGTCACTCACTGACCAGGGCATTCTGGATGTTCCCATTGGTCTCGGTTCCGATGCTGAGGTCAGCACAGATGTCCGGTGCTTTAGACACCTGGGAATGGGAGCCTTGGAGGTCTGCGGACGGGGGCGTCCGGTGAAGACAGCACGCTCGACACAGCTGTGGCCCGTGTTTGAAAAGGCAGCCGGATGGTTCTGGAGACGCTGCGAATAGAGACACAACCACGCCCCGCTCTTTGGCAGGCTCGTGCGCGGCAGAAAAACAGAACGTGGTTCCGCCTCCCCCAGCCCCATCCGTAAGCCACCTCCCTGGACCGACCAACTCTTTCAACCAGGAACTCCACGTCGACCTGTGGAGATGCTGGTGGCACCCCGGACAAAGTTTTTCAAGTCCGGGTCATGAGGCTGCATAAGCCAGGGGACGTGAACTCAAAGGGGTAAGTGACAGGCAGAGTCTGCCCCGTGGGCCCAGCTGTCACACCCCGGACGTGATTCGGTGGCGTGAGCAGGAGGCTGGGGGCTGTCGAAACTGTTGAGCCCTCGTGGTTTTAACCGAGCCAGGTGTGCGCCGAGGGGTGAGCAGATGGGATTCACCGCTCCCACCCGCACGCACATCTGTCCCTCGCCCCTGTCTTCTTACTGACTTCCTATTTGTTGGGCTGTATGAATGGAAGGGGCCAGCAAGTGTCCCCATGTCCCTTGCACTTCCTGCCCCCTCCGTCGAGGGGAAGAAGGGGGCCCACAGAGGGCAGGGGACTTGTGCAGAGTCACCGCCTCATTGCTGGGACCCTCGGTGCACCGTCCGTGTCTCCCGGTCCACCCCCGCCGTCCCGGCTGAGCAGACCCCCATGCCCCCTGGTCATCGTCAGCAGTCCTAGTGTCCTCTTGGGCTGTAGTTAGGGTTGGAGTTTAGGGTTAAGGTTACAGTTAGGGTTAGGACTAGAGTTAGGGTTAGGGTTAGAGTTAGGGTTAGGGCTAGGGTTTAGGGTTAGGGCTAGGGTTAGGGTTTAAGGTTAGGGTTTGGGTTAGGGTTAGGGTTAGGGTTAGGTCTAGGGTTAGGGTTAGGGGCAGGGGTTAGGTCTAGGGTTAGGGTTAGGGTTAGGGCTAGGGTTTAGGGTTAGGGTTGGGGGCAGGGGTTAGGGTTTAGGGTTAGGGTCAGGGGTTAGGGTTTAGGGGTTAGGGTTAGGGCTAGGTTTAGGGGTTAGGGTCTGGGGTTAATTAAACACTGTTTCTGATGCCACCTCTCTCCTCTGGTGACATAGCCTTGGCAGACAGTACCACAGACACCCAGCACCGTCACTGCCGGTTGTAGCTCTTCAGGTGTCCCCTGACTCTCTGAGTGGTGGTGATGGCACCTTGCCACACCCCCAGGTGGGGCAAACCTGGCACCTGTGGAAAGGCTCTGGTCCCCGTCCTTGAGTCCTCAAGGCAGGTGGGGTGACGTCACAGTGACGTCAGCTTGGGACCCGGGGTTTGTCACCTGCACTTGCACCACAGGCTCCACAGGAGAAGCCACAGGGCAGCAGGGCCCTGTCACCATGTCCCATTAGACACTCTGCGCCCCCTCTTTGTTGGCGACATCAGCACCCCCCTGAGGGGTGACCTCCTCTAACTACTGTTCACTTTATTGGCATCTCAGTCTTTCTCATCCCACCCCCTCTCTCCTCCATCTGCTCAGTGCTGCCCCCTGTGGCCGAGAGACACGAGATTCTTCCCGCCTTGAGTGTTTGGTAGATTTCTCTCTGAGTCCCCAGCCTGGGCACTGGGTCGGGACAGTATGAGGCGGGCCCTTTGCTCGTTGCCCCAAGGAGCTCCCTGCCCTGCTGCCAGGGGGTTGTTGAGGACAGGGAGGCACCACGGGGTGAGGGGGCTGGCATCACAGGTCGCAGGGGCGGGGAAAGGTGACCATGGCCATGGAGGACACAGGGTCTGGGGGGGTCTCTTCCACACCATTGTCACTGTTCTTGGGTGGGTTGCTTCCCCACCCAAGACGCCTGAGAACTCCACAGGGAAAAGCAGGCTGTGGGCTCGCCCTGACTACTCAGCAGGAGGGGGTGGGCGTGTGGGGTCCTCTGACTTCATTGCCTGTGGGCTGCCCCTCCCCCCCCTACACAGCGCGCACGCCCAGTGCCCACAGCGCCTCTGCAGAGGGGTTCAGCCGGGTCTTGTGAAAGTGCCATTGTCCTTGGAAAAGAGGGCCCAGACCCAGGACGCAGGCCCCCACCACGCTGGAGGGGCACTCGCCTGGGGAGAGGCTGCCAAAGGCCCCACTCTGGAAAGTTCAGGAACCATGGACGTGCCTCCAAGCCAAGCCCCCACGATGCCCGGGGCACCTGGGAGCCGTGAGCAGCTGAGCGCAGTTTATACGAGCAGGAACGCCTCGCGGGCCCAAGTCAAACATACTGGCTCCGTTTCTCTGGGTTCCAGAGGACAGAAAAAATATTCAGTGTGTGTAGGTGTGTTCTCTGGAGAAGCAGCTTCTGTCTGATTTGGTGAAAGTTCCTTTCAGGCCTGGATCAGCATTGAAAACTTGTGGGCAGCCCTTCCCTGTCCCGAGAGGGGTGACCACTGGGAGGCACTCACCTCTATGATCTTGGCTAAAGGGCAAGAGGCTGAGTTCAAGTTCAAACTTTTTATCTTCTTCTCTGATGCAACCCACACACTCAGTGTGCTGCCCGGCTAATCAGATCTTACCGCCTTTGTGGATATACATTTTTACTGACTTGTCAAATTAATTGGTTAATACTCTTAATGAAATGTCCTTCTGCTGACCCGCCTTTTCCTGTCTTCTTTGCTGTTAACGGTTCACTTCTTGAGGCACTTGGAAAAATTACCTTGTTCTTATTAACTCAGTCTGGCCAGAGGCACCCAGAGGGCGGACACCTGTCCCTGCGTCCCTCATGCCAACCCACAGGCCTGGCTTCATCCAGGGTCACTAACGTGTCTCTCCGGACTGCCACCCATTTCCTTCTTGGTTGTTGTCAATTTTCATTTATGTTTACCTTTCCGTTTCCTCTTTACCAGAGTACTGAATATTCCTGCTTAAAGCAAAGTCATACAGAAGGGGCTATAGTGAAAGCAATCATTTTTTCCTTCCCCGCTCAGCCATCCCGACCCCGAAGGGAGACCTCTCTTACACCACTTCCCCTGAGAGTAATGTCCCATCCCTTAAAAAATGCTCATTTCACTGATTTCTACTCATTAATGTGTTCATTTGTGTTGTCTTTAAAAATTCATTCCAGAGAGGGAGAAACATCCATTTGTTGTTCCACTCATGTATGCCTTCATTGGTTGATTCTTGTGGGTGCCCTGACCAGGGATCGAACCTGCAACCTTGGCATATTGGCACGATGCTCTAACCCGCTGAGTTACCCAGCCAGGGCTGTTATTGCCCTATTTTAGGATGGAGAAGAAATGGGCGCACTTACCTCTCCAGCCCTCTGCCTTCTCCTTCTATGTGCATTTTGTTTTCTCTCTGGGTTATACACCTTCACAAACTTAGGTAACACTGCTACAGTGTTGCATTACGACAAGCAAAACCTCATAACTCCCCAGTTCGCCAGAGGAAAGCATTAGTCCTGCCTTTTCCTGCAGGGCCCCTCCCTGTTCCTGCCACTTAGGAACTTCTGTCTTTTGATTTGATTTTATATCATTGAAATGGACAGCATGTGCATTCTTTCTGGTAGCCGTGAGCAAGTCTTCCTTATCTGTGGGCCGATTCTAAAACATGAAAATTGATCAATAGCATGGACGTTACTCCGAGGGATTAGCTTTCACGGTAGAGCTGAGTCTGCGACTGTCTCTTTTCCATTCAGCCTTTTGTTTTTCCTGGAGGTTTCCATTGCTTTTCTTTTTCACTTGGACTGTTGGGTTTCATCGCGCCCTTCCGGGCGCTCCTCTGCAATGCCTTCCCCCCCAGACTGCTCTCTCCAACCAAGCACCCACCACTGTCCTTCTTGACGCCGTCCTGGGGCGTCCCTTCCCGCCCTCCCCGTGGGGACCAGTGCATCACCGTCTCCCTCCACCTCCGCCCACTTTTGCCTGGGGCACCTCCTCGAGGTGCTTCCCTAGAACACGACTGTGAGCAGTAAACTTTCTGAATTCTTGAATCTCTAAAAAAAAAATGCCTTTTTCTCACATTCGTTGAAAATCTTAGCTGTGCACAGATGTGTCCTCTGAAAACCGTGGTCCCTCCAGCGTGGGGACGTAGTCTCACTGCCTCTGGACCTCCGTGCTGCCGGTGGCAGACCTGATATTTCTCTGATGCCTGCCCCACTGGGGATCACGTGCTTTCTTGTTCCCGAAAGCTTTTTGGATGTTGAAATAACATTGTACCTACCTGTGTTTTCCTTTGTCATCTCTGTCACTCAGAGACCCTCCCATGAGACTCCTGTTCAGCCACAGTTCTCTGTCACATGTCATATTATTGCACCTGGACCTCCAGACCCCGACGTTCCCTCGGGGTCCACCTTCATGGGCATTTTAGGTCACTGATTCTTCCAACCAGCCTCAGCCCTTACAACTCTTCTCTCTGCTTCCTGTTTTCCAGAAAAGGAGCAAAATCTAGCCCCTTTGCTGTTGTCCTCTTCAGTGTGAAAATATACCTATTTTATGCCTTCATTGTCATCGCAGTTAGGTTTCTGGAGAGAGGAGACTCTCTCTCAAATGGGAGGAAACTGCCAACTCTAGTCAGAAACCTCCCATTCATCCTTAATGACCTCCTCCTTATTTAAAAAGTCATCTCTGCCTCCTAGGAGCAGATAATCCCCTGCCACCCCATTAACTGTGGTGAGCATTTCAATCAATTTTCCTTTGAGATTTCTCTTCTAGAAATGCATGCTTGTTCTCTGCTTGCCTGCTCTTTAATAATTAAGCCACATTCCCCACAGTGCAGACTGTATCCATCGTCCTTTCCCCACTGGTTTGGGATGATGCTATCATAAAATAGGAAATTATTTTTTTGTGGTTTTTGTTAGCACTAGGGAATGCACAAATCAGGTGCCATTGATCGCTTTAGTGCCATACTATAACTGGTGATATTATATTATAATTGCATCTTGAATTTTTTCTCTAGTCTTGAACATTTTATATAAAACCAAAGACTTAATGTGCCAATAGTAAATATGGCTTTGCAAAAGTATTTGCTTATAAAAACCTGTATTGAGCACTTATCACCTCCATTTCAATTTGCTCACGTGCTGTTTTGGCATCTTTTTGTTTTTTTAATATTTATTTATTTATTTATTTATTTTTAATATATTTTATTGATTATACCATTACAGTTGTTCTATTCCCCCCTTTCATTCCCCTCCACCCTGCACACCCTCTCCCCCCCTTTAGTTTATGACCACGTGTCTCAACTTCTTTAGATTCTATATTTCCCCTACTATTCTTGCCCACCCCCTATCTATTTTCTACCTACTGTCTATGCTATTTTCTGTACCTTCTCCCCCTTCTCCTCCTCCCACTCCCCTGTTGCTAACCCTCCATGTGATCTTCATTTCTATGGTTCCACTCCTGATCTAGCTGTCCTCTTGGTTTGCTTTGGTTTTAGGTGTGGTTGTTAATAACTGTGAGTTTGCTGTCCTTTCACTGTTCATATTTTTCATCTTTTTTTCTTTTAGATAAGTCCCTTTAACATTTCATATAATAAGGGCTTGGTGATGATGAACTCCTTGAACTTGACCTTATCTGAGAAGCACTTTATCTGTCCTTCCATTCTAAATGAAAGTTTTGCTGGATAAAGCAATCTTGGCTGTAGGTCTTTGGATTTCATGACTTGGAATACTTCTTTCCAGCCCCTTCTTGCCTGTAAGGTCTCTTTTGAGAAATCCGCTGACAGTCTGATGGGTACTCCTTTGTAGGTGACTGTCCCCTTATCCCTTGCTGCTTCTAGGATTCTCTCCTTCATTTTAGTCTTGGCTAATGTAATTATGATGTGCCTTGGTGTGTTCCTTCTTGGGTCCAACTTCTTTGGCACTCTCTGAGCTTCCTGGATTTCCTGGAAGTCTATTTCCTTTGCCAGACTGGGGAAGTTCTCCTTTATTATTTGTTCAAATAAGTTTTCCACTCGTGGCTGTTTCTTTTCCCCTTCTGGTACCCCTATAATCCGGATGTCGGAACGTTTAAAGATGTCCTGGAGGTTCCTAAGCCTCTCGTCATTGTTTTGAATTCTCATTTCTTCATTCCTTTCTGGTTGGATGTTTCGTTCTTCCTTCTGGTCCATTCCATTGATTTGAGTCCCTGTTTCCTTTACATCGCTCTTGGTTTCCTGTGCATCTCCCTTCATTTCAATTAGTTTAGCCTTCATATGTTCCTCTAATTTGCGACCAGAATCAACCAGTTCTGGGAGCATCCTGATCACCAGTATTTTGAACTGTGCATCTGATAGGCTGGCTATTTCTTGGTTGCTTAGAGTTATCAGCTCTGGGGCTTTGAGTTCTTCTTGAGCCATATTTTGGACTGTTCACGCCTGTTACATATGAGGAGCAACGGAGCCCTAGGTGTTCACCAGGGCGGGGCCACTCAGTTGCTGGGTTGTGACGCTATATGTGGGGGCGGGGTCAAAGGAAAGCAATGGCAGTCCCCTCTGCCTCCTCCCGCCGCCAGGGCCTCGTGGTCCGTCTCACTGCTCACTCCTCTGCTGGTTCACCTGTGCACGAATGTGTGACCGTGGCCAGCCTGCCCCGCACGCACCCTCACTGGGTCCGAGCTACTACTCCAGCTGCCTACGCGCCTGGGTCAGGGGATCTTTCCTGCCGGACCCTGCTCCGCTGCTGGCTCCGCCCTTCTTACCATCCAGGTTGAAGGGTTGGTTGTTGTCGGACTTCCGTATAGTTTAATTTTCTGTTCTTTGGCTGCGTCTTTGTTTACTAAACCTTTGTTGTATTCAAACTTGGTTGTGGGAGAAGGCACAGTGTTTCCACCTACGCCTCCATCTTGGCGGAAGTCTAAAATATGAAATTATTAAATAAGCTGTTCTGTTCCTGTATAAACTGTTGTGATTCCAGGCTGTTCATCCACTTGCAGACCTACTGATTCTTTTTTTTAAATATTTTGTTTGTTTATTTATTTATTTATTTATTTTCAGAGAGAGGAGAAGGGAAGGAGAGAGGGAGAGAAACATCAGTGTGTGGTTGCCTCTCATGTGTCCCCTGCTGGGAACTGGCCTGCAACCCAGGCATGTGCCCTGAGTGGGAATCGAACCAGCGACCCTTTGCTTCGCAGGCCCGTGCTCAATCCACTGAGCTACGCCAGCCAGGGCAGACTTACTGATTCTTGCATCAGTAAAAGTGGAGAGCCAAACTGTAGCCTTAGCATCTTTTTATTCAAACCCCCTCTCATCAGGGTTAGCATCTTAAAAAAAAAAAAAAAACCATCTTGGCCATTGCTGTTCATTTCTCCTTTTAGATGAGCTTTAGAATTATTTTGTGAGCGGCTCTCTCTCGGAAAAGAAGCTCCTTGCTCTTTGTCTTGGAAGTAAATCGCTCTCCTTAACAAGTCGTCAGTATTTATCACATGCGAAGGCCCATGTGCACGACACAAGACACAGAAATGAATCAGGCAGGTGCACTGCCCCTTAAAGCTTCAATGTCATTAATGCCGACCTTGCAAACTGACTATGACTTTGAAAACGCTACCCCTCATGGAGCTTCTTACTCTAGGAACATAATGTATTTGTATTCCTTTTTTTCTGTTTCTTATTTTTTAAAGATTTTATTCATCTATCGTTAGAGGGGAAGGGAAGGAGAGAGGGAGAGAAGTATCAATGTATGGTTGCCTCTCCTGCGCCCCTTGCTGGGAACTGGCCTGCAACCCAGGCATGTGCCCTGACTGGGAATCAAACCGAGATCCCGTAGTTCGCAGGCCTGTGCTCAATCCACTGAGCTACGCCAGCCAGGGCCTGTATTCCTTTTTTTCTTAAGTGGCATCTTTCTCTTTCACCGTTTGTGTGTCTGTTATGAATCTTCTCGTTACGCAGTGTGAATAATTACATTAAATAGTCACCCAATGTTTCTTTTATTTGATATCATTTTTATCTCTTGATAGCAACTTTGAACGTTTGCATTCAACTTTGTAATCACATTGAGAGTTGCTCGAGGCCTGAGAGGGAAGAGTGGATCTTGGAGGTGATCTTCACGCGCGTTAAGCTTATAACTCTGTGCCTTTTGCGTCAAATCAAATCCGTGCCTTCAGCAGGCAGTCTATTCAAGAAGGCACGATTTAGACGGGGCTTCTCATTAAATACACACCGAATTGTTAAATGGCAGTGGAGAAAGTTGACAGCAGTGGAAATTTTGACCCTTTGTCGAAACTTATTACTGAGCTTTTTTCCTTAGGACTCGAGGGTCCCATCAGGACCTGTTTGGGGGGCTCACTCATCTGCCTGGAATGTGGACAATGCCCTTCATCTGCACAGTGGGATCGTTCCGCCCCCTGTGGGCATGTCTCCCTCCGTCCTTGCCACCCACCCTGGGGTTCCTCTGCCACCCACCCTGGTTTCTCCAGGAAAGGCCCCTACCTTCCCAGAGGTGACCCTTTGCCCTGGGTTCTGGGAGGGCTTCCCAAGTGTCCCCCATTTCCCTGAATCCGATTTCTCTCATGTTCAATTGTAGTTTCCTTGTGATCTCGTCTACCCTGTGGCAGTGACCTTGCCTTTTCTGCCCCAGAGAATACAGAGCCCAGAACTCGGTGGTGTGTCCGGCTTTGGGTGACAGCCGGCTGTGACCTCTAGGCTATTAAACCAGGGGATGCCCCAGCCAAGGTCCAGTCCCCAGTCAGCTAAAGGTCAAAGAGGGCAAAGGAAGGCAGAACTGAGCTTGGCACAGGCAGGGGCCCCCCTTTGGAGCCTGTGACTACCCCCCCAGATGCACTCCAGCTGCAGCCCTGGTGTCCAGGGGGCTGGGGGGCGCCCGTCTCTGGGCCCCGCGGTCCCCACCAGCTGCTCACCCTGTACATGTGTGCATTGACAGGGAATACTACATCACCATGGTGAAGTGGGCCACCAGCACCAAGGTCGCCGTGAACTGGCTGAGCCGCGCCCAGAACGTGTCCATCCTCACCCTCTGCGATGCCACCACCGGCGTCTGCACCAAGGTATGGGGCGGGGAGCAGGACCTGAGCCCACCTGTCCGGTGGCAGCCTACCTGCAGGTGTGCGCTCTGCTGCCACCTGGTGGACGACGCGAGTACTGCTGTAAGCCCAGGGCTCGGCCCCTCCGTGCCTTCCTGTGGTGCGCTCTGCCCTGGGGCCCCAAATCTTCGTGTCCCGCCTGAAGAGAAAAAAAGGTTTGTTGTGACTTGGGAACCCCAAAGCAGCCGCTGTCACTGTGCTGCCTAAGTGAGTCGCAGTCTGCGGTGAACCTGGTTTAGGCACATCATTTAGAGCAGATCCCGGTTATTCCAAGGGGCTCGCTGGTAGGGGAGGGGGGAAAGGTGGGCACGCGCTGGGAAGCTGGGGAGTCCCCGCAACCCCCGGCCTGGGCCCCCAACATCATGCGTCACCCCAGGGGTGGGTCCCTGGCACCTCGGGGTGCCCTCATTGTGCTGAGCCGCTGTTTCTTGGGGTTTGGGGATTCGTTTTGTTTGATTCTCTATGATACTGTATTCCGAGTGGTTCTGTAAGATTTACTTTTTAATATTTATTTATTTATTCATTTATTTATTTTAGAGAGAGGGGAAGGGAGGGAGAAGGAGGGAGAGAAACACCTATGTGTGGTTGCCTCTCGCACGCCCCCTACTGGGAACTGGCCCACAACCCAGGCCTGTGCCCGGACTGGGAACTGGCAACCCAAGTGGGTGGAGCTCGGTTCGCAGCCCCAGCTGTTACAGACTCTTGTCACTCAAAGTGGTGAACTGGGAAGTCAACCGATGTCCGTGCACACACACGCACACGCATGCACCCACAAACCCCTAAAACAGAGCAGCACCTGAGGTTTGCCTTTCAGTGGGCAAGTGCCCACCTGGTCAGCGATGGCCCTGGGATGGGAAAAGCACCCCATTTCCCAAAGGCTTCCTACCTAGCATGGATTGCCTTTGTCTCTGGGGAGAGTGACATTATCCTTGCTCGGGGACACCTGGGCTCGGCTCTGAGCCACACTGTGGGACCAAGCAAAGAGCCGGGACCACCTCCCCAGGGCAGCCACAGAGCTTCTGTGTGTGTCTAGGCCACTGCCATGGGGGGAGGCGACTCAGTTCTGCGCTGTGGGTCACAGGCACACGGCTCACCCAAAGCCCCCCCTCTAATGCTTTTATTTCATTGCAGAAACACGAGGATGAAAGTGAGGCCTGGCTGCACAGACAGGTAACTATTCCACGTGTGAGTCCCCACCCGATTCGTTGCCTCGCTCCCCACCCCCAAGATGCACCGTGTGCGGGTGTTTCCCACAGAGGACGGCATCTCACAGCGAATCCTACGGGGACCCGAGGATTAGACCCATAGAGTGGGTGGCTCTGGTGCGTAGGGTTGCCCAGCCACCACCCCATTCCCCACGTGGCCCTCTGTGACGATGGCTTGACAGTCCCAGCTCCTGACGACACGAGGTGTTTGGTGAGTGCTGAGGCCTCAGGGAGATGCAGCCCTCCGGGTGAGTTAGACATGGTGTGTCCATCAAAGGTGCCGACGTATGGCCTGCTACAGGGGAAGAAAATGAAAACGTGGGTAATACCTGTTTTCCCCACATAGTTTTGTGGGGAACGCGTGTGCGGTGGGTTCCGCTCGGGTTCGGCTCGAGCCGTCCTGGGGACCGGACGCCAAGCCCATTTCCAGCCCTGACTCCGCTAAGAGATGCCCGCCAAGGCTGGTTCTGGGAAACTGGAGGTTAGAAGTCAGGGGCGCCCTACGGTGACTCATTCCTGCGCCCAGAAAAGATGAAGTTTACACACAAAATAAAACCCTACACACTGGCATCGTCTTTCTCTTTGCTCTTTCCACACCTGACCGTAGAAAGAACGGGTGCGGGCGTTTGGGAAGCCTGCTTCCTTCTTTTCCTCCCTCAGGGGACGGAAGCCGTCTGAAGGTTCTGTGGGGAGAATCACACCAGGGCCGAGTCTCCAGATCCCGTGAGGCGGGCACAGGTGTGCTTCCCGGTCCCTGTGATGGGTCCCGTTTGTGGGATATCCCCAGACCGGGCAGCGGGCCTGCTGCTGCGGCTCTGTAAGGATAACGGAGCGGCGCTGACCAGTATNGGACCAAGCAAAGAGCCGGGACCACCTCCCCCGAGCGGCCACGGAGCTTCTGTGTGTGCCTAGGCCACTGCCATGGGGGGAGGTGACTCAGTTCTGCGCTGTGGGTCACAGGCACACGGCTCACCCAAAGCCCCCTCTCTAATGCTTTTATTTCATTGCAGAAACACGAGGATGAAAGTGAGGCCTGGCTGCACAGACAGGTAACTATTCCACGTTTGAGTCCCCACCCGATTCGTTGCCTCGCCCCCCCACCCCCCGAGATGCGCCGTGTGGGGGCGTTTCCCACGGACAACGGCATCTCACAGCGAATCCTACGGGGACCCGAGGATTAGACCCATAGAGTGGGTGGCTCTGGTGCGTAGGGTTGCCCAGCCACCACCCCGTTCCCCACGTGGCCCTCTGTGACGATGGCTTGACAGTCCCAGCTCTGACGACATGAGGTGTTTGGTGAGTGCCGAGGCCTCAGGGAGATGCGGCCCTCCAGGTGAGTTAGACATGGCGTGTCCATCAAAGGTGCCGACGTATGGCCTGCTACGGGAGAAGAAAATGAAAACGTGGGTAATATCTGTTCTCCCCACGTGGTTTCGTGGGGAACTCGTGTGCGGTGGGTGCCGCTCGGGTTCGGCTCGAGCCGTCCTGGGGACCGGACGCCAAGCCCATTTCCAGCCCTGACTCCGCTAAGAGATGCCCGCCAACGCTGGTTCTGGGAAACCGGATGTTAGAAGTCGGGGGCGCCCTACGGTGACTCATTCCTGAGCCCAGAAAAGATGAAGTTTACACACAAAATAAAACCCTACACACTGGCATCGTCTTTCTCTTTGCTCTTTCCACACCTGACCGTAGAAAGAACGGGTGCAGGCGTTTGGGAAGCCTGCTTCCTTCTTTTCCTCCCTCAGGGGACAGAAGCCGTCTGAAGGTTCTGTGGGGAGAATCACACCAGGGCCGAGTCTCCAGATCCCGTGAGGCGGGCACAGGTGTGCTTCCCGGTCCCTGTGATGGGTCCCGTTTGTGGGATATCCCCAGACCGGGCAGCGGGCCTGCTGCTGCGGCTCTGTAAGGATAACGGAGCGGCGCTGACCGGTGTGTGCTCTTTTGTCCGGGAGTTCGCAATCCATCTCAGACTTCCAGCTCTTCTCTTGGGGGCGATGGCCTCCGAAATGGACACTGTCACCTTTAAATGTACCCAGTTCTGATTCCCACCCACCTTACCCAACAAAGGAATGGCCGCTGGGGCCTCTTTTGTTTTCCTGTATCCAAGTTTGAGGCCATCTCCAAGCTAGAGAAAAAGAAGGAGCAAGGTTGGGAACCCTGAGATACTGGTGGGGGAATTATGCTGGGAGGGGGCTGGGATGTCCCCAAAGGCCACCTGGGCCAGTGACATCCAAGCACAGACAGCCACAGTGATGTGTGTGATGGCGTTCCCTGTACGTCAGATACAAGGCCAGAGAGATGGAGGGAAGGGCCAGAGAAAGGCCATTATCTGTACAGGTTTCTGTTCGACTGCGGTGGATGGGTCATGCCAGGCACGTGCCAGGCACCATGGGTGTCAGTGATGAGGCAGCCACTCCAGGTCATAGCCACGCGGCGGTGAAGAGCCTTCCACCCTCCGCATCTGCTTCTCGGGCTGATGGACCTTCGGGTCGTTCCCACCATCTCACCACAGGAGCATTACGCCGAGCGAAAGCAGCCAGATGCCGAAACCCGCCTCGGAACGATCCCATGGAAATGCGCAGAATACACACAGTTTATTGCTGCTTTCTGCAGCAACAGAAAGCCGGGAATGGCTCGCAACAACTTCACGGAGAGAGGTTTCTATTCAGGGAGACGAACACGTTTGGGAGTCAGCTACAGATGGTGTAGTACATTCACAACCAATGTACTGCAATGCCACTGTTATTAAAATGTTTCGTTTTGTGTCATGTGAATTTCACCTCAACTTTTAAAACAATGAGCCAGCTAGAGCCCTGAGCAGCGTGGTTCAGGGGGCTTGCGCGTCATCCCGTGCACCAAAAGGTCGCGGGTTCTATCCCCAGTCAGGGCGTGTGCAGGAGGCAACCAACCTCTCTCTCTCCCTCTCTCTCTTTCAAATTGTAGAAACACATCCTCCCACAATGGGAGGATATAAAAAATAAAATAAATGAACCAGCTGCAGCCTTGGCTCTCTAGACATCGCAGTGTAAAAAGGAAGGAGAAAGGCGCACACCCATTTTTCAGTGCAGCAAATGCGAATCACCTTAATATACATTCCAGAAACTTCAACGTTGAGTTCCCGGTGGGCGGGGACCAGGGAGAGCGGAGTGGGAACCGGCCCCCCGGAAGAGGAGGCGGTGGGGGACGGACTTACCGAGGCACCTGAAAGCTGTTCTTGCTGGGCGGTGGGAACTGCTGGAAGGCCCCGTCACGGGGTCCCTGCTTCCCTGCTGGGCGCTCCCGCCGGCCAGCATCCCAGGGGGTGGTCACAGGTTGGGGCCCATGGAGCTGCCCCCATTCCCGCTGCTCACCCCCGCGTCAGCTCTGCAGAGGGACCAGAGAGACCCAGCCACCGAGAGACAGTTCTGCGTTCATCCGCCTGTGCTCCTCGTCCATGCGGGAACACCCACCCAGCACCCCGTCGGCAGCCCAGGTGCCATTTGAGAAGCTGGACCGTTCCACACAAAATCAAGCGAGCCCTTAAAGTGGAGCAGGGAGTTACAGTCTTAAAATATAGACTTTAAAGCCTGTACGAAGCAAACAGCTGCGGAAAGCCGAGCCGTGCCGTCTCGGGGATAAGGGAGAAAGTCCCCTGAAAGAGCCCTTTCCTCCAAGAGGGTGGTGCTTTTGTGTTCTGCAGTTTCACGGCATCAGAACATCCAGTTTCCGTGATTTCTCATGACGTAATTAATCTGTAGTTTCCCACATCCTTCAAGACACCGGGAGGTCCTAGAAGGCAAATTACAAAAGTGATTTGTGGTTGGACCTGCCGTCTGCTGCCAGTGAGGCTGCTGACCACCTGCCATCACAAAGGCATCCCAGATGCTCAGCCCCACTGGCCCAGGCACAGTGCCATTTGGGGAGAACACTGGAGTCTGGGACATGGTACCAACATCCCAGAGACACAGTCTGCTCAGATCACCTGTCAGCTGACTACTCATTGCCAGGGCAGCAGGGTGAGTTGGAGCATCCCTGGCCATCCATCAGAACTTCCATCTCCTCCATTTCCCTCTGCCCAGAGGCAGTGGGACCCCCACAGAGGTTCCAAAGGGCCAACAAGAAGAGGCAAAGATGATCGGCCTACACTTCCCATCACTGTTGCCTGTGACCTTCAGAGCAGGTCCTGATGTGGATTCACCGGCACCCTGCACCAGGCCCATCTCGCTCCTGCTGGAGATTCAGTCCTGTCGGTCCATTTCTGACCATCGTTCTCTAGTGGGGGTTTCGGTTTTGTGATTTCACAATCTGGCCAAGATGAACGTGGCAGGAAGTCCCCCGCTCGCTCCCAAAGCATCTCACTGAGAAAAGGAAGTCGTTTTGCACTGATGTGCTATGAACAGAGGGTAAGAGACCGGGTGTCATGCGTGATCAGCCATCTGTGACCCAGAGAGACGAGAAACGCTTCCCCCCAAATCCACCAGAGTCGGGACCAGAGTTAACACCCTGGTTTCCGCCCCGGCCGGTGGCTCCGTGGGTTGGAGCGTCGCCCCTGCACACTGAAGAGTTGCGGGTTTCAGCCACTGTTGGGAAGCCTGCAAGAGGCAACGGATCAATGTTTCCCTGTCATATCAATGCTTTTTCTCTTTCCCTTCCTGTCTCACTAAAAAGCAATGAAGAGTCCCAGCTCATGTGGCTCAGTGGATTGAGCACCAGCCTGCGAACCAAAGGGTCACCGGTTCAATTCCCAGTCAGGGCACATGCCTGGGTTGCAAGCAAGGTCCCCAGTAGGGGGCGCTCGAGAGGCAACCACACATTGATGTTCTCTCCCTCTTTTTCCTCCTCCCTTCCTCTCTCTCTAAAAATTAATTAATTTTTTTAAAAAGCAATAAAGAAATGTCCTCCGATGAGGACAAAACAATATCCACGTCTACCACTTTCTCACTAAAATCCATTTACTGCCTGAGAAACCAAGCCTCAGGGAAGCTCCGAGGCTGGCCTTTCTCCCGCCCACCGTGGAACGTTCCAGGGATTAGTGTAAAGAGGACGTTCCCGTGATCCACGCCTTCTCAGTCTAAAAAACAACAGTCCGGGCCAGAATTAATTCGTTCTGCCATTTATCCAGAGCATTTTTTTCTCTGCCAAAAGTGCCAACCCTTCCCCAGAAAGCCGGGGGGCACCATGGGGGTATCCGCCCTGCATTCAGCAAATAGGAGCCCCAGGAATACAGCCAATTCCCTGCCGTTGTCTCATTTCCTCGGCTTGGAAATGCTGTGCTTGCCACTCTAAACGGGGAAATAAATATTTGCAGATTAAAGGTTTCATTTCATTGCAAATGTTCCTGGAGATTAAATGCCATTTTAATCACGTTAGTTTATTTCTNAGAGGACGTTCCCGTGATCCACGCCTTCTCAGTCTACAAAACAACAGTCCAGGCCAGAATTAATTCTTTCTGCCATTTATCCAGAGCATTTTTTTCTCTGCCGAAAGTGCCAACCCTTCCCCAGAAAGCCGGGGGGCACCATGGGGGTATCCGCCCTGCATTCGGCAAATAGGAGCCCCAGGAATACAGCCAATTCCCTGCCGTTGTCTCATTTCCTCGGCTTGGAAATGCTGTGCTTGCCACTCTAAACGGGGAAATAAATATTTGCAGATTAAAGGTTTCATTTCATTGCAAATGTTCCTGGAGATTAAATGCCATTTTAATCACGTTAGTTTATTTCTCTGGGCACGTCACATTTGCACGTACTCATCCCGTGACGGGGAGAGGAGGCCCCGCGTGCCAGCTGGGGCCCACGTCCTGTCCCGCCCTCGTCCCGGAGTGAGCCTGGCTCCTTGAATCAGAACCTGTGTATGGCGGCCGACTAAGTGGTGTTCGTGGTGGAAACTTTCAAACGGGAGCTTGGGGAGGCTGAGGTGATGCTACCCCAAAACCTCTTTGTGCCTCATCGAGGTGAGAGCCACCCACAGGGCACTGAGCAGCGACTGCTCAGATCTGGGGGGACCAGGCAGAAACAGTGGCCACTGGCTGCAGATCCAGCCCGGGCTTTCCTCTCTCAGGGCAAACAGGATGTTCAGGCTGTTCTCATGGACTTTCCTCCAGCCTGGGGCATGCCTCGGCGCAGTGAGGTCCTGGGGGGAGGCGCCCCCCCTCCCCGAAGGCCTAGAGCAGATGCACGGTATCCTCACAATGGATCCAATGTGTCCCTGTTTGCTGTCTCTTTTGATCCTCTCCCGGGCGGGCCAAAAACAACGGACAGCAAGGACAGAACAAAATTTACTTTCAGGCAGATTCAGGTTTGGTGGTGTTCAGAATTCTGTTCTTTATGATGGATCATTGGTGCCCCCAGGGAGGCCCTGCAAGATGCCCTGGCTTCCACAGACCCTGGTGCCAGGGGGCCGAGCTGCCCCCCAGCTACCTGAGCACCGGGCTCTCTGAGGTGACACCCAGGTCTGCTGTGTAGGGGCACCTCCTGTGTCCCCTGTCAATTCTTCATTGTTCCCCTGGCCTTACGAAACTGAAGCCTGGACTCCTGGCTCCTGGGAGGAAAGGCCCCCACGACAGCCTGACCCTGTCGGCTCCCTCTGATTAGAAACCACGTGGAAAATGCCCCTCCAGATGCGTCTGTCCTCACCCAGCCCCCTGAAAGCAAACGAAGCCCTCGCCCCGGCTCACCGGCTTGCTGTTGCCTGCAGAACGAAGAACCGCTGTTCTCCGGGGACGGGCGCAAGTTCTTCTTCGTGAGAGCGATCCCGCAGGGCGGGCAGGGCAAGTTCTACCACATCGCCGTGTCGTCCTCTCAGGTGAGAGCCGGGAACCGGCGTGCCGGCTCGGGGGCTGCCTCCGGTGGTGACCGCCCGGAGCGCGCTTGTCCCCTTCTGAGTCCCCAAGGCGAATCCCGGGCACTGAGAGTGGAAGGGGCAGGACGGGCGCTGGTCCAGGTCAGAGGTCCCAATGGGGTCGTGGGTCACACTGTGCCCTTTATTGTCACCAAATACAAGTGACACGAATGACAGATTCTGAGGGGATTCTGGTGTCCATTGGGCGTGAGCCCGAGGACATGTGTCTACTACTTGATATGACAGTTCTGCCCCTGCCAGCCTGTCCTCTCCACCTGCGGGGTGTCCCCTACACTCTGTCCTGGAGGCCAGGGACCCCGTGCACGATGGTCCCCATGGTCCAGCCTCCCAAGCTGCCCCACCTCAGCCAAACTCAGGTATTCATCTGTCACGCTGCCACTGGGTGGCAGTCACTGCCCTGAATCTGGGGTCTGGTTCAGAGAAGGGCAGCACATGTCTGAGCGGACAGTCTAGGACAGCCGAGGGACTGTGTCCCCGGCAGCGCGGTCCCCCGGGAGCCTGCCCACGTCCTCGAGGGCACTCCCTGGAACTGAACGTTCAGGAACACGGCCCTCAGGAGAGGAGGGGGGGTGGCATTCCTGATTTTCAGGAACCCTCACCCTGGGTGTGTTTTCCATTTGTGAGAGTCTAAGTTATGGGGGCCTGGGGCAGGCAGGTAAAACTTTATTTAAAATAAAGTTCTCAGAGTCCCGGCCGGCTGGTTCAGTGGGTTGGAGCATCATCCCGTGCACCAGAAAGGCCGTGGGTTCGATTCCAGGTCAGGGCACATACTTACGTAGGTGCAAGCTAGATCCTTGGTAAGGGTGTGTGTGGGAGGCAACCAATCAATGTCTCTCTCTCTCTCTCTCTCTCTCTCTCTCATCCATAAACATATGCTCAGGTGAAAATTTTTTTAAGTAAATAGTGTTACCAGAAATCATCTCTGGCTGGAGAGTAGAATGCTCATGTTTATGATAAGGCCCAAAGGGGCAGTGTCGAAAGCCAGATTCCAAGCGTGTCCCCGAAAGAACAGCATGCACAGAACAGGAGGGACTGGGGGTGACTCTGTGACAGGGGCCGGTTTTCTCAAAGGCTGAGTGAGGTTCAGGTGTCCCGTGACCACTCCACTTAATCGCGTGTCCCAGGGGGCCGGCAGACTGGCTGACGGCCATCCGGTCATAACTGGGGGCTTCATTCTGAACCCCGATTCCCGAGTTTTCTCGGCATGGGTTACTTTCGTCAAGATCCAAACATGCTTCGAGGTCTCCACTCATCCCCGGACTCGGGGTTTCTCCACGTGGCCAGCACGTGCCGGGGACCCTTTGAAACATCCCAGCGGGAAGTGGGGCCCCCCACCCGCCCTCTGGGTGGGGCGAGCCCGGTGGGCGGCACCCCCACCCCAGCACCCAGGGGCTCGGGACAGGGGCCCCGTGCCCCGCCCCTCACGCCAGCCTGTCTGTCCCAGCCCAACAGCAGCAACGACAACATCCAGTCCATCACCTCCGGGGACTGGGACGTCACCGCGATCCTGTCCTACGATGAGAAGCGCAACAAGATGTGAGTGCGCGTGTGCGGGGTGGCGGGGGCAGGCGGCCGCCAGCGCGGGGAGCAGAAGCCACATTCGGGGGTCCTCAAGCCTCTGGGAGCCCGCACCCCGCTGAGTGCCTTCCCAGCAGCCTCACTCCACACGAGGTTGGGCGAGGCCGGCCTCTTCCCTGCCCATCCCCCGCCCCCACTTCCAAACTCAACAGGCCAAGAGGAAAAGAAGTGATTTCTCCCCAGCGTTCGGGCGGGAGCAGGTGCGGCCGGGGTTCATCTGGGCCGAGGCGGGTCCAGGCCCACCTGGTCTTCATCCACCCTGATGAGGGCCCAGGGCCCGGCTCTCCCCGTCGGGGCTCCGAAGGGGAAACAGATGATGGGAGTTACTCAGCCAGGGTTTCCGTCTGGGGTCCCTCCCCTCCGGAAGGCTCACACCCTGTAGAGAGATTCCCGCACCCGAACCCTGGGGCACCCGACCGCCACCGTCCGCACCCCTACAGCAGAGCCCGAGGGTGGGTGTGGGGACACGGCCCCGGCAGGAACACAGGACCGGCGGCCCGAACCTGCCTGGGGCCCACTAACGCCTGCACCCCTGCCGGTCGCCGCAGATACTTCCTCAGCACGGAGGACCTACCCCGGAGACGGCATCTCTACAGGTACGGCCCCCCCCCGCCAAATGTGCAGTGGTGCCCAGGCTCAGTGGGCATCCGGCGGGGGGGACTTCCAGCCACACGGGGGGTCAGCCAAGAAAGCTCCCCCCAATGAGCAGCTACGGGGGGCCGGGGAGAAATAACAAAAAGCGCTCAGGCCCCCCAGTTTGAAGCTGTGTTTGTATTGCTGCTTTTGGCCAACTGAGTTCCCCCCACCCCACCCCACCAAGTCCTTTCTCCCAGTGCCACCGGGAGGGACTCCAGCGTCCCTCCCTCTTTACTGTTAGTCAGTAAAGACTGGAAGGGCGGTCCTCCCTGGTGTTCCGGAGGGGCAGCCCGGTCTAGGGGCAGGAGGCCAGCTCTGCTGTCCCCGTGGCACGGCTAGCTCTCTGTGTGACACTCAGTCAGGTCCTATAACCTAAAAAAGCGGCAGGGGGCGGGGAGGAGGGGTGAGGTTTCCCAGGGCCTGGCCCTCTCCAGCACAGACCCTCTCGGCCACCCGGTCACCATCCCAGCTGGAGTGTCTGGCTCTGAAGTGAGATGCACGCAGGTGGGAATGGGAACTCGGTGACCTCCCAGGGCTTCCCGGGCCTGCAGGTGGCAGCGGGTCACCCCCAGTGCACACCTCAGCAACTCAGAAGGCCACCGCTCCTAAGGGCTGGAGGCGGGTGTCCCCTAGCCTGGCCAAGCCGAGGCCTGGTGTCCCCTCTCCCAGGCGGTGACTGTGCCCCCTGCCATCCTCCGGGCCATCACAGAGTTGCTTGTGCACTGGGGCGGGGGGAGCGGGGATGGCAGACCCGAGGAGTCACAGCCTTGTCCCCGCGGCAGACTGTCCATCAGGCACGTGTGTCAGATAACTCAGAGCAGTCTGCCACCACGCTTGTCAGCGGCGATCCCCACAGACTGCCGCTGTCCCTCTGCCTGGCACCCTTGGGAGGGTGTCCTCTCTCTCCCTGAATCAGCTCTGCTCTCGTAGCCGGGTTTTTGGCTGGGGCCTCACAGAGTGCACACAGGGACCTGCTCCAGGCGCACTGCAGGCTCCCAGGGCTGCTCTCAGGTTCCGGGGACACAGGTCCAGCCTTTCAGACATGAAATCACTGGACATAGCGGCCCCACGGGTCCCAGTGTTCGGGGTCCACTGAGTAGGGAGCCAGGTCCCATGCCAGTGGCCTGGGAAACAGCCAGCACGCAGCACGGCGGGGTTTCTGGGCTTCCTGCCTGTCACCTGCCAGGCCCTGGGAGGGATTCCCAGATCCGGGGACACCTGTCCTCAAGAGCCAATCGCATGCTCAGAGGGACAGATGTGAACACCAAGTACTAGATAGTGACACCAGGCCCTGCTGTCCCCACATCAGAGTCATGCTCGGGCAGCATAATAGTGCAGGGGACCGAGGAGACAGTTCATAGAGGGACCGTTGGGAGGGCCCCAGCAGGGAGGTGCGGGGAGAGGGCCCTGCCCACCACGGGGAGGGCAGGGACCCTGGGACACCTGGGTGGGAATTTGGATCTGGCCTGGGCGGGATCCTCCCGCAGGCTCACGCCACCGCCTCTGCCCCCGCAGCGCCAGCACGGTGGGCCCCTTCAACAGGCAGTGCCTGTCCTGCGACCTGGTGGGCGACTGCACCTACTTCAGCGCCTCCTTCAGCCACAGCGCCGACTTCTTCCTGCTCAAGTGCGAAGGTGGGTCCCCGCCGCGGTGGGGGGCGTGTGGCAGTCTGGTGCGGTGCGGGTGTCTGACGTGTGGGAAGGGTTACAGGCGGCCCTACCCGTGCCGCGTCCATGAATCCCAGATGTGTCTACATTTTCCATTTAAAAAATCTCCCGTGAGCTCACTGGGGTGAGGGTCTCACCCACTGATGCACCTTCACCATCGATAAAGGCAGCAAAACGATTTCAAGGATGGGCTCCTGCAGCGCAGTTAAGGAACGAGGTTACGGAAGGGAAGTCTCAGGCCTGGCCGGTGCGGCTCGGTGGGCTGGAGCGTCCTCCCATGCGCCAGAAGGTTGCGGGTTCGATCCCCGGCTGCGGTGTGTATAGGAGACAACCGACGGATGTTCCTCTCTCTCTTTCTCTCCCTCCCTCTCTCCCCACCCTTTCCTCGCCCTCTAAAACCAGTGAACATACCCTCCGGTGAGGATTATTTTAAAAATCAGACACAGTTTCTGCCTTCAGGGAGACCTGTTGTCGACTTGGGGAGGACACTTCACAGAAATGTCACTTCATGGGGTCAGAGAACCGTAGGAAGATTGGGGGGAGCTGGGAGAACCAGGAGGAACGCTCCAGTCACGCACCAGGAACTTGGCTGGAGCCGACAACATGCTTTGAATGAGACATTGTCCTTGACTCGGGGGTTACAGACACGAGGCAAGACTCTGCCACTTTAGGGCCTGGGAGCCGACCTGGAAGTCCCGTGGTCCCCTCCTCCCTTCCCACTGACAGAGCCCACCCCCCAGGGACCAACGAGAGGGCTGAGGCACGAGCTGTGCCCAGAAGCACGTGGCTGGTCGGGGGCCTAAAATCGGTATTTTCGTGGTTCCTGCAAACCCCAGGTGCCGGCGAACTCGGCTTTTGCTCTCTCCGTGCAGCAGGGAAACCAGCGTGTTTATTGATCATTTTCCATTAAACGTCCCTCCTATAAACCCAAGCTAATCAGGCACTGGCGGAGCCTGAGACACAAGAGGGCATGCCTGCCCCCCCCACCCCCCGCAGGTCTGCCCCTCTACCCCGAGCTGCTCTGAGGTCCGCAGCTACCTGGGACTTCCTGCTGCCCCCCCCCACGCCCACACCACACTGCCACCACTGCCCACCAGACCACCCCAGGGCCACAGGGGACTGGAGCGTGCAGCTCTAGAAGTTTCTCTGTGACGCCCAGTGTTTGCCAGACACGGGCCAAGTGCCAGGTGTGGAGACAGGCCCGGCCCTCAAGGAGCCCCAAGTCTGGTCAAGTCAGCAACCCCATGACACCGGCCCAGGGGACCCTCACAAGCAGGGAGCTGGCATTGGCTTGGCGATGGGGGGCTACCTCACCCACGCGACGGGTGCCGACCGTTGGGGGAGTCCAGGCCACGGGTCCCATGCTCCAGCAGCTTCCTCTCAAGGGGACAGACAGCCACCGGAGCGCAGTGAGGGGCGGGATGGGGCACAGCGTTTGGGGAGAATTACTGGTGCGGCAGGGGACAGGCAAGGGACTGCTTGGTCACCAGTCCCCAGGGGGCGGAAGAAGGGCAGATGGTCCTTACCAACCAGGGGGCCACCTGGGCCCCAGATGCCTCAGCACCAAAACCGTGTGACGACAGAGCCTGCCGTGGAGAATTGTCATCCAGACCGAACCGTTTATCATGTTGGTGAAGCGGCGACGAGGTCCGGCGCTGGTGGGGACGGTGTTCATGGTGGTGTGGCCGCTGCTGTTCGTGCTGATGGTGGCGGTGGTGGGGACGATGATGCTGGTGACGGTGATGCTGGTGGTGGTGATGTCGCAATGGCGACGATATTGACGATGGTGGTGTTGATCCTGAAGACGAGGATGACGTTCTTGTCCATGATGGTGGCGATGATGGTGGGGGTGTTGCTGCCGTTCCCCTGGTTCCGACTCAGTATCTCGGAGGCGGGGCCTTCAGCCCTTCCTGCCCGTTCTCTGTAGTGGGAGAAACTTCACCTCTTGTTTCCGAGGACTAGACAAGGGAATGTACATAGGGGTCAGTTAAGGGCCACCAAGTGTCCATTCTGTGCAAAAAGTAGGCCAAAACGACCGTATTTTATTGTGGAGCACGTCTGTGGACAGCAGACTTTTATACACTTCTGGGTACAAGGAGGAAATGACCTTCGTGGCCGGCTGGTGTGGATGTTGAGCGTGTGGGCCAGGACCCGACCACCCTGGACGGAGCGGAAGGCTTGCTGGGGCAGAGCACATCACCGTGCGGAGAAAGGAGGGCGTCTGTCCCGACTCACAGCCGGGACAGAGGTCACCACTGTGCCCAACAGTGACAAGAGGATGGCTCTTGCTTGCCTGGGACTCTTTTCCCTGGGGGCGGGGGGGCAGACACCCTGCCCCCCTAGGTCCTAAGCATGGGTCTCCCTAGGTTCCCCAGCTGCCGCTGAGGAATGTTTACATTACTAATTATTGTGAATAGCGGCGCTCATCTATTTTGCCCCGGCAATGGCCAAGAACATCAGCTTCCTCTGGTACTTGAAAAGGACACGATTGTCCACATCGAACACACGAGGAGACCGCAGCTCGGAAACCGGGGTCCCGCAGCGGTGAGTGGGAGATTCCAGGTGAGACGTCTACACACTCCACTGCCTCCTGCCCACGCCACCCCTTCAGCGTCCTGACGCCCGGCGCTCGCAAGCGAAGTGCAATGGATTTGTTGCAGCAACAAATTGGACGGAATGGTTACGATACGTTCCCATAGGGAATATTATACCTCTGGTGAAAAAGATGGACCACTTTTTTTAAAAGACTTTATTTATTTATTTTTAGAGAGAGGGGAAGGGAGGGAGAAAAACACCAATGTGTGGTTACCTCTCACATGCCCTCAGCTGGGGACCTGGCCCACAACCCAGGAACGTGCCCTGACCGGGAATCAAACCAGTGACCCTTTGGTTCTAAGGCCGGTGCTCAAGGCACTGAGCCACACCAGGCAGGGCTGATGTTGTACCACTTTTTCAAATCCTGTCTGTGGTGATGTATCAGCACTCACCATTCCTCAACAAGCCGCGTGCATGCAACGTTACAACGTTGCTATTACAACGTTGCTATTTGCCCCTGTCGGGAGGTACGTGGCTGCTGGCTCGTGAGACTGGGATGCAGTGTGCCTCATTGGGATGCACTGGAGGCTGGGGCGGGCACAAGCCTTCAGGAGCCGAGCAGGGCTGTTGAGGCCAGGACACACGGACATCACGCACTCGTAGGGTGGCCAGGAGTCGGAGCCGACCCAACCGTGCATCACACACGTAGTACAATATGGGTGGCGTATATATTGTTAGGAATGCATACCGTGGGGCAAAACTATCTTAAATATGCAGGGGTCCTGGCTGGGTTGCTCAGTGGATTGGAGCGTCGTTGCATGTACCAGGGTGTGGGTTCGATCCCCAGTCAGGGCACAGGCCCGGGTTGCAGAATCAGTCCCCAGTCGGGGCGTGTACGGGAGGCAACCAATCCGTGTTTCTCTCTCTCTCTCCTGCTCCTTCCTTCCTTCCCCTTCCCTTCCTCTCCCTCTAAAATGAATAAAAACATATCCCCAGGTGAGGAGGAGAACAAATTTAAATATGCAGGAAAGTGATAAATATTGTACTAACTTCAAGATAACAGCTACGTCTGGGAAGGGCGCCGGCTGAGAACGGGAAGGGTAACAGGTCGCCTCGAATCTGTGTGCGAATATTAAACCGAACGAAGGCATCCTGGCGTAACGCTAAGATTTGATAAAGCTGCCGATGCGCCTGCAGGTATTTTTCTGTTTTTATCCGCACGCTTCCAACCCTGGCTTCCCTGTAAAGGTGACACAGGCGCAGAGGGGCGTTTCTGGACCTTTGAGGAAGACGGAGGTTGCCTCTGGCAGGTGGAGGCAAAGGCGCCTTCTACGGACGCTTTGTGTCCCTTTTCTGGGTGTTCGATGTGTCCAGAAACGTGTACCAAGTTCGTGGATGTACAAGTGAGGAGGGACAAATCCAGGCGCCCCACTTTCTGGCGGTGCAGACGAGACGAATGTCGGGAAAACACTCCCCTCTATTCGGCGGGGCGGGCGGCACCCCCTTCGCAGAGCTGCCGTGGGTGCAGGACACCGATCGCTGGAACCGGCCAGCAGGTGCCTCTCCCCAGCAGGCGCCCCACCGATGACCGCCGTGTACATTGTTATTCGCGACAGAGGCGGTGCTCTGTCGGCAAGTTCACCCGCCCCGAAAGGAGCCGAGAAAGCAGGGCTTATCTGTTCTTTGACGTGAGCGCCTCCCCACCTCCCCGCCCCGTGTGGGGAAGGGGGTCCCCGAGCCAGGAAACGTACTTGGATTCAAACATTTGCCCCCAGAGCCGGCATCTAAATTCGTCACAGTGAGTGCCGTCTGTTTCGGTCTGAATCTATAGACCCTCAGACCGCTGCGGCCCGCCTCCCCCTCAGTGGCAGTCGCCTGGGCGAGCAGTGAGCCCGCAGAGCACCCGGTTCCATTTGGTTCCGGAGAAACAGCAAATAGCTTTTTGGTAGTAACTCCCAGCTGCCGCATGGGTCATAGGTACACGAAAAATATATGTTGTTTATCTGAAATTCAAGTGTAGCTGAAGCCTTACCCACGGGCGGATGGGGAAGGGAGCGTGGGGTGGGGGGAGTTCAGGGACCTCCGGGTGGAGTCTGGGCCCAGTCCCCGGGCTGCAGGGCTGTAGGTCTGACTCCCAGCTCAGCCAGGGCCTGGGGGAGCGGAACGGGGTGGCAGGGGTGGGGCTCTGGCTGAACCAGCCCGGTCCTGCCTCCCGGTGAAGCTGCGGACCCCTTTTCAGTTCATCATCCTCTTCAGGCCCAGGGCTGTGGTGTCCGGTCCGCAGCCTTTGCGTGGGTCTGGAAGCCCTCCCTGGGGTGGGGTCCACAGCTGGGACCCTGGCCCCGGCTCAGTCCTTTATTGTACGGCCCTTGGAGGTGGGTGAGAAGCTCTGATGACCGTCTCAGGAGGCTAAGCCTCAGCCATCCTTCTGCCCAAATTATATGCGCCCTGCGGCTTAGATGCAGCCGACCCGTGGGTGTTCGTAGCTTCCCAGAGTCCCCAACCTGGAGCAGAGACCAAGCAGCCATCCCGACCAGTGTCCCCAGCAGCTCTGTCTCCTTCTGTCCACCTGCCACCTGCCTCCCACCTGCCTCCCACCTGCCTCCCACCTGCCTCCCACCTGCCACCCACCTGCCTCCCACCTGCCTCCCACCTGCCTCCCACCTGCCTCCCACCTGCCGCTTCCTCTCTCCCCATACATTCTCCCAAGCCCACCAGGACCCTGAGGGGCGGCTGCCCGCCCAGTGCATGCTGTGAATGTTGTCAAGCGCCACCTGGACCCCGACCCTGGTCCAGAGGCCGGGAGTCACGGCAGACAGGCGGAGTCCCAGAGTCTGTCCCCTCGGGCTGCCTGGTGCTCAGCTCAGCAGAACGGATGACGAGCGAGTGTGCTGGGAACCTGAGCTGCACGGCGCTGACATGACAGTGCCTGTCAGGGCCCCTACGGGGACGGGGAGCAGGCTGGGGGGGCCATGCCCCCTGCAGGACCCGCCTATCCCTGTCCCCGAGTGGAAACCGTGGCTGGGTGGGCGTCTGGAGGAGACGGGTGAGCAGAGACTTCACTGAAGAGAAAGACAAGCCCTGCCTTTGCCTGGGACAGAGATTTTGGGCAGAGAGAAGAGGGCACGGGGGACAAGCTGGGTGTCCTTCGGGACATCAGAAAAGCCAGCTCACTGGGGCAGGGCACAGTGGGGGAGGGATGGGCAGAGGTGACGAGGTCCCAGCCTGCCCCTTCCTGTGCTCTCAAAGTGATACGAAGATGACCCTGATGCCCTATTTCTTTCTGGGATCCCCATGGACTGAAGTGACTGAAGGAGTGACCCCTTCTTCCTGGACGGCCCCTTCCCTCACCCTCCCCGGGGTTCTCAACTCGGTGGCCGCCGAAGTGCCCGGGGGGAAAGCCAGGACACAATTCAGCATTCGCAAAGTCATCTTGTCAGTACTCATCTGTTCTCACCAAGTGTCACAAGGGGCCCGCGGAGGGAGTGACACCTTCTGGGGCAGCCGACCGAGGCAGCGTGGAAAGGGTGACACAGGACGGAGACCAGAGTGACTCCCTAAACTCAGTGACGCCAGCGTGGGGCTGGTGTCCGGGCGGCAGAAATGAAATTATCGGGATGTAGGGCAGACGATGCTTCGTTCAGCGACATTTCGAGGCATCTCAGTAATCCAAAGCATACACACTGCCCTGCCCCGGTGCCCCCTGGGTTGGAACGTTGCCCCACAAACCAGAAGGTCTCAGGCTCCATCCCTGGTCAGAGCACAGGCCTGGGTTGCGGGTTTGGTCCCCAACTGGGGTGCATACAAGAGGCAACTGATTGATGTTTCTCTCTCTCAAGTCAATAAGCATCTTCAGTGAGGATTAAAAATAACTAAATCCCACCCCCAGGGCCCAAGTTCGCAGACGTGTGAGTTGGGCCTGGGCTGGGGTCCACCTGGCGCCCTCAGACCCACTAACAGCCTCTTCTTGTTTCTTTCCCGGCTTCTCCTCTCGGCCGACACAGGTCCTGGCGTCCCCATGGTGACCGTGCACAACACCACAGACCAGAAAAGTAAGTCCTTTGGGTCTTTCTTCGTCTCCCTGTGACTCGGGGGAAGGAAGCAGAGCCGGGCTATGAGACAGCCCAGCCACCGTTTCCACTCAGGGACAGGGACGGGCGGGTCCTTGGGGTTCAGAGTGCACCCCGTTGCCAGAACTGCTGAAACGTGATGGAAGGAAAAAGCCCCAGCCCCCAGCCAGAGGCCCCACCCCCACCCAGCCGAGGTGCCTCGTAGGCGACACTCTGAGCCCCAGCCTTGCTCAGCATGCCCCCTTATGACCTGCCTTGGGGACGGGGCTCGGTGGCACCTCAGGCTCACGAGGGGAGGGGCTCCACGCCCGTGCTGCTGTGGGGACGCACTTTCTGGGGGCCCCCGAGGAACCCATACCTCCTTTTTTTTACTTGAAGGGACCCCATGCAGGTTGACATGGGATGTCTTTTCACTTTCTTAAGAAAATGCACCTTCTCTCTCATTTTGAGTTTGTGCTAAAACCTACAGGGTCATAGCTCGTTTCCTGACTGTTTCCCTTCCCAAAACTCTGTGGGCTGAGGAAAGCTGAGCGGGAGGTGGAGTCTGGTCACTTCCTGGCCCAGGTTGTGCATGCCTGACATGAGAAGTCACAACTGAGGGATGCAGGGGGGGCTGGGGGCACGGAACTCGGTGCACCCTTTCTGAAAATTCCCGCGGATGGTCGGGAGGCACCGCTAACCTACCGAAGGCCCCCATGCAAGTGAGAGATGATTCTCCTGGGAAACCAAACTGCCACTTCTTGTCACCTGTTTGGCTGGTTAGTGGCAGTAACCCAGCAACCCCAGGGTGCCGACAGACCAGAGTGCGGGTGCTCAGCCGTCCGAACGCCGCTGGGGAGCCCCCTAAGTAGAGGGGTGCTTTTAAGAAGCATCCTCCTGTTTGCCTTCGGTCCCTCCCATGACCAGTTTCCTGAGGCAGAGAGGGCCCCGTGCAATAAGAAATGAGAAGTTCTGTGCGCGCAGCTGAGGGTGTGGGCATTGGAGCCCCGGGTTCCAGACCCGGTTCAAACTCTGGGGCTCTTCCGTTCTGGCCTTGCCTGTCACTGCATTGGTTGTTCTCAGTAGGGTCCCAAATGTCCAAGAACATTGACTGGAGCCTCCAAATTCAGCCGGGAAAGGAACGACTAACGTGCCACCCCCCACGGGAAGGAGGATAGGGCTGTGTTTTTTTTTGTGCAGGGTCTGACTGAGACCCAGACGCAGAGGTCTGAGGGAGCCAGGAAGACCTCCCAGGTGGGTGTCCCTGTGTCCCTGTCTCGCACGGTGCTCGAAGTGCCACCGCTTGCTCTCATTCCTGTGGCTCAGGACAAAGGCTTCTCTTAAGTTATAAAACACTGTTGCCCTGGCTGGGTTGCTGAGTGGGCTGTGGCGTCGTTTCAGACACAGAAAGGTTGTGGGTTCGATTCCGGCTCAGGGCACATGCCTGGGATGTGGGTTTAATCCCTGGTTGGGCGCATTGGGAGGCAGCCAGTCAATCTCTCTCTCTCTCTCTCTCTCTCTCTCTCTCTCTCAAATCAATAAGCATGTCCTGGAGTGAGAATTTTTAAAAATTTATCTTTAATATAAAGAGCCGCTGTGTCCATTCAGGTTTTATTTGGCCGTGTGTAGCAGAAAATTCAAAACAGCAGCCGCTAGAGGCCCGTGGGCGACGTTTCTCTCTCCCCAGTCGCCCCTTCCTCTCCTCCGGCGTGCGGCGTCCGGGGTGGGGGGAGTGGCCTGTTCTGCATTTGGGCAGGAAGACCGGAGAAAGGGAGAGCCCATGGGCGTCCCAGTGACTGGGACGAGAGACGTGGGTAGCTTTGGTGGGATTTCCGTGTTGAGACCGAGAAGTGGCCGATGCCATGCCCGTGGGCAGGAGGCCTCCCTGGAGGAGCAGCTTCGTGGGACCCTGGTCGGGTCGGGGGCAGGGGGACCGGAGGAGAGAAGGTCGGCGAGGGCTGAGGTCCCCTCTCCCAAATGGGAACAAGGGGATGAGGGTCGGATGGCCTGCGGACACGTCCCCGGCCGCGGCCTGTGGAGTCCGACTCCAGAAGGAGCGGGGACAGAGGGGCATGCTTCGTGCAGACAGGCCCAAGCAGAGGTGACCCTCCCGGGAAGGGTCTTCACCGGGGGCCTCAGGCACCGAGAGTCCCCATGACAGGGTCAGGACGCTGACGTTGGGAGGACTGAGCCAATGAACTTCCCCTTCTAATGCCAGCCACTCGGAGTGTCCCTTTGGCACAGTTGCACGGCCACCGTGTCTCATGGGCCAGCCTGCCTGAGGCTCCCGAATGTGACCCCCTGACCAGGCCTCTCCGATCAAAACTCCAGACACCAACCTCAGTTTCCACTGACAGCACGGAGTCCCTGCTGGTGTTTGAACGGGGCACTCGAAGGGACAGACCCACCCAGTAAGCCAGGAAGGCCGCTGGGACCGGCTGGCAGGAAGGCCAGAGCACCCGGGGGAGGTGGAGTCTGGGCAAATGGACGGCCTTGCCTGCCAGCTGACATGCAGCCTGTCCTGTGTGACAGTGACAGCCTGGAAGCCAGAGGACACTGCCCCGCATGTGTGTCTGGCTCTGAGGGAGGCCAGCCGTGCGCCCACCCCAGCCCCGCTCGGAAATCCGACATCACTGTTTCAGAATTCTCTGTCCCCCCTGCCCTGTCCTGGCGACCCCAGAGCCACCCTGGGAACACGGGGCACCTTCCCTTTAGAAATGCTTCTCCATGAACAGAGCCCGCGGGCTGTTGGCAGGAGCGACTCTGAATTATTTACGAGCCGTTTCCTTAAGAGCTTCATTGGGGTTGGGAGTGAAGCGCCTCCGTCCGGGCGCCCCAACAAGCAAGGTGCTGGGGCAGAAGATCCAGTGCCACCCTGATGAGGTCACTCGGCTGGGCCTTTGTCATGAAGCAGAGCCGGCTCCCTCTGGCCGCTGGCATCGAGGCGGGGCTCTCACAAGGTTGTCCCAGCTGCGGTCTTTTCGGCAGCTGCCCCTTGGCTCATGGGCCTCTGCCTGCTTCTTCCTGAATAACCACCCACGGGACGTCCCCTCTTCTCGCAAGTAGGGAGGGACACGGGAGAGGCCAAGAGGTGACGGAAAGGGTGGAATGGTGGTCCCGTCAGGCCCCTGGGGGGTCTGTGTGTCCCAGGCTCCGCTCATGGTGGCCTTCCCCGAGGGTGGGGTGGTGGTCAGTGTGCAGACAGCTCCTTCGAGAGCAGAGGTGCACAGTGGGCGGGCCGGCTGATGCCAAGTGGAGACTGGGCGGAGCACATGGCATGTTTACCCCTCGGCCTTGCTCCTGTCTCCGGGGAATGCTGGGCATGCTCTCTGTGCATGCTCTCACACACACATGCACTCACACACGTGTACTCACACACACACATGACTTCCTGCAGAAACATGGGGAGTAGAGCAGGCTGCCCTTCTCCTTCAGGTCAGTTGCCATCGGGTTTCATGAGACTCTGGTCACTAATTTCCCAAAATTCAGCCCAGTGGTGATGTCCCAATGCCCAAACCAGTGGGGTCTGGGTAGAGCCCAGGGTCGGGGTGCTGTGCCGTGTCTGCCTCTGGGCGCAGCCGGGGAGGCGGCCCCCAGAAACAGGCTTTGTGTCTCCGCATCGCATAATAGCTAATTCCATGCGAAGCTGAAGGAGGCTCACGTTTAATTAAGGAGTGGCCATCCAGCTGCTGCAGACTGGGGGCGCCCACAGCCCCCCTGCATCAAAGCAGAGTCCCTGAGGGGACGGGCGGTCTCATTTCCTCTGCCCAGCCGGCCCTCTCTGAATGCAATTATGGGGACAAATAACATGGCTTAACCCAGCTCCCTGCGGGACCACCCGCTCTCTGCTGATAAAGCCAGTTGTGTGGGCAATCTCGAAGTGAGAGATCTCATATTGAACTACATTTAATAGTCTGCTGCCTTGGTGCCTTTCTGTGAAGGATGGGAATTCAAGGGGGCGGTGGGGGGGGAGCTATGCAAATGCAGGTGCTGAGTCGTAGCCCAGGGTGGCCCCACGTGACACCGCAGCTCCGAGTTGCGGGAATTGCACACGGGCACTTTGGTGGCAAGTCTGCCTTCGGTTACCTTCAGGCCAGCTTCACTTGTTCCCTGCAGGCGGGCAGCGGAACAACAGGCCCCTGAGCGTGCCGCCTCTCCTTCAGGGTCAGCCCTGGAAGCGGCCGAGTGAGATCGGGACTTGCAAATTCAAATGCACCCCAGAGGAAGAGGGGTGCAGGTCCCACAACTGTGAGGGCTCCGTCCGGCCCCCTTCCATGGAAAACCAGGGCCAGCCAGGGCAGCCTTGCTACAGAGCCTTCCCGGCGGCGTGTGGGGCTGTGTCTCCGGGAGCAACGGGCCCGTCACTGTTCTTGTTGAGTGCCTGCAAATCCCACGCCTCTTTGGGAGTGGCCATTTCTTAGCACGACCCACATTTGCACCCCCCCGGGCCCATGGCTGCCGCCCCTGGACTTATCTCACAGCAGACAGGCCACGACCCCCGGGTCTGGGAAGGCCGAGGCTTCTACATGCCTTGGCGGAGGCCCTGCTGGGCGCCTGCTGTTCCCACAGGGATAGCTCCGTGTTTCTTGTGACACTCGCTGGCCGTGACATGCATGAGGGGGTCGGCGTGACTGGACGAGCTCACGGGGGCACCCCCCGAAGATGAAATTCCCCGCTCACAGCAGCCCACAGGCTGTCCCCACAGGGCGGGCGGCTAACACCAGCCAGGAGCAAGGAAGTCACTGGGCTTTGTTACCTGTCAGAGGGTGGAATGCGGTGGACTGGCCGTCTCAGGAGAGGACTGGAGTGGAGGGCGAGGGGCTTTTGAGCCGATAGCAGGGGTGGCACCTGTGTATCCTGCAGCCCAGGGGCAAGGTGGGCGCGCGTCCGGTGGGGCGCAGGGCTGAGCACGTCTCTGACCTGGAGGCTGAGGGTGAGGGTTGGGCTGGCAGCGGGTGCCCCTCCACGCCGAGGTCCCCAAAGCCAGAGACCCTGGTGATAAAGGTGAGAAACCGGGTCTTACCTTTCCCCGGAACGCCGGACGAAGACTCGGTGTAGGTGCGTAGGTGCATAGCCACCGGACGAGGTGGCTAATGTCTCCGTTTCATGGCTGCGTGATGGCAGTCACACCGGTGGCCGCCAGGACGGGCGTAGGCCTGAGCGGCGCGTTGCACGGGAAAACCCGTGCCTTCGGGAGAGGGTGGCGGATTCCGAATACACGGCCCTTTTCTCCCTCTTTCAGAAATGTTCGACCTAGAAACAAACGAACACGTGCAGAGGGCCATCAACGACCGACAGATGCCCAAGGTGGAGTACAGGCAGATCGAGATCGACGAGTACCGTGAGTAGTGCCCCCCGCCACCCCCCAAGAGGGAGGGCAGACCTCTGCCCAGAGTCGGCCCCACGGTCTCACCCACCCGTTCCCTACGTAGTTAGGAACGGCACAGGGCGCAGGGGCGCGCGTCCTGGTACGGGGAACCCAGGGGGTAGGACACCATATATTCTAAGGAAATATGTCACACACAAAAAGCTGGCCTGCCCACCTGGAGGACACCCTTCACTGGTTCAAACTTCCACACAGAATCCGGAGTCCTGGGATTCAGGTCCAGACTCGTGAGAATGCTCACATTAACTGGATAGGCATTTTTGTGCGGTTCTTTCGAAAGGAAGAACCAGAAACAAAACAAGACAATTTTAGATTGCTAGTGGAGGACGGACGGATGGATGGATGATGGATGGATGGATGGATGCAGACCTCAGGCCAGGCACCATAACTTGGGGGGCCAAGTAGGAGGTAATCGGGTGCTTCTTTCCCAGTTTATCACCACAGCAGAGCTCTGATCCCACAGAAGGCCCTCACATGCGGCCACGCGTGTCTGCCCAGGTCACGCCCTGGGAAGCGAGCCGGGTGGACCTCCATGGCCAGACTTCAGGTTCCTGACTCCCCCCACCCTGGCCACCGGTGGGGCCTTCNGAAGAACCAGAAACAAAACAAAACAAGACAATTTTAGATTGCTAGTGGAGGACGGACGGACGGACGGACGGATGGACGGATGGATGGACGGACGGACGGATGGACGGATGGATGGACGGACAGATGGATGGATGATGGGTGGATGGATGGATGGATGGACGGATGGATGGACGGACGGATGGATGGATGATGGGTGGGTGGATGGATGGATGGATGGATGCAGACCTCAGGCCAGGCACCATAACTTGGGGGGCCAAGTAGGAGGTAATCGGGTGCTTCTTTCCCAGTTTATCACCACAGCAGAGCTCTGATCCCACAGAAGGCCCTCACATGCGGCCACGCGTGTCTGCCCAGGTCACGCCCTGGGAAGCGAGCCGGGTGGACCTCCATGGCCAGACTTCAGGTTCCTGACTCCCCCCACCCTGGCCACCGGTCCACAGGCCTTCCGGAACCTTCCCTCAGGGTTTCCTCCCATCCACTGCTGCCTCCCACAGCCTCTGGGGACAGGTGGCCCTCCTATGCAGGATCCCTCCCTGTCCGGTGCTCTCTGCACCCCGCCGCCACCGTGACATTCCCCAAACTGCGGGTCACTAAAGGGCGATCCAGCCCCTCTTCCAAAGGTGCAGAAGAGACCCTCAGAGCCCAAGGAGCAGCCTGCACCCTCTCCCCCCGCTCCAGCACACGGCCGCATGAGGCCTCTTTCCAGGCTGAGGTTTCCATGGACGGGACAGGGAGGCTGCCAAGGAGCACCTGAAAGATGCCGCCCCGCGGACTTGCCTCTGTTACACTGCGTTGTGGTTTCCCGTCTCTGGAATGCGGTCTGCCCTTCCCGCCCTGGCCGAGCCTGCCCACGGGCTTATCAGAGGCAGGGAGCAGCAGACCAGGTTTTATGGCTGTTCCGTGATAAAGCCGGAGCCTGCCCCTCCGCTGTCCCCAGGCCGCCATCCACCCCATTTGCAAGTCATTAACATTCAGCTCCAATCTCCAAGGAGACCCGGTCAGAGCAGGCTCCCCAGCCTGGGGTGGGCCTACAGGAATCCCGTGGGGAAGGCCGCTAATTCTGATTTAATTGCTAATTTGGGTTCTAGTTAATGTCAATAAACAATTTCTATCTTGGGTGGGCAGCTTTGTCTGGGGGGCAGGACCGAGGAACTGGAGAGGAAAATTCCACACACATGCCCCCCACCCCACCTGCCAGTAGATGCCACAGTGACAGGCACCAGATCTGCACCAGCTCACCTCCCCATGTGTGTGCGTGTGTCTGAGTGTCCCAGTGTCCCAGTGTCCGAGTGTCCAGGTCCACCGGCGGGCACCCCTGCCCAGCACCAGCCTGCAAACAGTAAGGCTGTCAGCGCCTGCGGCTTTGGGCAGAGGGTCCCCACGGTCCCCAGCCTCCCCTCTGGGCTGCCACCCCAGCCTCATGGTAGCCACTGCATCTGGCCCTCTCCTCCTGGTCCCCACTTTCCCCAGGGCCCCTCCCCCACTGGACTGCACTTGTGCCCTTGGTTACTTCTCCCTGCCTGGATCCCCCCCCCGCCCCCCCTGCCACCACCACCACCTTTAGCCAGCTTTCGGTGAACCGTGTCTGTCCTGTTTTCAACTCACTGTGTTCGCAAGATGGAATGGAAACCTCGGCTGGAGAACCCCACAGGCAGCCCCACCCTGCCCGCGACCGGCCCTCCCAGGCCCGCAGCCCTAACCTGCGCCTGTGTTCTCTGTGTCCGCCAGGCCTGCCCGTCCAGATCCTGAAGCCAGCCACCTTCACCGAGACCACCCACTACCCCATGCTCCTGGTGGTGTGAGTACCCCGCCCCTTCCTTCCCCGGGTGCTGGCCGGGGCTCAGTAACCCCCAGAGAGACAAACCCAGAACCCGTAAACCCCAAGACAAGAGGGAGCCGTGATGTCGCAAAGTGAAAACTCAGGTTGGCCCTCAGCCAGGGTCAGGTTGTCTTTGTGACTGTAGGTGACCCTGTGCATCAAGGGACAGGGGGCTCTGTGCCCACCCCCACCCCCGCTGGGGCAGCGTGTCAGTGTGAGCAGGTCCACGGTCGGATTCCACGCCTCCGCGGCTGGTTTTCGGGCTCGGCCCCGGTCTGGAAATCCAGAGCGATTTCCCAGTGCACCCACAGGGCACGTGCTGTCCGTGGCTCACGGGGGGGCCCAAGCAGCAGCTGGCACTGCCCCTGGCCTGGCCCGCTGGTTGGGGCCGTGTTTCCAGCTACAAAGCGGCCTTGAACCCATGCACTGGCCAACAAAGAATTATTTCAGATATTCCTGTGCTAATGAGCAGGCCCCCGGGTTTAGAATGGCTTCTTAAGAGCTCTCTAACCTGCCCTGATGGGGGGGTAGGGGAGGGTCTGATCAGACCCCCCCGTCCCCCAGTGGGGAGCAGCCAGGCCCTCAGCAGGTGCCCAGGGTTGACTCGCCCCATGGAAGGGTCAGCCCATCCCTTCCTCCCTGTCTGGTCTTCCCCGAACTCTGCCTGTTGACTTGGAAGGGGGTCAGGGGGGAGCAGGGGCCACAGGGTGGTCACCCACCTCGGCAACAAACCTGATGAGCCGGCTGGGCTGGCCCCGTACACCCTGGCACCTGGTCCCAGACTCTGCAGTTCACCCGCTGTCCTCACTGTCCGGACTTGCACTTGGCCAAGAATCGCACGCACACAGCTTACACCTCACCCACCATACAGACACACACACCACATGCATGCACACAACACATGCATGCACACAACACACCATGTGCACACACATAACATACAGCATGTGTGTGCATACCATGCACATACCACATGCATGCACCCCACACAGCAGACACGTGTGCCACACCACATGCATGTACACAATACACATGCCACCTGCATGTCCACAACACACCACATGCAGCACACACCTCACACACCACGTGCACACACACAACACACATTCGGGTCCTTCTGGTCATTCTGAGTAGGCGGGTCTCCCAGTGGTCTTTCTGTTAGTGCGTCCATCCATGGAAACTTCATGTCTGCCCACGTGCATGGACGCAACATGCCAACATACCACACACAGCACACAGCAACACACAGCACACACCTCCCCCGCACCACCCCCGTTCTCCTGATGAAACAGATTTTCATCAGTCTCTCAAAGAAACCAAGGACAGTGTTCTCTCCCCCCGAATGCTGGTCTCTTCAGTGACCTCAGAGAGACCCCAGGGGCCCCCCACGGTCACCAAACTGGGGCACCAAGCCAGCGGGTGGCAGCCAGGGGGGGCGGCCCATGCTGGGTGGGCACAGCCGCCCGGGAGACCCTCCAGCCCCGGCCGGTCTGTTGCAGGGACGGCAGCCCGGGCAGCCAGAGCGTGGCGGAGAAGTTCGCGGTGAGCTGGCAGACGGCGCTGGTGAGCAGCCACGGGGCCGTGGTGCTGCGCTGCGACGGCAGGGGCAGCGGCTTCCAAGGCACCAAGCTCCTGCACGAGGTGCGGCGGCGGCTGGGCGTCCTGGAGGAGCGCGACCAGCTGGAGGCTGTTCGGTGAGGGTCGCCCCGCCCCGGGGCGCGTCCTGGCGGTGGCAGGGGGCGGGCGGGGGAGGCTGCAGGTGCCCTCGGACCCCCCCCCACCGCCGGCCTCTCTGATGTCTTTCTGGTCAGGGCCCATGTTTTGCGTTCAAAACAGTCCGACAGGAGTGTTTCCGTGGAGAAAGCCCGCCCTCCCCAAACACTCATTGGCTGGGTTGCTTCTCTGTTTCATGGATCAAAATGTGGCACAGAAACAGACCTCAGCCACTGTCCACCCACAGCGTTGACCCTCTTCACAAGGAGAGAGACGGCAAGAACATGAGTGAGGGTGGGTCAGCGTGACGCGCCCACCCAGGTGGCCGGTCACAAAACAGCTCTGTTTGGTCCCTCGTTCCGCCACACGCCTGTCTCGGTGTCAACGGGCCCAGCCGGGTGTCACCGAGACAAGAAAAGGCTGGGCACGGGAGCTCCAGGGGCTCACGATTACTGACTGGGGCTCACAGGTGCCCAGGAAAAGGGGCCCCAGGCCCCTGTGCCAGGCTGCGCCGGGCTCGCCGGGCAGGCAGGGAGTTTCTGTGGACGGATGTGCCGTGGATGGACGCACTAACAGACAGACCACTGAGAGACCCGCCTACCCAGAATGACCAGAAGGACCCCAACGGCGGCCTTCCTCGTGACCACGCAGCAGGACGCAGACCCCGGGCGTGTGCAGGGGCGGCACCCAGAGCCCGACTGCTGAGCGGTTGCCGACTGAGGGTCGGGAAGCTGGGCGGCTCACCCCACCCCCACCCCGCTGCCCCGCCTGTGGGCTTCCCAGGTTTGAAGGGTTCGCGTCACTGACTCCCCCGACGTGTTCCCCCGGGTTGCACAATGATGGCAGCTGTGGCATGTGTCCGGACGGCGGTCTTTAAGTGACTGTGGGGGAACAGATGCCCGCTCTCCTGTGGGGACTTGTGAGCGGGTGGTGGAGGGACAGGCGGCGTGTCCGGACCCCCATGTGCATCGCAGACAGAAGACGTGTAGGAGGGAGAAGGGTCCCCGGACTGGACAGCTCAGGAAGGGGCATCGGGGACATGCTTTTGCCTGGAAGTTAACGATCCACAGCTTCCCAACGTCCAGTGGGCTTTTTCACGAGGAACACTGTTGGCTCTGGAAGCCCCAGACGGGTGGCAGGCCCTAGGGCTGATGGTTCAGAGACCCAGGCCCTCAGCATCTGCCCCCTCAGCCGGCCACAGCGGCCTCCTCCTCGACGCATTGTCCTCATGTGCACAGGATGGCTGCCAAGAGCATGTCGTTGTGAACTTCATTCAGCGCCAGCAAGTGAAAAAGGGAACTACTTCCAGAAACTTTCAGAAAGGAAGGGAAGCGCCCAGAACAGCATTCCCGACTTCTCCTGCCCCCTCCGGAACCTCGCACCGGCAAGGACATGGGGGCGGTCACCCTGGGGCCAGCGGGGCCACTGGGGGCCCGGGCAAGGACAGAAAGGCAGGACGCTGTCGGGAAGCAGGTCAGGGAGGGGGGTGCCGAGTAGGCAGCCAGCTTCGTCCACCACGGAAGACGTCGCAGGCTGGACTCGGCGGCCACTACAGGGCTTACATCGCAGCCGGGAGGGGCCTGCCCGGCAGGGTTGACAATGCCGTCCCTACCTTGCTGTCCCTCCTGCCCCACCCGTCACTGCTTTCTCCTGTCCTCACTCACCCTGGTGGGACCCCTCCCCGTGGGGCACACAGGCCTCTCCAGTCACAGAATCACAGGCATCCTCCGGCCGCTGGGCGGAGTCCGGCTGCTCTCCTCGGAGCACGGGGTGCGCAACATATTCGAAAAACAAGGGGTTGATGGAAAGCAAGAGCAGAACCTGTTCCAGGTACCCTGTGTCAACACAGCGGAGCTGACAGTGTCAACCACTAAGCCGCCGAAGACTACAAGGACAGGGACGGGTAGCCGGTGGCACAGGTGGGACTCGTAAGCAGGCGGACTCTCTGAGGAAGCTGAGACCCAGGGGAACACCCCTTGGCTCTGTTTTGGACGGGGTCTGCATTTCCATTCGTCAGCGAGAAATGGCCCTTTTGATCAGTTTAAGAAACCGCAAGGCCAGCCCCGCACACCAGCTCGCCAAAGCTCCGGGCCCCTTCCAGGTCCCTACTGTCCCCCACCTCATGCTTTTGAGCCCGAGGTGGCACTTTCCATCCCTGGGGACGTGCGCCAAGTCCCCTCACGGGGCGAGCCAGGGTCAGGGAAAGGGACAGTCCTGTGATGGAAGGTGCAGCCCTACTAGTGTGGGACAGGCCTCAGGGCAAACAGCTGCCCAGCAGTGATCCTGGGGGCCAAGTCCCCGCCCCTAAGGGTGGGCAGGGTTTGCCTGGTGGAGCACGGGAGCTGCCCATTCCACACAGAACACACTGCGAGCCAGGACGGGGGGCCGTGCAGGGTGCCACATGGGTGGGCGGTGGAGGGGCAGGCATGCGAGCAAACCCGGGCTGGGAGCATTCAAACTGGAGCACTGAATAAAGGAAACACAGTTCAGGGACCCCCTCCCGGGAGCTGGGGACAAAAGACACCTTGGGTGGGGTGGGGTCCCCGCCACTCAAAGCGCCCTCACAGCCTCTGGGAGGGTCAGGCGTCTCGGGGTCCAAGCGAGGGCGGTGGCAGCAGAAGGACAGGGACCCCAGCACAGCCTTGACCGCTCTGCACTCGGGAATCTCAGTTGGCGAACCCTGTGCACCTGGGTGGCCTTCGGCGCCATCGAGAGGGGCCCTGAGGCTGTCACGGGGGCCAACAGCCTAGACACCAGCCAGATGGACGCAGTGAACACACGGGTCAGACTTCCAGCGTCTCCTGGGGTATATGGGACTCTCTACGCAGAGACGGCCGGGGACAGAGGGGCAGCCCCGCTGGGCCACTAACACCTGTTCTTGGGCTCCGTAGGATGATGCTGAAAGAGCCGTACATCGATAAAACACGCGTGGCCGTGTTTGGGGAGGTGAGTGTGCCGTCGGTCATCTGCCCCCCCGCCCCCAGTTCAGGGCCGTGTCCTGCAGGGTCCCTCACTCACCCGGGCCTGGTTCCGGTTTCCAGGGAGTGTCTCTGGTCCTGTGGCGTGCGAGCAATTATTTCTTTAAGAGCGAAACACCGAGAGGTGAAATGCATGGGGTTCCCTCGGGGAAACCGATGGGACGGGCTTTGTGTTTCGGAGGCATTCTAGGCTCTCCCCTGAACTGAGATGCAGGTAGAAAGGTTCCCCCTGCTCGCCGCCCCCCGCCCCACACGCAGCCGCCCCCACTATCAGCGCGGCCACCAGAGGGAGCACTGGATAGGACGGGTGAAGCCACAGGGACACCCTGAGGCCATGGGTCACTCCGGGTGTCGTCCACTGTATGACTTGGGACAGATGGACGAGGACCTGCGTCCATCGTTACAGGGCCACCCAGGGCAGTCTCTGTGCCCTGATGTCCTCTGTGCATCACCCACCTTTCCCTCCCTGCCCGCGCCCTTCCCTCCCCCCACCACTGGGTCCCTGGGAAGCTCGAATCTGCGTCTGGCACCGGTGGCCTTTGCCGCCTGGCCCTGTCCCCTGGACAGCAGGCAGCCCCCCCACCGTTCTCTCACTCCCACTAGACTCTGAAAGGCAGCACACGAGGGCACACCACAGAACAAGCGTGCCAGAATCACCCGTTTCCCTGCGACGATCTGGGGAAACGCCTCACGTTGAGATTGTAACACGACTGCACAGAGGCCATGCAAATGGGCGTGGCGCCGAACCTCGGGGCAGCTCAGCTCCAAGCCCGGTGCAGGGGAACGCCTTCCGGGCCCCTCCCTGTCTGTTCACGGTTCTCCAGCCTCGCTCCTTGGTGCCGAGTAGCCGCCTGCCATCTGGGTGGGCCACGGTTTATTCTTCCATCCGCTGTGCACGGGCACCCCGGTCACTTCCTAGCTTCAGCGGCTGAGAACGCGGCTGTGGCAAACATCCAGGTGCAGGAAGGAGGGCTTCCGTGTGAACCCCAAGGCAACAGCACACATGTGGGTGTCTGTCTCATGGCGGCCCCCGAGCTGGTCACTGCAGCAGCCCTTTGACACGGGGCCCTGGCCGGGCCTCCCCCAGAATCACACAACAACAGACACCACAGCCTGGCTTTGCCTGGAGACCAGGAGCCAGCAGGAACCACAGGGTGAAGGTGCTCGTTTCCAGGGCTCGGTGCCACCCTGTGCCCCACAGCACCCCCATACCCAGTCACACCTCAGGTCCCTCCCACCTGTCACCAGTCACCTGTCACCTCAAACTGCGGTGCTAGAGAGGACAAGATGTGCATCACGGAACATGTAGTGGGGAAGGTATTCGGTTTTTATTTCTTACCTGCCTTTTTTTCCTTTTTCTTTAATATATTTTATTGATTATGCCATTACAGTTCTAACTCCCCCCTTCATTCCCCTCCACCCTGCACACCCCTCCCTCACCATTCCCCCCTTTAGTTCATGTCCATGTGTCACAAGTTCTTTAGATTCTGTATTTCCCATACTATTCCTGCCCCCCCTATTTTCTACCTACTGTCTATGCTACTTATTTTCTGTGCCTTCTCCCCCCTTCTCCTCCTCCCACTCCCCTGTTGCTAACCCTCCATGAGGTCTCCATTTCTGTGGCTCTGCTCTGGATCTAGCTGTCTGCTTAGATTGCTTTGGTTTTAGGTGTGGTTGTTAATAACTGTGAGTTTGCTGTCCTTTCACTGTTCATATTTTTCATCTTTTTTTTCTTAGATAAGTCCCTTTAACATTTCATATAATAAGGGCTTGGTGATGATGAACTCCTTGAACTTGACCTTATCTGAGAAGCACTTTATCTGCCCTTCCATTCTAAATGAAAGCTTTGCTGGATAGAGCAATCTTGGATGTAGGTCTTTGGATTTCATGACTTGGAATACTTCTTTCCAGCCCCTTCTTGCCTGTAAGGTCTCTTTTGAGAAATCTGCTGACAATCTGATGGGCACTCCTTTGTAGGTGACTGTCCCCTTATCTCTTGCTGCTTCTAGGATTCTCTCCTTCATTTTAATCTTGGATAATGTAATTACGATGTGCCTTGGTGTGTTCCTCCTTGGGTCCAACTTCTTTGGGACTCTCTGAGCTTCCTGGGTTTCCCGGAAGTCTATTTCCTTTGCCAAACTGGGGAAGTTCTCCTTTATTATTTGTTCGAATAAGTTTTCTACTCGTGGCTATTCCTCTTCCCCTTCTGGTACCCCTATAATTCGGATGTTGGAATGTTTCAAGATGTCCTGGAGGTTCCTAAGCCTCTCCTGATTTTTTTGAATTCTTGTTACTTCACATTTTTCTATTTGGTCATTTTTATCTTCCTTCTGGTCCACTCCCTTGATTTGAGTCCCAGTTTCCTTTCCATCACTATTGGTTTCCTGTGCATTTCCCTTCATTTCAATCAGTTTAGCCTTCATATGTTCCTCTAATTTGTGGCTAAAATCAACCAATTCTGTGAGCATCCCGATCACCAGTATTTTGAACTGTGCATCTGAAAAGTTGGCTATTTCTTGGTCACTTAGAAGTGTTGGCTCTGGGGCTTTGAGCTGTTCTTGAGTCATAATGTTTTGGTCTGTTCATGCCTGTTACATATGAGGGGCGGAGCCCTAGGTGTTCACCAGGGCAGGTCAACTCAGTCGCTGGGTTGTGACGCTGTATGTGGGGGCAGGGTCAGAGAGGGGCAATGGCGGTCCCCTCTGCTGCTTCCCGCCGCTGGGCCTGCGCGGTCCATCTCACCGCTCGCTCCTTCGCCTGGTTTATCTGCGCGCGAATGTGTGACCACGGTCAGCCTGCCACCCTGCGCCCTCACTGGGTCCGCCCATGGCTGCCTGAGCACCTGGGTCGGGGGATCCTTCCTGCCCCTCCCCACTCCGCTGCTGGCTCTGCCCCTCTTACCGGTCTGGCTGAACGGTGGTTGTTGTTGGACTTCTGTACAGTTCAATTTTCTGTGTTTTGGCTGCATTTTTGTTGCTGAAACTTTGTTGACTTTAAATTTGGGTGTTCGAGGAGGCACAGTGTTTCCACCTACGCCTCCATCTTGGCGGAAGTCCTCTTACCTGCCTTTTAAAAACTCGAAGTTAATTTTTTTTAAGCAGCTCCATGAGAACATTTGTTTGAGTGGCTGGTGCCTCCAAGGTCACTGTCACGGCTGAATGAGTGACGTTCGCCCCACTGACCACCTTTCTCTCTGCCCAGGACTACGGGGGCTACCTGAGCACCCACATCCTCCCTGCGAAGGGTGAAAACCAAGGCCAGATCTTCACCTGCGGCTCTGCGCTCTCTCCGATCACAGACTTCAAGCTCTACGGTACGCCCTTGACTAGACGCCCCGCCCCGTGGCCCCCACTGCCCTCCTCCCTCCGGTGCCATGTCCCCGCCTGCCCTCACGGGGGGCGCCCACAGTGGGTTGTCAGGCTCACGGGGGAAGTGCAGACAGAGGACCTGGGGAGGGAGGACTTCAAGTCACTGGCCCCCGAGCCTGTGAACTGCGTCCCAGCTGATGGGACCAGAAGACTCAGCCAGTGGTTCTGACCCTGGTGTGCCTGCTGGTGGGAAGGAACCGAGACTCCCCAGGGGTCCCCTGCCTCTGGGCTCCAAGCCTCCATCCAGGCAGGGGACCCACACGAGCTCTGTGTCCTGGGGAAGGGGGCCTGGTGGGCACAGCAGAGACTGCTGCGTGTGGTGGAAGTGGGGGCAGTTGCGAGGGCTCAGCCCCCCTCTGCCCTCCCCCTGGGTAATGCGAGCCCCTGTCCTTGGAGAGAGTGAGGGGGTTTCTCACTGGCAGGAGCCAGAGACCAGGGGCAGGGTCTGGCCTTGGTCTGTGCACAGAGGTGGCTCCACGTCATTGTTAAGGGGTCTGAGGCCCCTCCCTCTGGTCAGCCAGCCCCTTTGCTCTGGACGTGAATGGCTGTGTGATGTGAACCCCTCAGGTGCCTGCTGAGGGGTCTGGGGACCACTGCAGCGTCCGGCAGCCCCAGGCTCCCACGCTGACCTTTACAAATCGTTCTAATGCAAATGTCAGCGACCATCACCCAAGACCCTCAGTTCCAAATTTTGTTAGATGAGTTTTCCCCAAGGAACACACATAGCAGATTTCATATTTTTGAAACTTGGTCTTTAATTTTTTTTCATTATGCCATTTCTCACGTGTCTGATTCGTGGGCCCATCAATGCTGCCGTCCCCCACCTGGTGGCCACCCTGCCCCAAATGGGACATTGACCCTGCTGCTTGATGAGGGATGTCCCCGAAACCTGCGGACGCTGTTTGGAGCGGTTTGTGGACAGGGCAGCCCCCAGATCCTCACGCAAACCTGGGCCAGGGCTGGGGACGGAAGGGGACATGCAGAGAGAGGCTGACCACAGGGCAGATGCCGGTGGGAGCTGGCTCTGAGTCTTCGTTCTCCCTCCCGCACAGCGAGCGGACTGGGGAGCCGTTTCTTTGGGGTTCTGGCTAAGCAGGTTCTGCTGAATGAAGGTTTCGCCTTGCTGCCGAACCCCAGTCCCGGGCACTCGTGTGTTAAAATGTCCCCTCGGCTCCCTCTGATTTCCCTGGAAACACCCAAGAGGCCGAGTCGGGTGTTTTAAAGACACGTGCTGGGCGAGAGCAAGTGAGCCTGCCCTGCCTCATCCCGGTCCTGAGGCGTCCCGGGGGTCCCGGGGCAGGCCCCACACCAACGGTGCCCCTCTGCCCCTCCCTGTACACAGCATCTGCATTCTCCGAAAGGTACCTGGGCCTCCACGGACTGGACAACAGAGCCTATGAGGTAGGCACGGGCCACCACTGGGCCTTGGCCAGACAGTCGGTCACCTCTTCTTTGAGCTCCTCTCTCCCTCCCTTCCCATCCTGGGCCCAACCTGAACCAGCACCCTCTCCCAGGGTGCCATTCCTGACCTCTCCTCCTTCATGGAGACTTCCCCACCCCCCTTCTGCTGCGCTGTGACCAGAGGTGGCTGCGGCCCCCTTGGGTTGGTGTCGTGTCCCATTCTGGAACTCGGGGGATAAGGAAGAAAGGAAGCAAGTCTTTGGATGGCAGAGTCTGTCCCATGGTCCTCAGAGGTGGGGTGTAGGCGCCCCCTCCCCGACCCTGGACCCAAGGCTGCTTCTGCTTTGGAAGAACCTATTGCTTGGAGGTCAGATGACCCCCACGACCCATCCTGCTAAGTCGAGGCCATTCAGTGGCTCGATGCGATGTCCCCACAGAGGCCAGCCATGTGCTTGCCACAGGACAGTGACCCTGAGGTTGAAACTTTAGCAAGGACAATGGAACGGTCTGGCCAGGATGTCATCTCCTCTGAGGCCAGTGTGTCTCCATTCCTGTCCCCGCCCCCTCCTCTTCATCAGAGGGGTTTGTGGGAGGAGAGCAGAGGCTTCTGGGTAGGCTGGGCATTTCTTGGTGGACAGAAAGCCCGGGTTCTCTGGCAGTCTCACTCCAAGACCCCACCCTTCATTCTCAGGGGTCTCTGTACGCCCACCACCCCCTCCCTGCAGCAATGCTGCTAACTCTGTCCTCTTGTCCCCACCTGTGCAGATGACCAAGGTGGGCCATCGGGTGTCCCAGCTGGAAGGACAGCAGTTTCTGATCATCCACGCGACCGCTGATGGTGAGGGTGGAGGACGGTCACTCCCTGGGGACCCGGTGAAGGCCACACCCCAATGGCGCTCTGGGTGTGGACAAACACCTGCCTCTTTCTTGTTTTCTCCCAACAGAGAAAATCCACTTCCAGCACACGGCAGAGCTCATCACACAGCTTATCAAGGGAAAGGCTAATTACAGCCTGCAGGTAGGCACGCACACACCTGCACGCTTGGCGAGGGGCCGGAGGGGCCGGGCCGTGTTCGGGACGGCTCCTCTGCTGCCAACGCGCCTGGGTGTGCCTGTGGGCCGCAGGCCGGTGCACCCGATAGACAAATCAGCAGGGGCTCGTTTTACAAGTCATTGTGACAGTTCCATCCTGCACTCAGGCGGAGTTTAAACCCCGTGGGGCCTCCCCTGCCCCCTCCCACCCCCCCTTGCACTGAGCAAGGCAGCTGGCAGCCACACCACCCAACCGTGAGGCCGTGATGGCCCGGGCCTGTGTAGGTGGGGCTGCAGTCCCAGCATTGATGAGACAGCATTAGCTGGACCAGTGACCCCCTGGGCAGCAGCACGAGGTCACCAGCACCAGCCAGGGCCCCAGCACCAGCTGTGGCTGAGCAGTGGACAGAGACCCCCCCACCCATGCCCGCCACCCGCCCCTGCCCCAGACCCAAACTCTCAGCCTCCTCATTACCCTTGAGCTCTGACTCACCACCCAAGTCCAGGCTCTTTCCAGCAAGGCTCCGTGCTGCTTCTGGAAACGCCTTCCACCTCCTCCCTGGTGGCTGGTTCCTTTGCTCAAACAGGTATGACCCCGATGCCTTTTGGGGGCCCAGGGATCGATAAATGAGAGATTCCCTCAGTGCCCTGTCTCTCCGGGAGCCCAGGCACTGACCTCTGCCTGCCCCCAGTCCTGCGGAGGGTCACCTGTGGGCTGGGCCAGCCGGGGCCATGTCCTGCTCAGGTGTGGATGGCCAGGGAAGGAAGGGCTTGGTCCATGTGGCAGGTGAGCTTCTTCTGAAACGTTCAGGGCACAGTGGACCCGACAGCTGCCATGGTGTCATACAGGCAGGATGTAGTCACGGCAGGTGGGCCAGCCTCCCCTAGGTAGGGGCTGTTGCTACCTCAGCAAGGAGCTGAGCACTGTACGTCCCACCTGCGGACGCAAGGAACACCTTGGCACAGACTCAGTGGCTTTGTAGCAGCGGTCAGCCCCCAGTTTAGGACACAGGGGACTGGGGCCTCAGGGCCAGAAGAGACGTGCTTCCTACTGTTTTTCTATTTTTCTTTTCTTTCGCATATACTGCTCTTGTACTAGTCAAAGTTTAACATACATATAATAATAGCTCCACGGCCTCATGAATAAATACTGCAAAATAAAGTGAATGCCACCCCTTCAGAGACATAAGAGGAAAACAATTCAAAACGCAGGAGGCAGCCTGATACCTTGCCAAGAGGGCGGGCTTTCAGGTCCCTTAGACTTGGCTTTGAACCTGGCTGGCTGTGGACGTGGCGCAGCGCCCCTAGCGTAGGGGTGGAGTCATTACACGCGACCAGACAAGAATTAGCTGCCAGGGTTTTTAGCGCTCCCTAGGCTTCCAGCCCTTGTTCTGAGTGAGTGCTTCCCGGGGATGGTGGTGTCTAAGTCCCACCCAACATTACGAGCTAGATTCTATTATGGCGACCATCTCCACTGGACACAACCGGAAACTTACCGGTCCATGGCCACCCCAGGAGTGAGTGGTCAGCCAGGATGCCAAGGTGGGAGGCACCCCGGGGAAGCGGGACGTTGCCCAGGCTCCTGAGGATTAGAGAGAGAGCGCGCAGGATTCTGGCCACTCTCGAGGGCGCCGCAACCCCTGCAGGCTCGGGTCCCCGTGCGCATGTCCATCTTGCAGATTCAAAGTGTGTTGAGCCGAGCGTCTTCTGGCTTAGTCAAAGCCAATGTGCCCCTGCTCCCAGCTGACCATCCGGAGGCGAAGGCCCTGGAACCGCGCGGCAAAACTCACCTCATAGGTTTCGTGGGGCCTGCGCAGCGCCCAGCCTTGCACCCCGCTCTCCCACGGGGAGGGCCCGCGGCCCCTCACGTCTCACCTTCCTTGCAGATCTACCCGGACGAAAGCCATTACTTCCACAGCGCCCCCCTCAGGCAGCACCTGCACCGCACCATCGTCAACTTCTTCGTGGAGTGCTTCAGGGTTCAGGACAAAGTGCCCCCAGCCACAGCCAAGGAGGAGGAGGAGGACTGAGCGCCGCCGGCCGCCCCGAGCGCAGTGGCTCTCCCTGGACCAGTGTGGGGCTGGGCACCCCGCCCCCCTCTCCCGCCCAACCCCCCACCCGCGCTGGGGTGGGGGGCGGGGGGTGTTCCCGATTCCTAGCATGTGTGTCTCGGGCCCTGAAGGCCGTTTTGCTTCAGAAACCAGCTCCTTCCCGGGTGGAGGTGCCTCCTCCCTCCCACGGGCTTCCAGGGAGCCTGGGGCCAGGTCACAGCCTCCTGCTGGCCTCAGAGCGACAGGTGCATCCCGCAGCTGCCCGTCCCCTGCCCGCCCCCCACCAGAGGACGTCGGCCCGAGCGCGAGCACCGCGCCCCCTGCAGGCGGCGCTGCATCCTGTCTGGTGTAACCACGCCGTGGAAACCACGAGAGCACAATCCTATCAGCCCTTCCTAGGTCGGCTTGCTCCTTTCCGTGCCAGGACACCCCACGTTTTACGGGGCTGCACGCCCAGTCTCACTGTAGCGACGCTAATGGTTAACCTGATGGAATTAATCCGTATTTTTCTATGGTTTTTACCTGACGCTGTCTGCGGTCCTGGGGTCGTTTTTCTGTGCCGGGTTGGTCTGTCTGTTCGTTCGCCCACCATCCTCCGTCTCGCGTTGCTTTCTCCCATCGGCCGGTCAGCTTGCCACCTGTTTTTAAGAAGAAACAGGCCAGAAGTAACTAACTGCTCACTCCTCAAGGTCGGCTCTAGACTTTGCAGAGACATTTCAAAACCCAGAGGAGGGGAAAGGCATCCAGTCTTACTCACTAAAACCAGTCTTACTCACTCACAGTGCATAAATAAAAGATCTCTCTCCCTGACCCAGTGGCAGTAGGGTTCGCTTAGATTCTCACCGTCCATTTGCTGACGACGCCCTAGGCCTGTCCTTCTCCTCCCCGGGAAGTTGTCGAGTCTGTCCCGATGACATTTGGTTTTTTAAAAAAATACAGAAAAAGACAGGGTGTGGACACCACCCCAGGTTCGTCATGAGAGCTCGGGGGATGGGAACCCTGAGGAGAGTGTAGGCATTCCTGGGCATCGTCCTCCGCCCTGGGGACACTTGGTGACCGCCCACACACGCACCGTGTGGAGCCGCCGGGGACGCCGTGAGACACCCTCGAGCAGACGTTCCACGCTCAGGCTGCGCGTGTTTCGTTTTGCCGTTGTACATAAAGACTGGCATGTGCGCCGGATGCCACGCTGTGTCCCCGGCCCCTCCTGCGGTCCCTGTTCCCTGTCACTTGCATGCCGACCCCGGCTGGCCTGCACTCTCTACACATGCCCGTTTGAAACCTGTCACTCACCACCATTGTTCCCCTGAAGCTCGTTCTCTGCCCAAACGTCGGTCCTGACTTCTCCAGCTTCCGCCCCCCCTCCCCCGGGGCAGAGGGGTGGGGACACTTGTCGGCAGAGAAGACACGTCCATGTCACTTCAGGATTTGGGGGTTTGGGCGTCATCGCTGAGAGCCCGCTGGTTCCATCGGAAGATGTCCAAGGGTTTCTTTAGGGTGACACATCACCGTTTATGGAAAGCGTCAACGTGCAGACCTGTGGGCCACAAGGTGACGTGGTCATGCTTTCGCCGAATCAGTGGCCTCAGCCAACCGCACGCCGCCTGACGTAGGTCTGACGGACTGCCAGCTCGTGCCAGGAGACCCAGTGGCGGGAGGGACATGGGGACGTGGTGCGGGCGGTGCATTTGTGCGTCCACGGAATAAAACATTATTTTACCACTCGGGGAGCTCTCTTCTTCCCAGCGCGGTGCCCTGGGAGCACACAGGGCAGCGGGAAATCTCAAGAGCCCACAGGGTGCTGACATGGGCGGAGGCACCCACGGTGCCAGTCCAGCCGGGACAGGACTGGCAAAGCCAGGTGTGGTTTCCATTGGGAGGGCTCTAGGGTGAGGACAGGTGTCCCTGCTCTGGGGGAAAATGGGCCCTGCCCCCACCGGGGCCTAGCACCTGTTGTCACTGAGACCATAAGCAGGGTCGAGGGGGCGGCCCCGGGCACTGGCCCCAGGAGGCCGGGCTCCCTTTTGCAAACCATGAGCTCCAGGCAGCCATTCACCATCTGAAGTCTGTGCCCTCCTGCCCACCCCACCCCCCTCACGGATTGGGGATCTAAAGCCCAGAGAGGCGAGGGGTCACCCAGAGTCACACAGAAGGGCAGCCACTGCCTGGCGCCCCTCCCTTCAGCCTTGCTGTGTTTGGTCTCACACTGAGCTCCGAAGCCTGGGCCTCTCAGGTCTGGACTGTCCCCCTGGGGTCTCCCCATCCCCAGCATGGGGCCCCCCCACCCAGCCTGGCCCAGAGGAAGCCCGGCTTGCTGGGAAGGGAGGTCGGAGTCTAGATTCTGAACCAAGGACAAGCTTTAGGTGTGTCCCATCCCTTGTGGACTCAGCTGACACACTGACTCCCGGTGTGGGGGGACTGCCGCCAGTGACGTGGGGACAGCAGGGCCCGAATCCATAGCATGCCTTGGACCCTGAGGCCCGGGCAATGACGCGCAGGGGTGTGCACCCACGCACTTGCACTCGGGGCGAGCCATGCTGAGCCCCCCCACAGCCCCAGAAGGGGCCCTAAGGCGTAGGCTAGGCCCCAAACCTGCAGAATCCTGCGTGACTGTTTCCCACCATGCATCCAGGCCCCTGGGGAGAGGGGGGAGAGGGGAGCGGCACTTCCAAGCACGTACACAGGGGCCTGCCCCCCTCAGCACGCTCCCCAAGCAGGTCCACTCTGCTGCGGTGGCCACAGTCTCTGCCACAACCTCCGCCCCAGCGTCCTGGGCACCCAAACGCCGCGCAGGTCACGCTCTACGGGACGAGAGAACTGCCAGCGCCCGCTGTCCTCAGAGGCATCGTGTTCCCGCCAACCAAGGTCCAAACTATTTAACAGGACTGGTGACGCCTGCAACCTGCAGACCCGATTTACTGTGGCAAACCTGTCTCCCGACAGCCGCCCCCCCAACACCATCCTGCCACGTGGGACCACCCTCCCCACCTCGCACATGCCCCCCCCACCTGCTCCACCTTCACATGCATGCACACATTTACACATTCACTCACACACTCGTGTGCACACATGCACACATTTACACACACAACACACGCCTACTTACATCCACATGCACACACGCACACATTCTCTCTCTGATACCTGGCCAAGCTGTTCTTTGGGGGGCGTGGCCCCGCGCAGAGCACCTACAGCGCCCGCCCCCTCACCAGACGCCAGCAGCAGGCCCTGGCCTGGCTCCCCGGACCCTGCCCCTCCCCGACCCCTTGGACTGCCTGCAAGGAGCTGGGCATTCTCGACAACCGGGCGTCTGTCTGTGTGGGCCGAAGGCCGGGCACCAGGGGGGCCGATACTGTTATTAGTAACAGTAACAACTGTTGCGTCCACCGAGAGCTGGCCTGTCCCGCCGTTGTCAGCGCCCCGCCGGAATAGCACCGCCCATCGGCACACGACCAGCACAGTGACCCCCTACAGCCCGTGATGCAGCGTGTGGTCCACACCATGCCCACCAGGGAACAGAAGGGACAGGAAGATGCAGAAACCGGCCCCGCTGAGCCCTGCCCCGAGCAAGGCTGTAACTGGGCCCTGGACAGAGTCCACGTGTGTCTGGTGACTGGGGGGAGTGAACCCCCACGCTTGGAATAATAGGTTTGGTTTGGGTTCTGCCAGTTGATTTGTTCTGGGTGGAAGGGAGTGGGGGGGGTCTTCTGCCAGGGGCCAGGAGAGAAGGCGAGACGGGGGCAGGTGGAGGCAGGCCCCTGCGGCCTGGGAGGCAGAGACAGGTGCGGCTGGGGGTGGGCGGCAGGGGGCTGGGTCCCAGCGTCAGTCGGTGAGCCCTCCAGGGGGCCTGCAGCCCGAACTGTGCCCAGCAGCAGGGCGGACCCTGGGTGCCCAGGGGCTCAGGAGAGAGGGACTCCTGCGCGTCTGGGCGGCAGACACGTGGGGCGGCCAGGTCCGCAGAAGCTCTACGCTCGGCCTCCCATGGGGCCGTGAGCCCCAGGCATCGTGGGGAAGACGTTCTCCGAAGGGCGGCCCTGCAGCAAAGGGCCTCTCCCTTCACTAGACCCCTGACGGAGCAGAGACGCCTGGGCTTCCCACTGCGGTGGCCGCGTGGGGCCATCGTGGCCAAGGGGAGACAGCGTTTTAACAGTGACTCTCTCTGGTCGGGTCGCACACAGAGCCCTGGCAGACTCACTGAGGGGCAGGGACTTGGGCCCACCCGTGGCCCAAATTCATGACGTCAGCAGGCAGCGGTTTCTAAATCACCACTGGGAGGGGCGCGTCTGCCTCCCCAGAGTCAGAATGCTCGCTCGCTGACGGCGTACTCACTTGCTCGAAGGAGGGGTTGCCCACCGAGCTGGGCTTCCGCCAGCATCTGGCCAGGAATCCAAGAAAACACCATTAACAGCTTTCTTTGGCCGGAGACTCGGAGGCCCAGAGGCCCCAGAGGCCCCGGGTTCGGCTCCACAGTCTCGACCAGGGCCCCCACCCACCGAAGGCGGAGCCTCTGCCCCGGAGCAGGCCTGCAGGAGGAGGGGGAGGAGAAGGGGGCAGGTGTGGCCGAGTTCGGGAGCTGAACCACCTGAGCCTCTGACACAGAGGGCAGGCCCCTGTCCGGGCAGCCTCCATCCCCACGCATCCCCCAGGACTGGGTCCTCGGGCCTGGGGTTTCCTGCTAGAGTAAAAGCTCCTACCCCAAAAGCGGAGCTACATCTGTGGCTCCCCCAGGGACCTCAACCTGGGGCCAGGCCAGTGCCGGGCGTGCCCAGCTGTCCCCTGGCCCCAGGCAGTGTCTCCTGTCTGTCAGGCGTTCACTCGCGCAGGTGAAGGCTGTTACTTTTAGCCGAATCACAAAGGGCTGCCCAATGTGGATCCGGAGAGACACTCAGCATCAGATCACTGGATCTGAACCCCCCCGCCAGGCCTGCCAGGCTCCTGAGGCCCGCAGCGGCCTCCCCTCTGCTCTGCAGTCACTGGTCTTTTATTTTATTTTTTTTCTTATATTTTATTTTTTTTCTTAAAATTTTGTTTGTTTATTTCCAGAGAGTTGGGAAGGGAGAGGGAAAGAGAGGGAGAGAAACATCCATGTGGTGTTGCTTCTCCAACGCCCCCTACTGGGGACCTGGCTGGCAGCCCAGGCACGTGCCCTGACTGGGAATCGAACCAGCGGCTCTGTGGTTCGCAGCCTGTGCTCAATCCACTGAGCCACACCAGCCAGGGCTAATTGGGTTTGTTTCTTTTGAAGTGGCTGGTGGAAAGGTGGAAGGCAGACATGCACCCTCGCTGAGGAGCGAGTTCTTTAAGATTCGCTTTTAGTTTCATCCAACATATTTTTTAGCCTAATAAACTACCTCCATGTCAATAGTCTTACCCTTATTTTCCTATTCCCTTCTTTAATTGTAATTTATGCCTGTTCTGTTTCATGTGTATTTGTAAGTTGCCTTTGGTTTTCTCTAGAATGAGGTACAATATAAATAACAAAGGCAGTCTTATAACTTATTCACTTGCTAAGTCTGTTATTAAAATGTTTATTTCTTTTTAGAGAAAGGAGAAGGGAGGAAGAGAGAGAAACATCAGTGTGTGGTTGCCTCTCAAGCGCCCCCTCCTGGGGGCCTGCCGCCCAGGCATGTGCCTTGACTGGGAATTGAACTGGTGACCCTTTGCTCCGCAGGCTGAGCCACACCAGCTGGGGCGTCATTGGCCCTTTCTCACCGTCCCCACCCAGCCCTGGGGGGTCGCGGCTGTAAGGCCTTGCACAACGCACGCCCATGGCCCCGGGTCTTAGAGAGCCGGACGTTTCCTAGGGCCACTTCACGCCCACAGGCGCCCCTCCTGCTGCTTGGGGTCCTTCTGCTTTCCGGTTTCACTGCAGGGAATGAAAAGCGCCGCACCAGCTGAGAAGGGGCTCGGGAAGCGACCTCGCTGCCCACCGGCCGTTCCTGGAGTCACTCTCCGTCCAGCTTGTCCCGCGACCTGGCGCGGGGCGGGGCGGCTGCACGGCGCGGCCCCTGGAAGTGAAGCGGGACCCTGAGCAGCTCCCACCCAGTGCAGGGGCTCCGGCGGGAGGGGGCGGGAGGCTCCTCGGAATCCGGCCCGAAGCTTCCCCTGCTGCTCTTTGCGCCACCAACAGAAGGCAACAGAGGGCAGCACAGGGCAGCAGAGGGCAGCACAGGGCGGCAGAGGGCAGCACAGGGCGGCAGAGGGCAGCAGAAGGCAGCAGAGGACAAGCGCTGGGGTCTGCTCAGCCCCGACCAGAGCCCTGCAGGCTGACTGGCGGGACCGACGGGCTCCAGGACAGGTGACACTGTAGCTACCGAGGACAGAGTTCCAGGGATGGGCAGGCAGAGGGGGACACAGAACGGGGGTCAGAAGTCTGAAGGCTCAGAGCCGCCTCCAGGGCGGGATGGATGCCCAGCACGGGTCTCAGCCAGCAGGTCCCTCCTCTCGGGTCTGGGGGACGGAGTTTGTGGATGGAGGGGAAGTAACCTCGAAGGTGGCCTGATTCTCAGCCCTGCAAGGTCAGCTAAAGGCTTAGCTTTGCCCTTAGCCAGCCGAGTCCACCCCCCGGTCCATCTCCAGGCTCACACTCCTTCCAGGGGCCAGCAGTTATCGCCCCTCCGAGGCAAGCCCACCCTCGGGAGAGGGCAGGACCCGGACCGGTACCGGAACCTGGACCTCTGCTGAGGTCCCATCCCTGCCTGGAATCTTCCCGACGGTCCCTCCTCACTCTCAGACACGTAAGGGGAACTGCCTGTCACTCTCCAGGGCATCTGAGGTCTCGCTCCCCCAGCAGGCGGTCCCTTTGGCTCAGATAAACTCTCGAGGACCACTCTCCATAGGGGTGGGCGGGGCTTTGACCTCAATAAGCTGCGGCAAGAAGCCAATCAGGGGCGATGAGTTCAGGCTGGGCCCAGGGACCAGGGCAAGCCGGCCGGCCGGCAGGTGGCAGCATCGGGCTGAGAGATTCCTGGCTGGTCCGGGCGTAGGGTGGGGGACAGTGGGGACAGAGGCTGAGCTGCTCATGGCCCTCACAGTGTAGTGGCTGTAGGTGACCAGGCCTTGTCACAGGCCCAGGCGGGACTAGGACACTGAGGCACAGAGAACTGAGGCAACGTCTCCAATCCTGTTGGGGAGCTCTCTGCTTTTCTCACCAGGGCCTGGTTTCCACGTCCAGGCCCAGCTGGTGACTGCCGAGCGTCCCAGAGAACACTGCGGGGTTGGGGGCGATGGGGAATACCAAAGGCAGGCCCTGGCCTCGCGTCCTCAGGGCAGCGAGGCCCAGGACAGCCTCCAGCAGGACACCGGACCCCACACCACCCCCCCCACCAACTCGTCAGTGTGGAAAGAAAACACCGGTGGTGTCAACATGAGGCAAACTTCCTCCGAACGAAGGGGCACACTAAGAAAGGGGTTTCCGGGGGCCCAGGACCCCGCAGCCTCCTGCAGTGGCGGGGCCCTCCACCAGGTGTCGCTGGTCCCGAGCCACTGGTCCTCGCCGGAATCTATCCCGCATCACCCGCAGTCTGCCCCGGGGCCAACTACCCGTGTCCTCCAGGGGGCCTGTCGCCGCGGATTCTCGCCGGGCTGTTCCTGGAGCAGCGCTGGCACCTGCGCGTGTGTCCCTGGGTTTGGTAATCATCTCTGGGGATGTGGGCTGCCACTGACCCTCTCCGTGCCTCGAACCTCGAGCTGTCTGTCGGTCCCAACAGGCTGCTTCGTCCCCCCGGCCTCACGGAGTCCCCGCTTTCATGAGCTGTCAGAACAAGTGACACCACAGCCGCATCAGGCCTTGGCAGCTTCGCCGCGGTTGTGCCAGCCCCGCCCTGAGGTCTCCCACTCTGTCGTCATTGGGGCCAGACTCCAATAGTGATTTTGCTCTTTATATAGCACAGAGTCCGTCCCAAGTTCAAATATATTTGGGGGAAAAGAGATCATGTGGCAGGGTTGTCTGTGTGTAAGCGTTTGAGTGTGTGCATGTGGGTCTGAGTGTGTAAAGGGCCAGCACGACGAGCCTACCAGCCCCCCCCCGGGTGGCTGGCCGGGGAGATGGGGCCTCTCTCCGGGCCGGCCAGGCCCAGTGGCCCCTCCACCTGGGCATTCCCGTACCACCCCACTGGAGGGCGCTGAGCGCCAGAGGTCACTTCGGAAACAGTCACTAGATCATTCTAAGTCCAAAAGCATTTATTTAAAACGTGGGCAGGACATCAGTATAAAAGGAAAGCATATAAGGAATACAAAGAAAGTACAAAACATCTCAATTTCAAATTCATAATTTAGAGAGAGTAAGTCTTATTTACACAGTCCACACCCAGAGTCTGTGAAAACATTTAAACACCCGGCAAAGACATCATAAAACCTGATGCGGACTCTTAGAAGCCACTTAGTACAAACATAATTTACACTCCTCAGTAAAATCACGCATCCCAAAAGATGCAGCACAGGTCCTCATGCGTGTCCCCTGCTGTTCGTGCTGTCCCTCCGGATACAGCTGGAGAACCAGGGTGGGCGGGGAGTCAGCCCACGGCACAGCCGGTGACGTCAGTTGAACTTGTACGTGGGCTCGCTGAGGAAGACAACGTCCCAAGAAGGGGCAGGGCAGTGACAGCATGGGAGGGCTCCAACTCCGCACCCTGCGCCCTGCCCTCCTCCCAACCCCGGGGTCTGCGGCACCCCCCACCTGCCCACGTGCACCAGCCCCGCTCCCCACACCCCCGGGCCCCACATGACCCCCCCACAGACCACCGGATCAGTGTTAAGCAATTCTTGCCCCCACCCAGAGAGGAGCCCCACACACGTGTGAGCGGGAGGAGAGGCCTGGAAAGGCGGAGCCCACGCTGGGTAAAGACAAGACCCCCCTGCAGGCTCCCAGGGCCTCTGGTCACGGCCCCCCCTTCCCGGGCAGCCCCTGCGCCCGGCCCCCACCAAAGGATATGACTCGTAGTCCAGCGTCTGCGTGAGCACCCCCGTGAGGACAAACTCCGCATTGTGCACGTCTGGAAGCAGCGGCGGACAGAAGCCCCATGAGCAGCGTGGTGAGCACGCGCCCCACCCCCACCCCCCGGTCCCCCGCCGCGGCCCGCACCCCCCCGCCCCCCGAACCCGGCGCCCACTCCCGCAGCGGTACCGATGCCCCGCGCGAAGTACTCTCGGCACAGGTGCAGGTCGTTCTCGCAGGAGATCAGCACGATCTCCGACAGGCTCTGCGGGGAGAGAGGCGCGAGTTGGCCCCCGCACAGCGCCACGCCCCGCGGCGCCAGGGGACGGGCGAGTCCGCCGGGCCCACCTTGTTCTGCTTGTGTTCCAGCAGCTTCCGGAAGGACGGCGGCTTGGACAGCACCTTCCCCCCCGCACATTCCACGATGGCTTTCATCGTAGACAGGCTCGGGCAGATCCCAGGCGTGATGTAGAAGTATTTCGCCTAAAAGCAGAAATGGAGGCCCGACGTGGTCGGAGGACTTTGACCTTCAGGGCCCGGGCCCTGCGGCAGGGCCCCGAGGAGCCCCGTATGGTCCCTGCACACTGAGGCCAGCTGACCCACGCCGGACAGGGGGCCGGGAACGCCCAGCCCTGCCTCACACAATGCTCTCTGTGACCGAAGCAAGAAGGACAAGTGTTTGTCTCAATTTCTGTAAAATTCTAATGCGCATCACAACCCCCACGATGTCCTGTGAAAGGAAGTGACGAGGTCCCGCCCTCCTCCCCGCGTGCGTTCCACATCTTACTGGGGCTCACAGCAGGAAACGACTCTGATGGTGAAGACCTACTTATTTTTCTGAAAATGACCTTCCTGAACTTCCGGCCAAGATGGAGGTATAGGTAAACACCCTTCACCTCCTCGCACGACAAAAAATTTACAACTATACCTCAAAACCACACCCAGAACCGTCAGAAAATACCGCAGAACAGAAAGCTGACAACCAAAGATTCGAAGAAGCCATGTCCACCCAGACGGGCAGGAGGGGTGGAGATACAGTGTCACACAGAGACGTGGGGGACACACAGTACCACATCCACGTGTGGTGGCCTGGGGTGGGGGACGCCTCGGGAGGGAGGGAGCCCAGGCCAGACGTCCCCGCCAGGGTCTCTGCTCAGGGCTCCAGCACCAGGAAGATAAGCCCCTGTAGGTTCTCACTGTAAAAACCTGTGGGGGTTGGGGCTGCAGAAGAAACTGCCCGGTTTTCAGGAAACTCCGCATGGAAGGACTTAGCAGACCCACCCGCTCTGGGGTCCAGCACCAGCACGACAGCCAGAGGGCGCCAGTCACGTTCGGGGACACAGCGAGGTGACTGAAAACAGGGCAAGGGCACTGCCCCCTCTCCGAGCCCCGCCCCCCACAGAGCGGTAAAGCAGGTTGCCCCGCCCCAGCCCCGCCCCAGCTCCGCCCTGACTCCGCCCCGACTCCGCCCCACACAACTTCTCAGAGGCACCAAGACAGGGAGAGAAAGCGGCCCCACGGAACACACAGAAACACACAGGGAGGCTGCCAGAATGAGGAGACAAGGAAACATGGCCCACCTGAAAGAAGAGGACCATACCCCAGGAACAACTAAACGAAACGGAGACAAGCAACCTATCAGATGCGGAGTTGAAAGCACTGGCCGTCAGGATGCGCAGAGAACTCACGGGGTCCTGCAACCCCACGAAACGACCCAGGCAGAAACCAAGGTTACATGAAGTGAGACAGACAAACCCCCAGGGCGCCGACGGTGGAGGGGATGAAGCCGGGATTCAAATCAACGATTTAGGACGCAAGGAAGGAAAAAGCGTTGAGTCAGAACAGCAGGAAGAAAAAAGTATTAAAAAAAAAAAAAACAAGGATAGTATAAGGACTCTCTGGGAAATCACCAAACATACCAACATTTGAATCATAGGGCTGCCAGAAGGAGAAGAGGAAGAGCAAGAAATTCAAAACTCATTTGAAACAATAATGAAAGAAAACTTCCCTAATATGGTGTAGGAAATAGACACGTAAGTCCAGAGTCCTAAACAAGTTGAACCCAAAGAGGACCACACCAAGACACATAATAATTAAAATGTCAAAAGTTAAAGAGAGCCCTGGCTGGTGTAGCTCAGTGGATTGAGCGAGGGCCTGTGAACCACACCATTGCGGTTCGATTCCCAGTCAGGGCACACGCCTGGGTTGCAGGCCAGTTCCCAGCAGGGGACTCACAAGAGGCAACCCGTACATTGATATTTCTCTCCCTCTCTCCTTCCCTTCTCAAGATAGATAGATAAATAAGTAAATAAATTTTTTGAAAAAAAAAGTTAAAGAGAGGATGTTGAAAGCAGCAAGAGAAAAGCAGAGGGTTACCCCACAGAGGGGTTCCCATCAGACTGTCAGCTGATTTCTCAAGAGACCTTCCAGGCGAGAAGGGGCTGGAAAGAAGTATCTGAAGGAAGTCATGAAAGGCGAGGGCAAAGCTTTCCTTTAGAACGGAAGGGCAGATAAAGCGCTTCTCAGACAAGGGAGTTTCAGAGTTCATCATCACCAAGCCCTTATTATATGAAATGTTAAAGGGACTCATCTAAGAAATACAAGACCAAACACTATGATGAGTAAAATGGCAACAAACTCACACCAATAACTCAGTGCAAATAACAAACCAAGCAAACACCCAGAACAGGAACAGAAACGGAGACCCCATGGAGGGTCATCGTCGGGAAGGAGGAGGGGAGAGTGGGGGGAAGGTACAGGGACTAAGAAGCATAAAGGGTGGGTAGAAAACAGACAGGGGGAAGGTAAGAATAGTGTAGGAGACCTGGCTGGGGTGGCTCATTGGACTGAGTGCCAGCCTGGGACCCAAGGGCCGTGGGTTCCATTCCTAGTCAGGGCACAGGCCTGGGTTGTGGGCCAGGTCCCCAGTAGGGGCTGCATGGGAGGCAACCACACATCAGTGTTTTGCTCCCTGGTTTTCTCCCTCCCCTTCCCTTCTCTCTAAAAATGAATAAATAAAATCTAAAAGAAAAATAGCATAGGAAATGGAGAAGCCAAAGAACTCAAATGTACAACCCATGGACGTGAACTACGGTGGGGGAATGTTGGTGGGGGGGGGATGCATGTGGAGGGGAACAAAGTCGGGGAAAAAGAGCTGTAAAACACATTTCTTAAAATTTACTTTTCTGTCACCGTGCTCCTGGGGGCACTAAAAGACTCCACGCTGCTTTAAACCACCCACGGGAAAACCCAAGCACCTGGACAGACCCGAGGGTCTCAGGTAGGATGCACTGTGACCCACTGCCACCCATCCCTTCGGATCCCTCAGCGGCCTCTCAACAGACGCGGACACCAGACGCCCTTCGCTGACTCACTCGGCCACCATGACACAGACGCGTCCGGGCTGTCCTCAGGACCCCATCTAACACATACTCGGAAATCAGCAGTTGAGATCATCCCGGCACACGCTCGGTCAGCACTGGCACACGATGTCGCCGCCGCCGTCCGGGCCGCAGAGCAGCCTCGCCGACAACGGGGGAGCCCACGGCACTGTCTCTCACCAGGCAGCCCCCACCCACCAGCCCGCACCAGGCCTCTCCCCAGTGGGTCCCTTTCCCCCACTTGCTATCCACCCTCCAGACGCCAGTCTGATGGCACCCTGGGCGCGCCCTGGAGGGGGACCACCTGCAGGTAATCCTCCCCGTGGGGCAGGCCTGTCCCCGTTACCTTGAACAGCGGGGAGACATGCGCCCTCTTCAAGGACTCCTCCAGGCTGAAGGAGAACAGCACCTCGGCCTCTGCGTCTCGGAGGAGGTAGCTCTGCTCGTCTGGGGTCGGGACGGGCAGCTCTCAGGGCGGGGCCGACCCACAGGCACACCCCTCCTCCCAGGTCCACACTGCACCTGGGGGCAGCCGGCCCAGCACCGCCCCTGCTCACGCCCTCCATCCCTCCTGGGGGGAGAGCCCAGCCCTGGAGGGACGGGCTCTAAGCCACCAGCTCATCCTGGGAGGTCCAGGCCATAGCCACGGAGACCTCAGGGACCTTCGACTCCATCAGCTAATTGTCCACGAATGAAATGCCTGTTTACCAAAGGCATGTTCCTTCTAGGAACATGAAAGCACGTGGCCCTTTGTAAGGACAGCTGTAGCCCAGTTTGAAGATTCCTGAGAATTTTTAATCAACTGGTTTCCAGAGCTGTCACAACACTTAAATAAAGAGCCAGGTTCAAGGTCAAGAGACACCTTCATCGTAGAAACACGTCCCTATGCATCCTTTGTGTGTGTGAGTGTGTACATACGTAACGACACAGCCTCGCACAGGGCTCCCCTCTGGGGGCACCCTCGCCAGACGCCCCGAACAGGGAAGGACCTAGACTCAGGACCAGCAAACTGGGGACGGCCAGGTGACATGAACTCAGGGCATGGGGGGCACCCTGTCTGCCCAGACCCCACCTCCCACAGCGGTAACACAGTGCCTTCCAAACGTGAACCCCCACCCCCAGCTCTCGGGCCGGTGCACTGGTCCTGGGTGACGGCAAGCGCGCCCCGAGGCAATGCTGGAGTTTAATGGTGACCAGAGACACCACTCCGCCCAGTCACAGGGGCATAAGGTGGGAGGAGCCAAGAATGTCTAAGAACAGAAAAAGTTTTTTTAAACGGGTTAAAAAAGGGCCCACCACACAGAAGTGAGGACCTGAAGTGAGAATTTCCGGGGTGGGCGGGGCCTGATGCTCTGCAGGGGGTGGGGGTCCTCTCGAGGAGCAGAGAGCAGCCCTGAGCAAAAACGGGGCCAGCCGTCTGCAGGGTGCAACTGGAGGGGACTCGGACAGAACGCTGACCGCGGCCAGCCCTAGGCGCCGCCCACTCACCGATGAACTTCTGGCACCGGAAGCTCTCGTCCAGCCACTCAGGGGTCACGATGTGCTTCACCACCGAGACGGCCGTCAGGAACTTGACCGTGCGCGTGACCTTGCTGGCGATGAGGTGCGTGCACTTGGGCACAGACTCGGCGACGTCACCGCCGAGGATGTAGAGCTTCTGGAGGCCGGAGGCAGAAGAGACTCGGGTAAGGGCTGCACCGTGGGGCCCTCAGCCCCTGAGCCGGGACGCGGGGGGAAAATGGTCCTCGGCCAGAGGAGAAGAGACAGTCAAACCCACCCGCACCTCTGCCGGGGGCGAGGGACGGGCAGAGTGTGCAAGGCCCGTTTCTGCCACCGGGGTCACAGAAATGAAGAGCAGGCACGAACCCCCCTCGGCCACCAGCCACACAGCCCCGGGCCTGTGGGACGGGCCAGCACGGGGAGGCTGAGATGGGGACTCCTGAGGCACGCCGAACCTCCGTCCCTCCTCTTATTTTCCTAAGACTTTTGTTCATTTATTTTTAGAGAGGGAGAGGGAGAAAGATAGGGAGGGGCACGCTGACCGGTTACCCCTTGCACAAGCCCTAACCACGGCCCAGGCCAGTGCCCGACTGGGGCTCGAACTGGCAACCTTTCGGTTCACAGGCTGGTACTCAACCCACTGACCACACTGGCCAGGGCCATCTGTTTTTAAAAATGACAGTAGGAAAACTGACAAGACACAAACAGAAAAGATGGTCACAACTGATCTGAATTTAAAAGTTGAAAATAATGAAATTATAGTACATTTGTAGTAGTAGCATTTATAACTGTTTTTCTTAAATGTGAAGCGCATGCTCTCACCTATAAGGGGAACCTGATTAACAAAACAAACTGGCAAAGGGGAGCCAGAGACGCTGAAATGGACAACACACCGACGGTGACCGGAGCGGGGAGGGAATCACGGGAGAAAGGGGCAGGGACACAAATGAGCATGAATGAGGGACCCTGGACGGGGCAGGGGGGAGTGGTGGGGGGAAAATGGAGACAACAAATTCGAACATCAATAAAAAGAGTAAAAACAGAAAGTGAGACGTATGAGCACCGGACACAAGAACAACGGACACTGGCCTGTCCCCCACCCCCCACCAAAACCCGGGCCAAACCGCAGCCCCACGTCCCTGGTGCTGCTACTTCAAACGGTACGTCTGAAATTCTGCAGGAACACACACAGCTCCCATGCGACCTCCCGACCAAGGAGACTACCCTCGGGGGCCTGTGGTCCCAAGCCGGGGGACGTCTGTGCAGCAGACCCTCGCAGCCTCGCCCACACCAACGGCAGCAGTCTGCTCCCCGGCACCCACGGCCACAGCCCAGGAGGTGGGTAACAGGCCGTGGAAGGGCCCAGAGCGGGTGGGGGGCCGCTGGCTCTGTTGCTGGGCCCGCCCCCACCATCGGCACCAGGACAAGCCCCGGGTTAGCATGCAGACACGCCGGAGGCCCCCGCCAGGCCGGTCACCTTGATGTACTGCTGGGCCTGGGCAGGCTCGAAGCCCGTGAACAGCACCAAGGGTGTCAGCTCCGGGGCCAGCTTCTTCGTGGGCGGTGGTATGTCTTCAATCCTGCGGAATAAACACGGAGAACACAGCACAGTCATTGTCCACTTTAAAAGGTCTTTGAGGCCCTGGCTGGTGTCGCTCAGTAGATTCAGTGCCGGCCCGCGAACCAGAGGGTCACCAGTTCGATCCCCAGTCAGGGCACACGCCTGGGTTTCGGGCCAGGTCCTAGTAGGGGCACAAGAAAGGCAACCACACACTGAGGTTTCTCTCCCTCTTTCTCCCTTCCCTTTCTCTGTCTAGAAATAAGTAAGATCTTGTTTAAAAACTTTTAATTGGCTTTTTAAAAAAATTGGCTTTAAAGAGAAGGCAAACATTCGGGTTAGGCCCAGCCCGCTGCTGTCCGGCCCACCCCTCCGTGCGGCTGCCGGAGCGTGGGGGCCCCTGTGGCCCGGCCCCCTGACTCCGGGAGCACAGACCAGCTGTGACTCAGGGACACACTCGCAATCCAACCGCGGTCTTTTCATTTCCTTACGTTTTTCACATCCATCTAAGTTTTAGCTTATGTTTCACTGGGACAGCCTGGGTAAAAGCAACCTTAAGTCTGTGGTGTTTCGGTAACACGTGTTCACTGCAATCCTGTACTTCTGGCTTCACTACAGAACTCAACGGATCTTGGGCCGTGTGGCTCGGGAGTCATGCGGGGGGGTGGTGCTGAGGAGCCGGGACAGAAACGACAAAGGCACTGGGGACCGTGACGCCAAGCAGCTGGGCCAGCCCAAGAGCAGGTCTAAAGGGGGCAGCTTCCTGCACTCGGGGCGCAGTGCCGAGTGCCGCCCAGGCCAGCCCTGCGGCCGGGTGCGCCTGTCCCGGCCCCGCCCCACCCCAGGCCGGCACCTTCTGGGGTTCCCAGGGCTGGGCTGCCACCACACCCTGGTACGGTGCTGCCTAAAGAACAAGAGTCTAATGGGGTTTCTTCTTCCTAAGAAGGAAAGAGAAAGCCGGCGCGTTCACCGCCTCAGTAGAGTGAGAGGCGCCACAGCGAGGCTGTGCAGCAGCAAGCAGGCCCTTCCACACCCAACCCCAGGACAGCGCCAGGGCCGTCCCCACCGCCGCCCAGCGAGCAGCCTGGACGCGAGGGCGAGCGCCTACCGGGCTCTCTTGGAGCAGGGCTGGATACTGGTCCCTTCGCTCTGCTTCAGCCTGGGGGACGGCCTCACACCCTGGAATCGAAACATCATTTACATCATCTCTCGCCCGAGAGACCCGCACCCAGCGAGCCCAGCACCCCTCACACGGGACGTTCCCCACTCACGACTGGCGCCTGCGCAAATGCAGTGGGGATGCCGCTCACCGGGAGCAGCAGGCAACACGCCCAGAATCTCGGGGGCCCCCCTGGCCCGCCTCCCCGGTCACCGAGCCCTGTGGCCTCCCAGGGCTTTTCAGAACTTTCTGGATTTCACTCCGTGTCCTTCTTCCTGCACCGCCACTTAGAACTTAGGAAACACACTCAACACAATCACACCCCCTAAAAACACCACAACACCCTCCTGACCCAACCAGGCGCCGCCCAGGGCCCGTGGACCTGGCTCGACAGTCACACCGGCAGCATCTCTGCCAGGTCCGCTGAGCCCAAACGGTGCTGACAGACAGGGGAAGGAGACCCTGTCCCTGCAGTGGTGCCCGCACACTCAGCCTAAGGTTGGCCCCTGCCTTCTTCCAAAAGGACACTTTCTTTGTTTACTATTTGAGACAACTGTCTCTTCGTCTCACTGGTCTCCCCACCCACAGCCTGAGTCTCCTCAACGTCACCGGAACCGGGGAGCACCAGAACCGGGGGCGTGTTTGCGACGAGGCAGGGACCCGGGGCTCCGACTGACACACACCGCGAGTCCCCTACGTGCGACAGCAGACACGCCCGCACATTTTTAGGACACAGGGCAGCCAGGACGGCCAGACCTACCATCAGCAGCTCTGGGGACACCTTCAGCGGGACTCTCCAGGCATCTGGAAGAGAGACGCCTCATTCTTACAACGAGGCACTGTTCACACCGAAGAGCCTTCTAGAAGAGCGGGGTTTTTCAGGGCTCGTCACCCTAAACACAGGGGCCCCGTGACAGCGCCGTGAGGACAAATGTGGGGACCATCACTGAGGTACAGAGCGCCTTCCCGACCAGGGGCCTGAGGAGCAGGCTGTTCCCCCGGAGGCACGTGCGTCCAGCCAGCCACGTGTCCTGTGCTCGGCCACACTGAGGAGCAGGGCGGCGGTGGCGCGTCACCCACTCTGGGAACAGGCCTGGCCACCGAGAGACGGTCGGTCATGAGCGGGGCTAACGCCCAGGACCACGGCACGCTGCCCACCCGGCGCCACGCCCAGACACGCCAGGGCTGTAGGCACGGGGCAGAGGACGGCCAGAAGCAGAGAGAGCAAGTGCCCTCAGGGTCAACACCGCTGGGGACAGTGAGTCTCAGGCTCCTTCCCAGGGCTTGGACGGCCACTTTCCGAGGGCCGTCCGGCTCAGCAGGCTCCCAAGTCAGGGCCCGTGGTGTGTGTGGTAGGCACAGGCCCTCCCCCGGACAGCGAGCACAGACGGCCACCTGCGCAGCACCGGTCACCCTGAGAGTGGAGGTGACACAGCAAGGACAGGGGTCCCACTCCATGAGGGGAAGGGGGCCGCTTCAGGGGGGGGGCCCCGCCGTCTCCACGCCGCTGCGGAAGGCCCTGGCCCAGCGGGAGGGGGGAATGACGGGGGGCTGCCAGCCACGGAGGGGGCGGCGCCGCTCACCCAGCAGGTTCAGCACGAGGTGCGGGGTGGGGGCGAACGGGTCGGGCAGGTTGAAGGCCGTGTAGCGGCTGTACTGGGTCTGGCGCAGCGCCTCGAAGTGTCCCAGCAGGATGTCCCCGAGCCACTGCGCGTTCACGCACGGGATCCTCCACTCTTTGGCTTTTTCGTACTTCAAACCGGCCGGCCTTCCCAGTGGAGAGAGCACAGCGAGCAGGCGTCAGCAGTCCTGCCATCCCCACACGTCTTCCCCTCCCCCACTGAGCCGGTGAACACACAAACACATATGAACACACGTGCTCCTATCGGAAATGGCAGGAATACCTCTGTAAAGCGGAGGGGGAGCCCTGGCAGTCGGCGGGTGTCACGCCAAGGCTCAGGCCAGGTCGTGTGATGTCCCCTCCTGGTCCCACCTCCTTCCCACGGCCCAGTGACAGTGATGTGCGTGTCACTCCTTCCCCAACCCCCTTCCTGTGCCTCATGGACACGCACGAACGCCATCACCCACGTCACTGCCATTCTGCTAAGAGACTGCCCCTCCATGACACCTGCGACCTGCCAGCAGCGGCGGACATGTTGGAGGCCCGGCACCGCCCAGGCCCCAGGGGAGGCGCCTCGCAGCCACACTTACTCTCTGCAGATGAGGACCGTGTTGCTGCGGCACAGGTAGCCGGTGTACTTGGCCCCGGCCAGGTAGGCCATCAGCTTCAGGTCGTCCCTGTCACCATCGACAAACCCGGTCACGGAGATGATCTGGGAGGAGGAACAGTGGCGGTAAAGCCCGGCTCGCCCGGCACTCGTGCCCCCTGGCTGCACCCGGCACACGCGCGCACGTTCACTCTGCCCACTAGGGAGGGCGCAGGGCGTGTGGGCGTCCGTCAGCCCTCCGCTCGTGGTCCTGGCCCATGAAGCGGGGAAGGGCACAGAGTGGCGGCCGAGCCTGGGGCCCCCGTTCGTCTCAGACCCTCAGGCAGCGTCAGAGACGCCGACACGCCAGGCACACCACCCCGCCAGGCAGGCCCGCGTGCCGACGCCAGATGCTGGCCTTACGTGCTGGGCGCACGGCCGGCCCCCAGGGGGGAAGGCCACCGGGAAGTGCAGGGCGCGGTGGGGGGGCAGCAGCTGCTTCTTCTTGAGGACGGAGTTCAGCCAGTGTGCGGTCACACAGCGCTTCCGCTCCCTGAGGGCCTGCGGACACACAACAGGGCTTGTCTGGGCACCCGGCCTCGGGAGGTGGCCCGGCTGCAGCACCACGGGGGGACTGAAGCGCTCCGTTCACCACGGGACGGCACTGGCATGGCGGGTCGCCATCAGCACCACACTGGCAGTGCCCCGTCGAGCAGGAGCCAGAGCCTGCCCCCAGGACACAGGCGAGACGCCTCATCACGACCTGCAAAGGGACGTCCCGGGAGTAGGGACTGAGGACCGCACACAGCGCACCCTGGGTGCCCAGACTAGCCCCCCCCGAGGACCCCATGTGGGCCCGCTCCTTCAGAGGCCCTTGGGGGCCACCTCTCAGGTGCATGACAATGTGGGCTCGGCTCTGAGTCAGTGCACCCGGTGGAGAAGGAGGACAAGTGGGGACAGCGTGTGCCCCGTTGGGCCCTGCAGACAGAGCACCCCCGGAATCTGCCTTTCTCCTGCTCCATCGATCACCACCCTGCCCTCGGCCCGTGCACATCGCCCTCTGGGGCGCACCTGTCCTCCCCAGCCATGGCAGCGCGACTCACCTGCGCGAATGCCCCGCTGACTTGGCTCTCGCAGAGCAGGTGCGTGCAGCGGCTGGAGAAGGCAGGGTCCACGGTGCCGCCATGCGCCTGGATGATCTGCACACGGCACAGGGGGCGGTCAGCAGCGAGCCCTCGGCCGGCTCGGCGGTCACCCCACGGCGCATGGCCTCCCGCGGAGCCCGCCCTGCCTCTGCACAGCTGGTCCCCCCAAGCAGGAAGACACACAGGAAGCGTCTCTATGGACGCTCCCCGCGAGCCCTGTGAGCAGACAGCGGTGTCCAGAGGGAGGGAGGGGCAGACAGGCCACCGCTCGCTGAATGGACGTCTCGGTCTGGCAGTCAGGACACACTCTGGACGGGCGGCCTCTGCGCTTGGGGCTGTCCCTCGCACCGCAGGGCCAGCGGCCCCCGGCCCCTCACTGGGTGGGTGCCAACAGCCTTCCCCAACTGGGACGACTGGAGATGCCCCCAGACACGGCCAGCAGCCCCAGGGGGCAGAACTGCCCGTTAACGGCCATTATTCTAAAGGGGGGGCAGCAAGTCAGAGTGTTGGTGTGCACCAGGAGTGTGTGTGAAACTAGACCCAGCTTGGGGGTCCTGTCCCCCACTCTGGTGGGCACCAGGCACCAAGCATCTGCCGGGAAACTGCAAAGCTGTGCACAAGCCGAGGCCCTCACTGATGCCGGAGAAACCAGGCTGCCCGCACACCAGCTCTGCCCCGACGGCCACTTCTGAAACTCCTGACTTTCATCACAGCGACTCCCACAGCGGGACAAGGCGCGTGACAGAAAAGCCAGTTCCCAGCCCCCGGGACACGCACAAGGACAGTGACCCACGACCGCCTCCCGTCTGCCACTGCAGCTGCTTCCCCGCCTGCCCCCGTCTTCTGTCCTGCCGCTCCGCCCGAGTCCCCAGGCCCCGCCGCCGACCTGGGGCACCGCAGGGCCCACCTGCCGCCCGGAGCCCACAGGGAAGCAGCTCCACAGGCAGCCGCCCGGAGCCCACTCCCACTCACTCTGAAGCTTTCCGACTCCGCTCTGATCTGTGCCGTTGCAAGAGTGGCATTTACAAAATCTTCTTTTCTCTAAGGGCCACCGAGCGAATGGGCGAACCGACAGGCCGCACCGAGCCCGCAGACTCACGGTCCCCACGGGGCCACCGTCTGGGCTTCCTGACCCTTGAGCACTCGCCTCTGCAGGGACGGAGGCGGCTGAACATGCAGAGGTCAGCAGTCCCTGTGCTATGCCACCGAGCCCCTGACCTCACCCCCACAGCCTGGCTGCACCCGGGCAATCTGTGCCCCTCAGGGTGCCACGGTCGAAGGAGCCCCGCCGATAAGCCCAACCTAATTCCACACATCCGAGCAGGCGGAAGCCTAGGAAAGTCACTGGCCAAGGCCACAGAAGAGGCTGACGACCAAGCCCAGCGTGCACTCGGAATGCCGCTCTGGCGTCTCAGTGAGGCAGCCGAGCGGCCGCCCCTCGGTGGGCACCCGGGACAGGGAGGAAACCCAACCGCACCCTCGGACGCACAGCCTCACCCTTTTCCAGGTGGCTAGCAGCTGCTTGTCGGACATCTGCTCCGGGTAATCCGCGATGGCAAACACGCACCCCAGCAGGAAGCCCTCCTCCGGGACTGGAATCGCACAGGAAAGGAGATTCAAGCCCATGAATATCCATGCAGACCCCGAAACCCTCCCGCCAGCTCACTGGGAGCTCGGGCAGCAGGCCGCGCACCGCCGCCCCGCGCACTGGCCGCGGCCGCACAGGAGCGGGCTCGGCCGGAGATGGTCTGACGGCCCAGGCACCGGAGACGGCGCCCGCTCCACCCTCACAGCCCCATTCTGCACCGGTTACTTTTACGTAAGTCCTCACCCCCCTCAAACGCGCTCCAGGCATTTAAGTAAGGGCAGGCTTTAGAGAAGAAGGAAGGGGAAACCCACTACTAACTCTCCACTGCAGGGTCGTGTCCGAACAGCTGCTGCGGGGGCGGCGGCGGGGGCGGGGCCTGGGGCAGGGGCGGCGGGGGCGGGGCCTGGGGCTGCAGCGCCTGCGGCGTCTGGCTCAGGTGCTGGGCGGAGTGCGCCTGCAGCTGCTGCTGCTGCTGCTGGTGCAGGCGCTGCAGCTGCTGCTGCTGCAACTGGGCCAGCTGTTGCTGCTGCAGCTGGTGCAACTGCTGCTGCAGGGCCTGCTGCTGCTGCAGGGGCTGGAGCTGCTGTGGCCGCGGCTGCGGGAAGGGGTGCGGCTGCGCCTGCGGGAACGGGTGTGGTGGCGGCGGCGGCTGCTGGAACGGGTGGGGCGGCGGCGGGATCTGCAAGACCTGCTGCTGTGGCAGGTGCAGGACAGGGTGCTGCGGCGTCTGCGGTGGCGGATGCGGCTCCGGCGGCCCCTTCGCTGGGCTGAACAGCAGCGTGCCGGCACCCGCGTGGGCCTGCTGGTTGTGGTTTGCCTGCTGCTCTAAGCCTTTCGTTGGCGCCGAGAGGGACTGCAGTATCTACACCAGAAACAAGGTGAAGTCACCGCGGCCCCCGGCACGCACACAGTAACCAGGAGGGCAGGAGTGCATCGCACGGTCGCACCACACACCGCCCGTCCTCCCCTGAACAAGCTGAACCAGCCTCGCCAGCGTCGACGAGCAAGTACAGGAAGACCCATTGGAAGGAAGTCGCACTGGAGCCCCCACTGCTGCCACCGAGTCAGGCGAGGGGCATGGGCTGCGGAGCCGGAGCTCCCGGCCGCGGCGCCCCAGACGGCCCCAGTATCGGCAGAGCGCAGCCGGAGGTGCGCCACCCCGCGCCACTCCCGGGCTGCGTGGGCACAGCCCATCACCCTCCCGCCCCAGACCCGCCCTCACCTAGCGATGCTCAACAGCTGTGACAGAGAAAGGGGTCCCAGAGAGCGCGACATGAAGACCCCCGCTCGGCAGCAGCGAGAGGGGCCTGCACCAATGGCTGGCCGCCCCCCCCCACCCCCCGTCTGCAGCCGCCCTGCCTGAGCTCTAGCCCTGGGGGACTGAACGAGCCCCACAAAGGTCCTCAGTCCTCCTCCCGGCGCCTCGGAGCCTTCAGTGGGACAAGCGCTTCTTCAGACCAGAGAGAGGCCCGTTTCCCCGCGGGGCCTCCCTGCCGCCCTGAGGCAAGAGGAGCCAGCAGAGTGCCTATGGCAGGTGACTGTCACCCTGCAAGGTGCTGAGTAGAACACGAGCGAGGTGTCACACAGCGGGCTGTCCCAACGTGCTCAAACGACAGGAATCAGAAAGCAACTTCTCACGGCTAGAGGGAGCCGGGAGCGAACAGCTTACGAAAGCTCCATCACTATGCCTCGGTCTTCGGAATAAAACTCCAGAAATTCAACTTTAACGTAAACCACAGCTGTGCAAAAGTGTCAAGAATGTTTTTAACACCTGCCTTCCACTCAGGTGGACTCCCAAACACAAAGGCTGTTAAGCTGCAAGGGCAGCGGCTTGGGAGCTGAAGACAAAGCCCCCGAGCACAGAGCTGGAGGCAGCCCCCAGGTCGGGCCAGACGAGCCCCCCAGGCTCCTCCAGGGCAGCCCCCTCCCCCAAGTCCTGCCTGCCGGGAGAGACGCCCACACTCCCTGGTGGAGTCACTTCATTTCAAGCAAGGTAACCTCTACATCCACATGTGAATCTAAGAAACTGGAGATTTAACCAAGAACCACTGTGTTTGAAAAACACACTCCATTCTCTTCTGCACAGACGACTTCCGTTGGGAGCCCCCCACCAAGGGGAGCAAGAGGAGGAGGAGGAGGAAGAGGAAGAGGAAGAGGAAGAGGAAGAGGAAGAAGAGGGCGCTAGGGCTGGGGCACCTTCCTCCCGTGGCTGCCCCAGCTCTGAGACCCCTTGGGCACACCCCACCCAAGTCCCCGGGGTCTGCGGGCTTTGCTCCAGAACAGCCGCCTCCCAGCCCACAGGGACACAGCACTTCGCACCCCAAAGGTGCTCCCACCATCCCGAGTGCCCAGCCTTGGGGCTGTTCTCTGCTCCCAGAGGCCCCACAGTGCCAGGACTCCGCTCCATGGCTCTCCGCTGCCTCCCTTCCTGACCAGGCATCCAGGGCCCCACGCACAGCGCGCAGAGCGGGGCCCTGTGTCTCCACCACTGTGAGCACAGACGCCCTCAGGACGAGGGGCCTTGCTCCTGATCCTGAGGCCACTCCCTCCGCGCCAGGCCTAAAGCGGCCTCCCTGCCCGAACCCCGCCCACACCCCCGGCTGCTGCGGCTCACAGGGGACGGAGCACGGGCCTGCACCCCAAAGGGCCGCACCGCAGGTTTGCTCCCGGCCCAGGTGCACAGAGTGGCAACCAGCCACCGTCTCTCACATCCATGTTCCTCTCCCTCTGGTCCCCTCCCTTCCCCTCTCCCTAAAAAAGTGAACTATCTTTTCAAACCTGCTGCTCTCCCTCCCCTGCTGCTCTCCTGACCCCCAGCACCAGAGCCCTTGGTTCAGAGCTGGGTGCCATCTGTCCACCCACCCCGGAGCAGGAGCAGGGACCCACAGAACTGCAGGCGGCCCTCCCGCCCCTCCTCTGCGCCACAGACAAGCCCACGCGGGGCGCTGCGCCACTCTGCACCAGCCAGCTCCCACCACAGAACTGCCAGTGGGGTGAGGAGACCCCAGGGACAGACGAGTCTGTGGTGTCACTCCCCACGTGAGGTCTGTTGTGAGAAAGGAGAGGCCAGAGCTCGCTCCTTCTGCCACCAACCAAGGGGGCAGCCCCCAGGAGAGCAGGCCGCCCCGGGCCCGGGCCCTGCCCTCAGGGCGCACTGTCCCCTGCAGGTAGGCCCTTCCCTCCTTCGCAACAAAATGAGGGTGCCGACACACACACGCACACACGGACACACACGCAGGAGACTCACACCCTCCCACAGTGAGCACTGCGAGGGGGCAAACTGTCCGAAGGGAGAAAACGGCGGAAGGCAGGCCGCGGCAGCAGCCGGTGGGGTCTGACCAAAATCTCGCACTCTCGTTTTCACTTCTAAGGAGTGACTTATGGTGAGTCAGACAGAGAAAGACGTGGGGCACCTAGAGAACAAGGTGGACAGACAGACAGAAACGGACGCGCAGACAGGGAGCAGGCAGAGGGCTGCGGAGCGCAGTGGGGCTGGGCGGGGCCGGACACACAGCTGCTGGACCAGGACGCAAAGGCTGCAGCCACCGCACAGTCAGGGGTGTGAGCCCTGCCCGGGACACCCCTACTGACACCCCAGCAAGTGCGTGAGAGGCCGGCGGGGCGCCTGGCTGTCTGCACGGGGGCTGCCCGCCCGAGGCCCCCGGAAGACACCAGCTGCCGTCCCGGGAGCAGCACGCCAGTGCAACGAGAACAGGACTCACGTGCGCCACGTTGGCAGGCCGGCCCATCTGCGGGACGTCCGCGCTGTTGGTGATGTTCCGCAGGGTCCGCACAGCGGGGCTCCAGGAGGCCGCCACGTCTGGCCTCTCGGAGCTCTGCAGGCTGGGCCCGGAGGCCAGGAGGCCCCCACGGCCGTCAGGAGGCAAGATGCCCCCAGGGACGGGCGGCACGTTGGCACACAGGTTGATGAGGCCCGGCTCCTTGCCCGCCGGCAGCCGGCGCTTGGCCGCTGCCACCTGCGGGACTTCCGCCGGGGTCCAGTTCAGGTTCCTCTCCTGCTTCTCCGGGGACGAGTCCGAGGAATCATCGAACATCAGCTCCCCCTTCGGTTTCGTGGCACCCGCCTTGGGCGAGAACTGTGGGTCCCCCTCGGGGGACCCTTCCCGAGAGCTGGTGGGGCTCGACTTGTCGTCCGTACTGCCCTCATTCGGGGAGTCGCGCTCCTCGTTCTCTACCTCCTCCTCCTCCTCCTCTTCCTCCTCCTCTTCCTCCTCATAGAGAACCAGGCGCGGGTGGTAGAACGCCTCGTCCTTCCGGGTCTTCTCGGACACGGAGTCCAGCACCCAGTCGGGGGTGACGACCCTGACGCCCGCCCTCTTCAGCGCGCAGGCGTACTTCTCCTAGACAGAGCACATGCGCGTTAGCGACCGGCCCCCACACCCCGCCACCGCGGTGCTCGCTCCGCTCTGGACCGGGGCCATGCCCCGAACAAAGCGTGGCTCGGGGGACCACTGGACAGTCTCACGCCCGCAACAGGCATCTCCTTGAAACTTTTCAGATTAACTTTCATAAGCGATGTTGCAGGTACCAGAGCAGCGCCGTGAGCCCCGCGGAACACCCTCTACCAAAGGGCGGAGTCCCCGAGTTCTCACCAGCAGCACGCTGCCGGAGGCAGGGCGTCCGCAGGACATCAGGGGCTTCCTGGCGAGGGGTGGAACGGGTGGAGGGACACAGAGAGCCTCTGGCCACCGGGGCCCACGATGGGCACCGCAGGACAAAGGAGGGGTGGGTCTTAGGTTGCTGACAGCAGGCCCCCGTCGGCCCCAAGTGAGAGCAGCTCTCGGGGCTACAGGGCACAAACGGCTTCCTCTCCGCTGAGACCCAGGGCGGACACAAGGCCAGCCCGACTCGTCCCTCGAAGCATGCTGCTTCTCTTCAATTTTTATGCAAAATGCAAGTTTCTACTGAAGCAGAACTTCAGGCTCACACCCTGACTTATCAGAGGAAGCGTTTCTCTGGGACTGTGGGGCTCACTGCGCCCCCACCACACTCGCTGGCCCTACCTGTACCTTCATGTCAGGAAAGCAGCGCGGCGAGCGCAGCATTTGGGGCCCCCCAGCAGGCGGCCGCCCGCCCGGCTCTCCCCGGAGTCAGGGCGATGGGACGCAGCACCCATGCCAAGGCTCCTGGGAGTGGCGGCAATGAGAACAGCGGGAGGAACAGCCGCCACCTGGAGAGACTGAGGGCCAGAGCCTTTCCACTCTGCACGGCGCGCCTGACTCGAGGTCCTGCGTTGTCCCTCATGGGGGACAGGTGTGCCTTCCACAGCAGAGTGTGCTGGGCGTCGGGGCACCCAGAGGGCACGGAGACTCCGCCACGCCCCCACCAGGCAGCGGCCACAGCACAGGCCCCAGGGACGGTCTGCGTGTGTCTCTAACAGCTGCGGTGGGGGGCAAGAGGCGGGGTCTCATCCTGCTGACCTGGGGGTCCTCCGCCCGGGAGCAAGCCCTGGGCACCCCCGCCTGGGTTTAGGGTTATGAGGTGGTGGTCATCAAGGGAAGCCTGGTTTTACAGATTCTGGGCGACCGAGAAGGAAATCGCCTGAAAAGTCACTAAACACACGCTTACAGTTATACTCAGGCCTTTTAAAAAGCCGTGAGGAGGGCTGAGACTACAGATTTTCACAAGTGAAAATGAACTTGTTTTACTGGGTTTGAAAGGAAACTCCAGAGTCAAAAAGCTTTCCTCTTTTCGCCCTGAAACCAACCCCGATTTCTGTGCATGCAGAAGTGACACCTGGCTCAGAGTAGGCTTCCCGTTGCCCAACACCCGTCCCGGTGCGCCTCCCGGGGCAAGCGCGATGAACTCACAGGACCCAGGTTTACCAGGGGGTCTAACAAGCAAGGCAGAAGCGGCCCCCAGAGACGCGCGCGCGCAGAGACGCGGCATCCAGAGACGCGCGCGTGCGCGGAGCGGCACTCACCCCCTTGGGCTCCGGGACCACCAGGTGCGTGCACTTCCTGTTGAGGCTCAGCTGGCAGGCGCCCCCGTAGAAGGTCAGCAGGGCCCACAGGGCGTTTCTGTCCTCAGGGGACACCTGGCGAAACCGGAGACAGGCCCGCGTCACACACGGCCGTGGGCACGTCTGTGCGCCGTGAAGACACACCGAGCCCCGGACCCGTGTGGCTTCACCCACTGTCCTCCCCTACGGGGTGACATCGGCCTGAGCGCGCGCTTGCGGGGAACATCCGGGGTCCTGGCTGTCCGCTCACAGTGACAGAGCGCGGCACTCCTACCGCAGCTCCACACCCCGCTTCCCCTCGCGCCTGCTCACCAAACGAGCGAATCAAACACACACCGCACCCACTCTCCGGAGCCGGAAGGACTAGTCCTTCTGCAACAAAACTCGGGGGGAAGCGCCAGGAATCCCCGCACGCACGCCCCCTTCCACTGTGCCGCGTCAAAGCCCTGATACAGGAGCGCTGTCCACATCACGCGTGAGAAGGCCCTTAATCACGGACGGACCCCAAACAAACGTGAGCCATGAGGCAGCCAGACTTAAAAGGGAAGAGCACAGTGGCCTGTCAGCTCCGGGAAAAACCGAGTCGGACTTAACACAAAACGAGAAGCGGGACAAGCACCAAACCAATGACCCTGAGACGGTGCTGACGGCGCCTTTGGCCGCCTGCCCACCGCCCTCCCCACCGTGGGGAGCAGGGGCGACCGCACGTCCCAGAGAAGGAAACGAACTCACAGCCAACACTCGGAAACTCTGGCCGCCAGCAGCCAGGCCTGGCCCCCGGACAACCCCGACCAGCTCCCCGAGGGCCCGCCCTGCTGCTCTTCTCTGAGGGCCGGTCCCACCCAGACTAACCCTGAAGAAGAACCTCTCAGGGTCTGGGAGACAAACATTTAAGAAAAATAAAAGTGTCAGTGTTCATTCTAAAATACCACTGAAGCAAGTCAACTTTGGACAACTTATTATAAATTCAGGGCTATGATTAAAAATTCTGACGTGGGACTCTGGCTGGTGTGGCTCTGTGGACTGAGTGCCCACCTGCAAACCAAAGGGTCGCTGGTTCGATTCCCAGTCAGGGCACACGCCTGGGCTGCGGGCCAGGTGTCCAGTTGGGGGCATGCAAAAGGCAACCCCACACTGAAGTTTCTCTTCCTCTCTTTCTCCCTCCCTTCCCCCATCTAAAAATAAATAAATAGAACCTTTAATATAAGGAATTCTGGCGTGTCTCCAGCTAATTCCTTAAGCGCACTGACAAACAGCACCATCGTCTCCTTTTCGTTGCCACTGCTCAGCCTGCCAGATGCCGGGCTCCCACCGGCTCCACCAACAGACGCCGGGCGTTCTGCTCCCGCCGGCTCTACCAACAGCAGGAGAGGGCACCACGCCTCCCGCTCTACTCTGTGACGGCCAACGAGGACACGCCACCTCTTTCTTCAATTGAGTCAAGGCCACACTTGGGAAAACTGGATGGAACAACTGTTTCCCGCAGAGGCTTCCCCGCCCCCTAGTGTTCCCTCCGCGTCTCGCAAAGCAGGACGCAGCTGCTGGCCAGCAGGGCCCACACACCGCCTCACAGCGCGACCGAAGCGAAGCGAGAAACGTGACCTGCAGGTGCCTTTGTCAGTGAGGCACTGCCTCCACCTGACTGTGGCCAGTGATGCCCATCCTGACCCTCCCCGGCCTGGTCACGGGCCTGGGTCACACAGGCACAGCACCTTGCTGTGGAAAGAACGTCCACGGGCAGGCAGGGAGGCAGGGAGACCGGGGCAGACGCAGGACCTGCAGAGGTGGGCACGTCACCGGGAGCGGCAACTTCCGGGGCCCAGACCACCATCCGCAGCCGCTGGGCCTCAGTGACCTCCTGCAGCACGGCCAGCTCACTGAATGAATTCGCGTCCACACGGCTGACGACAAGACTGCTCAAAGTGTCGACACTAGTCACCCAGTGGTGACAGCACCGTGGGGACGCCTCATTTCCGCCTTCTGTACTTTTCTGCACTTTCCAAAGTTCGTAACTGGGGCAGGTGCTTTTCTTTCCTCCTTCAAAGCTGCCTTCCTAACTCCACCCCCGCCTGCAGGGCAGAGCCCAGGGGTCTCCTCCGCGCTCACGGCTGAAATCCATGGCCTTGACCATGGCGTCCCCGGCACTCTGGATCTGTCCCCGGCACTCCCTCCAAGTGGCGCTCCCCCATGTGTGCTTGGACCCAATCCAGCCCCAGTGACCCTCACCCCGAGCTGTGAGCCCAAGCCCGACCCACCTCGCTCCTTCCCACCCCTCTAGGGGACAGCTCGGCTGCCACTGCTGTCCCCTAGCACCTGTGTGCCTGTCCCCCCACCCCACCCCATTGCTGCAGCACAGGCCTGGAGCCCCAGGGCTCCAGCTCAGCCTTGACTGTGAACCACAATCCTACCTGGCAAAGGCTCGCGTCCTAGGGCAGGATTCCACCTTGAAGGGCCCCCAGTTCCCCCAGTTCCCCACCTACTCTCCCTTCCCCCTTTCCTCCAGTTCTGCCGCCCCTGGGCTGCTCGCGGCAGCAGGTCCTGTGGCTGGGCAACCACCACTGTGCGTGCCCAAACTTGATGCGACCGTCGGTCTGTCTCTTGTGACCAGAAGTGTCCTCCAGCGTTCAGCTGGTAGTTCACCTTTAACACGCTTCTGCTTTGTGTAGTTACTTCCCCCCGCAGCTCTGCAACCACCACACCTCGGTGCCCTGGCCACCGCAGTGTGCTCGAGTCTTGGGCCCCCTCCCCGCAGAAAGGGGCCAGTTCACTCCCTGCCACACCCACTGGGGGTGGAGCTTTCCTCCTCAGCCTGTGTCAGCCCTGCGCTCAGTAAGGGGGTTCTCTGTGTTTGTGACGGAACCATCCTTGTCGTCTCCTAATTCCACTTTCACTGTGTTTCCGTTCCCAAGTCCCACACCTGGGACACTCTACACGGGAAAGCCCGCCCTCACCCACCAAAGCCACACACACCCCTGAACAACTACACGTGGCACGGGTCGCCCTGCACATGCAGCGTGGCACCGGGCTTCCCTGAAGTGGGTGTCCCAGCAGGCCTAGCCCCCATCACATGCAGTCCTGAGTGACAGCGACCAGGCGCACACTTACCTGAGACAGGCAGGCGGTGACCCCAAAGAAGACCTGGCTGGACTCCGGAGAAAACCCGTTCACGCTGAGGCGCCTCCGTTAAGGCTCCAACGCAGCAGGATCAGGGCAGTGGCCTCTCGTAGCAGACTCACCTGCACCCCACCCCCACCCGCTGGGGGTGGCGACAGACCCAGGGGACCGAGAGCAGCACCACTGGGCAGAAGGTTGGGGCACAGGTGTCCTGCGAGGCGCACTCCCAACGCACGGACACCCAGCCCGGGAGCCGGCTGCCGGCCCCGTCCCGGGGGGACCGCTTCCTCCGGGAGCGTGGAGATGCCTCCTGCAAGGCCCGCGCGGGCCTGGGCCCTCCCTGGCCACCCGGGGCAGAGCTCTTCCCCCAGCTCGGCCTGACCACCCACTGGGCCGGCCGGGCCCCTGCCACGGCCTCGTCAGTGCAGATGCTGACGCTGTCTGCCGTGTCCACAACCAAATGAGAGGACAGCGTGTCCCCCAAGTCAGGTGAGGTGAGAAAGGAGGCCAGACTGGAAACGCTGCTGCCACCCTTGGGCATCTCCGCCCCAGGCCTGGCCCGCCAGTCTCCGGGCTCCCTCTGGGACCCTCCGAGCCCCTGAGGGTGGGCAGGGAGCGTGCCGAGATGAGGCCTCCCGAAGGGGCTCCTGCGGCAGGGCGGCCACGGCAGCGGGACGAGGCTCCTATCGCCCCAGCTACCCTGTCCCAGTCCTTACAACCTGCGTCCGTGAAGAACACAGACCCCCAAAACACCAGAGGCCCACTTCCTTTAACCCTTTACACCGCGGAGGGGACACCTTTGGTTCCCGAGATGGCCTCGCACGAGTCCCGCCCACCATCCAAGAGCTGCTGGTAGAGGTGGGGACCGGCCATCTGTCTGAGGCCCTGCAAACGCTCTCCACAGTAGGATGCCCAATGCCCACCTCGCTGAGGGAAGGACGGGTGTAGCCACAGACCCCCTGGCCCGAGGCGGCGCAGGGTGTGGACTCACAGGACCCTGCCTGGGCCCGGCGGTCTCACATCACACCTGCTGGGGCCTCTCGTGCCCCTCACAGGGGTCTCAAACCCAGTGCCGCCTGGAGGGGCTCTCTCCTGGAGGATGTCTCCCACTCTCGGGGTGAAGCAGGAGCTGGGAGACCTGGGTGCGGGCCAGGGGCCTGCAGGGGCCTCAGGGCCCAGGCGCCCTCAGGAAGGGCAGGAGGGACGAACATGAGGCCTCGGCCACCCTCTACGGACTGGGCCCAGCCCACTGCACGCACTCAGCACGCACCAAACAGACGAACCCCTACCAGCAAAACGAGGGAGAGTAACCCGTCCCGGCCTCGTGGCTCAGCTCAGTGGAGCGTTGTCCCAGACACCCAAAGGCTATGGGTTCAATTCCCGGTCGGAGAGCACAGAGGCAACTGACAGGTGTGTGTGCCTCTCTCTCTCTCTCTCTCTGAAAACCAATAAACATCCTTGAGAGACAATTTAAAAATAAATAAATAAAACCTCCTCCCACCTGCTCTTCAAACACTTCGTCACTTGACTCTCAGACACACAGAAGTTTAAACACACCCCACCTAACCACACGCCGCAGGAGTGGTCATTTCAGACAGGGCTCTGAGCCCCGAAGCCACAGGGCCCCAGGTCAGGCAGCCGTGTCTGGGGCTGGGGGGTGGGGGGCAGGGGGGCGGGGACTGGTGCCCACGTGCCAGCCTGGAGGGCAGCTGCTCCCCCTCTCCCACGGGTCAGGCTGGGGGTGGTCGGCACACGACACTTGATGCGGGAGGGCAGGCATGACAGAGCGTGCACGTGGCACAGGGTGCCCCAAACCCACTCTTTGCCCAGGCACCCCCCGCCAGCCCTCAGGCCCCTGTCCCCCCACCCCCCGACGAAAAGGATACGGCAGGAGGGCTCCGCACTGCACCGACAGGGTCACCCAGGATGGCTGCGAGAGAGAACAGAGGCTCAGGTCAGCGGGCACCGCACCCCCTGCACCAGTGCTGCTCCTGCAGACGACGGCCCGGCTGCGACGGCCCCACACACCCCGCGGCGTGTCGGTGGAAGACGTGCTGCTACTGCCCCAGGAGAAAGGCCCAAAATCGGGAGTAAAGATCTAACCCAGGCCGACATGCACATCACTGCATTCAGCCCCCAGGCTGGGGGAGACCCCGCGTCCCTGACGGAGGGGCGGGGCCGGACGGCTGTCCCCACACTGCGCTGAGCGCACCCTGGCCCCTCCGGGGTCCTCCTGCCCCTGAATCGGATCAGGGCCGAGCCCGTGAGCTGGCTTCAGTGAAGCCACGTAGGTGCCCGGTCAGCAAACCACAAAAGGCAATTTTCTCTGAACTCTAAACCTCAGATCACCTGTAAAACCTTTGGTTAGTCACTACCTTTTGGGTGACTTGTATTTCTCTATTTAATTTTGAAAATTACAGGAATCAGGCCGAGAGCTCTGCTGCAGGGAAGTACTCCGTGAAAGCCTGGCGACGCCGCCCTCCGCCGGCTGAGACACGGGCTCCGCACCAGCCTGCACCCCACTGCTGTGTGGCAGCGACGGCGCAGGGCTGGGCGCCACGCCGAGGACAGACACCTGGCTTCGGGCTCAGGCAGCTGGAGCTCCACGCTGACGACCCTCATGTCACCGGACCCCGCCGGCAAAGTGCCAGGGGAGAGGCCGCCTGCCGCTAACAGCATGTAGGAAGGCCACACACTCTGGGCCACAGAGGCAGCTCTGCGGAGCACGGTCACTGCGGACAGCTTGACGGCTGGGTGCGCATGCAGCTGGCTGACCGGACATGGGGCACCAGCCGAGGAGAAGCGTCACACCCAGCTCGGCTCCACACTGTTGGTCGAGCCCACCTCCGGGCCCAGGTGAAGCCAATCGGGACCTACGAAGTGACTCGGCTCTGACCTTCCCTCGGAGCACCTTTGCCCCGGGCGCCGCTCTGGCCTCAGCAGCACCACCCGCAGAAGCACCCCTGGAGCTCCCGGGTTGCCTCGTTGAGCACCAGGCGGCTTTTCAGGAGCCAGCCGGGAGCCAGGGTCTCGAGTCCCCCGCCAGGGCGTGACCTGTGGGGTCTCAGTGCTGGGCAGGCACAGTCACGTCGCAGGGCTGGGGGGCAATGGTGGGCAATGGGAGGGGGGCAGCCATGAGGGGAGTGAGCTCGGCTGCAGAAGGGCCCCCGGGCTCTGTGCAGCGCCCGCCCCAGAGCTGCCCCTGTGACCACGCGTGGGGTCGGCAGGAGACCCGCTCACAGACCGCCAGGCCAGCGGCCACCAAGTCCTCCCCGTCGCCCACAAATAACAAAGCAGAAATGGAGAACGAGGAAACTGGCCATCAGGAGCTACTTATCCCAAATGCAAGGAACAGTGTTAAATCAACCCACTGCAAATCAGCACAATTAACACTCCCCGTGACGTCCAGGGCCGCTGAGGAAACTATTTCCGGTAAAAAAGGTACCTGAGAGTTCTAGTGCCTAGAGAAGCAAGTAATTAAGCACCTGTAAACCCAAACAGGTAGCAGGCAGGCCGACGGTCACGGTGCGTGAGAAGCCCTTCTCTTCAACACGCATTTGCCAGGTCGGCATCACAAGCACAGGGGAGCCCGTGGGCTCAGCCCAACCCCCCCTGGAGGCCCCAGCCGCATGGAGCATCGGAGCATCCTGGGCCCCCCCGGATTCCTGGGGTGCATGGCGCCGCCATCCTTGCCCCGCAGACCAGGATGCTGACGTGGGGAACAAATCGAGCTGGGGGCTCGTGTTTAAGCCCTAGAGCCAGGGAGCCCCAGGTGGGGACAGAGCAAGAGGGCCAGCAGAGTGGTGACGACTGCGAGGCGGGGCACCAAGTCTCCCACTTGGCCTGGACGGAAGCCTGGGGCGTTGAGACTCACCTTGTCTGCAACTCAAAGGAGACCGCTGTGTTCAGCCCAGAGCCAGAGTGGGAGCCGAGGCCACGAAATGCACCCCATGTGGCGACCCCGCTCGTGGACTGCGAGGCCGGGGCTGCCTCTGTGGCGGTCACAGCCCCCAGCTCTGCAGGGAGACCTGCTTCCGGCAGCCTGGGTGTCGCTGTGCCCAAGCACCTCCGTGCTGGCAGGCACACTCAGTGTTTCCTTCCTCTCCCTCCTGCACACTCAGTTCGGGCAGTCTGCACACGCACACACACACGTGTGCGCGTGCACATGCACCACAAACCACGGACCTTTCCTCACATACAAGCCTCACTTCGGGGTGTCACACACACAACCCCCGCCACAGGGGTGGGCTCCAAGCCGTGGGGCTTGCAGCCCCTGGGCTGAGGGCCCGTGTGAGGCCCCCTGGCCTGACCACCTCTGAAGGAGGGTGAGTGTGCCGACGGTCAGGGGCCGGGGCTGCTGGCCCTCCCAGGAACTGAGCCTGAGGTCGCAGAGGCCAGTCACTGTTGAGATGGGAAGGGCACCAGCCCCCTGCAGCTCCCCCTCCAGCGCCAGCCAATGCCAACAAGTTCCGCCCTAACTTCCACGCGCTGCTTCGCACACGCACGGTGGAATGCAGAGAACTGACCAGACATGCCACCGACCTTCACGACAGGCAAGTCAAAGACCTCTCGGGCTTCCCCGACCTCCGGGTTGTCCCCGTCCTCCGAGATGATGTGCGAGGCCAGTGCGTTGTAGGACACCTCCTTGGCTTTCCCGGCTTTCAGGAGCTGGACGACCTTTAAAACGGCACACGAGTTAAGTCAGAAAATACTGCACCTCCACATCGGCTTACACAAATTACTGAGAAGGATGAAAACTGTAACTGAACACACACCATGGCCCCCACACCCCCTCCACTCCGAGTCACAGCCACTGAGACGCTGGGGGACAATGAAAAGCAGCAACTCTCGGTGTGATGGCCGAGGGAGTGCAGGGCCCACCTCAAGCCCAGTGCCACGCAGGGTCCCCGCACCAGGACAGGGGCGTGGGGGCATGTGGTGCCCACCACCGCCGGGAAGGCCTCTGGGGAGGCTGCAGCGGGTCCCTGCGGGCACCACAGGGCCTGCACTCTGCTGCCTGTCCCCGGGCCTGTCCTTGAACTGCTTTTGTGACAGGTCCTCTCGCCGCAGTCCCAGACCCCATGGATGACAGTGTGGTCCCACTGGACACATGCAGAGCCCCCAGGAACTAGAAGGACTCTCTGGGCAGGACACAGGCTACAGCACGGAGAGGGCCGCAGCCACCCTCGAGATGGGCGTGCGGGCGCACACCATCCGGTCCTTCTCCTGTGCGCTGCGGTTTCGTCCTGAAACAAATCAGGGTCTCAGTGAAGACCATAGGGCGTCGAGCGAGTGATGTTGGGTTTTCCAGAAAGACAGCTGTCAGTGTCACGGGGGGCACGGGCGGGGCGACCGGGAAGAAGAGCCCCACTAAGCGGGTGAGAAGGCAGGTAAGGGGTGTGAAAGAACGTCGCCAGGGCAGGAGGAAGACACGTGTGAGAGAGTGAGCAGGACGGGCAAAGGTGGTGACCACAAGGAGACTGGGTGCCCGGAGGGCGACATGTGGGTGGGGCAAGAAAGGCAAGCAGTTCAGGTGCCGGGTTCCGGGCGCCAGCTCAGGACGCACGGCAAGATCTTCTTCAACAGACGCCTCGAGACCAGGTGGAGATGGTGAGGCTCCCAGGACGCGCGATCCCCCCTCCCCCGACAGGCCATGGCGCCCACATTCACCCACACACGGGACACCCTCTAGGACCGGTCACTGACTGACCGACCTCCAACACAACTGGAACAGACCCCCCACACACTTTCAGTCGTCGGAAGCATGGTGGTTGTGGGCCACACACCAGCTCCCTCTCCATTTCACTGGGACGTCTGAGCACCTGGAGCCCCGGTCCCACAGAGGAAGGCCCTCCTCTCCCGGCCCACCGAGTCTGTGGGTCTGCAGACGTCATCCTCTCCTACCCGCTGCCTGAGAACGACCAGGTTGCCCGCGCCTGCAGGAGGGCACGGCTACAAACGCCCACATTCAGGCTCCAGCCCCTCGGCCCCCTTTCAACACCGGCGCCCCAAAACACCAGGCAGCCGCCTGCACATCCCCCCTGCCTGTTTGAGTGTTAGCTGCCCCGTCGACACTTTTGGGGCATCTGTAGACTGAGGCCACCCAACCGCCAGCCTGGCCAGCATGCAGACTGCCCACTAACCTCTGCTCAGAGACGCACCTCCACTCCCTCCAGCCAGTGCAGCCCACACTCACACCCGCCTTCCCTCCTCACCACGAAGGAAACCATCTTTCCCCTCCTCCTCACCTCTGCTTGTCTCGGGACCCACCGAAAAGGACACTACCCTGAAGGATTTCAGTGGGGCCGCCACGCACCCCAAGGCCTAGCACTGCACTGAGACGTGCTCAGGTGTGCAAGCTGCTCCGCCCACTACAACTGTGAGACCCGTCTCTCCGTTACGCTGGGCCCGGCGCCATGCCTGACATGCACAGGACTCGGGACATGCCAGCTTTCTGGGTCCGTATGCACGAGACTCAGAGAATCAGATGCTGTGGCTCTAGACTTGTTAAGAAAAAAGTCCGTTGCAGACCCCAGTGGTTTGCGAAGGCCATTTGTACACACTTTGACTTGATTTACACTTGAGCAGATATGGGTGAGCACCAGCTTGTTCCAGGCTTTCAGTAGCACTGGGTTCAAGTCCCTTGCAAGAGCCCAGTCCTGAAGTGGAGTGGGGGGAGGAAGAAGAGGGGCTGAAGAATGGCAGGAAAAAGGGGAGATTATCAGCACTGGATAAAAGCTAATGCTGTTTAGAAGCTGTTTATGTGTAAGTTCGAAGCTAAAACTCTCTTCACCTAAAGGTACAGTGGAAGGATGGAGGGGTGGGTCAGCCAGAAGTTCGGGGGGTGGTTACTAAGGCACCGCTGAGCCTCCACCCCTTTCCACACCTCCCTCCAGGCTTGGCACTCCCTGGGCAGGACACCCAGGCCTAACTGCATAAACTTAAAGGGAACACACCAGTAGATTAACCCAGGAGCTTATTCCACCAAGGCTCCCGCCCACCGCAGCAGAGCAGGACTCTGGCTTGGAAAGAAACGGGCTGCAGAGAAATATGGTAGAAAAGCCCCGGCACGCATTCGCAAGAGCCGGCACCACAAAGTTTTGAACCCTGAGAGCGAGGGTGCCACCTGGGCGTTCTCCGCACTTACTGGGCAACTCAGCCAAGTACGGAACACTGAGCCACTCAAGTTCGTGGGGGGCGAACGGAGCGCTTCTCAGGTGCACACAGATGACAGCTGGGTGGCTGTCACACCAGGCCGGCTCGAGGAGCCTGCCGCTCCAGGAGCCCAGACACGGGTGAGGGTGGGCAGAGGGGAGGTGCGTCCGGGTCCCAACCCCGCCTCGGAAAGCAGTGAAAAGCGCGTCTCCAAGGAGGCCGCGGGGTCGCGGTCCGGAGACTTACTACGGCCAAGCGACAGGCCAGGTCGTCGGCTCCCCCAGGCGCAGGGCAGCGACACTAGGCCCGACAGAGGGTTCCAGGGGGACACCGAGCAAGAGGGACTCGGGCGCTGACTTCCACCCACGTGTTCTCCCCTCCTCTCGGGTTTGGGCAGAGCCTAGGGTCCCGCAGAACCTCTACATGTCCCCTCCCAGGGTCCCACAGCCCGCACCCCAGGTCCTCTCCCGAGGGTCCCAAGGACCAGATCCTCTCCCTCTCCCCGGCCTGCTCCGCCAGGCGGCCGAGACTCCGCGCAGCCCGGAGGGCAAAGACCCGGCGGCGGAAACCCGAGTTTCTGCACCGGAGCGCGCGCCCGCGGCGGGAGCGGAGCCCGGCCGGGGACGCGGCGGCGGCGGCGCGGTACCTGCGGGTCGATGTCGCCCACCACGTAGTACTTGACCTCCCTGAACATGTCCTCGGGAACTTGGGGCGCCTGGTCCGCCATAGTCGCGGGGGCCGGAAAGCTCGGCGGCGGCTCCCGCCCCGGGCCGCGGGGCCCGCCCGGTGCAACGATTCGGGTCCACTCCCCCGCCCTCTGTGCCCCCGCCCGCGCCAAGCAGCCCAAACGCGGGAGTCGCGCGCGCCCTGCGGGACGCACCATCCGCGGGCCGCCGGGGGGAGGGCCGAGGGGCGGGCGGACAGAAGACACCGCCCAGCGCCTCCGCTGCGGCCCGGCGGACCGGTGAGTACGGCCTCCACACGGCCCGCGCCGGAGGCCGGGGTCGCGTGGCCGCCGCTCGCTCACGAGGGGGCCCCGGGCACTGGGGGAAACGCGCGCCCCCCACGTGCGGCCGCAGTGGGCCGGTCCCGGGAAGGTGGGAACGCCAGGCCCCTCCCGTCAGCACGCGCGGCCGCCCGGGCGGCGCAGGCGCGCGGCGAGGGGGGCGGGACGCCGGCGGGCGGCGGCGAGGGCGACCGGAGTGCGGCTCCGGGCAGCAAGTCCCGAGCACAGAGGGGCGGAACGTCGCCGGTCGCTGCCCGACCGGACCCGAGGTAACGTCCGCGGCCGAAGAAGGCCTGGGCCGGGCTGAGGGCGGAGCGTGGGGGCGAGTCGGGGTCCGAGCGCGGCGCCCCTGTCCAGGTGGACGTCTCTCCCCACCCCCCGAACCCCCTTCCTACCGAGACCCCGGCTGTGGGTGTGAGCCGCGCTCACCTCCCGGCAGAGCCTCTGACGACACAACACGCCTGCGACGTGCTCCCGTTCTGACGTCACTTTTCCCCCTCATGGTCGTGACGTATTTCCTCTCCAATGTCACCCCGTCTGCATTACTGTAACGTGTCCCCACTCTGACGACATCCCTCTCGGACTGTGTCATCGTGTTCTCGATACGACGTCCCCCCTTATGCACGGTGGTGATGCGTTCCACTCCAACGTCACCCCATCTGCACAGCAGTGATGCGTCCTCGCTCTGACGTCATCCTGGCAAACTGTGGACGTTTTCCCGCTCCAATGACACCCAATCAACTAGGGGAGGCACAAGCTGCCCAGCTCCGCACCCCTGGCCCCTCCCAGCCCCTCCTTGCAGAGTGCCTGGGGCTCGAAGGCGTAAGGACCAGGGCCGCATGCTCCTTGCACACAGCCCACCCTCCGGCCTCCGGAGTCTGCTTTCCAGCGAGGTGGCCGAGAGCCGGGCCCAGCACCTTCTTCCCCAGGTGTGGTCCTGCGTCTTTACCTAGTGTGACTGTCACCAGCTAAGCAGAAAGCTGTTTTTAAGTCAGTGATAGTGAAGTTAGTTTGAAAAAGGAACTTTAAAAATTAGTGCGGCGCTCTCCTGTGACATGAATTCACTGTTGTTTTTAGTCTGCTGTGATCACAGAGAAGTTCTGAAGGTGAAACCTGACTGGGACGCCGCCCACGGCCAAGCCCTGGCCGCTGGATTGGGTGATGGGGCTGTGACCGCCCTCGCGCTGGAGGAGTGTAGTGAGTGACTGTGCGGGCAGAACGCCAGCCCACAGGGCGCCTTCTCATTGCCCGCACGTCTGACCACTCTGATGTCGTCTGTTCTTCGTCTTATGTTTTTGTCTTTTCTTAGTGCTCATCGGAGGACTTTTTTCCCCCATTGCCTTTAGGGAGAGAAAAGCATTGCCTGTATGCGCGTGGACTTGGGGAGCTACACGCAACCCAGGTACGTGCCGGGACCAGGAATCGAACCTGCAGCACTTCAGTGTATGGGATGACACCCCAAGCACTGAGCCACCGTTGCCAGGGCTGCTTTTGTCTTTGGAACAGTCTGGAATATGCAGCAGCCTTACTTGAAAGCTAAGGCATTTCTTCTACAGGTAACAGAAGCATTGAATGCTTGCCTGAATAAGAATTAACCATCTTTCCTTTGAACAGGCGAGAATGTTCAGGGTCCAACGGCAGGAAGGCCTACCTGAGTGTGGTCAGTGGGCTAATAAAATGGGTGCAAGAACTGAGAGTTTTATGTGACCATTTCGCCTAAAGCGTCGTGTGGAGGGTGGTGGTGTAGTGTTACAGAATCGCATGCTTACGGTCTTACAGTAAAGGGTTTGTAACAAAAGGGCGTTGTGTGTGCTGGACCCTGTATTTGGGGTTGACCGTGAATAAAATTTCACATTCAGTGTTAAGGAGACGATAGCCTAATTAATTAGTTCTAAAGACAGGCCCAAAATCATGCCCTTTAGTTGACCCGTGTGAAGAAATTTGTTTTGCTCTTTCTTGGTTAAACAAGAACCTACCGTGTAACTTTACACTGAGAGATTTAAAGCATACTTCAAATGGTTATTTTATATTGTAAGTTAAAAAAGAACTCGTCATTTGCTGCAGGACAAGTGGACCCTGCGGTGACTTCAGATAATTCAATAGAGCAGATTGTGAACTAAGAAATCTCCGTAAAGTCCTGTCAGCCCGTCAGAGCCCATGGAGCTGGGCAGGGTGGGCGCGGAGCGTGGCAGGCCCCGTGCCGCCAGCAGCAGGAAGGCCGCGGGGAGACGCCCACGGAGCACTCACTCCACAGTGTATCCACCACAGCAATTCTGCCAGCGACAGAAAATAAGCATTTTAGGTAAAATTGAATTTCAGGTGCAGAGCAGGTGTTCCGAGGAAGCCTGGGAAACGGACGTCGCGACACCATGAGGGATAACCGTGCACCCGAAGACTCGAGGGGGCAATTTAGTTTTTAAACATCAGCCCCGAAACTCGTAAACGTGATGGTCAGCAAAGGTCCGTCTCTATCACCTGTCCATTCACAAACTCATAGGAAAAACTGCCAGGTTGACACTGCTGTATGCCCTCCGTGAGTAAACAGATGGCTGTCGATGGCTTTGGGGGCACGTAGGAGATGACCCACTTTAGGGCAGTAAGAGTGTGGGCTCCGCGTTTCTCCGGCTCGGGTGTACGCTGCCCAAACGGGGCTCGCGAGTGGTCCTCTTCTTACACTCCTCCCAGCCCAGGGGAAGGCAGGGTCATTTCGCTGATAATCAGCCTCCCGGTGACAGCCTGTGTGATGCGAATTTGATAAAGAGGGTAATACATTTCTTATTTTCCATTTTGTGAAATTAGGTTTTTTGAGGCTAGAAAAAAAGTGAAATTAGAAAAATCAGAAACAGAGCTGGGAATATTGCACCCCAACTGGGCATACTGGTGGGACCATGAGGCAGTTACGTAGGTAAGTACTTCCGCATGGCTTTTTAAGAAACACATCTTACATCACATACAACAGCTTCAGCCTCCTTCTCACATTCTCTTCCGTTCAGCTCATCACACACCCGGGAAGTCAGACATCATGGGTGTTTAGAAAGCCTTCGTTTCCTCTAGTTTAGTTTCTGGATTATGGCATTAAACCTTTGAATGAAAAGGAAGACCTGAGTCACAGGCATGAATGGGCCTGAATGTCATCCCCCCTGGGGGTTCAGAGACCCCAGTTCAGGGGAGAGAGTCCCCTGCCCCCCAGGGCACAGTCGCCACCAGTTGTCATCTGCTCACTCGAAGCAGAAAAACAAAAACCAGCCAAAAAAGTAACTGACCTGGAATCCTCGCCCCAGAAGGAATACCACTGAAACCCTTCTGGACGCTGTCCTATGCGAACTTGTTTTTCCTTTAAAAATACAACACCACACACATTCCTAGGTTGCTGCTTAGAAAACAAACGAGGAGGCCCTTCCACGTCAGCGAATAGCAATAGGTCTGCGCCGTTAAATGGCAGCGTAATGTTCCACCTCGAACAGACCTTCGCTCGCTCAGTCCTGTGCCGTCACTCCCAGTAAAGGACGCTGCAGTAAAGGGACAAGCCTGTGTCATGTGCATGCCGTGCCCAGTCAAAGGAGAGCTGTTTCTGTGCCTGTCCTGCCCCCCCCCCACGGCCCCACGTGCAGCCTAGCGCCAGCCAAGAAGGCCGAAGGCAGAAGCCAAGGGCAGAGGCCAACGGCAGTTTTGCCCTGGGGGTGGCTTGCCACCTGCTGGAGACACTTTTCATTCTTCTCACTAGAGGACAGCAGGCACTACGGGCATCTAGGGGTCAAGGCCAAGAAGCAGCCGAGCCTGCGGGGCACAGGACACTGTACGCCGGAGGGTTGCCCTGTGCCGAGTGTAGCTGCACTGCTGCTGGGAGACCCGGTTTCATGTGGTGTCGGAACAAACTACACATTTTGTGGAGCTAAGTCACTGAAAGCTGCTCGCACGCTATGGTGGCTTGCCCTGACAGCTTGTCTCCAGGTGACACTTGGGCATCTGTCAGGGAGCCACTGCTTCCGGCACCACAGATGGGGAGAGGGCAAGTAGACACCCCATCCAGGAGGTTCTCCTGCCCAGTCCAGCCACTTCATTGGCTGGAATCCAGTCTGGTGATGCCAACCTCAGCTGCAAGGGACGCTGGGAAATGTAGTCTCCCTGTGTGTCCAGGAAAAGGACCTGGGATGGAGAGTTGTTTGTTTTTGTTTTTGTTTTAAGATTTTACTTACTTATTTTTAAAGGGGAAAGGAGAGAAACATTGATGTGCAGGAGACAGGCACGCAGAAGTAGGCACCTGGCCCACAACCCAGGCCTGGACCCAAACCGATGACCCTTTGGTTCTCAAGCCAGCCCTCAGTCCACTGAGCCACACCAGCCGGGGCTCATTTTTAAGTTAAAAAAAAAGGCAACCCTACAAGGTAAGATTAGAGAATGCAATGTAACATAAATTTTTAAAGATAATGTCAAACCACCATGCGTGCCCATAGCTGCCCCACACGTAGTCGTTGCATTTGGGGTTACTGGCATTCACAGCCGGGGTCAACGTGCTCTGGGACAACCACCTGATACTTCACAGAGGCCTGGCGCGGGCAGGCTGGCGTCTTCCGTCCGTCTCCCTCCACCCTAAGACCTGCACACCGTCCTCCCCCGCTGTCAGTCCCACGCGGCGGACCCGACTGGGTTGTGTAAACAGATCCCCTCGGAGTCCGCTGGGGTGGACATTAGTGGACAGGGACGCCCAGCAGAGTTGAGAGGGGAGGAGGGGGAAGAGTGGGTTAGGGTGGTTCTTTCCCAGGTTCCTCTCAGGTTGTCTTGGGCTGGCCAGGCCACCTGTCCCGTGCAGCTCTCTCCTTCCTCCCACCCCCTCGGACCCCGGTTCATACCTGCCCTACTCGCCTCGTGGATATGCAACCCTGACAGGGACATGGAGAAATGTCTTCTCAAAAATAAGAGATTAGCCCTGGCTGGGGTAGCTCAGTGGATTGAGCAGGGGCCTGCGAACCACATGATCGCAGTTCGATTCCCAGTCAGGGCACATGCCTGGGTTGCAGGCCAGTTCCCAGCAGGGGACTCACGAGAAGCAACCATACATTGATACTTCTCCTTCTCTCCTTCCTTTCCCCTCTACAGATAAATAAATAAAATCTTTTAAAAGAGAGAGAGAGAGATTACAGCCTGGTTGGTGTGGCTCAGCAGGTTAGAGCATTGTCCCATAAACCAAAAGGTCACAGGTTCCATTCCTGGACAGGGCACATGCCTAGGTTGCAAGTTCAGTCTTTGGTTGGGGTGTGTTCGAGAGGCAACCGATCAATCTCTCTCTCCCTCCCCCTCCTTTCCTGTCTAAAATCAATAAATATGGCCTTGAGTGAGGACTTAAAAAATGAAAAAGAAAATAAGATATGTCTGCCCACAAAACAGTAACCAAGGGGTGGGTACGCACGCCCACCCCTTGTGGAATTAGCCCTGCGCGCGCAGCAGCGATTCAGAGCAGAGATCCCGGGGTGCCAGGGCCCGGGCGCCCACAGTCCAGCAGAGGGCGCTGTCGGACTTGCGGCCGCGCACTCCCGGAGCTGCGGCCAGAGGAGAAAAACACCTCCGTAGCTACTTAAAGTGGAGTGCGTCGTGCCGGGCCAGCTCTGGGATTAATTACTGCTTCCTCCTCGGCCTTGGAAGCGGTGAAAATAAAACCGTTACCAATTGTGTTCTCTGCTTGGTGTCAAGCACCTGCGGCACTAACATGCCAAGGACTCAGGGCACGTGTGTTCATAGAGTCAAGCACTCAAACTTGGGGGGGCGCACTGCACCCCAGCAGCCACTGCCAGTGCTGTGTGTCAGGAGATTAGGGACTGGCCCCAGGCCCTGATACCATCTCCACCTCCGCGAGGGGCAGCAAGAGCCCTCACGCAGCACAGGCGCCCTGAGACTTGGGAGGGCGTACACAGGTCGGGGGGGGGGGGGGCTGCTCACCTTCCCGTAGGCGGACGAAGCGTCCGTCAGAGATCTCCAGCGCAGTGGCCGCAGGAGGGCCTGACCGCGGGGCCGGACCCCCGTCCACTGCTCATGGAGTGAGAACAGTGGACAAAGGAGGGACACGCCAAAAATGCTGCGCAGGGTGCCTGTTTGGGTATTTTCGCACTTAGAGCCGCTGCCCACGGCACCGGGCACCACAGCCATATTCTACCCGGAGGTAGAAAGTTACGGCCAGAGTTGATGTGGGCGGGCATCACAGTTCAGGGGTGCAGCGGGGGCTGGGCTCCCCTGCAAAATGTGCCCTGACTTCCTCTCCGACAGTTCGCCCACTCACGAGTGACGGGCCTGAGCCGGGAACTGGTTCTGGGCCATACAAGGCTGGCGAGGACTTTAGCGCCTCCCCTCCCCCCAGCCCCCTGGCCGGTCACTCCCAGGTAGACGCTCCCTTCTCCAGGGCTTCGGGGGTCAGCCTCAACTCTGGTAGGACATAGGGAGGCCCGGAGTGTTCACAGGTACTAGCACCCTTGGGGCTAACCCCTCTTTCTGGACTTACTCTGATTCATTCTTTTTAAGATTGTATTTAGTTGTTTTTAGAGAGCGAAAGGAAGGGAGAAAGAAGAGAGAAACAGCAATGTGTGGTTGCTTCTCACGCGCCCCGTACTGGGGACCTGACTCACAACCCTGGCATGTGCCCTGACTGGGGATCGAACCAGAAACCCTTTGATTCGCAGGCCTGCACTCACCCACTGAGCCACACCAGCCAGGGCTATTCTGATCCTAAAAAAATAAAAAATTGTGTCTAACCACTATGCTGTACAGCAAAACTAATAAAACAATGATGTCAAATGTAAGCTGTAATTGAAACATAAAAAATAAAATAAACTGACAACCCCCCCACCCACACAAAAGGAGCAAAGCTTTGTCCATAATAGAAATTTTAAAAGGTAAACTCTGAAAATAGTGTTTATGCTATGGAAAATGTAACTTTGTACAGGGTGAAAGAGACCACAGACATACTTTTGTGGCTGATGTTTGCCCCTCGGAATCGGTCGGAGACCAGGAGGCGTTTTTAGATCTAAATTCAGGACTTCCTGGTTTTAGTGTCTTGTGTCAGTTTTAATTTTCTGATTTAATTAGCTTCCTAATTAGAAGGGTTAAATTAATTAACCTCATTATTTACTATATATTTAATGATTTCTCCTCTGTGGGGAGTCACTTCATTTTCAATAATTGGAAAGCGTATGACAAGAGGGACCGCCGCCTGGCTGCTCACTCGCTGCTTTGCGGTGCGCGCCAGGAACGGGGCGGACTGGGGGGTTGTGGGTCAGAGGTCAGACACACACAGGCGAGCCACTCCCCACGTGTTCCAAAGTGCGGGGCGTGGAAAAACTCGGGTTGGGGTTCAATAATTTCCATCCGATCAGAACTCCATGGCTGTATCTTTTATTTGAGGTTAAAAGATACCCTGAACCCAGGACTGCATGGGAAGTAGCCCAACCAGACGATCTTGGGTATAGACAATAAACTATCCACGAAGCATCAAAAAACACCAGACAGTTACAGTGAAGGGACATTTTCTGACCTCGCCCACAGACATAAATGGCTTAATAAAGCACTCCGTGTTTCCCCAGCCTTGTCCGCGGGCTGGCTGGACGTCGTTTTGGGGGGGACCCTGCACCTCGTACCTGCGGGGCTCGTGCAAATCGAACAGGCCTCAGTCCTGCGCGCCCGTCGATGTGTCCGCATGAGCAGTTGGTGGATACCCTTTAACGTACCTGATGCACAGGGAAGACCAAGTGCTTCCTCTTCCGAGAACGGAACTGGGGTCATGGCTCCAAAGAGGCTGCTTTATTTCTCTTGTCCCCGTTTCCACACGCCTCCAACAGTGGATGCGCCCCGCAGCCCCTGCTGGCATAGCCGTGCACAGACGTGCCGGCTGGCCCCGCAACACCCTGGCCAGCCGCGCCTGCACCACATAAGGAAAGCCAGGACGTGCGTGCATGACATCCAACGCAAAGCTGACATACAGAGTGAAACACAGCGGCCTGATGACAGGAAGGCCACTGCAGGTGAACCTGACCCAGCACCTCGGTGCACAGCGTGGGCTGAGCTAGCTCCCTGCAACCCACCGGTGCACCGTGAGCAGGTAGGTGCTGGGCTCCGCACAGGGAGACACCGTGGGGACTGGGTGACTAGGGAGGGCCTCCTTGAGAGGGTGAGTCTTGGGAGGGCCCTGAGGACAAGGGGTGATGGGGGTATTCACCACCACGGGCAGGAGCAGCCTGAGCTCGTCCCTGGACCCAGAGTGAACCATGGCGAATGTGGCGAGAGCAGCGAGACCAGGAGGAGACTGCTGCCCAGAGGGACATGCTGGGGGCTGTGTAAGACAGAGAAATGCAAGGTCCCGCACAAATCATGCCCCCTTTTTACTACAAAATATTTTATTACACAGTCATAAGCATGTCATTCTGTAACCACACTGAAGTACATCATACGATGGCACTTTAGGTGAAACGTTCCCATTAAAACTACAGATCCTCACACCCATATTATCACCCCACCAGCCATACTCCCGCAGGCCTCACTTCTGTGGGACTCGGTAGAAAATCTTCCAGGAAAAGCTACGCACGAAGAAACAATAATCCCCTGTGTTTCGCATAGATGAGAGTCTATCTATGATGAATTCCTATCAAAAAATGTATAGGTTGCCCTGGCTGGTGTAGCTCAGTGGATTGAGCATGGGCCTGCAAATCACACGATCGTGGTTCGATTCCCAGTCAGGGCACATGCCTGGGTTGCAGGCCAGGTCCTAGCAGGGGACTCACGAGAAGCAACCATACATTGATATTTCTCTCCTTCCCTTCCTCTCTAAAAATAAACAAATAAAATCTTTTAAAAAATGCATAGGCTGCCCTGGCTGGTGTAGCTCCGTAGATTGAGTGCCAGCCTGCAAAGCACACACTTGGGTTGCCAGCCGGGTCCCCAGTAGGGGGCGCTGGGGAGGCAACTACACAGTGATGTTTCTCTCCCTGTCTTTCTCTTTCCCTTCCCCTCTGTAAAAATAAATAAAATCTTTAAGAAAAATGTATAGGCTGACAGAGAGGAGGGGTGGTGGGGGTGCTGGGTGGAGAGGTACAGGCAGGAAGAAGCACAGACGGGCAGTTACAGAGCCATCGCAGGCGTGTCCAGCCCCGCACCAGCAACAGAGTCGGTGATGTGGTAATTGCTGTGAGTGGTGTCGGGGGCACTGGATTTACCCAGGATCACCGTGTCGGGCATGGAAATGTCCAACCACTGTGCTGTGTGCCTGACACTGATACAGAAGAACGCTGAATGTCAGCTGCAATTGAAATATGAAAAATACATTACCCACTTAGCCAGTAAAAAGAAAATAAAATGTATAGGCTGAGAGGGAGAAGAAGCAGCTGGTCTTTCATTAGACCCCTTCCGGGAAGGCCAGTCCCTCTTCCGGCTAACAGCAGGCAAAGTAGTCCTAGTTCCAGAGCTCAGAGAAGCGTGAGTCCGGCAACACCTACTGCCCTCGTCCCAAACTTGCAGGAGTTTCTCACCCCCTGCAGAGACAAATCCAGTCCAGCCAGCCACCTGGGAGCTCCCCGACGGCACGCTCCCCACCACAGCCCAGACCCCGAGCGCCCCCTCTCCTGCCCCCACCCCTCATTCACGCTCTTCCCACCAGCCCGGGCGACACGACTCTTCAGTCGCGTCCAGAACGACCTCGCCACCACGGCTCTGCCCAGACCGTCCATCCGCCTGTCCATCTGACCTTCACCACGCAGCAGCCAGCACAGGTGTTTCCTCCTCTCCCTCCAGCCAAGGTCGGCCAAGGTCGAGGTCCCATTTCAGGAAACATCACTGGTGCCCTGAGACAGGACTTCTTTGGCCCGTTCTGTGCATGGCTTTACACAAATTACTCAACCGGGCAGGGGTCAGAGAGGACTGAACCGACTCCACGGGACAGCATCCATCTCAAACCAGCACCTCGGCCCGTCAAGGCACCTGTGAGCCGTCCTGGGGGTGAGGAGAACAAAGGGCTGGAGGGAACCTAACATGCATGACCTTGACTCCATCCCATTACTGACACTGAAAATCCCAGAAAGCCTTTACCCAGGGCCGCTATACACCCCACCCCGCCAGCTGACCCCACCACTACCAACAGAAACAGTTAGGTGTCCCTTCCTGGGAGAGCCCCCTGCCCCACTGTTCAGCAGGGCGCTGATGTCAAGCGGGTGATGGATAAACTCCAGGCGGAGACGTGGGCGTCTTTGAGCCAACCAGCGTCACTGCTAGGGGCTGTGCACCTTGGAGTTAAGTCACCGCCAAGGGCAGGGGCCACCGTGCAGATGGAAAGCTCACCGCTGACCGGGACGTTGTGGTTTCTAAGTCGGGAAACACAGGTTTGGAGAAGTTAGTGAGGTGCGGGGCCAGCCAACGCCTTCTGCAAAGGGCCAGAGAGAAAGCACTTTGTCATAAAAGTCTCTGTTTTGACTTGGAAAGGGCCCCGGCAGCGTGAAAACAGCCGTAATTAATATGCATACCGACCAGTAGAGCTTATTTACACAAACAGACAGCAGCCGAGTCAGCCTTGGCCAGTCTGCCACCTCGGGGGTCTCTGGGGTCGCCAGCTTGCCGGTGGGTGGAAGAAACCCAGAGTAACACCCAACAGGTGCTCACCGCCCCCCCCCTTCCCCGCTGCCGGAGGTCGGTGGCGATAGCTGGGACCCCGGAGGCCTGCCTGGATGCTTGACCACGAGGAAAACAGGGGAATTCGGGCTAATTAATTAGTCCAGACTTTGAAGTCCAGAGAGAGCACAGCCTCATATTAAGTGCAAACAATGATCCTAAGTAATATATTTGTGGCACTTTCATTAAATTTTCTCTCGAATCTTGGAAAGGACGTATCTCCTGGCTGCCAACATTTTCATCTCGTATAATTACGAGGACTCCCCAAATAATCGTTTTTCAGGTTTGGATACGCAGTGGGGCCCGGAGCCAGCTGCTGGGCCTTGCTGGAGCCATTTAATTTGAGTCTTATTGCCACGGCGCAGGTGAAAATGAGGAATGTCTCAGTGAAATTTGTTCGTCAGATATCAAATGTGAATGCCTATTGTGCAGTGATGTTCACGGAAAGAAAAGAGTAGCATGAATCCATAAGAAGCTGGAAGAATCCACTGTCTGTCGAGACAAATACGGGGATTTTAGGGACATTTTCCCAAGATATTAATGAAAAACCTTTCTCATTAAAAAAAAAAAAGCAGCCATTTCAATGTGCAATAACCCTCCCCGTGAATGAACATTTGCTCACCTCAGAAAACAGTCACAAGGTGAAAGATGGGTTTCCTGAAATATATTCAAATACTTTTTTTTTTTGTCTTCTCCATGACTAAGAAGTTTCAACTTCAGGACACATTCGGGGACCGTGAGCCTCCAAGAGTGTCCCTTATTTCCAAAGACACATTTTTTAAGATACTGAAATACCAACTACCTGGACGTTCTAATGCTCTCATTTTCTGCGTAGGGGTCACGAGTTGATTCCTTCCTCAGTTAGACAGCAGCTCCTTCTTTTTTAACTTAAAAACACTGCCCCTCAGAAAGACAAGGACGGCGGTAAGAGCCTGGGGAGCAGGGCAGCTACCGGGCGAACCACAGGAACACGGCCGGAAGGAAGCCGGGGCACGCTCCGACTGGCCTTTGGTGGAGGCGGCTTCAGCCATAGCACCAGGATAACTCCCCGGGGGGAGTGTCGAAGACGCCAGTGCCCATCTGACTCCCGCGCGGCTCACCGGCCCCGTAGAACAAAGAGTCAGCCCCTTGCCTGCAGGGAGAAAAGAAAACAAGACCTTGAAAAGCAAAGAACAGCCTGCGTGGACACAAAAGCTCCGTGTTTTGAGAACACTTTGCTCAGGCAACCATTTTAGCCACTAAATGACTTAATAGAGTTCTGGGTAATTCTAATACGTTTCTAAGCAGGAGAATTTATAGCAGTATTGAAACAAATCAGAGGGCTATGGGGACAGCGTTCAGCTCCCCGTTCCATTTCTACAGAAAACGATCAGTGTTCTGGACAATATTGTGCCGAGTAACAGCACACACACTGAACGTTTACCTTTGACTGTAGTCTCCATAATATGTGGGTTTCGTTCCATTTAGCTACACCGTGTTCATCGGAATCAGAGAAAAAGGCTTATTTAGACTTTCTTTAGCAGTGGTATTTATGTATTCGTCAGAGATGAGCAGACTTGAAAATCAATCCATCAATTTTGCCCATTTCCCGTAGATTAACCTAGGCCGTCATTTCTTGGAACTGATCTTAGGAGGACTTGCTTAAATCCTGAATCAAATATCTTCAGATGCGAACTGATCTATTCTACCTTTCCCAATGCTAAACGAAGACCCAAACCCACAAATAAAAAGGTCAGCCTTGATCAGGGTCTTGAGTGGATCTGTGTCAAGAATCTCCTTCCCTCCCTTTCTTTATATTTTCTTCCCAAATTTCCCCTTCTTTTTTTTTCTTTTAAAGATTTTATTTATTTATTTTCAGAGAGAGGGGAAGGAAGAGAGGGAAACATCAGTGTGCAGTTGCCTCCTGTGCACCCCCTACTGGGGACCTGCCCTGCCACCCAGGCCTGAGCCCTGACTGGGAACCAAACTGGTGACCATTCGCTTCTCAGGCCAGTGCTCAATCCCCTGAGCCACACCAGCCAGCGCTCCCCCTTTCTCTCTAATTCCTCCCTCTTGCCTCACTCAGTGCCATTCTCCCTCATTTCTTTAATGCTAAGAGAGGAGGAGCCTTGGAGAAGTTGACCTCGGCCAGGAAAAACATGTCACAGAAAGGGTTAACTCGGGAGAGTTTGATGTTGGCTACAGGACGGGTTCCACCCTGCATCTTGTGGTCACAGTTTGGTTCATAATAATTAAACATTTTTAGACACTCATTTTGGGGGGGAAGATGTTCATTTCCATTAGCCAAACATGCTGGCTTGTTGGTACCGCCCCCTATCATGACCCTCAATGGGCCTCTGTTACCTGGTGCCGCACTCCCAGGCCCATTTCCCCTTGCTCCTCCCAGGGGAACTGTGGGGCCGGCCTGACAGCTGACCGGCAGATGTGTCTGTTTCCACGTCCACGCTTCTGTCTGGAACACAGGGGACCCTCCGTAGTCCCATCCCGTGTGATGAGAGCCGATGGTAACCATGACAACACAGGCACAGCCAGGTGCTTGCTACAGGCAAAGGAATGAGGGGAAGGCCGGTGGGAGGAAGTGTTGCCATTTCCAGCTGCGACCCCAGGAGCAGCTGTGGGAGGAAGCCGGGCTGGGGCAGGGACAGGCGTCTCTCCCTTCGTCTGGCACGGGAGCGCTCCTGTGTCGGCTGGCGGGTTTGCCTCGTGGCCCTCCCGTCTCCCTGCAACCTGGCAGAAGCTGTGTCGTTCCCCCTGGCCGGGTAGCTCGGCTGGCGAGAGAGTCGTCCTGATGTGCCAAGGTCGTGGGTTCAGTCCCTGGTCAGGACACACGGAAGAGTCAACACCTCAATTTCTTTTTCCCCTCCCAACGGGCAACAAGGAAGCGTGGCGATGGCCATCAATACCTGAGGCTCTCTCTCAGAAAGGGGGAGTCAGCGTCCCTCTGTGCTTTCTCAGCTTGCACAGACACTCACAACAGATCGTGAAGATTTCTGCCCCCTTCTGTTCCAACAGTGTAACTGCACAATGAGTTGCCCGTTGACAGATCACAGCGCGCCTCCACGGGGCTGTATCTAATGTAAGACGACATTTGTGTACCCCTATTGCGGCTCGACCATAATTCACAGAAATGTAACCTCAGTGCCCGCCTGCAGAGGGAGCTCTACCCCTGGGCCACCACGAACAACACTGAAATAAACAGCATTGTTGCTCTGGCCCTAATCCCATCCATGGGACATCTCCTACACCCAAAGGTTGTGGGTTGGATTCCAGCCCGGGCACATACCTAGGATGTGTGTTTGACCCCTGGTCAGGGTGTGTGTGCAGGAGACAACCAACCAATCCATGCTTCTTCTCTCTCTCTCTCTGATCGATAACACCATGTCCTCAGCGGAGGATTAAAAAAATAAAAAGAGCAGTACTTTTATTTTCATAAGATCAAATCTTGCTCCTGACAGAAGGCTCACCACATCACAGAGTATGCACCTGTTCATTTTAATAAAATCAGGAGGCTGTCGCCAGCCCGCTCCGCCACCCTGTGGGATGCTCCTGGAGGACATTAGAAGTAGTTATTTTAAAAGGTATTTTAGGACCTCCGGCAACAATGGAGGCTTTGGTAGACACACTCTGCCTCCTTGCACAACCAAAAGAAGCACAAAAACAAATTTAAAAAAAAAAAACCTACCACAACTTCCAGAAAATCAAACTGTACGGAAGTCCAACAACCTAGGGCTTAAAGAGGAAACCTTCGCCCAGACCGGTAGGAGGAGCAGGAGGACACGCAGCAAGCTCGTGGCTGGCAGACAGGGCGGTCCCACATTCGCTCGCAGATAAACCAGAGGAAAAACTGGGAACGAGACAGACCGTGCAACCTAGGGCCCCACCTCGGGGAAATAAAGCCTCAAAACCTCTGACTGAAAACCTGTGGGGGCTGAGGCAGCCTCCCAGGAGCGTTTGTTGGAGAGACCCACGGGGTCCTAGTGAACAACCCACCCACCTGGGAATCAGCACCAGAAGGGTTCGATTTGCTTGTGGGTAGTGGAGGGAGTGGTTGAAAGCCGGCAGAGAGCAGAGCAAGGGGCATTGTTCCCTCTCGGACCCTACACACAGCACCACAGCCCAGACACGAGGGTTGCCCCACCCCGGTGAATACCTAAGGCTCTGCCCCTTGCTATGTAAGGCACATACAAGACAAAAAAATATGGCCCAAATGAAAGAACAGATCAAAGCTCCAAAAATAGAACTAAGCAATGAAGAGACAGCCAACCTATCAGAGGCAGAGTTCAAAACGCTGGTGATCAGGATGCTCACAGAAATGACTGAGTATGGATGCAAAACAGAGGAAAAAGTGAAGACCCTGCAAAGTGAAATAAAGAAAAATATTTAAAGAAAAAGGAACCAACAGTGAAGAGAAGGAAAATAAGACTCACATTAATGGTTTGGATCAGAAGGAAGAAATAAACATCCAACCAGAACAGAATGAAGAAACAAAAATTCAAAAAGAATGATGAGAGGCTTAGGAACCTCTGGGATAACCTCGAGTGTTCCAACATCCAAATCCTAGGGGTCCCAGAAGGAGAAGAGGAAAAGAAAGAAATTGAAATTTTATTTGAAAACATAATGAATGAGAACTTCCCCAATCTGGTGAAGGAAATAGACTTCGAGGAAGTCCAGGAAGCTCAGAGAGTCCCAAAGAAGTTGGACTCAAGGAAGCACACACCAAGGCACATCATAATTAACCAAGATTAAAGATAAGGAGAAAATCCTAAAAACGTAAGAGAAAAGGAGACAGTTATCTACAAAGAAGTTCCCATAAGACTATCAGCTGATTTCTCAAAAGAAACCTTACAGGCAAGAAGGGGCTGGAAAGAAGTATTTGAAGCCATGGAAGGCAAGAACCTACATCCAAGATGACTCTACCCGGCAAAGCTAGCATTTAGAATGGAAGGGCAGATAAAGGGCTTCCCAGATAAGGTCAAGTAAAAGGAATTCCTTGGAAAGGAGGAAATAAACTGTCATTGTTTGCAGATGACATGACAGTGTACATGGAAAATCCTATAGACTCTACCAAAAAACTGCTCGAACCAATAAATGAGTTTGGCAAAACAGCTGGATACAAAGTCAATATCCAGAAATCAAAGGCATTTTTGTATACTAACAATGAATCAGCAGAAGCAGAAACCAAGAAAAAATCCCATTCGATATAGCAAAAGCAAAAATAAAATATCTGGGAATAAATCTAACCAAGGAGGTAAAAGACCTGTATGCAGAAAACTACACAACACTGAAGACAGAAATCAAGGAAGACACAAATAAATGGAAACATATACCGTGTTCATGGATTGGAAGAATTAACATCATCAAAATGTCCATACTACCCAAAGCAATTTACAGATTCAATGCAATACCTATTAAAGTACCAATGGCATATTTCACAGACATAGAACAAACACTTCAAAAATTTATATGGAACCATAAATGACCCCAAATAGCAGCTGCAATGTTGCGAAAGAAGAACAAAGTAGAAGGGATCACAATATCTGATCTCAAACTGTATGACAAGGCCACTGTAACCAAAACAGCCTGGTACTAGCATAAAAACAGGCACATAGACCAATGGAACAGAATAGAGAACCCAGAAGTAAACCCAAGTCTCTATGGGCAAGTAATATTCGACCAAGGGGGCAGTTACATAAAATGGGGTAAAGATAGCCTCTTCAACAAATGGTGTTAGGAGAACTGGACAGCTACATGCAAAAAAATGAAACTCGAGTACCAACTTACACCATACACCAAAAGAAATTCAAGGTGGATAAAAGACTTACATATGAGCCATGAAACCATTAAAGTCCTAGAGGAGAACATTGGCAGGAAAATATCAGATATTTCACACAGCAACACTTTTACTGATATGTCCCCTAGAGCAAGGACTATAAAGGAAAGAATAAGCAAATGGGATCTCATCAAAATAAAAAGCTTCTGCATGGCTAAAGAAAACATTATTAAAATAAAAAGACAACCAACTGTATGGGAAAACATATTTGCCAATGATACCTCAGACAAAGGTTTAATCTCCAAAATATACAAAGAACTCACATGACTTCACTCTAAGAAGACAACTAACCCAATTAAAAAATGGGGAAAGGACTTGAACAGACACTTCTCCAAGGAGGACATACAGAGGATCCAGAGACACATGAAGAGATGCTCAATATCGCTTGCTATCAGAGAGATGCAAATTAAAACCACAATGAGATACCACTTTACACCGGTGAGAATGGCTATCATAAACAAAGCAATAAACAACAAATGTTGGAGAGGGTGTGGGGAAAAGGGGACTCTGGTCCACTGTTGGTGGGATTGCAGACTGGTACAACCATTATGGAAAACAGTATGGAATTTTCTCAGAAAACTAAAATTGGACTTGCCTTTTGACCCAGCAATTCCACTGCTAGGATTGTATCCTAAGAACCCTAAAACACCAATCCCAAAGAACCTATGCACCCCAATGTTCATAGCAGCACAATTTACAATAGCCAAGAGTTGGAAGCAACCTAGGTGCCCGTCAGTAAATGAATGGATCAAAAAACTATGGTACATATACACAATGGAATTTTATGCTGCAGAAAGAAAGAAGGAGCTCCTACCTTTTGCAACAACATGGATGGAACTGGAAAGCATTATGCTGAGTGAAATAAGCCAGGTGTTGAAGGACAAATACCATATGATCTCACCTCTAACAGGAAGCTAAACAACAAAACAAACAAGCAAGCAAAATATAACCAAAGACACTGAAATAGAGAACAGGCTGACAGTGACCAGAGGGGAGAGGGGAGGGAATTTCAGGGGAAATAGGGGAGGGATTTAGAGGAACAAATATAAAGGATACATGGACAACAACTAAGAAGGGTGGAAATGGGAGGGAGGGGGGAGCACAGGGGGGTGGGATGGGATGGGAGTAATAGACAGAAAACTGTACTTGAAAAATAATTAAAGAAATTAAAAAAAAATTTAAGGTGAAAGGAATTCATCACTAAGCCCTTATTACATGAAATGTTAAGGGGAGTTGTCTAAGAGAAAGAAAATGATCAAAAATATGAAAAGTAAACTGACAACAAACTGACAATTATCAACAACTGAACCTAAAAAAACACACTAAGCAAACAAGTAGAACAGAAACAGAATCCCAGAAATGGAGATCACATGGAGGGTTATCAGTGGGGAGGGGGAAGGGGGAAAATGGGAGGAAAGGTACAGGGAATAAGAAACATAAATGGTAGGCACAAAATAGACAGGGGGGGGGCAAGAATAGTGTAGGAAATGGAGAAGCCAAAGAATTCATATGTACGACTCATGGACATGAACTAAAGGGGGGAGGGTGGGGAATACTGGTGGGAGGGGTGTGCTGGGAGAAGGGAATAAAGGAGACGGAAAAAATGGGACAACTATAATAGCATAATTAATAAAATTTACTTTAAAATGAAAATATTAACTTCTCTAACAAATACAACAAAAAGTAGTTTATATCGACAAACAAGGGTTGGCAAGGACATGGAGAAAGGGGAACCCTCGGGCACTGTTGGGGGCAATGCAGACTGGTGCAGCCCCTGTGGAGAACAGCGTGCAGGTTCCTCAAAAGATTACAGAGGATTCTGCCTTTTGACCCAGCGATTCCACTGCTGGGAATTTACTCCAAGGTTCCTGAAACACCAGTCAGAAAGGACATAAGCACCCCTCCTCTGTTCAGTGCAGCGCTATTGACAATTGCCAAGATCTGGAACCAGCCCATATACCCATCAGTAGGTGAGTGGATGAAAAAGCCGTGGTATGTTTACACAATGGAGTACTACGCGGCTGTGAAAAAGGAGCTCTTACCCTTGGCGACAGGCTGGGTGGATCCAGAGCCTACCCTGCTAAATGGAATAAGCCAGTCAGAGAAAGACCAGCACCACAGAATTTCACGCACATCTGGAGTCTCATGAACAACATAAAACGACAAGCGAAATGGAAATAGAGGCAAGGGCACGAGGAACAGACCCACAACTGTCGGAGGGGAAGAGGACCCAGGAGTGGATGATAAAAAGGGGAGGGATTGGCCTAAGAACACATGTGCATAATCCATGCACGGCCACAAGAGGGGGCCGGAGCTGGGTGGAGGTGGGCAAAGCGAGCTGGGGTGGGAATGGGGACGTCTGCAATACGTCAAAAAAGAAAGGCGTTTTGTGCTCATTTCCCCTGGTTGGTCCACACGCCTCGCTCCTCCCGATGTGCCCCCCTCCAACCTTCAGGACACTGGCCCTGCTATCACATGCTGCGGACGATGGGGTGCAGTACCCACAGCCCGCCCATAGAAGGCACTGTTCCTCAGGGCCACCCCAAGTGGGGCCTCCAAGCCACTGGCTTTCCTGGGCTCTGACCAGCACACCCCACAAACGCCCTGGGAACTGCCCACAGCTTGTGTCACGCCCCATCCACTTTGAGCTGCGAGCCAGGGGCTCACACAGTGACGGGTGACCTGTGGGTGACAGCCTATATAGGCTGTCCTCCCTGCCACACGCCCGAACTGGGGGATGGGAGGCACGGCGCAGGGCCATTGAGAGCTGTTTTGCATAGCAATAGTTTTGCAGATAACCTCTAGAGCAGACATTTAACAGGTCTATGACCTTTAACTGGTTTCATAGATATGTTAAATAGCCATGCTTTGTGACTTCCACCCAGGATGTCACTAGGAGGCAACGCCCCCTGGTTACAGCGCCTGCGTGAGAGCTTGGGGGTGACTGGCTCCAGGCCACGGGGCCACGGCTGCCCAGACTTACTATGGCAGCCGGGCAAGCTGGGGAAATAGGGGAGGTCTGGCAGGTGTAGCCGGTTGTGGGAGGAGTCGGAAATGGGGCTGCAGAGGGAGACAGGCGCTGGGATTTAAATCCAGGCACAGCGGCCATGACAGGATGAGCCACGCGGCTTTGGGGCTCCCTTTGCCGAGCAGTTTAGGAAGCCAGAAAGCAACAGGTAGCAGTGATGCAGAACTCTCTCCTAGCAGTTTGGAGGAAGGCAGGAGAGACGTGGCGGGAAGGAAGGTGGGGAAAGCTCTCTCACTGGTGGGCTGGGAGAAGGTGCCACGTAGGTTTTGGGTTAAGAACTGGAGATCCCAGCCACACAGCTGATGGTGCTGGGAACCGAGGGAGACCTGCCGGCCCAGCACGGATTACTGGGAAGAACGGGGGGCTGCCTGAGCCACGGACTTCTGTTTCTTTTCCTGAGGTATGGTACCCCGGACTGGGCAAAGGGGGGAAGGAAGGACTGTGAGTGTTTGTGGGTGTTTTAAGGGATTTGGGGGATTTTAATGAAAACATCTCATGACTCTTAAGCCTATATAACTTTTGAATAAATAATTCCTTTCCTTTTCATTAATCCCTGACATTAAGGGATATAATTCCCTGGCGGTGGGCAAGGCGAACCTGGTGCAGGGGACCCCAGGAGAAGGGGGTCCACTTGGTAACGTTGTGTGACCCCCTTCTCTGGTGGCCAACCAGAGAAAGGCATGGGAGACCACATGCACCGTAGCTTCACAGTAATACAACTACTTGTACATGCGCAGTAAAAGCCACCAAAACTAGCCAGGAAGGGTCCGCCCTATAAGAAGGGCCCCCATCGCCAGCCCTTGAGGTCAATGTCTGCTTGGGTCCATTCCCACGTTCTCCACTACAAACTCCGTGTGTTCAGTTCAATTCTTTGTCCCGATCGCCAAGAAACTGGGTCACCTGTGCCCACCTGTGTCACCCTAACATCGCAGGCACCTGGATCTCCCACAGACTTATTCCTCACCCTTCTGAGCACCTGTGTTTCACCGAGGGCACCACAGATCTGCCCGCCCAGCCCGTGTGCACTCTGCATCGACACCGTGGTCCCTGAGATGTTCTGACAAACGCCTACAACAACAGTTTTCAAACATTCTGGTCTCGGGATCCTTTCTCCTCTTGAAAATTACCCCGAGTATCTCAGAGGTTCTATTTACATGGGTTTCATCCATGCATACTTCCTGGAATATGAATTTAAGTGAAAAACTGAAAGCACGTTTGTGTATGAATACACTAAAAATAAAAGAATCAACTCATTACATGTTTACATAAATGACGTCCTTCTGGAAAATAACCATTTTCAAAAAAAGGGTTTTTTGACCGGTCAAGACCACAGCACAGGCGAACCTGGCGCACCTCCTCGCACAACCACATCAAAATTACAACTAAATTATAGATCAACCACCACGCCGGAACGTCAGACATGGAGCTGAATGGAAGTCTGACAACTGTGAAATCGAGCTGAATGGAAGTCTGACAACTACGGAATTAAAGAAGGAAACCACATCCATCCGGACTGGCAGGAGCAGAGACGTGAAACCAGCTGGTCCCTCACCCACGTGTGGTGGATAAAAATTCGGGAGGGATATGTCAGGAGTGAGGAGCCTCACACCCGGACCCCAGACCAGGGTTCCAGTGCCAGGAAGATAAGTCCCCACAACTTTTGGATGCAAAAACCAGAAGAAACTTCTGAAGCACCAAGAAACTTCCCTTAAAGAACCCACACACGGACTCACCTACCCAGACTCACTCTTTCTGGGCTCCAGCGGCGAGGTGACAGCTTGAAAGGCACCGGTGACGCACAGGGAGAGACTGAAGTGTCTGGCATCAGGGTGAGAGCTGGGGAACAGCCTTCTCCCTGACAAACAGGCAGGCAGAGCCACCAGGTGGGTGCCCTGAGTCTCCATCAACCTGGCTAACACCGTTGCCCCACTCTGGAGAACCCCCCCGAGGCTCTGCCCCACCCAACTTACAGGGCCCACCCAACCTGTTAACTGTGATTTTCCATATAAATGGCTAATCTGGGCTCAGGCTTCACAATTTCTTAAGTCCTCTTCAACAAACCACAGCGACTCTCAACGCCCCAACTCCCCGCACTCCTTGCTAAGTGGCCCCTGGTACACAGTACCAGCAGCCATCCCAGATGGTTTCATAGCTGAGGCAGGGTGGCCTGGGCAGAACACAGGTGGGGGCCGACCTGGGCCTGCACCCTCCGGGCCACCACAGAGCCTGACAATGGAGGAGTATTTCCATCATCTTTTGGGGTAATTATACACATTTTTCTGTGACGGTTTTGCAAAATCCAGTAAATGGTCATTTCTTCTGCAAGGTTTGTTGCAGTGTGAAATCTGAAATCATACACTTTTTTTTGCTCTGTTGAGTTAAAAAAAAAATCCATTGTTCTGTTTTTTTCCTTTGAAATGGATCTTTCATCCTCTGCAGCTTTGTAGCATTACCCCCTGGTCATCTGGACGTCTGAACGCCGATCTGAACATGAATCATTATACAGTGTCCAGAAAAAAACATCACCTCTGTTCACGTCACCATCAATTTCATCACAGAGGCCTCTAAGCATCGGGAAGCTGTCGATTTCCCGGTGGCAGACGGGCATCTCCGAACTCCCAGTTTTCCCTTCAAAGCTCCAATTTCCTGGCGGCTCGCCACCCCCGCCGGCTGTGTACCTCGAAGTGACGGCTCACTCCACTGGTCTAGAGAGAACTGTCCACCAGGTACCTCAGACCGAAGCATGAGAGGTCATCTCTCGGGAGCGCGCTCAAATCAAAGTGGTGCTTCATTTAAAAAGCTGTTAGTTCGGCTCACTTCACTGTCGTGTCAACACCTCTTTAAAGATCTTGTTTGCAGCCGTGGCTGGAGGGGGGGGGGGGGGGCGTAGCGGAGNGGGGGGGGGGGGGGGGGGGGGGGGGGGGGGGGGGCGGAGCGGACTGGACTGCGCCCTCAGGTGGTGGGCGAGTTGTCTGTACACCAGAAATCGGAGAGTTCGATCCCTGGCCAGGGTGGGTCTGTACAAGAGGCAACTGATCGATGTTTCTCTCTGTCTCTCTCTCTCTGCCCCCACCCCCCAACCTTCACTCTCTAAAATCACTGACCATATCTTCAGGTGAGTATTAAAAATAAACAGCAACAGCTCTGTGTCCAAATACAGCTACATTCTGAAGTGTGGGGTTAGGACCTGAGCGTCTGTGTTTGGAGGGAGCAGGGCACGATTCCACTAAAGGGTTGTATTCCTCGAGCTGACATTTCAGAGGTCCTTCGCGGCAGGAATTGCGTGCCCGTTTACATTTCAAATGCTTTAAATCATGGCCACGCTCTAAGAGAAAAGGCTGATTAGAACGTTCTGATTGTTCCTTTGAGTCTGTAGGACATAAACGTGAATTTCTCACCCTGGCTGGTGTGGCTCAGTGGATTGAGCGCGGGCCTGAGAACCAAAGGGTGACCAGTTCAGCTGCTAGTTGGGACACATGCCTGGGTTGCACTCCAACTCCCCCGTAGGGGGCGCACGAGAGGCAACCACACATGGATGTTTCCCCCTCTTTCTCCTTTCCTTATCCTCTCTCCAAAAATAAATAAATAAAATCTTTAAAAAAAAAAAAAAAACCCTGCACTTCTCAACAGACTTCGCTTCTTCTGGAAACACTGCCCTGGATGGATAGCTTTCTTGTGTGCGCATCCTACTTGGTTGTTAATTTTCTGACACTCCAGTGTCCACAGAGCATCCTCGGGTATCCCAGGCTTGGTCCCTGATTAGACAGCAGCTCCCTTACCTATCGGTAAGGCTGCGGCACCACCCCCTGCTGGAGGGGAATAGGATTGCAAGCCCACGATGCCTTTGAAGATGGCGGCCCACCGCGGCCTAGGCCTGCCCGCCCAAAATGCAGTGCGATGTTCCTCCAGCTCAGGGACCCTGACACCTGGACCCCCGCAGAACTGCTCGGAGCAATTTTGTCTCAAAGAAGACGTTCTGTAGTTGACATCTTACGGTCCTGTGACCCCAAGAAGGTGACATATTAGAAACAAGCAGAAGCCTTCCCCCGGCCAGAGACACGCAGGAGCACCACATACCCGCTGTTTTTAAGGGATACTGGGTGGAGCATCGCTGCAAATCATCTTGGGTTGAGTGGATACCAGTCTCATCCACATTCCCCAGCGGTGCCCTCTCCGCCGGGCCCCAGTGGCTTCACTTCGCATCCGCGGACACTAACCTATGTTTCTCTTTTCAGACAGCTTAAAGGTTTCTGGACAGATCTGCAGCCCACCCCGTGAATATGCAGGGTCTCATAACCCCTGTTGTATGCATTTAAAAAGGTTTCATGCACCCTGGCCAGGCGGGCCCGTGCTTGGAGCATCGTCCCATACACCACAAGGTTGTGGGTTCGATTCCCATTCAGGGTCCGTGCCTAGGCTGAGGGTTTGGTCCCCAGCTGCCAGTAGGGGAGGCAGCTAATCTTGTTTCTGTCACACCTCTCTATCCCCCTCCCTCTCTCCTTCCCCCTTTCTCTCTCTCTCTCTCTCTCTCTCTCTCTGTGAGATCAACGAGCATGCCCTCGGGCAAGGATAAGATAAAATTTTAAAATGCTTAATGCGCTTTTATTTCCTCTGTGTCATCTCATTTTTTATTCCAATTCATTTTATCTTGCTACCTCACGTATCTCTTGTGAAGTGCTTTAAATCATACCTTCCAGGAAGGAGCTCTGGGTGGTTTCTCCGTGACTGTGGCTGTGAGTGTGTGGCTGTGTGCGTGTGTGTGCACGTGTGGGGGGGGGAGAAAGGGCTCAATGTTGCCCTTTATAAGTGACACGGTGCTTTTAGGACCATCTTCAACTCTCTCTGGCCTGCAAGCAGATTGAGTGGAGCCCTCTGAAGAGCCCATGCAGCTTCTCTGTGATTCTAGAAAGTGAATTAAACATTCTGGCTCCCATGCATCAGCCTCTCTAGGAACCACAGCGACTGATGATATATCTTGTGTTTTATCCTTAAAGGAAAACAGTCCTTTATGGGAAGCCCTGGGTTGGGGCGAGGGCGGAGGATGGTAAGACAGAGGCAATAATGAACTGAAATCTTCCGGAGAAGAAAGGCCCAGAGACCCTAAACTCGAACATTTGCATGACAGGCTAGCACCTGCGGGAAGCTGAGAACACTCTCGGGACACGGACGCAGACCACCCCTAGGAGGACGTGGGTAGGGGGTGGTTAGAGGAGCCTTTCAAGGAAAGTTCGCGGGTAAACTTGTTCCCCCGCAGAAAACTCACTGCAGGGGGGAAAGGCGGCAGCACCATGGACAGCGCCACAGCCCGGGGTTCTGGGGGGCATGGAGGGGCGGCAGCACCACGGATAGCGCCGGCGTGGCGTGCTCCGAGCTAGAGATGGGGAGGGGCGACCTTATCAGCTGATGTCTTACGTAGGCTGGACCCCCCAGTTTGATAAGTCGGGTCGGGTGGGCTCTCCGGAGCTGCCGAAAGGGGCGGGGGCGGGGGACTGGCAGGAGGCAGGTCCCGCCTGTAGCTGTCTGGAGAGAGAGAGAGAGGGGCGCGCAGATAGGCTGCGCGCCTGGAAGTCCTGCTCTGACGCACCAACCTCTCGGAGCAGCCACACGCACGCTCCGCAGCGCCCAGCTTTTCACAGACTTGGGAGATGCGCGGCTCTGGGTGACCAGACCGCCCTCTCCTCCAAAGCGAAGAGACCCGGGCATGCGATAGCTTAGGCGGCTCTGGCCGAGAGACGCAGCCCTCGGGCTCGGCTCCCCTTAGCCTCTGAGGGGTTCAGACCTGCTTCCCTCTCCTCCACGCAATGCTCACGGGCATTCCCTAGAAACCCCCGAGGATAGTGACCACCTCAAGTCCTGCTGAGCCCCTCTCTGCACGCACTTCGGGCCAGTCTCCTGACCCAGAGATGGATTTTCCGGACAACTTCACCAACTCCTCCATCGACATCCCCACCCCTCCGGAGTCCAACCTCAGCACGGCCACAGAAGAGCCGCCCCCCAGCCAGCCCCTCCGCTCGGTCTGGAGCGTGCTGGCCCTCACCTTCCTGGGCTGCCTAGTGGCAGCCACGTTCGCCTGGAACCTGCTGGTGCTGGCGACCATTGCCCGGGTGCGCACGTTCCACCGCGTGCCGCACAACCTGGTGGCGTCCCTGGCCGTCTCCGACGTGCTGGTGGCCGCGCTGGTGATGCCGCTGAGCCTGGTGCACGAGCTGGCCGGCCGCCACTGGCACCTGGGTCGGCGGCTGTGCCAGGTCTGGGTGGCGTGTGACGTGCTCTGCTGCACCGCCAGCATCTGGAACGTCACGGCCATCGCGCTGGACCGCTATTGGTCCATCACGCGCCACCTCGACTACACGCTGCGCGTGCGCAGGCGCGTCTGCACCGCCCTGCTCGTGGTGACGTGGACGGTCTCCGCCGTCATCGCGCTGGCGCCGCTGGCCTTCGGCTGGGGGGAGCTGTACTCCGAGGCCGAGCAGGTGTGCCAGGTGAGCCGGGAGCTCTCCTACACCCTGTTCTCCACCGTGAGCGCCTTCTTCCTGCCGCTCTTCGTGGTGCTCTTCGTCTATTGCCGCATCTACCGGGCCGCCAAGTGCCGCGCTGCGTTCCGCAAGAACAACTGCGTGCGCCCCACGGCGGAGGCCGGGAAGGTGGGTACCTCTGAGCCCCGAAAGCCCCTCTCTTTGGGTCTGAGCAGGCTTCATGCCGAGGACACCTCTCCCCGAGTGTGTAAAAAGTGGAACTTTGAAAGGTTTTTCTTGGGGGGAGGGGTGGGCAGGAGGGACGAGGGCAGGGGGGGTGGCTGGGAGACCCAAAGAGAGCCTCCGGGGTCGGGGTCCCAAAGCCGGTAATGTCCTTGGTCACCACGGTGGTGGGGTCCTCTTTTCTATGTAAAATGAGGGGTCTGGGCCATCTACGGGGTCCCCTTGGGCTCTCAGACTGAAAATATGGACGGGGTGGGTGTCTGGGGCTGTGCTTGGGGGTCTGGACGCTTCCTGGCCTTCCAGGGGGCTGTTCCAGCAAGAGGGAAGGGACAGGTGGTGGCCCGGTTTGGCAGGAAGATGGCCGTGCCCCAGGCAACACAGGTGCGTGTTTCCACCCGGTCTCTGTCTTTCTTTGCCAACGGAACGCCTCTGCGTGTGCTGAGCACTGCCTCTCGCAGGGTGAGGTGGAAGGTGGGTCTCCATGGGCCTCAGAGAGCCCCCCTCCACTGCCTGCGCCACATTCCGGGGCCGGCCCCCGGCCGCCTCGGGCTGCATGGCAGTGCAGAGCCCCTTGTCTGCCTCCCTGCACGTGGGCAGAGCTGCAGGAGGCAGGCAGTCCACCAGCCACCCCCCCTCTACAAGTGGCATGTCGTGTCCAGACTTGGAGAACTGCGACTGCGATGGAAAGTGCTCTCCTGTCATTTTCTGCCCACCCACCCTTTCCTGCCATGGTTAACTCTTGGTAACCTGATGGTGGTGGTCCTGGCCCCCCGCCTCGGGCCCCCACCCATGGCCAGGGATAATCTCTCAAACCTAATTCACATTCTCTAGCAGGTCTGGGACCTACGCAATGCCCATTTTCTGGTCTGCGCAACAAGGTGGCCTCCGTTAGGCATGCTGAGCACGTCTGTCTTTGGTGCAGGGGTGACGTCTGTCTTTGGTGCAGGGGTGACGCAATGGCAACGACGCCATCTTTGTCATGGAGAGTGTGGTCTGGGGAAGGCGAGGCACCCACTGGGATGGCCGCCAGGATCAGAGCTCCTTCCGGTCACAACCCATGAGCCCAGCCTGGAAGGGCTGGGGGTAGGGGAGGGAGGAGGGAAAAGGGGTCCACGTGGACCCACCCTTTCGTCCAGAACAGTGTTCTCAGTCAGGGGGGTGATTTTGCCCCACACACACACACACACTGCAGGGGACATTGGGGATGACTGGGCACATTTCTGATGACCAGGACTTGGGGAGAGGGGGCTCGTGGCCTCCGTGTACAGACACCAGGGACAGGGACCCCATGCACAGGGCTGGGATGTGGCTTAGCTAAGGGGCAGATCTGCATCTCTTTCCACATGTCCCTTTCTTGGAGTCACAGATGCCACTGGAAGGAGATGCAAACTGTGAAACCTCTTCTTTGGGGGGAAAAATGCTCTGAGCCATTCTGCCAGGGGTCATGCTTCAGGGTCCCAGACCTGGAAGAGTGACAAGCTGCCTGTCAGGCAGGCAGGACAGCCCCCCGCCCCCACGCAAAGAATCACTCAGACCCCAAGGTCCTTGGTGCCAGATTTGGGAACCCCTGACCTGTTAGATTTCCAAACAGCACAGAGGGCTGATGCACAGGACTGCCACCAGACCACCCGGGGCTCAGGTGCGTGACACTCGCCCCAACTTGGGGCCAGGGGCCAGAGAGCCAGCCACCCTGGTCACGCACGTGGCCCTGCTGTCAACATGCAGGTAAAGACCGTTTGCAGGTGACGTCAACACAGGGAAAAGCAACCAACGACAGCCCAGTGTCGGGGTGCACTGTGGCGAAGGAGGGCTCTCGTGTTCTGCTCCAGGAAGTGACAGCAACAAAACGTCGTGACATCCTTGTGCTTTTAAATAGATATTTTTAGCGCTGTTTTGTGTGTTTTTTCCCCCTCTCTGACAGACAGCTTCGGAAAAATACATCCCTTGGCTTTGCAAGGGCCTCTGGGGGAGCCCAGGCTGTGCCAGGCACACGGGGCTGCCTCGGAACCCACGGTGCTGCGAAGGGTTAATTACAGACCCCGTCTCCCAATGATGTGGTGGCCGCAGGTGCCAAAGTTTCCAGAGTTTCACCAGGAAGTAGTTGTATTACCTGGGAAAGCAGTGCTTCTTCCCTGTTTATTGACCTGTTGAGCTTTGGAACACACACACACACACACACGCACACATGGAGCTCCTCACCTGAGGCAGGGACAGGCAACATGAGACAGAGAGACCTTGTCCTTGTCTTTGTCCCTGTCCATGGGTGACAAAGCAAGGGCGCAGGTGGGCTCTCCGAGGTGTGAGTGGGTCACCGCCCTCCTGTGAGCTGCATGGTGGGCTAGCTGGTGGTGAGTCCATCCCGGCTACCTGGCTTTGTGGGGTGAGGGGCTGGCATGGACAGTTGACCTGTCCTGGAACCACAGTGAGTGAGAGAGGGACTCGGGGCCACAGGGCACCCAGTCCTGCCCACAGTTTGCGGGGGCCCTTCGTTCCCAGTCCCCCACTCTGGTTCTCTTTCAGCCACAGGGTCACGCTGCCATTCTGCCCCATCTTTTGGGGTAAAAAGAATTTGTTTGGCCTCATCTGTCTCGTTAGTCCTGGCGGTGGAAGGATAGACCCCCGGCTGCTGGGGTTAAGCTACTTACACAGCTGCCCCAAGGCTCAGGGTGTGTAATTCACTGTCAGCTGCTAGTCTTTCAAATGCAAACCTGACTCCCCAGGGGGGTCACTGCCCCAGGACTCTTCCCTGAAAGGATTTTATCTCTCTGGCGGCTCTGGAAGGAGCCACAGTCCCCTGAGGCCATCGGAGAGTCACTGCTCCCAGTGCCCTGACAAAGGGTCCTGCTGACCGCCCCCCACCACCACTCAGGACAGGCACGAGAGGGCTGGGGGTTCAGCCCAGCCCCAAGAACCCAGCAGCTGCATGAGACATGGTCTGCCCAGCTCAGGCGAAGGGGCTGGTATGCTCTACTGTCTGTGAGTATTGTCAAGACGGTCCCCTCGTTGTGGGGTCCTCTGCTTGTCCCCAGGTCCTGGGTTCAGCAGCGGACACACGCTTCAGCTCCTGGCCACCCTCCGAGGAGCCTCAGTTCCGGATGTTTTCGGAGGGCGCCGCAGTGTCAAGGAACATGCATTTCCCATTTATTTTTTTAGAAGGCACCTGAAGGTGATGTGCCCCCACACCAGATCCTCACCCAAAGGCGCGTTTCTGTTGATTTCAGGAGGAGGAGAAGGAAGGGGACGAGGGGAAGGAGCGTGGAGGTGAGAAGGAAACCCCCAATGGCTGCCTCCGGTTCCTGCTCCGCCTGAGGGTCGGACCTGCGGCCGAGGTATGTGCCCCAACTGGGACTCGAACCCGCACCCTTTCGGTGCACGGGACCACGACACTGCAGCCCACTGAGCCACCCGGCCAGGGCAAGATGACATTTCTGTGGCAAGTTAAAGACATCAATGATTCCACCCACTGTTAGTGTATACAGACCTGTCCCCTGTTTGAGCAGTTGAACATGTTCACTCATTCCACACTCTGGCTTCTTGTTTAAAAAAAATTGTATTTTATCCACAAGACTGGCCTAGAGCAGATCTGGTTGTTTTTGATATAATCCCCACCAACAAACTGGGTGTTGGGGTTTGGGACCAGCCCATCGAAGTTCTGTTCTGGGCGGGGAGGGGGTGGGGCAAAGACACTTCTTCAATTACAGACACAATCAGGAGAACATTCTTTTTCTCCGAGCTGAGGATTATACTGGTGAGTCACAGGCTGCGGAACAGGCGGTGATAATAGGAGGGAGCGGACGTGACAGTCATTCACAATGAACAACCAGCAGAAACAGGCAGGGTGGTCCTGTCAGCCCTGGGGACTCGCCCTGTGTGTTAACGTACGATGCCACAGCTTTTTAGGAGTTCTGAAGACCTGTCCACCGATTCACCTGACGCCCCTCATCACCGGGAGGCGAGGGGGCAGGGCCCCGGTGGCCAGGGGTGGCTGCAGTGGGCGGCACGTCCTGGGTGGGTGCTACAGGGTCCTGCTTACTCCCCTGGGCCCTGACCCAGGGTGTCCCTCTGTGCACAAAAAGGCAGACTCCTGATAACACTCGCACATCCTGCCCCATGTTGCCTTCGTCTGAGGGAGCCAGGGGCCAGTGCTGTGTCTCTGGTACTGTCTCTCCTGACCTCCTGGGGAGGTCCCGGGACCTAACGGGAGCAGGACCCGCAGTGCTGGGACATCCTGTGTGGAATGTTCCCTGGCCGCTGAACTCACCCGCCAGGCCTCCTGGTAGGGACCCCAAAGTGCGGGCTACCAGTGGGTGCACAGGGTGGGGTCAAGGTTTCTGCCGCTTGGAGTTTTCTATTAAATAAAATGTCCCTTCCCTCGAGCCTGTGAAGATGCCGTCTGTAGCCACACATTTGTCTTCTTTACCTCCCTTCACCGCCCAGTGGAATCAGTCTTTTTTAAAGAAATCTTTTCTGGGTGGGATGTCCTCGCTTTAACTTACTGCAGGCCGAGGTCCTTGTCCCGCCTTTACAGGGCTCCAGTGCCAGGCCTGAGGCCCCGCTGTCCCCTCATAGAGAGGAGGGGACGGGCGCCACGCTGCTGTGCCCCTAAATTGGGGGCACTTCCCCTCGGGAGTCCCGAGGGGCCGGGGATGGTGGCTTGTCCCGAAGCCTCTTGCTTGCCCTTTCCAGAAGACGGAGTACTCGGCCAGCGACCAGAGGGTCACCATCCACACGGACGCCGACACGCTGCGGGAGCAGCGGGAGCAGAGGGCCGCCGTGATGGTGGGCGTGCTGATCGGGGTGTTCGCACTGTGCTGGCTGCCCTTCTTCACCACGGAGCTCCTGAGCCCCCTGTGCGACTGCGACCTGCCCGCCGTCTGGAAGAGCCTCTTCCTGTGGCTGGGCTACTCCAACTCCTTCTTCAACCCCCTCATCTACACGGCCTTCAACAAGACCTACAACAGCGCCTTCAAGAACTTGTTCTGCTGTCAGTCCTAAGGCCCAGGCCCTGGGGGAGGAGGGAGTTGGTCCTGCCACCCAGTAGAATCTCCGTTGTTGTCGTCTGTGTCCCCACCCGAACCCCCTGCCCCACCCAGGGGGAAGACGCCCGTCCTTGAAGTTCTCTAGCCCTCCCCCTTGCTGTTCAGGCAGGCAGGCCTCCTCGGTCAGGTGGGAGAGACTCCCTAATTTAGCTAAGCCCCCCGCTGCTTCTCTCTCTGCGCCCTTCAGCTACTGCCTTGGCTCCCAGAGGGTCTGTTCCTGCCCCCAGCCTGGCACGGTTGTCATCCTTGTCTCCGAAGGGGCAGACAAGGCAGGTAAGAGGGAGGAAGTCGAACGGCACAGGCAGGCGGAGAACCAGTTTGCACAGCGACTCAGAAGTGAGGAGGGGACATCTGGGGGGTCAGGAAACCATCGCCCCGAGTGTTGTGGAGCAGTCCCCGCTGCCCGCCTTGCTCCCCACAGCCCTGGTCCCGTGCGCCGTGATATTTACTCTGTGTGTCCCCTGTATTCGACCACAAAGTGTCGTGTCTGTAGACTCTTTGACGTCCCCAGCGGCATCTGTAAGACCAGTGGGTGTCGGCGACGCAGCTGTGTGCACACCCGGCACACGCGCACAGCTGCCCACGAGGGGAAAGGCTGCCCTCAGCGAGTTTACCCAGAAAGGCCACCCAGCGACTCGGAACAGGGACTGGAGGTCAAGGTCAGATGGGACTCCCCCTTCCCTTTGGAAGCAGCCACTCACGAACTGTGGAGAGGTCCACTGATGAGGGACAGAGCCCGCCGCACTTGCTTCTCGGCTCCCTGTGCTCCCTACCAAACCTCCTCCGGCCCGGCCGGACCCACACCTTCACCCTGGAACCATAAGTTCAGAGGAAAAACAACTGTGCTGTGGTTGTTGACTCCTTAACAAAGGGCTACGATAGCACATTCACCGAATGCGTGCTCTTTAAGGGGAATAGCAGAATCACTTGATAAGTGCTATTTTTTTATTGATGAGTGCCTGTTGGAGGGCCGCACCGGCCACCGAGGTGAGAGGCGGAGGTGGGGGCCCCCGTGGGGGCTCGGCCTCGCGCAGGGGACGCCTCGGCACCGCCGGTGGGGCCAGCCCATTCGGTAAGGACGCCGTGTTTACACGATGACGTGGCACCCAGGTCATTGTACAGCACCTCGCCAAAAACTGCCTCCGCTCTGCTACGCCCCCCGTTTTCTTGAATGCATGCATTTAAAACAAAAGTAGATGTTGTGGTACTCTGCCGTCGTGACACGGAGTTTAGTGACACCTGTGTTGTTTCGTATGTAGTGAATCGTATCAATAAAGAGTTCAAAAGCAGCAACTCTGTGTGTGTGTCGCTCCGACGGGGGAGGTCGCGCCCCGGGGCACAGCTGAGAGGGCCCCGCCCCCCGCCCCGCCCCCTTCAGGGCGCCTGACCAGCTCGCTCGCAGCCCAGGAGGCTGGTCACGGCGCGAAGTGCAGACCGCTTATCTCGGGGGGCGCATCCATTCAGGCGTTTCTTTGGAGACATCCTCAGGTCATTCTTTCTCCTTTCACGTGAAGGACTCCCCCCACGGCTTCTGTCAGGTACGGCCGCTCACTATTGAATTACCTTCCCCCCTCGCTGTTGCTTGGAAGCGGTGACACCAGCCAATGCCGGTCCCTTCTGGTGTCAGAGCGAGGAGAGCAGCCCCCCCACCCCGCAAACTTCACTCAGGGCCCCACGGCAGAGAACAAAAACACGCGGAGACGGCGGCGGAGTCGGCGGGGGCGGGGGTGGGGACTTGGAGGCGTCTGTCAGCTCCGAGTCCACGTGACACTTTTTTTTTCATGCTACTCATTCACTTCTGTCTTCTTGTCTCCCTGTGACAAAAAGCTCTCTCTCCTCCAAACTTCTCAGCAAAGCCACACTTTGGGAGGGTGTCCCACAGGTGTCTGGTGGCTCCCGACCCCCCTCGTCGCCCTCCCCAAATGTCCCCCACCGCCCGGATTCTGGACACCTCCTTGGAGAAAGATGTCATCCGAATATTAATTCCAAGCTCCCAGTGAGGTTACTGTTGACACTCTCCCAAGACAGATACATTTTGTTGTTGCTACTAGGTGTAGAGGACGTGGGCACGTCCCAGACGCCCCTTACACACACATACACACTCACACAAGCTCTGAGAGCGGGAGGAGGCGGCTGTGGGTGAACTCCCTGGCTTCCATCCCCACCCCGGGTGTTGGTTAGGGATAAGGGAGACGAGGCCAATTTTGATGGCACTGGGTGTCCAGGGAACGATTCAAATATCTCTGGGTCAGGGTCACTCTTGGCTGCTAGGACAAAGGTAGCCATTCACAGGTGGTCCCTCAGAAAGGACCTGCCATCGACATGGGCCTCTCTTCCAGTGTGCCCCACCCTCAGACCCCCCACCCCTGAAGCCCCTCTGCTTAGGGAAGCGGCAGCGAGGCCTCGGAGCAGGGTCGCTAACCCTAGCACCCACCCTCCTGTTCACTCCGTAGGGAGTGGCGGTAAAGGCCCAGAGAGAAAGATAGATACCTGAGACTAACTCTGTATCTCCAACACAGAAAGCAGCTCACCATGCCAAAGTGCCTTCCTGTCTTCCTTGGGGCCGGCCATCTCCCCTTGGCCCTGTGACCCAGCTGCACTCAGGGGCAAGCCCGCCGCTGGCTGGCACGGGACCGTCCGCCGTTCTCCGCTCCTCCAGAGAGCGAGGGGCCGAAGACCAGGTTCCGCCCCACCGGCTCCGGTGGAGGCGCTGCGGACCGGACGAGGGCGGGGCCTCCTGAGCCTGCCCTGCCTCGGCACACCCGCTCCTCACCTGGGCACACCAGGCGATCCCAGCGGAGCCGTAGCTTCCACGTGCTGGTTTTCCCTGCCTTTCTGGTTTCCCCTAGGCCCTGAAAGACACTGGCCCCCGAGCTGGCCGGCTGCTCAGAGGTCTGCTGAGGCCCCCGAGCTGCCTGGGTAGTGGCCCGGGTGGCCAGCACCCCCTTCCCATGGGTCTTGGTGCCTCCAGCAGGTGCCTCTCCTCAGGGGTCTCAGGACAGCTCATCAGGCCCCTCCTGCGAGCTTGGTGACCTTAGTCACCTCGGGGGGACCTGCCCCCCAGTTCCCACCTCCAGTTCTACCACCAGCTCAAGTTCCCGACTAAGGAATCTTCCTACTAAGTTCTCCCTGTCACCGGGCTGGTGGCCCTCCATCCCCACTGGCCTCTGAGCCACACAAGGGACAGGCCACGTGGCGTCTGTCCCAATGACACTGGAGTGTCCGAGTGCTGCCACCCTGAGTCCAGCCCACGTGCCCAGGTGGGTGCACAGCGAGCAGCGGCCCTTACAGCCTCTGTCTCCCAGCCTCCACCTACCGGTCAGCTCTCGGCAAACGGACCCAGCATGCCCCTCACAAGTCAGCTGTTAAAATTCTAAGCCCAGCATCTCACGGGGTCGGGGGACTGTATTCGGAGATGGGCCTTCACAGAGGTGATGAAGGTAAATGAGATTATATGTCAGGGTGTGGGGGTTCCAGATCCAATGAGACCAGTGTCCTTACAAGAGGAGGTGAGGACACAGACGGACAGACAGAAGGACAGCTATCCGCATGCCCAAGACGGGCCTTGGGAGGAAGCAGGCCCTCCCACTCCTGGATCTCAGCCTCCAGCCCCCAGGACAGGGAGACAGGAAACTCACGTTTAAACTGCCTTGTCCGTGGTGGCTCTACAGACAGCAGAGACAGAGTCACAGGGGGCAGGGAGTGGTCAGCCTGCTGGCGAGGACCGCAGGTCAGGGCCCCGCGGGTCACAGGAGAGAGGGCTGGCTCTCAAAGTCAGACCTGCCCAAGCCCCCCCTCTGCCATCCGCTCCTCAGGGCCTCTCCGTCCCGACCCGGCGCCCTAAATGGGGCTGGCGGTCCTGGACCGAGACTGGAGAAGGGGGCCGTGAGCTTGGGGCAGAGGGGTGGGGAGGAGGGCCCCTCCCCGGCTCTCCGCACCCCTCCTGCCCCTCAAGGTGAGCGATTCCCCCTGAACCCCAGGGAAGGGTAACAGCCAGGCCACCCGACCACGCCTGAAGAACACATGCCCTTGTGGTGCCCAGCAAAGGGGGCTGCTCTCCACTGTCACCAAATGTCACCTTTCAGCATCTTTTCCACAATGGACAGTTGGTCTTAGGAGCTTAACTTTCCTTCTGTGTTTTGGGACAATCTCACCTTCTAAGGAGGTCAGAGTGGGGGACACAGCTGTCCATCAGCCCAGAGCCCCGTGTCTGGGGCCCGGGGACAGACACCGGCGCCCAGCGCCCCCGCCTGTCTAGCCATGGTCTGAGTCAGGCCCTCAGGGGAAGTGATGGAGGGTTCTCAGTGTCACTGAAAATTGGGCTGGAAACCAGGAGAGCGGAGATGGCGCGGCACGGGGGCGGACATCTGTGTGATGGAGGAGGGCGCGCAAGGCCGCGGCGTTCGTAAGGGCTTCACTTTTCTCCTTCCTTTTTAAAGTTTTTATCGAACATGTTGGGGTGACGCCGGTTAACACAGTCATGTGGGTTTTGGGGGTACGGTGCTGTGATGCGTCTCTGTGTACTGTACTGTGTGTTCATCCCCCAAGTCACTCTCTTTCCACCACCCTCTGTCCCTCGTCACCCTCTTCTCTCCCCTCTGGTGACCACCACGCTGTGGTCTGGAAGGCAGAAAAGGGTTGCAGCCCCCTGGGGGGGCCTGCTCCTCAGTGGGTTTGAGCCCCCAGCGGGCCCGAGGCTCTGCGGGCCCAAACCCACCGGAGAGCAGGCACCCTGCCTGCAGAGGCCATGCTGGGCCCTCTGTCCCTCCAGAGTCCTGCGTCCCCATCCAGAGGTCTGCTCCTTTCCTCTTGCCACACCCTCTCGACCTTGCAGGGGTCTTGGGAGTCTGTTAGGACCCCTGGCGGCTCTCATCCCCCCATTCCCACTGTCCTGCGATGCCACGCTTTTGCAAGACCTTCGCAGACCGTGTTTCCGACTGACTGCCCGCACCACCAACTCGTCTAGCTGCAGACAATACCTGCAGGGTCTTCATTAGCATTGCGCCCCGGCGGCGCTGAGTCATCCAGCCAGAGAACAAAGGATGTATTTGGTGAGACGTGAACGCATCCACCCCCAATCCCTCCCCAACTTAGCTCCGTGCCGCGTCACCTCTGCAGAATGAAGTGAGTCAGGCGGCCTTTCAAACCTCCCGTCAGGTGATTCAGCCACTGACTCAGGTGTCTCTGGCCTGGGGCCGGGGGGCTGTGTCCATGCCCAGCCAGCACCGCTCTGCTGGACAGGGCCGAGGAGTCCATGTACAGGCCTCTGCGCCACCCCCTCGGCGGCTCCTTCCAGAAAGCAGCGGAGAAATAAGCACAGAATCTAAGACGGAACGGACCACCGGGGGTCCCCCGTGGTGGGCGACTCTCCGAACAGGAATGAGACATCGGGAAGGCTTCTCTTCAGAGTTCATACACGGCACCTTGCTGATTGATTTAATGCCACTGCGATGTTCCCTGACGCGTTAAAGAGCGTTGCATAAATGCCAGCCTGCGCCCGGGTGACCGCAGTGCGGGGCCGCCAACCGCCCCTCGGCCACCCACGTCCGCTCTTTTCCTGCAAAAAGACAGAGAGGTAGGGTCTATCGGGGAATTGCGTATGGTTTTCCGTTTGGAAATACATCGCTGTTCCTCCTTTAATTTGCCTTTAACTTGAGGGCCCACAGATCAGTCACCCGAAAAGAATGCCCAGGCCCTGGCCCGGTAGCTCAGTTGGTTCAACCCCTGGTCAGGACACACGTGGTCAGCCGATGAACGCACGGCTGAACGGAACAACAAAACTGTGTTTCTCTCCCTCCCTTCCTCACGATCTCTCTAAAATCAATACATTTTTAAAAAATTAGAGATTTTAGTACTTTATTTTTAGAATGAAAGGGAGAGAGAAAGAGAGAAACATCGGTGTGGCTGCCTCTCACACGCCCCCTGCTGGGGACCTGGCCTGAGACCCAGGCATGTGCCCTGATTGGGAATCAAACTGGTGACCCTTTGGTTTGCAGGCCGGTGCTCAATCCATTGAGCCACACCAGCCAGAGCAGGGGAAAAAAAATTTTTTTAAGAATGTCCTTGTGGTAACCATGGCCAGTGTGGCTCAGTTGGTTGGAGCATCATCCCATGCGCCAAAAGGTTGCGGGCCCCCAGTCTGGGTGCGTACAGGAGGCAGCCAGTCGACATTTCTCTCACATTGATATTCCTCTCTCGCTCTTCCTCTCTCCCTGAAAACAATGAATGTCCTAGGGTAAGGATTAGAGAAGAAGATGGAATGCTCAGATGGTAAAGGCACCCACTTTATAACTTGTAGCCGATTTATTTCGGCTAACCGCGAGCATGAAAATAAACCTTGTTGCTTTTAGTTCGAGGGAGAGACAGGACGTCACAGGCTCACAGTTACTAAACGGCATTTGTTGCACTTTAACAGTATTTGGGAGATTTTAGGCCAGTGTAAAATGAGAATATATTGATGAAAACGATGGGTTTTAGTCCTTCGTGCAAGAGAAGCAATGCCTTCAATGGTCAGTTAAAGGTTGCCCTGCAGGCAACAAACCCCCTACTGTCCTCTGTCTTGCTGAAACTGTCCCTGGTTGAGGGCCACGTAAGCACAGGGAAGCCGGGGCCTAGAAACCTCTCCATTCACGCGGCTCGGTTCGAAGCAGCCCCTCACCCCCGAGGCTGTCTGCACTCGGTCATCGGAGCCAGCATGCAAAACGCCACTTGCAGGCTCTCCGTTTCCCCGTGAGACTGCCGGGTCTCCGCGCCCTCGCACTGACGGCCACGGGCTTCCGTCAGGCTCCGAGCAGCAAACGCCAGAGGTCGGGTGCTGGAGGTGTCCCCACCTTCCCCCAGGATTGGGTCCCAAGGAGCTGCAGAGCACCTGGCTCAGCTCCTGCCTCGGGGACACCGATCTGCTCCCTGCTCCATGCAGTGTGGGTGCGGAAAATCGAGTATCTTGTCTCTCCGTGTGTCAAATACAAATGACATGGGGAGAGAGGAACTACCCCCACTGGTGTTTCCTCCCCCGTGTAAACCGACCACTTTGAAACGTAATAACCCGATTTTGTTTGCCATCCTCGTGAGGCCTCTGTGCTTTGGTTGAACTATTAAGTTTGATATATATATATATATATATATATACCTACATATATATCAATATTTGCCTGCTTGGTCCTTGGAAGATTGTGAGGCAGCTTGTAAGGAAAACAGACAACAAAACAAGCATCGTAATAAACCTGGACACACGCCAGAAGACGTCCCAGGCAGTCTGGGAGGAATAACCGCTTTTTGAAAAGCACAAAGGGGCCGACCCTCGGTTCTTCCCCTCAGAGCCTGAGAAGGCCGAGGACCCCCTGGCCCCCGAGCCTCGAAGCGCAGGGAAAGCGAGGGACCCGGGAGTAGACTCTGGAGGCAGCTAGAGCCGGGACCCAGCATGGGAGAGCCCCGTGGTTACCGCTCGTGAATGAAACCCCGGTGCGGGGTGGGGGTGGGGAGGGTTCAAGCTGTGCCCACAGCTGTGGGAACGGCCACAGGAAACACACCTGGGTCTTCACGACCTCCAACTACACACGCCCAACCCGAGGGAAGCCGGTCTCAGCCCCGGCGAGGGTCCGAGGAGCTCAACTCCTACTTCTGCGGGGCCAAACCTCCCCTGATCTCCGGGCACCTTCCTGAGGGGCCCGATTGTGCCCAGCGTGCTGGACCTTAGGTAACTGTTTCCAGAGGTGGCAGGCGCGCCTGCTAACTGAGCCCCTAATTACGGAGTGTGACCCGGATCACAGACCTGCCGCTGGAACAAAGAGCTCCCCGGGGACCCCGCGCCCACAGACCCACGGAACTAACGAGACTTCTGAGCCCAGGGGGTCGCTGTCTCGCCGACGACAGGTTTCTTGTTTCCGACCGGCCGCAGGTGCGCACGGGTCTTTCAAACAAGAGAAGCTGTCTTTTTTAAAGTAACATAAAACTCCGATGTTTCAACAACAAATTGAAATCCACTTTCGGCAGCAGCCCCTGGGGCCAGTTCCCCGGAACGCAAAACTCAGATGTCACCCAAGAACGTCTTTTCCTCCAGGACTCTATCTTCCCAGCTGTTTTCAGCGAATTCTGTCTCCAGATTGTTTTCTGGGTGTGGGGGCTGGACTGAGTGTGTGTCGCAGGCACGCACAGTGGCCCCCAGAGGCTCTCCACCGTGAGGGCTGGGGAAGAGGCAGAGGGGACTGGCTGGCTGGGACACCCCTGAAATAGGAAAACCAGCCGGGGTCCGTCTATGTCAGGAAGGTTCCCAGCGAATGGACAATGCTCTGAGCTCATTCTTAAGAGAAGCTGAGCCTTCACACGTGGTTTGGTGAACCCACAGCCTGGAATCAGGGAGGTTGGTGTCCCTGGGGACAGCAGGTGGACACAGAGCAGGAAGGACACCAGCCCGTGGGGGGGGGGGGGTGACCTTGTCCTGCGTCTGAATGCTCTCATGCTCTCTCTTTCTTTTTTAAATATTTTTTAAGACAGAGGGGAAGGAAGGAAGACAGAGAGGGAGAGAAACATCCATGTGTGGCCGCCTCTCCTTCACGCACCGGCCCCCCGCCCCCCGAACTGGGGTCAAGCCCACAACCCAGGCATGTGCCCTGAGAATCGAACCAGCGACCCTTGGCTTTGTGGGACAGCGCCCAGCCCACTGCGCCACACAGGTCAGGGCGCACTCTTGTTTCTGAGTACTTATCAACACAGGGAGGCGGGAGTCCCCTATAAGGCTCTGAAGCAGGAGGCGCGTGCTGCTCATCTTCACGCACAAGAATCACGGGTGACGCCTCCTTCTCACTTCTTAGCATTTTCCGACACTGCGGCGGCGACCGCAACGCATAGTCGGAAACGAAGGCGTTTGTGCCTTCGAGCGCTCCGTGGGCGCAGACAGCGCCGGCCTGGAGGAGGCAGAAAACGCCCCTGCGCGTCCGGCGCGGATTCCTTCGGCAGCGGGGCCGGGCCGCTTGGTGACCGGCCCACCAACCAGCGCCCCTCGGGGGCGTTCGCCTGGAAGAAGCCACGCCTCCTTGCTGACGGCTCCCCGCCTGGTGATTTATGACAGCAATAATAAAGGCCTGTGGTAGAAAATTCCAGCAAAGTATATATCATTCTCTTTCCAGGGTGACCCACACAGGGCATGTGGCTGCCCATCTGTCCACTCCGGGGGCAGGGACTGCGGGAGGCAGGAGGGGTGCACGGAGGACAAGGGGTTTCTGTCCTGTCCCCTTCCCCGTGAGACCCCAAGATGGGGGGATGGTACTGTGTGTGATGAATTATTAATGGGCGAAGCTGTGAGACCATGAATATTCAAGGGGATACATCTGTTTTCCCAGATGCTTCGTGGAGGGCAGAAAAGGCACATTTCACCAAATAGAACAACTTGTTAACCCCAGGTCTCCTCTCACCTGGGCCCAGGCTCTACAAGGAGAAAAGAGACTCTTCTGACAGTCGCGCTGGGACGCACTGGCGTGTGGCCACAGTGCCCGGAGAAAGCCCTGATAAACGTTCTCTGCATCACGCGCCCCCACACACCCTGAGTAGAGGGGGGCCGCCCGTGTAGGCGGGGACATGTGGATGCAGGGAATGAACACACCAGTGGAAGTCGGAGAAGGGGGGAAAAGGAGAAGGAAGAGCCCCCCAGGGGGTCTGCCGGTAGAGGGTTGCCTCTGGGGCCCCACCCAGCCTCGGACAAGGCCACTTTGTCCCAGGTTTCCACCCCAGGAAGATGGCGGCAGTCGCCCCAGACCCAGGCCCGTCTGCAGGGCACATCTGGGCCCCCACCGGCCCCTGGGGCGCGGGAGGGCAATTAGGAGAGGCCGTTGGGGCCCTCGAGCAGACACTGTTTGCCAATCCTCGACCCTTGACCCTTACAGATGGAATCTGACCTCAGCCAGCCTTTGCCAGGGGGTGTCTCCTACGCGCAATCCCAAGGAGAGGTGAAGGACATCAGGAGGATGGGGGTCCTGGCACCCATGAGGCTGAGCAACGGCCTCTTGGAGTGTGGAGATGTCGGTGGGAGGGAGCTCTGTGTTGGCTGAGGCTCTCTAAGGGGCCAATGAGGGCCCCCAAGGGCGTGTCTGGGCGTCTGGAGACAGCTACAGCTGTTGGGAGTGTGGGCAGGTGGCGGCTGGGCGCGCGCTCTGCAGACGTCACAGGGCGGGGTTCAGACGCTGCGCTGAGCGTGTGCACACCTGACCTCCCCCACCCCGGCTCCCCCAGAGGCCCCACACTGCCCCATGCCCAGCTCTCCAGTGATGACGACTCCCTGGGTCAGATGCGAGGCCTCAGAAAGGGTCTGCCTACCCCAGGACCGCTGGGGTGGGGGTGGGGGGTCACCTGCTCAGAGAGGACCAGGGCACCCCCAAAAAGGCTCCTCTCAGGGAATGGTCCCCCATCTTCCCAGGCCAGCAAGCCTGGCTCCTAGCAGGGTCTCAGTGGACGGTGAGATTTCTGGAAGAGGCGGCCTCAGGTCCCCCCTCCCCCCCACCCCACTCGTCTGGCCGACATCCGGCCATAGCTTGCCTGTGGATATTTCCATGAGGAAACAAGCCTTGAAGGGTTTGGAAGAAGCGTAGCAACAAATTCCAGTTAAACCTAACGCCTGAGCAGATATTTCTGGTTGTGAAACACAAGAGCTTATAAATCAATACCTCAAGCCCTCAAAAATATAATTTAAAAACTCAACCTGGAGCCTGCGATTGTGGCTGAGGAAGGAGTGAGCTCTGGGTGTCGGGGAGATTGTGGGGGGACCGATGGGTGCTGGCCCCCAGCTAACACATAGTAAGCCCTTTTCAGGTACATGACTTGCAAATATTTTCTCCCATTCTCTCAACTGGCAAAAAAGATATTTTTTTTCAAAAAAATGGGAAATTGCCTATTCACTTTCTTTTTTTTCCTTTTTTTTTTCAAGATTTTATGTATTTACTTTAGAGAGGGAGAAGGAGGAGAAAAGGAGGGAGAGAAACATCCATGTGTGGTCACCTCTCTCACATCCCCCACTGAGGACCTGGCCCACAACCCAGGCCTGTGCCCTGAGTGGGAATCGAACCAGTGACCCCTGATTTGCGGGCCAGCCCTCAATCCAATGAGCCACACCAGCCAGGGCTCTTTTTTACCTTCTTGACAATGTCTTTTCGCACACAAGAACATTTCATTTCCGTGAAACCCAGGGTATCTGTTTTTCCTTCCATCGTCTGTGCTTTCGGTGCCGCGTTGAAGAACCCACACTACCCAGCCCAAGGTCGTAAAGATTCACTCCTGTGCACTCTGCTGAGGGTCCACACTCCAAGGCTGTCAGGTGGGGGTCCAGCTGGTTTTTGCGTGGGGATGTCCTCTTGTCCCAGCAGCTGGGACACTGGCTTTTAAAAACATTTTTCCCTATTGATTTTAGAGAGAGAGAAGAAGGAGAAGAGAGAGAGAGGGAGAGAGGGGCATCAATTTGTCATCCACGTGTCCATACAGTCACTGGCTGATTCTTGCACGTGGGAGACTGGGATTGAACTCACAACCTTGGTTCATTGGGATGACGCGCTAACCACCTGAGCGTCGGACTTTCAAGAGCCCCTCCCAGCGATTCTAGCCCGCAGCCAGATGAACGCACTATTATCTTACCGCCCCTCTGCACCCCCCTCCCCCCGCAGCCATGCCTGCAGCCCATCCCCACCCCTGGGGCTCAGCCAGGAACCGGAGATGCAGCCTCCCCATCTCCACTCCGCACGTTGTGGGGTCTCTCCCGGCACCGTGGAAGAATTTTTCCAGTCTGGGGGCGGGGGGCAATCTAGACTCAGCTTCCGGCCAAGACCACCTGTGCACCCCCATGCCTGTGGGATTTGGGCTTTTGGAAGTAAAGGTGGGAAAATTCCAGGACTCTCTGTATCTAACCTGAGCTCACTTTTCCCTGAGGCAACACCTAGGGATTCGGCTCAGGCTCCTGCTGGCTCTGAGGCCGTCATTTGCTGGGCCCCTGCTAACCCGTGGCTTCTGACCTGGGCCACCGCTGTCTGGCGTCAGTTGCTACGGTCCCCGGTCACAGTCTGCGACTTTCCCCATCCAGATGGGTCTCCGCCAATCACCTGCCAGTGGGCCCTCTGGGCTGCCTGAGCTGCCCCTGGTGGGAATGAGTAAGAATTGACTTCTCAGAGGACAGTGCGGTACGGACGTTACGTTCTGTGGTTTTAAATGCCTGGCCATTCATTCTCTTGCCCACGCCCACGCCCACAGACCTGCTGAGGTTGGCGTGGCAGGCAGGATTCTGACAAGCAGGTGGACCTGGCCCGAGGCCCCGCCCTCTTCCTGCTTTGGGAGGAAGCCTGGGAACGAGCTTTGGGGACAAAGCATTTGTGGATCCGAGCGTCACCCGGCCCAGCTCAGGTGTGAGGAGCAGGATGGAGAGCAGGCTCCCCGTGCATGCAACGGAGGCTCCGTCCTGCAACCGTGGCGGGGAGGGGTGACGGTGTGGGGGGTGCACCAGCACCCCACTCTCCCCTTCGGATGTAACCTCTGCTCGTGTGACAGCTGCTTCACTTCCACGGGCAGAGAGAGACTCAGGTCTAAGAGCTCCCTTCCCGGGTGGCCGTCACCACTCAGACAAGAAAGCAGGCGCGGGCCCGCCCCGCCTACCTTGCATTTACACTGAAGTCCAAGCTGGTGTGCGGGGCCCACGTCCCAAGTGCTAACTCGGTGCCGACCGAGGCCCTCCCGTCCCGCTTCTCCTCGGCCTCCCTTCCCCGAGGAAGCCTGAGGCTGTTTTTGTTCTCCCCCTGAAGAATAAAGGGCTTCGCTGCCCGCTGGAAGGTAAATTGACAATACCGGTTAGTCCTGGGCCACGCGGGACTCTGTGACATTTCTGGGTGCTGCAGCTCGGTCCTGAGGGAGCAATTAGGATTCCAGAGGGGCATCTGCCCGGCGAAGGCGAGGTGACGAGACAGGCGGGCCGTTCTCTGGGGAAGGTCGCAGGCAGCCGTCTCCGTGCAGGCGGCGGGAGTCGGCCCCGTGCAGCGGCCCCCGCCGGGACAAGAGTGGTCCCCTTGGACGTGCATGTTTGCTTTGCTACTTTATTATTCTGACTGTTTGTTTATTATTCACTTTTTTGCCTTAAACTCCAGGCCCCTGATGAAGTTCCAAAGCACTAGGGAGGCAGCTCTGCCATCTGTCCACGTTTCCCATCTGCTGAGGGGCTCCCGGTTTGGGGTCCCCTCTGTCCTGGGCTGCGGGAGTCTCTAGGGAGCCCTGGACCCCGTGCACTGGCCAGACACCCCCAGGGAGCTGTGCTGGCCCCCGGGGACTGCCTACCTCTAGTCTGGCCTGCACTATGGACAAGCAGCGGGCCCCCTGCAGAGCGCAGGCGTGGCAGGCGGCCACCAGGTGGGCGGGGGGAGCTGTGGCCCCTGGTCAGTGGAGGGACCTGCGGAAAAGTTACCACCAGGCTGAGGCTGCCAAGCTGCAGACACACCACAGCCCAAGCCGTGGTCGGTGCCACCTCCCCCCTGGAGTCCTCACACCTGCCTGTGTGTCCACGCACCACATGTCCCCACCAGTCTGGGCTGGAGGAGCAGACCCCCGGCGACTGGAGGGGGGAACCACTGGTCAGGAGCTCACGCCACCGGGGGCAGAGGGGGCCGAGAGGCAGCAGCAGCGGCCCCAGAGCCAGCTCAGATTGCCTCCTGGAGACCGGAGCTGGACTCGGGGGGGCCCTGTGTATTCGCCCACCCAGGGATTCTCCTTCTGGTTCATCCCTTTTCGGACCTCAGGAACACTGCTCTTCTGTCTGGGATGCTGCTCCCAGACGCCTTCCCCCTTCCCCTCTGGACTCTGTAAAAAGAAACGAGCACCCGCCGGCAAGGCCCACAGCACACGATTTATTCATCTTTAACTTAATGCCTTCTGCATTTTATGTGCTACGGCCCTTTCAGTCCCAACCTAGAAAGCGACTCATTTTCTGATTCGTCTAGTATTTAAGGCTTTACTTGTGCATTTAGGTTTCTAATCCATTTGGAATTTATCCTGGACGAGGGTGTGAGGAGCAAAATCCCACTTAATTGCTTTGCAGTTGTCTTCCCACGTTCTCAACGAGCTTGGAGATGCCTCTGTAAATGCCTCACGTCCCTCCCTTCAAACGGCGGATGCCGAGGATTCTCCCGACGGCCAGGCAGGTGGAGGGGGCTCCCTTCTGACCAATGGAATGTGGTGGAAGTGAGGGCCTGACTTCGGAGACCGGGATATAAAAAGAGGGCAGACCCTGCCTGGCTCTGCCCTGGATCGTGGCTCTGGGGGAAGCCAGGGGCCATGCTTCACGGGTACCCACGTGCCCCACGGAGACGGCACATGGAGAGGAACCGAGGCTTCCCGCCCCCCGCCGGCCACCCACTCAGCACACGCGGGGGTGAGCGTGATGGAGGCAGGACCCCCAGCCCCAAGGTTCAGACACCTGCACCCCAGCTGGGAGCCCAACGGACCCTCACAAAAGACCCGCGGTCAGAAGCACCCAGTGAAGTCATCGGCGATGCCTGCTCCACAGGCAGTGAGCAAGGCCAGGCATCTGCAAACCTTCCCAGGGTCCTGAACGTTCAAACTATCCGACAACCTGAAACCTCCATCTTCGCAACTTTTGAGGACCATTTAAGCCACTTTGAACTGATTTTTTTGGTATGGTGGCCTAAGATAGAGCCCAGTTTCATTCTTCGCATGCGTCTGTCTGGTTTTCCTGGCGCCGTGTATTAAAGAAGTTGTCTTTTCCCCACTGTGCATCCCTGGCGCCTTTGTTGGAAAGCAATTCATCACATACGTATCGTTTTATTTCTGGGCTCTGTCATCTGTTTCATAGGTCTACGCGTCTGTCTGTATGCCGATACCATGCTGTTTTGATGACTATAGCCTTGTTGTATATTTTGAAATCAAGATGTGTGATGCCTGTAGCTTTCTTCTTTCTCTTGATGACTTTGGCTACTTGTGGTTCGCTACAAACTTTAGGATTGCTTTTTCTCTTTCTATGAAAAAGGCCCTTGGCACTTTGATAGGGATTGCGCCAAATCTGTCCATTGCTTGGGGCAGTATGGACACAAATACTACACGGTATCACTAATATTTGGACATTTTTAAAAAACTGAACTTGGAAACACAGAGTAAAATGGAGGTTTCCAGAGGCTGGGGGCGGGGAAGTGGGGAGAGGCTGGTAAAAGGGACAGAAACTTTCTGCTACAAGATGAACAAGGTCTAAGGGTCGAATGTCTAGCACGGTGACCATGGTGGACACCGCTGGATTGTAAAATTGAAATTTGCTGAGAGTGCAGGACTTAAATGGTCACACTGAAGAAATAGTAAGGTGAGTACGTGACAGGCAAAGAATGCGTTATTCAACCTGATGGTGGGAACCCTTCAAATTGGGTAGGTATGGTAAATCGTCACCTTGTAAACATTAAATACATTATAAATTGGTTTGCCAATTATGTCTCGATAAAGCCGAGAAAAGATAATACAAGAGACAGGTTCTTGGGTAGAAAACGCTTCCTACTTCAAGATTGAATTTTTTAAAAAAAAACCTCACTGGAGGGTTTGTTTATTGATTTTTAGAGAGAGGCGAAGGGAGAAACAGACAGAGAGAGAGAGAGATTGACCAGCTGCCTCCAGCACATGCCCCAGCTGGGGATTGAACCCGCCACCCGGGTACGTGCCCTGACTGGGGGTTGAACTGTGACAGTTCAGTGCACAGGACGGCGCTCTAGCCGACAGAGCCACACCGGCCAGGGCAGGAGGGAGGTCTCGCTGTAGCGATGCACATGCTCCTGAAACCTGAGGCTGGAGCAAATGCCTGGGCAGTGCCCCTGAAACTGGTTCATGTATTCTAGTGTCTCCTGGTCTGGTGTTGTTGGCTTTTTTAAGTATATTTTATTGATTATGCTATTACAGGTGTCCCAATTTTTCCTCCTTTATCCCCCCTCCACCCTGCACCCCCCCAACCCTCCAGCATTCTCCCTGCTTAGTTCATGTCCATGGGGTGTACGTGTACGTTCTTTGACTTCTCTGTTTCCTGTACCATTTTTGACCTCTCCCTGTCTATTTAATTCCTACCTATTATGCTTCTTATTCCCTGTTTCTCCCGTCCTCCTCCCCACTGAAACCCCTCTATGTGATGTCCATTTCTCTGATTCTGTTCCTGCTCTAGTTGTTTGCTTAGTTTTTGTTTTTCTTTCTTTTATTTTTTTAGGTTCATTTGTTGATAGTCATGAGTTTGTTGTCATTTCACTGTTCGTATCTTTTATCTTTCCTTTCTTAGATAAGTCCCTTTAACATTTCATGTAATAAGGACTTGGTGATGATGAACTCCTTGAACTTGACCTTGTCTGAGAAGCACTTTACCTGCCCTTCCATTCTAAATGAAAGCTTTGCTGGATAGAGCAGTCTTGGATGTGGGTCCTTGCCTTTCATGACTTGGAATACTTCTTTCCAGCCCCTTCTTGCCTGCAAGGTTTCTGAGAAATCAGCTGATAGTCTTATGGGAACTCTGTAGTAGGTAACTTTCTCCTTTTCTCTTGCTGCTTCTAGGAGTCTCTCCTTCATTTTAATCTTGGCTAATGTAATTATGATGTGCCTTGGTGTGTTCCTTCTTGGGTCCAACTTCTTTGGGACTCTCTGAGCTTCCTGGATTTCCTGGAAGTCTATTTCCTTTGCCAGACTGGGGATGTTCTCCTTTGTTATTTGTTCAAGTAAGTTTTTAGTTTCTTGCCGCTGTTCCCCTTCTGGCGCCCCTGTGATTCGGCTGTTGGCACGTTTCAGGTTGTCCCAGAGGTCTGTAAGGCTCTCTGCTTTTTTGAGTTTTAGTTTCCTCATCCTGATCCGATTGGATGTTTATTTCCTCCTTTTTTGTTCTAAAGCATTGATTTGAGTCCTGGTTTCCTTCCTGTCACTGTTGGCTCCCTGCATATTCTGCTTTACTTCATTTTGGGTATCTTTCATTTGTTCTTTCACTTTCTGGCCAAGCTCACTCAGTTCTGTGAGCATTTGGATGACCAGAGCTTTGAACTCTCCATCAGATGGGTTGGTTATATCCTCATCGCTTAGCTCCCTTTCTGAAGTTTTGCTCTGTTCTTTCATTTGGGCCCTGTTTCTTTGTTTGGGACCCCTGTTCCATTGTAAGGGGCGGGGCCTTCAGGGTCCACCTGGGCGGGGCAGCCCTCCTCGCTGCTGGAAGGCACTGCCTGTGGGGGAGGGGCCGGAGCGGGAACAGTGCGCCCGGCCCGCTCGTCTCTCCCGCACTTTTCAACAAACTCTGGTGTGAGACTGGGAGTTTCTCCCACCACAGCGACCCTCACTGTGTCCACAGTCAGCTCTGAGGCTCAGTTTCCCCTTCAGTCAGCCCCGCCCTCCTGGTCTGCCACCTCACGGAGGTTTCTCTCCGACCGCCGCCTTACTGGTCTGGTTGTTCTGTCTGACTGGTTTTTTAAAAATTCTGTGATTGTTGGAGTTTTATGCAGTTTGCTTTTCTGGCAGTTCTGGTTGTTTATTGATTTTAGATTGGTCGTTATCCTCCTTTGGGTTGTGCGAGGATTTCTACCTACGCCTCCATCTCAGTCAGAACTCTGGTCTGGAGTTTTGTTTCTTTTGCTTTGTTTTTTTTTTTTAAGCTTTTATTTATATATCTTTAGAGGGGAAGGGAAGGAGAGAGGGAGAGAAACATCAATGTATGGTTGCCTCTCGTGCATCCCCTGCTGGGACCTGGCCTGCAACCCAGGCATGTGCCCTGACTGGGAATCAAACCGAGATCGTCTGGTTCGCAGGCCCGTGCTCAATCCACTGAGCTACGCCAGCCAGGGCTGGAGTTTTTTAAATGCCTCTTTTTCTGGGGGAAAAAGATTACAAAAGATAACAAAAAGATTGCTATCCTGTAAGGTGCTGAAATAAATGGAATTTCTTTTCACGCATTCATTGGTTGAGTCTTGTCAGTGCCCTGACCGAGGATCGAACCCACGACCTTAGGGTATCAGGACGACGCTCTAACCCACTGAGCTCCCCGGCCAGGGTGGACACCTGCATTTCTGTAGGAACACAGTGGAGGTGAACAGCTCTGTGACACATCAGAGCTGCCCAGGCCGATACTGAATGAGCTGAGTCTGCTCAGGCTTCTCTCCCGTGGCCAGAACACGTCCCCGGTGCCCAGAGAGAGCCAGGAAGGGAGGGGGAGGCGACCTGGACCCCAGCTCCACATGCTCCAGTCTTTTCCGTCCCCCCTGCCTGACTCACCCACGTGTCTCATTCTTACCACCCACGATGACACCTGGACCAGAGCCCCCGACCTGAAACACAGCCCTCGTCCAGCGGCCGTGAGTCCAGCCGCTGACCAGGGGCCGAGGCAGGATCTGCAGCCGCGGAGGCGGGGAGTCCCCTTGGAGGTTCGCGCCTCGTTCCAGCCAGAGGAGGCGAAGTCGCCGCGAGGGCTTGCTTATCAGTGCCGGCCCTGCCGATGTCTCTCGAATGTCTTACACTTTCCAGCTCAGTGGAGCGGCGTCCAGCTGCGGAGCAGACACGTCGGGAAGAGTGTAAAGATTTTCCAGGGGCACAACACCCTGGGCATCCTCACTATACTGACTCCTTCCAACTTCGCACATGCACACACGCACCTTTGCTCAAAACATCCCACTCAGCAGACTTAAGACTTATCTACTCTGGCCCTGGCTGGTGTGGCTAGTGTGACTCAGTGGACTGAGCGCTGGCCGGCAAACCAAAGGGTCACCGGTTCGATTCCCAGTCTAGGGCACATGCCTGGGTGGCAGGCCAGGTCCCGAATAAGGGGCACATGAGAGGCAACCACACATTGATGTTTCTCTCCCTCTCTTTCTCCCTCCCTTCCCCTCTGTCTAAAAGTAAATAAATAAAAACTTTAAAAAAAGGATTTATCTGCTTCGTGTAGGGGGTTAACGCTGTACATGAAGGACTCAAAGACAGGCAGGGAACACCTGCACTGAAGCCCCCGTCACTGAGAGGTGGTGGCCTGTGGTGCCTAAACACACGCAGTGACACAGCCGGTCACTCTCTGAAACACACTGAGCACCCTGTCTAAAGGGTCGCCATCTGACCCTATTCTTCCTGACGACCCAAATGACTTGAGCTTTAAGGCATTAAACGATCTGAGGACTTACTAGCCTATTTTCCCAAGGCTAAGATGATGAGTTCGCAAATATAATCATCACCTTTAGCCGCGTGAATTTAAGAGACAGTAATAGAGCAAAACGTCCCATTAGGTTTTATATAGATTTACGGCGGTTTTTACAACAGACTTGAATCCCCGAATAGTTTCCTCCAGTGGCTACGGACTTAATAGTCCGTATTTGTCTGCCCTCTGCGATTGCCTCTGCGGAGGCTGACAGGTACCCACGCCGGGTGGGAAGGTCTGCCTGCCTCCAGCGGTCACCGCGGTTTTCTGCCCAACCGACTGCCCCCCAGGTTGCGTCCTCCCGGAAGCCACGAGAGACTCCGCAGCCCTGAAACACCACCGCTGCCTGGTGACTGCGGGTTTTATGGGAACCTCCTGGCCGTCCCCTCAGCTCTCAGACCACACGGCGCAGCGGCTTCGCGGGCTTTTCCCTCTCGGGAGGAGTCACAGCCCGTCTCAAGTTACAGGTGTTTCACGGAACCGCTTTCAAAGGAAAAAACATCCAAGAAGTTGTCACTTCAGGCAACGCAAGCAGGTGGCACAGAAGCACGACACCTGGGAAGCGCCGTGGCCCCGCGGCGGGTCCCCAGCTGGCTCTTCATATGGAACGCAGGACACGACCCTGATAGTGGATTCAGGGGCTTGGGACAAACTCGTTCCCACTAGAGACCCNCTGCGGAGGCTGACAGGTACCCACGCCGGGGGGGGGGGGGGGGGGGGGGGGGNGAGGCTGACAGGTACCCACGCCGGGTGGGAAGGTCTGCCTGCCTCCAGCGGTCACCGCGGTTTTCTGCCCACCTGCCCAACCGACTGCCCCCCAGGTTGCGTCCTCCCGGAAGCCACGAGAGACTCCGCAGCCCTGAAACACCACCGCTGCCTGGTGACTGCGGGTTTTATGAGAACCTCCTGGCCGTCCCCTCAGCTCTCAGACCACACGGCGCAGCGGCTTCGCGGGCTTTTCCCTCTCGGGAGGAGTCACAGCCCGTCTCAAGTTACAGGTGTTTCACGGAACCGCTTTCAAAGGAAAGAACATCCAAGAAGTTGTCACTTCAGGCAACGCAAGCAGGTGGCACAGAAGCACGACACCTGGGAAGCGCCGTGGCCCCGGGCGGGTCCCCAGCTGGCTCTTCATATGGAATGCAGGACACGACCCTGATAGGGGATTCAGGGGCTTGGGACAAACTCGTTCCCGCTAGAGACCCCTGTAACATCAAGCGCCGTGTCAGTGGCTGGACACCTGTCTTCCCCAGGGGCTTCTGACCCTACTGGTCACCTGCGGAAGGGGTACTGGTCCTGCCCAAGGAGCTCCCCTTCTGGACTCTAAGGGAGGACTCAGGGCTGTCCCTTCTGGTGGCCACCGTGTCCCCGTCTGTGTAGCAAGCCCACCCAAGAGTGAGGAGAACGCTGGTGGGAGCAGGACCGAGGACGGACAAGCGTCTGTGACATAGTGCCCGAGACATCCACGCCTGCCCGAACCAGCCCACCCCTGGGCCTCCCCGCTGTGAGCCCTACATTCTGTTCTCCTTGAGTTCCTTTGACTTTGGTTTCTGTCATTTGCCACCTAAGTGGTTTCCACTTATGTATCGGGGGGAAACACTTCGGGGGGTTACAGGACCCAGAGTCTCCCGGGGGGTCAGTGCGTCCCTGCGGGGACGGCGTGGGTGAGGTGGCGCCATCCAGCCAACGATGGCTGTTTAAGGTCCCCCCTTGGTTGTCACAGGTGTCCTCCCTCCACGTCCTAATCTGCCTTGTGAGGGACACCCCATGGCAACCTGGCTCCCGCACGCACGGCAGCCCCCAGGCCCAGGGCTCAGGCACCGGGTCAGCGGGTCCCAGCCCACGGGACCCAGCCCACAGCCTCCCCTCCACCTCACTGAACAGGCTGGACCTCTCCTTCTTGCTTCGGGGGTGACAGCAATGTCCCAGGATGACTCTTGGCTGGGTGGGGTCCTCTTCTGCTTCCCTTTCGGCCCCTGCCCTCCTGGGGGAGGTATGCCAGTGAGGAACCTCGATGTTCAGTGGTGGACATTTCCTCACTGGGCACAGTGCGGCGCCATGCGCCCCCTGCTCCGGGGTGGCCCCGCCGGGGTCTGCACTTTCCCACAGGGGGACATCACCAGGATGGGGATCAGCTCCGGGGCGAGGGGCCTCCTCTCACGCTGACTCAGTCCCGCTCAGATGCCCCCGTCCTCCCGGCCACCCCCAAATCAGAAGTGACTGCTCTGCTGCCCAGACTGTCACTGGCTGGGATGAAGACAGATGATGCTAGAGTTTCTGAGAAAATTAAGTCCTCCACACCCGGGCACCTCTGACTTCATCAGACATGTCCAGGCTTAGAGCCGCGGCCCTCGGTTGATTGCGAGACATAACGGGTGAGAGGCAGGCACTTACGTGTGGGTGGTGGGCTCCGCGGCTGGGCCAGGGGGGCTCGTGGGTCCCGCCCGTCAGGCCTGACAACACGTGGAGCCAGACCCCAGTTCGAAACCAGGCAAATGACAAGAACCTGGACTGTGTCTCTCTGAACTGCCCGCACATCCCTGCAGGTGACGGTCCCACATGAGATCGCGCAGTCCGCTCCCAGGTGCCGCACGGAGAGGAGGAAGCACAGGAGATGGCGTGGCCAGCCCTGGGCGGACGTGGCCAGCCCTGGGCGGACGTGCCCGCGGGCCCCCCCCCACTTCCCTGCCTTTTCACACCTGCACCTCAGGCCAGCCCCAGCCATGAGCACAGGTCGGGGCTCCAATAATGAAGGCAGGAGATGCCCACTGAGTTCCCCCAGAGGCAGGTCATGGGGAAGGCAGCACCCAACGTCCTGGGCACGGCCAGGTGTGGCAAACGACTCAGAGAGGGAACAGCCCAGGCCGCCCAGGTGCTTGGGGACCTGGAGGGTATGGACCTGCTCCAACCCAGCAGCAGAGAGGGCGTGGTCGGGAAAGAGCCCCTGTCCACCTTGACCGACGCGCCCTCGGCAGGGGCCCCCTCACCTGTCTCCCTGAGGCTCCTATGTAGAGTCTCCCCATATGGGCAAGGCAGTGCCTCCCCAGGTGGTGGCTCAGGCGCCCCTAGCACCCGCCATTCCCAGTCACGACGGCCCTCCCCTGCAGTCTCAGGTGGCTCGCTTGCTCTGTGTCCAGGGCCTGGCCTGGGCAAGGGCCTCCCTCGGGTCCCAAGGCAAGTGGGACGCAAGATGGAGCAGTGACCTATGCCGAACAGCTAAGAAGATGTAGGCCAGACTGGTTTCCCTGTCCAGAGGGGCTGGCGGGCTGCTCTCCACCCCCGAGGGCCTGGTCCCTGGGCTCGCTGCGTCCCGGTGACAGGGGACCACAGCGGCGTCCCGTGAGCAGGACACGGACGAGGGGAGGCTCGTCCCCAAGTGCCCCCCCGAGTCACGTGCTCCTCCGTGTCTCCGCCCCGACAGAGACCCACTCTGGTTTCTTTTCTTACCTTGATACTCCCCCAAGGATAGGTTTTGACTGATTTTTTTTTTAGAGGGAGAAGAAGAGACAGAAAGAAACATCCGTTGGCTGCCTCCCGACCAGGGATGGATCCCTCAGCCTCAGTATGCGCCCTGACTGGGGACCAGGGTGGCGTCCTCTCTGGGGGCAACACCATAACCAGCTGTGCCCCCGGCCAGGGCCCCTCTCCTTCCGTTTGACACACCCTGTGCCTGAGGCCATCCCTCCCCTCGCCCTTTCCCCGTGGCCGTCCCCATCCCCCCCCCCGCACCTGTTTCCACTCTGCCTCGTGCCCCCCCCACCAGCACATTAGCACCCCTTCCTGAGAAGAAAATGAACCTGCACAGGGCTTGACGTCACCATATGGCCACAGCGGCTGCAGCCGACAGATGGAAAAATGAAAAACAGAAGCAGACTCCAGGGTTCCGGGCTGAGGCCTCGGCCCTCCTGGGGCCCGGGGCCTTCAAACCCTTCCCCGGCAGGTGTCTGGCAGGCTGGCTCCAACCCTGGACTTGCCCTCTCTCTCCGGGTGACCTTGAGAGAGGTGGTTTACTCCCTGTGAGACTGTAACTTAGCAGCAGCAGCAGCTCTACCCTCCGAAGGAGGATGATAGGGGAAAGGGGAAAACCTCACGCCTCCAGGGCTCGGGACGCGCCGTGACCCCAGAGGTGGGTAGCTCCCGGTGGCCCTGCCCTCCGAGTGGGCCCGCTGGTGACTCAGACAAAATCACCAGAGCAGTGTGGGAAGCAGAGAGATGGAGAGTCCCTCTGACCTCGCATCCCTGAGTAGGCTCACGCGGCCTGCCCTCTCCAGCCGGCTCCTTCCGACCCTGGCCACAGGGAGCACTGGGTCCAGTCCGTGTCATCGGACAGCCAGGACCCTCCCACGCCAGCCCCCACCCCCGGCATCCACCTTGGTTTTCGCTCGTAAAGAAAGTCCCATCGGCTGGGTGGAAAAGGAAAAGGGACAAAGACATACAAAGCAGTAATTGCAAAACAGTCACGGGGCCCTGGCTGGGTAGCTCGGCTGGTTAGGCATCATCCTGGGCACGAAAAAGTTGTGGGTTCGATCCCTGGTCAGGGCACATGCCTCGGTTTCGAGTTCCATCCCCGGTCAGGGCGGGTACAGAAGGCAACCAGGTGATGTTTCTTTCTCACAACGATGTTTCATCTCTCTCTCTCTCTCCCCCATCTCTCTTCCTCTCTTTCTAAAAGTCAATAAACATACCCCCGAGTTAGGAATGAATAAATAAACACGTATAAAAGAGCCGCAGGGATGGAAAGAGCGGCACAGGGAATGCAGCCAATAATGTGGTAATAACCGTGGTGCCAGGTGGGGACCAGACTTACTGGGAGGGTCGCTTCGTAAATTCTATAAATGCCTCATCACTATGCGGCACAACCGCGACGGATATAAAATAATATTGAATGTCAAGTGAAAACGACAAATGAAAAAAATTTTAATAAGAAGAAAAGGAAGAAGGAGAACCCATGAGAGGCTCGGCAGCTGCAGCCCCCCGCCCCCCGCCATACTTGGGAAGGGCGCTCTAAAGAGTCTAGAGACTGGCGTTCCCTAAACTTCGGGGCATGCCTCAGATCTAGGGAGCTCTACCTGCTTCCAGAGGTGTGCCAACTCCTGGACACACACGTGACCCCATGCCCAGGAATGTCCCGAAACACTGATGTACTAGGCAACACGGGTGACTTCCACAGACGAGGCAAAAGGGGTCAAATGCAAAGAGATACCCACTCTATGGCTCTCTTTAGATGAAGATAAAAGAATCCCCCCAACACTCAGGCTTGATGTCCGCAGTCAGGACGGCGCCCCCTGGGGGCAGGGCGGTTACTGCAAGAGGCCAGGACAGTGGCCGAGCTGTTAGCGACTCATGTTTTTCAACCCCGGAGCCCGTTCCACGATGCACTCACTCTGTGCAACCCATTGAATGAGAAACGTAGCATTTGGGTGTTTTTCTGTAGGTCTGCTGTACGTTAATTAAATTTAGCCGTAGGAAAGGGGAGGAATACTCCCTCAGATACTCGCATACTCCACTACCTGCCATTAATGGTCTCCACTGCCTACGATTAACCCCACGTGCGGAGAGAGAAGGGGCGGCTGGTGTGAATCCAACAGAAAAAAAGAGGAAGAGGGGGAACGCGAGAATCGGCGTTTTTACGGAAAGCGGTAAAAGCACCTACGACACAGAAGGCAAAGCCAGCGTTTCTCCCCCCACCCCGGGGGTTCTGGAGACCAAACAAAGTTTGTGCGATTCGACCCGGGGATGCCTTGCTCTCATCATGTTTTGTATTTAGATGAAATCGCCATCCCAGAACACAGGGCAGGGAGTACATTGAAAGCTTTTTTTAGTTCTTATCAAGGCTCTGACTTCAGACAGAACAAAATGTCAAGCTTAATGGCCCCTCCAACCACGAAGCTAGAAATCAATTTTTAAAACTCATTTATTGCGCCACAGCTGGGTCACCAACAGACACTATTTTCACAGGAAATTGCAGCCACTAGCTATGAGAGGCCTGGTTTTCTGCAAAAACCGTGCCAGAGAAAAATGAAACTGCGCGTGTTAGAAGAAAAACCCTCTCCCCGGGAACCAGTCGAGAAATTAAAGTGAATGAAAATGGATTCTCCCGGAGAAAAATGAACGCTGGAGCCCTCTACCTGATGAGTGGGAGACTCGGTGGTGAGCAGTAAAACTCCAAGTTGTGAGTGGAAAATTCCGGTGAAGTCTCTGAGACCTGGAAGGCCGAGACAAACTTCTCAAACAAAACGTCCGCGTAAAAAAACATGAGGCGCACACACACACACACACACACACACACACACGTGCGTGTGATCAGATAAAAGAAAGGGTCCCATCAGATCAAGAGGAGGATGCTGTGTCACTTGTAGGTGACAGGAGAGAGGGAGGAGGACACACAGCAATGCCCACGGCAGACAAGTAATTAAAGAGAATTCTCGCACTGAGAGAGAGATGGCAACCCCAACGGGAAGACGAGGCAGGGGCCTTCCCAGGCTTTAACGCACCCAAAAGGGATCTGAGAGGCATCGAGTGAGTAAAGATGTCCATGCCACACAAGCTAAAGACACACAAGCTAAAATGTCGTGACACACAAGCTTGTGTGTGTCAAAGACACACAAGCTAAAATGTCGTGTGACAGCTGACAGTCACACCGGGGCCAAAGTCGGAGACGGGAAGGCCACGTGTGGGCGGCCTGTGAGCAGGGACACAGGGGCTCGTCATTGTGACTTTGTCAGGCCAGGTCTGGGGATGCCGCGACGGCAGTGACTCCCCGGGAGGCTGGCTGGTGGGGCCCCGGCTCCCCTCTGCATTCATGGGGTCTTCCACAGCAGGACCCCGTGTCCACACCCCGTCCCCTGGGCCTTCCCCACCCCCCCGAGGCAGGGTTCATCCAGGTGGCCCACCTCGGCCTGTGGAATACACAGGTCATAACAAACCCAATGACCTTAACGATTTTCGTCTTCGCCTCTTGAGTTCCGACTGATCGTACCCAGGAGAACGTGACCTGGGAAGACACTGGTCTGAGGAAGATGAAGAGACATGTGGGACCTCCAGACCTGACACACAGCCGAGAGCCAGGCCCCCACCCCCACCATCCGTTCAACCCACTGGGTCCCCGCCAACCACGGGCCCAAGAGAAGGGTGAGAAATTGTTATGGCACAGCTCCAAGGTGAAGGCCACTGGCAGGTGGGGGGCGTGGGCAGGCTGTTCTCTGAAGCAGACCTGGTTCATCAGTGAATGGTGCCCCCAGGAGATACGCCCACACGGGTCCTGGTTGGTGTAGCTCAGTGGATTGAGCACTGGCCTGCAAACCAAAGGGTCGCTGGTTCGATTCCCAGTCAGGGCACATGTCTGGGTTGTGAGCCAGGTGTCCAGTAGGGGGCGTGCAAGAGGCAACCACACATGGATGTTTCTCTCCCTCTCTTCCTCCCTCCCTTCCCCTCTCTCTAAAAATAAGTAAATAAAATGTGTTTGTTTGTTTTTAAAAGGCTATGTCCACACAGGATCTGCACACAGCTCCTTATTTGGAAAAGGGGACTTTGCAGATGTGACTGGGTTAAGGATGGTGACATGAGATCATCCCCGACTAGAGCAGGCGCTAAATGACAAGTGTCCTCAGAAGAGAAGAGACGGGAGGAAGACAGCAGAGCCCCGTGGTGACAGAGACAGAGATGGAACTGACATGTCTACAGGCCAGTGGACCACCACCGAACCAGGAGAGAGGCCGGGACCAGACCGCTCCCCCCAAAAGCCTTGGGAAGGAGCCAGCACGCAACACCTGGGTTTCAGACTTGTGGCCCCCAGACCTGGGAGAGAGCAAGTGGCTGCTATCGTAAGCCACCTGGGCTGTGGGACCTCATCACAGCAGCCCCGAGATGACGCGGTCACCCTAACGGACCCTCAGTGGTCATTGGCCCACGGGGGACTCCCAGACTTCAGCCTCAGAACAGCGTCCTCAGCTGGTGGGGCTGCCAGGCAGGAGCCTCCCTTCCCGAGATGCAGCTGGGGGAGGCGTGTCCAGCTGAGTCTGGGCCCGCTGGACAGGAGGTCTTGGGGGGCTCTCTGTGCTCGTGGCCCCTGAGAATGGCCACTGAGCTCTTCCAGTCCCAGGTCTCCACTTTGTGACACTGGCCCTCCCCTCTCAGCACATCCAGGGGAGGCGGGCATCTGGGGCTGGGAGGAGAGGCCCAGCAGACCTCGGGGCATGGCCACCACACAGGCCCAGAGCCCCCAGGATGCTGGGCAACTGCCCCTTGTCCTGAGTGACCCGGCGAAGAAGTAAGAAGCCGCCCCCCCCCCAGTTTCTTTTCTCCACTTTCTTTTTTCCTTGTTATTGAAGCAGAGAATCCCCCCTGAGAGTGACTCATGCCTGCGTGTTCTGGACACAGAAGCTCTGGTCTTTGTTTGATTTCTCCTCGACCCTGGGGGCTGGTGACGGTCACGCCGTCCAGAAATAACGCATTGATTCACTCCTTAGTCATCCCTCCAGCGCTTGTGCATGACGCGGATGCTCGGGTTTGGAGTCCTCAGGTAGCCTGGGCAGCATGGCTGGAAACAAAGTACGGCCCGGGCCGGGCAGCTCCTCGGGTTCGAGGGTCGGTCCCAGACACCAAGGCTGTGGCTTCGATGCCCAGTCAGGACACCCAAGAATCAGCCAATGATGACTGACCTGCAGGCCTAAATCAGTGCACCCGGCCCCCAGCTTCAGAGTGGACATGCTTCTCTGGTATCACCTCAATGAACAGGGAGGCCAAGTCTCTGCCCTAAAGAGGTTTGACCCTGTGGGACAGCAGACCTGCTCGGCCCATCCTGCTCGGTTCTCCCCAGGGGACAAATCCTCTAGACACCAAATCGGCACCAAGAAATATGCCCTGGCTGGTGTGGCTCAGCGGATTGACTGCTGGCCTTCAAACCCGGGGGGCGTTGCCGGCTCCACTCCCAGTCAGGGCACAGGCCTGGGTTGCAGGCCGGGTCCCCAGTAGGGGGCGCACAAGAGGCAACCACACATGGATGTTTCTCTCCCTCTTTCTCCTTTCCCCTCTGTCTAAATATAAATAAATAAAATCTTAAAAAAAAGAAACAAAGAACCCTTCCAAGGTGCTGACCACCCAGCAACCCCACCCCGCCTTGCGTTCTGAAGGTCCCTTAAGATTTCACGTCTTTCCTGCCGCCCGTGACCCCACCGAGGCTTTTCAAAACCAGGCTCTTCAATTCGTGAGCCCAAGCCCTCCTGCCACCCTCGCTTTTTGGAACCCGGTGTCACCGTTCCCTTGGATCACACGTGTGCGAGGCCATCATGGTGGCCTCGCCTTGAAGAGGAACAAGTTTGAATCTGTTTTTATATTTGATACCCCCCAGTCAGGTTATTAAAATGATTTGAAAGAGAGAAGAAAAGAACTGACCGATGAATGTATGAATCAGTGGGACAACAAGCCGATGTCTTTCTCTCTCTCTTTCTCTCTCTCTCTCCCTTCCTCTCTGTCTCTAAAATCGATACATAACATTTTTTTTTAAAGGGAAACAACATTTAGCTCTATAAAGAGAGAGTTAGCAGGGACTGGCAGGCAAGGAACAGCACGTCCCAGTCAGCCAGGGAAGGGGTGCCCGGGAGACCTCCTTGTCACCCTGCACGCTCCCGGCAACAGAGTCACACCCCCAGGGTGTGACAGCTGCCCGAGGAATGGCAGGTCTTGTATGTGCTCGAGGAACCTCTTAGAACACGCGGCCCCCGCGTCCAGAGCGAAGCACCTGGACAGACGAAGCCATTGTCCTCTCCCCAGTTCGGGGTGATTGTGTGCCTCCGCCCTCCCTGGCAGGGGCACTTGGTGGCGCTTTACCAGTAAAGAAGGCTGCCCTCTGCCTTCCCGGGGCTCAGGGGTTCAGATCACTATCAGCTGCTGTCGGGTTGAAGATATCCTTGCCGACCTCGCCCACCATCACGACAGTGATTTAAGAACTGGACCTGAAGCAGATACACTCAGCACCCCTACTTTTCCCCGCTCTCCTTCTCCACTCATCCCTTCCCTTCCACCCCAGAATGTTCACGGAGAGTCATCAACAACCGTTGGCATCCTGGTTTCGAGAGGAATTCGGTCCCAGACAGGACCCTGCACTTCCTGGCGTAACCGCTGGGGGGCGCGCCCCCGCGCAGCACCGCGGTCGCAAAGAGCCAGCGCCTGGGCCCTGCAGCAAGGCTGCGGAGCATTCTTTATTTCATTCGCTGCAGCGTGAAAGACAAAGCAGCCCAAGTAATTTTCCCTTTAAATGCACCTTCATCATCCATGAAGTTATTTTTTCTTTACACGAGCCTTTATTGCTGCGGTAGCGCTCCATTTCCCTTCAGGAGGTGCAATTTGCGCATCGGAGCTGAACTACCGTAACTAGGAAATGTTGAGGACTCAATCTAGCGGCTGGAGGCCCGCGGAGCGGGGGTTGCAAAGGGCCTTTCCTTGGTGCTTCGGGANCGGTCCCAGACAGGACCCTGCACTTCCCGGCGTAACCGCTGGGGGGCGCGCCCCCGCGCAGCACAGCGGTCGCAAAGAGCCAGCGCCTGGGCCCTGCAGCAGGCTGCGGAGCATTCTTTATTTCATTCGCTGCAGCGTGAAAGACAAGGCAGACCAAGTAATTTTCCCTTTAAATGCACCTTCATCATCCATGAAGTTATTTTTTCTTTACTCGAGCCTTTATTGCTGCGGTAGCGCTCCATTTCCCTTCAGGAGGTGCAATTTGCGCATCGGAGCTGAACTACCGTAACTAGGAAATGTTGAGGACTCAATCTAGCGGCTGGAGGCCCGCGGAGCGGGGGTTGCAAAGGGCCTTTCCTTGGTGCTTCGGGAGAACGCTGGGGTCAGAGGGGCCTGGCGCCTGGGCTCAGGGCACGGGTTCACGGTCAGGTTCTGCTGGTCTTTTCAGACTCCACTTAACCAAGGGCTCACCTTTGGCCTCTGGTTATAGGTTGGGTTCTTCATCAATCCAGCCAACAGCAGCTGCACCCGGGCTGTGTGAGAGCCAATGGCGGGAAGAAAGGCCCAGGCTTAGGGTGGGCGATCCAGGGGGGGGGGGCTTCCGAAGGCACTGAGGCCTGGTCCCCAGAAGGGGGTTTAAACCCTGGGGGTGACACATGAACCTCGGTGCAGGCCCACAAAGGTACCTGGTTCTGCTGCTGGGAGACAAGGAACTACCTTGGTGGCTTATCTTAGGGAACTGGGTCACGTGGCTGTGGGGGCTGTGTGTCTGTGATCTGCAGGGTGGGTAGGCAAGCTGGGGGCCCAGGGAAGAGCCGCCTGGCTCTGCAGCCTGGGACTGAAGGCCCCCTGCTGGCCGAATCCCTCTTTTATGTCCAGGACCTCGGCCTTTCCTCCTAACTCCTTCAACTGGTTAGGCCAGGCCCACCCACTCCTGGAGGGCAATCTGCTGTCTTCAGTCTACTGATTTAACGGTTATCCTCATGTAAAAAAATACATTCACAGAAATATCTCAACTGCTGTTTGACCAGATATCTGGGACCAGTGGTCCAGCCAAGGCGACACACGAAACTCACCATCACACCCCCGTCGTCCAGGAAGTCAAGATTGCCTGGGGTTGCAGGTGAGTCCTTTCTCATTGGCTATGCCCCCCTCGAGGGTCCTTATCAGAATCTGGAAAATCAGTCCTGGGTCAGGGCCCCTGGGAGACGTCCTTGGGTCCCCAGTCTGCTCTGCTTTTCTGAATTCTCCTCCTCCTCCAGGAAGGCCTCCTGAGGCTACCAGCCCCCAACATCACTTCCTCCTCTGAATTCTGAGCTCAGCTGGGGTGTATTGTGTTTTGATTAACTGGGGGGTGTCACTTCTGTGGGCACAGCTGCCCCCACATTAGTAGTTTGTGGGGACAGCAGTGAGCTCACTGGGGAAGCTTCACTCAGCATTGTCCACCATGGGCGCCTCTAGCCGCTGACTCTGTTTAAAGAAAAAACTTCTCTTGTCTCTCCTCATAAGCCGTCTCTTTCCACCCCAAAAAGGATCTCCTCCTGGATTTGGGGACAAGCTTCGGTCCAGCTGACACTTTCCGTGGCCTTACAGGTGTTCCCTTCATCTTCCCAGTCTCTTCCCTCCTCAACCTCACGGACCTGCCTCGCCATCCAGTCCCCCATGACCCTGTGGTCTTAATTTTCCCAGAGGTTAAGTTCAAGTTCATCTCAGGGATCAGCTTTCTCTCTGGATTCAGTTAACTACTGGAGCCAGTCTATATAGCCGAGTACAACCTCAAAACATTCAGAAATAATTCACAGAAGTATGGGATGAACACACGGCAGCCAAGGTCAAGTTAGACTCATTAGCATGGGAGCCAGCAAAATGGCCGTGATGGTTCCAGGAGCCACAGGGGACAGTTTTACATCGTGATGCCCGGGGGCACACACTGACTTGTACATTAGGGGTCACAGTGACTGCATCCTTCAGAGAAACAGGACCACAGTCTCTGGAGTCATCTCCACCAGACAGGAGGCACTGGCATTTCTACTGACAAAAGCCCCCCAAATTAATACGTGTCTTCCCCAAGTCGGGGCCGTGGTCAGCTGTAACCACCAGTCAGATGGACCTGCCGACGCTGGACAGTCGAGCGAGCTGGGGGCTTGGTAAGGAGGCCCAGGGAGACCACACACCCTTTATGCCGTGGCCACTGGTACAGGGAGTGCGCTGGACCCCGGAGGCCTGGCTGGACACCCCCTCGCCCTCTGGGGCTAACCTGGGCCCCCTCCCAGCATGGCACTCTCAGGCGATCAGACTCGATGAGGGGGTCCCAGGGCGGCGTCCCTCCTACCCCCGAGCAGGTTACAAGGCAGCCCAGACTCAGGACCAAGAGCAACGGCTCCCCCCGAAGGCGCCGTGTGGCTCTGTGCGGCCGCTGGGCTGCTGGCCAGCTCCCATCAGCAGTCACATCACGCCTTCCTGCGCCTTCCAGGCAGAAGAGCATCCTCAACTCCCTCCCACTCTCTCTCTCTCTCTCTCTCGCTCTCTCTTATTTTTTATCCTTACCTGAGGACAGGCTTAGACACGAAGGGAGGGAGAGAAACATCGATGTGAGATAAACATCCATCAGTCGTCTCTCTCCCGCCCCAACAGGGGAAGGAACCCTCAACCCAGGCCTGTCCCCTGATGGGGAATCAAAACCACAGCCTTTCTGTTTAGGGGATGAGCCCCACAGGCCTGGGCAGTGCTGAAGGCCAGGCCCCCTTTAAGGTCATGGGCATGTGGGTCCGGCCCTGAGCCTGGCTCGGCAACTAGATGATGTTTACATTCTTCCGGGGTTTTCTCTTTTCACACACACACAGTCCCTTCATTTCCGGGGAAGGAAATGAAAGAAGGTCCCGCAGTGACTCTGCGTCCACAGAAAGCCGCAGAGACCGAACAAGCCCCATTCTGCCCCCGCCCGTCACTCCGCAGCTTCAACGCCACTGTCTTCAACTCAGAGAGAATCCGGTCACACTAAAAACAGTCTGAGAGTGACAGGCATTGGGTAGCACAGCCACAAAGCAACCAGAAACCACCTTCACGCACCTGCTCTGACCCGTCTCTCAGGGGGGTCTGGGGCCCCTGGGGAGAGCACCTGAGGGCTCCTCTCCACGCCGGGGCCCACGGGCTTGGCGCTGCACTGCTTATGAAGTCCCCGGCTGAGGACCCACCCGCCTTGGTCCTCAGCCCGGGAGGAAGGCCAGCCTCAAAGAGGTCGGCCAGCTCTGCCTGGTTATTCTCCGCTGGACACTATTTTAAAGGTGGTCTCTCTGTTTCCCCTGGAGGTACGATCTGAGCTCTGTGTCTTTGCTCCTGACTCCGCCCCGCGCCATCCAGGGCCAAGTCACGGCGCTGCCGTGGGGACGACACTCGCACACCCGTCGTCCTGCCTGAGTTCCTCGCCCGGGGCCGCCCGCGGGATGAAGCAAGCCTGCTGCCCACATCCTCCTGCCGGGCACAACTTGCACTTAACAACATACGTGACGCGCCCCATCAGCCGGGGAAAGCGTGGAAACAGGGGTCCGTTGTAATACTATTAGTAAACACGGGGGCAGGAGAACAAGGCCACACGTCACATCCCCAAGAGAGCGAACGGACAGGGACAGGGCAGTTCTCACCCTTTGCTAGTGGTTTAGGCCAGTGACTCCCAGCCAGGGTGACCTTGGCCCTCTGGGGACATCGTGGGTTGTCACAACGGGGGTGGGAGGACGCCACTGGCATGTGATGGATGGAGTCAGGGAGCTGCTAACGCCTCCACGCACCTGCCCTGAGTGTCAGCGCCGCGGAGGCTGAGAGAGCCGGCGAAGGCCCTCCACCTGTTGCTCATCTACTTAACCACCCACACCCACGTGGGCGGACATGGCAACTACACCCCTCATGACTTCCAGGCCCCCCACTTACCGAGCATCAGAGTTGTAGCCCGGGACCGGTGCGACAGGCCGGCCGGTGAGCATGGAAGCGCCGAGATCCACTTGGCTGGCTTGGGTTGGGTGTGTGATTGCAGCCCAGGTGAGAATGCTCAGCTTGGTGAGTGACGGCTGTTCCAGAGAGAAGGCTCCGCCTCTCGGAACTCTGTCCCGGGACTCAGAGTGGCCAGAGCGTTGCTGACCAGCTGGACAAAGGTGGAGGAACCACATTAGCACACTTTTCTCCCACTGAACAACTCTTGGAGAGACCCCAGAAACAGATGCAGACCGACACGGCGGGGTCGACGTGTTCTGTGGGGGGGTGCAGAGTGCACCCCTGGCCCCAGCCACACACCGCCCTCTCTGGCTGGCTGCACACCCCAGCTCTGGGGGTGAGGGTGGGGACCCACAGGGTGGGGGTGAAGACAGAGAAGAGGACCCCTGGGGCGGGGGAGGTGGCCGTGCCGTCAGGAAGCAAGACGGTCCCTCGGGTTCTGGTCAGGAGGGTCACCCAACAACAAACTCAACAGCTTAAAAAATAGAAGTGGGGGCACAGGCACTAACAAAACGGGGGAGGTCTCATCTTAATATGAGATGAGGTGTTTTTTCAGCCCCCCCCCCCAAAAAAAACCTGACATGAGGTCCAAGAAAAGCACGTTGGCTCAGTCGGTTGGAGCATCGTCCACACACCAAAAGGTCGTGGGTACAATTCCCGGTCGGGGCACATACGGGAGGCAACGGATCAATTTTTCTTTCACACGTTGGTGTTTCTCTCTCTCTCTTTCTCCCCCTCCAAACCAACAAACACAGCCTCAGGTGAAGATCTTTTAGAAAGAAAGGACTTTGAACCCATTTGCAGTATAATGCACAACAAATATGTAACCGTCCTGAATATTAACACACTACATATTGTAAGAGAAACTTTCAAAAAGCAAAACTTACTGGAGATTCAAGGAAAATAGACAGGCACAGGATTTAGAAGAGATTTGTTTGCCCCTCTAGCCAGGTCCCCTTGCTCCCCTCTCCTGGGCTCCTTTGGGTTTCGTGGATGTAAGTTTGGTCTTTTATTAAATGAACTCATGTCCTTGGGGCCGTATCTGTTTGCATTATTTTATTTGCAGTTTCTCTGGGCACCGCAGAACCCTCGGCGAAACTTCCAGTCTGCTAGAGTTCATGTGTGACCGTCTAAAGGTTTGTTCCTGCCCTTTGTGTAATGAACTTGACCACGAGTCTGTTCTGTTTACCCAGGCGTCTGCCCTCCACCTTCCCCCACCAAAAATCGGCTAAGTTATAAACCACAGAAAAACTTTAATTTCAAAAGGGAGAAATAATGTAGGAAATGGTTGCGAATCACAGTGTAATAAAACCAGAGGTTGATAAAAATCACCAAACCAAAAAGGCCTTCACATGAAAAATTTCACAATTCCCTGCTAATGAACTTTGAGTCAGAGGGAGGTGCAAGGTAAAATTATAGAATGTAATTATAGAATTTCTGGGAAGCAGTAAGAATGAAAATGCCCGAGAGAATTTATGGGGTACAAGTAAAGCGTGCTCAGACCCTTAAATATTTCCACCAGTAAAAATTAAATTAATTCATTATCTTGCTCAAAAAGTTGGAACAGGAACAGAACAAACTGAAGTAAAGCAGAAAAATGCAATGAAGATAAAAGAAAAACTGTTCTAAAATGAAATAACACTGGAATTAGAAACCAATCAAAAAGCTGGTTAAGCCCTGGCTGGTGTGGCTCAGTGGACTGAGCGCGGGCCTGAGAACCAAAGGGTCACTGGTTTGATTCCCAGTCCCGGCACAGGCCTGGGTTGCAGGCCAGTTCCCCAGTAGGGGGTGTGTGAGAGGCAACCACATACTGATGTTTCTCTCTCTCTTTCTCCCTCCCTTCCCCTCTCTCTAAAAATAAATAAATAAAATCTTTGTTTTTTTTTAAAGGCTGACTAATGCCTAATCAAAGGAAAAGTGAGAAAATTTAAAGGCACGAAAGAAGAGATGATGGCCAGGCGTTATGCTACCTGCTCCCCACACCCTGTTGCGCTGACTCTGCCAACAACGCCCTGACGCCCTGACGGCAGCTGCTGGTGTGATTATCCTTATTACATTTATCTGCACTGTACTCAGTGAGACGGCGAGGCCCAAGCAGGGCGTAGGGATTCCGTGGGTCTCCCAGCTACAGCAATGGGTGGGGCTGGGACCGACACCCACACTTCTGGCTGACGCCCCGATATTATGATACCTCTGTCTCCAACCTAATGATACTGATGGCCTGGGTGTGGGGGAGGGCGGGGACCATTTTATCTGGGCCTGTCTGTCTCTTGGTGAGGTCAGCGCTGCCTTCCCCGCTCTCTGGGTCCACGAGCCCTTTAAATCTATGTATTTACAAACAGCAGCTTCCCAAGACAGCCCTGCTTCCTCCTCGCCTAAGACAGTGGTGAGCCAGGAGCGGGCCCCAGAGGAGGGCGTGGCCTCTTCTGAGCCTGCGCTTCGCCTGATTGGCTGAGACGCAGGAGGGGAAACTTCTGTCCAGAAAAAAAACAGATGCCCGGCTGCCCTGCGCTCTTTGCTGCCAAGTGCCCAGCGCGATGATGAACGTCTCCGTCAACGGTATCGGAAACGGGGTCTCCATTGGGAAAATAAAACGGGTAACTACTTCCCACTGGGCCCCAAGCGAAACATGAAATACAAACTACAGAGGTTCAAATCCTTTAGAGGAAAATACAGTATAACCCTGAAGTGAGGACGAATATGTGATGTGTTTACAACCTAATAAGCAAACGACCCCAAAGGAGAATGGGCAAACAGGTAACCGGAAGAGAATAATAACACCTGTGGCCCTGGCCGGGTGGTTGAGTGGGTTGCAGTGTCGTCTCATGCACCAAAAGTCTGCAGGTTCGATCCCCGGTCAGGACATATACAGGAGGCAACCGATGGATGTTTCTCTCTCACATCGATGTCTGTCTCTCTTCCTTCCCCACTCCCTTTCTCTCTTTCTGGAATCAATGAATGATTCCATGGGTGAGGATTTAAAAATAAAAATAAATAATAAACCCTTTGGCCAATAAAGGCAGGAAAAGCCGGTCGCCCACACGAATAATCAGTGAATGCAAGTTAAGTTAGCACCCCGTTTCGGCCGGGCCAGGAGAGGGGTTAGTGCCGGCTGAGGCGGCTGGATAGGGGTCCTTGGGCTGATGTTGTAATAGCAACATCAGCGTAGCAACCCAAGGGTATAAAACACCGAAATATATTCTCTCCCTGGTCTAGAGGCCAGAAGTCCAAAATCAAGCTGTGCCCCTGTTGTCACGCACCTGCCGGGGCCCCGGAAGGGACCCCTCCTTCTCCACCAGCATCTCTCGGCTCCAATCCTTGCTAGACCGTGGCTTGAGGGTTCATTACCCTGCCTCTGCCCCCGCACACCTCTGCATCTCTCTCTCTCTCTCTCTGACCTCATGAGGTCACCCAGTTGGGGGGTTAGGGCCCTCCCTAGACATGTGTGGCCTCATTTCCTCTTGACTGAGTCTGCAAAGACCCCACTTCCAAATAAGGAAAGAGGGTCAGGGCAAACTTGAACTTTGAGGGGACTACTGGGCCCAGGACAGCCCCTCCGCCATCCCTTTCTGTTGGAAGTGCCCGTGACCCTGTCCTCAGATTGTCCTATAAGCGCGTGTCTCCCGGCTGGACAGTGGGCCACACGTCTGAAATGAGGGGCTTCAAGGAGGCCTGTTTCTGAAAGCACCCCCCCTTAACTGATCGGTCCGACCCAAACCTCCGTGTTGTGCCCCCTCCTCCTTCCACCGCGTCTTACGCCTGATGTAGAGGGAGTCCCTTGCCCATCTTCCCACCCCCAGGGGCAGACCCCCACCCCCTGGCCCGGGGCCCACCCCTCTAGCCTAGTCCGTCAGGGAAGCTTTCTAACCTCTCTCTCTGCCCCCACTCTTCTCCTTGCTCCCTGTGCTCCCCCGAGCCCTGCAGGATGGCTTTAAAAACATATAAATCTGATAGCATCCTTTCCTAGTCCCAGCCCCTGCCTGGGCTTCAGTTACGGGTCACCTTCGCCCACACCTCAGGAGTGTCAGGAGGGGCCAGCTCAGACCCTGCTTGGCAATGAGGGCTTGGGGAGGGCCAGCCCCACGGGTAGCTGTTAGCTTTGATGACCCCGATCAGTGAGGTGACAACCGCTGGCCTCTGTTCCCCTCCGGACTGGTACCCGACGGCCTCTGAGGTCTGCAGTAGCGTAACTAGGACTCATCAGACCAGCTCCAGTTACCATGGCAACGAGGTTGCTATGGGGACGCTGCACTTAAAGCAGATAGACGTCATTCATGGGGTGGGCCAGGCCCCTCTGGCACATGTACCCGTGTGCCATTAGGGGCTTGTCCCTGGGCGAAGGGGGTGAGGGAGGTGGCCTGGGGGGCCTCCACTCTTATCCCCACGTCTGTCTGAGCCCAGTCCTCTGGTCTGAGAGCCAGCCTCGGCCACCCTGCCTTCAGAAGTTCATTAAAAAACCAGTCAATCGGATGACATTTGCTGTATTTTTGACCGTCTCTGGCTGGCCCAGGGGGACGGCTGTAGTAGAAACACACTGGACACAGAGCAGGGATGGGTCCGTGACCTTGTGGGCGGCTCGCTGGGCCTCAGCGTCCACCTGCCCCTGAGGGGCGGGCAAGGAGGGGGCTTGGCAGACTCAATCCCAGGATCGCTGGGAGAGGGGCGGGGGCCCATCCCTTCCACAGTGAGTCACGTCAACCTTTCCCAAATCCCAGAGGGGAAAGGTCGTGAGTAGACCAGCCCAATTTTAACTTCTGAGTTCTTTCACCTGATAATCTTTTCTTAAGCTTCCAGGCACCTGCCGCAGCCCCTCTGGTTTTTTTCTTTTTTTTTTCACAGCCCCTCTGTTTAAGCAAACAGTCAGCTGGGCTTTCAGCCCAGCAGGGCCACTGCCCTGAGGGCCAGGAGGCTGTGAAGAAGGAGCACAGGCCTACCAGGGGGACCAGGCACTGACCACACACCACCAGCGGTCATTGCCAAAGCCAGGCAGGCAGGCAGGTGCCTTTCTGGCTGGAGTTTTATTGTCTCCCAGGCCAAAACCCTCAGCCAAAAAACAAAAACAGAGGTCTCCTGGTTCGCTCTGCACCATCTGCGGCGAGTTTTCAGATTCTGACCCCGGCCCCTGCTCGCCGCCCTCTCCCCCCATGACGCAGAACTCCTAGCCAGGATCCAATTTGGCATCTGGAGATCCAGCATCAGGCCTCTTCCCGAGTCAGAGCGTCGCCATGTGGTCAGGCCTGCCGCCTGCAGGCATCGGAAATGTGTACGTGTCCCAGCACACGCAGGCCAGCAGGCAGCGACGCTGTCCCAGACATTAACACTAATGTGGCACTTAAGTCCCACCAATATTTCCCTCTTATGTCAATAAAGCTTCCTGCTTATCTCGGACACGGGCAGCTGCTTAGTGTCGGCTCTCACTCCGCACTCGCAGCGGGAGCCTGGCAGGGCCCGGCTGGCTGCAGGCCTGCTGGCTGGGAGAGCGTCCTTTCCTCCGTGTCCTGGGGCGGCGGCATCCTGTGTGCTCCCGAGGTCCCTTCACTCCTGACACGTGGCAGTCCCATTGTTCATAGGGCAGAGCAGAGCGTGGCCAGTGGCCTCAGATGGGTGCAGGGCAAGATTTGTAAAATAAGATGGTTTGGGCACTTGGATGGACTAAAAATCGAGTTTGGCCCTGGCCGGGTGGCTCAGTGGGTTGCAGCAGCAGCTCAGGCACCAAAAGGTTTGGGCTTTGATCCTCGGTCAGGACACATTCCTAGGTTGCAGGTTCAGTCCCTGGTCGGGGCACATAGGGGGACACTTGATCTCGCTCTCTCCCTCTCTCATCAATAAATATGTCCTCTGGTGAGAATTTAAAAATAAACACAAAAAGTTTGCACTGATTCCAGCCATCACTACCTAGAAGCAAATTCCTGGGGAAAGCAATGAAAACACCTCCTACGAGGTGGGGATTGAGGTTCCCACTGGCGAGGGTCCCTGCAGAAGGCAGCAGGGAGGTCCCCAAACTGCGTCTCGGTCTGAAACAGCCTTCTAGTGATGGGTATTCCAGGGCCTGGGGAACGGTGGTGGGGTGGGGGGACAGGACAGCTGAAAGGCTGGCCAGTCCAGACTCTCAGCCCACCAACACTGAGGACAGAGCGGGGGCTGGGACCAGGCTCCTGCCTCCCGCACAGCGGCGCCTCCTCCACGCTGTGCTGGGCACGTTCTGTGAACCCCGCGGGCGCCAGGCCTGAGCAGCCTTCTGGGCAGCTGATGGATCACCGCTTGCGTCCGCTGAGCTGGGCGCCCAGACGCATGGTCTGACTTGGTAAGGGATTATGCCTGGGAGGGCGTCTCTGGATGTAGTGAGTTCGCCCTCCCCAGGTGCGGGGGCGGGGGGGGGGCCTTGTTAAAGCCCCAGAGGTGTGAGTGGAACCATAGCAGGTGACGGCAAGCCCCTCTGGGCCGGTTTGTGACCCGGGACACGTGGTCTCCTGCCCTGGACTGGGCCTCACTCCCCTACACCCGCCACTGCTCTCCCAGGGCTTCGGCTTGCAGACGCCAGGCAGACGGTGGGACCTGGTGAGCCCGCCCCTCACAGGGCACGGGAGCACACCTGCATGTCCCACACCTTCCGTTTCTCTGCAGAGCCCAGCTGAGGAACACGGGACACCGGCGGTTCTGCGCTCTGGGCCCCCACAACCTGTCCCTGGCTCCTCCAAAGATGCGACAGCGACATCTGCTGGCCACCGAAGGGACTGACCCGCGGGAGCCTCGTGAGCTCAGGTGGCTGGATGGCGCGCAGGGGTGTGATGTTGTCACTTGACCCTCACCGCGTTTGGTCTTCCACGGCGACCACCGACCACCGCGCGTGTGTACACGGCTCAGGCTGCTCGGAGGGCCAGGCCCCGCGCCGGGCCCGTGAGCGCCGCCGACCCAGGCACTCGGCCCGGCTAGGGGCGCGAGCGGGTCGCAGCCCAGGCCCCCCTGGATGGAGGGAGGTCGACCTCGGTCAAATCCCTGCTCGCCTTCCCTGCCGTCTGACAGGAGGGATTCGCCAACACGTCCATGGGGCTGGGTGCCATAAAGTCATTGTGTTGAAATACACATGGTTGATGATTTTTATCTTTTTAAACATCGAGTCTTAATTTATTGATTTTAGAGAGACAGGAAGACAGGCAAGGAGAGAAACACTGATTTGTTGTTCCACTTATTGTTTAATTTTTTAAAAGGTTTATATTTATTCATTTGTTTGGTTGTTTATTTTTAGAGAGGGGAAGGGAGGGAGAGACAGAAACATCAGTGTGTGGTTGCCCCTCATGTGGCCCCCACTGGGGACCTGGCCTGCAACCCAGGCATGTGCCCTGACTGGGAATCAAACCTGCGACCTTTGGTTCACAGGCCTCCGCTTAATCCACTGAGCTATACAAGCCAAGGGGTGTTGTTCCATTTATTGATGCATTCATTAATTGATCCTTGTATGTGCCCTGACTGAGGATCGAACCCACAACCTTGGCACATCAGGACGACGCTCCAACCCACTGAGCTGCCCAGCCAGAGCAACTGTGATTTTTGAAGGAATTAATAAATACATGTTTTGGGTTTTATTTTCTAACATGCTGAGTTTCTCATCGGTAATTTCCCCCATGGTAACTCAAAGGCACTGTGGGTGGCCCCGGTAACTCCTAAGGGTGTGGGAAGGTCCCAAACCTTGAGGGTCTGAGTCCCAAGCTCGGGATCCTGGCTCTGCAACGGGTCCAGCAAACTGGCATCCTGGGTCCCTGTCAAGGGGGCCTCTCAGGTGAGGGAGGGAGCTGCAAACACCATGCTTTCCATTTTCCGGACCCTGTTCCAAGCCCTTTGCAAACGTGCGCTCACTCGATCCTCGTCTAATGCATGAGGTTGGCACATCGACCACCGCTGTTTCTGGAGGATGCACAGAGAGGTGGAGACACTTGCCCATGGTCACACAGCTGCGAAAGGGCGGAGCCGGAATCCACGGTTCCCAGCCTCAGACGGGTGCATGGTCAAGAGCCAGGTGTCCACGCTCCCTAGGGACATGCTCCCCACCTGCCTGTGCATCTTTGTCCGCTGCTCAGTGGTGCTCGGGCAGGCTGCACTAACCTCCAAATACAAGGAGAGGGTGTGTGAGTGTGAATGTGAGTGTGTGTGTACTTGGCTCGGGCTGCCAAAACCACAAATCCGGCAGCTTAAACAACAGACATCTGCTTCCCCATGATTCTGGAAGGGGGAGGCCCCGGACCCAGGCGTGGGCGGGGCTGGTTCCTCCGGAGGCCTCTCTCCTGGGTGTGCCTGTGGCCAGTTGTCCTCTCCCCGTGTCCTCACAGGGCTGCCCCTCTGTGTGTGTCTGTCCTCACCCCCTCTTCTTACAAGGACACCAGTCCCATTGGCTCAGGACCCACCCCTATGACCTCATTTCACCTTCATCACCTCTGCAAAGGCCGGTCTCCAATGCGGCCACCCTGTGAGGCACTTGGTAGGAGGCAACAAGTGAAGTCTCACTGTATTTAGAAACTTGGCCCGGTCAAATGATTTTTCTGCAGGTCCCCTCTCAGACGAGTCCATCTCTTTCTCCAGCACCCAGTCCCTCTCACACGTCCTTTATGCAAATGACTGGCTTACTGTCTGGTGGGGGGAGAGGACGCCCCTCCTGGTCCTGAAGGTGGCAGTCTGGGGAGCTAGCGCCCCCTGCTGGTGAGGAGAGAGAACTTTCTGCAGGGAGGCAAGGCTTTCCAGTGGGCCCACAGGGTCCCACACCTGGGGAGCTGGCACAGTGAGTCCCCACCTCCCTGCCCCCTGCCCTCACCTGTCCCCACCCCTCTTTGTGGGACCTCCTGCCTTCCCATCGTGAATCTCAGAAGCCCCTGTGGTTTGTCTCGGCCAACAGAACGTGGCTATGAGCCGTTCTACCTGGGCATGGCCCTCGGCAGTCCCTGAACACACCACCCATCCCGCTGCTGAGTGACCTGGTCACACCCGGAGCCAGAGGTGCCTCTGACATCTGGCTGTCTTTACTGTGGAGATGAGTTGGACCTGAGTTCCTCTCACCTGTAGCAGGTCCTCCAGGTTACAGGTCCTCTCTGCCTGACCTTGGCCTCAGGTGCCTCACAGACAGATCCCAGATCGACCCTCCAGCACTTGGCTTAGGGAAAGAAAGCAAACCAAGGCGGGGTGTCTCCCTGCTTCCTCCCGTTTCCATTTTGCCCGACCCCACAACACACAGAAAATGTTCTTAGCATCGCCCCCCAGTGGCCACAGGGCAAACACACCTGACAAGTCGAGTTTAAGGCCTGCTTGCCTGTTTCCTGTCTGTACAGGGAAAGGTATGTGTGTGGTCCAGGGGTGGCCGTTAGTCCCCTTGGTCATGGGGGCGGTGGCCTGCTGGCTTGGCCTCTTGTGGCATGACACGTTATTGTTCATGTCCAGTTCGGCCCCGTTTCCCACAGGCTGTGATGGGCGGTGGGGAAATAATTACTGGTACCGAGTCCGTTTCTGTTCACGGACAAAGTCATGCTCCCCTGTTAGCTCAGGCACCTGGAGGCACACCCTTGGGTCCCTGGGCAGGGTTCTGCTCTATCCCCTGGGCCTCTGTGTCCCGGATGTCCTGGGGGCCACTCACACTCATAGCTTAGTCTGCTGTCCACAGGAGACACCGTTAAGACCTTGGACACTGGAGAACCTGGACACCTCACGGGCAGGGGAGTGGCCTGGGCGGAGTAGGGTGGAGCACTGGAAAGATTCGCAGCCCTGGCTCCCTGGCTGGAGCGTCCTCCCGGGCACCAAAAGCTTTCGGGTTTGATTCCTTTGGTCAGGGAGCATATGTGGGTTGTGGGTTCGATCCCCAGTCGGGGAGCCTATGAGGGGCAACTGATTGAGGTTCTCTCTCTTCCTCCCACCCTTCTGCTCTAAAAGCAATGAAAAAAAATGTCCTCAGGTGAGAATTAAAAAAAAAAAAAAGACCCAGACCTGGCTGGTGTAGCTCAGTGGATTGAGCACAGGCCTATGAACTAGGGGATCGAGGTTCGATTCTCAGTCAGGGCACATGCCTGGGTTGCAGGCCAGTTCCCAGCAGGGCACGCAAGAGAGGCAACCATACATTGATATTTCTCTCCCTCTCTCCTTCCCTTCCTTTCTAAAGGTAAATAAATAAAATTTAAAAAATAGTTATAGGCTGCTCAATAGTTAATAAGAGGAAGTCAGGAAGAGTATATATACCTGCCTCATAGGGTAACTAGATAATTAGAAGTAATATCAAAATTTTTTTTTAAATTTAAAAAAGATTCACCAACTCCTGTGGGCTGAGCAGGCTCCCCAGTCACCTCACAACAGGGGAATCCCTCAGCTTGCTGGCTCTCAGGGTGCGGGGTCCCAGGCACAGTGTAAGAGGAGGCATTGTCTGAGTGGCGTTTCTTGGTGTCACCACAGCACAGAGGTTGTCCTGGGGCAAAAACCCAGACGGCGGTCAGGCACTGGGAGCAGGGACAGCAGGGCTGGAATCTTCTTGACCCCCGGGGACGACACGACCAGCTAGCCTAGGTTTTGGAGGGATGGGGACCCCTGGGTGGCGGGTTTGTAGCCCAGGAGGCTAGAAGTTGAAGGCACCGTGGACCTGACACCAAGGTTACTTGGGAAGGTGCCCCTTGGGCAGGTGACCTGAGCTCCGTTTGGGGAAATAAGAAAGAAACAGAAGCCATCATTAGACCAGATGGAACACAATCTCTTGGGAAAGCTGAAAGCTACACCTGTGGAGCAGCTATAGCAAGTTAGAGAGGGATTTATTTACCTGTGAGAGCAGAAGAACGGGCTGCAGTCTGACAGGCTGCTGGGGCCCAGGGAAAGGATGGCAAATTCAGTCCGGGGATAGGAGAGTAATCCTGGAAGCCTTCCTGTAGGCGGTGAGTCTCAACCCAGGTTTTACGAGGCGTGGATTGGTGACCAGGAGAACATTCCAAAGTCAGGGGGAGGCCCTGAGTAGTCATCAGAAAATCAGCAGTCTCATTCGGAAGTTTAATTTGAAAGAGAAAACACTGAAAGGGGAGGAAGGGACAGGCAGACAGACAGACAGACAGACAGACGGGAGAGGCAGGCCGGGAGAGGGGGACCTTCCACCGTGGGAGCAGAGCTCTTAGGAAAACAACTTGAACCTTTTCCAGGAAGTTTCTTCCTGTTTTCTTTCTGCCGGCGTCACGGGTCTGCTCAGCACCAGAGTAAGGACCAACTTATTTGACTACGGCGATGATTTCAGGCTGTGAGGAGGAGTGGGGCGAGCTCCGCCCAGCCCCCCCACCCCTCGCTGGGGGCCTGGCTCACCCCCTGGCCTGGAGGTTACCCACCCGAGGTCGCACGATTGGTACGGGTAAGTAAGCCGTCTCCCTGACAAGCCTCAAAGAGCTGGCGAACATAAGCCTAGAAGACGTCCAAGGATAAACGTCACCTGAAAAACGTGAGGGAGAGCTCATTCTGCTTCTGGGAAAATGTTCCAGAAATCGGAGCCCGTGCCCCTGGTGGTGGGTGGGGGCCTTCCCAGGCTGTCCGGGTGCTCACACTCCCCTCAGAAAACCCCTCCCGAATGTTCACCGAGCCCTCGCTTCCGCCAGAACCTCGGGACCCCCGACTTGCTGCTCCTCTGGGGCGGGGAACCCAAACCCCACCCTGTAGTTGGTGGTGGCTTTTTTTAAATAAAGGAGGCGATGCATTTTCTTCCTTTTTCTTTAAGAGTTCCTGGCCCCGAAGGACCGGCCATATGCACAGGCCGCAACGCGAAGCCCACTAACAGAACCTCCCTGCTGAACCTCCATGGTGGGGAGCGTGGTCCTGCCCTCCCACCCCACCCGGCAGTGACCCTCCAAGGGTGGAGAGGGGCGGAGCCTCGCTGCAGGGCCAGGGAGGGCCCCCAGGGCAGGAGCACCCCCTCCTTGGGCACCCAGAGGTGCCGAGGCCGTGGGAGAAAGGAGCTGGGAGTCTTCCGAAGCAGGCCGAGATCTCTCGGAGCGCGTCCTGGCTGGCACGGCCCAGACCCCCGGGGGGCAGCAGGTGCCGGCTCTGACACCCGGACCCGGGAGGCCGCCCTGTGACGTCTGGCAGCGCCCTGAGGAAGCCCGACAAAGATGCAGACAGGCAGAGGCAGACAGACAGACAGACAGACAGAGAGGGGAAGGAGGAGAGCCAGAGGGGGCCCCTGGGGCAGGGAGGGATCTGCGGTGCGTCCCGGCTTCCCGGACCCTGGCCCGCCCAGCACGAGGCAGGCGGGCACCACAGTTCCTCCGGAGCCCCTTCCTCATACCAGACCCCGTCCACTTAATACGGGCCTGGGGACAGTGTCACGTCCTGCCGACCAAAGGTGCCTGCATGCAACCCAGAGCTAGAATGGAGGGACCCACCGTCTGCAGGGAAGGGATAGTGAGCCGAGTCGGGACATGGTCCCTCAGCCCCCAGCCCCGCCTCGAAGGAAGCGCGGACAAGAGCCTGGGCTTTCAGGAGGGGGATTTGGGGTTTTTTCCTGGAAATCGAGGGCGATGACCATAAAACAGACTGTCACTCACGTCCCCCTTCGGGAGCCTGACTCAGGCCCCACGCTGGGCTCCGGAACAACCCACCATGTGGCTCCCAGCCAGCGAGTGGGCACCCCGGGGACACGGGTGGGGGGCTGCGGAAGGCATCAGAGGTCCAAACTTCCCGTCACAGGACAAAGGAGTCCCAGGGATGCGGGAACGGCGTGACCATAGTGACCACACCATAGCGCACATTTGGAAGTGGCCCGGAGAGGCCCTCCAAACAGCTCCCATCCCAGGGAGATCTGTGACTCTGCTGGTGTTGGGTGCCAAGGAGATTCACTGTGGAGGTCATCTCATGGAACAGGCAAATGTCAGAACACAAAGCTGAACGCCGAAAACTAATACAATGTCCGATGTCAATTACATCTGCATTCAAAAATTGAAAGAATAACCCTGGCTAGTGTGGCCCTGTGGATAGAGCACCGGCCTACACACCAAAGGGTCACTGGTTCGATTCCCAGTCAGGGCACGTGCAGGGGTTGCAGGCCAGTTCCCAGTAGGGGGCACTGAAGAGGCAACCACACATTGATGATTCTCTCCCTCTCTTTCTCCCTCCCTTCCCCTCTCTCTACAAATAAATAAATAAAACATTTAAAAATAAAAAACTGTAAAATTAAGTGAATAATAATAATAAAAGCACAGTGACCATCAGCCACCAGGTAGGCAAACTACTGGCTGTACTGAACTGGCTGTACTGACAGAAAAACAGAGAGAAGCCCAAAATACTGTCCGCCTGGCTCTTTACAGAGGTTCACGCACACCTGCCCCAAACGAGGGCCACCAGATCCTGCCCCTGAGTTCCCTGCTCTACAGAATCCACGTGGATTTGCACATGGGTGTGCCATGCATCCAAGCGCTGTCAGAGTAACAACCACCCCCCACAAGCTGTCAGGCTGTCCTTGTAAGGGGAACTCTCCGTGGGGTCAGCGTGGCTGGTCTTCACAAAAGCAGTGGCACTCTGGTGAGACATCGTTCTATGACGGGTCCTCAACGCCTGTCTAAAACGTGTTCTCAGGGCGAGCAGGAATGCCATCGAGCTCAGCGTCACCTCGTTCATGTGCAAGGCACCCAGGGCGGGAGGAACGAGTTTACCTCCAGACCCAACAAAAGGGGAGGTCAGGTCACCTGGCGTCCTCACTGACGCCAAGCTGAGCAGCTCGCACTGGAATCGGGTGGAGAGTGGGTTTTCACTGGCACGGGAGCCTCCCATGAATGCTGAGTGAAACCCGCTAGCATTGGGGTCTACCGACACAGGAAACACACGGACTCTGCAAAGTCATCTGCGTAACAGGAGGGACCTCCCGAATGCGGTCCCCCCTGCAAGGGGACCCACCAACGGCTAGTTCTGCCCCAAACCCTCAAAACTGCCAAGACAGTCATGAGAGTTCGTTACTTGAGGTGCCGTGGGTTACCACACACCCTGTTTCTTCTTCGTCTTTTAATCCCCACCCAAGCTTATGTTTATTGATTTTAGAGAGATAGGGAGGGAGAGGGAGGGACATCGATGGGAGGGACAAACGATTGGCTGCCTCCCGGATGCGCCCTGATTGCGAATCAAACCCACCACCTCTGGCTGCAGGGGCCGATGCTCCTGCCAACGGCGCGGCCCACCCAGGACCACCCTTGTTCTTCAAACTGCTTCCATATTAAGCTCGATCCAAGGTTCAGGAATTTCCCAGGTGTCACGTCGTCCCAGGTCACCGTTATGCCATGGGTGGTGGTGGGCCGTCTCTGCTCACATGCAGCACCTCGGCCCCTGGGCTTCCCTCCGCTCCGTTTAGCAGCGGGTCAGCCTCACTAACGGGCTGCGGCTCTGTCCCTACGCCAGCAGTTCTTAAATGCCACCGTTCGTGAGACTCACCCAGGAAGACGGTAGAAACGACAGCTTCCCCGGCCCCACCCACAGAGACCCTGATTCTGCAGGGCTGGGGCCGGGAGCGGCTCTGGGTGACCTAGCACAGGGGGACTCAGGCACCCGTGGCCTAGCGCTCAGATTGAACATTAGCCCCGTCACTGGGGGTCGCCCTGGAGCAAGGACCGAAAGGCTAGACCGGAGCCTCACCGTGAAGGACACACTCCGGCGTTCGTGGCTGGCCACCGAGGCCGCTGTGGCAAAGCCACGGGGGCGGCCCCACCCTGAGCAGCAGAAACCCCCCAAACTCACCAAAGTCTGCTTCCCAGAGTTAGCAGCGCAACAGCCTCCACGCCCTGGTGCCAGAAACAGAAACTGGGGGTTCACGGGCAAAAGCCACGAACAACCCAGAGCGAACGAAGGGTGCCGGCCGGGTGGCCCTGCATGAGCAGAGTCGCCAGGGCCCTGAAAAGTGTGAGGGAGAGGCCGGCGTCCTGGAAACACTGGGGGACAGAGGCAGGGCCGGGAGAGGCTGCCACTGGCTTTGGAGCTGGAAGGGCCCTCGAGCCAAGGAAAGAGGGGGCCTCGGGACACCGGAAAGGCCGGAAAGCGACCCTCCACTTGAATCCCCAGAGGAGCCAGCCCTGCAGAGGAGCCTCGCTTCTGGCCCAGGGAGGCCACCTGCTCCCTTCTTGCAGGTTTGACACGAACTCCGCCCAATGCCACCACTACGGACCACAGAAGTGACTCCGTTCTCCGCCTCCTCCGCAGAAATCTAGGGGAGGCCGTAAACATTCATTACAGCCTGAAGTTCAGTCGTGACAATGCTTTCTTCTCCTCCCCCTCCCCCTCCTCCTCCTCCTTCTTCAAGGTGAGGTTCCTCCCAGGTAACAGCTGAGTCAACAGCCCCGAGGGATCCCAGGGCCCTTTCATCAGGTGGCATTCCAGTTCCGGCACTGAGAGTCGGTTTTAAAGGACTTGAGTGCCCTGCGTCTGTGGATAATTTAGATGCTTGCCTGGCGACTCTTAGGTGAGCAGAAGAGACAAAGTCACGTGCGGGTCAGCAGGTGCCTGAATGATTGCAGATGCTGGCCCAGGTCCAGGGCAAAGAACCCACCTTCATTAAAGGAGCCCCAGATGTGGGACCCAGACACTCGGCCAGAGGGGCGGGGGTGGGGGGGGAGGACTGTGCCTCTCATTAGACCAAGTGACTCCCTAGCAAGTTTCCTAGACTGTCCAGCCGACACTTTGCTGGTAATCCAACAGGTGGAGGAGAGAGCGCTTTCTCCCGGTCACATTCGTCTGTGTTTGTCAGTTTCTGCCGCTGACACGGTCTCCGGAATGTCCCTTCTGGCTACGTCCAGGGATGGAGTCCTCAGTAACACGGATGCTCTCTCCACAACCGAGAGAATGCGGGATGTTACAGAGGGGTCCTCCTGGTGGGGAAGCAGGGCCGGTTCCTGGCCCTCGGGCGGACGGAGCCCAAACCTCGTGCCAGACAAGGCCCCGCCGCACCCTCCCAGAGGCGGGACTGCGTGTCAGGAGGGGCTCCCGGCAGAGGACCCGGGGTGGGGTGAGGTGTCACATGTCCGATTACACGGATAATTAGAGGGGAGGCCCAACCCATCAAGGAGATCAGCAGAGGCAGGCGCGGGGCAGACCGGTTTCTCAGCCTTGGCGACCTCCTGCCCTCAGCCTCTAACCTGGCCGTAGGTCTCTACCTGCACCAGGCGCTGCGCCTCTTACTCATCAGAGAAACGCACAGGAAACCAGAGCACAAGGCCACCGCACACCCACCCCAGGCCCCGGTTACTTCCTGGTCTAAATCAGATCATTCGAGAAACAGTGAAATGCGCAAACGCACAGCCCCCTTCAGAACCCCCGAAAAGATCACCAAGCAGTGCGAGCCCTGCTGGGACAAGCCGGGACCCTGTGGCAGTGTGCTGGTACCTCCCCTGACCTTTATAGGGACCCCACACGGCCGCTGTGCTGGGGGCATCTTCATGTTCGCCTGAGGACACGGGTCAAAACTCACCGAGCTCGACCCCAAACCCTTCCAGCAGCGGGAAGGAGAAAACGCTAGAACAAAACCCAGGAGGCGTGAGTTCCGGCCCGTCACTCTAGACTGCACTTCTCATCTGAAAAATAAATACGATCATAGTTGTTCTTGGACGTCAGTGCCTGTTCACTTAAAAGGCAACACTGTGCCCTGGCGATGTGGCTCAGTGGACTGAGCACTGGCCTGAGAACCAAAGGGTCACTGGTTCGACTCCCAGTCAAGGCACATGCCTGGGTTGTGGGCCACGTCCCCAGTAGGAGGCGCACAAGAGGCAACAGCACATTGACGTTTCCTCTTTCTCCCTCCCTTCCCCTATGTCTAAAAGCGATAAATAAAATCTTTTTTTAAAAAAAAGAATCAACCAATGAATGCATGAATAATTGGAAAAACAAATCTCTCTCCCCCCTCCTCTCTCTCTAAAAATTAATAAGTAAAATTTTTAACATAAACTAAAATGCAGCTGGTGAAATCCTGCCAGGCGGTTGCAGAAGGGAACTGGTGCTGGTAAAGGAAAATAGCCGGGCGAGTGAGCAGAGCGCACGGCAGCATTTGGGAGGCGGCGGCTAAGACTGAGCACAGAGATGGAAGGAACACTTTGGGGGGGGGCAGGGGGGTGCTCCTGCAGAGCTGTGCCCTCTGGTTGGGCTGCAGGAGCGAGAGGAAGGTGCAATCTGTCTCCGGCTGGCCTGAGACGGCCTGCGTGCTCTGCCAATGGCCCAGCTCCCCAGAGTGCGCCCTGGGCCTCCCTGCTCCCCGCGGGCTGCTGGCTCTCGGTGAGTATCATTCGGGCGAGGAACCGGGTGCCCCCAGAAAGGGAGGCAGAGCCCAGTGACAATCACAGGAATGACAGACAGGGGTCGGCCCGTTGGTGACAACGGCTGACAACCACAGCAGCTCAGCCGGTACAGGATGTAGTGACAAGTTAATCACCCCACGGAAGCCAATGAACACTCCAGCCTTTCTGTCTGTGTGACCGGCCAGGAACCAGAGGAGGGGCTGGAGGAAGGGCAGACGGCAAGAGACATCCACGGTGGGGGCGGGGGGGGGAGTGGGCGGGACGCTCCCAGAAAAGGCACGAGGGTGAGAATCCACAGAGGTGGGATGTCACAGGGTGGGGACCAAGGCTTCAGACGCCTTGAAAAATACTGAAAGGAGGGGGCGGGGGTCCCAGGTAGCAGGCGGCTGAGCCAGCTCCGCCCGCCTGTCTGTCCCTGCCCCCCCCCTTCTGTGCCTGGTGGCCTGAGGGGCAGGGAGCCAGGGGACTTGCTCTGCCCGGGTCAGAGGAGCGCAGGCCCCACCCCACGCTCCAGTGGACGGCCGACCTGGCAAGCAGGCCCGGTGCCCCCAGGTCTCCCCGGGGTCCTCCTGGGGGGAGGACAGGGGGCCAGCCAAGTCTCCGGACAGACAGTGGGCTGACTCAGTCAGCTTTCCAGAATGACACAACCTTCCCAAGGGGGTGTTCCTNCCACGGTGGGGGCGGGGGGGGGAGTGGGCGGGACGCTCCCAGAAAAGGCACGAGGGTGAGAATCCACAGAGGTGGGATGTCACAGGATGGGGACCAAGGCTTCAGACGCCTTGAAAAATACCGAAAGGAGGGGGCGGGGGTCCCAGGTAGCAGGCGGCTGAGCCAGCTCCGCCCGCCTGTCTGTCCCTGCCCCCCCCCTTCTGTGCCTGGTGGCCTGAGGGGCAGGGAGCCAGGGGACTTGCTCTGCCCGGGTCAGAGGAGCGCAGGCCCCACCCCACGCTCCAGTGGACGGCCGACCTGGCAAGCAGGCCCGGTGCCCCCAGGTCTCCCCGGGGTCCTCCTGGGGGGAGGACAGGGGGCCAGCCAAGTCTCCGGACAGACAGTGGGCTGACTCAGTCAGCTTTCCAGAATGACACAACCTTCCCAAGGGGGTGTTCCTGTTGGCACGGGGTGACAGCCAAGTTTCCAAAAACATCCTGTTTCCACACTCCGCTGGACGTTTGCACAAGCAAAAGCCGATAGGGACCCAGGGTTTGTGGCTCTTAGTGGGGGGCCTCCGCATGGCCCTTGGGCCAGCACAGGGCGGTGCTGGGAAGTGGGCACCTGGCAAACCAGCTGCTGATGAACCCCCCACAGGTGTGGGGCCCGCTGCACCCAGCTCCTGCTTCAAGAGCAGAGCCCGAGGCGGAGGGGCCCTGGTTGGGGACAAAAGAGTAGCTGTGTTTGTTCAGCAAACAGCCCTTGGGGAGCCGGAGGAGGCGGGGACTCAGAAACCCTAGAAGGCCACGAGGCAGGCAGGGGTTTCAGGGGGGAGACCCTGATGGGTGGGGCGAAGTTCCCCCGACTGCAGACTGATGCCCAGCAGCAGGACAAGAGGGTGCGGCAACGCACGCCTTCGACACCCACTCTGCAGAGGACCGTGGCTGTGTGCTCAGGCCCAGCATTTACCCCAAATGCCATTGCGGGGGGGGGGGGGGGGGNGCAGAGGACCGTGGCTGTGTGCTCAGGCCCAGCATTTACCCCAAATGCCATTGGGGGGGGGGGGGGCAGGCCAGAACGAAGCTGCACGGAGAACCCAGAAGCAGCCTCGGAATTAATTTTCCCTTCGTTAAGAATACCCTAATTTGCATAATTAATATGTCATAGTCGCTAAACACAGGCAGCTACGAAGGAAATCACTGAACGAAAATGCCACCTGCTGAGCCCTGCAGACGAAGACAAAGGCATGACTTGATACAGACACATGAGCAGGAGACTCTGTGTTTCCCCCCAAACGATGCTCAGAACGCTGGAAACGGCGAACGTTCCTGACCTTCTGAGGCAGGGTGGGCCCTCCAGGCGGGCCCTCAGGCCGACCCAAAAAGCCCAGCCCAGGCAGCTCCCTGCCGCCCCGCCCACCGGCTCCCTCCCCACCCCCACCCTGCTTCCGGAGCCAGCCCTGGGCCACAGTGGTGCCACGTCAGCCCAGATCCTCACAGTCCTCTGGCCGCAGCCTCAGCGATTTCTGGCTGGAACTGGGGGGGAGGAGGGAAAGGAGGTCACCAAGGGCACAGCGACCACAGGGAGCAGAGGGGAACCCAAAAGGACCCTGAAAGAGCCTCCAATTGGGAGAGGGGGCGGCATGTCATGTCGGGCGGCGGGCCCTGGCTGGACGCAGTGTGGGCGCTGGGGAGAATTCCTGGGGGGGTCCCGGACGCAGATGGCGGCCCATACCCCAGAGGACGGCCTGTCCAGCAGAACCTTCTGCCATGGGTGGAATGTTCTAAATCTGCCTGAAATGTGTCTGGGTGTCAGAGGACCAGCTCATCCATGTCATTCGATTGGCAAGCATGGAAATCGGAAAAGCCACCCGTGTCTGGGGGCCACGGGACTCGCCAGGGCCCGGAAGGAAGCAAGGACTAAGATGCAGACTCCTGGAGAGGGGATTATTCGGGGGTCAGGCGGAAGGGGCCCACTGCTTGGACCCCCTCCTATGGACAACCCAGAAGGTCCACTGATGTTGCAAGACCACCTCCCAACACGAGCAAGAACCTTATCCCCAGAAGAGGCTCGGTCTCTATCTGATACCACAGCTAATGGGACTTGACCTTCACCCTGCATTCCAAGTCTTCCCTGGGCCACATTCCAATTCGTTCTCCACATTCTCGGCTGTTGCCTCCTCCTACCATCCCTGGGACCATTAAACGATTAATTGCTCCGTTTTGACCAAAGTGACAGAAAACTCCTGAACTCCCTCAGGGTCAGGACGGGTCAGTGTAGACAGGAAACCCAGAGGACTCAGAAAACACTTGCTTCCAAGTGCTCTCACCCGCCGTCGTACCAGGGGCCCCTGCAGACCAGGCTAAGCCATGAGAAAACAATGATCCAAAATCGGGAGAAATGCCTGTCTGGTTAAGGAACCAGGAACGCCCCGGAGAAGAGAGCAGGGACCTGGGGTTGCCCGGAGCACCTGATGGGCCGGGGCTAATCCGCCGTCTCTGGTTTTCGTTGGCACAGGGGACAGGAAACATAAACCCGCTCCCCCGGGGGAGGACTCACGCCCCTGTGAGGTCCGGTCGGTCGGTGCAGGCCCCCCCTGAACACTGGCACAGCACTTAGAACCCTCTCAGAAACTCGAGAGGAAGCAGGCGTAAGCCGATTTGAGCAGAGCAGACAAAACACGTTACCTGTTTCGCAAGACCCCTCCTGGAGAACAAGCCATCTCTGAGACGGGGCGGGGGGGGCGGGGGGGGGCGAGGGCGGGCCCTGCGGGTCTGGAAGCCAGCGGGAGGCCTGCCAAGCAGCAGCTGCAGCGAAACAACCTGGCCTCGGGGCAGCAGCGAGGCCGGTGGAGCAGGCTGGGGTTTCTGCGGAATTAGCCAGCTGTGGCACCCAGAGAAGTTCCACCATCTTCTCCCAAAATGTGCCCGGCCCCTGTCACCCAGACCTCAGAGACTCAGCTGTACCCCCAGTCCCCCGGCTCCTGGCAGCCAGTGTGGGGCCAGGCTGTCTACCCAGGGCAGGTCACTGTGCCTCACACCTCTTCGTGGGCCCTCACTGCTGACGTGTCCTCTCCCCGCCCGGGGACCCGAGCCACCCCCACCCCTTGGTCTCTGTGGCTGAGCCCAGGCCTCCCCTCACACCCGGCACACAGCCAGTTCCTAGGTGGACAGTGAGGGCTGTCCACCCTGCTCTTTCCCGTGAATGTGGGCTTGTGGATCACAGCCGTTCCTGCAGAACTGAGGCTGCCGACAGTGACCCCGGGCCAGTGACCGAGGTCTGTCCCATCAGCGGCCAGAGCTCCTGAGTGCTACCAACATTCTGTTTTTCTCCGTTAAGGCAAAGAGAGTGCACGGCACCGGTGTCGAAATTCGGTCACGGTCATCAAACCTCACCCCAGCGGCCCCTACACACATCCCTCCCCGGAGGCCACCCACCGGCCCCCTGGTGTCATGCCAACCGTGTCAAAGCCCTCTCCCCCAGAAGGGGCTGAGTCTTGAGGAGTGTGTCTGTCAACCCTCCCTGGGTTTTCCCTAGGGCCCGCACACCCCTTCTGCGGTATAGCTGGTCCCACTCGACACCAGTTCAGAACCAGGTAGCCCCTGGACCCCTGAGCACGGTGGCTGCCCCCGCTGGGGCTCCAGAGCGCGTCTGTCCAGCAAGGACGGGAGCCGGGCTGCCAGAGTGCCCACAGTTCCATAGGGAAGTGCCCACGCCCCACCACAGCGGGTTAAGAAACGCCTGAGAATCGGCCCTGGCTGGTGTAGCTCAGTGGATTGAGCACAGGCCTGCGAACCAAATAACCGCGGTTCGATTCCCAGTCAGGGCACATGCCTGGGTTGCAGGCCAGTTCCCAGCAGGGGACCCATGAGAGGCAACCATACATTGATATTTCTCTCCCTCTCTCCTTTCCTTCCCCTCTAAAGATAAATAAAAGATTCTTTTTTAAAAAAAGAAAGAAACGCCTGAGAATCGAAGACATGTGGGAGGGCATCGGGAGGGGGCGCCGCCCTGTCCTCACAGGGGCTCCCGGGAGGGCCGCTGGGCCTCCATCTAGACACACAGTTTGCACGGACACAAGCAAAATCTTCCCGCCTGCCCAGCAACGGACCACAGCTTGCAGGCCCTGGGTGCGTCTCCAGCGGGACACCTGAAGCCGAGTGACAACTACCTGTGGGAGGTTCTCTCTGAGAGCTGGGGCTGCCCCGCACCCCCGACACAGGACTGAGCCCACGGAGGCACCCATAATTTGTCCACCCGTTACCGCCTTGCACTCCCTATAATGTCAGCATGCTGAGGGACCCACCAGGAGACACACCGCGGGGAAGGGTCCCCGTGTCCTGGCCCAGCTGGTCAGGTTTAGCGGGTGGCCCCTCTCTATCCACTCAGAGGGTGGTCCCGGGCACCTGGGAACCTGCTCGAAGCAGACCCTGGGCCCCCAGAGCTGCCCGAGGTCGGGCGACCAAGGCCGGGAAGAGGACGGATGGGTAAGGCCGAGGGAGGCCGGCACCAGTGTGGTTTGAGGATGAGTGTCTTTATTCAGGGGTTCAAGTTCACCCAGCGGGAAGCCCATGAGGGAGGGAAGTGAGAGGTGGTGCGATGAGGCCCTTCCTGGAGCCTCACCGCTGCGGCGTCAGGCCCGTCCACACCGGTGAGCAGTTCTTGCGTTTATTTGAGCCAAAGTGATGACAGTTGCCAGGACGCAAAACCTCGACGGATTGAGCAAATGCTCCAAAAAAAAAAAAAAAAAAAGGCAGTTTTGTACACTATTTTATCCACCACAGCCAAAGTAGGAGGTGTGAGGGGCTTCCGTGAAATCCACCGGTGGTAGATTAGGGAGGCGGGAGGGAGAAAGCAAAAGCGGGGAACCTCTGGGATTGGGTAACAGTAAGATGATAGACACACGCTTCTTTACACGTGTGCGTGCACGCGCGCCACCAGCCAACAACAGGGAACACAGGGACAGTGACACCGACGACGAGGAATTTGCGGTCGCTCTCTGGGGGGAGCTGGTGCCCGAGGGGTTTGGAAAGAGGGAAGGTGCCCCAACATTCCGAAGGCATGTCACCACAGAAGCAAAAAGACAGCCAACTAACAGCCTCGGTGAAGGTAAAGATTAACTTCCTCAGAGAAGACTGGAGCCCGGAACGGGACAACCTGCCTTGACCTGCTTTCATTTCAGACCATCCCCCCGGGGTTACCGTCGGTCTCTGACTGTGTAAGGCCACCACGTGGGCTCTCCTGAGCTGGGCGGGTTTAGCGGGTGGCCCCTCTTTGTCCACTCGAAGGGTGGTCCTGGGCGCCTGGGAACCTGCCCGAGGGCAGACCCTGGGCCCCCAGAGCCGCCTCAGGGGACTGCAGGTGGACAAGATGAAGTGAGGGAACCTGGAAGTTCGAATGGCACCGCTTTCAAGGACGTGAACGTCCAGCTCTGCTGCCTTGTCCTACAAAAAGGGACAAGAAGCCCTGGGGAGCACAGACCTTGCAGGGGCCCCCAAGCGCCACGCCCGCGCGGACTGTGCAGACCCGCTCCCAGCAGAGAGAGAAGAACGCTCGGTGGCCGGATTCCTGGAAGGCATCCTCCCCGGAAGCCCTGTCAACGGGCTCGTGAAAGATGCGGGGCAGATCCATAACGCAAACACCCTCTGACGAAGGAAGTGCCGCAGGGCAGGGCAGGCAGAGGGCGGGAGAGATCGCGCCTGCTGGACACACACTCGCCCGCGCAGGCGCACAGCGCCGCCCCGCAGCCTGCCTGGGACCCGGCCCGCGGAGCAGTCAGCTCTTGTTCTGCTGCGTCAGCTGGGCCGCATTCCTCGGGGAGAACGCAGATGGGGCAGGGGCTGTAGAAGGGGAGACAGGAGGGGCACCGAGCTTGCACCAGGGCTCCTCCAGCCGTCCCCCCATTCTGCACAGGCTCAGGACCCTTCCGAGAGCAGATGAGTACGCCGGGGGCTGCCAGGTGCATTGCAGGCCCACAGGTGCGCCCCTGTATTTGCACCTGTGTTGGTTTACTACCGGGACAACACTCCCAAGCTTAGAGTTTCAGGAAGCCCAGGAATCTGCGACTAGACGTCAAGGTCAGCACATGCAGACTTACCGCACGGCTTACTGTCCAAGCACTGGATCAGAAAGTATTTCTGAGCCCTGGCTGGCGTAGCTCAGTGGATTGAGCGCGGGCCTGCGAACCACAGGATCGCGGTTCGGTTCCCAGTCAGGGCACATGCCTGGGTTGCAGGCCGGTTCCTTGCAGGCTAACTACCAGCAGGGGATGCACAAAAAGCAATCATGCATTGATATTTCTCTCTCCCTCTCTCCTTCCCTTCCCCTCTAAAAATAAATAAATAAAATCTTTGGAAAAAAAGGGGGGCAGGGGGGTATTCCAAATGAGTTATGATGCCACTTCCTCCACAGTAAGTTCACGCCTGACACTTATTAACAGAAAGGCTTAGAGCTTTTTGAGAAATGCTACAGAAAAAGAAACTATATTCAAGAAACCGACAAACTTAGGTAACACAGGGGTGTCCGATCCGCTGCGATACAGCCGCGGAGGGAGCGCGGTCCCCGTATTGAACAGACGCAGGTAAAGCGCAGGTACGCACTCGCGGGGGGCCTGGCAGGAGGGCAGCATCCCAGGCTCCCCCCACACGGGGACCTGGATGTCAAAATCTGCGTTTCCATAGGAAAAACCAGCTGCCGTTGGAGGCATCTGGTGACACTCAGCGTGGAGCCTGAGCGAGTGCCCAGTGCTGTCTGCACGGAGCAGGCTGCTTTTACCAAAGAAGAGTCCACTTTTCCTTCCTTTATAGACCGATGTCAGTCACAATAACCAGTGGCCGCCTGGCCACACCCGGGAAGAGGGAGAGAAGTCCTTCTTTTGAAAGGTCTCTTGGAGAAAGAAGACTTTGCCCAGTGTCCTGAAACTACGGGACATTTGAAGCTGAGGAACAGGGAGCTGTGGAAGGCACGTGTGCGGGAGGTCCCTGGGAAATGAGCCATCTTGGGAGAGGTGGGTGGTCACTCACAGCCCTCTGCACACAGGCGGGGGCGCAGGGCGGGGAAGCGCAGAGGAGGGAAGGGAGAGAGCTGGGGCCGTGGGTCATGGGTCATGGGTCATGGGGCCGCCACTGGGTCAAGTCCCAGACACAATCACTGGCCCAGGTAACGGAAACCACTCCTGCAGTTTATTCAGCAGACCCCGAGAGGGAGCGCTTCCCTGCCGTGGGGGCTGGGCTGGCCGGGGTCAGCCACCTGCGGGTCCCTCCCCAGCCCTGGACCAAACAGCTGATCTAGCCAACAGTCTCGCAAGATCACAAACCCACGGATTTTGTTGAAAGGACCCAGAGCGGCCGTGCCAAGCAGTAACCCACTTCCTAGTAAACACATCTAAAATATTCTCTTTAGTGAGAAAAAGGCCCTCGTGCATCTGTTCTATTATTCATGGCTTTCCCGGGGGCTGGCCCGGGACTCCTGATGTCTCTAAGAGTTTCTCCTCTGTTCGTTTGTTCCCAGGGTTTGTTCTCTGACACAACTCACTTCGAGGACGGGAGCCCTCTCCTCAGCACCTCGCTGGCAAATCAAAGGCCCGTGCGCCCTGCTTTAAAAATAAAACGCATTGACAGCAAGAATCGGAAAGCAGCCTGGAGCCTCATAAATAATGTTCCGAGTCAAGCGCTTGTCTTCCGGCACGTGTTTCGGCAGCAGCTCCGGTCGATCGGGCCCTTTCCGAGACAAGCCTTCCCCGCGACTCCCTGGTGGGGCGGTAGCCGTGGTCCCACTGAGCGCTCAGTCACCCCAGGTTCGGTAAGAGGAACCAGCCCTGACCACAGCCTCCAGGACACCAGTGACAAAGTGCTTCAGCCACCTACAGATGGCAGGGTGGGGTGCCACCGTGCAAGGCACAGACAAAACCCAGAGAGGGGCTGCGTGTGCCCTCTCATCTACAGCACCTATGGCCGTGTGAATAAAAATGCCATGACCCATTACGGGGTTTAGGCCCGCACCAGGCCTGTGCCGACACATAACAAGTAGCACTGGCAAGGTGGGTGGTAAGTGGATATTTTTTTACAGTTGCAAAGTTTTCACATTTGCATGAAATGATACAGTAATGACTCCAGACAGTGACAAGGGAAAGGTATACATTGTAACCCAGAGGGCAAGTGCTAAAAGAAGGCAAAAAAAAAACAAAAAAAACCCCTATAGCTTCAAAAGACCATGGATGGCCCTGGCTGGTGTATCTCAGTGGGCCTGCGAACCAGAGGATCGCGGTTCGATTCCCAGTCAGGGCACATGCCTGGGTTGCAGGCCAGTTCCCAGCAGGGGACTCACGAGAGGCAACCATACATCGATATTTCTCTCCTTCTCTCCTTCCCTTCCCCTCTAGAGATAAATAAAATATTTTTAAAAAAAGACCATGGATGAATGAAATGGGAGTTCGAAAAATCCAGCAACTCCAGAGACAGGAAAGGAAGAAGACAGAAAGACAAACAGGAGAAAAACAGCAAAATTGTATCAGTGATTACAATTAGTATAGAGGATTACACTGCCGAGAAGAAGGGGCAGAGTGGATTTCAAAGCGCAAGACCCAGTGATTATTCAACAGGAGGCGCTCTTTAAACACAAGAACACAGAGAAAACGCAAACAGCCGCGTGGAAAGCCCGGGCGCGGGGTGAGGAGGCGGGAACGGCAGCAGGTACAGCAGATCAAAGACCCCTGAAGACCAGGAATGTCACCAGAAACAAAGAGGCACATTTCGGGATAATCAAGAGCATCCGTGTCTCCCCAAAGTGGAACAGTAATGAATGTGTACGCGCCTAATAACAGACCTTCAAAATACACACGGCAACAGGGGGCACAGCCAAAGGGGACAGCTGCTTCGGCACGCACGCGAGCACCGTGCCACGCAGCTCGGGGCTCCCCGTCCGCAGCCGGCCACGCCTTCGGCAGTGGATTGCCCACAGGTCCAGAGAAACCTCACAGGTGGGTTAGTGACGGTGACTTTGGTTGGGCAAGGTTTTACTGTTTTTGGCTGCTGAATGGGTCATGCCAGTGAGTAGGCACCAACCCCAGGCAGGACAATAGGTCCCTCTGGTGACGGTTCGGTGTCCCTCAGAGGAGAGGTCATCTGCTTCTTTGGTGGGTGGGGTCAGAGGGCATCCGCAGGCCCAGACTCCTAACAGCCACTTCCCCATTGGGTGAGCGGCCCTCAGCCCGAAGGGGAGCACAGGCCCACACTCCCCTGTTTCCTCGACTCTGAGCACAGTGTCCCCTCTGCCGGCTGAAGCTACCTCTGCGCGTCCAGCACAGTGGACACGGCGACACTCCCTGAGGATTTGTGCTGTGGAATGGACTGGGGTGGCTTTGGTTAATAAGATTACAGAGCTCTCAGGTGGGCAGCTCCGTGAAACACCATCCATTTGTTGTGCTAAAGGTTCTCCGCCCAAGTTCCCAGAAGGTTTGTGAGTGAAAACAATGGAGGAAGGGAGGGCGAGCAGTGGCCTGAGGCTCAGCCGACCCACGGAGCCTCTGCTCCCACGCCCATTCTGTGCAAATCTCCTAACTCAGGACCCGAAGTCTCCGCCTGCGGACGCCTCTCTCACAGGTGTTCCTGAAGACGGGACTGGGGGGGCAGGACAGCTGCTTCCATCTTGCAGGACAACCAAGGAAAACAGGGCTGTGAGGTGCCCTGTCTTCACCCAGCCTACACCCTGCCTGCTAGAAATGCCACCCCTGATGGCGAGTGGGCCCACTGCCTCCCCTCCTCCCCGCACGCTCCCGCAACACTGGCCCTGGTGAAACCTGGCCCCTGGGGGACACGGGCATCCCTGGCTGAGGTGGAAAGCTGCCTTCCCCCAGGGCCTCGGCCCATGCCTCTGTAGGGCGTCCTGGGGCGGCTCTCCAACAATAGACACTTATTGTCTCAATGGAGTCTGCAGTCCACCGGCCGGGAGGTCAGCTCCACGCCCCATCTGAGGGAAGAGCCCCCCACCTCTCCCACTCTCCGCTGGCTCCTGGCCGTCCCTGACACCCTCCGCTTGTAGACACCCCTCCACTTCTCCTAGAGGGGCACAAGTCACACTGAATGAGGGGCCAGTTCTAACCCACTGGGACCTCACCCTGTCTCAGCACACCTGCAAAGACCCCATGTCCAAACAACACTGGATTCTGAGGTTCCAGAATGTCATGGACCTGGGGTGGGGGGGGACACCGTCCGACGTAGGGCGCCCTGTTTGCCATGGCCATCTACCAGCCTCCGAGTCCTGTCTGCACTCCCTGGGGACGCGGGCGCCCGACACACAGCCACCTCCACACCCCGAACCTGCCCTCGGCCAGAGCAGACTGTCCAACCCAGACATGACTCACCGCAGCCCGGCCCCTGGGCCCCTGCCCCCCACAGGCCTGGTGATGCTCCACGCCCCTTCTGCCGCCCAATCCCAGGGCCACTTCATGGACTTTGTCACAGGCAGGTGCTCTCGCCACACACCGTGTGCTCATGAGTCGCTCGTATGACCTGGGTCTCTTCTCCGCCCCGTCAGGTACCCAGTGACAAGCTTGTAGATGCCAGGTTCGGTCAGCAGGCAGAACAAGCTGCCACCGCAAGGGACACCATGCCGTCTGTACCCACAGGGGTGCCGGGGGTCCTCTCTGCGCTGCATCCTCCTCACCCCTGCGTGTCCTCGTCCCACCAACCATGGGCCCCATTCTCCTTCCTGTCCCTCTGGAAAACTGGCTCTCAGGCCCCCCAACGTGGACCTTCCCTGCCCAGGGCTCAGCACCGAGCGAGGCCACCCCCCGTGGAGCCACATCACCCACGGCCACGAGGTCCTCAGCACCGAGACACAAACTGTGGCCATTTCCCCTCAGCTTCGCCACAGCCACACCTTCCCCTCCAGCAAAACTCCCCGAGGGAGCCCACGGCCTGCCCGCCTGTCCTGGACGGGGGCAGCGGCCTGGGCCTCAGACCCCTGCCCTGAACCATCCTTTCTCCGTCTCCCTCCTGGAATCTCCCCTCAACACTTAACTTGGGCCCGCTCCTTCCATTTTAAGAACAAAAATGCCGTCCACGTCACATTTGCCCCTCAGTTTCCGATTTCTGTCCCCTCTTGGTCTCTGTGTCCTGTAGGCTGCAAAAGCCCAGCTGATTCCCGTCTGCCGGGCCCCACGGCCCACGTCACCTCGGCCCTCGGCTGCCAACTCTCCCTTGGGGACACACGTCTCTGGGTGCCGAGACCTGTCCCTTTTCCCTCTTCCTTGGACGTTCTGTCGGGTGCCCTTCCCTCCAGCGTGTCAGAGGCTCACGGGTCAGTCTCCCCTGGACCTGGCCATTGTCCAGTGGCCCTGGTGACCACTTGCTGTGGTCTGTGTCCCTGAACTACAGAGCCACCCAGAACACAACACAATCTCACACAGCAAGGGGCTTGTGTCTCGGCTAATCATCGCTCTCCTACACGCCTTCCAGGGACAGATATGGAAAGGACCACGTGACCCAGTGGGGCCTGCAGCCCCGGGTTCTGATGCGCACCCACTGCCGGCTTCGGGCAGACTGAGAACTCTGCAGCCCCGGGACAGCAGCGGAGTGAGGGCTTCGGGGCAAACACAGACCTGCTGGAAACAAGAGGCAGAAGAGTGATAAAGACATCTCTCTCTTTTTTTTTTCCCCTGAAGGGACCTGTTCTTTTTTCTTTCTATTTTCTTTTCTCTTACGGTTTTATTTATTTTAGGTTTTATTTATTTTTAGACAAAGGGGAAGAGAGGGAGAGAAACATCAATGTGTGGTTGCCTCTTGTGCGCCCCCTACTGGGGACCTAGCCTGCAACCCAGGCATGTGCCCTGACTGGGAATCAAACTAGCGACCTCTGGTTCACAGGGCAGCACTCAATCCACTGAGCCAAGCCAGCCAGGGCTGAAAGGACTGTTCTTACAAGACCTGGTGGGTGCCCCTCCACAGCCGTCCAGAAGGCAGCCCCTACGATCAGGCCACTGGATGTGTTTCTGTGAGCTGCCGGGGCCGGCTTGACGAGGCACAGCCTCAAATTTGCTTTTCCTTCTTCGCCTCCACCTCTGATAGGGGTCTTAAGAGTTGGAAAATTTTAGCTTGTGTACCAGCTAATAAGCTTAGTAATCAAGGCAGGTAAAGGCTTTTGTTCCAGGAACTGAAGGTCTGACCCACCCTGACTCCAGGAGACCACCAGCAGCTCCACCTTGGTTCCTCAGGAGGACAGCAGGCGACTCCAGATGGTCTCTGAGCCACTGGGCCCCGGGGGCAGATGACCGCCGCCTGGGGCGCCGTTCAAGACCACCTCCCAGGAGAGAATGCTGAAGTTGTTCTTTTTTCAATCCAATTAACTTTTCCCTGAATTCCAAACCCCCGACTTACACCTTATTCTCCTTTTAAAAAGGGCCATTTTAAAATGGAATTTAAGACGGTCTGTTACGGTAGGAGCCCGCCACCTGCTCGGATGGCCTGCTGTCTGAGTAGAGGGCCCGTACAGAAGCGATCACTGTTATTGTTTATCGGGTTTGGTCGAGACAGGCAGCCCAGACTCCCGTGTCTTTTCCCGTGTCACCTTTACTCTCGTGGGGTGACAGCAATAAGTGAGGGAGTTCAGCCACGGCCCGAGGTACAGGAGCAGCAATGACCTAACCCCTCCACACCCCGGAATGAGAGCAATAAACGGTATCAGGTGTTAGTGTAGATTCGGGCAAGTCCAAGCTTCCGCTGGTGGGAATGTAGATGGGGCGGCTGCTAGGACGACAGCCAGCTGTCCGCAGAAGGTGGAGGACTAACTGGTGCGACCCAGAGGGTCGAGGGTCGTCCCACACACCAAAAGGTCACCCGTTTCATTCCCCGTCAGGGCACAGGCCTGGGTTGCGGGCCAGGTCCCTGGCCGGGGGCGTGCGAGAGACACCCATCCATGTTTCTCCCTCACACGGATGTTTTTCCCTCCCTTTCTCCCTTCCCCCAAAATAAATAAATTGAATTTAAAAAAAAAGATTAAGGACTGAGCCACCCCATTGGCCATCGAGTCCTCTCTTCGCAGCTCACCCAGAGAAGCGAAAACCTATGTCCACGCAGCGTGGACTCACCCACGAGGGTTCCAAGGCATTATCCATCACAGACAAACAGCGAAACCAAGACACTGAGCCAGGGGGAAGGGAAAACAAAGCGTGGCATTTCCTTGTCGTGAGACGCTATTCATCCAGAAAAGGCAGTGAACGCTGACCCGGGCTGCAACGTGAATGAACTTTGAAACAGTCCGATAAATGAAAGGAGAAAGACACAAAGCCCACGGATTATGTATGGGGTGCGGCTCCTATGAAATTCCATCTGGAGATAGGGATTAGTGTTGCTTGGTACTGGGGCCTGGAGGCTGGGCGGGGCCGGATGGGGGGATGAGAGCGGAGGTCTAGGAAGTTTCTCTGGGCGAGTTGATGAAACTGTTCTGAAATTGACTGGGATGGTGGCAGCACAACTCTGAGCGCTACACTTTCCCTGGGTGACTTGCAAGGTTTGTGGATTGTATCTCCACAAAACTGTTACAAAGTGATGAGGATGAGACATCCACACTGACTAGGACAGCGGAGATCCAGTCCCCCTCATGTGAGGTGTGACCCCATTCGTGTTTCTTTTTTTTTATAGATTTTATTTATTTATCTTTGGAGGGGCAGGGAAGGAGAGAGGGAGAGAAGTATCAATGTATGGTTGCCTCTCATGCGGCCCCTGCAGGGAACTGCATCCCCTGCTGGGGACTGGCCTGCAACCCAGGCATGTGCCCTGACTGGGAACCGAACCGCGATCCTCTGGTTCGCAGGCCCGCGCTCAATCCACTGAGCTACACCAGCCGGGGCCCATTTGTGTTTCTTAAACCACAGCCACACTTGTGCTGTTTCTTAAACCAGCTGGGCATACACACCCCAGATGTTACAGAGAGTAGTGGTAGGGTTATGGATGTTCGAATTTTTAAAAAATTTATTGACTTTCTAGAGAGAGAGGGAAAGGGAGAGAAACATCAGTTTCTGGTGAGTTTGTTGTACTCATTCATGCATTCATTGGTTGAGTCTTGCGTGTGCCCTGACCGGGGATTGAACCTGCAACCTTGGTGTATTGGGATGACAATCTAACCAGTTTAGCGACTCTGCCAGGGCTGGATAATGGATTGTCTAAAATACAATTCCCCCATTTCCTGAATCCTTTACAACCAGCAAGTGATGTTCTAACTAAAAACAATATGCTCAGTCATCTACCCTGTTTTTACAGATACTTTGAGTAAACGATGATTAATGTTTTCATAAAAGAGTAGCCGGGCCCTGGCTGGTGTAGCTCAGTGGATTGAGCGCGGGCCTGCGAACCAGATGATCGCGGTTCGATTCCCAGTGAGGGCACATGCCTGGGTTGCAGGCCAGTTCCCAGCAGGGGACTCATGGGAGGCAACCATACATTGATGTTCTCTTCCTCTCTCCTTCCCTTCCCCTCTAAAGATAAATAAATAAAATATAAAAAAAAAAAAGAGTAGCCGGGACGCAGACCAAGGTCAGTAGATTCCTCACCACAGCAGGTCTCCAAGTCCTTAGGCTTCCCCACCCCCCACCAGGACCCAAGATTCTCCTTTGCCCGAAGGACCCACAGGTACTTTTTGCTTTGGTTAGTGATCCGGGAGAAGGTACGGCGGCATCCCGTCAGCTGGGAACCCACGGCAGACATCCCTTGAGGCCCTCGTGTAAGCATGCATCTACATGGATGAGTATGAAGTAGTGCCCTGGCCCGGCAGCCCAGGGGCTTGGAGTGTCATCCCGTGCACCCAAAGTTGGGGGGTTTGATTCCTGGTCAGGGCACGTACCTAGGTTACAGGTTCGATTCATCCTCGGTTGGAGTGCGTATGGGAGGCAACCAATGGATGTTTCTCTTTCTCCCTCTCTCTCTACCCCCTTCTCTCTCTCTAAAGTCAATAATAATAGGCCCTGGCTGGTGTAGCTCGGTGGATTGAGTGAGGGCTGTAAACCAAAGGGTCACCAGTTCGGTTCCCAGTCAAGGCACACGCGTGGGTTGCAGGGCAGGTCTCCAGTGGGGGCCACGTGAGAAGCAACCACACATTGATGTTTCTCTCCCTCTCTTTCCCCTCCCTTCCCTTCTGTCTAAAAATAAATATTAAAAAATAAAATCTTTAAAGTCAATAATAATAATAATAATAATAATAAAAGTGTGGAGTAAAAGAACTAAATGGTACCCTCATGAATACATCCACCAAATACTGAACCCGGAGGAACCGGTGGGGCTGGGAGAACAGACCCCAGTGTGACTCAGCAGTGAGCCTGCACTTGGAAGAGAAACTACGCCCACAACAGCGCCCCGGGAAGTAGAGGTCAAAGCCTCAAAGTATTTGAACACGCTTTCTTTTTTTTTTTTTTTTTTTAAAGATTTTATTTATTTATCTTTAGAGGGGAAAGGAGAGAGGGAGAGAAACATCAATGTATGGTTGCCTTTGGTGTGTCCCCTGCTGGGAGTTGGCCTGCAGGGAACTGGCCTGCAACCCAGGCATGTGCCCTGACTGGGAACCGAACCGAGATCCTCTGGTTCACAGGCCTGTGCTCAATCCACTGAGCTACACCAGCCAGGGCTGAACACGCTTTCTGATCCGAAGGCTACAATTTCCAAAACAGTACATTCAAGTTTCTCCACTGTCATCCCCCCAGACCAACTTCATTCACCGGACCAGACTGCACAGGGCGAACCACAGGCCTGGGGATGGGGGGTGGGGGGTGGGGAGTGGGGGCGGGCAGTCCGGTGACTCTAAGACTGAGGCCAGCTGACAGCCCACAGGTGCCCCTCCCAGTTCCCACGGGTCCACAGGGCCTCCCCCTGGCTCGCAAAGTCCCGAGCAGGTGCCACAGGGACGGGAGTCAGAGAGGCCGGAGAACATGCACAGACCCTAACACCCCAACTGGCTAATGGACCCCATAGAGCCTTCCAACCAGGGAGCCAGGTCACTCAGATCTGTCAAAGGTCTTCCCCAGATACACACCTGGGCAGAGGAGTGTTAGGACTGGAGGCAGTGTGGGGCTGGTCTGCGCGGCTGGGCGGGGCAGCAGGAGAGGAAACACAGGCGCTCCGCCTTAGGTGATGGGAGACAGGGGCTCAGGTCTCTGGGCGGCCGAGAGCCCCTGGACACAGCGAGCGGCTCGGGGGCTGAGCAAGGAGCTCCCACCTCTGCTCACCGGGCCCCACGTGCCTGAGTCAACCTGTCCGGGCTGAAGGGAAGCTTGCTGTGTTTGCTGGTGTCTCCTAATTGGATCCACGACCTGCCTTCATCTCAGGGTCAGGGCTGTGAGGTACATAGCACTCTGTGAGGTTCACAGCTTGACTTGTATCAGTGCTCCTCAACCCTCGGGGGCAGGGAGGGGCGGCGGGGGTGGGGGGCTGGCGAGTCCCGGCAGAGGCTTCTGGGGGTTGAAAAAACAAATGACTCTCGGCTACAAGGCACAAGGCGTTCCTTTGTCTGGACCTGCCATTGTTCATCCAACTAGTTTCCCATCAGTTCACAGGTGGGCAGGTGTTACCAAGTTCCCCTGTGACAGTTGGATGAAGACAGTAGATAGAGAGACAGACAGACACGCAAGGACCTCTCTATACGCCTTCAGGCACTTCTGCAAAGTGGAACAGAGATGGTGACCAAGACATAGACTGCAATGTTTCTTAATGCTCGGAACCCTTGGGAACAGAGGGCGTCGTGGGGACCAGGACTTGGAGAGGAACTGAGAGGGAGAAGCCTGATTCTGCCTGAGGCCCCGGGCGCAGGTTCGGGCAGAAGCTCTCCATCCCAGCCACTCCCACAGTCTGGCCCATGCTCCAGGCGTGAAAACAAGCCTCACAATCAGACGCCCCGTGCCTTGCTCACACACAAGGCTTCGGGAGCAATTTTCAGTTACCGAGCACAGCGCCGACACCGAAGTAGAAAGATCACTCCGGGTTCACGCCGGCTTTGTGATCTGGGTGTCAGAGAAACACACACACTGTGCCAACCAGCCGACGGTGTCCCGCCTGGGAGTTGGAGGTGGCAGGAGAGAGAAACCGGGACTGACCCTGGGCGACAGTGACAAGGTACTGGTTGGCAAGTGTCTTTACACAGTGCTCTTCAAGTTTCCTCCGCTGCCTTACAGTCAGGAGTGCGGACACAGCTGGGTGAAGTGTCCTGTTTGATCGTTACAGATGAACGCTGTGCCCCAAACAAACGAACTTTGATACATCAGAAAGACATTTGGGTTGTTGTTTTTAAGTTTGCATCCTTACCTGAGATTATATTTATTGATTTTTAGAGAGAAAAGAAGGGGGCGGGGGGAGACAGAGAAAGAAACATGAGAAACATCCATTGGTTGTCTCTCATACGCCCCCTAACCGGGGATTGAACCTGCATGCTGAGTTTGTGCCTTGCTCTGGAATCCAACCGGTGACCTTCCGGTCTATGGGACGAGGCTGCAACCAACTGAGTTACCTGGCCAGGGCTTGTTCTTTTGTTTGCTTGTTTTGTTTCACCCTTAGCCACAGACCTGGGTGCTTAAGATGCCACACACACCGTGTTTCACGCTGCCCGAGCTGCTGGCTGTCTGGCTGGGCTGAGGCGCCCCTCTACCTCTGCTTATCCTCTGCACATAAGATCAAAACGCTTTAAAATTTTATTTATTTATTTATTTATTTATTTATTTATTAGAGGAAAAGGGAGAAAGACGGGGAAAGAAACATCAATGTGTGGTTGCCTCTTGTGGGCCTCATGATGGGGGCCTGGCCCCACACGCAACCCAGGCATATGCCCTGACTGGGAATCAAACTAGCGCCCTTTGACTCGAAGGCCAGGGGTCCATCGGCTGAGCCACAGCAGCCAGGGAGAGGCCAAAAACTCTTCACTGTTAAAACATCTTAAATAACATGATCTCGCCGAACAAGAGATGGGTTCCAGACAGGCACGGGCCTGCCCCCCTATGTGGATGGTGTGACCCACGCGGCAAACAAGGTTCAAAGACGTAGCCCATCAACAAGACCAAGCAGCGTTTCACTCTTCCCTGAGTGGTGTCCTTGGTGTGCGTTCCGAACACGAGGCCAGGCACGTGGGAAGTGGAAGAAATCGCTGTGTGAGTGGCACGCTTCTCATCGACATTTTCATAAAGGACTCGACATCACCCACTCTGGTCAGCCACTCTGGTCGCCCGCGAACGGAAAGCACCACCCTGAACACACTCCCTTTCCAGGAGCAGGTGCGGTGGCCATCAGGAGCCGCAGGGCGTGACGAAGAATCCAGGTCGAAGCACCAGCAGCTGACCCAGCATGTGCATTGACCACTTGTTAACGACAGGGTGGAGGGCACAAGGTCGAACCATGGGCCAAATGTGGGTCACGGTCACGCTCTAGATTCCAGGGGCTGAACCCTGGAGACCCGCGGCGGCGTGTTTCTCCTCCAAGAGGTTCCCGCCCGCCCTGGAACCCGCGTGGCACCGCCTCCCACCGCGGGCGAGGGATGCAGCTGCACCGGGGCCGGGAGAGGGAGGTCCGGGGCGCTCGCGCTCCGCCAGCCCCTCGGTGCCCCGCGCCGCGTCTGTCGGTGCCCCGCGCCGCGTCTGTCGGTGCCCCCCCCCAGCCCGGCGCGGCCCCCCAGCCCGCGCGCCCGCTCGCGTCCGTCCGCGCTCCCGAGCCAGCTGGCCGGGGGTGGCGTGTGCCTACGTCATATGGGCCGCCCGCCTCCGATTGGCCGCGTCCCCCTCACCAGACCGCGAGCGCTCGGGCGCGCGGGCGGGGCGGGGCGCGCGGAGGCCACGCCCCCAGACACGCGAGCGGGGCGGTGGGCCGCTCTCGGGTCACGTGAGCCAGGGCGCCTCTGCTTTCCTTATAAGCCTCGCGCCGCGCGCCGGGCGCCGCGGGCCCAACTCCTGGAGGTCCGGCCTGGGATCTTTCCGTGTCGCCTCCTCCGACACCTCCCCGGTCCGCGAGCCCGCTGGCGGGCGCCCCTCTGCCAGGTAGGCGGGGCGCGGCGGGGTCCTGGGAATGGGACCCCCGGCCTCTCTCCGGTCTGCGACCCCGACCCCAGCCGGGGCAGGGGCTGCACCCCTGACCCCCGGGGGCCGAGCCACTGGTCCCCTCCTCCCGCGGGGACACCAGTACCCTGTGCTGGGCGGTCTGCGAAAGCGCGGGGTCTGGGAAACTTTGGGGCCGGGCGGGGCGTGCACGGGATGCGTTCGGGCGGGAACGGAGCCGACTGTGCAGCCCGCGCCTGCGCCCCCACCCTCCGTCGTGCGCCCCGCGCCCCGCGAGGGACAGTTTTCCTAGATGTGACCGCGGGAATCGAGAGCCCAGCCTCCCGGGCGGGCCTCGCTGCCCCTGCCCTGCTCCTTGGAAATGGACTTGGTCGCGACCCGCCTTCCCGATCTTCTCTCGCCCTCCAGGACAGCCCGTCGCACTCCGGTGACTGATGCCCAGGCTGGACGACCACTTCTGGAGTTGTCCCTGTGTTCGCGGCGCCAGGCACCGAAGTTACTCGACAGCCCGCGCCCGCACGCTGGCGGCCAAAGTCGGGGGCATGGTCACCTCCTCCTTATCCGGCTCCGCGCTGCGGCCAGCCGACGGGGTCCAGGACCCAGAGCCGGCTCGCGCGCCTGGGAGCCCTGGCGCGGGGGCCCAGACTACCCTCTGGCATCCCCACCTGCTGCAGAGGGGCCTGGTGCTCTTCTCGGTTGGGGTGGTCCTCGCCCTGGTGCTCAACCTGCTGCAGGTGCAGAGGAATGTGACCCTGTTCCCCGATGAGGTGATCGCCACCGCCTTCTCCTCGGCCTGGTGGGTGCCTCCCTGCTGTGGGACCGCGGCGGGTGAGTAGGAGTTTCAGACATTTGAAGAAAAGAAAAAGTGTTTGGTGCACAGCGTTTTTACAGACTCTGGGAACGCGGGCTTGAAAAGGGAGCCGTGCAGGGGGACAAGCGGGCCTTTCCGGGGCTGGCGTTCGGGGGGAGGGTGGGGGCCTGCACCCCGGGCGCCCGCCGCAGGGTGGTGATGGAGACCAGGTCTGGGACGTGCACCGCCCGGGCACCGGGGCCTGGCAGCCGGGTCCCGATCGCGGTTCTCGCGGTTTGGGACGCGGGCTGACACGCGGTTCACTGCTGTGATTGGTCGCCCGAGAACTGGTGAGCGCAGGCCCCAGGCCGCCATTGGCTGCCGCGGCCACCACGCTACGGGCTGGGGGACTGAAAACAAACTGTCACGTGGGCGGAGGCGGAGTCTGAGAGTGGCCTCCTCGCCTCCTTCAGGGGCCAGTGAGGGCAGGGCCGGGCTCTGCCCGGGACCTAGGGAGGGTGACCCTGCGTCCAGAGGGTGGGTACCTGGCCGGGCACCTGTGCTGGAAACAACACAGGCTCAGTCTAAACTGTCGATGGGCTGCAGCCTCTGATTTCTACTAGCTGCTTTGATGGGGAGGCTGAGTCGCCCCCTATCTGGGCCACATGGTACTTCTGAGAAGTCACAGGGCCTGGCTGGCAGCTGTTTCCCATGGCCTCAACTCCGCCACGTGGAAACACAGAGGAGCAGGCTGGCCCTGTCCCGGGCTCCCACACACTACGGGGAGGGCACCAAGGAGGTGGCTGGCTCTGCTGCACGCTCTGGCTGGCCCTGGCTGGCACCTCCGGCTGCCTCCCTCTGTGCCACTCGCTTTGATGCCTCCTTATGGGGTGCTTGGTTCCGCTCCACTTACAGTGGTGGACACCCAGCCCCGGGGTCAGCAGCCAGGTCCAGAGTGGTGTCCTTAGCTGCACGATGTCTCCCTGCAGTCTGGGGTGTCCCTGCCCCGCGGGGATGGATCACACACTCCCTGAGGACAGTGGGAAGGCAGGAGGCTTGGAGTGGACCTGGGTGGGGGGCGAGGGTCACCGTAGTTTCTGAGCAGGGGTCTGATGTTTTCATCTTGGTCCTCAAAGGTAGGGTCCTGCTTTGTTTTTGGACCCTTTAAATACACAACTGGGCTGGTAGAAATTCTGTGTGAGGAATAAATCTCAGTAGGTGCGAATTCTTCTGTCCACACATATCTGGCGCGATAGTTTCATTCTTTGAATCAAAAACTTGATTTTAAAAGGTTTATTAGTTTGGGCTTTCTTTGTCAGGAAATGCCAGGAATACTTGAAACGGTTCCTCATACCTTTTTTTTTTTGTCTCAGCCAAGGGCATGGGGAAAACATCCCGCAGCACATTTCCCCTCCCTTGGCCTTTGACTTTGAAAGGTGAGGTTAAGTTGCAGTGCAGTGAGTCACAGAGTTTCGGTTCTGTTCTTCAAAGCTCCAAGCAAAACTTGTTAAAATTGAGCACGAAATTGAAACTGAAAGTCTTTCGTTAGAGTGTTTGGCTTGAACTATGGTTCTTGGCTCTCTGTCCAAAACCTAAAATAGTTTCCCGTCTTCCCCCCGGGACGCACGGCGGAGCCTCTGCCTGGCTCTCACATCCCTGTGTGGGGTCCGCAGGTTGTATCCCCACCAGTCACCAGGCCCCTCACACCTTCCGCGGGCTCCTCTCCTGGAATGCCACGCCTTCTCCCACCTAAATTCTCTCCTGCTCTCATGCCGTGCAGCTGGGTCTGTGAAGGCTTCCTCCCTGTCAGACCCCGGCCAGCTCCTCCTCGTCTGGCTCTTTGGTACCTGACATATCCCCCATTTGACACGGGAGTGGGCTCATCAGCTGGGAACGGTGACCCGGTTCTCTGCCTGGACCGCACACTTCCGCAGTGCGGGGCTTGGGCCCTGGGGACAGGAGCCTGCTTGGCTGGTGGCCGTGCTGGGCAGGGGGTGTCTCCTAGAGTTAGTACTCCACCCTCCCCAGCAAGTACGGTGCCGCCCCCTGGGCGTGCAAGCAGCACCAACGTGCCGGCTGGGAGGACGTCAGAACCGGCGATGGGCCTCATGTCTCAAATGCTCATGGGAGCGCCCCTGTTTGTGGTAGGACGGAAGTCTCGTGAGGGATGTGGAGAGAAAGCTGCCTCTGCAAGCTGTTCGGTGGTCTGCACTCCTGGCCCCTGCGGCTGAGCCGGAGAACAGTGGGTTTGCTTTCAACTCCTCGAAACGGACTTTCGTGTGTGTGTGTGTGTGTGTGTGTGTGTGTGTGTGTGTGTGTACCCCAGGAGCTCAGCAATACAAAACGAGTCAGAATTTCAGTGTTGTGTTAGAGCAGGCATGTCTAAGACAGGGCCTGTTCACATCACATGTTAAGTGCCACGTGGAAAGCATGCTGTCCCGTGCCCAGCTGCTGTCCGTCATCACGTCGCTCGGAGCGTGCTGACTGTTCTCTCTCCTCTGACAGCTGTGGTCGGCCTCCTGTACCCCTGCATCGACAGCCACCTGGGCGAGCCCCACAAGTTCAAGCGGGAGTGGGCCAGCGTGATGCGCTGTGTGGCGGTGTTCGTGGGCATCAACCACGCCAGCGCTGTATCCTTCCGTGGGCACACAGAGTGTGGTCCTGGGTCACGGGTGGAAGCGCGGCGTTACTTTGAATGAGGGTGTGTTGCCTGGTGGGTGGGCGGGACATTGCTCTTCCATTTACCTCCAAGCCTGTTGCTTAGTTTCTTTGCAGCAGGAGCTTCGGAAGGGGACGGTCCCCAGCCCTTCGGTTTATCCCCGGAGACGGGGACATGCCGCCCGAGCCCGAGGGGGCTGTTTTCCCTCTTCCGTCAGGCAGTATCTCGCTTCCTCGGAGCCTGTTGTATAAATCCCCGTTTTGACCTGACGGCCTTGCATGGTGAGGCCCTGGTTCCCGAGGCCCAGTGACAAGCAGTGCCGAGGCCGCTCTTCCTCGGGGTTCTCCCTGGAGGCTGGCTCTGACCACGCCGGTCCCCATGCTGCTCCGAGGTCAGGGTCCTTAGCACCAGGCCCCTGAGCTCCAGCGACCCCAGGTGGGACGCATCGCACGGAACAGAAGTGCATTATTAGGAAGAAGGGCCGAGTGTCCCGGGTCCAAGTAGGCCGACCCCACGGCCCCTCGCACAAGCAGATCATATTTTCAAACGCTGGAGAAAGATAATCTCAGAGTTGCCAGTTCTTGCACCTGCTATGCCCCAGCCTTAACGATGAGGAGGTCACGAAAGGACGCAGCAAGCCACCTCGCCTCCACTCCGTCCCTGTCCCCGAGCTGACAAGCTGCACTATGGTGGAAGCCAGCCAGTGCCCACACGGATTTGGGGGCGGCATCCAGCGCCCCCTGAGGAGAGGGCCCCCAAGAACAGGATGTAGATGACTTACAGCAACGCAGGTTGTTCGGTGGTTGACCTGCTGACCACATTTTATATGTGGCTGTCAGAACTTGGCTCGTTGAGTTGAGTTTTTACCCAGGGACCCCAGAGAAGCTTCTGGATCGCAGGGCCCTTGTATCTGACCATCCCTGCTGCTCTCTGGCCGCGCTTCTGGGTGGAGGTTCATGTGCACGAGAGGAAAAGCCATGTAGTCTCTGGGGTTCTCTGTGTTTTCACCTTTTTCAAAATCGCTAGACTTTTCCTTAACTTTGCCTCATCAGAAGTTGGATTTTGCCAATAACGTCCAGCTCTCCCTGACGTTAGCGGCCCTGTCCTTGGGCCTGTGGTGGACGTTTGATCGTTCGAGAAGCGGCCTCGGGCTGGGGATCACCATCGCCTTCCTCGCCACGCTGATCACGCAGCTGCTGGTGTACAACGGCGTCTACCAGTAAGCCTCACCCGCGTGGGGAAGCCTGCCCATGGCCGCCGCCGCTGATTAAAAACACGGACTTAGCTAAGGGGCTGCGTTCAGTTTACACAGACACGCCACAGACTTGGGTGTGGGATTCTCAGAAACGTTGCCTATTGCTGATTGGCATGTCGAAGACACACCACCCACGGTGTCATGTAAAGTGGGGGTCCCTGACCCCCGGGCTGCAGACCGGTACGAGTCTGCGCCCTGTTAGGACCGGGCCGCCCAGCAGGAGGGGAAGGGCTGCAAGCGGGCGAAGCTTCGCTGCACTGCTGCCTGCATTCTGCCTCTTGTCCCCCAGCCCCCTGGATGGCGAAAAAACTGTTTTCCATGAAACTGGACCCTGGTACCAAAAAGGTTGGGGACCACTGGTGTTCAAAGGAAGCCAATCAGGAACAAGGTGGTCACGTTCCGATGTCACCACCCCTTGATGGTTCCCGGTGGGCAGGCCCCATGTGTCTCAAAGCAGGGCTCCCGCAGGGGTGGTCCCGGCCATCACGCTTCCTCTCTCCCTGCAGGTACACGTCCCCCGACTTCCTCTACATCCGCTCCTGGCTGCCCTGTATATTCTTCTCAGGGGGTGTGACCGTGGGGAACATCGGGAGACAGCTGGCCATGGTACGTGAAGTTGTCACACTCACCCCTGACCCTGGAGTCTCTCTGTGTGACAGACCTGCTTTACGGAACGCACTTTCCTTTGTGTTGACAAATGTCTTGTGGAGACCCAACAGCAGCAGCAGCTGCTGAGAAAATCCATGCCACAGAGACGGCAGGGTGGGGCCGCCCGAGGGGCCATGCAGCTCAGCTACTGTTGTCCCTGCTCACAGGACACGCTGAGCTGTGACAGTGGGTGTTTGTTGTGAGTGTCCTGCCTCCCCCTGCGGGGGCAGGCGACTTGGGGACTGGGCGGCAGAGGCGGACAGAGCCCGGGGCTGCCAACCCTGCTGGTGCCAGGTCAGGTCTGGGTCAGCATTGAGGGCAGACAGCCCATCCTTCCTAAAAGGGCAAGAAGCTGCCCACCTGCCCCACCCCTAGCCCAGGCCCAGTGCACCCTGGGAACAGTAGTTCTTGGTAGTTAAATTCTGAACACTTTATGAAAAGGAAACTCAGTGTGGGCATTTCGTCTTGAGTTGCCTTTGACTCGAGGGCGTAAATAAAATGAGCTAAAAGCAGCAGCAGCAGCTCCTAGTCTGGGAGGGACCACTGCTGTCAGATAAACCTGGGGCTTCCTCAGAAAACTTAACCTTTGCCCCTCGTCTGCTGTTTTTACGACGTTTTCTGTGCTGGCTGGTCTCCCTGCCTTCTTGTTCTCACCATTCCTCCCCCCAGTGTCTGTAAATATCCCCCAAGAGCCCTGCCTCCAGGGAAAGGCACATCCCAACTTTTTGCTTTTCTCTCCTCCTCCAGGAAGCCCTCCATCTTCCTCCACCTGAAAAGTACTTATCCTCAGGGTCATGCCATTTCCTGGGCCTCAGAGAGCCTTTTTTGGTTTCCTTGTTTTCCAAACCACAGCCTTTCTGAAATTCCAGACTCCAATTGGGAGCGAAGGGAATTACTTTTGCTGCAGATTGAGTCGGGACTGAAGAGCGAAAAGTCCCTCTATAATAAGGGCTGTCATAGAAAGAGGCAACTCCCTGGAGCCTTGACTATCCCTGCCTCACTGTTGTTTCTCGGGGCACCTCTTGTTGCGGGGGACTTCTCCCCACCCCCTGAAACTGCAGCAGGAGGTGGTCGTTCTCCCCCACCCGCCAGATCTGAACATGGCTACCACTGACGTACTATTCTCTCGCCACTTCAGGCTGGGACACAGATTGGCCCCTGGCTCCAGCCATCTGTCCCAGGCAGCGGGGGGCTTCAGAAAGAGCAAGTAACCCATCTCCTTAGACCGCGAGTTAGGATAGGTGAGCCGTAGCCCTAGCGTTCCTTCTTCAGAGAAAGGGAAAACGAACAGCTTTCTCAGCTCCTTCCATCTGTGAAGACAGGCTTGCTCTGCTCCAAATCCAAAAACTCATATAAAATCCAGGAAATTGGTTCGTGTCTCAGGAGCGGACGCACCACCCTGGCCCGGCCCCTTGCGCTCACAGGGTGGACAGGAGAAGCGGACCTGGCTCCGTGTTTTCAGGGCCTGTCTGCCGCCCCCCTCTCCATTTTCTGTCTCCATCACCTCGCCTGGGCTGGGGGACTGACTTCTGCGCTTCTCCCTGTCCAACAGGGTCCGCCTGGTGGCGGGTTGGTATGTACGCACTGAGCTCATTTCTCGCGCCCTCTTCTCTGCTTTGTAGGGTGTCCCTGAAAAGCCACACAGTGACTGAGTCTTGCGCCCGCTGCTTCTGAAGGGACAGCAAGATGTGGGACAGAACCCCGAGCTCCAGACTGCTCCGGAGACCTCGCTCCTCCACGATCTGCTTTGACGGGCCTGGCAGACACGCCGCTCCGGGGACAGCCCCGCACACCAGCGGGTGGGCGCAGCCGGGCCCGTCAGGAAACACTGTTGCAGCTGCTCTCGCGCCAGCGTCTGCCCCGTGGACCCTGGGTCTCCCACCGGGGCAGGCGGGTGGCGGTGGCAGTTTCCGCGTGTTCGATGCCATTTTTGTCGCAAAATGCAAGTTGCCATATTTCAAAGCCTTGAACTGAAAGCACCAGTCCCAGCTCTCGGTTTGGGTCCACGCCCACGGGAGGGAGGAGCTTGAGGGCGCTTAGCCAAGGCGAGTGTGATTAGAAGGGATACTCATCCAAAAGGTTTTTAAAAATTGGGTTGTGTAAAACTGCACGGAGCAGCGGGGCAAACGCTCTCGCAGCCGCGCGTGCGTGTCCCGGAGCCCGCTGCGCCCCCTGCGGCGCTTGGCACAGACAATCCCGGGGCAGAGGACAGCTCCACGCGGGGACCAAGTGCGGGCTGCCCTGCGCATCGGTCCTCCGAGCCGGCCTGTCGGGCCTCCCGCAGCTTCCCGCAGCCCTACGGGATTCGCAATCTGTGATTGCCTCGCCCCCGCGCTCCGCCCGCGGCGCTGCAGCTGCGCGAAGCCGCCGGGCGCCCAGCGGGCGGGTGAACGACGCATGCGTAGGGCTACAGGCCGCGTCAGACCCGACGTGCAAACGTTGGGTCGTTAACTTCAAGTGCAATGTGTACGAAAACCAATCTGAGCCTTGTATTCTCCTACGTATTTATTTTTTTTTAACGTGAGATGTTAGAGAGGGGGTTCCCCATCCATCCATTTCAGCCCTGCATGGAGGTAGAATTCAGCAATAATTTCTTTCAGGTGAGTTCTTAAGTTGTGCCCTCCACTGAGCCCTGGCCCTTGGAAAGACTCGGATTTCGTGGGTTTTAGTAAAAATGTCATTTTTACTTACAAAGTTGTCCTTTTTTGTATTTTGAAACTTCATTCTTTTCAGTTTAAATTCTGTGAAAGCAGCTTGGTGAAAAGACCCCCAGGATGGAGGCCGGCAGCCTGACCGATGGGGGCCGGCCCAGCCTTCCAGCGGCCGTGGGCGGGGCCTGGCTCCCGGGACACTCGCTCCCTGGAGTGGGGGTTTCGTGGTGTGGGGGGAATCTCTTCCGTAGGTGGTATGTTACCCTGGCCAAGCTGTTTTAGGGGGATTTTGTTGAAAGGAAAAGGGGGTCATTCCGAACTTGGCAATGACCCCTTTACACATTTTCTAAAAGCCAGTGATTAGAACAGATTTTTTGGTGGTGGTGTTGGCATTTTATGAAAAACAGAATTTATTAGCCGAAAACACAGGGCCCTTAATTATATTTGTGCATAAAGAACAAAGTGTTTTTTGTTGTTGTTGTTTTTGTCTTCAACCGGAAGTAAATCTGTATCTGTTAGAAATAATGTAGCCAAAAAAACCTGGATCTGAACACTTTCTTTGCCAATACTGTAAAGGTGTGTGTGAACCAAAGCGATGCGAGTGTGAAAGTGTAAAACGGTGTAAAGAGTTTGCACTCCCCCAGATGGAGAGGCCAGAGAGCTTCCCGTTCTTTCTAGGTTTTCCAAGTTGTGTTCTTTTTGCATTCTTTTTTTTTTTTTTAATTTCTATTAAAGGTCAAAACCAACCATTGTATTGACAGGTTTTTCTTTGAATGGCGGAAGTGTGCTTGCATTTGGAATGGAAATATTTGATAGCTCTTCAGACTTCAGCTCCCACGTGACCTCTTGAGGAAACGCCACATGTGGACATTGCATTCTGGATGTCCTGGGTATTGCCTGCTGGCCGCCGAGAGAGTGTCATCATGGCCAGTGTCACCTCCCTCCTGTCCCTGCCCACCGGCTGTCCTTGCCCAGCATGCTGTCCTCTGTCTTGGAGCGAGAGGCCCCTTCCCCGTGGTCCAGATGGTGGGGGGGGGGTCTCTGGAGCCCAGGAGAGGGGCTGAGAACCAGAACAGGCCACCACCAGCCCATGTGGTGTGCTCACTGGGCACCTGCTGGTAGACAGTCGCCCCGGGTGGCTGGAGGCGTCATCTCTGCCATCCGGCATCTTCTTGCCTTCTGAATCAGGCCTGGGAATGCCCACTCTGCTGGGTGCCAGGTTCCAGGGGAAGGAGGGTCCGAACTGGTCTCAGACGCCCTCACTCCAGGGCTCGGATCCATGGCACCTTGCTGGCATAAACGCGGGAGGGGCAATGACTGGGCGTAGTTCGCTGCCCCAGCAGCCCAGCCGCAGGACCCGGACGGAGCACAGCACTGCGGTGCAGGGATTTTTGCCACAGGTCTTCCCTGATCTCCGGAACTGGGCTCCGCCGGGGTTGCTCCAGGAAGCACTTCAGAACCACCCTCCCGGGGCCTGGGACCTGCCCCTGGGGTGGGAGCCGCAGGAAGCTTTTTCAGAGAAAAGGATGGGGGGCGAGGCAGAGAAGCAGCAGGTGGGGCCCACTGTCCTGTCAACCCTGCCCAGGGAGCAAGCGGACTTCCCAGAAAGGGGCCCCGTGGCCCCTCGGAGCAGAAAAGAAGCCGCCCCAACCCTCGGCCGCATGTCATGGTTTTTGCAAAATGCATGTTGAGTTTCAACACGCATTTCAACAACCGCAGAGAGAAGTTCACCTTATTTTACACTCAACCCAACACACGTCAGAACCAAGGGCTCCTCCCCCATTTGACTCAAAACTGACGGACAACCTGGCAGGGAAGGTGGTGGAAGCGGCCCTGGGTCCCGGGCACGGGAAGATTACCCTGAGATGTGCACAGCTGACCTAGCCGTGCCCCTCGGCACCAGCCCGCATCCGCATCTGAGGGCGAAGTTGGGGAGTAGGGCCATGCTGGGGGGGTTTCCGGTCCCCGGATGAGGGATTGATCTCACTCCACCACAGGTAAGGCACGCAGTCCACCAACCGGCCCCTCGTCTCTTCACGCACGAAGGCCCCAGAAGCAGGAACTTGGGAGGGACACAGGGCAGGGTGTGGGTTTAGCCAGTTTTCAAAGTCACCTGCAGTCTTACCTGGGCCAGGTTTCTGGCAGGTGGAAGACTTGAATCAGGTGTAACCAAGCCACCTGGCACCCGTGCCTCCCCTTCGAGTAACAGATGTTCCCTTTGTCTCGGTGCTGAGACACGTGGAAAGGCCGCCACGGGAGCCCCTGAGGTGCAGTCGGGACCTGAGGTGCACGGGCCCTGTGGGGTTGTAGAGTCCCAGGAAACAGATCCCAGCAGAGCTTGGTGGGGAGGGGGGTCCTCTGGGCACAGCGGCTGTGCCAGTGCAGGCCCGGTTCCCCACGACCTTGGTGTGCATCCCAAGGTCGTGCCTGCCCAGGACGAGGGCCAGGGGCTGCGTGACCGAGTGGCCCCTGCACAGTTTCACATAAGGGATCTGGTCAGCACCTGGGTGGCGTCCCCAGCTGTGGACTCACAGCCGTCCGCAGGCCCCGCCCAGCACCCTGGTGCCACCCTCTGCCGCCCATGGCAGGCTGGGCCGCAGGGATCAGCCCTGGGCTGTGCTGGCTGCCAGCCCTGCAGACGCCATCAGTGCCCGACCTCAGGGGCACCTTTCCGCCCAAGTGGTCATCTTTTTGAGACGAGCTATGGCATCCTCTGAGCCCTGACACATGCCTCTGACTGCTTTCAGACCACCTGAATCCCTCACGCCCCGGGGTCTCTGACCACCGCCCTTGCCCCCAATTTCACATCAGCCATGTCTGTCGAAAAGACCCACCGAGACAGGGTGAGCGGGAGCGGCTCGGGCCAAGACCAATTCCAAGGGGAAGAGGGGGGACACGGGGGGACCCCCCACATCAGCACATTCTGCTCGCCGACAGCTCCCCCAATGCCTGGCCCTGCCAGCCAGGGAGTGGCGGCCAAGCCACAGGCCTGCGCAGGACCAACCTGCTCCGAGTCGGGCAGCACAGTAAAGCCCTGTCGGAAGGTTTCTCACCAACCAAATTGTGGCATTTCCCGAGATCAGTACACGGATTGGTGTTTGTATTCACACAGTCGGTCATTCAAAAGCAGTAGGAGAAAATTTTACGGAAGAGCCTGTGTGCCCGGGCGTCTACTCACTCCTGCCCTGGTGGCAGAGACCAGAGCCCCTGGGGAGATACAACTCTTGGGGGCCACCGGTTTCTGTTCCTCTCGGGAGCCCCAGTCCCTGTCCACAATACCGTATTTTGCCGTGTATAATGTGCACCCCATGTTTTTGTGCATATTATGCACAGGATTACTATACCCGCCATCACACCCAGGGAATATAATCATTACACCCACGCATAACACATAGCCTTATTTCCCCCTCAAAATTCTGGGACAAAAAAGAGTGCACGTTATATACGGTAAAATACAGTAGGTATTTAAAGGCAGGCAGTCAAACAGGTGTCAGGCATTATGAAACCAATCCTTAACTACAAACGGCCTCTGGTTTGAAAGCCAGCACCTGAACTTGGCACCCCGCTGTCAGTGAAGAGCAGTCCGATAATTTCCATGAGGGGACTCGGGCCGTCCATGAGAAGCAGGGAAAAGACTTCCTGTCCCCAAATAGGGTGGCCTGGGGTTTGTACCCCAAAGGCCACTTCCACCTGCAACTGTTTCTCCGGGGTTCACTGTTCCATACCCGTCATGCCACGTTGTGCCCCCCGCCAAAGACGGTATGTGGAAGCCCTAGCCCCTCTCAATGTGACCTTCCTTGGACACCGGGTCTCTGTTACCATGAGGTCTCAGGGTGGCCCTGATTCAACAGGACGGGGGTCTTCGTTGAAGGACAGCCGTGGACACAGATGGCAAACTGGACAGGGCGTGAAGACCGAGGATGAGAGTGAGGCGTCTGCGCACCGAGGCCACGGCAGAGGAAGGGGGGCCCGGGACACAACTTCAGGCCTGCAGGGTCCCCACACTCCTGGCCTGGACTTCTCCTTTCTGGCCTCCAGAACCAGGAGACAGGATGTCTCAGTCGCCCCCGCGCGCGCCTGTGTGTGTGTGTGTGTGTGTTGTTGTTGTTGTTTGTGACAATTTCACTTTTCGAGGAGCATAATGTTGTGGCTGTAGCGGACCCCTCTACCCACCGTTCCCATCGGACTTCCAGAGTTTCCCCAGTGGGGTCCACGCTCCTTTCTTTTATTTAATTTTAAAGATCTTGCCCTGGCTGCTGTGGCTCAGTGGACTGAGTGCTGGCCTGTGAACCAAAGGGTTGCTGGTTCAATTCCCAATCAGGGCACATGCCTGGGTTGCAGGCCAGGTCTCCAGTAGGAGGCACACAAGAGTCAACCACACATTGACGTTTCTTCCCTCTTTCTACCCCCTTCCCCGCTCTAAAAGTAAATAAAATCTTAAAAAAAAAAAAAAAGATGTGCTCCAGAGTCCATTGTTGTTGTAGATCTCTGTCATTTGGAACATTCCCACATGGCCCAGTCTGTGTCCCTGGCAGGAGAAGAGGTGACATTTACAGTGGGAAGGTGCCACCTGCAAATCACGTGGGCCGTGAAGCCCAGCACCTCTCTGTCAACAAGGAAGAGCCTGCTGCTGTTTGCCTAACTGCTGTCGTTTCAGGTTCAAATCACTCACCAGGCGGATTTTCCACACTGAAAGCAGTTAATCTGCCTCCGACCCTGAGGGCCAGGGCTGAAAGCAAAACAAACTAAACGGGGAAGGCCTGGGGCGGAGCCGCCCTCCCCCCTGCGGGGGTGGGGGTGGGGTGGGGTGGGGTGGGGGTGGGGTGGGGGCTCACCCAGGTGTGCCAGCCAAATCCCCTGCCCCTGCCCAGGGGGCCCGAAGCTGCTCCCAGGGAAGGCAACTGGCCGAGCCTTCCTCCTGCCCCAACGAGGAACCCCAGCTGGGTACCCTGTCCAAAAACCACTTCTCACATCAGACAGGGGCCTGAACTTGGCTCTGAAACATCCCCCGGGCCACCAGGGGTTCCCCGGGTTGATGCCTTCTGGCACACGACGTGCCTGTATGTGAGGAGAAGGGAGCTCGGGTCCAGGAACCTATTTCTACTCCCGCCAAGCCTGCACCCGCCCCCGCGCGCCCAATTTACAGTGAAATGCCCGCCCCGCGCCCCCTTTCCACTACGTGTTTGGCCTTTTCCCAGAACGGTGCAGGCTCCCCCTGGTGGCCACAGCCGCACCTGCACCCTCCCCCAGGCACACCTCCCCCACCCGCTTTGTTGGAGATAAAGTGGGTTCTATAGATGTTTTTTAAAGGCCGGTCTCAGTGGGGGGTTTGCATGCTGGAAACACTGTGCAGTTCAGTCTTTTTCTTCAGCTGCGTGGAAACGGGACCGAGCTTTGGGCAATTTATTCACTGACTGGGACTTGCGGGACTTGCTGTCCAGATTGCTGAAAATGACTGGTTAAGAAAGAAATGAGGTACGAGTGGCCAAAGCAGAAACCGCCGGAAGGTTGAGTGAATAAATGCAGTGGAAATAGCCACCAGGTCCACCCGGCCACCTGCTGGCTTTTTAAAAAAAGATTTTATTTATGTTTAGAGAGGGGAAGGGAGGGAGAAAGAGAGGGAGAGAAAGAGCAATGTGTGGTTGCCTCTCAGGCGCCCCCTACTGGGGACCTGGCCTGTAACCCAAGCCCGTACCCTGACTGGGAATCGAACCAGTGACCCTTCCATTTGCAGGTCAGCACTCAATCCACTGAGCCACACCAGCCAGGGCTCAGTCTGCTGGCTTTTTTGAACCAGCTGCTCACACCTGTGAATGAGTAGTTACAAGAAACTGCCTCTCCCTTCCGTGGGTTTCCTGGGACTCCTGCTTAGCACCCCCACCCCCGCAGGGTTGCAGGAGGAAAGCAGGTTCTTGCCCGTGTTGAAGGGGAATCAGTTTGGGGGCACACACAGGGCTCTGATGCTCAGGCAGGGCTGCCAGGGGCACACACCTGCCTTCAGGGGTCTCTGCTACCAAACGGCCTATTTGACCTGATGGGGAGAAGTGCCTCCGCAGGCCTCCCACCGCTCCCGCCGGCTGTCGCAACCTGGGAAGGAGAAGCCCATCTGCACAATCACCTGAAGCCAGCAGTTAAGAGCCTCCGCCCCCGGGGCCCAGGTAAAACCACTAACAGAGGCTGCCACCCAGGCCGAGGGATTTCAAATGAGCCACTTGGTAAAAGGCACATTAATGAAGGAAAATGCTACGCTTTCTTTTCTTTTAGATTTGTGGGGGTGAATAGCTGGAAATCCTATCAGCAAGGGAAACCGAAGAGGCCGGGGACCCTCCCTGCCTGTTGGGCCGGCTGGGGTCGGGGGCTGGCACAGAGGGAGGTGGGAGGTGACCGTGTGGCTCCAGCCCTGTGGCACATGGCATCCGTCTCTGTTCCCACCCCGTCGCTCCACGGATCTGCCCTTTGCAGCCACGGACAGAGCCAGCTGAGGCCGACACTCTTAGCCATTCAGGGGCCGTAAAAGGTGCCGGGAACAGAAGGTGAGGTCTCAGGGAAAAGGCTCGAGGGTCCCCGAACACTGCCCACCCGGCTCTGGGGACACCAAGGCCACCTGAGGTCTCCACAAGCCACACCACCCAGGGGGGACCTGTGATGCAGGCATAGCTGGATGCCAGAGTCACAGTGGCTCTAGATACAGATTCAAAGGGGTACGGAGGCCCATCCCTGGGGGCTGCCCCCCCACCGGGCCCAAGAGTGTGGGGCCGAAACAAGACCCTTGCTAAGCTGAGAAGACAGGAAAGACCCCCATTGGGGTGATAGGGCAGAGGGTCTCCCCACCCCAAACTGCGTGCTCCCCGCCTGACCAGGGTGGCTGACACCCTCGCCTCTTTCCCCAGGTGGTGGTGAAGGTGCTGACCAGGTATCCCCACTGCTGGGGGCTCAGGTGCAGGACAGGGGCCCCACGCCTGGTGGGTCTGCCCCCCACAATGCTCTGTGTGACGGCCCCCCCTCCGGGAACCTGCTCCCACGCCACGTGGGGTGCAGCCACCTTTCAGAAGATGTCCAAGGATCTAAGGATTTGACCTCTGTCTCAGTTTCTCAAATGATCATTGTTTGAAAAGGAACATAGTTTCTCTGGCTTGGATACGAGGGAGCAGTCCCTCACCCCTCCACAGCCCTCCACTGGCCACTGGCTCAGCGGCCGTCTCCGGGACCCTCGTGCTGAGAATTGAGCGAGCTCCCTGCCTCTGCAGCCCGAGTCCTCCCCCAGAATCAGCGGGTCTGCTCCCTCACCCGCTCACCCTCTCAGTTCCTCTACCCGTCCTTCCAACTCAGCGCTTTCTCCCCAAGCCAATGTTACCATCGTGTAACTATTGTTCACAGCTCAGCCCTGTAGTGCGTGAGGATACTGTTTCTTCTTGCTGTTTATTTTCTTGTGCAATGTTTTGTTCCCCGCCCTCCACCTCAATCACTGCCTTTCCCCAACTAGCTCAGCCTCTCTACGTCCCCAGAGCCCCGACAGAGGGCACAGGCTCATCCCATCTCGGGTTCTCATCCTTGGGCTGTCTCCCCCACCGCCTGGGCAGGCCGCTCTTCTGGCTCCTGGTCCGCTCCCCCACGGGGCTCAGAGTCTCCGCCCTTCTGAGCCCCTGCTTTCTGGGCTCCGGGATGCACACTCAAGGGCCCCCTGGGGCCCTGGGCACCATCTCCTCTTCAGGTCTACTGTCACGAGTTTGTGCCTTTTCTACTCTTTCCCTCATGAAGACCACAATCACAAGGAATAACGAAATAGGTGCACCTCCCTGTTAGGAAAGACAACTTGGCAAGGTAGTTAAACCCCTGTGGGTTGTCTCCCTGCTCACGCCTGGCCACCGGGCCCCAACCTGGATGTCACCCTTGTTACAGCTGGAACTGTGTCCCCCAAACTGGCAGGCTGATACCCTAACCCCCTGGGATACTGTGGTTCCAGCAGGGCGGCATGGGTGTCTACAGGGAGGTGGCTTCGGCCTGTGCAGCCTGCTATCTGCAGGGACAAGGACAGGCCAGGAACGGGGTGGGGGGGGGCGCCGAGCGGCGCGGGGGGGGGGGAGCGTACTGCTCAGGCGGGACTCCCATTGAGCCCCTGGGGGAGGGCCTTACCCTGAACCGTGGACAGAGCCTCTTACAGGGGACCCTGCGTGCACCAAGGACTACAGGGGTCTGACCGCAGCGCTGGGGCAAAAGGAAGCACTCCACACTGGGGGGCGGGGCATGGACGGGGCTTTTCATTTGACTCCTGGGAGCAGACTTCCCGCACAGCACCGCTGCTTTCCCACTGGGTCCAATCGGCAGGCAGAGCAGGTGTCTCCTCAGCACGGAACTCGTCTCTACTTCGGATCTTAGCTTTGAGGCTCTCTGGAGCTCCGGGGCACTGGTCGCAGCGGTCTGAGATACAGGTCACTGCCACGCTCCTAACGGTTTCAAAGCGACAATGTAGCGGAAAGACTCACCACCCCAGTATTGCAACTCTGAGCACTCCCTGCACAAAGCCTTCCTCCTACGGCAGGACACATGCCGTCTCTGAAAGATGCCGCTACAGAAATGATGTCCACACGGCCCCCACCGGGTGGCTCCGTTGGTTGCAGCAGCACCCCCATAGGCCGGGGTTGAGGGTTCAGCTCCCAGTCGAGGCACATACAAGAATCAGCCAATGAATGCACGAATGAGTGCAACAACAAAGCAATGTTTCTCTCTAAAACCAATCAATAAGAAATATATATTGCCCTGGCTGGAGTAGCTCAGTGGATTGAGTGTTAGCCTGGGAAACAAAGGGTCACCAGTTCGATTCCCAGTCAGGGAACATGCCTGGGTTTTGGGCCATGTCCCCAGTAGGGGGCGCATGAGAGGCAACCACACACGGATGCTTCTCTCCCTTTCTCTCTCCCTCCCCTCTCTCTAAAAAGAAATCTTTAAACAGTGAAAATAAAAACATTTAAAGCAACATTAAAAGAAAAGAGGAAAGCAAAAGTCATTGCTTGCTCACACAGTGCCCCAACGGCCCCACGGGGCACCCCGCTGTGTGCCCTGGCTTGGCTGGCCTGGCAGGGAAGCTGGCTGCAGCCCTCACCCTGGTCAAACCGTTCGGTCCGTGTGATCCGGTCCGCAGCTGAGACACAGGGTGGGAACCGTGGCCCATCCCTGGAGCTGGGCGCAGCTGTCAAGGAGAGAGACGTGGCCCCGGTGGCCTGGCAATGGGGCGGGGCAGCAGGACGTGGTGAACAGAGGTGGCCCCCGCGGGGGAGCTCTCCGCACCCCCGGAATTCCCTCACCGCGGGCCATTTGACGTGTATCTTAGGGAGAAGGCAATCCCCGATTTTATCAGATTTTAATCGAGACGATCCCGTTAAACGTGAAGACGGCCCCTGGAGGGTGATTTTCTTAAAGAGCCGAGCGTGGAGGGAAAGGGCTCAGGGAGGCATAAACCTCCCAAATCCACCCTCTGCAGTGATCCCATCGCGCCCGCTCCCCTTCAAGGTCACAGGCTGGCCACCCCTGCCTTGGGCGACCTCCTGCAGCACTCTGGGTAGCAATGTCACGCCCTCGGGTGCCCGGGTGATGCCCCCCATGGTCTCTGAGGGGGGGGGGCCTGGAGCTGGGGCCCGGAGCACTCCAGTGAGGCTGCCACACTTGTCCCCGAGCAGAGTTTCACAAACACTGCAAATGCCACCAACACACCGCACCTTCCCCGCCCTGACCTGGCGTCCCCTCGGACTCAGCTCTGGGGACCTTGCGGCGCCCCCTCCCGTGGGGGACCCCACTCTGCCTGGCACAGGGGCAGCCCACCACACGGGGGGATGTAGATGCTGGCAGGGGGGCCCCGCGTCACTCGAGTGCAGGTCCTGGCCAGAGTCGTAATGGAGGCTCAAGAACTGCGTGTAGTGTGCGTGTTTTGATGTGATCGCATTCAACAGCTTCGGACTTCCCGCCTCGCTGGGGGGGGGGGGCTGTTTCCCGACGACAGGGAGGGCACTGGGGTCTGCAAACCCACACACGGGGGCCAGGCCCCTCATGGGCTCTGGGAACCCTAGGGGGCATCCCGCCGCCCCCTGAATCCACCGCCCACTCCACCCCACCCCCACCCCGGCCCACGTGCCCAGCAGGACCACCCCCCGGGCTTCAGTCCCCTGGAATGATCAAGCTGGCCAGACCTCAGGGGCCCACCCTGCCTGGCTTCCCTGGGAAAGCCCTCAGTACTCCTCTCGCTGGGGTCCCTCCAGTCTCCTGACCGCCCTGTGTTTCTCCGGGGAGGTGTGGGTGACCGCCCTCCCCCTACCCTGTGGGCACAAGAAACGCCTTCCTTCCAAGCCCGGTGCCCGCCGCCTCTTGTGGGCTGCCCCGCACCCCACCTGACTCGGGACACGATGGAGGAGGGGGCAGGCCAGGCGGGTGTCCTGGGGTGGGGGCTGGGCGCTGGGGGGGGGGGCAGAGGGAGGGTCCAGCGCCCTCACACCCTCTCCCCCACGGCCTGGCGCTTACCTCCATCATCGGGTGGGATCCAGGCATCACCGAGACCACGGTGACCTCGAACCAGGAGGACTCAGGGGCACCTGACCTGGCTTCTTTGCACTTCAGCCAGGTCCTCCGGCTCCCGAAGGCGTTGTTTCCCCAGGTGGTTGTGACCAAGTCCCACCCACCGAGCGTCTGGAACAGCGGAGGGAATCCACCTCAGGAAGTTTAAGGTCAAGACACAGGCAGGCCGTGCTCCCTCCAAACCCATAGGAGGCTTCTTCCCACCTCTGCTGGCCCCTGGAGGCAGCAGGCAGTCCTCGGGGGGTCCTTGGCTTGTGCACGCGTCGCCCCAGTCTCTGCCTCGTGGCACGGACCCCGCTGGAGCGGGGTGACGCACCCGCTCTCCTCTGGGGTCACTCGCCGGCGCCGTGTCCCTTGTCTCCGGACGCAAGCACCGCCCGGTCCGCGCGCAGTGCGTGTTGGGCGGATGAAGACGGCCCCAGGTCACGAAGGAGCTGAAGCGGAAGGAAGAGGGTGGGCCTTCACGCCCTGCTGCCCTCCCGAACGCCAGGTGTTCGAACTGTCCCCAGGACACCAGGGTGAAGTTGCTTGGCGTCCACACGCGGGACAGAATCATCCGGAACAGCCTGGGCCACAGGGAGCTTCTCAAAAGCGGAGAGGCCCCCAGCTTCGGAACCAGGACAAGCAGCAAACGCCCATTTCTACCTCCCCGCCCCCCCACCCCCCAGTACTTCCTGCTCGTTTCCTCCAAGCTCCCGGGAGCGGTCACACCACGCCAATTGGCGGGGGGGCTGTCAATCAAAGCAGACCTCGCACACGTGTGAAGCCAGACGCCGGAGGGTCCTGCAGACCCCGACGGTCCTGGAGCCCTTCTGGAATCTCCTGACCCCACGGTCAGGACGCACTGGGCGCCGCGGTCGGCCCTCAGGCGCTCATCCCCACGGAGCCCCGCCCAGGCGTCCCCGCGTGCACCCGCAGGTGGTAAACCGTAGATGGGCTCCCCGCAGCTGCACTGCTTCTCCACCGCGTGCCTCGGGGATGGCGGTCCGGCAGCACTCGCTCCCTGGGAGGCCCCGGGCGCAGGCCCACCGCCAGGGCGCCGTGGAGACCCCTCCAGGCAGCCCCTGACGCCCCCAGAAACAGTCTGCATTGGCCAACCAGCCCTGGTGGCAGGAGTCTGCAGGTTCCTTCCTGCAGCAAGGCTGTCCTTCCAGGCCTGGGCTCGTGGGGTCGCTCCCGGAGGAGGGGACAGTGGAGAGGGCGCCCCCTCCAGACCTCAGCCGGACACACGGCCCCCAGCACCCCGGACCGCAGGCTCTGCCCTGTCTCCTCGCACTCGGCGCCCTTGAAGGGTGAAAATCCATCTGCCACCTGCAGGGTGACAAGGCGCTGGCCCTGAGACGTCAGAGGCCCCAGCAGCCCTGCAGGCGCCTTCCCTGCCCATGGAGAGCGAGGCCAGGAGCAGTGCAGCCCAGCAGGCATCTGCGGGGCGGGTCGTCGGAGGCTGGGGCGGCCAGTCGGAGGCTGGGGCGGCCGACCCCAGGAGCAGGAAAGCTGGGGAGATGCACACCACTCACTTCTTTTGGACGACAGTGAGCCACACCGGGTCCAAAGGCCCACGGAGGGGGGAACCGCCCACCCACCCCTGAGGTTGCGGGTGAAGGAGAACCCGGTTGAGACAGGCGATTTCCCTGTGCCTGTCCCCTGGCGGGCTCTGAAGCTTTGCAACCTGAACCCTAAAGAGTGGCCGTTTCACCTTGTCAGGGAGCTCGGCAGGTTAGAGCGTCATCCGATGCCCTGAGGTTGTGGGTTCAATCCCCAGTCAGGGCACATACAAGAAGCAACCAATGATGCCTTAGTAAGTGCAACAACAAACCGATGTCTCTCTCTCAAATCAATAAATGAAAAAAAGTATTTTTAATCAGTTTTGTTTTATAGGCAACTAGGTGCCGCCGTCAAGCCAGGCAGGCGAGGTGGGCCTCCCCCCAGGGCTCGGTCCCGAGGGGGAGGCAGGTCCTTTGCTCTGTGCGGACAAATATCAAAACATGGAGGAGAGGTCCCTCTTAGCAGAGACGCAGGGACAGCGCCCTGACCTCAATGGCTCACAGGGAGGTGGCAGGTCTCACCATGTCTGTGCACGTCCAGGGGAGGCAGACAGGAAAGGACACCACGGACCATGCTGAGTGACAGCTAGCCTCGCCAAGCTTCTCTGTCACTCTGTGGGGCCCTCGGTCTCTCCTCCCCCACCTGCGCCCCGATGGACATGCTGGTGAGAGCAGGCGGCGTGAAGCCCTGGGTCCTGCTGGGGTCTGAGGAGGGGCCGGGCCAGGGAGCCGCCGTCAGGAGTGGGGGTGGGATCTGAGCAGGGAACCGTGCTGTCGCCCGTGTTGCCGCAGGTCTACCTGGAGGCACGAGCACGAAGCTCAGAGAGGTCGGGGGCGAGCGAAAGGCCACACAGCCGGTGGCAAGGGGGAGGGCTGGACTGGAAACCAGGCATGGGCCATGCTCAGCGCCTCTGCCCAGGGGCGCCTCTGCCCAGGGGCGCCTCTGCCCAGGGGCGTCTCTGGAGGTCATCCTTTGGGTTGCAGAGTCCCGGAGTGAAGAACAGCAACCCCTCTGTTTCTTCAGGAGGGAGTTCTCGAGACGTCGAATAAGAAACCGTCTGGACCCCGAGTGCCTTTGCACCCACCTTGGAGGGTTACCCACGCCCTGCTCAACACGTCTCCTGGCCCTCTCTGCAGGGCAGCCAACATGCCCGGCCTTTTCTCGGCAGGTCGGGGGACACCTACCGAGGGGTCAAGGCCGGCCTCGCTCCAGCTCTCTCTGTGCCACCCCGTGGGAAGGTGGGAGCTTCTCAGGAGCAAGAGTCACTGTCGGGAACAGGTGTTTAGGCCAAAGAAGCCCAAAGAGGCCCTCGGGGCTGCGGGGGGAGTGGACGGAAACAGATGGACAGAGGCAGGTCGCCGGCAGGATTAAGGCCCGTGAGATCAAAGCCCAGGCCGAGGGCAAGCGGAGCCCGGGGTCGGCATCTGGGGTCTCTCCCCACAGGCTGACAGGCCGGCAGCAGGTGGGGCCAGCTGCGCCCTTTTATCTGGGGAGATTCCAGGTGTCCTTCGTCAAGTCCCCCCTCCAGGCGGGGCTGAGAGGCTCTGAGGATTAAGGCGGGGTCACAGCAGTCCCAGGGGGTGGGGTGGCTGGGCCTTCCTTTGCCCCCTTCTCTGTCCTCGTTTCTCCACATTGGAGGGAAGGCCAGCCAGATATATTTTCGTGACAAGTAGCCCCGGGCACGGCCAGACAGCCTGGTGACTGACCAAGGCTCCATCACTTAGCAGGCAGAGTGACTTTGAGCGAGTCACCAGACCTCGTGGCTTTCCATCTGTAAAGTGGGGAGCACGTGCCCCTCCCCCGCTGGTGTGGCCCAGTGGATTGAGGGTCAGCCTGCAAACCAAAGGGTCGCCAGTTCGNTTCTCGGCAGGTCAGGGGACACCTACCGAGGGGTCAAGGCCGGCCTCGCTCCAGCTCTCTCTGTGCCACCCCGTGGGAAGGCGGGAGCTTCTCAGGAGCAAGAGTCACTGTCGGGAACAGGTGTTTAGGCCAAAGAAGCCCAAAGAGGCCCGCGGGGCTGCAGGGGGAGTGGACGGAAACAGATGGACAGAGGCAGGTCGCCGGCAGGATTAAGGCCCGTGAGATCAAAGCCCAGGCCGAGGGCAAGCGGAGCCCGGGGTCGGCATCTGGGGTCTCTCCCCACAGGCTGACAGGCCAGCAGCAGGTGGGGCCAGCTGCGCCCTTTTATCTGGGGAGATTCCAGGTGTCCTTCGTCAAGTCCCCCCTCCGGGCGGGGCTGAGAGACTCTGAGGATTAAGGCGGGGTCACAGCAGTCCCAGGGGGTGGGGTGGCTGGGCCTTCCTTTGCCCCCTTCTCTGTCCTCGTTTCTCCACATTGGAGGGAAGGACAGCCAGATATATTTTCGTGACAAGTAGCCCCGGGCACGGCCAGACAGCCTGGTGACTGACCAAGGCTCCATCACTTAGCAGGCAGAGTGACTTTGAGCGAGTCACCAGACCTCGTGGCTTTCCATCTGTAAAGTGGGGAGCACGTGCCCCTCCCCCGCTGGTGTGGCCCAGTGGATTGAGGGTCAGCCTGCAAACCAAAGGGTCGCCAGTTCGATTCCCAGTCAGGGCACAGGCCTGGGTTGCAGGCCAGGACCCCAGTAGGGGGCGCTCGAGAAGCAACCACACAGGGATGTTTCTCTCCCTCTCTTTCTCCCTGCCTTCCCCCCTCTCTGGAAATAAATAAATAAAATCCTTAAAAATAAAGTGGGAACCACTGTGGACCGGACCCCGTCCCCAGGCTCAGTGTGTGGCGGTGTCCACACAGTGGCGCACGGGACTTGTGATTCGGGTCTCGAGTGTGAGTTCCTGTCACCTTTTACCGTCGGGGCTCCGCCCTCCTGGGCCCTTGGGTGGCCATCCTTACAGTCACCGTTCAGGCTTCCTGGGGTCTCCTGTTCCGATCTCTGCGGGGAACACCGGTGCACAGGCAGCTGCGGCCCCACCGCAGGCACAGGGAAGAGCCACCTTCACCGCTGCAGCCCCCTTCTCCATGGCAGCCACCCTATGGGGGTGTCTGGGGGGTGGGGGGACCCTTGTTTCCCAGGCCAGAGACGGCGGATCAATGGGCGTGGTCCCGAGGGGGCGGGCTCGTGCAGGTAACCCCCCTGGGACCCACAGAGGCAGACCCCAGATGTCACGAAGAGGGTCAGTCTTCCTCAGAATGTTCCAGAGAGGGACCATCTTGCCTGCGTACACCCACATACACCCCCCAGGCTGCCACCGCCCTGTCACTCACTGGCCTGGGTGGGAAACGCTGACCCCAGGAGGCTCGGCCCCACCCAGCCCCCAGCCCCAGCTCTCCCCCAGGTGGACCCAGGTCAGGGGGCAACGAGACGACGGAAGCTTTATTTCTGCTACGGTGTGGAAGGTTCTAGATGGGCCCGTTGGAGTTCCCCGTTTAATTAAGCCGTGACTAGGAAGCTGTGCTGGAGGGTGCCTTCTCCGGGTAAAACACAGGCATTGGGGCAAGCTTGGGGTGGGGGCTGTCACCGTAGGCCAACCCCTGTGCTGACACTTGCCACACCCCTAGAGACCCCAGCGCGCTCTCTGGCCCCTAGCAGCTGCTCAACAAACCCGGCGAGGGCGGGTCCCCAGCAATGCCCGATTCCGCCGTGTCTCTCTGGGGGGACTCCCCTCGCCACACCCCCACCCCGACATCTCAGCCCCGACTCAGGCACCAAGGGAGGGGCTCCCACCCACATTCTCTGATCAGCACCCCCGTTGCCCACAGGGGAGGGCAGGGCCACCACAGCTGCCACGGGGAGGAACCCAACACGCCTCAGGAGCCGGGAGGCAAGTGGTATCCTGTCTGATCACGGTGGGAGCGAACCTCACACGTTCTAGTCCGCACACTTCCCAGAGCGTCCTCTCGTCCCCTTCCAATCTGGGCTTCACGGCATGATGGAGTGGGCTGGCCACCTTCTTTATTTTGTATTTTAACCCTCACCCGAGGATCTGTTTACTGATTTGAGAAAGAGAGAGAGAGAGAGAGGGAAAGAGAGTCAGAGAGAAACATGGATGTGAGAGAAACACTGATCGGCTGCCTCCCACACACGCCTCCACCCGAGATCGAATCCAAAACCTTTCCATGTTCGGATCGATGCTTCCGCCAACCGAGCCAGCTGGCCAGGGTCAGGCTGGTGGCCTTCACCCCCTGTCCAGGAACCTGGGTGCAGAGCAGGCCCCCTGGTTGGGGCCGGGGGTGGCGGTGAGTCTGCAGGGCGGGCCACAGAGGCCAGCTCTTGGTGGTCCATTTCTGGCCACTGGCTGTGCAGCCCTGAGAAGGTAATCGGCCTCTTTGTGCCTCAGTTTCCCTGTGGCGACCACGACGGAGACAAGAGCTGGACCGGTCCCAGGGAGCGGCTGGAAGGGTTCAATGAAATCATCGAGGCGGAGTGCAGGGAAGCCCCCCGGCTGCAGGTGCTGATGACTCTGGTCCCTGTTATATACACAGGCGTGGTTCCTTCCTCCCGTCACTGTCCCCCTTCCCTGGGGTGGCTGGCCTGGAAGCAGACTCCCCCTGAGACCACAGGGGCTTTTCCCAGACCCGTGGGCCCCAGCTGAAGGCCCTGTTTTGCACGGCCGAAGTGTTTTTGCTAGGATCCTGCTAGGACTGCCGCAGACCCAGGGAAACAGCCCGAGGCTCGGAGGAGGGGGCCCTGTCCCACCCTGAAGGGTTCACCCCTGCAACCCAGAAACCCAGAGAGGGTCGCGGGGACCTCTTCCAGGCGGTGGCGACCCCAGCTGGCAAGCTTTCCGGTCTTTGTCAGCTGAACAAAGGCGTCTCCCCACTCCCCGTGCCTGGGACCTAGATCAGAGCGAGCCCGGCGAAGGAGAGAAAACCAAACAATCGGAGCCGCGGGTGTTGTCGGAGAGTGGAAGGACAAACCCCCTTTGTGTCTTCTGGCTCCGGGTGCGGGCCGAGGACTCGAGCCAGGAGAACGGGAAACAGTGTGGTGGCCTGCTCAGCCCGCCGCTTTTCCTGGGCGAGCGCGCGGCACTGCCCGGGCTTTGGCTGGGCTCGACCTCTCGGGCCTGGAGGTCGGGTGTGGGGGGGTGGGATGAAAGGGTGGGGAATAGCTGGGGACCTGCGGCGCCCGGACGCCCTTTCCTGGGAGCCACCAAAGGCACCAAGCCCTCGCTGCTGTGATGCCAACTGCCCCACGTCTCCACCGAGTTTCTGGACAAGTCTGAGCCTCTGCGTCCTGGCCTCCCCTCCCGGAGCCGGAGGCCCCCTCTCCATCGGCACATCCAACCCAGAAGCAGGTTCGGGAGGGCGAGGAAGGTCAGACCGGGTAGGACAGAGGCACCACCACTATGCAGGGTTCCCTGGCACGCCCAAGCAGTCGCCTCGCCTCTGATTCCTGTCCTGGCCTTCCTTACTCCGGCGTTACCCTTGGAGGCCTGGACTCCGGCAGAATCAGACTACTTGTTCCGAATTGAGTCGAGAACATTCTAAGGAGAAGGCACGTTTGTCTATGAACTTGGCCTGGAGTTGAGGGCAGGAGGGGCGGCGATGGTTGGAGAGCGACAAAAATGTGCGCCAGGAAGGAACTAGGTGCTCGCCTTGGAGGGGACCCGGCGAACCTGGCGGCCTTTCTTCGGATCCTGAGAACGCACGGGCACTGGAGCCGAGACCACGCCGCGCACGGCGCCATCTGGGGATCCAACGCCCGCCCCCAGTCGCCCCCGCAGCTCCCTGGCCTGCCTTCCTTACCTGGCGCGCTCCCACAACCTGGGGACGTGCCTTGAGGTCAGGTAGAAGCCCCTCCGGGTGCAGGCCGACTTTTGGGGTCCCTTTTCCTGGATAGAAAAGCTCAAGCCTGCCCCCACCCCCATTGCAGCCTGGGGGGCGGGTGGGGCTGGAGGCCCGCACCGGGAGGGCGTCCCAGCGCGCCCCCTGCCGACCGCTCGCGGTGGGGGCAACGCCACCTCCGCAGGCCAGGCCTAATCCCTGCTGAGGAGAGGAGGAAAACCCGCGTGTATCACCGAACACCATCCGGTTTGGGCACGACATCTCCCAGAGTCAACAAATAGCTAACCTGGTGGGAGCGAAGTGTGGTCAGTGTCCCTCTGAGTGACGTTTGGCCTGCCCAGGCGTCTCCCCCACCAAAGCGAGGCCCCTCCGGACCCACACATGCGGACCCCTCTCGCGCCCTACAAAACCAGACCTCCCCCTGAGTCTGCTACTCAGACCGAACTTTGTTACTCTGGGCGTCTGAACCACGAAAAACCTCAATAATAGCGAAAGCCAAAGCTGGGTCTTAGAGGCCGCCTGGGCTTCCTGCATCCGCACGAGCAGGGCCGGAGGACCCCGCTCCCTAAAAAGGTCTGGGGGCGACCATGCATAGGGACTGGAACTAATCGTGTGGCCAGACAGGCCGTCTTCCGTCTCCAAATCCCCCGGCCTCTCACTCCCACAGCCGAGGCAGCACCCGAGGGCCGTCCCCACCCGGGAATTTTCTGTCAGGTTCCCTACACCATTCCTCCGCGCCCCAGGCTTCTTACCCGGACACAGCCCCTTCCTAGGGAAGAACTCTAGCCCAAGCCCGGGCTAAAAACCTCAGGCTCACAGGCCTCTTGCCGCGTCCTGAGCCCCCGAACGGCCCCGAGCCCACAGGGCCTCTGCCTGGTCCCTCGGAAGACGCCCGCACCTCCGTGGTGCGCCCTCCCGCCTGGCCCTGGGCTCGGCTGCTCCAGGCCTGGGTTCCACCGCTCACCGCTTCCTCGTGGGCCTTTCAACACTCCAAACACACAGACTCATTTATTTATGTTTTTTTTAATGTCGTAAATGGGCAGCTAAATGAATTGCAATTTGTAATTTTTATGGTTAATTTGAAATCTCGGTCTTGTGGGCTAATCCTGTTACTTGGTAGCAAAACAAGGAGAGACTCGTGTAGCGGCCGCAGTGACTCTAATAGGCATCTGATGTTGAATTACGGCCACTGGCCAGAACAAAAGGCGCAGCCGGACTCCCAGGCCAAGTGGCCCTGGCGCAGCGCGCAGCCTTCGGGAGGCCGGAGCGAGAGAATCCACCGGAGTCCGTGCGTCCCAGCCCCGAGTCGAAATTAAGGAGTCCAATGTGGCACTCGCTTGTGATCTGAGGGTCTCCCGTGCCCCAAATCCTCGATCCGCGGTCTCCGAGACTCCCCGCCCTCGCCTGGGGCGCACGCGGAGGCCCTTCTTGCTTCCCGTCTCCTCTTCCTCTCTGCCCGCTCTGCCTCTGGGTTCTTTATCCGCGCAGGTTCCTGTGGGAGCAAACTAGGGGGTGCGGCACTTGGGGGGCGACCTCCCTGTTTCTCCTTTCCTGGCCCCCCCTTCCCAGACCGCCGCTCCCCAAGGGGAAGCTTCCCAGACGGATTTTCTTTTCCAGAACCCCCCAGACTGAAGCGAGGGACGCAGGAACCTGGGCGACCCTGCGTCCCGGGGCGACTCCGAGGGCCCCAGTTCTTTCTGCCATCGGTGCGGGCCGCAGGGGACCCCGCGAGCACAGCGCATGTGGATGGGGGCGCTGGAGCGCACTGCTGGGCTTGTTCGCGCGTTGTCGCCCGCGCCGTGTTCCTTGTCCCTGGCGCCTGCTCGGTGCCATCCCAGTGAGTTTGATTGAAACGCGGCTGCAAGAAGGTGTCGAGCAGGAAGCGCGGCGCTCGAAGCGGGAGGGGCGAGGAAGGGGACTCGGCGGGAAGGGGACCCGGGGAGGGAAGAAGAACCGGATTGAGAAGGGGACCTGCCGAGAGGCTTGGGAGGGCGGCGGCGAATCACCGCCTCGTGGCGCTGCTCGGGGACTGCTATTTTGAAATCGGGCGGCCATCCCCTCCGGGGCGCAGGATGCAAGGGTCAAGTGTCACTTCCTCTGGCAGTCAATCTGCAATATTCCTTGTAATGTTTCTAAATGGACGAATTCATTACGCGGGGACACGTGAATGGGGAGAGGCCGCCGGCGCGCTGGGGCAGCAGCGTCCACCACGGTTCACTCCGCACGGCCGAGCGAGCGCGGCGCGTAAAACCCAAGGAGGAACCTAATCGCTGCCGTTTAGTCCTCGCGCGTAAAGGTCGCTTAGGGAAGGTGGGAACGTACAGGTGCCCCCAGTCCTAACGGTCTCTCCACGGCCCTCTGACCAGTTCCCCTGCGCTCCCGCAGTGTGGCTGGGAGACGCAGCACGCGTCTCGGGGGGACACGGGACACACCCACGCCCGGGATCCACGGGCTGGTAGCAAAGGGGGCTCAGTGCGGCCCAATCTCACGGCAGCGAGAGAGGGGGCGGCTAGCGTCTCTTTTTTAAATACTGGGGTCCGGTTTGAAAGCTAATAGATGAGATCGCTGCCTCCCCTCCCCACTGTTTTAATTTAAGAGGAAGCATTAAGTAAAAATAACAGGGAAATAACCCTTGTCCCTTCTCGCTGGGTCCCCGCGATTCTGTCTCCACCCCGGCCAGGACAGGGGAGGGGGGTGCGGCAGAACTTGCTGTCTCAAGCAAAGCAGCCCACGCAGGGGGAGGAGGCTCAGAATGACCCCGGAAGCTCAGAGAGGAAGGCTGCCTCGGCCCCCTCGCAGGCAGGGCCTCCCCAGGGTGGGCCTAGAGTTCAGCCAGAGGGCGTTTCTCCTGGTGAAACTCTGACTGGCCGTCGGCTGTAGATTACACGGTGGAACTAACTACTAGGGGAACTCGCACACCCTGGAGCTTGTCCAGAGGAAACGACCTGGCCCCAGAGGCCCCGCCACCACTGCCCGTCTCCGGACGGAAAGCCCTGCCTCCTGCCTGCCTTTTCCCTTCTTCCCAGACTTCCCTCCTCGGAGAGGAGGAGGCCAGGGGGACCCCCTGCAACCCGTGAGGCTCCGGCTACAGGTGACCTCCTTCCCTACCTGTGGGTGCCGTCAAGGGCAGGCCCCCCACACATCCTGCGAGTCTGAAGAGAGAAGCAAGCAGTTCAAGTCCCTCTGGGAGGGAGAGCGGGCATTCGCTCTGGGGAATCCAGGCCAAGTTCAGGGGAAGAGAGGGCCCTCGGTGGGGGCTTGACACCACAGAGCTTTCTTGTTGTGTCATACTGGGGGCTGTTGGAGACCCCGACGCGGGTAGGAGGCATCTTGCCTTGCTCCATGCACGCGAGCACCACGCGGAGAGGCCGTGAATGGTGTGGGCACCATGGGTACGCAGTTGCTGGGGTCCTCGTTTCTCATTGCCCTGAGTTTTAGATGCATCTACTCCCCCCAAAACGCTCATGTTTAAAAAGTCAGATGTGAGGACCACTGAAATAGTAACGCCTTATCCCAGCTCACATCTCCGTGCCTGGTGGAAGGGTGTGTTTTCACCAGCACACGCAAGTCTTCGCGCGCACCCACCCCATGTTCTGAACTGTGTGGAATTTGATTTACCTGGAAACGAACCGAAGGCGGCAGGGTGTTCCCCGGTTCCATTCCCAGCGGGGTGCAGGCTGAGTGTGAGGTCATTCCCAAACCTATTCCTACTCTCTGTCGCTCAGTTGCATTCAGTGAAGAAAGAAGCGATGTGCTTAATTTAGGAAGGTGACCGTATAAATATGGGTGAAGGCAAAATAATGCCACAAAGCAAAAAAAAGCATATATTTGACAGCTTGAACCTTGAAATTCTTTGCAGAATCCTAAATTTTAAGTTGTATATTCAACCTTCAATTATTACGTGGAAAAGGACAACTCTTGGGGGGCCTTTGGTGCCCACATTTTTCAGAGAGCGAGCTCTTTTTGCCGTCCTCCCCCCCTTTAAACACATCCTTTCATTTAAACCTGTCTATAATTGAGCAACTTGATTATAGACAGCAATAAGAATCGTGTTCGGAGGGGCCTGCCCCCACCGAAGTGGGCCGAGGTCACACCCTTGCTTTTTATTTCTACAAGTCGAAATTTCTTCCAGGAGCGGAGATTCCCAGCACGATGTCTGGACGGGAAGCAGAGGCGGCCCCCAGAAAGGTTCTGATAGCAGCCCCCCCCATCACAGCAGGAGGATTCATTTCTGTTCGCTCACCTTTTTGAGCCAGAAAATTAGAGACAAATATTTGACCTCCCAGTCTGCAGTGCCGGCTGGCATTGGACTGGGAAACTTCCACCGTGCGTACTCAGTGAGTTAAGCAGCGTCTCCGCGGGCCAGACGCCACCACCTCCGTGGGGTTCAAATACAAGTCTGAACCATCGGAAGGGTGACTCCAGCTCGGGGAAGCCCCGGAAGGGGCTGGTGTGCGTGAACTTGGCCGAAAGACAACTTTTGGACTTTTCTCAGTGTAGGGGTTTTAAGACCTAGGGTAAAGCTCTATTTAGGGAAGACAAATATTAAATAAAAATGTCCACTGAGGGTATCAACAGTCTTGCTTTGTTTTCTTCCGAAGCCACTTCCACAGCCGTCTACGGGGACTGAGCCGGCCCTTCCTGGTCTCTCATCACCGGCGTGGTGGGCCTCCAAAGCCCCCCACTTCCCGCTTTCCATTTGGAGTCCTCCCCTGATGGCGGCGTTGGTGGCTGTGGTGGATTTCCCTCATTCCCCCGACCCAGCGCTGCCCGCGCCTCTCCGCCTCTCCTGTGCTTCGCCCATCCTCGGAGCTTGCCACGGAAGGCGGTTGGTCATGTGGGGTCACCTGCGAGGTCACCTCCGCAGACCTAACGTGCCTGCCTTTCCCGTGCCGGTGCGCGCCTGGCTGGGCTTCCTTACCATCTGGCTTCGCTGGCCTCCTCGGCTCTGGGGCCGACTTCTTCCCAAGTGCCTCCTACCCTCGCCAGCGCCTGTTCCCATCCCCAAACCCCCTCTCCCGATAAAAACGAAAGCATTAAAAGCCGTAGGGCCTGACCCAGGGTGAGGGCCTTTGCAGACCAGGGCTGCTTCGCCGCCGCGGACCCCCAGCCCGCTCGGTAACCGGTGCGCTCCGAGCGCCTGGAAGGCACTCGCGCTTCCCCGGGAGCCGTGGTGCAGCCGGCGGCCCGGCCCAGCGTCCAGACTCGGGCCGGATCATTGGAGCCCGGCGCGCGCGCGGGGCTCGGCCCAGACCTCCAGGCGCTAACGCAGGGCCTCTGCGGTGCTGGCGATTATTTGTGGCGTCTGCGGGTTAGAGGCCGGCCGGGGCAGGCGCTGCGGACTGAAAGGCTGCGAGGAAGATGCCAGGCCTCTGGGTGCCTTCTGCACCCGTGGTAAGGAAAGCCCTTTCTCCCGCTGCCCCCGGCTCAGAACGCACGTGCAGCGGGAGGCCTCGCCCTTTCCGTCTCCGTTCCCTGAGTTTCCGCGGATACTCCTTCGTCTCGGAGGACGGCTCACTTCCACTTTTAATTTCTAACTAAACGAACGGCGCTATTAATAGCGTCTCCATCTGATAAATCCGTCTGCCTGGGGAGACCCGCGGAGGGATACACATCCCAGGCCCACACTGACGCACGTTTTGATGTTTTCTTCACTTTTGGTCAACTCGGGGCCTCTCCGGAACTCCCCTTCCCCAGGCCGGCTCTCTAAGGGGACTTCGGTCACTGTGTCCCAGTCTGAGGACATATTAAACTCAGGGTTCCAGCAAAATGAACCAGAGGAGGAAGACGGGGTGCAGGTGGGGAGGAGCCAGGTGTGCTGGGTCACACACTCATCTGCCTCAGTCTCGGGCACTGGGGGGACCCCTGGGAAAATGAAACCCCACGAGTGGATATGGTCTCGAGTCCAGGAGAACCCTTAAAGATGGGGGGGAGAAGAGGCAGAGAGGTCACCCCCTAACCCCCAGGCCTGTAGGACTTTAGAAGAGAACTCTACCCAGTACCCAAAACAGAGCTGAAACCAAACAGAATTGAGACCCCGCCCGGCCCCTCCATGGAGGGGGGGGTCTCCCGGCCAGGTCTCCCCCGGCCAGGTTCCGGGGCCCTGCAGTCTTGGTTATTGATCATTTTGAGAAGCCGCTCTGGCGCATGGAATCAAACACCCAGCGGATAACCCCCTGGCACCAGCGAGACCTACGTTATTTATGGAAGAGAGGAGAGAATTTAAAAATAAACAAAAGCCTGCCCCTCCATGAACCTCACTCAGTAAAGCCAGACGGAACCAGAGGCGTCCTGAGCTGGCCTAACCCTCCGCGGAGAAGGCGGTAGGGAGGCCCCCGCAGCCGGCATGCGGGGAGCTGGCTGGCAGAGGCCGGCAAAGCCAACTTCTCTTTCTGTTCCAGTGACAGGAGGCAATGTGTCTCGGCGGGGGTGGGGGCCTGACAGGACCCCCTCCCGGGCAGACAGACTGACAGACATCACCTCCACCTTCCCAGAGTTCTCAGCCTGCCCCAGTCTTCTGGGGACACCCGCCTCTGTCTATGGAAACGGGGGTTCCAAAGCCATGCTGACCACCTTCTGCAGAGCCTGGAATGGGAGCCCAAACCCCACATCCTCTGCCGCGCCCCCCCCTCGACAGGGGATACTGGGGTCCGACCTAACTCTCTCTCCTGCACCCCGAGTTTCTGCATATGTTTCGCTCTCGGCCGAACCTTAAAGACCTTTGGAACGGACTCCGTCCCCCCGGCTTTCTGCCTGCAGTTCGCGTCCTGAAGCGGACTTGCAGGAAGGCCGCGCGGCCAACCGGGTTCGAGCATTTCGCCGCGGTGGCCACCCAGGGAACTGCAACCCTCTGCCCCCAAAGTTCATCGCCAAATGACGATACACAGGGATACATTCTCCCTGGTTTCACCCCCCCCCCAAAAAAAAATCAGGTTAAAACACACACCAGCGTGGTGAACACATCTCGACCACATATGCGCGTGCAAAATGCAGTCTTTTTTCCCCGGAATATATAAACCACCGGTTTCTGCCATTGAACTTTCCTCCTTTGTCGAATGATCTATGGCCCCCCGTTCTTAGGTGTTTCAAACGCCAGCTTTGGAATTGGAAAACCCGTCGGCTTGCAGCGGGCTCCCTGCGGCCCGGGTGGGTGGGGGGAAGGGGTCGCCAGCCCCCTCCGCCTGCGGCGCGGGCTGTGCTTCCAGCAAAGCGACGCCAGGGGGCAAGAGGCGTTAACAAAGCGCTCGCGCAGCTCCCCGGGGGTCCGCCCGTGCGGGTCCCAGGGTACCAGGCGAAATGTCATTTTGCGAGGTTATCCGTTTCCAGTTCCACACGCGGCCTTATCGCTCCGCATTTACCTCTTGGGCTTCAAACAAACAGCCTCTTTAAATAAAACCAGGGGAGGGGAACATACACACCTTTGTACAATTAAAAACCGCAGAAGGGCTGCCAAAAGGTATTGAACCTTGCGGGTAATCCGACTTACCTTGCTGATACTCTGGCCTAATCCTATTTTCTCCTCGCATTAGAATGATTCTGCAAGGCCCTGTTTTGTTCTTCCGAAGGACGCTTCCGTGGCCAGTGGGGTGAGGGGCGCAGAGGCCCGAGTCTAAGGTGGGGAGCGGCCCTGGGGCCGGCGCGCCGGGGGTCCCAGCCCACAGCCTGCTCGGCGAGACAGAAAGCAAACGAAACCACTCAAGGGAAACTTCGCTGGAGACAAAACACATTCAATTTCCTGCGTCCTCCGCTTTCTTTCCCGGAATTATTTGCTTTTACAGAGGCACATGAAACGCATTAAACACGAAAAATGGGACCCCTTCGGCTCCCTGGCTCAGAACATCTCGTTTTTGTTTTAAGGATGGGGTAATAACAATAATACAAAGGACAGACAACAATAACACTGTAGCTCTGGAAAATAAACTCGTTTTTGTCCCCGAAAGCCCTCCCGGCAAATTCTTATCTCGAAGGGCGTTGGGGACAATGGGCGTTTGTGTTAATGGCTGATACTGATCAGCAGCTTTTCACACCTTCACCTTGCAAATGGCAGGCCCGGAGGTCCGGACTTTGTCGGCCTGGCTCCTGCGTCCAGGTCTGCCCGGGAAGGGGACTTCGTCTGCACGGGTGTGCAGGGGGGCTGAGGGGCACCCTGGTGAAGGGGTCCAATGTTATCTTGCTGTTTTAGGGTTTTGTTTCTCTGGCTCACCCCCCTCCCCGCCCCACCCCCCTTCCCACTATCATTTCTCTTTGAAATGTCATGAACTTGGCGCTTTCAAACCAAACCGCCGGGCCCAGGCCCAGACAATGGGATTGTCAGAGGGCCAGCGTGGGGCTTTCTCCGCCTGCTCGCCCGGCGCTAAGCCTTTATCCCACAGACCGCCTCTGTCTGACCCGCACAGACAAAAGCCAACTTCCATCTTCCGCCTCCAAGGGGCTCCGGGCCAAGCCGGGGATACAGGGCCGGGTTGCCCCACGGGGCGGGGGCTGGGAGGAGGCGCGGGGTCCCAGCCGGACCCCCAGCACCCTTCCACCCCACCCGCTGGCCTCACCCTGACATTCCTGCCTCCCTGTCTCCCAGGACGCTCTTGTTCCTGCGCCCTCCCCAGGCCCCAGGCTGCGACCTCATCAGCTCCAGGGTCTTCAGCGGGGCCGGTCCTTCCTCCGGGCCCCTTTCCGTAAATAGAAGTGGCTGTGGCCCTGTTCTGGGCGACCCCTGCCCCCCAAGGGGCTACGGACCCTCCCTCCGCATCTCTCAGGGCTTGGCCCCTGAGTGTGTGCAAGTGTGTGTGTTTGTGGGTTGAGTGTGCAGTGTCTGTGTGTGCAGGGGGTGGCCGGGTAACTTCCACAGGAACAGGGAAGCCTGCAGGGCTCACCACAGGGGGCAGTGAGTGCCAGGGCATTTCTCTCCAGCAGCCCAGCCCTGTGCCTTCCCAGCAGTGGGGCAGGGTGAGCATAGGGTGGGCTACTGCCCCCCTCCCCACCCAGCCACAACCCTGCCCTGGCCGCCCATTCCACCCACCTGACTGGAGGGACTGTGGGTTGCTCCTGGTTCACGGTCAAGGGCTCCGAGTGGGTCATGCTGGACCAGACCGGGAGTGGGGTGGGGAAGGAAGGGCCCGGGGACCCTGCAGTCTGCACTATCCACGCCAGGGTCGTGCCTTTGGTTCCCCGCTGGTGGGCAGGGAGGGCAGGCAGCAGGCAGCAGCAAGGCCGTCCGGACGCTGTACGTAACAGGCCTCAGGGGCAGAGTCCCAGGCTGTAAGGAGGCAGCCTGGTCTGCTGTCCTCCACCTTGGAGTTGAGTTTCTGCAAGGGGGGAGGAAGAGGTGGGGGGCTCAGAACGCAGCCCCCACCCTCTGCTGGCACAGTAGGGGGAGGGGCACCCAGGTGGACACGAGGGGCAGTGCTGGGGCCTGGTTCTGTCCCAGGAGCCCCCCAGATGTCCCCAGACCTGGAGCTGGTGGCTGGTGGGAGGATGGGCCATGGCACACGATGGGGGGGGGGTGCTGTGAAGTATCGGGAGGGGTGGGAGGGAGGGACAGACTCACCACTGACCTCACTCTGTCATAACCGCCCTGTGAACTTGAGTGTGACCTTGCACAGTCCTCTCAGCATTCCAGGCTTCCTTCGGAACACGTGTTTGGTGGGAAGGCCCACCCACACCCTCAGAGTGGGCACGGGCCAGGTCAGCTTCATTGACCTTGGTGCAGTCCCCGCGAGACCCCAGGGACATGGGGGGCTTGCATGGGGGGAGGATGGGCGACATAGAAAATGACCTTACTTGGGAAGGGAGCAATGTAAGAAATAACTAAGTGAAGCCAAGTTAAAAGGACATTGTTTCTTCCCCCGCTGGTGTGGCTCCGTGCATTGAGCGCTGGCCTGCAAACCAAAAGGTCGCTGGTTCGATTCCTAGTCAGGGCACACCTGGTGCTCAGTGGCCCGTGAAGTCCTGCTTCTGCCCCCAAGTCGCCGTGACCGCAGAGAAGTCCCGCGACTGCGCTGCTCCGTTCCCACTCCTGTAGAGGACCAGGTGTGCCGAGCTCCTGCGGTGGCTGGGAGGCGGAAGCGTTAATACTGGCAAAGTGCTGGGACACGGGAAGCCCATGTCCCCGAACGTTAGGGACACGGACGAGAGACTGAGCAGCGACGACGCCCAGGTGGGGGGTGGGTGTCCAGGGCAGGCGCACCTGCCTCCCGCCCACTCCCCAGACACTGTTGGCCCCCAGGGGCGATGACCAGGCCCCGAGGTCAGGCAGGATCTCCAGGCCCCTCTGCCCTGCGGCCCTCGGTGGGGCGTTGTCCCACCTGCGTGGCCCTTGTCACTGCTCGAGGTGGAGGAGGGAGGGAGAGTGGAGTTATGGGCAAGCAGCCGCCTCCCTGAGGGTGACGTACCCCAGGGGTGACGGTGGTCTGCTCTTCCCACAGGCCACCCGGCCAGGGTCTCTCTCTGGCCCAGTGTCCCGCTGACAGTTGCTGGTGGCTCTGTCACTCAGAGGAAGATGGGGAGACGGACGCTGGGGGACAATTAGACTCAGCCACAGAGTGTTAAGCACAACACGTCACCCTCCTGAAGGTGAGGTCGGCCTCTCAGGGGGAGCGGAGCAGAAGGCCATGTGAGCTCTGCCCGGCCCCTGCCAGGGTCTCCGCATCTCTGAGACCACGTGTCCCTTGCTTAGAATCCCTGTGGTCAGCACAGCTTCCTCACCAGTCACTCTCGGTCACAGCCCTGGGGCTGGGGACGGTCCCCTGTCCTTCCCTGGCTGCTCACTCTGACAGTGACCCATTTTCTAGATGGTTCTCACAGCGGGAGCAATCTGTCCGTCCTGGCCCCACAACTTCACCTCCTAGAGCCAGGATCTGAGCCTGGGCAAGTCCCCCCAGGGTGCCCAGGCCCCCTCCAGTCGGCCCTAAGGACCAGCAAGAACGCCATTTCCCCGAGTGACCGGAAGAGACGTGAGTGGCGACAGTTAGGAGTTGGCCACGCTCCGCTCCAAACCCGGGGACCTCCAGGGACACCCCCTGGAGGCCCTGATTACATGAGGCATGAAGTCTCGTGACTTTCCACGCCATCTGTGACTGAGAACGGCAGGTCACTTGAGGAAGGTGGAGAAACGCCGGGGACTTTGCTGTGTGAGCTGCAAAAAGGCGAAGTTTCCTGTGCCCACTCGAGGCGTTTCTGTCCGACGCCCAGCTGGCGGGAAGGCCGGTTTGTCCTCCAGCCTGGAGTGGCCGCCGCGCTCACGTACCCTATGCCCCAATGGCGGAGGCCAAGGCGGGCCTCACAGTCCCCACGGCTGTGGGAGGAGTCGGCGCCGCTCTGGGGACCCGATTAACCGAACGTCGGGTCAGGTTGGGGCTGGGCCTCTGGTCCCAGCCTCACTCCCACCCCACCGCCCACCAGCCGAGGGCCTTCCTGCTCATGGCTGGACAGAACCGCTCCGAAGGTCCTTCGATGTGCGGTGTAGGCACGTTACTCACACCAAGGCAGGAAACTGCGAAGAACCGAATTTCAGAGAGGTGATAAAAATCCAGGTTGGCCTGGTCAGTGTGTCTTCCCTAAACGCCAAGGTCTCGGGTTCGATCCCCGGTCTCCAGGCACACACAGGGACCAACCAGTGACTCATCGATGAGTGGAACAACAAATCCATGTTTCTCTCCCTCTCCCTCTCTCTCAAATCACTAAAGCACACCCCCGGGCGAGGCTTTAAAAAAGGAAGAGGAGGAGGAGATGCGGGCACAGACCCACACACAAAGAGGGACGTCCACGCGAGGACACGGGAGAGGACAGCAACGTCCCGGTCCCGTGTGTCTGTCCTCGTTCCTGCCGCCACGCTCAGCAAAGACCCTTGTCAGGCTCTGCAGGAGAAGGCGGTCCTTGTCACCCTCTGTGCTGTCGGGGACCCAGGAGAGAGCAGACCAGCCCTCTCCGGCCACCACACGCCCCAGAGGCCACCACTGGAGGCGCATCCCCGTGGGTCCCCCCCAAGCCCCGACCTGCACCCTCACCACCTCCCTGAGCCTGAGTCGCCAGCACCCAGGGAGGGGCAGGCGGGACGAAGGGGAGGAGGGCGGGTGGCCCTGGGGGCTGCGCCCTCTGGTTCTGGTCATGCCCACACCCGTCAGTGGACACCCTGCCGAGGAGCCGACCCCACCCTGCACAGGAGCAGGGAGCGGGACCCAGGTCTGTCCTGAAGGCGTCAGCGGGCAGGTGGTCACCAGTCGAGCCTGGAGGCTGCGTCAGCTCCCCAAGCACCTGACTTCACATGGTGGCAGCAGAGGGGGTCCGGGAGTTGGGACCCTACAAGGCAGGCGGGCGGGTGGGGGGGCAGATGTCCATGTGCGGGCCCCAGCCCCAAATGCCAGGTGCTGGCTGCAGACTCACCTGAGCCCTCTGGGCCCTGCAGGCTGCAGGCCCTGACTGACGGGCACCGGGGTGACCCTGCACCTCCCTCCTGGGCGCCCAGTAGCGGGCCCTGGCCCCGCACAGCTGAGCCTGGTGAGAACACAGGTCACAGGTGCGGAATGCATGCAGGGAGGCGGGGGACCTGGCCGGAGGAGGACTGCTCTTACCACAGGAACGGGCCACAAAGACGGAAACTCCAGGCACAGTGGCGGCGTGGCTGGTGCCACCTGGGAGGGAAGGATCCCCGCCTCCCTGCACGCAGACCCTGGGAGACCATCCCAAGCCAATGTCCAGGTCTGGATTGTGCAAGGTGGGCACGGACTGCAAAGGGCAGAGAGCCCGGCGGACGGCCAGGAGCAGCCACATCGTGACCGTGGTGGGGAGTGGACACGTGTGCCCGAGTCCCTAAGGAGTGTGCTCAGGCTCTGCTCCGGTCACTGCGTCATGTCATTCCTCACTGACAGAGGTCGGGGGGCCACCTTCGGGCTCCGGGAGCTAGGTGAGAGGTTGGACTCCTTCAAACGCAGGGGCTTCATTTGAAAAGATCTAGGAAGAAACCTGGCTGGCGTGGCTCAATGGATTGAGCTCCAGCCTGCGAACCAAAGGTTCACTGGTTCAATTCTCAGTCAGGGCACATACCTGGGTTGCAGGCCAGGTCCTCGCTAGGGGGCGTGCAAGAGGCAACCACACACCAATGTTTCTCTCCCTCTCCTTCTCTCTCCCTTTCCCTCTCTCTAAAAAGAAATTTAAAAAAAATTTAAATAAAAAGGATAAGATCAAGAAAGAAACCCAGGCAGCCCCCAATGCGGAGGCTTTGGGCACCACTCCTGGGCGAAGGCCCTGGGGGCTCGAAGTTTTCAGCTGGTTTGGGGACAGTCCAGAGCATGTGTGTGTCCACGTGCATACACATGCATGTGCTTGCATGCATGTGTACACCTGTGTGCATGTGTGCATGTGAGTGGGTGTGTGGGTGTGCATGGAGGTGAGTTCTTATCCCGGGAACAGCCCCCTCTAAGCCCCATCTCCTGGCCAACCCCAAACCTGTCGCCCGCGGCTATGTGGGTGCAGGAGGGTCCCCACAGCACCGCCCTGAGCTGGCTCCGCCTGCTGATCTCCGGCCCAAGTCTAAGTCTTGGCCCCACATGAAGCAAGGGCGGTCCGCTGACTTGGCCAGCCTTTCAAACTCCACCCCCCTGGGTCCCATCGGTCTTGTCTAGGTGCTCAGGTGAGCCCCAGGCTCCAGCATCCAGACTCCTTTCTGTGGGGGATCCCGGGGCTGCACGCTGGGCTCCTGACACCCTGCGAGGGCTGGAGGGCTGCTCCCACCCCAGAGGCCCAGTGAGAACGCCCGACCTGGGCAGTCCCAGAGTGCTGAGCCCACCCCCACCCCAGCCTGGCCAGAACAGAGCAGCAGGCTGAGAAAGTTGCTCAGATAACATCTCCCCTTGAATCCAAGCCTGGCACCGGTGACCTGCCCACCTGCATGGCCCTGTTCCGGGGTCTTTGGGGGAGGTGACAGGCCTCCCTTGCATACTTCCTCTCTTTGGAATTAGTAGGAACAGAAAACTCCCGCAAGCCCCAGGGGAGGCACAGTGGAAACAGTTACAGTTACTTTAAGTTTGTTTCCGGTTCCCACTGTAACAAACCCCTCCCTGGCTGAAACACTGTTGCGTCCTTTGATTTCCAGTTCTGCGGGTCAGAAGTCAGACAGAATCTCATTGGACCAAAGTCAAGTGCACACCAGGCTGAGCCCTCAGGAGGCTCCGGGGTGGGTGGGGTGGGGTGGATCGGTCCGTGGCCTCTTCTAGCTTCCAGGGGCGTCCTTGCTCCTTGGGCGCTGGCCCTTTTCCCGACCTTGACCCTAGTCCTTGGTCACATCTCCTCTGACTGTAGCTGGGAAAGACTCTGCACAGGGCGCTCTCCCGTTCAGGGCCCTTGTCCACATCTGCCGAGTCCCCTCTGACACATGAGGAACAGCCCCAGGACCTGGGGATCCAGCTGTGGACACCTCAGGGACACCGTCCTGCCGACCACCTCCACTCGCGCAGACCCCAGAGACTCCCAGCCAGGTCTCCACGTGCCAGATTCAGTCCTTGCTTTACTCTGTCTCCCTGTGTCCCTAGGACAGACCTCGCCTGCCGAGGAGGACAGTGAGGGTGGACCCCGGGCACTGGGGACCCTCGGCACCCTGGGAGAGACCCCGGTGTGGATGCACGACACACCAGGGGACAGAAGGTGGGGTGGTGTGCCCCCATGCCGCTTGACTGGGGCAGAGGGGAGCCCACCAAGGGAGGTGTCTGGGTCCCACTGAGGGGGGCGTCTGGGTCAAGCTGGGGCAGGCGAGCGGGACGCCTGGTCCCCACTCAGAGTCTGGGAGGGTGGGAACACGCAGGAGCTCTGCATCCGATCCTGCAGGCAGGGAGGGAGGACGGAAGGCCCAGGTGTGGTCCCAGGTGTGACTACGCATCCTTCGGGATTCCGGGGCACTCGCCAGGCAGGAGCAGGGGTCATCAGCCATTCACAGTGTCCATTCATTCACAAAGGGGAGTGTGGGCGGACCACCTGCCAGCCCCCTGGTCGCAGGTGCAGGGGTGCAGGCTGCCCTCGCTGGCCGAGAGGGTGAGGTGATGAGCCATCTGACGTTACTGTCTGAAGAACTGCGTCCTGCTCATGTATTTGGTATTCATTCATTCATTCGTCCGTTCATTCCTAGGACAGGCATTTCTTGAAAAGCCCCTGTGCCCCGGGCACTAGGGACACAGCAGGGAATAGAGAGAAAAATCAGCCCGGGGCTTGAACCCCGTGGTGACGTGGTTGTTATAACCAGCGTTCGGCTCTTTCTTCTCACAGCTGCCTCAGGTACAAATCTATGCCTGACTTGGAAATTTAAAAAAAAAAAAAAGACACCAAATTAGCTGTGTAATTAGCTCCAGAGAATGCCCACCCAATCATGGGTGAAGTCGAGTCTCACACGACATGTAAACGCTGAGCAGTGAGTGAAAACATAACATGTTCTTCATCCTTCTCTCCCACCTGAGGGGCCTGTGTTTCCAAAAAGCGCCGACACGTTCTGCTTCGTAAAAGTCAGATTTCAGTGTTTTCAGCCCGTGCTGGTTCTACAGTGCGTCTGGGTCTTTGTTCTCGTAAAATGATTTCAAAACTCCCGCACCGAGAGGATCCTGTGGTGAGATGTCAGCGTCCTATTCACGTGCATGAACACGGGGTGGGGGGGGGCAGCCTGACATTGCGGGAAGGGACAGGTGCATGTGTGCCCCGGGGCCTCGCCACTGGTCCCGGGGAAGCGCACAGCTCGGCCCTCCTCTGCTGGGGACACGCAGTGGGTCCACTCCAGTGGGAGAGGAGACTCCCTGCTTCAAGGTCAGGCGCAGTGAGAACCCACGCTGAGGGCGGGTGTGGGGGAGCGGCACACCACACGCCCCTGCAGGCCAGCGTCCACCCCACCCCACCCCGTGTTGTCCCTCCTGACACAGCTGCCTGAAGGGTGGGCCTCTGGACTGGCCCGGTGTCTGCAGCAGTGTGTCACCCACCAGCCTCCCGCACGTCCTCCGAGGCCCTGTCGCTGCAGGGTCGCTTACCTGTAGGGGGACTCCGCCGTGGAGGGTGTGCTTGCCTTTCCGAGTCTGGTTAAAAGGGCCAGATCGCCTCCCCGAAACCACGGGGCACGAGCCCTAGATGTGGCAGAGTGCCCAGTGACTGCATGCTCGCGGCCCTGCGTGGGGCTCCTTTTTCTTCTTTAGACTCTTATTAAGGGAAATCTCAAACACGCGCCGAAGTCAGAGATTGGAACACCAAGCCTAAATGTGCTCAGCCCCCATTTTTGCCATTATCGACACTTCATGGACGTGACCCTTCTGCCTGCCGTTTTGGGGGGTTGGAATGTATTTAGAACAAACCCCAGACATTCAGGCATTTCCCCCACGTATGTCCTCATGTATTTGTAACAGAAGAAGACTTGTTAGCAACGTGACTACTGTCCCCAAAGTAACATTAATTCCTACAAATGCAGTGTGGCTCCGAGGGCCGTGCCCGGGGCAGCCCTCTGGCTTATCCTGGTTTGGATTTCCTCCTCGAACTGGACGGGTCGGCTTGGTGGCCCAAGGCAGGGGAGTCAAACTCATTTCCACGGGGGGCCATATGAACCTCCAGGTGGCCTCCAGAGAGCCGGATGGAATGATTGGACTGTGTGAATGTAACTACTCCTTACCTAGGAGCAAGGACCTTGGCGCAGCCGCTGAGTGGAAATACGGTGCCGGGCCAGATAAAACGAGGTGGAGGGCCGGATTCGGGCTGCGTGCGGGCCTCGCGTTTGCCACCCTCGCCCTAGGGGTTGTTCGAGTCTCTCCACGTGCAGAGGACAAGGGACCACTATCTCCCAAAGCGGAGCTGAGGGTGAGGGGGGTCTGCAAGGCTCTCTGATGGGCGGCAGCCCCTGTGCCAGGGTGGAGGCCCCTGGGGGGCAGGGCCGGCAGGTCCCCCGCTGAGGCCCGGCTCCCGAGCTCCTCCTCAAACACCCCCCACCCACCCACGCTGTCTCTGCGGAAGGTGGGGCATGGGCCATGCATTGCGGGGAGCAGGGCTGATCCCACACAGCCCGTCCCCCTAGCCCCCCGCCCTTTCACTATGATCTGAGCCACACAGCGTGTGCACACACACACCCTTTGTGCCATACACACACGCAACCACTCATACGCGCGCTCCCCACACACACACATCCGCAGTGCTCCAAGCTCCAAACAAGCACCGTAACCCAACAGAAAATTAGAAGGCGCAGTCCCGACACCCGCGTTCTCACACCACTTAAATCTGTTCGGGCCGCAAGGACTTCCGGAGGCCGGAGGCCGCAGGGAGCTGGGACTTACCGCCCGGGGCGCCTTCCCGGGTCAGCAACTCAGCAAATCAGCACAGTGGATGTTTTTAAAGGAATTTTGTGGCGTTTAAAAGATCTCTTTTCCCCGTAAGGCTTCCAGTTTAATAAATACCCAGGGCTTCCCCTCAGAGGCACCGGGGCTCGGCACTAAGGACTCACGTTCCGACTTGCCACTCACCTGGCAGGCGGCCTGCATCCACGTTGGAGCTGATAAATTCACCGAGGCTGCCCTGCTGGGCGGCCAGGTCGGCGGGGGGGGGGGCGGCTCTGGAAGCCGGGAGAAGAGCGGAGAGGTGGGACCCTTAGCGGCCCGCCAGCGGCTGCCTCACGGGAAACCGGGCGGAGGGAGGCTGCAGAAACAGTCTCTGGGGATGGCAAGTCCTCTCGTTCCAGGGGAGACATGCAAAGCCCACGCCGCCGCCTGGGTGTGCCTGTGGGTGCCCCGCCCTCTCCACCTGCTTCAGGGGAGACCAGGGTGTGTCCTGATTCCAGGATCCCAAACTCTTAGGCCTCACAGCATCCGTGCCTGGGTCGCCGGCAGTTCAGGCCCCCGAAGGCGGAGAGAGACATGCTTCCCTGTGGCCCTTGGCACAGGGACTCCGTGTCACCCTGTCCCCAGCTGCCACCCCCATCCTTCCTGACGACAGTGACGTGGAACAGAACCACCCTGGGGGCGCACTCAGCCCTCGGGGCTCCCTGCGGCCCCTCGTGCGGGCTGGCTCTCCTCCTGCTCACACCTTCTCCTCCCAGCGGGGCACTGGACCCTCCATGGCTGGTGGCCCCGCCGCCCATTCTCTTGGGTTGACATCATGGTTTCCTTGGTACCTCTTTTGAGTGTCTGTCCCTCCAGCCGCCCTAATCCCACCCCCTGCCCCTCACCACAAGGTTCTTCTGTTGACTCCTAACCCCCAAGCTGATGGGTCAGGAGATGGGGCCTCAGGACAGTGACTCGAGGTCCAGAGTCTCTATGAATGGAACTTGTGCCCCGGGAAAGGGACCCCAGGGAGCACCCTCACCCGTCCCACCACGCGAGGACACTGGGAGAAGATGGCCCTCTGCCGCCCCCACCAGCCCGGACTCCTGGCCCCCAGACGGTGAGACGTGAACCCCTGTTGGTTAAAAGTACCCCCTGCCCCGTCTGCAGGGCTCTGTGGCTGTGGGACAAAGGAAGACACCGCCCGATGAGGCTCCCCCGTGTGTCCCCACCCCGCAGGCCTCGCGCCAACAGTAGACCAGGGGTGGGCATCGGACGTGGAGGCTGGAGGCCGCACACTGAAGTTGTGATGTTTTCCTTGGGAGCGAGAACATCGGTTCTGTGGTTAGCTACCAGCGGCTTTGAGGAAAATGACAGGGACCCCCCAGCCGCTGGGGCCCTTTGTGACGAGCCAGGAGCGAGGACCTCATTTGCCGTTCGCAGCCTGGTGGTGTCATGAACTCATGCGATGGGCTATTTCCTCATCTACAAATTGAGGACAACAGGAATCAAGAGGGCCTAACCCACAGCCCTCTCTGTTCCGCCCCCACCCCATGCCACCCACCAGCATGTCCCCTGACAGCTGCCCAGGGGGCCGGGACCCCCCAGGTTGTCCTGAACACGCCCGCCCCACCTTCCCGCGGCTCCTTTTGTCTGGACACCCGCCTTGCCTGCTCCCGACCGACGTCCGCCACCCAGCGGGTGCCTGCGGCGCACCCAGGACGGGAAGTTAATTACATCCGAGGCTGCAGGTGCCGTGGCTTCGCCCACGGGCCGCCCTGAACCGCGACCCAAAGGTTACGCGTCCTGGGCAGTGTCTCTGAGCAAAACGACGCGCCCCCCCAAGAAAACGGACCCGAGCATGCGGGGAGGTGACACGTGCGGATCCGACTTCAGGAACTAGGTCAGACACGCAGCGGCCGCGCTGCGCCGGGGCGAACGCCGTGGCGGCTGAATTATTCATGCCACGTGGCTCCTTCACTTTAAACCAGACAATTGAACATTGGTTTGGAAGGTCATTAACACCCAGGAAAAATGCAAATGGTTTCTCTGTCTTTTTAATTGTCGTAGCAGGAGCCTCGCCACCACCTGGAAATGAGATGGAAGCAGGTCCCCTCCCCGGTGGGGCTGGGGGTGGGCACGGCTCCCACCGCCAGACTCTTCTCGGATGCGACTGCGGAGGCTCCCCGGGGGCCCCCGCTGCTCCACCGAGGCCGGGCTGGATGGGTGAGGAAGCAAATTGAGGTTCTATTTAAAGCCTCGTTCTCATCCGCGGGTGATCAAGAGCCTCTTCTCGGAGGGGGTGGAATTGGGGGCAAGGCTCAATTAGCCTAGAAAATACCCCCCACTGCCACCTGTGGAAGGGAGTGTCCCTGGAGGTGGCAGGGGGGACTCTTCCCACACCTGCATCCCGGGGGCCCCCGGAGGAGGGGGACTTGCCCACAGCGGCTCGGCTGCTTTGTGACGGTCCCGACTACAGTCCCGCCAGGACCCCCAGCCCGTGAGCGTCCTGTACCCGAAGAGACGGGTTTGAAAGGCTGGTGCGTACAGAGAGCATTTTGTATCGGCCTGAAGTAAATGGGCGGTTTTCTCCTTCTCATTTCCACCGGGAGGGGGTCCTGAATACTCCTCAGGGTCCGTTTTGCTTCTGGACCCGCTCATGTTCGGGGGTGGGGGCTGTCGTGGGTGCCCCAGACTGGCCCACGGGCAGGGTGCACCCCCAGGGGTTGGCATGATCCTTTGCCAAGAATCTGCCAGGGGCCATGGCCGTGGACAGAGTAGGAAAGACCCACTCTGGGTCTAGTTGGAGACAAGCTGCCCACACAGGCTGTGGGGTCGGGGGACGGGGTGCTCACTGGGTGCCCAGGGCAGCCCACGTGCGGGTGGGTGGGTGGCTGGGAGCCGAAGCTTGGCCGGTTGCTGCTTTGCTGGTCCACAGTTCGCTGTGTCTAGAAGAGAGATGATCAGATCTCCGTGTGCGTGAGAAAGACCTGCAGGGCTTGTTAAACATGCAGGCGGCTGGGTTCCACCCCGGACGGGAAGGGGGGCGTCTGGTGCGGTGGGTCTCGGGTGGCCCTGCGGCCGGACGTTTTAGACAGCAGCGCAGGTGAGCCTCCAGCGTGAGAGCGTCGGCCCAGAGAGCGTCGGTCGGGGCTAATGTCTGGGAGTAGGTGAATGCGTCTGGCTCCCGGACCCCTCGATAGAATGGGCGGCGGCCATGCACTGGACAGGCCAAGGCTGGGAGCCCGCTGACACCTTCCAATGGGGCTGTCCTTAGAAGAGGAGGAAGAGACGGAGAGACCCCGGGAAAACGGCCACGTGGCAGCAGGGGCAGAGACCGAGGGATGTGGCTACACGCCAAGGGTGGGTGAGGGGGCAGGGGGCACCAGAAGCTGCAAGGGGCAGGAAGGATCCACCTGGAGGCTTCAAAGGAACATGACCTTGGACTTCTGGCCCCAGGACAATGAAAGAACAAATGTGCTGTTTTAAGCCCCAAGTTGTGGGACTTTGAGCCAGCAGCCACGGACACCGAAGCCACCCCCCTGCACCCCACCTCAACAAGCAAGCCCACAGACCTCTCACGGATCCCTTAGCGGCCACCGCAGGGGCTCCCTGTGGGCCCCACCCTCTCTGCTGTTGCCCGGGGCTTGGTTTCAACATTTTCCTCCGCCTCCCTGACGGGCTCAAACTCATTCTCCCCGGACCCCAGAGTGGCCCCTAGGAAACAAAATGCCCCCCCCCCCGTGCCCTTGTGAGTTTGCTCATCGTCATAGAGAAAAATTGGAAAGAAAGGGGGAACTAGTTATGACCATATATTTTAGTGAGCCTGACATATGGACGGTGTTATCTTAATGCGTGACCGGCGTTCTCATCCACAGGACATTTGGCCACGTTTTCGGCCCTCGGTCTCCAAATTCCGGCGTGCAGTTCACATCAAGAGCAAACCTCGCAGTTGCACAGACATCCCAGTTTTCACCGGGAACGCCTGATGCCCAGGCGCCATGGACACGGGGCGCCCTTCCCACGGAGTCACACGTGCAAGTTGCTCCCGACATGTGGGGGCGTGTCTTAAGAGCTGAATTGGAGATCATCTCTCTCCTTTTTAAAAAAATATTTTATTTATTCATTTCCAGAGAGAAGGGAAGGGAGGGGGGAAGAGAGAGAAAATCATCAGTGTGTGGTTGCCTCTTGTGCGCCTCCTACTGGGGACCTGGCCTGCAACCAAGGCAAGTGCCCTGACTGGGAATCGAACCTGCGACCCTTTGGTTTACAGGCCAGCGCTCATTCCACTGAGCCACACCAGCCAGGGCTGGAAATCATCTTTTTAAATTAACATTCTAGTTCACTAAAATTAAAAATTGAACCTGTCGGTCCCTCTAGCTGAATGTGGAGGGCTCAGTGCCTCATTTGCCTGGGAAAGTGCACGTCCTCCCCCCTTCAGAGGGTCCTTGTTCCCAACACTGTCCCCACCGTCTGCTCCCACCAGCCTGTCTTCCAAGGACGACAATGGGACAGAGTCACTGAGGGCCACACGGCTCTGCTCTGGCCTCACCTGGTGGGCACCCCCTGAGGACCCATCGGGTGGCACACGGAGCTAGGGAAGCACCGGGGAGGATGCGGGGGACTCTGCGAAGGGGGCGGCGGGGCAGACGCTGAGGGGTGGGCGAGGACGGTGTGGAGTTCCTCCGGTAGGCAGGTGTGGGGGGTACTCTGGATGGAAGGAACACTTTTTATCTCTCAACTCACTCCAGGATATGCCTTTATTGATTTTTAGCGAGAAAAGAAGGGGAGAGACAGAGAGAGAAACACCAATCGGCTGCCTCTCTGACGCGCCCTGCCCGGAGATCGATCAAACCCGCAACCTATTGGTGTACCGGGCGATGCTCCAACCCACCGAGCCACACGGCCGGGATGGAAAGGAACGTGTTTCAAGTCCGGAACCTGGTGTCACTTTGCACCCACGAGGATGGTTGCTGTAAACAGAAAGTAAACAGAAAATAGTCAGCGTTGTCCCGGATGTGGAGTCCCGGTGCATCGCCCGTGGGCCGTGCATCTCGCTGGGGAAGACAGGTGGCACTGCTTCAGAAAGCCCTAAACAGAACTCCCAAAGGATCCGGCGTTCTCCCCCCGGGGCACGCACGGTCCCGGAGGCAATGAGAACTGGGTCTCCGAGAAAGAGTTGCCCGCCCAGGTTCATAGCAGCGCGATTCACAGTAGCCAAGACCTGGAAACACCCACAAGCACGCATGAAGGGACAGTGGGCACACTGAATGCACACAACGGAATAGTATTCCACCTTAGAATGGAAGGAAACTCTGCCCCATGCTGCAGTGTGGATGAACCTTGGTGTTACGCCGGGGAGAAGCCCCTCACGAACAGACAGATGCTGTATGATTACGTTTATAGGACGGCAGGCAGCAGACCGGCGGGCGCCAGGGGCAGGGGGGCGGGGACGGGGGATGCGCCCAGTTTAACTGGGACAGGGTTTCCGTTTGGGAAGGTGAAGTTCCGGTGCAGAAGGAGGAGATGTATGTACAGCAGGGTCCCTGTGTCTCACGCCACGGAGCCGCTGCTATAAAAATGATCAAGGCGATCACTTTTATATTTCTTTCATTATTAAAAAATTAACCACAGCCCTGGCTGGTGTAGCTCAGTGGATTGAGCGCGAGCCTGCGAACCACACGATCGCGGTTTGATTCCCAGTCAGGGCACATGCCTGGGTTGCAGGCCAGTTCCCAGCAGGGGACACACGAGAGGCAACCATACATTGATATTTCTCTCCTTCTCTCCTTCCCTTCCCCTCTAAAGATAAATTTAAAAAAGAAGTTTAAAAAAAATTAACCACAGTTCCATCACATAGGCCATCAAGTGCTTCGACCAGACGCACCCACCAGTGTCCATTAGCTAAAGCTTTTCCCCAGCGACATATTGGGTGGACTACATATGCTCTCTAACACTTTGAGGAGAAGAACCATCTTCCAAGCCGAATCAGACACTCAGAGCTCAACTTAGCCAAGAGGCAACATTTCCTTTTCAATCTCAGCATTGACCTTTTTTCAAAGCCCTGGTGGAACTTGGGTTTTCATGGATGGTTGGGGGTGGGGGAGTCTGGAAGCTGGAGAGGGCCGGGTGCCTTCAGGAGTCAGATGGCGCTGAGCCCCGCAGGCGGAGTGGGGGGCACCCTGGCTGGGGAGGCCTTGGGCAGCCCCAGACCCAGGCCAGGCCCGGCCGCCATCAGGGCCCTGCGTCAGGAAGGACGGACTGCAGAGGGCAGGGCAGGCCGGGCGCTGGGCCCCTCTCCTTTGCCACCTCCCCCAGGACCTCCAGCTGGTGGCGGTGACCCCCTGTGGCCCACGCCACCTGCGAGGCATAGAGACCCACCATCCCAAAATCCAGGTGCTTTCAACACTGACAGTCACTTTCCAATGTCATCAACGAAGCTCGAAGCTCAGTCTGAACCACGGAAGTGCTGTCCCTGTGGGGACATTAATGTCCCTGATTCCGGTGCCAGGCCGTGCACCGCAGGTACACTGAGCTTCCTTCCAAAACCAAGAAAGTTCTGGAACACATCAGGAGTTAAGAGACTGTGGGCCTGCAGGGTCCACCTCAGAAAACAGTCAGAAGATTCATTCATTCATTCGCAAAATACTGTGCAGTGCAGCGGTTCTCAAAACAAGGTCTGCAGGTCGGGGGGGGGGGGGGGGGCGCATGAGGCCCGTGCCGAGGGGCCGCATGGGCCTCGGCTAGCACGGAGGCCACAAAGTCGCGGCGGCGACGGTGCCCCCCACCGGGCTAGCGTGGTTTGGAACGGGTGCAGNTCGCTTTCCAATGTCATCAACGAAGCTCGAAGCTCAGTCTGAACCACGGAAGTGCTGTCCCTGTGGGGACATTAATATCCCTGATTCCGGTGCCAGGCCATGCACCGCAGGTACACTGAGCTTCCTTCCAAAACCAAGAAAGTTCTGGAACACATCAGGAGTTAAGAGACCGTGGGCCTGCAGGGTCCACCTCAGAAAACAGTCATAAGATTCATTCATTCATTCGCAAAATACTGTGCAGTGCAGCGGTTCTCAAAACAAGGTCTGCAGGTCGGGGGGGGGGGGGCGGGCTCCTGAGGCCCTTTCAGAGGGTCCGAAGGTGACTCTGCTCTCACTGAGCCCACAACGTCGCTTCGGCGACGCTGCCCCCCACCTGCGAAACTACCCGTGGGCGGAAGGGCTGGTGCCAACCACCGGGGGCGGCCGTGTCCCGGTGGGACCCACAGTCATGGGGACAGCACTCCTAGGTCTCTGCCCCCTTACCCTCCCCTGCCCCCAAATCCTGTCCCCTCTGCTCCCTCTTCCATTTCGGACCTTGGCGTCATGGACACGGGACCAACACCCTCCCCCCAAATCCAGGTTTTATTAAAGATGGCCCACACTCTGCTTCAGTGATTCCTGGCCCCTGAGGATGAGAGGGGTCACCGAGCCCAGCCGTAATCCCTCCTAACCTCTGACCTCTCTCTCCTTCCCTTTAAGCAAGTTCTCCACCCCCACCGCGCCCCGCCTCCCCTCCCCCTTCTCCGAGCCACAGAAAAGCAGCGCAGACGTTTAGAGCGCGGATGGGGGAGGTTTAGGAGACCGCACCTCTTTAAGGCGCTCGCTCCAGGACAGCAGTGGGGGACTTCTATGCGGGGAGGGGGCGGGGGTGCGCGGGAGGGGTGGTGGGCCTTGCTGAGGATTCCTGGCAGACTCGCTCTGGGGGCATGGCGGCAGGCGGGTAGGCGGCGCTCCTTCCTCGGGCGCACACGTGGGGGCCGTCCCCACACACGGGGAACAGCAGGGAGATGAAGAAAGACCTGAATTTTAAAGGGGGCAATGGGATAGCTTCTGGGCCAACACAGCTACATACTCTTGGAGACCCACGCGAGCACGCCCTGGGCTCCATGATCGCGCCCCGGGGCTCGGGGACGCCAAGGATGCGCGCTGGGGTCCAGGCGGCCGGAAGCTCAGGGTCACTGCGGATCTGCCCGCCCGGGGGCGTTCCGGTGGGGAGGGGGCGGGGAACGCGGTTTCCGATCGAGCCCCTCGCCCCGGGAGGGCCACCCTTTCACTGAAGTCCGAGGAGTTGCTTTGAAGTCCCTGCCGCGCTCGGCCCTCTCCGGCGCTCCCGCCCGCGCGGCGCGGACCCGCGTCCGGGCGGTGCTCCTCGTTGTAGCCCGGCGAGGCCTGCTGCGGCTCAGTGGACCACGGCGGCCGGAGGGGCGCCCTCTGATCTGTGGGCTGCGAAGAGCTCATCGGCTCATTGACAACGCGCGCCCTGCGGGCCGGCACTCCCCTGGTCTGAGCCCACGCTCGCGCTCGGGGGTGGGGGTGGGGGCGGGCTCTCACTTCGGAAAGAAAGTCCGCCCCACCAGGAGTCCGCCTCGTGGATCCCGGCTGGGATTCCCGGGCCCTTTCCCTTGACGCAAGAGTCCTGACCGTGCCCCGGTCCCCTCCTCTCCAGAAAACCGCCTGCTCCCAGCCAGGGGCCGTGAGGGTAGACCCTCCCTGCCTGCCTCCCAGGAGCCTCAGCGCCCCCACTTTCCCTCTCGGGGCGCCGCGGGGCACCCGCAAGTCAGGGGGAGTCGCCCTCAACCCTCACTCCGGTGTTTCCAGAGCAGAGGGAGACCCTGGGAGGAAACCTGCCGCGCGCCTCCTGGGGGGCCCTCACCCAACCCGCTGCAGCCAAGAGGCGGAGAGGAGAGTCCCTGGAGGAGCAGAAGGGCCGCGCCCCGGCCGAGGCTGCCACTTCTGGAAGAAAGAGACAGGGTCACACCCGAGCGAGCAAAGGCCGGGGCCCTCACTCTCCCCTCCCGGGCATCATCCGCTCCCGCCAGCGTGGGCGCTGGGCCGGGCCGGCGCGTTCAGGACGACGCAGCGCGGGGCTTCCCCTCCGCAGCCCCTGTGCTGGCTCTGGCTACAGACAGCCCCAGACCACTCCTGGGTGACCAGGGGAGAGCTGGGGTCCCTCCCCCGCCCTCAACGGAGCGGACAAGACCGAGGGGTGCTCCGGAATGTGCCTCTCTCTCCCCAGACCGGACCAAGGCCCACCGCGCCCCCTCCAGCCCGGGAGCCGGAGAAAGCGAGTCGCCTCTCCTCGCGCCCGTGCGCAGGTGGGCATCGCCGCGCCATCTTTTCTCTCGACTTTGTGTTTTCCCGTTTTCCACTGTGGAGAGGAGATTCCCGCCCGGGCAGGTAGGCTGAGGCCTGCATCCGGCCCAGTCCGGGCCTGGCCGACGCTCGCCTCTCAGGCGATCTTAGCACAGAAGCCGTTCTGGCCGCCTGCCCACTACGTGCGGAGCGAGGTTTCCAGCCTGGGTTTCCACGTCGGATTTTCAAGGCTGAGCTTTTCGTGGCTGCTTTTGCGCGGGGGACAGTTGAACTTTCATCTACGGATAAGACAGAAAACCTAAGTGTCGCGAAAGTGTGCGGTTTGTTCGGGGAACCCACACCACTCGGCCCCCGGGGCACCGCCAAGTCCCGGCAGCAAGCCTCCCGGTCCCGCCCAGCGGCCTCAGTGCCCACTCCCAGGCGCGGAGGGCCCTCCCCCGCCATCGGCGCTCCCCACCCGCCAGGCTGCGCGGCCGCCGAAGTGAGCCCTGGCGGTGCGAACGGAGAACTAACGCAGGCGGTTAATTCGAACAGCTCGCCTGTCTGCCCCCGGTAGATGGGGGGCGGAGCAGATCCCGAGGAATTCCAGCGCCAGAGCTCCAGACTCGGGGACTCCTCGCGCCGGTCGCGTCTCTCTCTGCGCCCAGGGGCTCAGCCCGGGCGGTATAGGGTTCCTGAACTTTGCCCTCGGCCCAGAGGCCCTTATGTCTTAACGCTGCCCTGGGAGGTCTGAGACTCCCTCCCACGAAGCACAACACGGAGAGGCTGTCTGCAGAGAAATGTTTTTTCCCCCCTTTCTTCCTTTCTTTTTTGAGGGCGACTGGGAAGGGGAGAGAAGGTTTTGGAGGCGACAGAGCACTTCTCCTTTGTGCCTGAACTTTGAAAGGCTGCTTTGCCAGGCCGTTCTTGAACTGGAGGAGACGTGGGGTGGGGGGTGTTGCGGGGCGGGGGGGGGGAAGGGACGGAGAGTGAGTCCAGGCCCTGGGAAGGCCGTGGGGGGCCTGGGTCCACATACAGGGCAGGCCCCCATCGGGAGGCAGGCCGCTACCCCTGCGAGTACCAGCGGGTGTACGTCCAGAAAGTCACAACTGAGCCTTTGAGATCCCGGAAGGCCAACCCCAGCCCACCTGCCCTCTATCCTTCGCCCCCCCCCCCCCCCCCCGCCCCCCACNTCCCCCCCCCCCCCCCCCCCGTTAGGACATATCTCCCCTCCCCGACATTATGCATCTAAGAGTGTTTACCCGCTGGAGACACTCCTGCTAGAGAAACGACCAACTTCATCACACCCAGGGGAGCCGCTGGGCCCTGTGACCCAGTACACGGAATTGTACGTGTCATCCTCAACTCAGGGTCACACTTCAGAGTAAACCATGCATCTTCGTATTGTTCCATTCCCTTCGTATTGTTCCATTCCCTTCATCAAGGGAAGAGTAAACCCACGAACAACGTAAATGTAGGTTACTTTTAAAAATCTACGTCCCACAACCTGTCCAGGAGAGAACGCACGGGTTCCCCCAGGGGAGTAGTGAGGGCTTGCTAATGGGGGGGGGAGTACGGTGTAGGTGTTTTCTGTTTGAACGTGTCTAAAATTCTGGAACCACTCCCCCCCCACCAGCCACAGAAATCATATTTCTGAATCCCATGGGCGTGTACGAGTTTCTGGTGCACTAGCTTCCAAGGTGACCCTGGCCTTTGGGGAAAGAAAGAAAAGGAAAGGAACCTCACGCTCCACGAGGGGAGGCAGGGGCCCCAGGCATTTCTTTGGGAAGTCTTGTTTTCCTTCCGAAGGTCAAAAGGGAGACAGTGAGTAGAGGCCAAGATTCCTGGCCTTGTCTGGACGCCGTGGCCCGCTCGGAGAGAGCAGAGAGCCTTCTGCAGGATGCGCCATCCCCAAAGGGGGGTGCTGTTCCCCCCCCCAGCCTCTACACGCCGCTCTTCCCCAAACCTGCTGCGCCCTCTGCCTCTGGCTGGTTTACAATGTGTCCTGTTTCCCCCGGGCCCCTGCCACTCTGCGGGGACATTTCCCTCCCAGCAGAGGTGCCGGGACTCAGCGCTGCCTCAGTGACTCCCACCGGGGACGTCCCCCAGGCTGGTCAGGGACGACCCCAGGCAGACTCCGCGGCCCAGGCCTCTGCAGGGAAGGCACCACGGTGGAGCAGACACGGACCGGCCTCCAGAGGGGCCAGCTTTGCCTGGGATCAGGCACAGCACTAAAGCAGGGTGGGGGAGAGCTCAGGAGAGGGGTCCCCAGGGCACCAGGGGGGTCCCACGGATGGTCAGGATGTCTACGGCAAGTGTCCCCAGCCTTGGAGGGTCATCCACGGGGGGTGGGGGTTGTGCGGCTGGGGAAAGGTGGTACTGTGGGGGCACACGCACCCGCGGAGTTGTTCTTCGGACCCCCCTCCGTGCGCCTCTGTTTTGAGGAGAAACCAGCTCGTAGTAGACTGCACCTGGTCTCCAGCACGGGGGGCCGCGCCCACCCTGTACCCAACTCCCTGCTCTCCCAGGCCAGTGCTGGGCAGAGCCTCAAAAGTGGGTCTTTCCGGTGGCCTGGACAGGAGGCAGCTCCAGGCGGTGCCTCACCCATTTGGTGTCCCCAGCACCCAGGGAGCTTTCGTTGAGCACAAGCTGACTTGGCCCCAGCCCTTGGGGCAGGGTCCGCTTGGACACTGCTGATGCCCCCTCCCCACCTCCTCACGCAGGCTTCCTAGTGCCAACTCACCCACCAGGCCTGGGGTGCCTCTGGGGAGCTGGTCCCCCCCGACCCTAGGGCAGGGACAGGCCCAGAGCACAGGCACAAGTGCCCCCACTCCCCCTTCCAGCCCCACCACCTCTGCGTTTGGCCCCTCCCTTCCTGGAGAATCCACGGAGGCCGTGTCCTCAGCCCTGGCCCCGGCCTGTAGGCCTGTGCTTGGCTCGGAGGAAGAGAGCACAGCCGTGCTGCCTTGGCGCCAGCCTCACGCCCCTGCTTTCGGCCTTTGTCTACAAGCTGCGCTTCACCGGGGACCCGAGGTGGCTTTCCGGAGGCCGAGGTCCTTCTCCCGCTCAGCCCCTAACCCCCTGCCCGAACCCAGAGCCCGCCGGCCGGCCGCGCGAGGCTCCCCTCGCGATTTTGCAGGGGTCGAGATTTCGCTCTCTCCTATGGTGGGCGCTTCTACCAACCCTGTGCCAAGGTCCTCGCGAGCTAAGGCCACTATTGCTGCATTCGTTTTCTCTCAGTGCCCCCCACGCCTATCTAGAGGAGTGTGGGAAGTGAGGGGACAGCAGAGCGGCCGGAAAAGTCACCCCCCTGCAGCCTCATTATAAGAAAAAAGGGAAGGCTGGATTCCCAGCCAGGCACCCCGGAGTCTCTGGGAGCGCCCTGGCACCCGCCGCTGCGAGGCGTTGTTCGTGGCGCCAACGTGAGCCCCCACCTCTGGAAGCCAGTCCCTGGGCGTCCCCGTTTGAGAGATCCCGTTCTCAGCGGGGGCTCTCTGCACGCCCCCGGAGAAGAAGGGGTGGGGTTCCCCACGTGGGGCCTCACTCGCGTCCGGGGTGGCTTGCCTGTTTGCACGGAGAGACCGACCACGCGGGCGGAGGCGGGTCGGGGTGGGACAGCGGGTCAGCGCGGCTGGCTGCGCGCAGCGCCGCGGAGACCCGGGCCGCAGCTCCCGCTCTGCGCTTTCCAGCGCCCTGAGAAAGCGCAGCCAGGGCGGTGCCCCAGACCCCGCAGGAGGCCGGCTTGGGCCTCCAGTGCCTTTCAGACGCTTCCGGAAACAGCTTGAGATTTCTGTGTAAGACAGAACTCCCCTTCCGCCCCGGAGCAAACCGACTTAGTGCGGCTTCGGCCCAAATTCGCACAGCCGCAGCTGTCCCCGCCTGGCCGGTTGGATAGTGCCCGCTCTCAAAGGGGCGCTCTATTCCGGGGTTTATTTAAGAGTTTCGGGGGCCTTTGGGAAGCCTGAGAACCGCCCCGCCCGTAACGATTTCCCTTTTTGTTCCTCTTTCCTCTGCTCCCCCGGCACCTCACCTCCCCACCCCCACCGAAACCAGCAGCCTCTGAAGACCCCTAACCCAGAGTCCAGCTTTGCCTGGGGTTGACCGGCCGGGCGCAGAGCCCGCGGTGCAGCCGTGACTTTGGGTCTGGGGCACAGGAAAGCGCACTACTCCCCGCCTTGGGCTCACTCACGGCCAAGGCGCTCAGAAACAACAGTGCCCAAGAAGCTGGAAAATGCTTCTCAGGAGGCGGCCTAATTGGTTTTCAGGGGAGGGCTGAGAAATTAACCTGGCGGGCTTTGTGGGGATCCAAGGGGCCCTGGGGTCTCCCCCTCCACCCGCTCCACTTCCCAGAGACCCAAGTAACTGGATGGTCTCTGGCTGGGGATGACTGGGGTCCCCAGAACTGCAGGAAAATTTTCCCCAATCCTAAATGTGTGCTAATAAGGTGACCCCACAAACCTCAAGAACCCCATTTTCCTAGGGGGGGCAGACTATGGGGCCTCGTGTTTTTGAACCCCAGGCAGGGTCCCTGGCAGGTGTGTGTGCCTAGCCAGGTAATTTGGGGAGAGCCCCTTCAAGTGGGGGAGGGACAAGAAAGAGATGGAGTCACCCCAAGTGAGAAGTGGCCTCCTCACCCTGCTGGAACCTCCCCTAGGACTCCTGAGCCTCTCCAGCTGCCTCCAGAGCTGACCACACCAGGCCCCTCCATGCCCAGGGCCTCCTGCGGCCCCTCCATGGCCCTCCTCCTGGGGTTAGTTCCCGCTGGCAACCGCAGGGGGTTTAATGTGCCACCCCGGAGCGGCAACGGGTGAGCAGGTAGAGAGGACAGGACCTAGGTGGGGACAGGAGGGGAGCTGCGTTGGCCCAGGGGAATCTTCCAAGCCTCAAGGTGGCCTGGTGACCACACTGCAAGAGTGCTGCTTGCCCGGCCCTCATCCCATGCACCATGGTCGCAGTAGCCACAGGGAATCCCTGCCCAGGGCCCGCTCCACAGTGGGCCTCGCTGTTGGGCACCCCGCAGCCGCTGCAACGGGCTGGGCCAGCCAGTCCCGGGCACTGAACACCCCTTCCTCTCCCCTCCCCACCCCCTTGCCACTGATGGCAATTTTGTTGTGCCAACACTCTCAAACTGCCTCTTTGGGTGTTTTCAAAGTTTGCCAACGGCCATACACAGTGCATTTTAAATGAGGGCCAGGCACACCCGAGTAAGTGGGGTGCTGTGGTGGGGGAACAGCGTTTACAGTTGGGGGCAAGCAAGGGATGCGAACTGGAAGGAGCCTGAGGGAGGAGGGGGCCATGAAGAGGAAACAGAAGTTCAAGTTGGACCTCTGACAGCAGCTGGAAAGGAAGTTCAGAAAGAGAGAAAGGAGAGGGGGGCAGCGACAAATCCCGCTCCCCCCACCATTTCATTCTGGATTCCCCTCTCAGACGGGCCTTGCTGTCCAGCGAAAGTCCTTCAAAGGAAATTAAGACAAAGCAAATGAGGGGAAAGGCCTGGTAGCCCCTCAGTCAGGGTCGAGACTGGGGCGGGATGGGGCGGCTGCTCTGGGGCGCTGTCTCTCCGGGTGCTTCCGGAGGCTTAGCTGCACCGTCTGCCCCCCACCCCCCGGCCGAGCAAGACGGTGCGGTGACAACCGTAGGCTCCTTTCTCGCCCCCGCCCCCGCACTGAGCACGGAAATCGTGTTTCCCGCGCTCTTCCGGGGCCACATGCATGTTTCATGAGGGTGCGTGTCCCTGGTGGGACCCCGCCGCCCGCACGCGCCGCCCTGCACGCGCACACGCGCACGCGCACACACGCACACTTACACGCAGTGTCTGCAGGAGGAGGGTCCTGCGCGCCAGCTATGCGTTCAGCACGGGAATCTGCCGGGTCACCAAAGTCAAATGTAAGTGACAACTTCTCTCTCCGGCAGCAAGGAGCGTGGGCTCCAAAAGTCCCTTTGTATCTCCGCAGCTCATTTAATAGGATTTATGCATTTTTTTGTGCAAGGAATTGTGGGACTTTTCCCCACGGTAAACAATATGGAAATGTTAAAAATAGCAATCGCCCAGCGCGTGTCCGAGGACGCACCGCGGGGGTGACCCGGCGCGGCGCCAGCGGGAGCTCCTTCGATCCCTGAACCGAACAGTGGTGGGGAAAGCGCGACCAGGGGCGGGGGACGCTGCCGCGGTCTCGCGAGTCGGGGGCTCCGGCACCGGAGCCGGAGGACGCGGCTGCTTTAAGGGGGGGAGGGGCGGTGGCGGCGGAGGAGGGGCGGCGGGATCCTCCTGTCACCCAGCGGCGGCCAGCGCGTCACGTGGGCGCCCGGCGCTGCGGCCATTGGCCCGAGGCACGTGTCCAGGCGACCGGCCGGCGACGTCACTCGAGGGGGCTCTGTTAAAAATAAGAACAAAATCCAGAGTGAAAGTGTCTCCGGTTGCGCTAAGTGGCCTGGAGATTTCCGAGCCGGCGCGGAGGCCTTGGCGGCGAGGGCGCGCAAACAGCAAGAGACGCGGGCAGCCCAGCCCGGCCCGGCCCGGCCTCCCGCCTCTCACCCATGCAACTCGGGCCGCGGGGCTCCGCGGGGCTCGGCAGGGGCGCGGCCGCACGCCGGTGGGGCGCCCGGGCCCGCAGCGGGGCGGCAGCGGAGCGCGGCGNCCGCGGCTGCAGCGCCGGAGCCGGAGGCAGCTGCACGGGGAGAGGAGCGCGGAGCCCGGAGGCGCCCCGGGTCTCCGCCTGACCACTGTGACTGTCCGGCGCCCGCGCGCGCGGCGAAGAAGACTGGACTCTTTGGAATCTTCTGGCTCTGGGCGCGGGGCGACTCTTGGCATTTCGAACTCAACTCGTGGATTGGATCGGCTTCGCTCCTAACGCTACGGGGACGTGTAGGACCACAGCCCTGGCCTTGGCCACCGCGCACGCCCTAGGAAACCTCAGCGGGGTAGGGGCGTGAGCTAGCCGCGGGGGTCTCCGTGTACGCCGCGCGCGGGCCGCGGGCTGATTGGAGGGGGTCCCCGGATAACCAATTCGGGATCTGTTGTGAACAGCATGGAGGAGAATGACCCCAAGCCCACCGAGGCTGCGGCAGCAGCAGCGGCAGCGGAGGGGCCGCGGCAGCCGGAATCCAGCCCCAGCGGCGGATCCGGCGACGGGGACACTGACCGCCGGCGGAATCCGATGCTGCCCGCGGTTCTGCAGGCGCCGGGCAACCACCAGCACCCGCATCGTATCACCAACTTCTTCATCGACAACATCCTGCGGCCCGAGTTCGGCCGGAGAAAGGACGCGGGGACCTGCTGTGCGGGCGCGGGAGGAGGAAGAGTTGGCAGCGGCGAAGGAGGCGCAGGCGGTGCGGACGGAGGCGGTGGCTCGGGCGGTGCGGATCAGCTCCTGGGGTCTGGCCGGGAGCCGCGGCAGAGCGCGCCCTGCGCGCCGAGTGCGGGCGGGCCGTTGACCGGCGGCGGTGGCGGCGACTCTCCGGGTGAAGGAGAAGGCGGCTCCAAGGCGCTGTCGCTGCACAGCGGCGCCAAGAAAGGCGGCGACCCCGGTGGCCCCCTGGACGGGGCGCTCAAGGCCCGCAGCTTGGGCAGCGGCGACCTGTCGTTGAGCTCGGATTCGGACAGCTCGCAGGCCAGCGCCAATCTGGCCGCTCAGCCCATGCTCTGGCCGGCCTGGGTCTACTGCACGCGCTACTCGGATCGGCCTTCTTCAGGTGAGCCCGCAGGGACCCTGCACCCGGGCCTGCCGCGGGGAGCCCGCGGGGCTGCAGGGAGGTTCTGGCGCGAGAACTTACCGGGAGGATGAAAACACCAAGGCACCCCCCTCCCCAACACACACAAAGACGCACATAGCGACATTGTGTGCGGCTGACGCTGGCTCCTGCTTCGGCCAGGAGGCGAGGGATTCCGATCGATTCGCCAGGGTGTGTAGACTTCTTAGAAGGGCAGGATCGACAGAACCTGCTCTCTCAGATCTTGCCTTTTGGGGGCCTCTCCGCGCAGTCGCTAGCCCCCTTTTCCTGGCTGGAGTTTATTTGGTGGGAACGGGGTTGGCTGGAAGACAGGCCCAGAAGCTCGCCTCTCTGTCCCTTCTCCGGTCCTTCCAACTCAGTCTGGACCCAGGACCCATGCGTAGCTCACCCGCAGACCTGGACTCGTTATGCGACCCAGAAATCCCAGATATAGCCAGCCAGAAAAGCGCACGGCTAGGGCTCTTCCCCGGGCCCCTGGCCTGGGCTGCCGAGGGGGGCCTGCGGGGATCCGGAGGGGCAAAGGCAGAACACAGGGGCGCCCTTTGGGCTCTGCCCGGCTTTATTTGGTTTTGTTTGCTGAGCCCGCGGCAGGGGAGTGCGGCACCCATCAGCTTGGAGGAGGGGTCAGCAATCCCCCCCCCGCAAGGAAGGGACCTTCTCCCTGAGGTTTCCCTCGTGTCCCAGGGGGGGAGGGAAGGAGCAGATTTGGGGTATGCCCGGAGACGGGGTGTACCGAGGTGCTGGGTGTCGTTTCCACAGGTCTGGGACTTTCAAAAGCTGAGTCCAAGTCCTCGTGAAAATCGCCACCCGTCTTAAATGCGTGTTTGCAGCCGCGACCCGCCATTAGGAGCAGACTCCATTTGTCCCCGAGCCGGCAGCGGCGACCCGACCTCCTGCCCCCAAACCTCGACTGGTTTTCGGGGGGTCATTTACCCAGACCACAGGACGACCCAGTCACACTCCTGGGCTGCCTCCCCGCACGAAAAAATGTGTGCCTCCATCTCGGATGAAATCCCTATTTCTCCGGTTGGATCTGAAATTTGCTCCATTGTTCTCGCCTCCCTCCTTTGTTAATATTTAATTAACATAGAGGCTCACAATGGGGCCGGCGAGGAGCCGCGGCCGGCTTTGTGCGGCCCGCGCGGCCCGCCAGATCGCCGCGGCCGCGGGAACCTGCCGCCCGGCCGGCCCGAGTCTTTCCGGACTAAACCCTAATCATCGTAATGACCCCCGCGTAAGACCCCGTTTTTGGTTTCTTGGCGTTCAAGAAAACAGCACGGCAGAGAGTTTTCTCGCGGAGGTTTGGTTCTGTTGCTGAGACTCCTACGGGTTTCGTTTTGAAAGAAAATCCAGGAAAGAAACGTTGCTCAAAATTCTGCTTTTCAGGAGATTTTCTTTCCGTCAAATGCCGCGTGTGTTTTTTGAGGGCGGACCCGTGTCTGCGGGTCCCCAGAACCAGGGGACTTTGGGGGTGAGCAAGGCGACTGGGTGGCGGGGAAAGGGGGTCGGGACCACAAACGGCCTCCTGGAGCGGGAGGCTGCGCGTCCATCCGGCAGGGACTGGCCACCCGGCCCCTTGGGGCCTGCAGAGCCACCCCTGCCCCCTTCCCGCCGACCGCAGAGCGCGACCCATCGCCCCCATCCACATACGCTCAGGATCGAGGCCAGGCCCGCGGCCGGGAGTCGGCGCCCTCCGAGTGCGCCGAGGCCACTGCGAGAGCGCGCCGGGGCTCGGAGGAGAGTGTGGGTTTGTTTTATAATCTAAAAAGCTGGGAGTTTGGGCCCAACGGCCCTTGGCGACGCGTCTCTGGAGCCCACAACCCCTCTTTGGGTGTTAGTCTCACGGGAGAGACTGCTTGACCCGCTGAGTGGGCGGGAAGGAAGTTCTCCGAGCCCGCTGGGTCCCGGGACCCAGGACCGTTCCGAATCTTTCCCTGAGCGCTGAGCACAGCGCTCCGGAGCTCTCTGCCCGCACCCACGCCCCCACCCTGTCCGGGTGTCGTGCAGTCGGGGAGCCACAGGGTGGGGACCTGGGTCCCGGCTGCCTGAGGTCTGGGCCTCTGCAGTCCCCAGCCGCAGGCGCCTCGGGAGAAGTAGGTATTGGGTCTTTCCAAGGCTGGTTCCCTCACTTCGCAGACTGAGGCCGTGGGGCGCCACGCGCTGCACCCCGCCCCCACCGCCAGCCTTTAGGGCGTCTTCTCTTGCACACCTTCTTCTGAACCGAAAGAAGGGCTTCCCTCTGCCTCTCGGTCAGGCCTTGGCCGGCCCTTAGAGTCTCAGGACACGGGCCTAAAGCAGTCTGGGGTGCTGGGAGGCGTGCCGGTGGGCGGAGGCCCCGTGGGCTCCGAAGGTGGGTTCTCTGCTCCTCAGGGTCAGCTGGGCGCCCTGCGGCCTGCGGTCGGGTGGGGGGAGGGGCGGGAAGCGAGGCCCGCTCCCAGGCGGGGCCTGGGCCCTTCTCCTTGCTGGGGGACCCAGGAGTCTAGGTGAAGGGGGAACGTGGACTGACTGGGCTGCCTCCCACCCCCCGCCCCCCAAAGAAGCACACTCGTGTTCCTGCCCATGAAGGAAACAGGGCCAGTGGGGGGGCAGCGAGGGGACTCGGGGGGAGGCCCCTCTCAGGGCCCCGCCCTTCCCAGGATCCTCCTGGCCCCTGGTTCCCACAGTTTTCAGCCCCCCTGAGGGTGTCCCCTGCGGGGTTCCTGAGGTAGCCCCCTCGCAGCCCCCTCCTGCTACTCTTACCCCTCATCTCCTGCCCAGCACCTAGACCCACGCTGCCCTGGTTCCTGGACAGAACCTCAGAAAGGGCCAGAAAGTGGCGACCGCCCAGTTGTCACTGGCCCACAGCCTCCCCCCTCGGGGTGGGTCGCTCCGAGGTGGGTGTGAGCCTGTGTGCAGCCTGCCTCCCTCAAGTCCAGCCCCAAGTCCATCCCCGCTGTCCTCCAGGTCAGCGCCATGACCTCGGGCACCCTGCCGCACTCCGCCTGCATCCCCCGCCCCCGCCCCACGCAGGTCCTAACCCTGTCCTCTCTCCTCCGCGCCTACCTAGGCCCCAGGTCCCGCAAACCAAAGAAGAAGAATCCCAACAAAGAGGACAAGCGGCCGCGCACGGCCTTCACCGCGGAGCAGCTGCAGAGGCTCAAGGCGGAGTTCCAGACCAACAGGTACCTGACGGAGCAGCGGCGCCAGAGCCTGGCGCAGGAGCTCTGCCTCAACGAGTCGCAGATCAAGATCTGGTTCCAGAACAAGCGGGCCAAGATCAAGAAGGCCACGGGCAACAAGAACACACTGGCGGTGCACCTCATGGCGCAGGGCCTGTACAATCACTCCACCGCCGCCAAGGAGGGCAAGTCGGACAGCGAGTAGGCCGGGCCGCGCCGCCGGCGCGCGCGCCAACCATGCAATAATTTAAAGTCACAGAAAAAGGGCCAGTGTATAAAGATTATACCAGCATTCCTAGTGAAAAGATCATGTATTCGCTATGGTTCTGCAATATTCTATGTGTATATAATTTACAGGTGTAAAATCCAGAATATCTGACTATAAAATATTTTTGATTTTTTTGTGTTTATGAGATTATGCTAATTTTATGATTTTTTTTTGCGAAAGGGGCTGCTTAGGGTTTCTTTTCTTTTCTTTCTTTCTTTTTTTTTTTTAAAGAACTCCCCTAAGCTCCATTATGGGACATGGGACACTTTTTTTTTTAATTTCAAAAGAAGAAAAAAAATTAAAACAACTTGCTGAAGTCCAAAGATTTTTATTGCTGCATTTCACACAACTGTGAACCGAACCCAATAAATAGCTCCTACTTGGTCTATGAGTTCTGCCACTTTGTTTGTGTGGGCTCGGTGAGGTCAGCAGGACGGGCGCCCACCCGCCAGCCTCCGCCAGGGCAACACCAGGGCCCTGGCAGGCCACGGGGACTGTCAGGGGCCCTGGAGGAGTGTGGAGAGCGTGGGGGGGGGGGCTCAGCCATGGAGAGTGGCCGTGCCCTGCCGCCCACGGTGGTCCTCAGTCTCGCCCCACTCTGCTCCACCCTCCTCCTGCCTTCTCTCCCTGTCCACCCTCCTCCTCCTCACCAGGCCCCTGCGTGCTTCCGTCTGCGTCTGTATTTGTGTCGCTGTCCCCTGTCCCTCCGCCGGAAGCCAGCGCCAGCTCTCTGGCCTCTGGGCACCAGGGCTTCCGGGCTGAGGAGCCCAGGAGCAGAGGGGTGACCCTTGTGGCTCCGGGTTCAGCTGAGGGCCCCTCCTCGGCTCCTGCAGCGCCCCCAGCCCCCAACCTTGGTGGAGGCCTCTCGCCGTGGGGCTGGCAGAGTCCTGAGGACAGAGTCGGTCTTTTCTTCCTTTCCTTTTTCTTTTCCTTCCCTTCCTTTTTTTAAAAGTAGCCACTTCTGCTGCAGAGAGCGTTCCTTCCAGCTATGAGGTGTGTGTGTGTACATCCCCCCGTGTGCCTGTACACAGACCAGCAGGTGTGCGGGAGCCCCCAGGGCCAGGGCACGTGGCTACCTGCACTTTTAAAGGCTCTCTGCATCCTCCGGGGTCCACAGGAAGGAAGAAAAATGTGTAAATAATCATTTCTTATCACTTTTTTTGGCCTTTTCTTGTTTTTTAAAATATACATTTTATTTTTGGAAGGTGTGGTACAGTGTAAATTAAATATATTCAATATATCCCCACCAAGTACATAAATATATATATATAAACAAACACATTATCTCACTATATATCCCCACGCTGTCTTCTGTGTAGTGTACGGAAAAAGAATCTTGTCCAAGTGTCCATCTGCAGCCTGGGCAGCTGGGGTGTGCCCAGGGCCCAGGCGGGAGTCCCGGCCGGCACCCCCCGGCCACCCCAAGGACTGAGGGTGAACTTCTCTCTCTGCCTTAAACCTCTGTTTCGCCGGGACAACGGTCTCGCTCTGTACAAACTACCGACAAGCTTCGTCGGACGGGAACTCCTAAGAACAAAAAGTTGTCATTTAACATCCTGTGAATAACCGTCTGCTGCTTAGGAAACGCGATGGAATGGTTGCCTTTTTAGCAGGAAGCAAAGTCTTTTGGTTTTTCATTTAAGATTTTTTTTTTAGTTTATAAAATATGTGCATTTTACAGTTCCAGTATCAAATATTTATAATCTTATGAGAAATGAATGTTTCTATTTCCAACTGTGGTGACCAGACTTGTGAACATTCCCTCTGCATTTTTGTGTGTTTAACCTCTTGAAAGTTCCATTAAATTAAAAAAAAACACGCTTTATTGTAAAATATTGTTTGTGCCAGGTGGGATGACTAGTTTTTCTGAGTGCGTTTCGGACGGAGTTCAGGCGCCCGCCCCTGGCCTCCTCCCACTGCGCAGGCGCTGCCAACCTTTGCCTCGTCCCACCGGGATACTCGGGCCCATCTTTGCAGGTAATTTTCTTTTCAAAATAACACTTTGGATATTTCCTATGTGAACACAGAACCACTAAAGTCACTTACGTACACATCTCTTGACCAGAATAAACTGTTAAAAAATATGGCGCTATTCCATGGACTAAAGATTTAAAATCTTACAGGAAGCAACAGGTACCCGGGCCCCGGGGCGAGGCAATTTGCTCACTCCACAGAAACTGGAGGCCCCTCTTCCACGTTTGTTGTTGCTTTCGCCCCTGGAAGTAAAGGACGAGGACAACGTCCCTGGGCACGTGGGCGCACGCAGGCAGAGGACCGGCCCGGCGGGGGTGGCTGGAGGCCCCCCGGGCTGGCGCAGATCCACCCCCGCGAGGCCGCGCCGGATAGTCCACGAGCGCCCTGCGCCGCCCCGTTGCTCTATTGCCAAACTTTCTTGGCTGGGGAAAAAAAAAAGTTTTCTTCTTCCAGTAAAAGAAACTCGGAGACTACTCAGAGGATCGCCGTTTGCCCAAGGGGACCTTTCAGGACGCCTGGTTCCGCAGCAGCTTCTGGAGCAGGAGCGGGGCCGGGGTTTGCAAAGACGCGTCTGCGAGGAGGCTCCGTCCCAGGCACCAGCTGAGGAGTCGTCGCCAATCGGGCGCCATTCTCAGCAGCGTCGCCCCGCCCCCGCCCCCCAATTTGCATAGTTCTGAGGGTTCCCAGATTAAAAACAAAAGCCCACTAGCACAACTCATATTACCCTATTTTTTAAAAAGGGGTATTTTTAAAATAAAAAGATAATAGAACAACATTAAACAATCATTTTGTTTTTAATCTGTTTGCAAATTATAATTCTATGAAGGGGCAAGGTACAGTTGTGTCAAGTAATGAGACCCCCGTCCCCGGAGGTGTGCAAGCAGATCCTAGGCCTACAGTGGCATAGGGAGATTTTTCTTTTTTTTCTTTTTGTCTCTGGGAGAGGATTGGACTGAATGAGTCTCAGACCCTTGAAACGCTGAGATTCTGTTTTTGCTCCTATGTTTATTAGATTTCAAAAAAGCGGCAGTGTACAATCTAAGCGCCTAACTGATGGAGAGATCCTGCCGCGCCGGCCAGGGCAGCAAGCCTTCCAGGGCAGCAAGCCTCCTAGATCCTACGGGGAAGGAAGGCGAGGCTCCTTTCTGAAGTCCCGTGGCCTGCGCAGGCCCCCTCTGGGCCCCTGGGCATCAGTCCCGGACCCATGGACCGTGGCCTGGGACTTCGGCAGGAGAGCCGGGGACCCCACCCCCCACCCCACCCCCCAGCCCACCACGGCCAGACTGTCGCGCCCGCGGGAGGCGGGCTTCCTAGACTTTCCTCACAGGGCAGCCCCTTGATTGAGGGAGGCCTTGCTCTGCGGAGCCCAACGCCCTCCAGCCCCAACCTGACCTCGTCCGGAATCCTCCGGGGCGCCGAGACCTAGCGCAGGGCTGGGAGCCCCGGGGCAGAGGACGGCCGCCCCCAGGCCAGCCCGCGCTCGCGCAGCCGCGCTGCCAGAAGGGGCCGGAGCAGTGGGGGCCTCGGGCCGGAGTCAGAGACCGAAGATCCGCATCCGGCCGACCAGTGTGGACCGACCACGCGCTTTCTTTAGGGACACCGGTCTGATCACCAAGAGGCCTTCATTTTTCTATTTGTTTTTCCCTCGAGTGAAAAGGGCTAGTCCACGGGGCTCCCGGGCCGTCGGGCACCGGTGTGCCTGGGCGCACCGATACCTAAGCACTTTATATGCAAATACGCCCACGGCAGCGGCGAGCGCATTGGGAGGGCGCGTGCGCTCGCTCCCGCTGGGCTAGGAGTCGCTCCCCATCCAGCTGGTTTAATCTGCGGCCTTCAAGGTCTCTGCCAGCCCGGAGCTCCCCAAGTGCCCCCCACCGGAGGGTCCCGGCTCCTCCGAAAACTGCAGCTTGCCCGCATGATTGGAGGTTAATAGCGACTGGAGACCGAGGACCACGCTGCCCAAGGCCTCTGGGTACACTGAGGCTCTCCCGTGACCTCCCCCCACCCGGCACACGCGCGGGCAGCCCCCGCACTGGGCCTGCGGCCGGCGACCCCTTTCCCGTGCTTCTTCGTCGCGAGGCCTTCTCCAGGCCTCGGAGCAGAAGAGGCCGCGAAGGTTGGGGCGGGCGTGGAGAGGGGCGGCCGCGGGCGGGAGAGCGTGCTGTTTCCGAACCGGCGGCACCGCAGGCCCGGCCACCCCTAGTGCCCGCGCCGCGCGTGCCCCCGCCGTGCGTGCCCCCGCACACACCATTCATAGTTTTTTTTTTATTAATCTCCAATACCCCATTCTCTCTATGCTGCCCGCCCACAGAAAATAAAAGGCCATTCTTGAAATCGTCTGAAATGTAATAATATTCATTAAAGTGGCTCCTAATTACGAGATTTAATCAAGCGTGGTGTGCTGTGCTCCGGCTCTGGCTGGTGAGGCTGACGGTGATGGCGTTATTATTATTGTTGTTGCTGCCAGCCACGTGGTCAGCCGCCGGAGTGAGGGCCACCTCTGCTGGTCAGGCCCAGCCCCCGCAGAGAGATGCCCGGGAGCCCCAATATGGAAAGGGGGGCGAAGGACTGCAGAGTCTCCGGGGGAGCAGGTGTGGCTCAGGCGCGCTGCCCTTTGCCAATCCAACAGGCCGTGCAATGCCTGGACAACAACTCTGGGCACAGTTAGGGTCTCCCCTGACCCCTAGGCCCTCCATGTCCCCGAGGCAGGTCAGGCCCGGTTTTCTAGGATAGAGGAACCTTGGGTGCAGAGTCAGGGACCTGGTCCACTGGCTGTCCCGCCCCCCTCTCCGGGCTGCGCCCCGCGCTTTGCCGGAGCAGGAACAAAGAGGGGCCGCGACCAGTCCCCACCTCGGCCTGGAAGGCGTCCCAGAGGAGCCCCCGCCCGTCCCTCGCCCCCGGACCCGGGCGGGAAGAGGAGCCAGGGCGCAGTGGGCAGCTCGGCGGCCCTCCCGCAGCGCTGTCTCCTCCGCTGTGGGGTCTGGTGCAGGAAGGCCAGGAGGGACCCTGACACGCCGAGGCGCTCTGTGGGGATCACCGCGAGCACCACGCGTCTGGAAGACTGGAGCGACCTCCGCTCGTCCCCATCTGTCGAGCTGAGAGACTTGGCCCCGCGATCCGAGCGCGCAGCTCGCGGAAGGGCCGCCCTGCGCCTTTCAGCGGCGCGTTCGGGGTTCTCTGCTCCCGCCAAGTTCTTTGTCTGCAAGGGAGCCTGTCAGGCTCTGCCGCTGGGGTTTACCCTCCTCCTCCTCCAGCCTCTGCCCCTCCGCTGACTCCCCCTGCTCTCCTCTTTGGATGGGTAATCACAGGCTGCAGCTGCCGAGGCGCCCAGAAGCAGCCGCCCCGTTTCGGGGTCTGTCGCCCCTCCCGGCAGCAGCCCGGCCCTGGCCCTGCCCGCCTGCTGGTGGCCAAGCCACGTTGCATCGGAGTTTCCCCTTTGGGCCAAAACTTTGTCCCGGGTTTGTTTTTCTTTCTTTTTTTGTTTGTTTGCTTGTTTGTCTGTGATAGGTTTACTCTCCCACACCATTCAGCAAAATGTGAAACCCGCAAGGCGACATTTCTTTAAGATTCAGGCAGTGGGGGGACAGGGCAGATTAGCCAGCCTCTCCCACCATTCGATCCTCCCCCCTCCCCGACCCCCCAAGGCCAGCAGGTCACTGTGAGTGCAGGTGAGGCCGCAGGCAGGCCTTTCCGGGGCCCAGTCCGGGTGTCTGTCCCCTTAGCTCCAAGGCTGTGGTTTCCAGCTGAAACACCTGGGAGAAAACTGGTTAGGTCTCCCCCCCCCACCCGTGAGCACCCCGGCTACAGAGCCCCCCAAACTCCTGCTTGCTTGGGAGGAGGCCGAAGCCTGCAAAGAAGTCACTGGGCCAGTTGCTCCCTGCGGCCCAAAGGCCTGGCTCAGGCCCATGGGCTCCGGAACTGCCCAGGGTGCACGGTATTCATGCACATACTTATGAAACATCCCTTGGCACCAAAGAGAGTGGGAAACACCAAGTTCTGAAACCAGGCATGCTGCATGCCCTGGCCCCAGGGCCCACTCCCTCACCTCTGGGGTGGAAAGAACATCCACTTGGGGGGCTTCCTGCCAGGGTTCTGGCACCAGCGGCCCCATCCTGGGAGGCGGACTATCTCCCTGCACATGGAGCCCGTCCATGGCCTGTTTCGGGGCAGGGCAGGCGGGTGGGCGTCCACGCCTTCCTCACTTCTCTGCAATTGTTTATTAACGAAAGGAAGAAAAGGAGAAAATCATGAGTAAGTAGGAGAGTCCACATCCACGTGGTCCCACAAAGTGGAGCAGTACCAGGCGCTGAGGGGGAACGGAAGGCCGGTCCACTGAGGGTGGAAATTTGCAGCACTTTCCAGAACATGCCGGCACCTTTTTCGGGCCACTGCTAAGTGTGTGCTTTGTCTCAGGGCTTAAACATACACACACATCTTCACGTTGGGACCTCCTGCTCATTTCCTGACCCCCAAAGGTGACCTGACCCCAAGACATGCAGGTGTCGTGCCTCAGGTTTCCACAGAGATGCAAAAACAATGTTTTTTAAGATTGTATTTATTTATTTTCTTGGAGAGAGGAGAAGGGAAGGAGAGAAACAATGATGTGTGAGAGAAATGTGAACCGGTCGCCTCTTGCATGCACCCTGACCAGGGACTGATCCTGTGACCCAGGCCTTTGCGCTGACGGGGACTCGAACCGGGGGCCTTTCGCTCTGCAGAAAGACAGCCAACACACAGAGCCAAGTGGGTCAGGGCAAGAGCACAATACCTTGACATGGCTCCCCGTTTTCTTCAACAAAACGAGTCCCCTGGCCACCGGACACCGGGACAGTGACGGCGGGAGGCCACGCAGCCCAGGCCCGTGTGTCCCAGCCCCTGTGCCCCGCATCCCCTCACCCCCTGAACCTCTTTCTCCCAGAGCGAGTGGGCGGCCTCGTGGGGCCCGAGCTTGTTTTGTCTTAACGGCAGAGGGTGCAGGTAACGCTTTTAAATTAATTGTCGGTCTTAAAGCTAAAAGCATATCAGGCTTTGATTACATGCTAACGAGTATGATACATAATCCTGAATTAATTAGGTGGAGATAATTTTATAATTTTATCATTCAATTTGAGAGGCAGTGTGTCGTTAACCACCCATTTTAGCAGAGCGATGATTTGAAGTTAAAAAAAAAAGGTCCTAAGTGTGAACCTTCAGAGAGACTTGTGGAGGCAGTCTCTTCATTTTCCCCAAAGGGCCAAAGTGGCCATCATTGCCGCACACCTACCGTCTCCTGACCTGCGGGGGCTCTGCCCTCCCCCCCCAGGGTGGGAAACCCTGGAAAATCTCAGACAAAGGGGGCTGTCGGAGGGGACTGCTTCCCAGGCTGACCTGCTCTCAATGCCCAAGGGGCCCATCTGCATTTCCATTCTGTCCAGCTTGTATGTGGAAGTAACACCCAGCGTCCCTGGAGCCCCGGAGAATGCCAGGGTCTCGGTGACACTCCCGCGGGGTGTGAATGGGGCCTGGCGTGAAGGTCAAAACCCCAGCCACTCCTGCAGGAGGGCTCATTTCCTCTCCCAACGCTGGGAAGGTGTCCCTCAGGGCAGCCCCCAGGTCGGAGGGGGCCCTCCCTGGCAGAACCCCCCCATTGGTCTCCCTCTCCCCCCCCCAGCCCTGAAGTCTTCAGAAAGAAGTTCCAATGGCGTTGGAGGAGACATTCGGGGTGCCACTCTGGGCCCAACTCAGGCCTAGTCCTCAAGCAGGCTGGCCTTTGGGGCAGGTCTGGGGCTCTGGGAAGGGCTGCAGGGCTGGAACAGCAGGTGCCTGCCGAGAGGGAGGGGTCTGAGCCTTCCGAGGGGGTCAAAGGTCAGCCAGACACATTCCCTTCCGGCACTGAGGGGGTCCCAGGGTGGAGGGGGGCCCATTGCTCAGTGGGTGCCTCAATACAGGCGGTGGGCCAGGAACTGAGAGGGGTGGCCTTCACGTAGCCTTGAAGTGGCTCCTGTCCCCAAAGGAAACCAACCTTCCTGTCACGGGATGAACTAACACTGACCCACTGGAGTCACAAACCAAACAGCCCCAACCCCGGCGCCCAAGTGGGACCTGCCCTTCCACACCAGTCAGAGTGTCCCAGGCCTGGGACTCAGGGACTTAGCAGGGGCGGGGGCGGGGGGGGGGAGAAGGTTGGGCGGGGGGCTCCCTTCCTTCCACAGAGTGTTTCAGTCACACCTTTTTTTAAAAAACGCTTCCTCGTCAAACTGGAATATGCAATGAGACGCCGGAGCTTTGTGGCGGAACTATAATTAAACCGGCGAAAGAGGGAGGTGAGGAAGAAAAGGATGACATCAGGCCGATTTCACACTTGGCAGTCCCAGCGCCCGGCCCTGGCCGCTCCGGCCACGCACCGCAGATCAAAGTGCCCGCGACCAGGAAAAAGGCAAAGGGGGCCTTAAGTATGCTAATCCCCGGGACAAATATATTTTAATCTTGTTAGAATACAAGTTAATGCTGCAGCTCAGTGGCTGAACTTGGTCAGACTGTAGAAATCCATTTTTATTTTAGCCACGGAGGCGGAAGACCCGGTTTGTTCACAGGTAGTAAAGGTGCGTTTGCAGATGGAACCCCTCTGCGGCCGGCTGAGTGCCAGCCCCCACCCCCGCCTGGAGCTTTCCGTGCTGAGGGGCGGGGCTTGGGGGGCCGGGGATTCCAGAGGCTGCCAGGACGGGCCGGTCCCCACACCATGCATCTCTCCCGGCCTGGTCTTTCTGCAGGAGCGTCCTCCCGGCCCAGAAAGAAACTCAGGCTCGTTCGGTGGGGAAGACACGGGGACACGCTGAAATTAATTAAAAGACTCTCCAAAGCAATCTCTCTCCCTTTAGGCCCGCGGTTTGACAACCAAACCAATTCCTCGCCATCAGCCCCTCTCCCTTCAATTTTTGCAACGTCCGTTTTCATTACTATTAATTATTTGCTGAGCTCCCACCGTACCCACCCTGTGCCAGCTTGGTTAAGCAAGAAGCTCCCGGGTGCTGGCCTCCCGAAGTTTCCGTTTCCCGTTCTGTGTGACTCTGTGGGATGCCCTCGGAGGCACACGTGAGACATCAGGTCCGTATGGAAGCAGGGACGTCCGTCTGCAGAGCAGCACCCCCTTCATGAGGAACGTGATGGTGAATTCCTGGGTCTCACCGCGGCCCTCACTGTGCATGGGAGTATGTGTGCGTGTGTGTGTGTGAGAGAGAGAGAACTCGCGTGCATGCTGGAGAGCTTAACGGGAAGGCTACAGAAGGCTACACCGCCTTGCGGAAGCTGCCTGCCGGATATTGCTGGTGGCAGGTGTCTGAAAGGCCATGTCTGCCTCTGTGCTCTGGGGTGTGCTACATGCTGCTGCCTGGGGCATGAAGCCGGGCTCCCTCACATCCTGCCTTCGGCCGAGGAGCCTTGGGCCGAGGAGCCTTGGGCCTTCTGGATCCCGGCTGACCTAGGTCCCCAGGGGAGGCAACAGCGGGGAGGTGACACTGTGGAATGGAGGGGGGGTGGGGAGGGTGGCAGCAGCCCCCACAGCAGGGCGTGGGGGGCCTGGCCCAGCCCCTCACCCCCCAGGCTGTCCCAGGTTTCCAGGACTTTGTAATGTCCACTTCTGCCATAATTCTCTAGTCTCTTTCAAGTTATGAAGCTATGAATGTACCCTGTAGTTTCCCCTCCGCCATTTGATATGGTTACTGATTTTAGAGAGGGAGGAATATGGGGGGAGGGGGGAGAGAGACATTGGTGGGCAAGGCCATGGTTTGCTCTGTCCCCAAGAGATGGAGAGACCCACCTGCCCCCCAGTGTGGGGGGGGCGGCAGTGAAATCCTTCTTGCACCCAGCTGACACAGAAACGCTGCCGTGGGCTCGCCATGCCCGTAGGCGCCCAGCACGCGGTGTCCCTACAGAGCCATCGTCACGGCTGCCACTCTTGCAGTCTCGCTAACCCCCATGCGAGTGAGTCTGAGCCTGGAGCCGAGGTGCTCGAACTGGGCGCTAGAACCTTTGCCGGGAGGTCTGCAGCAGACAGGCACGGGAATCGGCAGGGCGCACCGCGGGGCGCCACACCGGGCACTGCACTGTCCCAGCTCCTGTTGTAGACGGAGAACAGGAGGCAGCTGTCTAACGGAAGGGGGTCCCCGGGCCGGCAGAGGTGCGGCTGGTCCTGAGGAGCGGCTCCCAGGATGGTCATGGGGCGTCCGGTTTGGAGCCCAGATGTGGGCTGGGAGGGTGTCGGTGGACACACGTCTCCCCCAGCCTCCCTGGCGGTTAGCTCAAGGACACCAGATTAGCACTGACCCGTGGTCTTGGGGCAAAGGGACCCCTCAGACCCCCAGGTCCAAGGCCCGTGAGAGCAGCCAGTCCCCTTCCTGTGCCTACAGCGCTGGACGTCTCCGCGCGGACAGTGACGGCGCAGAGCGGTGCGGCCCGGGTCCCTGAATGAGCCTGTGGAGCAGATCCGGCCCTCCCATCACTGACCTCTCCCCGGCCCTGGGCCTTGGACCCCCAAACTTCGTGCCAGAGAGGAAGATGCATCTGGGGGGATTGGGGCAGGGAGGCGGGGCCATGAGGAGGTGGGGGGTGGGAGGCGGGACCCTCTGCAGGTCACGTGCTCTCCGTTCCTTCGGGATCAGGCCCGCCTGCGACAGAGCAGAGGCAGCTCCTCCAATCTCTCCTGGTTCCACAGGTGACCGTGTATCCGATCTGTGCAGAAAGGCAGTAAGGAAAGGACCACCCGTAGGAACAGAGCCCAGCGGGAGCTGCAGCAGGGAGAGAGTGAGAAGGGGCTCCGTCTCCCCCACAGGGACCTCGGGGTGGGGGAAGCACTGGGGTTCCCCCGCCAGAGCAGGGTCCCCCGTGAGACACTCAGCAGGCGAGTTCCCATGGCCCCTCTTTGGTGTGGCCCGCTTTCAAGGCCTGGGGGCACGTAGCGCAGCCTCTCCTAGGCACAGAAGGGGCGGAGCCCAGAGCCGTGGAAGGGGCGTGTCCGTGCCCGAGGCGACCTGGGCCACGTGGACAGGCTGTGCAGGGACCGGTCGCTGCGCCCGGCGACTGTGGACAGTTAAGGTAGCGTCTCGGGTCTCTGTGCCGCCACGCCTGGGCCTCGGCTGAGCCCCACCTGGACAGTCCAATAGCGGTCACCCTCCGCGCTCCCTGTGAGCACCAGGAAACACGTGGTCTGTGTCCCACCAGCTGAGGCCCCACTAGCCCCTGGGGGGAGGGGAGCTGGGGACGCTGCAGAACACAGGCCCCCCCAGACCAGGAGCTGGAGGCCGGTCTGAGGCTGCTCCGCTGGAGAGCCAGGTAAACAGGGCTCCAGTGACCGGCCCTGGACAGAACTGACGGACAGAGGTGCTCGGGTGGCCAATGAACCATGTGGTGGATGACAGAGCGGTGGCCAGCTGTCCACAGTCAGGATGGGGGGAGGAGGCCTGCACATGCAGGGACACCCAGTGGGCCTTGCAGGGACCGGACATGGGGCCGATGTCAGGTGGACGTTGGGACCCCGCCCCGGGGGAGACAGCATCCCGCACCACCGGGGTGCACAGAGGCGCTCCCGGTGGCCCAGCATAGACAGGCCCAGGGGCACACGGGGACCTAGGCTGTGGGGTGGGAGGCGCAGCCACACAGGGCCGGGGGCCAGAGTGAGAGGGCTTCTGTGGGGGCTGGAAGGGCATCTAGGAGCCAGCCAGGCTGAGAACTACCTCCCTGGGGGCTGGAGGGTGGGAGCAGGGCCCTGCAGGTTGGTCCCCGCGGGACCTGCAGTGGATAGAAGGATGCAGCAAGGGACAGGCAGCCTCAGCCTGCCAGTGGGGAGGGGGCCAGAGACCCAGGCTGAGGGGCCTGACAAGCTGAGGGCCCCCAGCATGGGGCCAGGGGACCCCAGGAACCCCAGCCCAGTCAGCCTCTTCCCCAGCTCCTCAGGCTCCCGTTGGGGACAGCGGTGGCAGAGAACTATGACGAGCCAGGGGGAGCTCACTGTCCTTTATCGTTAGTCCCCCAGGGCTCCAGTTTCACCCCAGGAGGGGCAAAGCCCCTTTACCATGTGAGCCCCAGGCCACCGCCCGGCCACCTCCCACCTTTGGGCACAGACAGTCAGCGGACCTGGGGGATACACCTGAGGGGCCCCATCCCGGTGGGGGGGGGGAGCAGGGAGCTCCGCCCCAGGTCCTGCATCTTTCCCATGGGTGGCCCACTGGCTCTGGAAGCCCCCCTCCCTCTTTCTCTCAGCCCACCACCTGGGGGGGGTTGTCCTGTCCTTCCTAAGGCCACTGTCCCTCTAAAAAGTCAGGAGCCTGCCCAGAACTCTGACCTGATTTGCCAGCTCCACCCCCAACCCCCCCGCCCAGGTCTCTCATTGAATTAGCCTGGTGGGTGGCGGGTCGGAGGGACCCCTGAGCAGGGACCAGGAAGGGGCTCCTTGGAGATAATTCTCCCGGGGCCGTGCGTGGCTCGCACACCAGGTTCTCTGGCCCAAACACAGTTGCTTACGGAGTCCGGGGCTGAGGGAGGGGATGCACAGAGGTCGCCGACCTGGCTGAGCAGGCTCGGACCCCGCTGGCGGTGTCCCCATCACTGAGGCACAGTTGAGGCCCACGGTCGATCGTCACTCAGCACAAGGCATTGGAAAAATGAGAAAACGTGAATTTCTTGGCTGCCTGGGAGCTCCCAGGGGCTGTGTTTGCCCATCAGAAAGAACTAGGGGCCCACTCGCCCAGGATCTGAGAGCCAAAGAAGGACTTGAGGGAGGGGTGGGGGGCTTGGGGCTGTGCCTCCATGAGGCCCCTCTGTCAAGGGCCCTTGGGAGGCCACCAGGTGGGAAGGCCGAGGGCAGGACACTGGGTCTGAATCTCGAGTCAGCTACTTCCCATTGGGCCAACCTACCCACGCCTCAGTTTCCCCACCGGTGCTTTCTTCACTGAGCAGTTGGATGGCTTACCACACCCCCAGGCCAGGCACCTGCTCACTCTGGTGTGCCTTCTTGGCTTTGAATCACCTACTTGGAGCCCGAGGTCAGAGGTCAGAACCCCCCTGGGCTCCGACCTTCTGGTCCTTCTCAGGCAGAAGGGCCACCTTCTGACTGACAACGGCCAGCCTTCTCAGGCAGAAGGGTCCGTCTTTAACACTGTGGCCCAGCAGCAGCAATGGGTGCAGTGTCTTCTGTGAAGACATGGGGGCAAAAAGCTGCTCCAGTCCCAGTCCCCGGGGCTTCAAGTGACCCTGTTTGTCGTCCGTCACCTTAGCCCTGCATGTACACACAAGAGTAAACACTCAGGAATGCACGCACCTACAGGTGTGTGTAAGTGCACATGTCCGCAAACATATCTCTGTATAAATATGCACACCCACAAGTATCTACGTGTGAGTACGTGCACCCACAAACATATACAAATACATACGTCCACAGGCATACTTACCAATACATATACCCACAAGTGTATATATTGATAGTTTTCCCCACAAATATGCTGCATCTGTGTAAATGCCACTGATAGATTCCCCAGCGCAGTGCGCTCTGCAAAGGGTCCAGGAGTGTCCTTTTCTCAGACAACACAGTTGCGCAGGGAACGAGACCTGGCTGGCAGGCAGCTGTGCCTCTCAGGACCACGGGGAAGGCCCTGCCCTCCACCAGCTCTGTCCAGCAGACATGAGGACAGAAATGTCCCGTGTAGGCTGGCTCGTATGGTGGCCACGAGCCCACGGGGCTTCGGGGCATTTGCAAAGTGGCTGGAATAACCGAGGACCTGGATTTTCGTTTTATTTCATGGTACCCCATTTAACTGAATCGCCCACAGTGCTGGTGGCCCCTGTGCTGCCCCGGGAGGCTCTGCCAGCCCTGGGGCCTGGTTGCCACCTGCTGGTGCCCCTATGTGACTGGCCTCCCTGGCCATCTAGACCCCACTCAGCAGCAGGCCGGTGGACAGCATGGAGGGGGCGTCCCCACAAGGGGAGCACTGTTTGTGCCCGTGTTCTCTGAGAGAGCTTAGTCCAACGATCTCTCCTCGGTGCCGGGAGCCGGGCAAGGCGCTGTCCAGGCAGCCTGGCCCTGGGTCACCACGAGCCACTTGGAACGGAGAGAAGGACGTGGTGGGCGGAGGTGGGTCTGAGCTGGCCACACACCCGATCCATGCTGTTTCTTCTGCCTGTCGAACCAATCAGTGGGGGACGTGTAGCTGGGTGTGGCTGTGTAGGCCCCTTACCGTGACAGCCCACCCCAGAGCTCTGTGACCAGTTCAGTCCCCACCTCGGTCCCTCCTTGTCCATCTGACGATGTGGTCAGGCCCCAAGCTCTGAGCTGGATGCCTTCTGGTCACTGACCCCTCTCTGACACCCCCTCACTGGCTCGCTGCCCCTGGGGCCCAGCTGCTTTGGGGACTGGTCCCTTCAGCTCTCAGGACACCTCACCCAGCCCTGGACATTCTCTCCCTCTGACACGGCTCTGACCCTTGCAGCCAGGTGGCCACCTTTTGACTGTGGCCAGTCTCTAACCCTCGCGTCCCCCACAGACCCGCGGGGGTCAGATCTCTCAGCTTTTCCCCCCTCCCCTTCGGTGCTCGCTCTGTCTGAGAGGAAACTTGACCCCTTCAAAAACGTCACTGGTCCAGAAACATGGCTGACATTTTGCCTGGGCCGAGCGTGGTCACTCGCAGGCTCCCTACTCCAGTGGTGGTCACCTTATGGCAAAAGTCCCTGTGGGCACACGCTCTCTAACGTATCCTGAGACTCTGAGGCCCAGTGTGCGCAGCTGGGGTTCGGGGCTGAGCGACCTCCCTGCTGAGGAGCGGGGCCCAGGGTTTGCTGGGAAGGAGAAGCCTCACTCGCGGGCGGTCCTGGCGGGGCCCTCGGCCCTGAGCCTCAGGCCCCCAGCCGGCCCAGCGCGCCTGCCCCTGTCCATTTGTTCACCTGCCCTGCTCTGGGAGAGTGCCCACCAGCAGGGAAGGGGCTTGTCTCCCCTGGGAGCCTGGCGCGGAGCGTGGTGAGGAGTTGTGCGTGCTTTCGAGGCCTGTCGCGGAGCTGGGGACAGGGAGGGGGCACGTCAGAGATAAAGCGGAAAGAGGGCACGGGGCCCGGCTTTGGTGGGGGACCCCAAGGAGCCGTACCATGCTGTGTGGGACGAAAGGAGGGGAGCAAGCTTCGTGAGAGGCCGGGGGTGCAAAGGCTGAGTGAGCCGCTGGCTCCTCTCTGTCCCCACTGGGTACAGACTGTCCTGGTCCTGGCCCCGGGGCCCAGTCAGAGGCCCCCAGCCCCTCGCGCTCCTTTCTCACAGCCCAGGAGGTCCCGGGTTCAGGGGTGGCTGGCATTGCTGTGGGCAGAGGACAGTGTCATGGGGGGGTTGCCCTCAGGCTCTTCCGGTCCCTGCCTGGGTCAGCCATGAGGACAGAGCCTGAGAGGCCCTGGGGACCATCCTGAGCCCCACTGACCGGGACTTCATAGTTCAGAAGCCCCGGAGGTGCCAGAGGGAGAATGTGGCTGCAGCAGAGTGGGGAGCCCCCAGGCTGCGCCTTCTGTGTGTGGGTGGCTGTAAAAGTGGGCTGAGCATCGCCCCCACCCCGGGGAGAAAAGGAGGCACATCCCAGGGAGACACATTCGCAATCAGGGCCCGGGCCCAGGGCTCCAGGGGACAGTGTGGCCAGGCCATGGGTCCAGGGGAGGCCGGGGCCACAGGGGCTGGGCCTTTCCCAGGAGGAGGAGTGGGGTCAGGGGAGTGATGGGGGTCCCGGCCGAGACCGAAACTCCTGCTCAGCCCAGGGGCTACAGGACCAGGGTCCTTCCATCTCTGGGTGGAGGTGTTACTCTCAATCTACCTACGACTGCCTGCTCACTTTTGGCCACACGGGCCCCTAATGAGCCTTGGGTTCCCCAAGCTCCCCAGGCTGCCTGGCTGGCCCGCGGGCCTGGTGGCACCCGAGGCCGGAGCTGCCTCAACCCCTGCCTTCGGGGCCGGGGGTCGGAGCCTCCTTCCTGTGCCCCTGGGAGTCCCGGGCGGCTCCCCGAGCCTTGTCTCCACCCGGAAGGGGAAGCTGAGGCTGGGAGCCGGCCCGGGCCGCTGGCCCGCAGCAGGCTCGGCCCGCGGTTGCCATGGTGAGAGGCAGGCATCGCCGCGAGTCACAGGAAACGCAGTTGTGGCGCTCGGAACCGCAGGAGAGAATGGGCGAGTGTGGAAGACGGAAATCTCTTTTCTGAATGTGCAAACAGTTTAGAGGAGCCCAGAGAAACAATAGAGGGAAAAGAGCAAAGGGGACCCATCAAAGAGGAGACCCAGGGGACAAGATGCGGGAATGGGGGTGGGGGAGGGGGGCAGGGGCTGATAGGAAGGAGCCAGAACCCGCCGCATCCGTGAGGGGCTCCCAGGCACGGGGGGTGCTGCCATGGGGACTGGAGCACAATGCGAAGGCCCGGCGCCTGGGACAGGGGTGCAGGAGAGAGACCAGCCGTGGGGCTGAGAGAAACAAACAGCAACAAAGTATGGACCTGGGCAGTTCCCAGCGGGCACTGGGCTGGGGGCCTCTGACAGTCCCTCACAGCCCCCTAGAGAGCACAGCATCTTCCTCAGCCTTTCTCTCCCAGGAGGGCCCAGGGGCTGAAGCCCAGGGCCAGGCGACTGCCCAGGGGGGCACGCCCTCCAGGTCCCCGGCTTTTTCTCTCTTCAGCGTGCATTTATTTACTGCCATCGAGGTGCGACCCACACACAGCCTTACGTCCGTCTCAGGTGGGCACCCCGGAGGCCCCCCTTCCACAGCCGTACCATGCTGTGTGGGCTGAGCATCGCCCCCCACCCCGGGGAGAAAAGGAGGCACATCCCAGGGAGACACATTCGCAATCAGGGCCCAGGCCCAGGGTTCCAGGGGACAGTGTGGCCAGGCCATGGGTCCAGGGGAGGGCACATTCGCAATCAGGGCCCCCCTGCCTTGTGGAAGGGGGTCCGGTGCGGTCTCTGCCGCTGAGAGACCACACCGGACACATGAACGCAATTACTCAACTCAGGGGAATGAGAAGGGTCCTCTACGGTCAGTAACTTTTCCTTTTCCCTCAGATGCATGTTAGAATGTCTCGTCATTGTATCACCATTAGTCCCCTCCCCCAAGGAGCTGATGGTCGTCAGCTGATCTTTACGGAAGCATTCGGGAAGTCTCTGGGTTCCCCTCACTTTAAGACTGAACTCCGAGAAGAGTCGGCCAGTCAACACATTCAAGGGAGGGTCCCAGGTGGGGCTCCGACGTGCTGTTTGCCTTTCTGTGCCTCAGTTTCTCCTCTGAACAGGATGGCTTCCTGCGGTTCAGGGCAGGCGTTCGTAGCCTGTGGCTCTGTGGACTGGGGGCGGGAGACATTCGTCCTTGCTCTCGCTGACCTACCGCTACCTGAAATGTGTCTGCTCTTTTCCTTGAAAAGAATGTGAAATAGAGAATGTGAAATAGACAGGATGCTGTCACTGGGGCCTGCGTCACTGCCTGTGACGGGTTGGCTGATTTAAGTCACATCTATGTCACATCGCGCCGTATTGGGGGAGATATCAGAGAATACCGTTTTTTGTTCATTTCTGCTTCCAAATCAGCTGTTGGGCCCGCCGCTCTGGGTCTTGCTGGTGAATACACCAGGAAAGAAACACCCATCACAGTTAACATGCCCGTTAGCGCTAGGCTAGGCGGCTCTGTTGGTCGGAGTGTCGCCCGGTGCACCGAAAGGCTGTGGGATCAATCCCCAGTTGCGGTGGGCGTGGGAGGCAACCGATCAATGTTTCCCTCACACGGATCTCTCTCTCTCTCTCAAATCAATTTTTAAAAAACTTATCCTCGGGTGAGGATTTTAGAAACGCACTTTGTAACTCTCTCAGCCGACTGGGCGTCCCCGGGACCCCGTGTATTTCCCTCTGTGCACTCGAAGGTACCCGTCCAAGGCGGGAATGGCCGTGCCGCCCCCGGCAGCCAACAGGCGCGGAGGCAGAGGGGGGTCAGGGGGCGTCGCACGCCTGCGGAAGGACCAGACCCTCCCTGGGGAGCAACAGCAAGTTCAAAGAACAGTGTTGTCACCACAGCGGCTACAGTGACAGTTGCTGACACAGCGACCACGTGGAGTTGGAAGGCTGACCCCGAGGCATATCCCATGTCCCTGTGCCCAGAGCCCCGCGGCCGGCTCTCCTGACATCCTGTTCCTGCGTCAGAACCCGAGGGGCTGCGGGGACTGTCCTGTCCAAGCACATGCATCCTGTCACCTCAGGAGCCTGCAGGTGCCGCAGCCAGGACCCCTGGGCCTCCGACGCTGGCCATCATTTCTCCAGACCCTGGTCCCTTTGTCCACAATGGGGGGGGCTATCCGCAGATTTCTGCACAAGGTAGCAGCAAGGGTGGTGTGTGAGGGTAGAGGGCATCTGGGGGCTGTAAAGGGCTGTGTGCATGTCTGACCCCCATTAGCACCGGAGCAGTGCGGGGCTCCTGGCGGCTCAGCCTGTCCGTCTCCCCGAAGCTTGAGAACCACGCCAGGTGGAGCCAGGGTTGGTTCAGGTTCACTTGACCTTGGACCGAAGTCAAGGATGTTCCCAAATGGGACAGGATTCTCCTGGACATCTCACCTACAGGGGTGACATTTTCCCCTGGGGTGACAGGAGCTGGTCTAGACTCTGAGAGTGTCATCAGAACCTGGATCTGCCCTGGCTGGTGTGGCTCAGTGGGTTGAGTGCCCGGCCTGTGAACGAAAGGGCTGCCGGTTTGATTCCCAGTCAAGGCACATGCCTGGGCTGCGGGCCAGGTCCCCAGTAGGGGGCATGTCAGAGGCAACCACACAGGGATGTTTCTCTCCCTCTCTTCCTCCCTCCCTTCCCCCTCTCTGAAAATAAATAAATAAATAAAAATTTAAAAAAATGAATGCTGTCCTGGCATGCCAAAGTCGTGAGTTCGATACCCAGTCAGGGCACCTATAAGAGTCAACCAATGCATAAATGTGTGGAACCAAAAAATCAATGTCTCTCTCTCTCCCTTTCTCTCTCTCTCAAGTCCATCTTCCTGCAACTCCAGACCTGACGGAGACAAGGATGCTCTCTGACATGGCCTAGGGTGACAATGGTCTGTGTGGGGAGGGCACCCCTCCACGGAGGTGTCCCCAAGGTCACAGAGCAGAGAGTGGCTGGTTCTCAGCACCTGCCAGGTGATCTGTGCTTCTGACCGTCTCCCTGGGGTCCCTGCTTCTCTGTTCTCAGAAGGAGACCCACCAGGACCCCAGCACCTCAGAGGTCTTCTCCCTGACCCCTGCCACAGGCCACCGGCTGGAGAGCACACTCCTCACGCTCGGCTTCCCCCTCGGGAAGTGTGTGGTGTCAGCCCTTCGTCCCAGACGCGGGCCCAGGTCTGTCCATTCTCTGCTGCTCTGTTACCCACCGCCGGTCTCAGAGCAGGGACAGGTTCCCGGGGACAGGCGGTCCTCCAGGGAGGAGGGTGAGGACTCTGGTCCTTCTTTGTCCAATGCGGGGCAGGCGCCAGCTTCCACAGGTGCCGTGGGGTCTCTCTGTCCGCATCACCGTGCTGACCCCCACTGACGGAGGCCGCTCAGCGCCATCACCTCCCCTTCTGTCCTGTCCTGCTCCGTGCCTCACAGCCCGAAGGTGGTGCGTGAAATGTGCCCACGAGGACCAGACCAGAAGGAGGGGGGCAAACCTGTGTACGGAGAAGGGTGCACCCGGCTGTCGGGCACCAGGCGGGCCATGGAGGTTCTGCTCTGGGCGGGGTTTACTGAGAGGCCTCCTTGATCGAGGAGGGCCTGGGCTGACTCCAGGTGTTTGGACGAGGTGAGGCCCCGGTGGGCTCCCCAACCGCGGGTGGGGGACCCCGCAGCCCTTTTCCCAGGAGCCTGCCAGGCTGCACGGAGGGAACCACAGGGGAAAGACCTACACATGAGGCTGGATCTAGGGGCCGGCCCAGGAGAAGGGCCCCCAAGGTTTGCATCAGAGGCAGCAAGGGGAGGAAAGGCCGCTGATGGAGCCCCCCCTCCATGAGGCTCTGCACAGCCTAACGCGCAGGCCCAGGTGTGGCTCCCTTGGGACCAGGATGGGGACAGCCAGGGGTCAAGGGCGCCGGCCACTCAGAGCAAGGATGCAAGGCAGCTCGGGGATCCAGGGACCACAGACAAAGGTGCTGCTGACCTGGGCCAGCTCCCCCACCTGCCTGCCCCTGGGTGCCAGCTGCAGCCCTGGGTGCGGGTCACGTAACTGCCCTCCCAAGGAGGCTGGGATCCCTGGTCCCACCCACTTCCTGCCCAGAGTAATGGGGTGACTGTGCGGTGACTTAGCACCTTCGGGCCTCAGAGAAGCTGCCCACCGTTTGGGAACGAGTCCCGGGAAGGAGAGAAGGAAAGCCTGTCCTGGATGTGAGATGCAGGCATCAAGAAGAGGAGGAAGCATTGCTTGGGGAAACAAATAAAACGATCATATTCCTCTGTTGTGTTCAGTGTATCCACCCGTGAGTGCGGCAGACCAGCAGCCGTCACTCGGCTGCGTTGGAGGGTGTTTATTGCCAGGGGAATGCCCTACCAATCACGGCTACCACTCTGCAGGGCATCCCGCAGCGTGGCTGGCGGGCAGAAGGACGCTGGTGTCACCGAGCTGCTTGTGGCTGGGCAAGGCGGGATCACGACACACCTCGGCCCCCTGGGAGTGCAACCCCGGAGCCCTGGGGTTCTCGGTCCGCAAACTGTCCAGGTTTTAGCATCCGCAAAGGATCCAGGGGAAGCCCATTCACAGCCCCCCCGTTTGTCCTGGGGGGGGTTGCTTTTTTAGGAAAAAAGAAAAAGCCGCATTCAAGCGACCCTTTAATCTTCAGGCATTCACGTTTAGTCAATATTTAATCACAGCTTTGATTGCCTATAAAGGCCATCGAAGGGTGTATTTCCACCCAAAGGTGTAAACATTTCGGAACCCCGATCGGCCCTTATGTTAGACCTCCCTCGGCTTTCACACCGTGTCACTGCAAGAAGGCCCGTCTTTCCACGGGGTGCCAACGGTCTGTTTCTTGCTTCTCCGCTTCCCTCGACAAACCGCAGGGCTCGGAGGCGCTTTCATCGGCAGCTCTGAGCAGGAAGAACAAAGTGGCAGAGAGCGCGTCTGCCAGACAACGGAAAGCACCTGATTGAAATCTCCGTGTTGACACCGGTGTCACCTCCAGGGGCACTGTCACCCTGTCTCGGCGCGGCGGGTATCAGAGAGCACGCCGCCGAGACAGTGCAGCCTGTTTGGGGCGCCGCGCGGAGGCAGGTTCCGCGTGGGCGACGTCGGGGGGAACAGCCGGGCCCTCCAGGTGCCGTCCTCGCCGCTCGCGGCGCAGGAAGGTGGCATTGATATTTTAACCCCTCTCACGTGCCACCCGCCGGGGCCGACGAGCTGACACGGAGCATCGGAGCCTCTCTCAGGTGTTGGGGTACGAGCCTGCCTGGGAAGGACGTGGGCGTCCTACGTGGCCCAAGGCCACCACTCAGGACCTGTCTGTCCCTCCCCCGGTGCAGTGACCCGCCGGACTCCGTTCTAGCTCCTTCGCCTTTACGTGCCCCACTCTGTTTGGGGGACCCGATGTGGACCCCCGCTTTCTTGAAATCTGTGTCCCATAATCACGGGCCATCGGAGACAAAGATTCACCTGTGTCTCTGATGTCACCTCGTGGCTCGTAACTTCTTGACAGGCTTTGTGACTATGTTGCTCCCGTGTGACAGGGGATTTTTCTCTGTGGGCTGTGACTTGGCGTGTTTTTTTTTTTTTTTTCCTTTCTGGAACATCTTGAAAAGCAAGGTGGGGCATGTAGAAATAATGTTTTTTTTTTTTCCTCCTAAGGCACTGAAGGAATTTCTAGGTGCTTTCTCTCCAAGGTCTCCGCCGGGGGCAGACGCAGCTCTGCCCGACCCCCGCACCCCAACTCCGTGTCTCCCTGGGCACACAGGTCTCTGTACACGGGCATCTCTGGGCCTGCGGAGACCCTCCCAAAAGGGGGAGCTGTACCGGGTGCGTGGACCCCACTGCCCCGCGCCCAGGCCAAGGACCTACAAACACACGAGCTCCAGATTAAATTTGCTCACGGTCTCCACGGGAAGAATGAATCAAGAGAAAGGACCCCCCCCCCCCAGGAAATACACAGCGAGGGCCCAGGGCAGCGAGAACGCCCCCCACCCCCTGCAAAAGGACAATGCCGTCGACTGCATCTTTTCCTAGGTGATTTTAGGGTCTCTCTAGCAATTCCACCTTCAAATTTCACTGATCCCATTTGATCTTTAACCTGTTTACTTCCTTACCCTAAAAACAAATCATCTCAGGAGTTCAAGCAGCTTACAAAGGGACGTGAAATGACAGGTAGACAAACCACAATAAAATAATGGAAAACACCATTGCATCTAACAGGTATCTTTTTACTGCGACATTTACTACAGTTCACTGCCTTTTGGCAGAGAACTCCGCCATATGCCAGGCAGCGGGCGTCCAGATCTAAGCTTAGCTCCCAGATTTGTATCCAATTTTGAAACAGGCCACAAAGCCACAGCAAAGAATAGCTTTCTCTCCTGTTCCATCACCACCTGAGTTTTCAGACTGGTACGGAATTAAATTTTTATTCAGATAAAGCTACTACATACATGAATAAATAGTAACCTAGGCAGAGAAATGGACATAAAAAACAGAACCAGCTATTGACTTATTTTTTTTTTTTTAGGGCTTGTCTTAGTAAATACAGTATCGATCCCTCCCGTTTGGGACTTCGGCTCAGTTCCACTCTGCACTCCTCAGTGAGATGGGCTCCCTGGGCTTGGCTTATTCTTTGTAAATAGTAACCACATAACAAACACAGACCATTCATCTGAGCCGATTGGGGCTTTTCTTTATGGGAACAGGTCCGCAGAAGTCCTCCGCACAGACCCGAAGAAGCCATTTCATAAGAGCACGATCCCACGCCGTCCGCCTCAAACCTGCCTTCTCGCCTCACGGTTTTGATCACCACCACCCCACCCCTTTTCCTCCAGGACCTCTTTCAGACCTAGAATTAGGTCTAAAAAAACTCTGAGAAACTTTTCTGGCACATCCTCAGTTTTGTTTTGTTTTTTCCTGGCCTTTGGTTTTTGGCCACTAACAGCAATAAAAAGGCAGGCACACGATTTGGGAGGGACGCAGCAGCCGGCAGTGACTCCGTCTCATTATTGCTCATTAGCCGAGGCTGCACAGCCGCCTCGAGACCCGGAGGGAAACGCAGGCACCGCCGCGGCCGTGAGCAACACGGCGGCTTCCCTCGCTAGGCAGCGGTTTCATCAGTAACCTAATACACGACAAATATTGACATGAGTTTAATTTAGTAAGTTTGATCTGGAAAAAAATGTCCAAAAGGAAAAAAAATATGTAAGTCCTGAGATATGAAAAATCTTGTAAGAGACAAGACTGGACTGGGAAATAAAATGCTGAAAAGCTGCCTTTTAGCAAAACCTGAGTTACGTGCCCTCGGAGGCAAGATGCATGCAGGATCCACTCCGTGCAAGGCGGATGCGGGCAAATGAGGCGCACCTGTCCCCGACACCGAGGTGGCGAACAAGAGCCCAGCTCCCTTCAATTCTGCCTGCAGCAGAGCACTGCTCGTGCTTGGGAACCTGTAACAATTGCCAAGGCGAGTCTGAAAAGGACACGCCCTTACAAATGTGGCAGCGCTCGCTCTGGACACTTTGTGTCAGGTTCTCCGCCAGCGCAGGGGAGAAACTGTTTCTCCTGGGTCCAGCCCAGGAAAAGCCCAGGGCAGCCGACTGTTGGCAACTGACCTACTCAAAATGCTGAATTCACCTCCGATGGGGACGTTCCCATAAAGACACAGGGACTCGGTTTTAAACAACGCGCTTACCACCCTGCTGGAAAATGGTGCTCATTATTCTTCCATCCAGTCGCACTTTTCTAACAGCTGCAGTGGATACAGTGTTGTAAGCGCTACACCCTAGAAACGGCTACAGACAAACCCAAACCGCACACCTCCTCAGTGCCCCCCCAAAATAGGAGAGGGAAACGTAAGACTCTGACCTTTAGAAAGAGTCGGGGGTAGGGGATGGGGGGCAGATGGACATAGTGACTTCTCCCAGATTTGAGAATTATCTCCTCCGGAAGAGACATTGGCTGGTTTAAAGGGTATGCGTTCTAAGCACCAAGGCAACAGATGGCAACTCGTTTTTGCTCTTTTAGGGCAGAATTAGTATCATCCTACCCAGCACATTTTCACAGAAAAAGCAAGTGTAGTAGATTGCACCCCGATCGCTTAAGGAACTAAAGCCAGATTCCACCGAATGCCAGGGGCACAGAAACAAGGGAACATCCGGGAGTGGGGTGACTAGGCCCTCCCGTATCGAGGGGGGGCCAAAGGCAAATTTGTAGGAGGTCCCACCTGCCCTCCCGTCCCCACACCTACAAACACGCCTACAGAAGAACCCACGCACTACCTGTCAGCTGGAAGTCTTTGAAAAGCAAAACGGCAATAGGAGGGCTTGCAGCCCAACCCACACCTGGTCTCTGGTGTCATCTTTTAAGACACACGCTATCCTAATAAATCGACTTCCTAAACCACTTGAATTCAGAATACTTGCCACGAGGCCAGTATCATCATGCTCATTAAAAAATTATGCATTATGCTTATGCACTCAATTAAATTTTAGAGATGAAAAAGGGTTTTAACTTACAGTTTCTAGAAACCTAAATTTCCTTCCTGATACAAAGTGAGCTTGTTTCTTTCACCGACAGCCGTACATAACCCAGAGGAGACAATCTGGCGTTGGTAGCAATATATTTTATTAATTTCATGACCCATCAAGTCTTCCAGAAATCAAATCAAATCTTATAAAATAGAACACAAGACTTTGTATCTGTGCGCACACTACACAGGACGCATTATTAAACCCTTGTTTCATTTACGAAATGGCTTCTCCTTTTTCCTATTACCGAATTAAATGCTTTACTGCCACGCCAATTTTTATCAAAATCCACAAAGGCAATTTGTTTTAGGCCCTCAGCTTCACCTATAGAAAGAATCAGGGTTTTTTGGGTTTTTTTAAATGAGACCAAACAACAGATTTTCAATCAAATACTATATGCAAGACAACGTGATACAAACAAGGGGCATAAAATTCCTTCCTGTGAAGAGACGGGCAGACACAAATGCCGGCATTGACCTTGGCTGTGCCTTCCCTCCTTTCCAACCAGTGGCACGTCAGTCTTAGAATTCGGTATGATCAGAAGTTTTGCACAGGCCTGGAAAAAAAAAAGTTTGAGTGCGTCACTACCATGTTGAAAACCAGCCCAAAAGTCAGTCATCGGCTTTCGGCAAGAAGCCTGCTTTTGTGGTAGCACAGTTTCGAAGACTTTGAAAGTGTGGAAAATCCCCAAAATACACACAAGTAAAGGAGAAGGGTGCCGTCTACTTCCTGTACCCCGAACCCCAGCCTCCACACTGGCCAATGCTTTGCAATTCTTGTCCTAAAACCGAGCCCAGGGGCGGTCTTGCTCGCCCATGGCCGTGGGGCATTTAAGGGACACTTTACAGAGGAGCACCGTGAACTTGGCATTTGCTCCAAGGAGCAGAGGGGCTTTGTTGCACACGACTTTTCCAGTGGGAAGCAATCAGTGCCACCTCTCTTTAGTCTAGCTACAGAGTTTACTTCAAACAGAAAATACGCTGGCCTGGAAGGCCATTATTTGGAATATCCAATCTAACCACCTCATCAGGGTTGGGAAGTCTTATACAAAGAGGAAGAAAACACTTTTCGTTTCCATGGGGACCCACACATTTACAGCTGCGTTGCACTGGAAATGACCGCATGACAGATTCGTCATCCTGACGGCTTTGCCCGCGAAGGTCTGATATCAAAGCTTGAGCGACGTGTACACCGAGGGTAGGTGTGTGTTTGCACGTGTACCCTCCCACGCGCTGGCTGACCAGCACCTCCCCAAACGGAAGCGGCTCCAGGCATTCGGTCTGGACTGACACGTTTCTCCCGCTTTGGTAGAATACCGCTATACTCGGAACGTATACCTTACAACGTAGTAGGATTTTAAAACACCATGTGGATGTCAAGGCCTTAAAATAAAGGTCCAGAGAAGTCTGGCTAATGTGCCTCAAAATATTCCACAAGGAAAATCTAATGAACTCGCTTGTATTTCTTTGCCTGGGGAAAAAACGAGAGAGAGAGATTCCATGGAAGGGCCCCCTCCCGCCCCGTCGCACCTCCAGCACAGGTGCACCGAGGACGCTCGCTCTGCCCTGGGACCAGAAGTGCAGGGCATCCACAGACCCACCCCACCCCGGCCTCTCTCTCCGAGATACTCGCGTTCGTGGGAAACACCTACGATGCTGATGAAAATCTCACTGTGTCGTCTTAAAATCCACACACAGCCATCCTAACATTTGACACAGACGTGCTTTCTTTATTGCTCCCTGTTGGTCTGCGTGTGAGGAGGGACCTTCCTCTTGCAAAGACTCAAACGTGCTCCTCAGCTAGACGGGGACGAAGCCCCTCGCAGGGGCACGTCGGTCACGGCACCATGAGGAACACTTTAAACATCCCACAACCTTCCAGGTCAGTCACAGCTCGGGAAGGCTGCAACTCTTAGAGGTCTGGGAATGGGCCCTCATCGCTCCCGGGCAATTATTAAAAACAGAAGGAAAGGATCTAAATAGAAAAAAGCAAAATTCACGTATATATACACTTCCATACATATACGTAAAGTATATAAATATAGAAAGAGACACACCTTCCGACTACACCTCCAATTTTAGAAATACCTAGTTTGGAACATATGAGGTATCTCTCTAAGAGCCACACGCATGCATTTTCACAGCTCTGGGAGCCACGCCGCGCACAGAGCCCACGCCGGGTGGGGAGCTACCGGGGCCTGGGGTTTCGTAACGTCCATCATGTACGCACACGGACCCGTGGAGAGCTATCCCAGCGACATTTGTCGGGCACCAGGCCCAGTCCGGCCTTCGCCAAACAGGAAGCTACTGGGCGTGAATTTCTGACGTTGGAAAGCACCCGTGTGCTCCTGCAGGGCGCAAGCCGCACCTTTCACACAGTTATCGGAACCTGCCCCACGGGGTCACGCCGTGGTCACACACCCAGATCCTCTCCAGCGCTCATTCTTCAGTGTGAACGCATTCTGCCTTGTTAAATGGTGTGAATTTACTTCGATAGAAAGGGGACGTGGCGGGGGGGGGGGAGGGAACCAGGATTCTAGACTCTTTTTTAAGATTAGCATATACTTTCATTTTGTGACTTATGAATGCTTTAGGACATCCGTAAGTACGCTTCACAGAGAAACAACACGTGGGAACCCGCAGCCTGCTCCACGGCCCTGGGACCGCCCCTCCTGGGGGGGGCCGCCCCGCCCTCTCTGAGACCCGGATACCCGTTTACAGTGGGAACGCTTAACCCGGGCTTTTCACAGCTCAAATGCTAGCGGGAACCAATGATCTAATCGGGCTTTCATTTTGTAACTAGTCCTATGGCACAAACCTTAGGGTTAGGTGGCAGGGCTGCATTTTCTTGACATTAATGTTTCCTGTCCAATGACAGGTAAGCGGAAGGAACAAAGGGGCCCTTCATATTATTGGAATGTAGTCACATCACTGCCCTTGGAAACAGTCTTCCCCCCCAAATCTTGATATCTGGGGCGCTTGCCGCCGAAAAGAGTTGGCGAAACTTTGCCAAGTCCTTCTGTCACGCGTGGGCAGGTGTGCTTAGCACAGGTCACCTGCCTGGGCCGTGGGCGACTAGGTCAAGGGCAGACCCTTTACGAGGAGGGCTAGGAAGGCGATGATCTATCAGCAATATCGTTCTCCACGGTTTTCCTTGTATCTTAATACAGGCAAGCACCCTGAATTGTTAGGAAAGAAATTAAAACAAATACTGTTTGGGAAAGTGCAGTTACGCACTTATTTCTGTGAATTTCCCCAATGACGCGACATACCCAAAATCAATGACCGAAAGCCCCCAAACGCCCGAGCGACCCTGACTGTGCACTGGTCTCCTCATACAGCACCCAAACTGGACTCGAAACCGAAAACATCTCCGTTTTCTGCTTAGAGTAAGAAAGCTTCATCCTGTTCACGGGGATCTGTCACTAACTTTCCTGTTGAATACCTTCGGAAGGCATCAACGTTTATCTACTGACGTTCAGTATCATTTGAAGAACTTTGGCAACACATTTAACTCTGTGGGTGGAGGTGTATTACACATTATTAGAAACAGTCGCAAAACGCTAAATGTTTCGAACTTGTATCCCTGCTCGAAAGCACGCCCTGGCTGAGTCGTATAACCTACGGGAGCCAATGGCAAGAGCATGTTTCAACTTTGTATCTAATCGGTAAAGTTCTGGCATTTTTCTCCTGGCTTCTGAGTGTGTGTGCAAGAACACGAGTCAGGTATTATTTTCCACCCCGCTGCCAGAAAAAAAAAATTTTTTTTTGAAGAAGTAGATAGTAGATACTCTGGGAAAGAAACTGGAAAAAAAAGTATCCAGCACCCCGGTCAGATAAAGGAACAAAGAAACACTTACAAATGCCTTACTAAACAAAGCCCCCACTTTCTGTGGGTGCAGGTACCAGGCAAGTCAGGGAACCCCCTTCCTGGTCCAGGATGAAGATTTCAAATCTCTCAGAGTTTAAACGGAGCCGGGTGCTTTGGGCTCATCCGCTTCCAACCAGCATGAGCTCCTTCCCCACTGGAAATCACGCTCCTTTGGTTCTTTTGAATTCACTGAACATGTGGAGAGCAGGACGCACGGACCGTCAAGCCCGGCAGCCCTGTGGTCGTGTTTATTTGTTTTCACTCCCAGGGTGTCGTTTCTGATTCAGCGGAGAAGCTCTGGTGGCCGGGAGAGCGGGAGACAAGAGGCTCGGTTTGGGGGTGGGGGGGAAGCTGCCGCGATGCTGAGTGGGAGAGGAGGGGTGGGCGAGCGGGAGGGCGCGCCGTGTCACATCAGACACAGTACCTGGCTTTTCAGAGCACAGCTTGTCAGCCAGGTAACGTGCCTCCCGGGCGATCAGCGAGAGGATCTCGTCTTCGTACTCTTCTATTATGGATTCGCACTGTAGGAGAAAAAGGACACGTGCGGGTGCGGGCGCACGCACAGGGCCCTGCGTCAGCGTTTCATTGGCTAAACACGTAAAATCGTGCCACCAAGGCGGCCGGGTTTGTATCGGCCCCTTTGGTTCGAGACATCATGGCACGTTCACCCTCTTTCCAGCTTGGGCAAGGCATCCCGTTCCCAGGGCTTAACTAGCTGAGGAGTCGAGGGGAGAGACCGGAGGGAGAAATGGTTGCTGCTGCGTCTCCCTTCCACTGGGTCGCGAAAATAGGGAGCGATGCCTTTCCTACTTATGCCGCTGAAAAGTCTTCGCCTGTTTATTTATTTCTTAAACGCTGCCAGCTCCTTGAAATGGTTAAACCGGTTTCCTCCCGATTTAACGTCATAATCCGTTTTGGGGGTTTTTAAATCGGGACCTGAAGTGTGACAACAAGTAAGCTTTCTCAGCAACCAAAACACGCGCATCTTTCATTTCACTGTGGGTCTCACGCTTGACAGTTGCTTAGAGAAGTTTCTAGTCCCACCGTTTAGGGATGCAGCCGGGATTTCACCCCGCTCTCCCCTCCCCCAGCTCTGACTTTCCGGGGAGGAGGGAGCTCAAATGTGCCCCTGCGTTTACAAACCTTAAATTCTAACGGGAGGCTGTGCCTGTGTTGGGGAACCAGAAGGTTCCAGTTTTAGGAAAACTTCGCCCCTCGATGGCGACGCTATAGAGGGCCATTCACCAGACGCTTGTGAATCACTGTCTGGGTTCATTAAACTCGACGATTTTTGAATGGCCTTTAAAAAACATGGAACTTCCACGACGGTCTGTTTGTTTAAAACCGGCGAACCGCCAGCACCCTTGCTCAAGGCCATTCCCATTCCAAAGCCCTTTCGCCCCAGAATTATGACCTTCCCTTTTTCATTGAAATGAAATCTTCCAAAGTCAGCTAAAACCCTCACGTCAGGGTTTCAGCACGCCTGGCATTTTGGCTGATGCGTGAACTTAATATATATCTTTTAAAAAACAGGCCTTTTTTTCATCCCTCTGATTCAACGGCATTAAGTAAAATGAAAGATATTGCAATCGAGTTTGCCAGGCACACACTCCCGTGAGCAGAGGCCGGCGGTCACGGAAAACAAACCAACACGGAGCTGGGAGGAAGTTTGGCGGGGAGCCCGCTGCCACAACCTTGGCCTTTGTCTGACTTAGTTTGCGCTGCAACACCTGCAAGGTTAACTCAGGAAAACACTCTCTCTTTTGTGAAACCCGAGGTGCGTCCCTCTCCCCCTCCACTTGGCCTGCACCCTCGGGGAAAGGACCTCCATCTTCACTCGGTGTGGAACCTGTAAGAGACCTGCCTGGGCAAGAGGACCCCCTGAGAGCCCTCCTGAGTCGTCCCCCCCGCCCCGCACAGAAGCCAGGCAACGTGCAATGTGTGTGTGTCTTAGGGTCTCCCTGATCTGTGACAGCACGTTCCGGAAAATACCCCTTAACGTTTCCCACCGAGACGAAACAGCACAGCCCCTTCGGTGGCTCAGAAGGCACGTTACTAAACGCGCGGGCCGCACAGGACGACAAAGCAAATGTAGCGCCTTAACGTTCCACCTCATGGAACTCAACAACCACCGAAAACAAATAACAAAAAAAAAAAAAAAAAGAAAGAAAGAAAAGAAAAGAAAAGAAAGAGAAAAGCCAGCACGCTCCCAGAGCCCGGGACTAGTTCTGCCGAGAGAGCTTACCGCGAATTTCAAAGGTCTGTAAGCCTCTGAGTAAAAAGAGAATTTTTTAAATTCTTGGTATAGTTTGTCTCCTTTCCTCGGGGCGAATCTCTTGAACGTCTTCTCCTTGGTCACAGGGTCCACCTCCAGCTTGTAGTCGTTCATCCGCTGGCACACTTGGTCCAGGAGGTCTGCGAGGAACGCCTCGGACAGGGCCACGGGAACCTGCCGAGGAAACGCGGGCAGGAAACTGGGCTCAAGGCGACCGCGACTTCACAAGCGCCTCGGGGTTAGCTGGGGAGACACGCAGCGCCCAGGGCGGTGCACGGCCCTCGGGTTCCTAATGTAAAAACATGCGTGCGACCGTATTATTTACCTAATTTAAGAAGTTAGCTTGAAGCTTGGGGTTGGTTTTTTTTTAAAGTGCATCTGTTTGCAGGTGGACAGAAAGAGACAATTCAAACTAGAGACCATACTGATGCGTAAAAGTCACTGACCGCGTGGAACAAGGCATCAAGCACAGAAGGCAGTTATTATCTGTCTACTTGGCAGCGAGAGAAGGGGAAGGAACAGCAGGAGGAGGAGGAGGGAGAAGATGAAGGCAGGAGAGGAGAGCGGAGCTGGAGAGAGCCGGCTGCTCTCGGCTGGCTCCAGAACTCTCCATCAGTTCAGGAGAACTTAGGCCAAGCCGGGGGTTTGTCCTCGGTCCCGCGGCCCCCTGCGCCGCGCAGTGCCCCTGCGCGGGGTGGAGCGGGCACAAGACCAGAGGCTGTGAGCCCCCGTCGCCGGCGCGGCTGCGCTGTCCTTTGGAACAGCTGGTGGCCGTCGCCGTGCGCCCCGCTCCCTCCGGAATCCAGTGAGGATTCAGAGGACTCTCTGGCCGCCACCTCCGCCCCGCGCGGGGGTCAAAGAGAGCCCCTCGCCCTTGGTAACGGAGACAAAAACTTGGGGGCCGTCTAGACGGGTCAAGGTGCAGGAGGCTGGTCCCCAGTTCCTTCCGGAAGGGGGCGGGGACCCGCCAAGGGCGCCGGGACGCGCAGTGCGGCCCGGCCTCCGCGGGCTCCTTCCCTCTCCACCCTCCACTGATCAAAGCAGGAAGTTTGCCTGACAACCATGGTGACAGGGGCTGAATCGAAAATGGTCTCGATTTCTGCGACGTCGCCCTCCGCAGCCTCCATTGTCCCCTTTCAGGCGCAGTGGGAACCCTTCCGGTGCCGACGACCGCGCGGCATTCACAGGCGCGCTCCGGGCGCACAAAGGGTCCCCGCGACTCGCCGCCATCTGGCCGCGAGTCGCACGGCCGCGCTGGGGACTCGCCGAGAGCGCGGGCGGGCGACGCCCCTGCCTGAGGTCCAGCACCCGGGCGGGTCTTTTAAGGAAATCGACTTCGTAAAAAAAAAAAAAAAGTTCAAAGAAACAGAGGAAGAGGAAAGAGCAGAAGAAAAACACCACTAATTGGCCTTCAACGGCCCCACCGGGCACTGGGTAACAATATCCGCTCTTAGCCCCGCAAAAACTGGACTTTAAATGGATTTTTAAACTGCTGTCCAGGCCGTTTACGGAACCGGAACACACCACCTCAGTTATTTATTCACTAAAATGTCAAGTCTTTAAAAACTCACGAGTGTGCTAGTGTTTTGGGGGTCTTGGTGTTTTAATGTCTGCAGTCAAAAGACCTGAAAAATGGCTGGTTTCAGTGCACACACCCCCAATACAAGCTGCGTTTCCTTCATACCTCTGATCACGCCACTGTGGCACCCCACGTTGGTTTTGGTTTGTGTGTGCGTGTGTTTAAATACACCAGTGAACGTACTGAACATGCTTTACTCAGAGGAGGGAAGGGTTAGACGGTGTGGAGGCTGGACACTCACAACACGCGGAGGGAGACGCGTCAATGACGAGGAAGCAGCCCGTGAAGAATGGCCGGTTCTTTTTCCTGCCCTGCAGGAGCTGTGCGAATGTTTCCTTATCTGATGCATGTGAAATCTATTCGTGGTGCTTTCTGGGCCTCAACAAAACAGGCTTTTACTTCAAAGAGAAGGGAAGGCTCTTTCATTTAGGGGAAAAAAAAATCTAAGAGTCATCACGAACCCCTTCTCTCCCCCTCCTCCCCTCCCCCTTCCCCAGTCGGAAAAGTCGGGGGGAGGGGGCGACCCCAGAGGGCGAGGGTCTGCCTGCCGGTTGAGCTTTGGAACCGAACCCTGTTTCCTGACTCTCGCCAGGATGTCACGTCGAGTGGAGGCCGCCCTCAGAGCCGTTTTGTCAGATTGAGCAGCGGACTGAGCTGGGTGTGAAATGGCTGAGATCTGAGACGTGAGCAATCAGGACCCTCGCGGGTGGGGCGGGCGAAGGGTGGGGTGGTGGGGAGGCCTTCCACGCTCACGCAGGGCGGCCATTCGTTCGTGCACGTCCTGGGCTTGCACGTCCTAAAAACAGATCCCACATCCCACGTGCCCCCCTCCCCCAGGCGGGGTTGTTTTTCTTCTTCTGAAAGTGTAATTTAACAGGTCCAAATAGAGCAGCCTTGTGCCTGTTTTAACACAAAATGTTCTCTCAAGGGATCGACCCGTGAGTCTTTTAAACCTTCGCAGGCTCACTGGCCTTTTGTTGTAATTAGGAAACATTCTTTCTGGGTGGAAAACATTTGGCTACCAGATACCTCTGACAACACAACACCACCCTCACTAACAACGAGAAAGGAAAAACTCCCAGGATGCGCCTAGGAGACTTCCTTTTACAGAAGACTTCTTTCAAAACCCAATTTTGCGAGAAAAAAAATTTAAGAAAACGATGCCCACGCTTGGCAGCTCTCTTGCTGTTTAGTAAAACGCGTCTGGCTAGCGTCTCACACGGCTCCACGCAGGGGAAGGGCCGCCAGTCCATTTAAAGGTTGTTCACACAAGAACCGAACTCCTTTCTCCTCTCAGAAGAGTTTCGTTCTAAGAGTGAATGATAATGCTGGGGATAAGGACGAGGGGGATAAAACGAAGTCTTTCTCTGAGGGCTTTGAATGGTTCTTCTCCATAAAGCCACCTCCATTGTCATCTTCGGGGACGGTTGCCTCCGACCTGCAAGGACGGTCTCGGAGATACTGGCCTCATTAAAATATGAATGGGAAGGGCGCCATCCCTGCCTCGGGAGGAAATGGCTTTCTTACAGCCTGGACGCCTGCGGGCGGGCCGGTGTCTGTTACCAATACAAAAACGATCCGTTAGGATTTCACCGTTTCCTTGGAGCACCCGGATCCAGGAAAATCCTAACTTGTTCGCATTTGGAAACCTACCTCCTGCTCGAATTATACTTCGTAGTTGTCTCGTCTTTTTTATTTTTGAGGCTTCTTCTGACCCTGTGCTTGTTTCGGGGGCTGTGACAGGGGGGTGGGAGGCGGTCCCCTCTCCGAGGCACTCGGAAACGGAAGCCAGGAGTGGGAAGTTTTGGCTTCGGTCTCCCTAGAGCACAGGAGTTAGGGATGTGTGCCCGACCCCTAGGACACCCCGTTAAGAGCAGCCAGTTACAGAAGGGCGTCTGTGTTTGCTCACGACTGTGTGTCCGTTAATCTTGTGGCAAATTTCTTGCTTGATGGCTATCGCCACCAGGCAGGGACGCAATTATGGCACAGTGCACCATGGGGCCTGGGAGCGGCCCTCGTGGCCTATCTGTCTCTCTCACAGGAGCCTGGCCATCTCAGATAAATCTCGGCCATCTTTATCGCCGTTTTGGAGTGCCCTTCAGATGGGAAACCGGAACTTAAGCTGCCGAGTGCCCGGTGATGAATTTCACGTTGTCGCAAAGATTTTTCCTTCTAGAGGTTTCCAGTTAGTGGAGAGCATTTAATGGCTTGTGGCAGGTACTGCACCTGGTTTAGTTAGTCACTCACTTTTCATCCGTAAAAACATTGAAATCACTTCTGGTAGGAGTTAAAAGCCAATATTTGGGGGTGAAGATTCAGCCCCTCCCCACTCTAGGCTGTAACCGAAGAGGCATGGCCTTCAGAAACTCTTGTAAGTTGATGAGATATGTAATTAGCTTTTATGCTAATTTACTGCTATGAGTTTGTTGTCTGACACTTCTTCATATAATATGCAAATAGCATCGACTGTTTAGTTTTATTAGACAATATAATTACAAATCCAAAGACACTCATTTCAGTGAGGAATAATAAAGGCTGATGCATTTCCCAGCTTTCTGTGCTTCAGAAAAAAATGATTGTGTTGCGCTCAATCGATACGAGGAATTTTAAGGAACCTTGGCTTCCAGAGAGAGCCAACGTAGAACAGAATTAAATTCGTTTTTCCAGTTACCAAATTCGATCTTAAACAGGTGACTTTGTGCAATCCATGAGAACTTGTGGACCAAAGTACAAAGACTTCAGCACAGTTGACCATAAACCAGACAGAAAAATTTATAAACATAACATAAAATGTTGCCACCTCTAATTTTTTAACGAAAAAAAGCTTCGAATAAAATATTTTATGCATGCTCCCGGTTCTTATTTAACTGAGGTATTATATCAGGGACATAAAGTGTATGCGCAAGATGTGAGGGAAGTAGAAATGATAAGAAAAGGGCAATGTGATTTCGGAGGGAAATTTCCCCAGAATTCAGAACTATCAAAGTTGCCACCACATATTTTATTCTGGAGCCTGTTTTCAACGTCACCGTGACAGACCACGAGAAAAATTGCACAGTGGGTCCCGACTGGTGAACACCAATCGGCGGCCTCATCTGGCTCATTCGACTTTTCCCTGAAGTTAAACAAAACCACTTCACTCTCATTATTGAATTCGCACTGCCGTCTGGTGACTCGGTTTAGAAGGAATTCCTTTAGTCCCCCCCAAATCTTTAGCTGTCACACATTTCTAGTAAAATGAAAAGAAATGCACCTGTCCCCAGGAGAACTGTTATTATGTGTTACCTTTGTTAAAAATCCATTTTCACCCCGTTTCTGAGCGTTGTCCTCCCTGCGTCGTGCCCTGGAAGGACTCGGCAGATTAAAAAAATAATTTTGATAGAAAACAGAGTGATGTCATGGGCCAAGGCAGCATGAATGGAGTAGATGTGGATTTTTTCCTTCAGTAACTGTTATTGGACCCCATCCACAGGTCAGACCAATAGGTCTCTCTAATTCACACTTTTTAAAGAGGACTCTTCTGTGATTCGCAATGAAAAGTAAAACAAAACCCTAGAAAAAGACCCTGTGGCTGGTAGAAACTCATTCATGGTCACCCGACTTCTTGTCTTTCAGTGGAGCTAAAGAGCAAGAAATACAATATCTGTGTCCCGACTTCTCACTTTTCTGACCCCAAAGCTGCGTGCGTGGTTTTCACCAGCTTGTTACCAAAAACAAAGTGGCAGATGGGTAGTCACATTTCCAACCAGCCCTGCCGAGCCCTTTCCCCGGATGGAAGAGGGGAGAAGCCAGGGGTGGGGAGGCTCTTGTGGAATGTTCCAGCTCCACTGTCTGCATCCGCCAGGGCAGGTGGTGGGACTTCCTTGGAAAACGTGAGTGGTCTCGGGGGACGGGACGGGCACACTGGACGTTCACACGCCCTGCTTCTGTCTCAGAGACGTGCAACCACACTCACTGGACCCCAGGGGCCAGGAAGACAGCATGTGCTATTCAAAGACACTTGTGGTAGGAAAAGTGACCCACTCACCCCATTTAAAAATACCCGCCCCCCCGGAAGGAACAAAAAGGGTAGAGCAAGGCCGACGCCTACCGCAGACCCTATGGCCCCACCACCCTCGCTCCCAAAACATTCCAGTGCGTGGCTGTACGTGGGTATGCATGAGTGTGTGTGTTCTCAGTGTGTCCATGTGTGCACACGTGTGAGCATGTGGATGTGCATGCCAGTGTGCCTGTGTGTTCCTGCGTATTTGGATCTGTGTGCCTGTCCCGTGCACACAAGGCACTCACATGTGTTCCTATGTGCACACATGTGCACATGTTTTGTGCATGTGTGTACCTGTGCACACACCCACGTGTGTCTATTATGCATGTGCCCATGTATGCCAGTGTGTGCCTATGCCCATGTGTCAAGTATATGCCCACATGTGCTTGTGTGTGCATGCACCTATGTCCATGTGTGTGTGTGTGTTGTGTATGTGTGTCCATGTGTGTGCTCCCTCTTATACACAGATTACAGCCTGATGCATGCACCTGGGGGTAAGAGGGTTCAGTCACATCCCTCAGGAGGCTGGGGACTGTCTCCTGACTGGTCGCTGAAGGCAAGGACACCCACAATGGTGGCATCTGGACTCACACCCCTCCCGTGGGGCGGGACTCACCCCAAGGACTGACCTCCGTGAGCTATAGCAGGCTCTCCCTGGAATATTTGTTACAAATCAGCTTTGGGGTAAAGCTCACCGTATCCCACCCCCAAATGATGGCAGCGAGTGGGCCAGGGGGAGGGTTTTCCCGCCCGTTTCCCAGGGGTTGGCTGTCCTGCTCCAGCCAGGCCCCAGAGTCTTCCTCCTGCAGACCCTGTGCTATCGGCCATCACTGTCCACACTCTCCTGGCCCCTGGACACGGGGACACACGGCACAGTCCTGGAGCTGGAAGTACCTCAGAGACTCCACAGGAACCCCCTCCTTGTCGGGTGGGGAGACTGAGGCTGCTGGGCCTCGGGACACTTGTGTCCTCACACCCAAAGCCAGCCAGGGCAGCTCTGATGGGCTGAATTTGGTCCCACCAAATTTCCGTGTTGAAGTTCTCCCCCCTAGGACCTCAGAATGCGGCCTTATTTGCAGATAGGGCCCTAAAAGGGGCCATTAACATAAAATGAGGTCCCTGAACCAATCTGACTGGTGTCCTCATAGGAAGAAAAGATGTGGACACGGACGCAGGGAGAGGACAGCTGTCCACACGTGCTGCCTCGGGAGGACCCAGCCCCGCCCACGCCTGGACCGCGGACGTGCAGCCGCTGTTTCTGCCGCACCCGATACCTGGCCTGCGGTCCGGAAGCCGTGCGGGCTGCAACCCATGCCCCTGAAACGGAGTGTGTACAAAGAGGCGAGGAGGGGCCCAGAGCGCCTGAACGTGTGGGAGAGACCTGGCCGCCCAGCGGTGCACGGTGCTGGCTGGCGCGTGCCGCGGCGCACGTGGGTGGGAGCCCCTCCTCCAAGCAGCTCCGTGCTCCGGCTGCGGCCTCCCAAGAATCCCAGAGCCCTTGCCTGCAAGACTGGGGGTGGGGGGGAGGGCAAAAGCCACTTCTTCCCCATGTGGTCTGGCCAAGGAACCACAGGTGCATGTGGAGTGTTATTATTTCATTTCCTCTGATCAGCGCTAACTGTTCTGGTGTGTCCCTGCCTTGGTGTTTTTATTTTTGCTTTTTCTAATCCTCACCTGAGGATTTGTTTATTGATTTGAGGGAGGAAGAGGGAGATAGAGCAAGAGGGACATCGATATAGGAGGGGAACAAGGATTAGGCTGCCTCCCGTATGTGCCCCCGACCAGGGATTGAACCCACAACCTTTTGGTTTATAGACGACACTCTAATCCACTGAGCCACCCGGCCAGGGCGTAACTGCCTTTAAACTGATTTAAATTTAAGGACCGTAGTCTCGCCCCTGGGCTAGCTGTTGGGAGATGAACCCCCCCATGACCTAGAAGAAAGACAGACAGGTGACCTCCATGCAGTGTGACCTGAGTTCACCCATGATACTGCCCCTTATCCCCTTCCCTCTTCTCAGAATCTGACCAGAACTGGCGCCTGGGCCCCTGGGCACCCGGCACGTAGGCTGCCGGGAGCACTGGCCCCGCCAGGACCCTGCGGTTCGACAAGTCTGCTCACAGCGACTTAGGTTCTTGCCAAGGACAGTCACGGGCAGCCCCTTGGACTGCCTCTCTATGTTCTGCAGCTTGCTCTACGTAGAAGGTGCACGGCCTCCTGGGCAGAAGGACAGGCCATTGGGATGGGCACCAATCCAAGGGTTTGTCCTCCGAAATGTGAGGTGCAGTGACTTGAAAACCATGGCCTGCCCCCCGACCCAGCCTGTGCAGGGCAGCACCTTCGGGAGAGCCAGGGGCTCCCGGGAAGTCGACGGGACACCCACTGCTCGGGCACCACAGTCCCAGACCTCTCATTGGTTCCCAGGGAAAACCGGGAGAAGCCGGGAAGGGCGGCGACACCGGACACCAGAAAACTTGTCCTTGGAACCTGTCGAGAGGGAGTTCTTTGACGACGTGACGGGCTCGGAGAGTCTCTGAAAAATAGTTCAGCTCATTCTTTGTGGCCTGACGGTTGTTGCGCGCATTTCTGATCTTCCGCAGACTGAGCACAGGGCTGGCGAGTGGAGCACAGGGCTCCCGCCCTTGCTGTGCTGGGAGGGGCTGGGAACCTGCTCTGCTCCAGAGCCTGCAGGCCCGAGGCCCTGGGGAGAGGAGGCGGTGAGTCCTCTCTGCTGCCCCAAAGTCAGGCCCCACCCCCCAGCAGGCAGGGGTGGCTTTGCCCACAGCGCGGACGACGCCCCCTCTCTCCCGGCTCTGGGGTCTCAGAAACACCCCGGTTTTACCCGCGTCGGGTCGTGAGCAGACATGTTACGTGGCAGGTGCTGAGGGCGCGGCCACCGGTCCACTCCCGGTATATGACCAGAGGGGAAGGCCACCTGGGTCTTCACTCGTCGGGTGGCTCTGGGGCCCCGGGTCCCTATCGGCTGTCCTGACCTCAGAAGAACGGGTGCGGAACGCAAGGGGCCATCGAGACCAGACCGGACCTCCATCTGCAGCGAGGAAAGAGGCCATGGATACATCAGCTTTGTGCTCGTTGAAGGGGGGGTTTGTGGGTGTTGTTTCACTGACCGCTCTTGCGCTCACTCGTGAGCCTGGGTCCTTGTGAATCAGCGTGTCCAGCCCTGGCCGGGTGGCTCAGTCGGGTGGAGTGTCGTCAGAAACACCAAAAGGTTGCGGGTTTGCCTTTGGCTGGTGTGGCTCAGTGGGTTGAGTGCCAGCCTGCAAATCAAAGGGTCTCTGGTTCGATTCCCAGTCAGGGAACATGGCGGGGGGGGGGGGGTTGAGAGCAAGGTCTCCAATAGGGGGCGCACCAGAGGCAACTACACACTGATGTTTTTCTCCCTTTCTTCTCCCTCCCTTCCCATCTCTCTAAAAAGAAATACATAATATCTTACACACACACACACAAAGATTTTGAGTTTGATTCCTGGTCTTGGTGTGTACAAGTGGCAACCAAGTGGCCCTAGCTGGTGTGGCTCAGTGTACTGAGTGCAGGCCTGCGAACCAAAGGGTCACCAGTTTGATTCTCAGTCAGGGCACATGCCTGGGTTGTGGGCCAGGTCCCCAGCAGGGGGCGCACAAGAGGCAACCACACATCCACACATGGATGTTTCCCTCTCTCCTCCCCTTCCCCTCTAAAGATAATAGATAAAATCTGAAAAAAGAAAATAGAGGCAACCAAATGGCATTTGTCTCTCACATCAATGTTCCCCCTCCCTTCCTCTCTCTCTAAAACCAATACAAACATATCCTGGGGTAAGGATGAAAAAAATAAAATAAAAATTAATAATCCCAAGGATACCATTAAACCCCCTCCTTCCTGATTCTCTGTGCATTTGGATAAATATTACTTTTCTGCTTGTTAATACCCAGCCTTGGCCCTGAAGGGAAGAAATCTTAGGTCACCACTCTGCCAAGTCCCGGGGTCCTTGGCTGTGGGTGGACCGAGCCCCCCAGGGCCCACATTGGCTGGGCCGATCGCAGAGCCGGGCTGCTCGTTAACGGCAGCCCCTCAGCACTGTGCTGGGGACCATGGGGACCAGGACACGGGTGCCTGTGTCACAGGCAGGAGACCCGAGAACAGCAGGCGAAGAAGCCGTTACGGCAGAGAGTCCAGTGCAGGCCACCTACCTCAAAGTTGAAGTTCAATTACTCGACCACTGTGTGCTGAGCTCCTACTATGTGCTAGGTATTGTGCTAGGCACAGGGAGACAGAATGAACCAAACCAGTGTGGGCCCTGCCCTCCCAGAACCTACAGTCTGACTCCCCCACTGGAAACCACACAGGGAGCGTATTGGCCGTTGTGGGAGCCCCCCCCACGGCGTTCCCTGGGTTTACGTGTAGCCTGTGAGCTGAGGCTGGTTTTCAGGTTTTTAAATAGCTGGAAAAATCAAAAGAACAGGAATATTTTGTGACATGTGAAGATGATGTGGAATTCAAATTTCAGCGTCCACAGTGAAGGGTTTCAGGGGAGACACAGCCCGGCCTGCCCCTCACGTATGGTCCTCAGCACCTTTCAGCGGTGGCAGCATCGCTGCGTGTGACAGCCGGGCCTCCGAGCCTCACGAGGTGACTGTCTGGCTCCTTCCGGGAGCCCCTGGCCCGGGCCCTTGCCCAGGTGGTCTCCAGCCTTCAGCCAGCGGACTGGTGCTGGCCCCAGCCCCACCCACCCCTGGGGGGCGCTGTCTCTGCGTCTCCTGCACCTGCCTCCCCCATCTTTTTTAATCCTCACCCCAGGACATGCCCACTGGTTTTAGAGAAGGGGGCAGGAGGAGAGAGAAAGACACATCGATCGGTTGTATGCGCCCCAACCAGGCCCCAAACCCGCAACCTGACCGAGAGCCCACCCAAGACCTTCGGTCTATGGGACGACGTTCCAACCGACGGACCCCCCTGGCCAGGCCCGGACTTCCCTTCTCTAGATGCCAACGGCACTTCTCGCCTACAGGACAGGACACTAGTCCTTCCACGTGTGATCAACACACGTGTGTTCACACACAAGCACACATGTGCATATACATGCACACCCATGCACCACACCACACTCACACACCATCAGCCGGCTGCTTTCCCTGGGCTGTCACGGCCGGTGCCAGCAGTGGACCAGGAGCCCACAGGGCTGACCCCAGGAGTGGAACGTCACTCCTCCCCTGGCCCGGCCCTCCTCGCAGCCCGGTGATGCGGGTGCTGCCATTGTGTGTGCCGTAGGCCAGGAGGCCTTGCCAAGCTCACGTGGGGGGTCACTGTGGGGCTGGGATGGGACGGAGGCCCTGGCCGGTGCTGCCCCGCACCTTGTGGCCAGCTCCGTGTGGGACGCCCGGTGGATGCCCGAGGCTCGGGTCTCTCAGGGCCATGCTCCCTGCTCTCCTCGCAGGGCCTGTCATGGCGACCCCTCTGCTCCCTGCCAAGGCCCCTCTCTCTCCCTCTCTCCTGGCGACCCGACAACGTCCGTGGAGCCGGGCTCCTGTCCTGTGCCACGGGGCACATCTCTGCCCAAGGTCACGGCACACCTGCAGCAGACCCCAGAGGACAGCTGGGTCCATCAGATGCCGAAGCCCTTCTCTGGGTGTCGGGCCAGTGGGAGCCCCTCCCCAAATGTGGTGTCCTGCCTCGAGCCATCTGCCTGTGCCCACACCACTGGGCACCCCAGTGGCACGCCTGGCACCTCACCCTCCACAGAGGCCCCCAAAGCCCCTGCTTCCAGGGCAGGAGGTGCTGGGGGGCTCAGGCTCTTGGCCTTGTGACCTTCCTCAAAAGCAAATTGGCATGTCCCTCTTGTCCCTAAGGTTCCATGGGAAGAAGCAGCCCCCACGCTACAGCAACAAAAGTCAGACCCCCGCGTGGGGGCCACACTGGGGATGCTCGGTGCCAATCCTTTCACAGAGTCCCTGTGATCCCCCCGCTCGGCACCCGATGTGTGCCGGCAAACGATTCTCAGTCGGCCGGATAAGGAGCAATTAACAGGACGAGGGATTTGTTGAGGATAAGTCATGCCAGACAGTCTCGCCAGCTTGTTCTGGGTGCGATGGAATTACAGGGTGCATTATGTATTGAGACTTGCGTGCCGTGTTGGATGCCAGGCCGGCGGGATGTTCTTGCCAAACGGTCGAAGCCAGCCCAGGCGAGAACAGGCTCACGGGCCGGAAGTGAGATCAGAGACCCGAGACCAAGGGCAGCTGGGGTTCAGCCATGCACCCCTGGGGTCAGCAGGGGGCGGTGCTTCTTGGGGGTCTGCACCAGGGTGTTCCCCTTGACCCCTTTATCCCAGATCTGGAGGGGCAGGGGCAGCTGCCACCACCCCCTGTAGGGTTAGGAAGTGCGGCCCCAAGTGGGAGCAGCCTGTGAACACGGTGGGGCATCTGCAGAGGGCTCATCACCCCACCCTTGTGAGACCCTCCTCACAAAGAAACCTGGAGAGAAGGGGGGATGGGAGGTGAACCCATTCAGTCTCATGGGGTCACAAGGACAGAGCTGGGGTCACCAACTCTAGAACCTACTGTGGGTCCACCTGTGCTGCCCCAAAGAGGGGAGCTGTGTCCCCCCACATCCCAACCCCGACTTATTTGGCAACAGGGTCTTTGCAGAGGTAATTAGTTCAGATGAGTCATATTGAATTAGAGTAGGTTCTTGTCTTAATGTTAAAAATATGCTTATTAATATTAGAGAGAAAGAGGGGGAGAGAGAGAGAGAGTGTGAGAGAGAGAGAGAGACACTGATGGGTTGACTTCAATCCACGCTCAGACCGGGAATCGAACCCGCAACCTAGTCATGTGCCTTGAGTGGGAATTGAACCCCCGCGCTTTCCGTGCACGGGATGATGGCTCCCCAGCTGAGCCCCCCAGCCAGGGCTAGGACGGGCTGTCGCCCCAGGTGATCTACAAGATCTGGACACAAGACACAAGCACCCAGGGGGGTGGTTGCTTGGACACAGGTCAGGACTGGAGGGTGCGTCTCTAAGCCAGGGATCAACAGCCAGCTCTGGAAGCTGAGAAGGCGGGCAACGGTCTTCCCTGAGGGAGAACAAGCCTGGGTTTCAGACGTTTGGCCTCCTGAGTCAGACAGAGTCCGGTCCTGTTGAAGCGCCTGGTGTGTGTGGGTACACAGCCTTCGGAGATGTGCAAGTCTGTTTTCGGAAAGTGAGAACCCCCAGACCCAGGCACCCTCCGGGCTGGAGGTGGGCTGTGGATGGGGGCACCCCAGCCACCCTGCAAGGGACCAGATCTATGTCCCTCTAGGGTCGGAGGGATGGTCCAGGGATCAGTGGTATTTTTTCCTGTTCAGGGGTTTTGAATCACCTCCCTGAGGATCGGAAGGATAGCGTTGAATCCCTCCAAGCACCCAGATGCCAAAGTCGCTCTTTTCTCTTAAGCAGAACATTACATTAATCAGAACCTCATGCTTCTGTGCATGTTCTAGACACTGTTAGTGACTTTCAAGTGCGCCCCGCACCGACACCAGAAAGAGCAGAGTGTGTCTGGGAGCCCAGGGAAGCAGGCGAGGCCTGGCACGCAGGGATCCAGTTTAGTTGGTAAACTGGGGTGCGCTTGAAGACGCTCGCTGGGAGAGAGGCATGGACCAGGGCACAAAGCCCCTCCCACCGAGCAGCTCAGCTCTCATCCCACGGACTCTCTACATCCCACGAGGCTTCGTCAGCGCAAGCCTGGCACACAGGGCCTGGAGAGGTCCAATCGGAGCACTGGGGAGGAGTAGGAGGAGCCGTGGGAGGAGTTTGCGGAGGGGGAGAGGGTCCACAGTCTGGGACGGGATTGGCTGAGAAACTGGACACCTCCAAGGTGCATGGAATTATGGGTGAGAAGATCTAAAATAAAAGAAGGGCTCGCTGGGTCTCTCTTCTTCGTCCAGGATGCGTGGATTGTGCTACGGTTGCCTGCGTTGCCCAACAGGCAGTATTTTGGGTGGGAAGGAGCTCCAGACACAGCCTAGGGTTGGGCTGGGCTGGCAGAGGGCGACAGGGTTGTTCTAGAGGGAACAGGCTCTTAGGCAGAAGCCTCCCATTCTTCCAAAATTGTGCAGCTTTGTATCTTACATAGTTTTAGTTTGTAAACTAACCCTGTTGCACAGGTGCAAACACGAGGCCCGTAGCCTGAGTCCAGCCCTCCACCTTGCTTTACCCAGCCAGGCAGCACCAAGCTCTCGCTTAACTGTTAAGGAGTAGTTACATTCATACAGTCCTAAAGTTACATTCGGGCCCTTTGAAGGCAACTGAGAGGCTGATGTGGCCCCCCATGAAGATGAGTTTGACACCCCTGGTCTATTGGAGTAAGATAATTAAAATTATCTCCTAGGGAAACGCTAGGAGAACTCAGGTGTTAACAAGTTCAGGCTTAATTGATAGCTTTAAGTGGTTAAAGCTGTGGCTGAAGAGTTAAAGAGTTTAGTTTTAATTCAGAGACTTAAGTGATTAAAGCCTGGACTAAGGAGTTAAAGAGTTTAACCTTAATTGATAGGCTTAAGTGACAAATGTTCATGGAAAGCTATTATTCCAAAATTGTGAAGCTTTTGAATAAAGCCTTCTTTGTCGCTGGAACTCCGCCTCTGGAGTTTTTCCCAGCAGGGGGCGGTGGGCAGGGGGACCCCGAGTGCCGTTGGGCAAAACACAGGCATTGTAACGTCACTGGTTTACACACCAGGAAGTCAAGGGGGGCCGACCCTCTTCCTTTTCCTCCGCATTCCACCCCTTCCAGGCCTCCCGGAGGGGAGGAGTGTCCAGCCTCTCGGCAGGGAAGGGGCAAACCTATCCAGCAAGTGCTTGTTTATTTTCCTTCTTTCCTCTCACAGCCATTGAGAATGCGCTGCGGGCAAATGATCACATGATGTGGTGTGGGGGGTTGGGGGTGCAAGATGAAAGACGTATCGTCGCCCCCCCCTTATAGGAGGGGGAGACGAGCCAAGACCCCCCCCAGTGGATGCCTGAGACCATGATAGTGCCGAACCCCACCTCCACTAGGTTGTTCCCGAATGTGCACACCTGTGAGAAAGTTCAACGTGCAACTTAGACTCAGTGGGAAGGTAACAACGAAAAATAAAACAGAACCATGATCACAATACACTGCGATGAAAGTCCCCAAAGTGTGCTCTTTGTCTCGCCAACTGCCGACCTTCTGAGAGCAGACGGCCTGAGACCTGGTCGCGCTGCTCGGAACGGACGATCTGTTTATTTCTGGAATTTTCCGTGTAGCATTTGGGGACTGCTGTTGACCAACTGCAGGTAACGCTACCACGGAGAAGGGGGCCGACTGCACACAAATAACCAGAGTCACATGCAGAGTTCAAGAAATGCTCTAGAAAAGGTATGAGGACACTTCTGATGTTCAAAACCTGCGAGGGCTGTCTGCATTTTGGCCTGTGACAAAGTCATCTTTGTAAAAGGCTGACCAAGTGTCTCGCTAATTCTTACGAGGACACCAGTCCTATAGGACTAGGGCCCCACCCCCTGAGCGCATTGCCCCCGAATTGCCTCCCTGAAGGCCCACCCCCCCCCCCCGAAACGGCGCCAGCACAGGGGAGTTGCTTCCACCCAGACGTTAGCTGACTGCTCGTCACACCTCACCCCCAAACCGCATGCCGTATGGAGTCCGTGTTTAAACCTAAAGGCACAAATTGCCAGAGAAGAACCCAGAAAACTTTCAGGAGGCCTTTTTCCACCAGGAGGAGCCGCCTGGAGCCATTCTGAGAAGAGCCATTCAAACCAGGAACATGAGTGTGCAGCTTGTAGGTCAGACCGGAGCCCCTGCCTGGGCACGTGGACGTGAGAACCAGTTATAACCCACGAGACAGACCCCACAAGAGAAAGCGGATAAAGCATCCGTGGCAACACGAAAAACCTGAGCGAGCAACGTGCTTGTGAAAATATGCTTCCCCAGGGGCTGGGCAAGGGGCAGGAGGACAGACCGACACACCAGTCTGCATTTAGGAAGTTACCCCAAACCCAGGAGTGGCACTGCGCAGCCCTGGGGAAAAAAACGCAGGAAGGTGCTTGTGCCCTGGCTGGTATGGCTCAGTGGATTGAGCGCCAGCCTGCAAACCATAGGGTCGCTGGTTCGATTCCCAGTCTGGGCACACGCCTGGGTTGTGGGCCAGCTCCCCAGTAGGGGGCGCATAAGAAGCAACCACACATTGCTCTTTCTCTTCCTCTCTTTCCCCCTCCCTTCCCCTCTCTAATAAATAAATAAAGTATTTTTAAAAGGAAGGTGTCTGTGTGCTGTTGGCAGCCTTCGGGGAAAGTAACTGGGTGAGGTGGATGCAAGGGCAGGTGTCGGTGCCCTTGGCCCCTGCCCTCTGGGAAACGCCCTGTAGAAGTCCAGTGGGCAGCCCAGGAGACATGCGGTTGGGGAGCCTCACTGCAGGGTGTCTGTGCAGAGGCAACAACCCGAAACGCTGGCCCGTCCATCTAGAATGGTCTGACCCACTGGGCTGCGGCCGCTCAGGAAATGAGTGGACTCTCTGCTCACACCTGGGGGCTGGGGTGGGGGGGTGGGAGTTCATGGTGTATTTTCAGTAAATGGGGTGTCTCAGTCAGCTCGGGCTGCCCTAGCAAGGAGTCACAGCTCTGAGTGGCCTCAACAATCGAGATTTATTTCTCTAAGTTCTGGGGCCGGCTGATTCGGATCCTGGGGAGAACCCCCGTCTCCGTTTGCAGCCAGCTCCTTCTTGCTGGGACCTCGCAGGGCCTGAGAGCGGGCCCTGGATCTCCTCTCTCCTTATCAGGATGCCAGTCCTGTGGGAGTTATGGCCCCGCCCTCGTGACCTCATTTACCCCGAAACACCTGCTTGAGCGCTCAGTACAGCCACCTGGGGGTCGGGGCGCCAACGCAGGCCTGGGGTGGGGGCGGGGCACACCCAGTTCCGCCTGCAGCGTGAGGGAAGCTTGTAAGCACAGAATTTAAGTTTCACAGTTCCACGTTCTCCAGACGAACATGGGCAGCATGGCTTTGCCGTGATTTTTAAGTGACAAAAATCCAGAAATTAAAAAACGTTAGGGGTGCGTGTTTATACAAGGCTGAGTTAATGTGGAGGAAGCTGGGGAAATGGGTGTGTGTGTTTGTTTATTATTGATTTGAGAGAGAGAGAGAGACATAGATTTGTTGCTTCACTTATTCACGCCTTCATTGGTCGATTCTCGTATGTGCCCTGACTGGGGATCAAACCCATAACCTTGGTGTATCGGGACGATGCTCTAACCAACTGTCCTACCTGGCTGGGGCACCTGGATACCTTGTTCTTATCACCATGTGTTCTCATCACCACATTCCTGAGGGGCTGGGAATGGAGTGGGGTGCAGGGGAGAGCGAGTTACAATTTTTTTCTGTGTATTTTTAGTTAAAATCACCGTGCACGTTTCTTTGGTAACTTAAAATTTTTAAGAAAGAAAAATCTGAAAACCCAAAGTAGAGCCATCAGAGACTTGAGTGTCCCTAAGGGGACCCATGAACACCTGGAATCCGCCTGAAGCCCGTCGGGGCTCCCGGCCCCGAGCTCGATCTGACTTCCCCAAGGTCCGAAAGCGGTCAGTCCCGAGATGGCAACTCCCACGGGGCCCTGCTTTGCAAACTTTCAGCCACAGCTGTCCCCAGACACCGCAGTTGTGACCCCAGTAGACAAAATCCCTGACCTTCACAGACCTGGCTTCCTGGCATTGGCCCTGCTGACATTTAAGATCAGATAACCTTCGGTGGTGGGGACAGGCCTGCTCTCACAGGATGTCCAGCAGCTTTCTGGCCTTGACCCACAACATGTCAGGAACACCCTGTCCCCTCCAACTGTGAAAACCAAAAGGTCTGCATACTGTGTCCCATGTCCCCCGGGGAGCGACCCCTCCTCCCAGTGGACAACTGTAACCATGGTCCCTGGTTCCAAAGTGGAAGTTTCTGGTGAGTCTGGTGGACACTACTGTCTGACACTCGATGGACCGTCCCAGGGCCTTGGTCTCCCACGAGGTTGTGTCCAGGTCGAAGGCAATGTACACAGATCTTGGCATCCTTGGCTGACAAGGCCCGTGCAGACCCACCTGCCGGCCCCTTGGGTGCACACACTGGGCCTACAGCCCTGCTGACCAGAGGGGCTGCCCACATCCGGGTGGTCACATGCCATGTGTGAACGGGCTTCACATTGTAGAGAGACTCTCCCCAAAAGAGAAAAGTTTGGCTGAGTTTCTTGACTATTAATCTTCTTTGCCTTCTTCTACGTTCAACGTTTGTTACTTTTTAATTGATGTTCGGGAGAGAGAGAGAGAGAAACGTCAGTTAGTTGTTCCACATATCGATGCATCCATTGGCTGATTCTTGTGTGTGTCCTGAGTGGGGATCGAACCCACAACCTTGGCCGATGGGGACGACGCTCTAACCCACTGAGCTACTTGGCTGGTGCCAATGTTTTTCAAAGTTGAAATTCGGGGAATGGTGTCCATATTGGTGCTTCCCGCTAAGCTCAATTCAAAGACTTTCTTCCCCTCGAAATTGTGTGACCTCACCGCGGTGGTGAGTAGACAGTCGTGACATGTGAATGTGGGATGACGTTCAGAGGTTAAAAACGTGTTTGGACCGTCGGAGAGGGTTTGCCGAGCATGCGGCGCCCTGTGGGCTGCTGGCCGCCTGCCGCTGGCTGGCCCGAATTTTCTGCAGGCTACTCAAATCCTGCCCCCTCGGCTGGTCCCTCAGCAGTACAGGGTGGGCCATTTCCTTGTCCCGTGGAGGTGTGCCCCTGTTCACATAATTTCTTATATATTTGCATGTCCTTGGAGCCTTGGGGGGCTCAAACCGGCGAGCAGATGGCAGCAGGAACTTTCCCGGCAGGATGTCAAGGCCCTGGGTGACAGAGGGGACAGAGGCGTCTGCCTGGTCACTTCGCTGGAGATCAGAGGCTGCTTCTTCCACTGGGTGGGTTTCATTGTTCAATTGTTCTTTCAAGGTAGGAATTCTTCACTCTTTTGGAACCAGGACACCTCTGGGTGACGTTGCTTTAAAATATTGTGTGGCCTCTGCCTTCTCCTTCTAAAGGAGGAGGAGATTGGGGATTTTTCCTTGAGTTCGGCTGAAGAGAATTTGTGTTAAAAAAAAAAAAAGGTCGTCTCTCACTACAAACAGACCCCCTAGCATGGAAACCAGCGGCTGGCCAGGCTAATGGACCCACAGGCAGGCGACTTGGAGCGCCATACGAACTAAGTTCGTCTCTCGGGTCAGACCGGAATTCACTTCCTCCCTCAGTCTGCCGTCAGAAAACAAACGACGCTCGGGTCCCCTGTGTCACGGAAGAACCACCAGAAATTCTGCAGCGGATCTCCCAGCCGGCTTTGCATACTTCCAGATAAAGGACAGCAGGACACCTCTAGGGACCTGGAACTGCCATTAGAGGGACTCAGAATAAAGCAGGCAGAATAAGGGGTGCGGTGAGCTGGTCACTGGCACGCCCCACACACAGTAACCGCAGAAACGGGGTCTCCCGGCTTTGCCTGACGGCAGTCACCCCGACCCACTGAACCCCAGACAGAGGGCCTTCGCACCTCTCAGCCTCCCGCCCGCGCACCCCCGGACGACCCCTCTCTCTTTTAGGCGGCAAACCAGTGAGATACCCGTTAGAGAAAGCGGGAGCCACGGGTGCCGATTCCAAAAGGATTCCTAAGGCAAAACGGAGGTTTGTTCGCCTCCCTTTTAAGTGCATTTCCCAGGTGGGTGAGGGGGCAGGAGAGGCTGCAGACCCCCCAGCTGACAGCCGGGCACAGACAGGCCCAGGCAGGCACCCTGGCCGCTGTCCTCAGGACCCACGGTTCACCCCGTGTCCCTCGTCCCTCGTTGGGAAAGCCCGAGCCCCCCTGACCACAGGGCCCATCCCTGCGGGGTCCGCCGTGTAAACTACCTGCTCCTGGGGGCCGTCTGTCCTTCAGGCCTCAGTCCCAGGGACAAACTTCCCAGCCTTCTTCATCCTTCCTTCTCGGCCCCAACCCCCACCGGGAGAATTAAAAACCACCTCCTACCCTTTTAATTTTACTCATCCCTCTGCCTCATATCCCCTGGGGACAGCATGAATTTTTAATCCCTGTGGTCTGGGGCGGGGCAGGGAGGGGGTTTAAACCCTTGCAGAGCCACAGCCAGGACTGCAGCCCTGGGGACCAGGTCCCCCTGCTGGCCCTGCCCGGAACAGCACAAGGCCCCACGGAGACCTCTGGGCCCAGGGCCCCCAGGCCTGCAAGCAGCCCTGGCAACAGCCAGCAGAAAAAGCGTGCCTTTCTCCTGGGCCACAGACAGTCCCCTGACTGCTGTGTGCACACGCACACACACACATACACCATACACATGCTTGCTCGTGTCCCCAAGCCCTCCCAGGCTGAGGAGGAAGAGGCCGCAGGGGGCAGTGGCAGCCTGGGCTGGTGGCCAGTGGTGCTGACCCAGACCCAGCACACAGCCTGGGGCAGGTCCCCGCCCTTGGAGAGTTGGCCCCGCTAGCTGGGGCCAGGGGCTGGCTGGGCGTGGAGAGAGGGTGGGACTCCGGCCTCGGGTGCAGACCCACTCAGCAGTCCTGCCATCCGGGCTTGCTGCTCCGCCGGCCCTGGGGAAATAGGGGTGTCTGAGTGCCAGCCGGGCCCCCCAGGCTTCCCACCAGGGTGCATGAGGACGGGCATGGACGGGATTGGGCCAGTGAGTCCTCGACGGCCGCAGCGCTGCTGGCTGGTAGCAGAGTGTGCAGGGGAGAGTAACTTCAAGAGGGAGAGAGAGAGAGGGGAGGGGAAGGGCCGCAGGCGGGCCGCAGTCGGCGGGCCCGTGGGCCCCTTGGGTGTCTGTCCCCGCCGTTCCCGTGTCCTCCCAGGCCTGTGCACACCACCGGCTCGGGCAGCAGCCACTTCCTCCCCGCGTGCCCTCCCTCTGGGGCAGAACGTACACACAGCAGCAGCCCTCTCGGGTCTCCTCACCACGCAAGGCCGGGTCACAGGTCCCTCCTGTCCACCTGCCCTCCCAGACCTGCCCCTGCACCAGACAGACACGGAGAAAGTGGCTTGCCTGGACACGTGTGTGGAGGAGAGCTTCCTTCTGTCCCGGGGGAAACGCGAGGAAAAGGGGAAGGAGCAGGAGAAATGGGCAGGGGGATGTCCATTGTCCCCTCCGGCCAGCCATGTCCCTGTCATGCAGGCCTCTGCCAGCTGGGCAGCCGCCCAGATCAGGAGTTTCTTTGTCCAACTACCACTGAGCGGAGCCCGCACAGGCTGGTGGGCAAGGCAACAGGAGAGAGCAGCCTCGGGATCAGCTCCACGGGCCAGCCCCCCCGGGCCTGCAGCCAAGGCAGCACAAAGGCCCTGACTCCCACGGCCAGCCCCCTGCGTCCTGAGTTTGCGGAGCAGCCTGCCCGCTCCGGAGCACAGCGGCACGGGGGGCTGAGGGAGAGCAGGGGAGAGTGTTCGGAGTGGGCGGGAGCCAGCGGTTCCAGCAGTTTCCTGGGGGAAGATCGTGGGTTCTTGAAAGAGCAGGAGCCATTGAGTCTCTCTGCTGGGACTTGGCCGGAGGCAGGAGAAGGGAGTTCCCGCTGGACCCCAGAGCCACACGGAGGACACAGGCAGGTGCAGGCCTGCAGCCGCCCCGGCCCCTGTGGCCACCCGCTTAACCGGCTCTTGCACGCTCTCATCTGAAAACGGGCATCAAGTTCACTAGGCCTCTTGCCGCCAGGACACGGAGATCGTCAAAGGCTCCCTGTCCTACAGCTGGTCCTCAAGAAAGGACCTCCGGGCCTTCCTCAAGGACCCTCGTCCCACCCCTGCCCCATCCTGCCATCCGCACCCTGGCCCCTCTCTACCACGCGCTCCTGGAGCTGTGCTGGCCTGCCCACGCACCCTCCTGGCCCTGCCTGGCTCAAGGACCAGGGCTGCTCCTTCCCTGCTGGTTGCCATGACCACCCAGACCCAGGGACCCCGGGAGGCGGGAAACGAGGTCTGCTATGGAGTCAACGGCCTGTCCTCGGGTGTAACTTCAGGGGACAGGGAGCTCAGGAGAGACCCCTGCATTCCCCACCCTGGTCAGACCAGGAAAGAACCATCCCTCACATCCTCCCAACTCAGATGAGTTCAAACATCACGCTTCACCTCTCGCAAGGGGCGGCCAAGCCTCGCTCCCGTCCCCTTCAAGGGCACGAGATTCCAGAAAGAGGAGAGAAAGTAGATGGCCCAGCTGGGACGAAACAGGAAGAAATCCAAAGCCAATTTCTGCTCTGAGTGAGACAGACAGGTAGACACCTTGGGGCACCTCCCCCCATGACGAGTCACTTCGGGGGACATGGATGCTGGCTTACCTGCTCTGAGTACTTACCGCCCTAGTGCTTCCAGGGGGGGTGAGACAGGAACCGGAATTCACGGCGGCCCGGTCCCACCCCACCTCACTTCTCAGACCCCTCCCCCAAGCCTCAGGGAACAGGGCTCTCTCTGAATTGTCCCCATGGAGGAAGAGCGTCCTCCTGTCCCCTGGGACGAGTGCCTGAGCCAGTCCTGAAGGTGCATCTGGCCTCCTGACCTCATGAGGAACCTCTGCAGGTCTTGGGAGGAGGCCGAGGGGGCAGCCCAGGCTTGGAGGGTCTCCATGCAGCCCCTGGGGCCACTGCGGGCACCCTGCTGGCCTCGCCCAGCGGCCATGGAAGGGCTGTTTTTATCCTGATGAGCGACGGTGCCCAAATGTCTTGCGACTTGACGAGACACAAAATTTAGGTGCTGGGAGGGAGACTTCAATTTCAAGCTTAAAGATTACTTTCAGTCCCCCAGGACCCTGAAGCAATTTAGAGCTGACACCCTGAACAGGGGAAAGGCTAGGAGATTAAGACCAACCGCTGTTTGGATAGATGGTTGGTAATTGCCTATATCCGCAATTAGACCGGCACAGAATTTCCTGCCTGCTACCTTTGTCCTCTCCCGCGTCCCGTCGGGGTGCGTTCGGAGGGAGCCCACCTGGGTCTTCGCCTGCCGAGCCTTGGTGACGTCGTGCTCCACCTCGTCCATCAGAGCTCTGCATGCTACACAAGGACAGAAGGCACCCGTTACCTCCGGGCCACGGCCAAGGGACCGGGGACCCCCGGGGACCCGGTGGACTCTCGTCCCCCGGCTGCCTCCGCACCAGCAGCAGCGGACGGTTTCCCGAGACAGCCAGGCGGGGGCTCGTCCTTCTGCGCCCCTCACACCCTTTGTTTTGTTCCTGAGATTTTATTTATTTATTTTTCGAGAGAGAGGAAGAGAGGGAGGGAAACATCGATGTGTGAGAGAAACATGGATCGGTTGCCCCTCACACGCGCCCCAGCTGGGGACCTGGCCCGCCACGCAGGCAGGTGCCCTGACTGGGAATCGAACCCGTGACCTTCCGCTTTGTGGGATGACGCCCAGCCCACCGAGTCACACCAGTCAGGGCCCCTTTGTGTTTCTGTAAACCGTGTATGTTTTGCTTTCTCATTAAAAATCTGCTTTTTGAAAGAACAAAGGGTGCTGTGCTCTGTCTCTCAGAGACCCACACCAGGTCACATTAATCGCAACCGGGGCGGCTTTGCTCCCAAAGATACCGTGTTGCGGGATTTGAAACGGCAGGGACCTCCAGAACGCAGCTGTGGTGGGCAGGTGGCCCCGCGGCCCAGCGGAGAATCCTCGCCCACATGGAGAGAAGTAAAGCTGTTAGCTCTAAGGGAAGCTGATTTGGGACTCACTGTCTTTGCCCCGACCGTGGACAGGGGTGGTGGACGAGGGGCTGTGGGCCTGGAACTGAGGCATGCAGGTGTTCTGACTCCACCCCACCCCGACCCAGCACTGCATTTCGGAGCCCCTTTTTTGAGGACGGCGTAACCCTGAGACACCCAGCATCTGGATGCTGACCCGCCCCCGACATTAATGTCAATGCTGTTTCCTACTTACATGTCCGAACGTGCCGGTGGCTCTGGCTGCACTGGCCCAGAGGCCAACGAAAACCACGGCGAGAGCTGCGCTGCCCACGCCCCGCCTCCTTCCAGCCGTGCATACCCACCCGGGTTTCCCCCTGAGGCACCGTGCACGCCCGTGAGTGTGTCCACAGGGGTCAGTGGCCCCAGCCACCACTTCAGCACCTGGATCAAGAGCCCGGCAGCTGACCTGACTCTGTCCCTTCCTGGCCAGGTGACCCTTAGTCTGGGGGTTCTGCAGCCGGGCACCGTGATCACACACGTCGGAACGGTGAGCCTCAGGAGGGCACCCAGTCCTCCCGGGTCCCCAGGCCCCCGGAAAAGCAGCCTGTCTCTCCAAGGTCACTGCCAGCAGTGAGGTTTGACTGCCCACGGCCAGAGGCACCAAAGACGGCCGGGGCCACCCACACCGCACTGTGCTCGGCAGCAGAGCTGTACGCGGCCCCCCCTCCCTGTCCCCCCCTCACCCCCAGTATGGACACTTGTACCCCCACACTCAGAGAACACACTTTCTTTCCAGCTCTTCACAGCCAGCCACAGCCACAGGCTGCTCTAGAGTCATGTGTTCTGGGTGTTCTGGAACCTTCCCGAATGGAAGTTGTGTGGCCCTTGCGGTGACAGCCTGGACAGAGTTGGGCTCGGGCCATCAGGACCAGGGTGTAGTGAGTGAAGGCAGGTGAGTGGAGGATGCCCCCCCCCGGAGGGGGATCCCCCAGCCCCCGCAAGACCGCTCAGCTCGGCACTCGCTGCCCACCCAGGCCAGTGGGACCCTCTGCCCCCAGGGCAGGAGCCAGGACAAACGGTCCCACATCTCTCAGTGGGGGCCCCCACCAGCCAGGCAGAGCCCACCAGCGGGGACCAGGCTCATGTGGAGAGTATTCACCTGGGGCACCTGGCTGGGCCAGGAGGCCTCTCGGGGGGGACGGCGAGGGTGGCCGTTCCCAGCTGAGGGTGGTTTCGGGTCCTGGCGGACAGCCGAGAGCACAGGCTGCTGTCCAGGCCAGGCGGGAGTGGGGGAGGAAGGGGTAGGGTTTTGTGGACAGTCCCAACGTCCTTGACTCCTGCTTCGTGAAGGGGGAAAAGTGGAGACCGGTCCCTTGGAAGCAGGGAACGAAAGGTCAGTGTGCGGCGTGGGGCCCGCATGCAGCCCCTCAGTGGGCCCCTTCCCCACCCCCTGAGAGATCCCTGGCTCTTGGAATCCCCAAGGTGACCTGGTGGCCGCCCCAGAACCAGGATCCCAAGCATCTGTCAGCTTTCCCGTAGACCCTCGTCTCAGAACCCGTGAGTTAGGGGTGCTGTGCACTCTCTGGGTGGAGCCGGCAGGCTCGGGGGGGCCCCGGGGCTCCACCAGCTCAGCCCCAGGTTCGGGGGCTCCGTGAGGGGGCTCCCCTGTAGTGACTGAGTGGATGGCAGTCATCAATGTCCCTAAGCTCCGCTGGAGGGGAGGCGGTGGCTGGAGGTTCTTTGCTCTGCTCGGGCACCAGCTGCCCAGAGCCCCAGCCCCCTGGCTGGAGAAAGGCCAAGCTCTCTGGTCCAGCCGGACATCTCAGGTAAAAGGCTGACCCCACCCCATGCAGGGTGGACAGTGGGGAAGGGTGAAGCCCTGGGGGTCTGCCCCCACCCCCGACCTCCCATGGGTTGGGGGAGGGCAGTGGGGAGGGCAGCTTGATGAGGGAAGATCATTTTAAATTTCTGCCCCAGGTCACAGAACAAGTTAACGGAGTCACGTCAGCGACCCGGGCCTCCAGGTTTCTCGCCCGGCGTCAATTTAAATGTTAATCTAAATCCTTTGCTCCAGTCACTGGAGTTTCGAGTTTATTAGTGTGGGCGGAGCAGTGGAGCCTCGTGGGGTGGGGTGGGGTGGGAGTGGGGGGGATTGGTGGGTCAGGCTGCCTGCCAGACAGCCGGCCCTCCTCCCAGCTGGCCTGTCTGTCTCCCCCGACTTGTCTCTCTGTCTCTCTCTCTCTGGGTCTCTCTCTCCATGTCCCGGGTCCCTCCCCCCCTTAGGGAGATTTGGAAATGAGGAGGAGGGGGCAGCAGCTGTCACAGAAGGTCTCTGAGGGGCTGGCCACGTGTGCGTCTCTCCCCAGCCCCGCCCTAGTTCCATCACACAGGTGGAGGTGGCTGGAGACCAGCATGGGATGGTCATTCACCCCACCCCCACCCCCCGCTGCACGCCTGCTGGAGAGGCTGGTGACAGCCCAGTGTCTGAGTGGAGGGGGTGAGCAGGTGCAGGAAGTCATGGAGGTAGAAGTCCCCACCCAGACCCTCCAGGGAGGTGGCAGCAGCCTGTCGGTCAGCGAGCTCAGGGATGTGAGTGACTGCATGCCCCGTCTGTCCTCTGGCCCCTCACACTGGTGGCTCCTGGACTCACCCAGGCAGCTGCCCAGACGGAGAATCCACGCGTGGCCCGGAGGGTCTCGATCAGGGGTCTGGGGCCACATGCCTGGACACGCGCAGCCTTCTTGGGTCCCCATCTGGACTGGGTGACAAGGTGTGAGTCCTGGCATGCCGGCCGGGTGGGCACAGGGAGCAGCTTGGGGTCAGGGAGTGACTCCCAGCTTCATATCCCCGATGTGTCCCGTCTTCCCTCCCTCCCCAGCTTCCTCATGCTAGGGGCAGAATTGTGTCCCCCCAAAAGGTCAAGTCCCTGTCCTCACCCCTGGTACCCGGAAATGTGACCTTATCTGGATAGAGAGTCTTTGCAGATGATCACATTGACATGAGACCCCTGATCACTGTGACTGGGGTCCTTATGCGGAGAGAAGAGTCCCGGGGACAGATACCCACTGTGGGAGGAGACGTGCAGACACACGGGGAGAGCGCCGCGGGACAGCGAGGCAGGGCCTGCAGTGAGGCGTCTGCAGCAAGCCCGGGCACGCTGGCCCCCACCGGAAGCTGGAAGAGGTGGGGACGTTCCCCGGAGGTTTCAGATGGAGCCCTGCCGACACCTGAGGTGGGAATCTGGGGCCCTGAGAACATTGAGAGAATGGATTTCTGTGGTTTGAGCTGCTCAGTCACAGGCAGGAAACTCCTGCACTCACCTCACTGGGTGCCAGTTCCACGCCCAGTGACAGATGGGGCAATGAGTGAGACAGCCCTCCCCGCCCCCGGGGGTCACAGTCCAGCTGAGACAATGACATGAACAAACTGAGAGCCCGGTTTCGGGGGGTCGGGGTTGGAAGGGATGCCCAGGGAAGTTACAGGAAGGCACACGGTGTGGGCCTCGGGGAGCCACCCTGAGGAGTGGTGTTGGAGCCCAAGCTCCGAGGACAAGCAGGGTGTCCAGGCTGGGACACAGAGCCGTCCTGGGGGAGGGGCGTGCGCCCAGGGGAGAGACCGAGCCGGACAGAGACACGGCTGCAAAACCCCGTACCGTCCCTCATTTCCTTACTCAGTCTCGTAGGGACATTCACACCCAGCCGTATTATCGTGACGATTACAAAAATCGATACATAATATGCCATCAAGGAGCTGTATCAAAATTTCCTCTTCTATCGGTTGTTTCCAATGTTTCAAAGGTGGACAGCTCGCCTCCCAAATTACCCGAGCTCGCAGCACAGCCGCCGTGCTCACCTGGGGCAGAATCGTGTCTTGGGTGTTCGATTACCCCAGAAAAGTTTAATCCCTGACTCGGGGTGCCGGTCGGGATGCTGCGGGTGCCAAGAAGAGGAAGGAGAGCCAGCAAACCGCTGTGGCATTTCAGGGGTTCGCAGGGGTAGAGGGGCGCAGGTCAGTTCTCCGGAGGGCAGCCTCCCGCCGAGCCTGGGAGTAAGCAGGCCGTGTGGAAGGCTCTGAGTAGGGGAGGCCTCTTCGGGGAAGAAGGAGAACCCCTGAAAAAGTGACGGCAAAGACCGTAAGGGTGAGGACGCATCTGCCTGGTGGACAGGAAGGGACGAGGTCCTCGAGAGAGGAAATGGCCCTTGCTAGAACACCTCTGGGTAGGGGAGTGGAGTGTGCATTGAAGGGGCAACAAGAACAGAGAGTGTGATGCGGCTGAGGGGCGGCAGGGGTGGGCGGGCAGAGCTCCGAGGGGGGAGGGCAGAGCTGAGGAAGTCTGGCTTCTGTCTCAGCCACGCAGAACGGCTGCAACGTTTTGAGTAAGGTGAGACGTGATGAGGTTCGCATTTTCTGGCCAAGGAGACGAGATGGGAGGGCTTCCCTCCCCTACACAGCACAGGCGTGTGGGGACATTCCAGAGCCTATTCCTGCCTCTGCACAGGGCCACCTGCGGGAGGCAGCTGGAGCTGTGGCAGCCACCCTGGCACCATGAGGAGCCAGCCCAAGGCTCTCCCAGGCAGCTGGCGGGGAGGGCAGGAGGATGGAGAAACCCGGGTCCCTGGTAACGGTGCCGAGTGGTGCCCGAGGCCACCTTGGTCGTTGCACTTGCTGCCTCTCATGTGCTCTCTCACACATTTTCTCATCATTAAAGCCGTTTCGAGTCCGGGACAGTGTCATTTTGTTCCCTAAGCCCGTGTGGGCTTCAGCAATGTCTTAGGTTCCTGGGGTGACCGTAACAAAGTCCTGTGGATCGGGCAGCGGGAACTGCAGTTTGATTTTGTCACAGTTCTGGAGGCCGGAAGTCCAAGGTTGAGGCGCTGGCAGGGTTGGTTTCATGCGAGGCCTGTCTGCCCGGGGTGCGCACCTCTTCCTTCTCCCCGGGCCTTCCCATCGTCGTCCCCGGGTGTGCCCACGTCAGGGTGTGCATTTCCTCTTCTTGCAAAGAGACCAGGGGTATTGGATTGTGAGGGGTCGATTGTAATTCATTGGTTATTGATGACAACCCTAATCCTCATTACGATCAGGGTCCCTAAAGACCTCATTTTAACTTAATTATCTGTTTAAAGACCTTACTCCCAAATAAGATTACATTCCAAGGTGCGAAAGGGTGGGCCTTTGCCACGTGAGGTCTGGGGGGTCCCAGTTTTGGGACAAGGGGAGCAGTGTGCGGCCACACCTCGGCATGTCCATCGGCTCCCCTTCTCTTCAAGCTCTGGGCTCCCCTTGCGCAGCTGCGAGGCCTTGTCTCTGGTTCTTGGCTGCATCAGGAGTCACAGGTGAGTATTTCCACCCCTATTTACTCCTAGTCAGAGGGGAAGGCATCTCAGGTGCCCCCGGCAGACGCCCTCCCACTGTTATTGGCCAGAAGGAAATGCCTGCGTTCCGCTGGGGGCTGTGAGGCTCCCCCTCCCAGGCCAGGAAGGTCACACCCTGTCCTAGGAAGCCCCAGGCTGCCCCACCATGGGGCAGAGTCAGGGTTCTGTTAGCAAGGGTGTGCCTGGGACACCCCAGGAAATGCCCCGCTCCCCTAACCTCAGCACTGGGCAGGGATTCAGGGAGGCAGAAGGTGGGGGCGGGGGGTGGGGGCTGGAGACAGGAGGCCCACCGACTGGTGCTCAGACAAAGCCCAGCCCAGAAGCTCTGCAAATACCCAAATCCCTCAGACTGTGCCCCCCTCCCCAACCCATCACCACGGCAACCCATCCGCAACAGCGACTCCCCATCGAGTTTTAACCCAAATTACATTTCCCAGGTCTAGAAACCAGAGTTGCTGGGAGGAGAGGAGCTCATCTGAGCGACCTGAAGGTGCTCTGGATGGGAGGTGAGGAGGAGAGATGGACAGCAGACGAGAAAAAGCTTATAAATAATTTTCCCCCCCGCAAAAGAGACAACCCCTGCTAACTCGGACCCTTCTTTGCCTTTTAAGAAGGAGAAACAGCCTTGGGGTTGCTGGGGTGGGGTACATTTGTTTTCCACGAGCGTTCCATTTCTCTCCAGCCTCACTCAGCCACCCCTCAGTGCTGGAGATAATAACGGCCCTCCGTCACCCAGGGAGGTAATCACTAGACTCAGCCGGGGCTGTTTGCTCCAAGGGAAATGTGGACACATCCACAGGGGAGGGTGTGGGGCACTAACAACAAAAGAAATTTCCCCGGTTAGCCTGGCCTCCCTCACTGGCTTCGCAGAGGCTCTCCGAGGGGTCTCCCTGTCGGCTCGGGCTATCACAGGTGGGTATAGGTCCCCAGGTTCTTAGTGACTTTGAGCAACGAATGGAACCAAACAGAGTCTACAGCAAAGAGGGAGAGCGCAGACTGATCAAGCGACTGTTCGCTCCACAGAGCGTGGGAGCTGCGGGCTCCGAGCAGAGAGGGACCCTCAGTGGCCGGAGGGATTCTGTTCTTGCAGGGTGGGCGTTTCCCGGCCAGCTTTGCGGGGTTTTACTACGCCTGTGCAAGTGGTTCCATCATTTTGAAGTTACTGCTCCTGCAGCCTCCCCTGATGTTCTCTGATTGGCCACTGGGGGTGGGGGAGCTCACGAGGCTGATTTCTTATAATGATACTATCATGAAGCAGAGGTCATGCGGCATCTTCCTCGCAGGTGCATTCGTGGTTCACCAGGATTCAGCGCTTTTCCAAAAAGCCAGAGCGACCCACCTTAGAACAGGCCTCTGTCCTGTTTCCGTGTCCTTTGTCTTAGCCCCAGGGCACCTGAAGGATTTCCTCCCCACCGACTGCCTCCTGTTCAAAACTGCCCTGGTTTGCCGAGTGGTCCTGGAGGTCGCCAGGTGGAGAGTTCTCTGTGGGGGCTGGAGAACCACCAGTGAGGACAGTGGGGCGTGGGTGAGAGCCAGGAGGGCCCCCAGGGTCCCCTCAGCCCTGCCCGGGAGTCTCACACCCGTTCACTGCTCCCAGTCGCAAACACTCTCTTTTGAAATGCAGGGCCAAGTCAACTAAGAATGTAGAACTTGGCCCCGGCCAGGTAGCTCAGTCACTTAGAGCGTCGTCCCAATACACCAAGGTTGCGGGTTCAACCCCCGCTCAGGGCACATAGGAGAATCCACCAACCAGTGCATCCGTGAGTGGAACGGCAGGTCGGTGTTTCTCTCTCTGTCTCCTTCCCCTCTCTCTAAAATCCATAAAAACAAACTTTAAAAGAAGATCATTTGGAGCCTAGAGGCTGGAGGCGGACGGTAGATGCTGGTTTGCTTTCCCTGTTGTTCGGCTGTGCGAGACCTAGCAGCCCGTATAACCACACAGGGAGGGTGGGCGTGCGGGAAGACCCAACGTGGTTCCGTGTCCTTTCCGTGAAGGAGGGTGGTCTGTGCCGGAGCCCACAGCGATGGTGCGGGTCACAGGGCACCCGGACTGTGCGTGGGCCTGGGCTCGGCTTTAGGGATGCTCTGGTCCTGAGTGCCAATGGTGTAGCCTGTCGTTTCCCGGACATGCAACTCCTCCTGACGCGTGGGCAGAGTGTCGCTGCCACGCCTGTGTCCACACACCGGAGTGCCGGCCAGGACCCTCTGGAGCCCTCTGCCCTCTGCCCTCTGCCCTCTGCCGGTGGGGCCTCACGGCAGGGCCGGCGCCATTTTTCTCTCTGCTGTCACTGTCTTGAAATTCTTACTCGTTGTGACCAGGGACCCTCACATTTTCATCTCACCCTGGGCCTCGCAAGGGATACAGCCAGTCCTGTCCATGGGTGAACAGAGTGGCCAGCTGACCACCTGGCCAGGTGGAAGCCAAAGTCCCCTAGGCCAGGCCGGGACCAGGGCTGGCCAGTGGGGCAGATGTCACGGCTCCGTGAAGCCCAGTGGCAGTCACAGCCCAGCTCCTCAGTGAGTTGGTGGGGCCAGACCCAGGCAGGGAGCTGGGCCCAGACAGACAGACTGTCTGCCTGAGGGCCCTGTGAGCTGGGGGCTGGTCCCCTTCCAGAACAACCCACAGAGTGGCCTCCTCTGTGGTCATCCAGGGGATGGCCAGGCGGGAAGGACAGACACCGGTAGAAAACACTGAGCAGACAGCCACACGAGAGGCCGGGACTCCCCGGCCAGCCGAACAGCTGCTGGTTGGGGGGAGGGGCGAGCGTGGCTGGCCCTCGGGAAGGAAGCCGTGGGAGCCCTTTGTCACAGCAGCCACAGTGTGAATTTCAGGGACAGGAGGGAGTCGCTGGTCTCCTTAGGGAGCAGGAAAGATGCAGCGTGGGCAGCGCTTGTCCTGGACGGTCCCCTGCAAGCCACCCTCCTTCAGGGACCATGACCAGAGCCCAGCAGGTCCGCACCTCGGCCGGATCCCGGGATGAGCTTGTTACAGTGTTTTCAGCGTAATGAAAACGTTCGGCCAGTTCCTAGTGGCGATGGTTGTCATTAAATCGATAGCCTGAGTCATCCTCACACTGACAGCGGGGCTGACCTGCAGGTGGACAATGGTGGGGACAGAGCCGCCGGCTCAGTGGCGGGGCCAGAAGGCCCTCGAGGGAACCCGCCCTGCGCTGTCTGCGGCTGGGCGCAGAGGGAAGAGGCCGCAGTGCTCAGAGCAGGGGCCGGCACGGGGGACAGAGCGCGGCTTTCTGAGTGCAGCCAGTGGGAGTCACCCCTCTGACCTGCCCTCCAAAGGAGTCAGACGGAGGAGAGGGCTGGGGACAGCAGGGGCGGGGGGTCCGTGGGGCGCTGCTCTCCATGGACAGGCCCGCTGCCCAGTCAGCACGCGCGCCAGGAGCGCAGGCTTCGGGAGTGCCCCAAACGGGCCCGGAAGCCACACCTTTGCCAGCTTTCTAAGAGGGTCTGTCTGTGAGGGGGCATGGCCAGGAAGGGAGAGAAGGGGTGCGGTTCTCAGGCAGCAGGGGACTCTGAGAGGGAGAGAGTGGGGCCCGGGAAGTGCCAGCCGGTCCCACTGGGGTGAGAGCCTGTCCGTACCTGCTGGGGGGGGGGTCCCTCCAGAGCCTGTGGCTCCTTCCCAGGGACAGCACTTCCCATCGAGGCACCCAAAACATTCGCGCCTCTGCTCTGTGCTCACCCCATCCCCACGGGCCAGACCTGGAGGTTGTGGCTATTAGACGCAAGCCCTGTGGCCCGGGGACTTCCCGTCAGCAGGGACAACACCTTGGACAACCGGGCACCTAATTTAAAGTCACTTAAAAAGTGACCGCATCCCGAAGAGACGCCAGGTCCCAAAGGGCCGGACGGGCCACCCTGAGGAGCTGGGTTGCAGAGGGGCCTTGGGGCTGCTGCACGCAAGCCACCGATCGCACGAGGACCCGGCTCAGATCCCCTCTGCGGTTCCGAGTGGGGTGGAGAAGTTCTTCCGCTCCTTGAGGAGGGGCCTTTACCCACAGACAGGCTGCTGGAGACGGCGGTTTGCCTGCGTCCGCTGCCTCTGTCCCTCCCTGGGCCCGGCCGGAAGAAGGGAAGGAAGGGTCCAGAAGGCCCATGGGGTCCAGCCCTGCGGGTCTGTAGAGGGTGGAGGTTTGGTCCCCAGAGCCCCAGAAAGGCAGGTGCCTGTGTAAGGAGGGACGGCCCCTCCTCGTGGGGCGAGCCCGGCACAGGCCGACCAGGGGTTCGACGACTCCAGGTGGCCCCAGAGAGAGCCACGGCCACCACTGTCCCCCATATTCACATCCTGGGTGACCGGGTGTTTCGGCTCAGGCTGCCCAAGCTCACCAGCAGGGCCTGACATACAGAGGCTGGGGCACCGAGGCCGAAAACAAAGCTCCAGACACTTAACAACGCACTCCTGTGCCCCCTGCTGCTGTGTTGCCGCACCACGGCACCCGCCAGTGCGACAGAAACGCTCACCGGATACGAGGTCAGCCGTGGTTCCAGGCATCGTTCCCCATGGCTGCTCCAACAGGGCCACTGGGAACAGCCTCGCTGACAAGGGCTGTTCCGTGAGTCCCCGAGGAAAGGCCACCCATCCCACAGAGCAGCCACATGCACGCACTGTTTTAAGGCCATTTATACAACAGAGACCATGAGTTAACCAACTGCAGGGAGACGGCCCCTCCCAGGTGTCCCTAAGGAAGCTTTCTTCCAATGGAAAGAAACACAGAGCCCTGGCCAGGCAGCTTAGTTGGTTAGAGCATCATTCTGATGCATCAAAGTCGAGGGTTCAATCCCCAGTCAAGGTGCAAGCAAGAATCAACCAATGAGCCCTGGCTGCTGTGGCTCAGTGGATTGAGTGCTTGCCTGCAAATCAAAGAGTCACCGGTTCGATTCCCAGTCAGAGCACATGACTGGGTTGCAGCTGGGTCCCCAGGAGGGGGCGCTCAAGAGGCAACCACACATTGACGTTTCTCTTCCTCTCTTTCTCCCTCCATTAAAACTAATAACATCTTTGAAACAAAAAAGAACCAACCAGCAAATGCATACATAAGTGGAACAACACACTAAACCGATATTCCCCTCTCTGAACCACCCTGGCCCCTTCTTCTGTGCCCAGTCCCCTGCGCAGGGCCCCTCTCACAGCCACACTCCACACTCCGAGGCCACGCCTGACTCCTCACCCTCCTCTCAGAGGTTGACCTTTGCACTCACCTGGAGTGCCAAGCCCCACCCCTGCTGTGTTCAAACTCACCTGTAAGTGGGAAATTTGAGCTCCCCAATGCATTTCTATTTAAAATCTCACACACACACACACACACACACACACACACACACACACACACACTTCCTCCACACCGCCCTCTGGCTCTCACTCCCGGTCTCGCTCTGTGCCCCCTCACTCTGTGCCCCCTCTCCACTGTGGCTCACATGGTCCCCCGGGGGCTCCTGCTCTGCCTTCCCCACCCCACCCTGTCCCCAGCCCCCTGCCCCACACAGCCCACGCCCCTGCCCTCCCCCACCCAGAGCCCGGCAGGCCGGAGGGAGAGTCNCCCAATGCATTTCTATTTAAAATCTCACACACACACACACACACACACACACACACACACACACGCGCGCTTCCTCCACACCGCCCTCTGGCTCTCACTCCCGGTCTCGCTCTGTGCCCCTTCACTCTGTGCCCCCTCTCCACTGTGGCTCACATGGTCCCCCGGGGGCTCCTGCTCTGCCTTCCCCACCCCTCCCTGTCCCCAGCCCCCTGCCCCACACAGCCCACGCCCCTGCCCTCCCCCACCCAGAGCCCGGCAGGCCGGAGGGAGAGTCAGAGAAGTGGCCTCTGACTGCCTGTCGGGTGCGGGGGGTTGGACGAGGACTGGCCCGTCTCCACCCCAGAGACCAAGGGCCCCAGAGGCACCGGGGCTACAGCCAGCTGTGCACACGGAGCTGATGGAGTGGCCTCCTTATTGTGCGAGCCTGTCCCCAACGCCTGGGTTGCATGAATCCCACCCGTGTCCCCAAGTGACACGGAAGGATATCTTGTCCGCCCTTTGTCCTCTAAACGACCCAAACCAACCTGTGTGTTCTATGGTTCGAAGGGCAAATTCACAGCTAGAAAGCCTGGGGACGCAGGTCCCACTCACCAGGAGCACCAAGGTGTCACCAAAGTGCCCAGGGGCGGATGTGCCAGCCTGGACCCCACTGCCAGCGCCCCAAAGGCGAGGCTCACAGCGACAATAAGTCTTCGGACTTCAGACCCACAGAGGAAACTCAGTCCCTCCGACAAGGTCTGAATGCAGGGCCAGCCTGGGCTGGTGGGGCTGAGTTGGCCCCCAGGGACCTCGTGTTTGGGGTCCCTGGTGGGGGCTGACCGGTCCAGTGGCTGTCCCGCATGGGGAGGGACTGGTCCGTGCGGCACTCCCCACCCCTGCCTGCATGCCCTCAGCGGACTCACCTCCACAGAACACGTCGGGGTCCCGGGCGGGCGCCGGCCCCACCAACAGTGCCAGCAGGACCCAGCACAGAAGTGCGGGCCCCATTCCTGCAGCCGCTTCCTCTCACCAGTCTGTCCAGCGCAGCCCACAGGGAGCAGCAGCCCGGGGCCTGGCCACCGCCTCGTTGCCCCGGAGACCAGCACCCGTCCTGGCGGGGCCGCACCTGCTCCCATCCAGGTGTCTGGGCTGCCTCCTCCTGCTGGTCACCTCCCTGTCCCCCTTCCTGCCCCGCCTTCCATCTCTAACCCTTTCCCCGCTTTCCAACTTCCATCTGGTCCACGGTTCTCACACCGGTCAGCGTCCCCCACCCCCGTCCAGGTCTCCCACCTTCGTCCCCTGTGTCCCACCTCTGTCCCCACGTCCCTGCTCCCAGGTCAGATGGCCACAGCCCCTGTGAGCTACAGGGGGCTTGGGCTGCAGAGCCCTGGGTGCAGACCCTCTCTTGTGGGTCTTGTCCTCGACTTTGTCCTGGACGGGGCCCCAGGAGAAGTCCTCCTCGCCCCAGAAGCTCCTGATGGTCCCGGTCCTCCCCCACCCCCACTCTACTGGTCTCCTTTCCAGGCTCCCATGCCTGTCCCCCCCCTCCAGCCCACTCCCCACCGCGCCCTGAACACTCCCTGCTTTGTCCCCACCCACCCCACACGCTGAGTACATGATCAGGCGGATGGAGGAATGGTCCCATTTGCATTGTGACGGGACCCAGCCTTAAAAAGTCAGCAGAGCATCCCTTTTTGCCCAAATGGGTCTCATGGAAATCCCAGTAGGAAAAGCAGCTGGGCAGGGGCTCCTCCGGGCGCACCTCCCCCCTCCGCCCCCATGTGCCCCCCAGCCCCAGCTGCTGCAGAAGGGCAGAACTCTGACTTATTGTCAGAGTTCGGGTGGGGAGAAGGCACGTGAATTTCAGCGCACCGGGGGAAACGCTTCTTCCATGTCCTTCCGGGGTAACCTGAGCCGGGCACCTCTTAGTGGAGAAGAGCATTGCAACCAAGTGTGGGGGTCACTGTTCACTGCGACTGGGTGTCACCGCTTCAGGCTCTCTCCGTGCCCCTCAAGGAAACATACCGGTTGTCACCAGACCAAAGGGTTCCATCAAAGTTGGATAAGATACGCGCAGGAGCGCACAGCAAAGGAGGTGAGGGTTTATTTTCAGAGAATAAACCCCAGCCACAGGTGAGCTCGGGCTCGGAGACCTGGCCCCCGTGGCCTCCAGGGGTACACAGGGAGAGCGGTCAGCCACGGTGTCTCGGGGCGCTGTGGTCCCCGTCAGGACCGCAGTCCCCACAGATCAGTCAGCACTGGGGTGGGGGCCGTGGATCCTCGAGTCTGATCCTGACCTTGAGCATGGCCTTCCTTCGGCTGGCTTCCCGGGTTTTCTGGGCCTGGAGCTGAAATGCACAGAGGCCTGGATGCCATCTCTGGTTTGACTGGAGCTCTCACTCTGTGGTCATCGAGCCTGAGGCTTTGTTCCTAAGGTGGCATGCCACCGGCTGGCCCTGGAGGGGCTAGGCCCTGGGATCCACCTACCTCGGATGAAGCTCCAGGGCTTAGAGAGGGAGGGGGAGGGATCGTGGGGGGGCAGTGACATGTAGCACTGAGGCCTGGGGACACAACTCCACCCTCCCCGGCCAGTCCAGCCACTGAGACTGTGGGTGTCACGTCTGCCCTTCACCCTGCCATCCTCATCCTTCCTCCTTGGATCACTGGGTCACCAAGCGTCATCCTCCGACTCCCTCGCCTTGGAGTCGGCCAGCCTGCCTCCGAGGGCTCTGGGCACTCTCCCTAGAGATTCTGACCTAGCGGGACTCAAGGGCCACATGCCCGGACCCAGCCAGTGCACCCACATTTCCCGGAGGATGTCTTCCACGCAGCCTGGCTGCCTGCCTCTCTCTCTGTGTCATGTGGTCTAGGTGTCTCACTTTGAGTAAATGTGTCACGCTTCTTCAGACTTACGTAGCTCTTTGTGCAGGTTGTCCCCTCGATCTGAGGGGCTGGTCCTCCCTTCCCAGGCCCTTCCTTGCTCTCCCAAGTGTTCCTGGTCCTTCCAGGACTTGATTGAAGCATCACCACCTCCAGGAAGCCTTCCTGGAGCACTCACCTGCCCTCAGACCCGAGTTTGAGCCCAGCGTCCGTGCATGTTCCCAGCACAGCGCCCCTTCCCCCCTGAGCTGTGAGGGCCCAACCGTTGTCCACCTCGGCCTCTGAGAGGCACCACTGGGGATGGGCTGTCACCGTGGCTCCCTGGGTCTGGGTACAGGGTAGATGCTGAAAACAGAGGATCTCTGAGAAACTGACCACCCTGAGCAGTTGACAGCAGGACGTGCCTTTCCAACGATAAAATAGGGGACGTTATAAAATGGGGTCCGTAAGCATTTCCGGCTCTAGCATTTCACCGTTCATCCTTGAACCAAGAGCCACGTGGCACAAATGGTCCTTTTTGGGACCCTTCGCTGATGTCATCATTTGCCACCTCCTGTGGGCCACTGTACCACAGTGACTGTGACCTTGGGAGCAGATTCCGGCCCAACCAGTGAGCCGCCAGGCCCCGCTAGCTGTCCCCAGGCCTCCCAGGGGCAGCGGGTGACCAACTCCACCTTCCAGCTCCGATCTCCGCTACAGGGGGGTTCGAGCCCCATGGGCCTGGCCCTGGAGGCAGCGCAGGGTGGCGTTCAACCAGCTCATGCCAGGGAAAGCGTGCGCACACGGATCGGAAACGACATCGCGTTTGCATCCTGTCTGTTATCTGGACGTTGCCAAAGCCCAGGGCGTTGGCCTAGTCTTTCCGAGAAATGAGGCCTGCCCGGTGTGGCCGGGAGCACGTGGGGAAGAAAAGCTGGTCCATGTAACAGGCTCCGAAGAAAGGACACACAGCTGCCCACGGGCCAGGAGGGGAGCCGGGCTGTGCGGCTGGCTCTCTCCCACCACAGGACCCTCAGTGTCCCACTTGGGGGGCTCGCCTTCTCTCTCGGCTGCTTCTGTGACCTTCCAGGCTGCGGGTGCTCCGTGTTGCCTTTCTTTGGCGGGGGGTTGGGGGGGGGCATTGTGGGCTCTCTTGACATCGATCCAAGTCACCCAGGTAGGCAGCGGAAAAGCCGGTCCCTCCCCAAGGCCACCCCAGAGGAACAGCCCGACTGCAGCCTCCCCCAGCGGCACCTGCCCCTTGAGTCTCCGGCTTCCGGAATTGTCTCCTTCGAGGCTGAGCTCCGTGCTTTGCAGCCTCGGCTCGATCTGCGACGATTTCTTGGCATCTCAGGGTAAGACTTGCAGAATTCAGCTCCCTCGCATTTTTAAAAATTTTAAATCGATTTTTAGAGAGAGAGAGACAGGAGTTTGGGAGAGCGAGACAGAGATGTGTTGTTCCACCTATTGGTGCGTCACTGGCTGATTCCTGCATGTGTTCTGACTGGGGATTGAACCCACAGCCTTGGCATCTCGGGTGGGACAACACTCTGACCAAATGAGCCACCTGGTCAGGGTCTGTTTGCTAAGATTTTGTTGAGAATTTTGGCATCTGTGTTCTCTGGGGACACTGGACAAAATTCTTCTTTCGTGTGTTCTTGGGTGGTGGTGGCCCTTTCAGAATGAATTTAGATACACTCCTTCCTTCTTGGGTTTTAGAATAATTTTAGAAGAATGGGTATTAATTCTTCTTTAACTATTTGATGGAATTCACCCATCTGGGCCTGGACTCTTTGTTTGTTGGGAGTTTTTGGATCAGTGGTTCAGTTTCTTTGATAGTAATCAGTCTGTTCAGGTTTTCTGTTTTTTGCTGGCTCGGTCAAGGATTTTATTTTTTAATAAAATTTGGGGACTAGCAAGTACCTTGGGGGCCATGTACTCTAAATACTCGATTTTTATCTGTGAAAAGGCAGAAGGCCACGCTGTGGACATACGTGGGTGCAGACTGCACACACAACGCACACAGGGCTCAGCCCAAAGCCTGCAGCCGCCAGCCTGGATACCGCCCACACCCCGGCTATGGCCCACCACCCAGCGACCAGTGTGGGAAGCCAAACCGTGACCCCGAACAACCAGGCCGAGGTGGTTAGGATGCGATCCGTAACCGCCAGCTTCCCTAAGATGTTTGTCCCCACTTCCAAACTAGGACCAGCTGCAGAAAGCCAAACATGCTCGCTCCCCGAAATCGACACATGGAGCCCCACTCCCGGTAGCAGGCCCAGAATCACCAGCCCACAGCCTCCAGCACACGCACCTGCACCCCTTTTCCTCCAGGAAGAGGTCTTGCGCCTGCCAGCCTTTGAGCTTCCACACTTACAGGTGCCCCAGCCACACAGGTGCCCCAGCCCGGGACAGAGTCCCACTGACCAGAAGCATGACAGGGGTGCTTCCCCCCCAGTCAGTTCTGGCCACTGGGGTGTCAGGGACAAGAGGGCCACCTAAGCTTCCCATGCAGCAGGGAGCCACCCAGCCCCTGGGGCCGTTCCTTTTTGGCGGTGACAGCCATTTTTGTTAAGCTGCAAACATTCAACTTATAGCTCTGAGAATACTTTTTGAACTTGGCACTTCCTGGATGTGTGTGAGCCGGGTTCACACATGTTCACATGTGTCCACACTGGGGGCTGCTCGTCCCTGCGAGGCTGCCAAGTCTGCAGCGTGTCTGCACGGTGACTGGGTGCCCTCAGCTGGGAATGAGCTTCCACTCACCAGGGAGGCCATGCCTCGGGCCCGCACTTTTCCCATCACGTGCACAGTGGCCATTAAAGTGAGGCTCACACTATTAGACTGATTTTTAAAAAGGCACATCAACTTTCACCAGCCTGAGTGCCAGCCTGAGTCACCAGAGTCACCAGTTTGATCGCCAGTCGGAGCACGTGCCTGGGTTGCGGGCCACGTCCACGGTTGGGGGTACGCGAGAGGCAACCGCACATGGCTGTTTCTCTCTCTCTCTCTCAAAAAAAAAAAAATTCACTAGGTTTGTAAAGTGCCCCAATGAAAACACATTTCAAAGAAGCCAGTGGTTTATAATCCTGAACTCGAAATCCTCCTCAAACAACCCGTGAGTAGACAGCCTCGGAGCGTGGGGAATATGACCAAGCCATAGCCTCTGCTGTGAAAACCGTTCGTTTTGCCAGAAACCAACGATCGCTGGCTGGTGACAGCCCCCGGGGGGGTCGGAGGGGCTGTGGGCCCTGCTGGGGAGGCTCCGCAAACCCAACTGAGGGACGTAAGCCCTGACCATTAACGTCGAGAGTGCCCATCCCTCTGGGCCCCCCCAGATCCAAAGAAAGCATCGGTGGGTCTCGGGGGGTCAGGGGGCAGGGGAGTGATCCTGTGGGGCCTCCCTTTCCTTCCCAAGGGGCCGGCGGGCCAGGCGATTCCAACAGCATCCACACTCATTTCCCTCCAGGGAGGATGGCGGGGCTCATGGGCTGGGTCTGTTTCCTCAAACGAGTCCAGCGCCAGGCCCCCAAAGGAGAAGTCTCTATGCCAGCCGAATCTGTGGCATCCGGTAAGGTGAACTCTCAGGATGGCCTGGGCTGGGGACAGAAGTCACCACCCAGAGATGGGGGGTGGGGGCGGGAGGGGCAGGAGCAGCTGGGTTTGCAGGTGCACCATTTGCATCAGCTCCTGGCTGCTTCCCGGAGCCGGTCCCAGGCTGGGTGCTCGGTCCCCCTGGCCCTCTCTGCTCTAGTCACTCCCACAACCTCAGCCCATTTCCCTGACCGCAGGGAAGCTGAGACCCTTGGAGCAGCCGCTGGTGGGGCCCCAGGAGTGTGCAACCCGGAAGGAGGATCAGGAAGCAGCGACTGTAACTAAGTTACGGACCGCGAAATAAATCGCAACAATGGTTGCGAAGGAAAAATCGGTGAAGAATTCCGGCTTGAGGTGTCCCAGCCTCGGTTTCCTGACTCTGCCACGCGAGTTCTCGAAACCGAGAACCTCGGTGCGGGGGGTGGAATCCGTGGAGGGTTTTCCCGCGGGAACCGCCACGTTCGGGGCCTCCGCTAAACCAAAAGCGATTTCATTTGTTGAGGCGTGTTTTTAATCAGATCGTAAAGGTGCGGTGCTGCGCGGAGATGAAAGGCGAGCTTGTCGGAGTGATTTTTCATAGTTCTGTCTTTTGTCCGGCGAGATCAATAAACTCCCGGGGAGCCCAGCGAAGTGTGTGTCTGTGGCCACCTCGAGGACGCGGCGCTGCGCTGGAATGATCCAAGGCGCGTCTTGCAAGTTGAAACGTGGACGTACCCCTTCCCGTCGCTGCCAGGATCGCAGCTTTCTCTTGGTCAAGGTTGCCGGCCGAAGCCACCTGTCCTGAAGGTGGGGGTGCCCGGTTTACCGCTGCACCACGCAGGCAGGTTTCCAGCTCCCTGTCCTGACCGTTCCTTCGTTGCAAAAATGCTCCCCGAAGGCTACAGCGTCCCCTGAGCCTCTGGTCCCCGCCCCGGAGAGGCCTCACTCAACAGCCGCGCGGAGGGCCTCTAGCGGTGGGCTTCCGCAGCGCCGCACCGGCGAACCCAGGCGCCGGACGGTGCTGAGCGGCTGAGGTGTGTCCCAGCCGACAGCCCTCCGTCCCGGGCTCCCGCCGGCCTACCTGGTGGCCTACGCGGTGGCCTAGCCCTCGGGCTGGGCTCCCCACGCTCTCAAACACCGCAACACCAGGCATAGGTGGCTCTTTGGTGTCCAAAGCTCCTTTGTGGCTTGCATGCCCATTTGACGGACCAGGGGCTTTCTAGGCGCATCGCAGCTGAGAATTTGGCTGTCCAAACAGGGGAAGGTTTTGAAGTTGCGGACTATTAGCAGTCTGGCAGACTTTAACTGTGGGAGCACGGTGCCTTAGGTGGGCTAGAAGGCTTTACCCGGCTCACGTGCATCCATTGCTCTCCCAGCAGGAAATTTATTGTGAAAAAAAAATCATTCTGAATGGTGGGGAAGAAGAGCTCTCACCAGTACGAGAAGATGAGCACCTGGCAGGTCACATGTCAGGTAGAAAGTGACTTACAGGGTGCTGTCCTGTCTCGCCGTGTGACCCACGCAAAATGTGGGTGGGAGAAAAAAGAGAGCACAGAATTAATAAGACTGCATTACAAACAGGGCTTATGGTACTGGTGTTGGTGCACTGGGGGGAAAAAAAAGGAAAAATCTTATGAAAAAATGTGTCGGCTCGGTTATTTTAAATGAACAAATAGAGCTGATATTTAGAGGAAACATAAAGTATATATTTCCAAATGGAAAAATTCCTTTGGGATGCAACCTGCCAGGTTCTAGTTTTTCAGTGACCCATCCCATGGACGTGGAGTTTGGAAATCTTGTTTTCCTGAAGACAGGGGCCTGCAGAGCCCGGTGTGGATTCGGCCCCTCCCCACCCCGCTTTGCCTGGAGTCGACGGAGGAAACAGAATGGAGCCAGTACTTGACATGGGGACTGTCTCGGGAGTTCGGCTTTCTGGCTACTCCCCAAAGGACTACAGTCCTGTTGCTACTCAAGGGCCCTTCCTATAATGTCAACAAGCTCTCTCTCTGTTTTTAGTCTTCACCTAAGGATATGTTTATTGACTTTTGGAGAGAGACAGAGAGAAAAACATCGATCGGTGGCCTCTGACCAGGGATTGAACTCACAACCTTTTGGTGCGCAGGATGGCACTCCAATCAACTGGGCTCAACAAGCCAGGGCTGAACAATCTCTCTCAATGCCCTATGTGTTCTTCCTCCTCCTTCTCCTCATCACCGATCACCGTCATCACTGCCACCAAAGTGTTTGGCAGTGTTCAGAAGCAGTGTTCAGAAACACGGTTGGAGACTCCAGTTGTGGACCTGGCTGGCATGGAAGGTTTTTTTTTTTCTAATCTTTAGAGAGGAAGGGAAGGAGAGAAGGAGAGAACTATCAATGTATGGTTGCTTCTCTCGTGAGTCCCCTGCTGGGAACTGGCCTGCAACCCAGGCATGTGCCCTGACTGGGAATCGAACCACGACTGTGTGGTTCGCAGGCTCGCGCTCAATCCACTGAGCTACACCAGCCAAGGCTGGAAGCTTTTATTCAATGATTAATCCAGTTAACAAGCCTTCAACAACTTAGGTCCACCAAATGGGTCATACATGATCCAGAAATACGAAACCGGCTTCGATCCTCAAACGTGATGTCAGCCCATGTTCCCAAACGGGTCCTTTTTGGGGGAGGCATCCACACCCAGTGCTCACTCTGACGAGCCAGTCACCGAGAGGGGGAGCCGGCGACAGTAGGTGCCTTTGGGGGTGTTCCAGGATGTCCAAGAAGGGCAAATTACATCCTCTCCTTGCTGTTTCCTCTCTAAACATATTTGACAACCCATCCTGTTAACATTTGCTTTCTGGGAGACGACTCTATCGCCCACCCCCACGCTCCTGCGGCAACGGGCCTTGTATCAATCACGGGCTGAGGAGGACAAGATCCCACATAAAGAATATTTACGTCTTAATTGTCTCGGAAGCTTGGCACAGTCATTGAGAATTCAAAGGTCAAAAATCCTACTTTGTTTTTCTTGTTTTTCAAGAAATCAGGAGGCCCGCAACACCAAGATTGATAGAAATACATTTTCCTGATCTCTGCTGCACATGATGCAAAGCAGGAGAAGACGTCGGGCTGACAGGAGTTTGTGATTCTTTTTTTTCTGAAGGTGAATATGCCAAAAAATAAAGATACTAGCTTCGCAGATCAAAGGACGAACAGACAGATCATAAAAGAGGTTGTTACGCAGGAGAATCAACAATGGAGAACATGTTTGACCTCAGTAGCAAGTGGACGCAAATGGAAGCCTACACTGGGAGGTTCCGAGTCCCCGGTCAAATTATCGCACGTGAAAAATGTGTAAATCACAAGTTCTGTATGAGGGAGGGCAAGTTGATCCAACCTTTCTGAGGGAGGAGTTAGGGTGAGTGTTGCCAGTGATTCAAGAGCATTAAAAATAGCTGCACTGGCCCTGGCTGGTGTAGCTCAGTGGATTGAGCGCGGGCCTGCGAACCACACAGTCATGGTTCGATTCCCAGTCAGGGCACATGCCTGGGTTGCAGGCCAGTTCCCAGCAGGGGAACCACGAGAGGCAACCATACATTGATGTTTCTCTCCTTCTCTCCTTCCCTCCTTCCCTTCCTCTCTAAAGACAAATAAATAAAATCTTAAAAAAAAAAGGAAGGGGTCCAGGAAGTTGAGAGTGATTGTCCCTGACATCTGCATTGCAGAGAATCTGGTTCTTTTCTCTGTTTCAAGTTTTCTACAATAAGCATGCATTCCTTTCAGTATCAGAAAAAAATTTTAATAAAAAAAATCTTGAGCTATAACTTGCACCATAATAAATACAAATTTAGAGTGGATAGTCGACATTAAGGTGAAAACCTAAAATCATAAAACATCTAGAAGAAAACCTCTGATTACTGAGGATACCAAAGCCACGACCCACAAAAGAAAGAGCTGGCGAATTAGACTTCATCAGAGTTAGAAGGGCTCTTTGAAGGGGATACTAACAAATAGGAAAAGGCAAATGACTGACGGGAGAAAATGTGCACGGAACACAGGTGGTGAAGACTTGCCTCCACCACCCAAAAGACGATCCTCAGGACTTGATGCTGAGAAGCAAACAGCCCAATTAAAAACAGGCCAAAGCTTCATCCTGTCTGTTGTTATCCCTGGAGAGTGTTTATCGTCCTGCTCATCGGCTGTCTCTGGATACGTGGGAGCAACTTTCGCTGGCAAATGATGAAACAGGAGAGGTTCTTCCTTCCAAACCCGAGTGTTAGCTGCCTTGATGTTTATCGGGGGCATCGGTGGCTGTGACAACATTTCTGTGCAAAAATTTCTGGATGCTGCAAAGCAGACGGAAGACAACATGCTTTTCTACACCATAGTCTGGTTTTCTGAACGGCGAAGCCAGCCTTTGCCAGGAAACCGGAATTTCACACAGGAGAACACTGTGGAGAACTCATGGCTTTTTTCAAACAGGTTTTTGGACACCAAGGTCTAATGAGGCCTCCACCGTTCTGAAATCACTTGCTAGCTTTATATATATATGCATATATATATAATACAAACTTAATTTATTGCGTTCATAAAGCCCTTTAAACTACAAAAATAAAAATAGGCAACAAGTCTGAACCAAGACAGATGGGTGGCCAATCTTCACAAGAGATCGTGCACAACCTCTTTAGTCGTTGTGGAAACAAACGCCCACGAAACGAAAAGGGAACGCCCCTACCCGCCTGTGAGAATGGTTACAAAAATAGAAGAGCCACCGCACGGAGTGCTGGTGAGAGTTCCGGGCGCCGGCATCTCTCCTTGCACCGCCGCAGCGAAGGCAGACGAGCAGCGCCACCCCTGGTCAGCCAGGTTCTTGCAGCTCAATGCGCGCCCCGGCAGATCCACTCCTCTTTGCCCAGAGGAAGTGAAACCGCGCACTCGCCCCAGCACCTGGCCATGAAGAATGCGTGTCGCCAGTCACTCCTAATCTTGGACCAGTGACACACCCCCATCCGCCTGAAAATGGATTGGTCTTTGCAGGGAAACGCCGCTCCGCGTGGAGCCACCCAGCCACGCGGTGCTGTGGAGGAGGCAAAGCCAAGTTTAGGAGATGCCACGGTGTCTGTGTCCATTTCTATGATTCCGTGCGCGTGACATGCTAGAAAGGGGGGAACGAAGGCAACCCCCCACTCTTAAAAACCCCCAAACAAACAGATCCATGCTTGCCAAAGATTGGGGCTGGGGCAGGAAATTGGGGAGATTTGGAACTAGCCTACGTCTTGGTTGACACGGTGGGTGGATAGTGCTACATATTTGTGCGAACTCAGAGGGAGTCGCCCACTCAGAGCAGTGAATTGCGCGTTTTAATGTCACGAACAAAGTTTCATGACTGTTGGGAAGATGCAAAGGTTCTGGAGGTGGGTGGCGATGGTGATGGGGCAACAGTGTGCATGTGCTTCACATACATTTAAAAGTGGGTATAATGGGACCTGGCTGGTGCGGCTCAATGAATTCAGCGCCGGCCTGCGAACCAGAGTCACCAGTTCGATTCCCAGTTAGGACACAGGCCTGGGTTGTGAGCCAGGTCCCCAGCAGGGGGCGCACAAGAGGCAACCACACATGGATGATTCTCTCCCCCTCTTTCTTCCTCCCTCCCCCTCCCTAAAAATAAGTAAAATCTTTTTTAAAAAGTGGTTATAATGGAAATGTTATGGTTTCTGTATTTTACCACTGTAAAAACAAAGTTTTATACTCACTACTCGTTAGCTTCTTTAACACATCCTACTTTCCATTTGGATAGCAATTGCATTTTAAAACACATTTGTCTCTGTTGCATTATGGATCCTCACACCTCCCCTTTGAAGCCCACCAGGCTTTCATGATCTCCTTTCATACCTCCGAAAAGTCCAGGTGGCCCAGTGCTGTAAGTCAGGCTGCCTGCAGGTGGCGCTGTTCCCCTCCATGTCATTGACCCCTGTGGGCCACTTCACCTCCAGACAGACTGTGGCTTTCTTTCTGTTTGGGTGGGGAGCAGCAAAGGTGTTGGGTGAAGCTACGTGTGGGTTTTTGGAAATGGGGCCGCTTCAGTAATGCATTAATTTCATTCAGTAGCCTGAGAGGAGGCTTGAGCCCTAAAATTCGAAGCTCGCTGTGAGCTTTCTCCTGCGCACAGGCAGCGATGGTTTTCATGAGATAAGGCCTTCGCTGGGCACAATGCGCTCTGGCCAAGTCTAACCTGTTCTACGCTGCTTCGTTTTCTCAAAATGCTGGCCGTGACCCACCGGGTTTACTTGATTGCCCGCTTACAAGCAGTGACCCATCATTGAAAAGCAACTCTGGCCCTGGCTGGTATGGCTTAGTGGGTTAGAGCATCGTCCCATAACTGAAGGGTTGTGGGTTGGATTCCTGGTCAGGGCGCACACCTAGGTTGAGGGTTTGAGCCCTGGTCCAGGCTCAAAGTGATCCCCAGTCTGGGCACGCACAGGAAGCAGTGGGTGCTTCTCTCTTGCATCGATGTTTCTCTCTCTTTCATTCTCTCTAAAAGCAAGATGGTGGTGGTGGTGGTGGTGGTGGTGGTGGTGGTGATGGTGGTGATGGTGGTGATGGTGGTGATGGTGGTGATGGTGGTGATGGTGGTGGTGATCATGGTGGTGGCGGCGATGGCGGCGGCGGCGGTGATGGTGGTGGTGATGGTGATGGTGATGGTGGAGGTGATGGTGGTGGTGGTAGTCATGGTGGTGGCGGCGATGGTGGCGGTGGTGGTGGTGGCGGCGGCGGCGGCAGTGGCGGCGGTGATGGTGGCGGTGATGGTGATGGTGATGGTGATGGTGGAGGTGATGGTGGCGGTGGCGGTGGCGGTGATGGTGGCGGTGGTGATGGTGGCGGCGGCGGTGGTGATGGTGATGGTGGCGGTGATGGTGATGGTGGTGGTGGAGGTGATGGTGGTGGTGGAGGTGGTGGTGGTGGTGGTGGTGGTGGTGGTGATGGTGGTGGTGGTCATGGTGGTGGCGGCGATGGTGGCGGCGATGGCGGCGGCGGTGGCGGCGGCGGCGGCGGCGGCGGTGGCGGCAGTGGCGGCGGTGGCTGCAGCGGTGATGGCGGCGGCGGCGATGGTGGTGATGGTGGCGGTGATGGTGGTGGTGATGGTGGAGGTGATGGTGATGGTGATGGTGATGGTGATGGTGGTGGTGAGAGTGATCAAGCTGCCGGCCCTGAACAATCCTTCCCCAATGCCAGGTACAGTCTGAGTGCACGAACTCACCCAATCCTCTCTGCAGCCCCAGAGACCAGCACTGTCCTCACCCACCCGAATCTGCGGACGGGGGGCAGAGAGGAGGGACGTACTTGTGCGGGGCCACAGGGCGGTTTGGGTGAAGCCGGTTGCACCTGCTCTGCTTTCCCGACTGGACGATTCACTGCCTTCCGCAGGATTCAAACTGCCCTTTCTCTAAAATAAAAATGAAGATATCTTATTTTCTCATCTTAGACCCCAAACCAAAAATCTACAGTTAGGTCAAATACAATCAAGTAGGAGATTCTTAAAGAGGATTGAGTTTTATAAATTTTCACCTAATCCGCAGAGGAGGCCTGTTTCTCCCTCCTGTCTGCTCGGCCACTCTCCAGGTGAGACACGGAGGACGAATGCCACCTCCCCAGTCTCCACACCCTGAGCCTTCAGTCTGGGGACCCTCAGGGCCACCGTGGGCGACTGGCCCTTTCCAGGGAGGCTGTGGGTGGCTCAGCTCCTGGCCACTAGGTGTGTGGGCAGTTGGCTTCAAGCCTGAGAGCAGCCCCCCTGGGGCCCCCTGCTCATCCTCCCACCTGGGAGCCCTGGACACTGGACCAGCCCCTCCCACACGGCTGTTTTAGGCTCCCCAAAAGCAGGGGTGAGGGAGCCCCACTACCACCCGCCATGAGGGCCTCCTGTCGCACCCTGCTCTGCAGACACCTCCCTCCACCCCGGGGCGTGGCCTCCGCTGAGGGACACCTTACAAGTCCTTATTGTTACTGCAGTAACCCTCTCCAGCTCGCCCTCCACGCTGTGGTTTTGCAGTCAAGGAGGGCTCGGGCCTGTGGTGGAGGGCCGTGCAGACAACACAGGACTGTGCAGAGGGGTTGGGATGGGGCTGAGGGTGAGGGCGCCCTGGGATGGAGGGAGGGGAGGAGGGTGAGACAGAGGGAGGAAGGAAGGAAGGAAGGAAGGGGAAATCAGAACAGAATGATTGTTACCTAGGAGGGGTGTTGGAGGGGGTAGAAGGATAAGGGGGTGGGAATGGGAGTCAGGGAGAGGGAGGGCCCCCTCGGGGTGCACCCTCCCTGTGGCTCTGACTTGAGAACCCAGTTCGCGTTTCCCATGCATGAACCAATTGGTAGAGATGGGGGAAGAACCCTGATAAGCTACAGACAGAAACCACAAACCTGGCTGCTTTCCAAAGAAACAGTGGCGTGACATGGAATGGGGGTGGGCAAGGAAAGAAACCGTCTAAGTAATTTTGGAAAATGATAATTTGGCTGCTGTCGACCCCAGTGGCTTTCCCAGCGGGCGTTTACTGGTCATAGGCCTGGAGAGCGAGGTTCGGGTTCTGGTGGGCCCTTCCCGGTGAGCTCACCTGGCCGACCTCCAGCACTGGGCTGTCTCCGGTAAGGACATTCACCTCACCGCCTGGACTCCGCACCCATGGCCTCATCTCACCTAATCACCCCAGAAAGGTCCCTTCTCCTAACACCACCCCCTGGGGTTTCCGGTGCCAGAGTATGAATTTGGGAGGGCGGGGCACAAACATTTGCCTCACCGCATACCCTACAGCTAAAGGTGAAGGGATGCCGGCTCTCACTGGAAGGGTTTCCAGTGGCTGAATCTGTGATCGTTGGAGCATAATAATGGATTATAATCCATAGACTAAAATAAGAACCCGTGAGTCCTCACTGACATACATAAACAACTGAATGTGCAAATAAGTGGGGATGAGTGGAAGTCCTTTCCCACAAGAAGCATCACGAGGAGCGAATGTAGACTTTTAAGGTGTGGGTGGGCGCCCCACAGGGCTACCGCCAGTGCTCCGTGCCTGGGACATCAGCAGGAAGACACAAGATGTTTACATTGTCTCCCAGCACCTCCCCACTGGATACTTAGTCATTACAAGGGAAACCGGGGGGGCTGGGCCAGGGTGGGCCAGCTGGGCAGTGTCCTGAGGTGTCCACACGAGACACCGAGACACACGAAACCCTGGTAGAAACACAGAAGGGAGGCCAGAGCTAGAATCTCGCTTCTAGAACGAGAGCACTATGTGTGGACAGAAATACACTCCAGCCGCTTTGTCCCCGACCCAGAAGACTACCTGAGCCCCAGCTCCCGTCTCTCTGGGTCACCTGGTCATCAGGCATGCATGCCAGAGGGAGGCGGTGTGCACTGCCCCAAATGCTGCAGCCTCACGCCTCCACCAGGCAGCCCTCAGTCCCTCCTCTAAATAACTTACGTTTAGATGTGAAAGCATAATGGTGCATGGGGTTGAGAAATGGGGACTGTCTACCCCACTGGCAGCCCTGCCCTAGCCCCGCCCATCCCTCCATCTAGTTGCTTACTCGGTGCTGCAGAGCTCGCTTCCTGTGCCGCCCTCCGCAGGCGCCCTCCCCAAGGACAGCCCCCCCCCCAACCCCGCCCCTGGCCCGGTGGGGTTGGTGCCTCCCCAGGCTCCCTCTGAGGTGACCCGTGTTTTTCCACGTCTTGTTTGTCTGCCTCCAGGCGAACGTGGAGCCTCGGCTCCACACAAGTTCTTGTCTGACTGTTCATTTCACACCTGCCCTGGTGCTTGGCACGTAAGCTCTCGCTCAGCAGACAGGCAGGTGCACAAGACTGTTTTCTTTTTTGGTTTCATTTTATTTTTTGGATGGACAAAATTGGGACAACAATTTTTAAAAATATTTTATTTACTTATTACTAGAGAGAGGGGGAGGGAGAGAGAAAGAGAGGGAGAGGAACACTGATGTGTGAGAATCGAACTGTTGCCTCTCATCCTTGCCCTGGGACCGAAACTGCAAGCCAGGCATGTGCTTGGACTGGGAATCGAACTGGCAATCTTTTGGTTCCCAGGCCAGCACTCAATCCACTGGGCCACACCAGCCAGGGCTTGGTTGACCTTAAACTGTGAAATACATGGGAGCACCACGAGGAAGTCCTTCCAGAATCTCAGGTTTGGTCTGGGAACCTGTGCTCAACTTCTCTCTTCCCAACAGGGGCCGAGGAATTTCTTCCCTCAGGGAAACCTGCCCTTCCTGCACGCTCGCTACTTATCACTCAGGGTTTGTTTGTTTGGTTTTTTCTTTCTCTCTTGCTCCCTTGGAGTTTTAATTTCTAAAACCCAGTACTGCAACAATGCCAGATGTTTTCTGCAGAATCTGTTGTGCCGCGGGAGGGAGGGGCCCTAGAATTTCCATATTGAGTCTGTCACATTGACAGAAGAAGCAGCTTCTGTAATTCACTTTTAACTAAAAAACAAAGCCAAGCTGTTACATTTTCAGGAGGGCATGTACGAAACTGTAAGCGTTCACTCGGGTCTAGCATTTGCACTCACTAATGTCACCCCTGGCAGCAGCCTCACTTAGGGAGATGGAGAAGCATCCCTTGACGGTGGCAAGGCCACCTGCGGTGCTCTTTGCTGCGCTTCATACAGGCGGGCGTGAGCCCCTCCCGTGTATGAGCTCAGGTGCGAGAAGACTGGGGTGCGGGAGCTGCTCTGCCTTAGAAGCCCCTTGCTCTTGGCCGCCCATCTCTCTTCTAGGAGTTCCCTGAGTGCATTGGATCTTCGCACAGGGCGAAAAGAGCCTAGAGGCACGGACGGCCTCCTGACAGGTGTCTAGAGTGTTCATTCCTGCCAAACCAGAAGGAGAAGTGAGTTTCCCCCTCAGAGGGCGTTTGTGATACAACGTTATTTTATAACATTTGACGTTCCACCTTCATCGGCTTTCTAGGACAAGGTAGGAAGTCAACCAAAAGTGCTATTTGCCCATTGGAGGGGCAAAAATAGGTTTGGTAAACCTGTACTCAGGGTCAAGATCTTCAAATATTTGGTGCCCAAGCTCAGAGGGGTTCCCAATGAATGTTGGATCAAAACAGTGTGGACACTGTTGTCCTAGAGAGATTTAGTTTCTGGTGGTTTACAACTGAGATACTTGTCTCTCCTCAAGTACTATATAGCTACAAAGTGTCTATGAGATTGTATCATCTTTGGGAATTTGTTTTAAGTCTGGGTGTGTTCATGCGCTCTGCAATGGAGACAGTTATTTGAGATTGCCTGCCTGGCACGCATATATATATATATATATATATTGAGTGATTACATGCAGCCGAATCAAATGAAAGTGTTTCTAGACTTTTTTTTTTGGTTTTTATGTTTCAGATGAATATTACATTAGTTATTACACCAGGAATGTTTTTAAATACCTTTTTATGGAAACCATTAAACATATAAAAGTTGAAAAAGTTTTACAGCAAAATTCCTTTGGTCACCAATATTTTGGAGATGTGCTCTGTATTCTGAAACCCCTTGCAATGTGTCCGCCGCTCACCATGCAAACTGATGTATTGGGTTGGGGCTGCTCGCCCACGACAGAGTCCGTCTTGGTCTGATGTTGGAAAAAGACGGACTTTAAAAAGTAAAGTTTAAACACTGAACCTTTACCTTTAACATTTTATTAAAAACTAAATTTGGTGGGCTGACATTGGTTAATAAAATTATACAGGTTTCAAGCACACAATTGTACTCTACATCATGCGTTGCCCTGTACGTTGGCCCCCCAAAGTCACATCTCCTCCCATGACCATGTATTTGATCCCTTCACCTTTTTCTGTCTCCCCTGCCCCTCTGTCCCTCTGGTACCCACCACACTGCTGTCTGTGTCTGCGTTTTCCGCTCGTTCATTCATTGCTACTATTAATATATGATTACACTGTTTCCTCACCTGCCCATCCAGGAACCCATTTCCTGCAGGGAATGTTGCTATTGTTACTAGGATTGTTCCTGGAGTGTTATTTAACTGGCTTGCGTGATTCCAGTTTGTGTCTCTCCATGCTGCACGTTTGCTCTCGCCATGTTTCTAAACATAAATCTTACATTGTAACTTCTGTTATTAAAACCATTCCCTACTCCCTGTGGCTTCAGAAAAAATGCCTTCTGGTCATCACACACCTTTCCAGCTCATTGCTAGTGAGCGCCTTTCTCATTGAACACTCCAGGTGCTGCTTCCAGTTACCCCTCACACAAGCCACCTGACATCTCGGAGCCTTTGTCAGACTTCTTTCTGCCTGAAACGACCCTTCCCTTTCTGTCACCCCACGCTCACTGTTATGGAATCCACGTTTGCAGCTTATGTGTTTTTGAAGATTCAGTTGCATTCAGCCCCTGCCCCACTCCCAGCTTCAGAGAACTCAGACCGGCCTCCTTTGGACACAGGATCCCAAGCAGCCCTCAGCCTTTCCAAGTCACTGTCCCGTCTCCCAGTACCCTTTACTTCAGTCACTTATGAGTGTCTCATTTTGTGACCTTCTGGCTGCTCAGAAATGCAAACTCTGGCTCTTATTTAAACCCTGGTGTCCGTCAGTAGGTGAGGGGATGAAAAGCCGTGGCAACTTTCACAACGGAGTACTACTCAGCCGTAAGAAGGAAATTTTAGTCTCTGCGACAGCATTGATGGAGCTGGAGAACGTCGTGCTAAGCCAGTCACGGGCAGCAGGAACTGTATGATTTCACTCACGAGCGGAATCTAATGAACAAACTGAACTAACCAGCAAAATAGAGACATGACTCAGAGAGAGCAGGATCACAGCTGTGGAAGCGGAATGCCAGGGGTGAAGGGGCTGAGCAAAAATGGGGAAAGAAAAGTACTCATGAACACGGACAACAGTGCGGTGATAGCCGTGGAAGTGGTACACGAGGCATAAATGGTGATCAATGGAGACTTGACTTGGGGCGGTGAACACACAGTACAGTGTGCTGTGTGTCGTGTTGTAGAATTGTGCGCCTGGAAGCTGTATAATTTTTGTTAACCAGTGTCACCCCAATAAACTCAATAAAAAGGAAAAGACAAACTCCGCTAAGCGAGTCTCAGGGCAGCACTGAGAGGCGGACTGGGTGCACCGGGCGCCCCCGCACTTGTCCCTGCGTTACACCAGCCCGGCCGCAGACCCGGGCAGTGCGCATGCGCCGCCTGCGCTTCCCCAGCTACCCTCGGCGCCGACTGGGCCCGGGTGCGCGCTCTTGACCCCGTCAGTCCGCGCCGCAGACGCTTCCGCTCCGGCTCCCCGCCTCACTGTCCAAACTCAGAGACTAAAGTCGGTCCCCACTCCGTACGCGCGGCCTACTCGCTCCCGCTGCCCGCGGGAGAGCCGCCGGCCGTAAAGCGCGGCGCCGGCTGCTGAAAAGCGCTTGCGACCGACAGAGCCTGGGACCAAAGTAGGGCCGCAGCCGCTCCCGCCTGCACGTCAAACTCTTGGGTTTGTGGAGCCGAGCTGGGTGGCCGCCTGCCCGCTTCCCCTCCTCGCTCGGCCTCGGCCTCTCGAAGGAGGCGCCGAGGCGCGGCGGCCTCTGCGGGGCGGGCCCTGAGGCGCCTTCCGGCCGCCCTCATCCCGACGTGCACCGCGGCGGCGGCGGCGGAGCGGCGGCCATGTTGCGGTAGTTTGTTGTTTTCCTGCGGAGGAGCGGAGTGAGCGGCCGGGCCCCGCTGCCTCGCTCGCCGCGTCCCCCGTCTTGGCCCGCCGCCCGCTGCCCCCCAGCTGGCGCGGCGCGGCGAGGCTGCAGCCGGGCGGATCAGCACCATGGCGGCCGCGCTAGGAGCGGGAGGAGGAGCCGGCGCGGCAGGTACGTGAGCCGCCGGGCCCTGCTGCCTGCGCCCGGGCCGCGTCCCCGTGCGCTGCCGCGGGCCCCCGCTGAAGCCTCCGCACCGAGCGCAGGGCCCGGGAGTGGAGGTGGCTGTGAGCGGGCCGCCCAGACCCGGGGAGGGCAGGGGTGGTTGCCGCCGGGTGGGGGTTCGCTGACGCGTCGGGATGAGCGTGAAGCCCAGAATGAAAGGCCCGCCTTCGGGAGGGGACCTGGGGCCACGGCGGCGTTCCATCTCGGCGGGCCGTGCTTCCACGTGAGTCCACGCCAGTCTGACGGAGACCTGTTAGCGGTTCGCGTCGGCGTTTCACGCCGGGAGTGGGCCACGCCGGTGCCGAGAGCCGGGCCGCGTCCCCGGGTAGTTCGTCTCGGTCACCGTGTGGAAGTGATTTTGACGGGACACCCGACTCTCCCGTCTCAGAAAGTCACCTTCTGGCGAAATCACGTGTTGATGGAGGCTCCCCCCCTTTTTTTTTAATACGGAAGACTACTCGAAAGTGAGTTTTAGCATCGTCTCTCAAGTTTGACACAGGAGGCGCGAAGGTGCGTGTCCACGAGAGTTGGTCGTCATGGAAACAGGGAGACCCACGGGTGTGGGGTCTCGGGGTCCGGTCCCGCGCCTGCCTTGGCCTGGTCACCAGCCCGGAGACTGGGCCGTAGTGTCCCAACGTCTGTGTGGAGACCGTCGCCAGAACGTCGAGCTCTGGGTGGGTTGGCTGCGTGCCACCTGAATGTCAGGTCGTTTTTCTCCGTGTTCGATGTGTCGAGGCTTTCGGGTTTTTCGGGTTGAACTGTGAAAGCCGTGGTTTACCTTCCTCACTTGGTGAGCTCTGGAGGGGGGGGCGGTCGCTGTGGTGTTTTTTATGTTTATTTTTATTTTAAAAAATTTTTCAGATTTTGGTCTGGGAGCCCGTGGGTCAACGAGACTTTATTTTTTCTTTTTTGGGGGGAGGGGGAGGGAAGAGAGGAGAGACATGTCCTCCGGAGGCCCGCGCATGCCCAGGCCTGCGCCGCGCCCTGGGTGGGGTCGGGCGGCCTCTGGGGTGCGGGGCGCGGCCCACCCCACAGCGCCGCCTGGTTGGGGCAGCGCGCACGTTTCTGTGTTTTTATGGTGCTTTTCATTGGTTGTTGGCTTGTGTGGCACTTTCGCATGGACAGCGGGGTTTCCCAAGGCCAAGGCCAGGGCCAGCGGTTTCCGGATGCAGGCTCCGGATGCAGGCGCCTGGACGGGGGGCGGGGGGGGGGCGCCCTGTTCTCTCGCTGCTGACTGTGAAACACAGAAAGAAAAGGTCTTTGGTGTCCACAGGAAACCCGAGCCCGGAAAGTTGGGCTTCTTTAGGTCCCCCCATTCTTACTGCTGCAGGCCCCGTCGACACCCGCCCAGCCACTCGAGCTTTCGTTCTTCGTCCGGTATGTCCGCCGCCCGCTCCATCTCCATCTCCATCTCCCGGTTCCCCGCTTCTCTCCCGATTCCCCGCTTCTCTCCCGATTCCCCGCTTCTCTCCCGACCCTCACTCAGTTTGAACCGTTTAGTTATTGCCCTTTTTTCATCATGGCCCACCCCGGGGGTCTGTCACTCCAGAGGGCCGCTGTGCCCCCTGTGGTCTGCGCGCATGCTCCGCTGTCCGGGCGGGGACATCTGCTAAGCAAGCATGTAGGGCATGAGGCGTCTCCAAGCGCCCCATTGCCACTGCCTCCTGGGTGGGTGGCCTTTGACAGTGACCTGGAGCGACGTGGGCCCCCCTGCCCCCCCATCATCCTTGCTCCCTGGTGGGCAGCCCCAGAACTTCCGGTCCAGGGGCTTCCGGGTCCACGTGGGCAGCGTGGCTGGGACTTCCGGGTCTGTCACTTTCGTGGGAAAGGCGGTGCTGGAAGTGTGCAGCTGTGTCCTAGCACTCGGTTCTGGCGGAGGGATACCACTTCGCGTGGAAATAGTGCGCGGAGAGTTACCGCATTTAGGTATTGTCACGTTGTCCTCAGAAAGACTGGTACCACTGGATCCTCTCCATCGGTGATGTAGGAGATTCTCCACTTCCCAGACATTTTAAAAATATATTTTTAAAAGGCTTTATTTATTTGTTTTTACAGAGGGGGATGGAGGGAGAAAGAGGAAGAGAAACATCGATCGCTTGCTTGCCTCTCGTGCACCCCCCAACCAGGGACCTGGTCCACAACTCAGGCCTGTGCCTGACCTGAATGGAACCAGCGACCCTTCAGTTGAGGGGAAAACAGCCAATGCTAGGGTGGGACTTTTAAATGTTTTTGATAATCATGAGACAGAAAAAAGCCTCAGTGTTGTAACGTAGGTTTTTTTTTCAGTCTAGTGAAATTAAATATCTTTTCATGCATTGTATAATTTTTCCACAGTGGCGTTGCTGTGCCAGAAGTTCCTCTATGCTTTAATATTTTATACTCCTGTGTTTGTATTTATAAAATATTTTTTAGCTTTTATTTACATGGGATTTTATTTTGGGATAGTGTGAATTTGGGGCCCTGACAGTTCTAATATGATTTTTACTGATTCTCCATCTTCATAATAAATTCTTATTCGTGATTTTATTTATTTATTTATCTACTTATTTATTTAGAGGGGGAGGAAAGGGGAAAGAGTGGGAGAGAAACATCAGTGTGTGGTTGCCTCTTACGTGTCCCCTACTGGGCACCTGGCCGGCAACTCAGGCATGTGCCCCGACTGGGAATCGAACCTGGGATCCCCTGCTTCACAGGCCCATGCTCAATCCACTGAGCCACACCAGCCAGGATGTAATTTTAAAATATTATTGCTTCATTGTGTATATGTTAGACAGCATTTTGTTTTAATGAAATTTTTTGATTAGCCCTGCGCATTTTTTGAAAAGTGAACTTCAAAATCGTTATGTTCTATAAAAAAATTCTACTGAAGTTTTTATTAGGATCACATTAAGGTTTATTAACGTAATTTGGGGATGACTGGTATTTTTACCCAATGGGCTCCTCCATCAGCAATAAGAATGTATCAGGTGGTTTTTCTTGGTCCATCGGTCACCTACCGAGGGCTCACTGCCTGCCTGCTCTGTGCAGGGCACTGATGGAACAGAGCGGACAGTCTGGTGCCCCAGTGGGACTGACATCACTACAGCTTTCTTTTTATACTCCTTTCATTTTTTTGTTCTTTTAATTCCTAGATATTTCGTATTTGTTTTCATTGTCAAATATGGTGTAGTTTTGTTTCTCCTATTCTCAAATTTGTTACTGATCTATAGAAAAGTTTTTTTTATTTTTTGTAATTGAATTATAGACAGCTGGCTTATTAGAATCTTGTTCTAATAGTTTGGTGCTTTAGAATTTTTAGTTACAGTCCTGTCTGCAGTCTCTTCTATTCTGATGTTTACATCTCATTTCTGTTTCTGGCACTTCTCGTCCTGGAGTCCTTCAGTGTCGGGCCCTCCAGTGTAACGCTGACTAATGTGACAGCGGGTGTCTTTGTCTTGTCTTCTGGGTTTAATGAGTACGCTTCTGTTATTTTGCTGTTGAGTGTGGTATTTCTGTGGTTTTCTGATACTTTTGGTTAACTAAGAAAGTTTTTTTATTTTTATCCTCACCCAAGGACATTTTTCCCCCATTACTTTTAGAGAGAGAGGGGCAGGGAGAAAGAGAAACATCGATGTGAGAGAGAAGCATCGATTGGTTGCCCCCCATACATGCCCTGACTGGGAATCAAACCTGTGACCTTTTTGTTACTGGATGATGCTCCAACCAACTGAGCCACACGAGTCAGGGCCAGGAAGGTTTGTTTTTTTAGTTGGGATTTTTAATTTTAGCAGATGCATTTATTGGAGTGATTTATGAGGCCCCCTCTTTCACCTTTTGACACAGTGCAGCGTATTCATAGATTTCCAGTGCGGAACCAACCCTGTGTTCTGGGACCCGAAACCTTGTTCTCCGTTTTTATTCTTTTTCCTATGTTGTTGATTTCATGCTAGGATTCATTCATGATTATATGAGACTTTTGTACTTGCCTTCCTTTGTACTTGCGTGTACGCATGTGCTGTCCTGTTCTTCATGAGGTAGGGTGGCTTCCTGGCACGAGTTGTGGAGCTTTCTGGGACAGTGCCCTCCCTCTCTCCCAGGTCCGCCCTGGAGAGGTCTGGTGATGCCCCCGCCCCCAGCTTCTGCTGCCTCTGGCACAGTCTTTCTGTCTCCATTGTGCTGAGCGTTTGGTGAACATGCTTCCCAGTCTGGAAATGCTTCAGTTCTGGGAATTTTCCTCATTATTGCTTTTCTGCCTTTCATTTTCTCTGTTCTCAGCGTTTGAAACTCTCATTACTGGATTTTGATGCCTCATTTATGTGAAAAGCCTGAGGCTGGTGCGGCAGTCCCTTGAGGTTGTTTTGGAAGGATGGGTGCTTTGGTAGTTCATCGCGTCCGGTGGAAGACAGGACAGTAGAGGCTGGAGGAGGGCTGGGGTCGGTCCGGCCTGGGGAGCGCCTGCGGCTCCTCGGTGGGACCGTCGTCCTCCCGGGGGGCCTCCTCCCACCAAGGAGGGATTCTCCTCCTCCTTGGCCAGTTCACTACGGTGAATGTGGGCCCATGGTTCTAGATCTTTTGATATTTTTCTTTTCTTTCTTTTTGGAGAGAAAACGGAACTCTATACTTACATAANGACTTTTGTACTTGCCTTCCTTTGTACTTGCGTGTACGCATGTGCTGTCCTGTTCTTCATGAGGTAGGGTGGCTTCCTGGCACGCGTTGTGGAGCTTTCTGGGACAGTGCCCTCCCTCTCTCCCAGGTCCGCCCTGGAGAGGTCTGGTGATACCCCCGCCCCCAGCTTCTGCTGCCTCTGGCACAGTCTTTCTGTCTCCATTGTGCTGAGCGTTTGGTGAACATGCTTCCCAGTCTGGAAATGCTTCAGTTCTGGGAATTTTCCTCATTATTGCTTTTCTGCCTTTCATTTTCTCTGTTCTCAGCGTTTGAAACTCTCATTACTGGATTTTGATGCCTCATTTATGTGAAAAGCCTGAGGCTGGTGCGGCAGTCCCTTGAGGTTGTTTTGGAAGGATGGGTGCTTTGGTAGTTCATCGAGTCCGGTGGAAGACAGGACAGTAGAGGCTGGAGGAGGGCTGGGGTCGGTCCGGCCTGGGGAGCGCCTGCGGCTCCTCGGCGGGACCGTCGTCCCCCCGGGGGGCCTTCTCCCACCAAGGAGGGATTCTCCTCCTCCTTGGCCAGTTCACTACGGTGAATGTGGGCCCATGGTTCTAGATCTTTTGATATTTTTCTTTTCTTTCTTTTTGGAGAGAAAACGGAACTCTATACTTACATAAGTTCTATTTTTAAAATGTTGGCAACTAAGTGAATTAACAAAAGGACCCTAACTGAAAGAGCATGCTGTCTGCAGGCCATCAGACCGAAGCCTGCATGTCAGAGCGATTCCGCCCGAGTGATTTAGCAGGTGCCACTTACACATGGCGGTCCCCTGCACTCAAGGGGTCCTGGCTGGCCGGCAGCCTTTGACATAGGAAATCAGAGGCTGTGTTAGCAAGGTTGTTTCCTGAGTAGATTCAGGAGCTCTGTAGAGCTGAGACTCTTGGCAGTCCTGAGTCAAAATACAGTTCGGCTGTGTAACTTCGGTTTGTACCTCTGTAAGATGGGGCTTGGGGTGGATTAAATGAGAAAAACGAGTGTGAAAGTGCCAGCTTGTTGAGGGAAGATGGAGCCCATGTCCACATTTTCAGTGCTGCCGGCGTTATTTGGGTTTTATCCATCAGCCGTGCCCCCTGTACAGCCTGTCACCCCCAGGCTGCAGGCGAGGAGCCCTGGGAAGTGCAGGGTCCAGCTCTGCACGGTGACCCCAGGGGCCACTGCAGGCTCCTCTGTGTCCGTGTCTGTGGCAGGAAGAGATTGGTCGGAGGACCTGCTACTGTCTTCGATGTTTCTCACGCCTAACAGTCAGCAGCTGACCTTCGATATTTTAGAAGGGTTCATTTTCAAACCGGGGAGTCTAGACGCTTGTGAAAAGAAGTGGGTGCCGTTTCCTCTAGACTCTCAGTCACGATGGGAGTACCTAGTGGGCTGGGCTCAGACTTCGCCCTTTTCAGGCTGCCCAGGAGGGCAGAGAGCTCGGGTCAGCCTGGCAGCTCTCTGTGCCGGCAGAGCCCTGCCACCCTCAGGGCCCTCCTGGGACTGGTCTCCCCCCTGGGGAAGAGGTGGGCCTGCTGCCGCGCAGACAGGTGGCCCGGTGCGCAGCGTGCAGGACCTCGTTCACGCCGGGCAGGGCCTGTCCAGGGCCTGGGCGAGGTTTTGAAACAGTGCCTGGGAATTATTTTTTTAAGCAGCATGGTATGTGGGTGAAATTTTCTGAAATTTTTGCTTGGCTATTCAGAATTGAATGTTACACGGTAGGGCCAGTGTGCTCACTTTCCAAGAGCTTGATTGTTACCCTGATCCTTTCTCCTAGTTACTGCTTAACTAAAGGCTCTGGGTTTCCTTCCCAGTGAAACACAAAGTTTTGGCTCTGGTAGTGATTCAGAGTGCGTGAGAGTCCCTCGAGGCCCACGGGAGAAGGCTGCGGACCTCTGCCCCACAGCAGCGGTTTTCAACCCTTGGGCTGAAGGGTGTTGGAAGCGCGTGACACCCGGCTGTTCCCGTGGTCAGGCACACAGACCTTTTCTCCCCTGGGTTGTCAAACAGGAACATGACAGCAGCCGGCACAGTGGCTCTCTGGAGTGGGTGCCCTGGCTTGAACTATACATGCACATGTAGGTCGTATAATAGAGTTACATCTTATTGGTCATGTTGCGTGATAAGGTTGCCCCTGGTTACTCCTTGGTCCCAGAAATCCTCACGTACAAGTATAGACACCTGGCTTTTTAAAAAGTCACTTTGGAGCAAAAAGGGTAGATTGCTGTTATTATTATTTTGGTAAATCAAGATTAAACTTATTTTTTTGTCAGATCAGCAAAAAATACTCTTTTTTGGTGTGCCAGAGAATTTTAGTACCGTGATTACTTTGCGCGTGCCAGGAGAGGAAAAAGATTGACAAGCGCTGGACGAGAGCACAGGCCGGCAGACTCGCTGAAGGCCTGACGCGGGCTCCGCGTGTCACCTGGTGTCTGCGCCGCCCCTCTGCCCACTGGACTTGAACGCAGCTCTAGATGCTGGGCAGTTGAACTGGCACGCCATGTTCCGGTAACGTGTACTCCAACGAGCAGTGGCCCTGGGTTAGTTTGCTGACCCTTGGACCAGGCAGTTGCTAGAACCCTGTTCCAGGTTAATGTTCTGTAAGATTCTAATGCAAGTTCCAGGTTCCTCGAGAAGATGAGGAAAGCATGAGAAATCTAGGTAAAAGAGTTGGGTTCATTATAGATACTTAATCGACACCCTTATTAAAACAGTGTTTGCTACAAGTTAAGGGAGAGTCTGCAGACAAGGAGCCGGCTGCTCTGTGCTGCTGAGCTAGCCTTACCCAATCTTCAGGGGCGCACCTCCCTTCCTCCAACCCCCGGCTCGTGTGGGTAGTGTGTTCTGGCACTTTGCTCCGTGTGACAGGGCGAAGAAGGCCTGTTGGTGCTCGGTGGGGGGGCGGGGAGCAGACGGGAAGGGACTGCAGCAGGTGTCCGAGGAGTGGAGGGGGGCCAGGGCTCTTGTCCGAGTGTGCGTCAGAGTTCCAGGTCATTCCCACGGCCATTTCACCCTCTGCACCCCAGGTCGGGGGATGCATGCTGCTGTTTGGGCTCAGTAGGCAGGTCTCGGTGTGCGCGGGCCTTTGTCCAGGCAGACTGCCGCCCTCACTGCCGCTGCTGTTCGCTTCCTTTGGGAAATCTCTTCCTCCCCGGCGCGGTAGCGGTGTCTCATCCAGTCACTTGTGCAGTTTTTCCCTGTTTACTAGGTGTCAGGAAGCGAGATGGTTTTCTTCTTCAGAAACGCCATGTCTGCTCGCCTTTTCAGCAGCACTTTGTCCCCGCTGTGCTTCCATGGGTTTTCCCCTGAGCTCGGCCCAGCCCTTTGCCTTCGAAGGCCCTGGCTTCCAGGAGCCCCCCGACTTTCATACCTCCTCTGGGGTTGCCTTCTGCGCCAGTGTGCACACCTGCACGGGGTCAGCCAGCTCCCTTGCCGAGAAACACCCACCCACCGCCCTTTGTTGGGGTCACTCCCCTTCCGTATTCGCCGGCAGGGCAGGCTACCCCTGCATGAGGCAGCCACGGTGTGGCTGCTCGCCCCCCTCTTCTGTACCCCCCCACCCCCCCGCTCTGGCATTCCCAGTAAAGTGGGTCACGTCCGTGCGCACTGGGGTCATTGTGTCTCTTCCTGTTAGAGTGTGACCTCCTCTAGGGAGTGGTTTCTGTTACCGCGTGCGCCCTGGGTGCTGAGCATGTCTGTCAACGCCCGGGACGTGCGAGGCTCAGGCAGTGCCTGCTGGGCAGCGAGAGCCTCGGGCCTGGTGACCTCGGTTCCAGGCGGAGCTCTTGCTGCTTGCCCTGCGTTTCCTTGATTTGGAGTTTCCTCACAGCCACTGCCTTTGGACATGCCATTCGTGCGTGGAGGGTCTCTCTCTGTGGAGAAGTGTTTATTTTAATTAGTTTGGCAAGCTCCTGGCTTCTGGTTCTGACTTTCGTGGGACTGACCTCCCTTCAGGAAGTGTTTCTGTGCCGAGATGGCAGCGAAGCTCCCCTCCGCAGCATGTGCTCTGAGGGACAGGGTGGGCTGGGGCCACGCGATTCCCAGCCCCAGCTGTCTGCCAGAATCACTGGGCGGCTGTGAACAACAGACAGACAGACCAAAAAGAGCCTTCTCAGTCAGATCGGGGTGGGGCCAAGCATTGTATAATTTTAAGCAATGTTTGTATGTGATTGCTGTTAGTTAGCTGGGCAGACGGATTTCCTGGTTTCGACAGAACTGGGTGTTGTAATTTATTAGCAGCGTCTGCCAAGGGTGACGGTGACTTAAGTATTAACTTTTTCACTGAGTATTAATGTGACAGAAGCGGTGAGCAAAACTTCTTATTCGTGTTTTCCCACACGGGGTTCTCTGTGTCAGGAAGTCTATGGTCTGGTGGGGGAGGGAAAAGGGACATGGAGACCCTTTGGAAAGTAAGTGTAAGGTACGCAGCACTGACCAGCAGTCCAGCGAAGGCAGAGTGGAAAGCAGTGAAAATAAGTGTTTTGATTGTTTGCTTTTCTCACAGGTTTGGTGACTTGTCAGAACAGCCCAGGGGTGTATTTTGTTTGACCTGCAGATTTAAAAAAGAGTTGAATTAATTGCTTAAATTTAAGAAGAAAAAAATTACAGTCATAGATTTCCCTCCAAGTACCAGTTTTTTTTAAAGATTTTATTTATTTATCTTTTAGAGAGGAAGGGAGGGAGAGAAGGAGAGAAGTATCAATGTATGGTTGCTGCTCGTGAGTGCCCTGCTGGGAACTGGCCTGCAACCCAGGCATGTGCCCTGACTGGGAATCGAACCGCGATTGTGTGGTTCGCAGGCCCTCCCTCAATCCACTGAGCCACACCAGCCTGGTACTTACCCAGCCAAGTACCAGTTTTGCTGCACCCTGTGTCTGAAAGTATTTTCTTATTTCTCTGGTTATTTCTTGTTTGACCTGTTGGTTGCTGAAGTGTGTGCTGTTTAATGTTAATCTGAATGTTCCAGTTTTTGTTTCATTATTGATTTTTAGGTTTTTAAACCCAGAGACTATGTTTTGTGCCATGTGGACCTTTTGAAGTTTGTTAAGAATCGCCTTATGGCCGAGTGTGCATCCTGCCGCACGGCCCGGTGCGCCTCGCTTGGGGTTGGCAGTCTCTGTCAGTCTGTGCTCAAGTTCATGGGCCCTCCTGCCAGTCCATGTCTACTGGAGGGCCACTGGTGGGGTTTTCACTGTAGTTCCTTTTCAGTTGCAGAATTTCTTTCTGTTATTTTTTTTAATGATTTGTTTGTTTAGAGCAGGGTGTCAAACTCCTTCCCACCGGGGCTACATCAACCTCACGGTGGCCATCGAAGGGCCAGATGTCCTGTAGGGCTGTACCAGTGTCCTTAACTTGGAGCACGGAGCTCACGGCTGCCGCTGGGCGGGCACAAGGTGCGCGGCCAGGCAAAACTAGGTGGAGGCCCTGTTCGGCCAAGGGCCTCGTGTGTGCACCTGCGATTTAGTTCGTCTGACTGATGCGACAGTGTCGCCGTGCCTTCCTCTAGTTCTTTAATCATGGTCTCTGTAGAATTTGCCCTTTTCTGTTTTTATCTGTAGTGCACCTGAATTGCGTGTTTCTTGAGTGATTTTTTTAATTTGATGTAGGCCTTCAGGATCAGTTCCAGGGACCTTAGACAGTCACCCTATCAACAGAGACTGGCCGGTTTCCTGGGCAGCAGGCGGTGCAGCTCTGTCCGCTCTGGCTGGGAGTGCAGCTGGGCGGCACTGGGGCTCCTCCTCCACATCTTCCGTCCCGGGGCTTCAGAGAGCCGCCGCGGCCGCCCTCGGCAGGCTCTCCGGGGCGCTGTCTGTGTGCTGCCGCTTCTCAGGCCTCCTACCTGCACACGTGTGTGTCTGACGTGCACAGCTGTGAGTCTGCATCTGATTTTGGGATGATGAAAGTGAATTTAAAAATTGCATGAAGTATGCTGTGTGTACAAAAGACATATGTAGTATGGAGAAAATATAAAATATTTATATTTTTCATACTGAGTAGTACCATTATTTTTTGGATATTCTAGGTTAAAGAATATGTGTTTTAAAATTTTACTTGTTAAAGTGTCATGCTTTTTTCTTTTTAAATGTGATTACTAGAGCCCTGGCTGGTGTAACTCAGTGGATTGAGGGAGGGCCTGTGAACCACACGATTGAGGTTCGATTCCCAGTCAGGGCACATGCCTGGGTTGCAGGCCAGTTCCTGGCAGGGGACACACCAGAGGCAACCATACATTGATATTTCTCTCTTTCTCTCCTTCCTTTCCCCTCTAAAGATAGATAAGTAAAATCTTTTAAAAAATGTGATTACTACAGAATTCTTTTTTGTTTTTTTAAATCCTCACCCAAAGATATGTTTACTGATTTTTAGAGGGGAGGGGGGTAGAAAAACATCACTGTGAGAGAGAAACATTGGTTAGTTGCTTCCCATATGTACTCTGACTGGGGATCGAACCTGCAGCCCATGTGTGTCCTGACTGAGGAGCCTACAGCCTATTGGTGTATGGATGACGCTCCAACCAACCAAGGGGGCCGAGCCTCCCTGGATTTGGGTGTCTGCGGGGTTTCTGGACCCAGTCTCCGTGGGCACTGGGGGATAACTAATGAGTTTTGGCAGAGGCCACGCAGATTTTCAACTGTGTGTGTGGGGGGGTGGGTTTTGGTGCCCTGACCCCTGCCTGCTCAGGGCGCTCTGTGTGTGTGGGGCTCGTGCTGGGCTCCTGTTGTCACGCTGTTCCCACATCATCTTGACGCTTCCTCAGCAAGGGTCTCCCTTCTTCCTGACGCATTTGGAAACGACGTAACCATTACAAAAAGTGGTAGCCAGATCAGCAGTTCTTTCTTTCTTGTAGTTGTAGTAAAAACATAACTGGGTTCTCTCAGTGGTCTTTCATGCCTAGTGGTCTTTCATAACTGGGTTCTCTCAGTGGTCTTTCAATAAATTGATTTTGGGGGGGTAGTTTTGTACTTCAAAGTTTTTTAGTGTTAAAAATGGCAGAAGTATTTATAAGAGTTATGTGTGGACAGTGTCGTACCAGAAATCCCCCAGAGAAAGGCGGCGGTGGTGGGGTGCCGAGGGAGTGGGGTGGGCTCTGCTCTGGGAAGACCGACTCTCGTGGCCTCTCTTGCAGACGATGACTTCGACCAGTTTGACAAGCCCGGAGCGGAGCGGTCCTGGAGGAGAAGGGCTGCGGACGAGGACTGGGACAGGTACGTCACCTGCGTGGGGTGTGGCCACGCTGCCATGTCTCCTTCTGCCATGTGACCGCAGAGATCTCTGCAGACGGTGTGTGGGCTGCCCGGTCCTCTTCCCAAGTGGGCTGGGGAGCGCGGGCGGGTGGGCACTCAGGGAGAGGCTGTCCTGTGTGGGGGGCAGCCCGCGGGCACCCGCTGTCTCAGCTCCCTGTCTCTCTGCGTTGACAGGCTGAGCTTGGTGGACACCCAGCATTGTCGGGGCGCTCTGCCGGGGTTCCTGTTGTCCATGCCCTGCCCGTATCTGGTGAACTTCCAAGCCTTTGCTGTTCTGACATGCGTGCAGTGGCATCTCACTGCCGTTTAAGTCTGCATTGCCCTGGCTCCTAGTGGGGTTGAGGATGTGCGGTATCTGTTCAGGGGGGTGTGTGTGTGTGTGGACATTCCCCAGGAGCGATGGGTGTCAGTTCAGGCAGCAGTCAGTTTCGGTGAGGGGCTGGAGCCTGGGCGGCGGCGCTGCCAGCTGGTGGAGCGTCTCCCTGCGCACGTGCCGCACCATCTCACAAGCTGTGCTGGAAGTGGGAAAGCGACCTTGGCCTGTGGTCGGAAAGTTGGCTCTGAAGGTCGGGGGCCCTGACTGCAGAACAGCGGCAGCGCTGCTGGGAGACAGGCCGGCTCCCGCTGGGAAGTGGGGGTCTGTGTGCGTGGGGAACGGCTCCTCACAGCCTTCGTCCAGTCCGCTGCTCCCCAGGGCGCCTCCCCGGCCTGTAAACCTCAGTGCTCGGAGCAGAGGTGCCCTAAAAGGAGGGGGCGCCCCAGGAAGCGGCCCTGCAGGCCTTGTTCCAAGAGGTACCTGAGCCGCGCGGGTGCAGAGTCTGCCTTCGCAGCCCGCTCCCCGCGGGGCACCCCCTCCATCATTCCTCTCTCCGTGCCTGTGTGGGGCTTTGTTTGCGGGGGTGGGGTGGGGGGCAACTCTTTTTTTAATGGATTTTAGGGATTCTTTATAGTTGGGAAAACATTTGTGCTACTAAAGATTCCCTCTGAGTCTGTGGCCTGTGTCCCCTTGAGCAGCACACTGTCCCTTGGTAGGTCTCTGTCAGTAATGTGATTAAGTGTGCAGTCTTTTCCTGCACGGTGTTGTGTGCTCTTTCACCAGCGTGTGAAAGTGTGTGTCTGCGAAGAGAACGTAGACACTTCGGCCCTTGTGTGGTCTGCTTGGAGTCCCCGTCCTGGGGGAGAGCCCGCCCCCCGGTTCTAGAGCGCAGCTGTGCCGGTGGAAGGCCGGACGCTGACACGCAGACGCTGACACAGGGCTCTCGGTTACTCTGACTCGCCTGCCTGCCCCTTCAGCGGTATTTCGCCACATTTGCATTGCTCCAGGGTTTGCGTTTGGTGAGTGTCGAGCGCTCTCAGTAGTTGTGGTTTCAACTTCCCTGTTCAGTGGGAAACTACGCTGCGAGGTCTGCCAAACCACCTCCCGGAACAGAGCTTCTCGGACTTAGAGGACCAGTGTTCCCTGTGTGTTGGAAGACAAGTTTTCGTTGTTAGTAAAGGAGAGGGAAAGGAGCAAACCTAACGTGCAGGTGGTACCCAAGCCCGGGAGCCCTGGGCAGATTTCCCAGCCACCTGCAAACTTCCCAGGGTCGTGGGCTGATGCATTGATGTGTCTGTTTCTCCCCAGTGAACTCGAAGACGACTTACTCGGAGAAGACTTGCTCTCTGGCAAAAAGGTAAGAAATACAGGCCTTCCCGAAACTAGTGAATGGTGGTCGTTTGATTACACTTAGACTATGGGGACGCTCATGCGTCTTCTGCCTGGGGCGCATTACCAGAAAGCTGGGCGTGGGTTAAAATTTGGTGAACTGAATTATTGAGTAAGCGCACAGGGAGCTGCGAGTGCACTCTCCGGTGACTCACACCTCGAGCAGCGCAGCCTTCAGTAGTTCCCGCGCCGTCCAGGGCGTCAGCAGGTCCTGAGTTTGAGAAAGGGGCGGCCACGCAGCCATGACCTGTCTTGAAGGCACTCCGTGTGCGAGGTAGTGTTCGGGGTCCCGCACTGGGTCTGGAATCCACCGTTCGGGAGGGTTCAGAGATGAGCTAGTGGGGACACGCTCAGACGCACCGGCAGTCAGGCGGCTGTGACCCTGTCTGGGACCTGGTGTGGGCTCCTCTCAGCCTGTCGGGTTGACTGGGAACTTTAAAGCTGTTGTCTTTAATGTGTATCTGTTTGTATAGTGTGTGTGTGTATCACTCTGCCAAAGTAGTTTGAACATAATAAAACATAGGTTAAAAATAGAAATAAAGCCAAAGGTTAAAGTGAAATATAATTTTTAATTTTATTATTAACAGTGAAAACATTTGCAATTTTCATTACATATGGATCGTTGCTTTTTTAAAATTCATTAATTAATTTTAGAGAGAGGGAGAGAAACATCAGTCAACCGCCTTTCCCAGCGCGCTCCCAACTGGGGACCCGGCCCGCAACTCAGGCACGTGCCCTAATTAGGAGTCAAACTGGTGACCCTTGTGGTTCACAGGCTGGCGCTCAGTCCACGAGCTGTACCAGCCTGGGCTAGATAGTTCTGGTTTTAGTTGAAGTACAATTGACATAATTCTTTATGGTTAGTATTTTGAAGTTTTAAGGTTGTGGTGGCTTCTTACGGTCAACATTCATACTCAAGCCTGTACTTCCGTGTGATCGGGCCGCATCGTGTGTCAGATTTGTATGGGTTTTCCTTGTAACCTCGTCGGTGGCCTGGTTGGTGAGGAGCTTGCCCTAGGCATGCCGTTTTCTGGTGGCTCACTGTGCCGAGTTATCAGCGGTGTCCCTGAGAAGAGGGTTTGTCGTGGGGCTCTTTTGAAGTCACTTTCTGCCTGTGTCCTGTTTCTGACGGCACCCCTGGCCGGCAGGTGGCTTGGGACTGGCCGTCCCCACCTTCTCTCCCTCAAGTGGCTCTGCCTGCACCTGTGACCCTGAGTGAGAATTACCTCAGTTACCTGCAGATCCACCTGGTCTCGTGGAAGTGGGGATGCAGCAGGCTGGGAGGTGAAACGCAGCGAGGGAGCCCCGCAGCTCCCGCGTGCCCTGGCGTGCAGGTGCCACCAGGATGGGGCGCTGCGGGCACCAGGGCCTCCCTCCTGCACTTGGTCGGAGAGGCAACCCCCATTCGGAGCCTTGAAGTGTGCGTGCCATGCGGGGGCCGCCCCTGAGGCCTACACGGCCTTCCTTCTTGTGTGGTCCTGTAAGTGTCTGGCCAGTCAGGTGCCAGTGTTCAGGTGGGTAGAGTGCTTGTGCCTAAGTCAGACCCCCGTCCCGTGTTTCTCTCAGGGCACCACCTCACTGGCCCCAGGGACCCCCTGCAGGCATTTGTCCTGGCTCCTGAAAGTGCTGGTCGGTACCCCGATGGCCAGTGGAGGCAGGACAGCGCCGTGTGCCATGGATAGTGATGTGGCCGTTGTGGGGAATGGGCGTCTTATCTATGAAATGGGGCTGGTGGGTGGGTGTGGCCCCTGGCGCACGTGCTCTCTGACCCCATGCTCCCCGACCCCGTGCTCCCTGCCGGTCTCTTCTGCCTTGGGCATCTCGGCAGCTTGTTCAGTATTAACAGTGGCATTCCTCTCTCCGTCCCCTCCTTTCTGACGTGAAACAGATGCTTTGTACCTTGTGAGAGAGAGTTCAGTGATATAAAAGTGAGTAATGGAGAAATAGGGGCAAACCCTCACGACCGACATGGTGCCGCATTTTTTTCATTCCACACCCAGGCACGGGAAAGGGAGGAAGGGAGAGAGGAGAGACAGCCATCAGTTTCCTCCCGTATACACGGTGACCGGGGATCGAACCCACAGCCTTTCGGTGTACAGGACGACGCTCCAACCAACTGAGCCACCTGACTGGGACTCCTTTTATTCTTTTTCCTGTGCTTTAAAATGTACCTGATACGTAAAACATTGTTTCTTTTAAATTTATCATTGTATCAGTGTCTGTTGTCCCTAAATGTTACTTTAAAGTCCTTTATAATGGCTACATGTTATTTCCTTGTTTGTGTATACTGTGGTATACCTAGCTGTTTTTATGTGTATTGGGGTTGTTTCTAGCTAATTGGTTATGACTTTTGGGGGGGGCAAAAAACCTTTTTGATGGAAAATATAAGGCCTGTACAAAAGAAGAAAGAACGGTGTAACAGGACCCCGTGCACTTCTCACCAGCGTCAGCAAGGTTTAGTTAAGGGCTTCATCTTCGCGCACTCACCACGCCCTAAGTTGCTCTGATGTGACCCTTAGACGTTGTGATGATGTTCCAGTACGTGTGCTGCCGAAGCGAGCACACGAATGGCGTTTTACTGTACAAGTGTCACTGTGATTGGAGAGTCTGGTCTCAGGCAGTCTCTGCAGATTGGGGTCTCTGGTCTGCAGGCGCGAGGTGTGAGGTGCCTGTTTCCTGTTGCCAGGCCGCTTTCCAGGAAGGTTCTCCCGGCCCCCAGCTCCTGAGCGTGAGCCTCGTTCACCCTTTCATTCCCAGCTTTGATGCCACTTAAAAAATAAACCTTTGACCATGCGGCAGGTGATAAGCGGTGTCTGGTTGGTTTCCTTTCCATTTGTTTGATTGCTAATGAGGTTAGCCATTGGGCCAGGAATTTATTAGTGCGTTTATTGTAGCTCTGTGAGCGGAGCCCAGGTGGTGAGTGTACTGGCTGCCCGACCACTGTCTTTTTCCCACTTGAGTTCCCACAAAAGGTACAGAGATGTAAGTTTGTCATCTGGAGAGAGACTTCTGGGCCACTGGTGGGCCAGAGTGGGTAATGGCTTCCCCTTCCACTCAGAACCGTGTGCTGAGTGTAGCAAACATGTCAGACAGGCAGGGACAGCTTGAGGCCAGGCCCATCTGTGTCAGGGAGGGAGGGGATTCGGGTCACGTTTTCAATGTAAGATAAAAATGAAAAGATCGCAAAGGCCTGCTGGAGCAGGCTGGCTGGACCCAGTGAGAGCTTTTCGACGTGAGTGGAGGTTGTGATGGCCGGTTCCTGCCAGGCCAGGCCCCCTCCTGGAGCTGCAGCTCTCCTTCTGTGGCAGCCGGCACCGGACTGGCGCTCTCCCGCCACACCCAGGTTCTCCCGGCACACCCGGGGTTCTTCCAGGCTTGGACGTCTGCCCCCTCCCCCCGTCCGCGCAGCCCCTGTACTCCTGGGAGTCCTGGGGACCCACTGGGGAACTGCCCTTTCTCTTTCCTGCCGTTCTCCCCGGGGGAGGCGCGGCTAGCGGTTTGGGGAACCTGGGAGAAGGGCCTCCCTAGCGTTCCTGGCCCCTGTCTCTTGCTCTGTTGGGCTCTGTGTGCCCTGCTTGCTGGCAGACCGTCCCGAGCAGAGCCCGCCCTCACTCTCCCTCACTCCAGTTCTTTGGGAGGCAGTGGGAGATGGGTTTTGGGCCTGAAGGTTTAGTCTCGTTCTCTGTGCCAGCCCTGTGGACACAGTGGGCACTGTGACCATTGTCTCCTGTGCCTGTTACCTCATTCGGTTCAGAAACGATGGGGTCGGATCTGCAGAACTCGGAAGTGATGCTCGCTGCCGGGGGGTCCGTGACCAGGTGTGCTCCTGTCTTGCTTGGGAATAATTCATTGGTGTGCTGGTTTTGGACAAATAAAACTTCAACTAAAAAACTCCAGGAAGCAGCCTCTAACTGAATGAAATTTGGCTTTCACTGAAGGGTTAATTTATACAGATTTCCTGAAAGCAGTTTACTGAATTAATGAATTGGTCGACCAAACCTGACGTAGTCCGTGGCAGACCCTATTCACACCTGTTAGCGGCATTCTTGTCACTCAAACCGGGGCAGCTGGGAGACCAGTGCGGGGCAGCTGGGCGAACTTCGTTTCCACTGTTAAGCGCTCTGCTTCGTTTTCAGCCGCTCCAGCCTACCTCTGAGGGAAGGAACTACAGTGTCTGTGTTTTGTCCTATTCTAGTGTCAGTGATTGGGGGGCCTTGGCACGGGTAAGAACTACTCATAAGATTGACCTTCTTCGCTCTGGTTGGGGGACTCGGCTGGCTGCAGTACAGACCTGTGCACCGAAAGGCTGAGGGTGCGGTCCCTGCAAGGCGCGGGCCTGGGGTTCGGGTTCAGTGTCTGCTCCGGGCGCACTCGGGGCCGCTGATTGATGTGTCTCTCTCCCTCCTCCTCCCTCTCTAAGGTGAATAAGCACATCCTCCAGTGAGGGTGAAAATATGTATGATAGATTTCTGGTTTACATCAAAAGTACTGTAACGGAGACTCTGCAGACAAATGCGAGGGAGCCTGTTTGCGTAAGCTGTAAAGATGCCAGGAAAAGATTGCTTTGTTTCCTTCATCTGTAAGCAGAAAACCAAGTCTTCCCCACCCCCAGTGTTCGTGTGGGAGCAGGGCTTCGATTGTCTTTTAGAGGGGAAGTGGTAATTTATACATCCCATAGAAATAATTTTATATAGCGAAGGAAAGTGTGACGTCAACCCTTCCCCATCTAAGATGCTGGTGAATATTTCACTTAAAACCTGGTCCTACAGAAATTTTGCCAGTCGATGAGTCCACCGGCCACTTCTGTCAGGGATGTGACGAGGGCCCAGGGCTGTCGTGGTTGGGGCCGGGGCCTGAGCAGTCGCATGTATCTGCACAGGCCCCCTGGTTGGAGCTGTAGTGTAATCTGTTGCCATTTCTGGGTGGTGATCCGGCTATCTAAAGTCTGCTCATTTCCAACGTTCTCCTCTTTTTCTCTCTCTTTAAAGTCTTTAGATTTTAACCACACGATTGCGGTTCGATTCCCAGTCAGGGCACATGCCTGGGTTGCAGGCCAGTTCCGGTTCCCGGCAGGGGACGCACTAGAGGCAACCATACATTGATATTTCTCTCCCTCTTTCCTTCCCTTCCCCTCTAAACATAAATAAATAAAATCTTTAAAAAAAAAAGTCTTTAGATTTTGGGTACTAAAACTGCTAAATTTAGTAAAGTTTTAAGAATACCATTTTATTTGTGTACATGCATGGCAAAAATTTTGTAGGATGTCATCAAAAAACTTATCCCTCCCCCTTTTTGGTTAGAGTTAGAATAAGTATGATCATTATGCTTGTAGCTTCTGTACTTACTTGACTTTGCATCTAGAAATTAGCCTGGGGTGGTTAACCAGTGTTCTCTGTGTAGCATTTCTTGATTTTGTCACTGCTTATAGCAACCGCAAAAACTTCCTGAATGGCAAATGTTTTCATAGCAAGGTTGGAAACAATCCAGTCAACGTGATTTTGCACTTTTGTAACATCTTTTTATGGAAGTGACATGCATTAATGATATTTCTTATTTTAATTAGAACCAGTCTGATTTGTCAGATGAAGAGCTGAACGATGATCTTTTACAGAGTGATAATGAAGACGAAGAAAATTTCAGGTACTCAGTGTTAACTTCTTAGAAGTGTCCTTTCTTCAGCTGAGTTGATAAGAACTGTTTGTAACCGTGATTCTACTAGAGATAACCCCGTGCGGTGTGATCTGTAACGTCTGACCACACCGCACGTGGAACGCCAGGGTAGCTCGGGCGTGACAGCCCCGCATAGCCTTCCGTTCTGAGCAGCCCTGTGGAACCCATGCTGGCCGTGCATTCAGCGCCCCCCCCGCCCCCCCGCCCCCCCGCCTTCGTGGCGAGACAGGAGTGCGCAGGGCCCCCCGCGCCGCCTTGTGCAGGAGCCCCTTCGCCCACTGTGCCCCCATGCTGGGCGCTGCTGCTGCTGCTGCTTCCCCCCATCTGGACCGGGGCTCACTAGGTGTGAGTTACACCGGGCTGTTTGCTCTCTGGGAATTGGCACCGGGGACATTCCTTCGGTTTCCACTTCAGACTGGAGCTGAGTGTCTGAATACAGTTGCCGAAGTCTCTCTGGGCAGCTGTGACGACACCTGCAGCCTGGGCGGCTCGTAAAAGCCAGGTTTTCCTTCTCACGGTGCAGGGTTGGCTGATTCTGGTGAGGCCCCCCTTCCTTGTGCACAGGGGCGCCTTCTCACTGGGCTTTCCTGTGGCCCCCCGGGGCTCCTTTGTCACCAATCCCATCACGGGCTCCACCCTCACACCTTCAGCGCCTCCAGAAGCCTCCAGCTCCAGACACCCGCACACCGTGGGCTGCCCTTGAAACACACTCATGCGGCTTTTGAGCCCCACATTTGTAAGGTGCATTTAATGCTTCTGTTAATACCAAGTACTTCATGTGTAGGACTTAGATTTATCACAAAATCTTGCATTTTAAGTGTTACCTTATATCTTATTGTTGATATTTACCTTTTTAAAAAAATTATTTGCTCTCAGAGAGAAGGGAAGGAAGGGAGAGAGGGAAACATCAATGTGTGTTTGCCTCTTGCAGGCCCGGTACTGGGGACCCAGCCCCACAACCCAGGCATGTGCCCTGGCTAGGAATCGAACCCCAGCACTTTGGTTCACAGGCCCACACTCAGTCCACTGAGTCACACCAGCCAGGGTGGTATTTGGCTTTTGTTACTTAATAGGTAGAATATGATTTTTTTTTGCAGTTTTAAAACCCCCTGTATGTCACTCAGAAATAACGAGGCAATATTTTTTGTGTTTGTGACTATAGTAAACTTCATGTATTTGAACATTTTAATGGTTTATATAGGAGTTTATAATTTGCACCATAAATCTAAAAAAATAATTGCATCTATGATTTTCTGTTTATAGAGCAGTGCTCCTAGTTTTATTACTTAGAAATATTAGAAAGCAGATGCCATCCTTTTCATCTGGTGGGTAGAGGGAAGTACACTCCGTCTGCTTCCTTTCAGTCCCGAGCTGCTGGTCAGACCTGCCGTCTTGCCTGCCTGGTCTGCTGCTCTTGGGCAGAAAACCCGCAGCTGCTGGTCATGGGGGCGCTGTCGCGTCGGGGTGCGCCATGCCGGTTTGGCTCCACGCACGGGCTGTGTCGGCCATTGTGGGAGTCTGTGTGTATTCACAAGAGCTGAAGTAACTTTTGGCTGTTCACGGGCTATCGTTTAACACTTCATTGACATGGTGACTTGGTTTTGAGGTCCACTCTAACTGGCTCCTCTCTCTGGGTGTTCGTCCTCTCTAGCTCTCAGGGGGTCACAGTCAGTCTGAAAGCCACGTCTGGCATGGTCGCGTCCTACGAGCTGTCTGACAGCACGCACGACCAGTCTGGAGAGCAGGAGTCCGAGTACGAGCAAGGAGAGGAGGACCTGGGCTACCCTAAGTCCGATGGGTCTGCACTGTACGCTCACGAGTACCCGGAGGAGGGCCAGTACGAGGGCCAGGAGGCCGAGCTGGCCGAAGACCACATGGAGTACGTGGAGGAGCCCGAGGAGGGGCGGCTGTACAATGACGAAGTGCTGGACATCGAGATCCACGAGCCTCTCGACGAGTTCCCAGTGAGTCCCCTCTTTGTCTGCCGCGGGCGGTGGGCGGCCTGGCGGTTTCCAGATGGGTCGGAGGTCCTGTCCCTCCCCTTGGGAGGGAGTGAAATTAGACTTGATTATCACTGTCTGCCAGTTTCTTTATCTGAGCTGTGACAAAGTTTGTGCTGACAGCTTGTTTGGCTGGAGGTGACGCTCCTTTGTCACTCTGGAAGGCTGCAGGGATGGTGACCTTGAAGAGCGCGCCCTGAGGAAGCAGACGGCTTTGTGTGGGGGAGACACTCTGTCAATTGTTCGCAGTACTTAATGCCGAGCTTTCATCTGGCTTTAGACAGGATCTGATAAAGTCCCTCGAAGGTGAAAAGATTATTGACCTGCTAAAGACATCTTTGCAGTGCTAATATCCCAGGGTGATTGATGTCCTGTTTGCTCCCCCTTTCCCAAACGAGACCTGTCCAGCCGCGAATAAAGAGATGGGAGGTCGGTTTAGGGCGGGCCAGGAATTGGGATCTGGGATCAGGGAGTGGGGATGGTGCTGATCTTCATTAGGTGGTTTCCATGGTCACTTCTTTTTTGAAGTATCAGTAGAGAAAAAGGTGCTAGTGATGGGTTGTTCATCTGTCTTTAGTGGTTCATTGTGAAAGGAGATTTTTTCCCCCGTTTTTACTTTTATTAGTATTTAGTTCATGCTTAATTCACCCCCAGGCCATCAGTTTTTCTTTCTCCAGTCTCTCCTGGGTCTTTTTCTTCCGCCTCCTTGTCCAGGTTAGGTACCTGGGCTCTTTCTCAGTAGGACCATCTCGGGGTGGTGGGCGAGCGCGCGTGTGGGCGGGGCCTCCCGTGAGCTCTGCGAGTTCTGAGCTGCGTCCTGGGAGCTTCGCTCACCCGGATGTGCTCCGAGGACCTGCATCCAAACGCTTCAGTGCACCACTGCTCTCTGCACTTTGGAGCATGTGCGGCACAAACTCAGCACACTTCCTGGGCCAACGACCCTGCACCCCGCCCGCGGTTGGGCCTGGGCACACCCCTCACCTCCACCCTTGTATTGGTGGGCTGGGACACATTGCCTCTTAAAAGTGACATCTTTCAGCTACTTGGTGGCTTTTCGAGTATGCACACCCTTGATGGCCTTGGTAGTTTCACAAGTGTTCTTTAAGGTGAATGTGGAGATTTGAATGTCTTGATTGGCATGGTTTTATGGGATTTTGTGGGTCCAGTGAAGAGCAAACCATCTTCGGAGTCACCTCTGATTGCTTTTGGGAAGAGGAAGAAAAAGTGATTTGCTTTTAAAAACAAGCACTGAGTGAGCTTCATGAGGAAAGAACGTGGCCTCCCCGGGTGCAGTAGGGCACTAGTTGTGCTGGGGTGTGCGACACGGAGGGGGGGGCAGTGGAGGTGGGGCGCAGAGCCCCGTGCCAGAGGCCTCCGCCCTCACTCCTCCTGTGCTCCTTCTGGGGAAGCTTGGGTTGGAGAAGTCAAAAATGGCTGGATTTTGGCCACTGAGGTACATATTCGAGTATGTATGTAATTTCCAAAGGATTGTGGACACGGGCCTCTTAGACTGTGTAGTACAGATTGTTTTGGGGCGTCTCAGTAGTTATTTCTAAGATTGGATTCTTTTTGAGTGCTTTCCATGAGGCAGATACAGTACTGAATGTGTTGGGGTTTCGGTCGGTAGAGTCATGCAGGGGCATGCAGGGTACATGCTCTCTGACAGCCTTGAGGTAGCTGCGCTCTCTGGGTCCCTGGTGTGGTTCTTTTGCACCCTCTTGTGCGTGGGTCACCCCTTAGAATGCTTCCCGACAGCTAAGCCCCGATCTCCTAAACTCGTGCCTAGGTATTCCCTAGCTGCAGTGTCCTATTCTCACTGCTGCCCGTCAGTAGAGGAGAAGGCCGGCTGGCACGCTGGTCTCTCCCCGGTCACTTCAGCAGCCCAGCAAGTCCTTACCTGTGCCCCAGCAGAGGGGGCGCAGGTGCTGCACATGCACGAGGCGTGCCCTGCCGTCTGTGAGCATGGACGTGAGGGGACAGACCACAGTGGGGAAGCACTTGACTCACAAGCGTGCACGGCGGCACAGAAGGACACCCGTCTGCGCACTCTGGCGGAGTGTGCTGAGGAGAGAGTTGGGGCGCCCCTCTGTGCTCTGCTGTCGCTCCGCAGGTCGCACGTGGGCCCTGGTTGTGCAGCCACATCCCGCGGGTCATCCTGCCTCTTGGGGTCTGGAGGGAGGCCGCAAAGAGAAAAAATGCAGTGCTTTCCCATATATAAGGCGTTAATTTTTTTTCAGGATTAAAAAATATTTCTTAGGAATTCCAAAAGTGTCCTATTTCCAGGGACAGTTACACGCTGTCAGGATGTGGCCGAGTAGTTGGCCGTGCCCCTGCGGGCTGGTGTCGGTGCTTGTCCCCCTGTCCTAGCGCTCCGCCGTGTGGACTGGGTTGTGGACTGGCGTCTTTGTAGCTCACGGTGCTGGGACCCCGCCTCCCTTCTCTGTGGGTGGGAGGAGGACGGTGGACGTGACCTGTGCAGCCCTCCCCCCGCCATCCCAGGCAGTCCTTCCTCAGCGTCAGACTGACGGGCGGCCCGGCCCGTGGGCAGGTCGCTTTACTGGACGGCGTGACACCTGCCTGGTGGGTCCTGCCGAGGGCTGCTGGCCACATCCTGCAGTGCTAACTGGGGGCACGCCCTGCACACCCATCCTGGCCACACCCGCCCTGCACACCCCCCCGAGAAGGCGTCGTGTGTCACTGTGGCAGACTCCAGCCGTAGAGTGGGGTCTGCAGCCGGGGCCCCTGGGTGTTCTCTCCGCTGCACCCAAAGGTGGGAAGGTCCCTGCATCCCGCACCTTTTGCTGGTCCCGTTCTTGAGAGTGAGTTGGGTCTGATGTACAAATCTGTGCTAGGAGGAGGGTCATCTGTCACACGGTCCCTCTTAGCCATCGGTTTCTTTAGGGCCTTAAAAAGGAACGTGGTGAGCCCTGGCTGGGCGGCGCATCCGTTGGAGCGTTGTTCCTAACTGGAAGGCCGTGGCTTCAGCCCCCGTCTGGGTGTGTGTGGGAGGCAGCCAGTTGATGTTTCTCTCTCCCTTTCGTTCTTTGCTCTAAAGACAATGAAAGAGTGTCCTTGGGTGAGGGAAAAAAATCGCAGTGAGGCAGTGAGATTTCACAGAACCTTGTTCTGTGAGAACAGTTTCCGGCTGACAGTGTGTGCGCAGGATAGCAGGTCCGGCTTCCCAGGGAGAGTCCACGCGCAGGCCGTGATCGAGTGCTGCTCGGCTGGACTCTGAGGAGCGCCGTGCGGCCGCGTGAGCTCTGCGTGCAGTGACTCGTGGGTGCGGACGGGTGGTCTCCGATCTGTCTCGTCCGCTTCGGACGTCTCGGAAGTCTGTTCACTGTGGAATCGTGGCTGTCCCTCTACACTGCGCAGGGCAGACGCCACAGCCCGGCCACCCTGGCCCGGCTGCCCTCTGTTGCTGGCCTTGTAGGATCCAGCTCCCCTGTAGGATCAGATCTTCTTGTCACTTGTTAGTGACACTTGCCGGGGCTCTTCCTTCTCTCTGGGATCGGTCCCTTCCTCCTGCGCACCCCCAGGCCTTCTGCCTGCCGACATCTCACGCAGACCTGCGCTGTGTCTTGTGCGCGGGAGGAGCGGGTGGAGAAACTGCTTCTGGCCCGTGGTGCCCAGGATGCTCTTGTGTTGAACCTGGTCGCCCTTCTCCTGTCGTCTTCTGCTGCAGTCAGAGGGGTTTGGATGCGGTGCGCCCCGGCCTCACTGCTCCCAGGGGCGCGGGGTGCCTTCCTTAGTGCCGACTCCATCTGAGCGGCTCTCAGGCCTTGGGTCGGGGCAGAGCCAGCCCGACCTTCCGAGGCCGGATCCCTGCTGCACTCCATTCTCAGCAGCCCAGTGGTGACCACCACGCCCGCCTTTGCTGCAGTGCCTGGCGTGCACCTGCACGCCGAGCAGAGCAGTGCTGAGGAACCCCCAAGGCTCCCGGGGCCCCTTTTTTCCCTCGGTTGGAGCTGGGAGGGGGTTACTGAGACGCTGTGGCAGGGTGTCCAGTTCCACACAGACCCACCAGAGGGCTTTCCGAGTGACCGTGACCACACCGTCCTCCTCTCCCCACAGTCTCTGTGAAGGGGTCAGTTCTCCAGCGTTTGATAATATTGGTTTTTTTCTGCAGAGTGTCTCTGGTGGGGGTATGGTTGCGGGCCGAGAGTTGTATTTCTCTGGGAACTAAGGGTGTTTGTGCCTTTCTCTGGGCTGAACTTGCGTTTCTTCTTGGTGTCCATTTTTAGTCTCTTAAAAAGGAGGTTGTCTGCTGTCCGTAGTCTACACAGAACAGTGTCTGTGTGCACACATGCACACACCTATTCACATGGCAAGTCTGTGTGTTTTCTGTGTAGATCATGGTACCTGTATGTTCGGAATGTAGGCCCACTGCAGACATAGGAATGAATATTTTCTCTGAGCCTGTAGCTGGGTTTTAATTTTCTTAAAGGTATTTTTTTCATGAGCAGAAAATTTTAATTTTCGTGAACAATAATTTCGTGACCCAAGAAGTCTTGGCCTACTCTGGAGTTGCAAAGATGAATCCCGTTTTCTCAGCTGTTTTGACTTAGGCCCACGCTCTGTCTCAGCTAAGGAGTGTGTGTGTGGCATGGATTCGTCGTTCTTGGCACGTGTGTAGCTGCTGCACTGCTGTCTGTTGTAGAGGCATCTCTCCGGGGCCTCCCGTGGCCCTGCCCGCGCAGCACTGCCTTGGTCACTGTGCCACGGCCTGGGGTGGCGTCAGTCTACCAGCTGGGTTCTGCTTCTGAGGATCGTTTGGTCTTTTCTGGGGCCTTTGAATTTCCATAGTAGCTCTGTCATTGACCTGCCAGTGTCTGCGACACATCTGGTTGGGTTGTGATGAAGGTGGCGTGCGTCTTGGATCACACGGGAGAGACCAGCAGTCACGCTGCCCGTTGGTAAACCCAGTCCCATCCGCCGTTGCCAACCTGTCCTTTTCTTTCCTTTGCCTTCCTGGCCTCACGTTGGGGCCTCTGTTCTGAGTTGTCCTTCAGGGTAGGAAAGACGTTCAGTATTTGGGCGACGCAGAGGGTCTGTGCCCCAATCCCCACCGTGTTCAAGAGTCATCTGTGTGTGTTTCAGAGTCATAGTTTTCAACTCGCTCGGCCCTCTTCCGCCCTCTTAGATGGAGATACGGATGCAGGGTAAACTGCGTTAGTTTCGGTGCTGTCTGCTGTCCGTTCAGCTCGTCTGGCAAGTCCTTGAACTGTCGTTACTGCTGACAGTTGGTGGGAGATGGCTGTGGTGACAGAGTTTGCTTCATCAGTCGTCAGTTTTTTCCTCCTCGGTGGCCTTTCTACTCAGGGCAGGGACTGCACCAGCCTGTGGGGGTCACCCGCGCTGCAGCTGCCGGGAAAGCGTGGAGCAATGGCGTTGTTCAGTGTCGTGTGCGTTGGCGAGTGCGGCGGTTCGCTCTTCATTCTGTCATGAGTACAGGACGCTTAAAAATGACAGATTATGAAGACAGACGGCTTTTAACTCTGTGAAAAGCATTTCCAGGAACTGGCACTGGGCAAGTGTCTGTCCAGCAATCTGACCTGACACCAGGTGGGAGGCGACAGGCCTCGGAAGGACATACGCAGCTCCGGCTGGAGGCTGTCAGCGGGGAAGGGGGCAGTTGGTGTGGGACTGGCGAGGGGCAGGGCTTCTGGCACAGGAGTGATGTGGCGCCGCGAAGCGTGACGTGCGGGCCGGTGTCGGTGAGAAGCAGGGACTCAGGAACAAGGCTGGGGCGGCCGACTCAGCGGTTGCCGCAGACCGGGCGCCAGGGGGAGGGTGATGAGGGGAGACTTCAGCGGTTAGTTGCCTGTGTAGTGGGCAGCAGTGTGCTGTCATCTGGTGTCAGTGACAAGGTGACGAGGTGGGCCACATGCCACCAAGGGAGCCCACAGAACCCCAGTGTTAGTTTGACCAAACTTGGCTAGAGTCTGGATCGGATGCCTGGTCAGTGAGGGGTTTGGGATTCACATTCGTTCTCTCTAAAGTGTGATCTGCAACGTGGGAATGCAATCTTTTTTTTAACAATAAGTTAATTTTCAGTGTTCAAGATTATTTTCTTTTGGAGTCAGTTCAGTGTTTCTCATGGCCGTAAAATAGGACATTATGAGGTGTTTTTACATCTTAGGTGTGAAGAACTTATATTCTTCCATCCTTAGTTCTAGAGGAGATGAGCTAACTTTCTTTCCCCCGTGTCGTGTGTCTGCTGTAGGGGGGCATGGAGACCTTGGAACTGCAGAAGGAAATAAAAGAAGAATCAGATGAAGAAGATGATGAGGATGAAGAATCTGGACGATTGCGTTTCAAAACCGAAAGGAAAGAAGGAACAATCATTCGGCTCTCAGATGTAACTCGAGAGAGAAGGAACATTCCAGAAACTTTAGGTAACTGTTTTGCCTGTCTCTCGTCTTTCCTCACTCCCGTTCTGGCTTCTTCCATGTCACCATCATGGTAATCCACTAGGGCATCGCAGAGGCCATCGGGGGGTGGTGTCCGTGTGGGCTGGGCGCTGGGCGCAGTGCTGTCACGGTCATTCTGTGAAAATGCAAGGCGGCTTGTGTGGGGGTGAAATCGACTGACCCACATTCTGAGCGAACCCTGCCATTCAGGACTGGCGGCAGGCTGCCGCTGACCGAGCCTCTTCCAGTGCCGGCCTCTGCCCCAGGGTTTCTCCCAGCGTCCCCGGCAGAGAGTAGAGCCGTGGTACGCAGACCCGAGTGAGCCCCGAAGCACCCGGCAGGCTTGTTAGCATGGTTCCTGGACCCCTCCTCGGGCTCCGGCTTCAGAGGCGCACGGTGGGGCCCAGCACAGGCGCGTGGCTGCCGCCCGCTGCAGCCGCACTGCGAGGCTTCGGGGGTGTGGTGTCGTGTTCTGAGGCAGAGGGGGCCGGGGAGGAGGCTGGAGGGCTCTGGTCTTGGTCCCAGTGACAACCAAGACACTAACCCCTGGTTATTACCTTTGGTTCTTCTTCAAACCGTTCTTTGTACCCTTTTTTGGTTAAAAACATGAGCACGTCTCTGTGAGTGGCAGGTGTGGCGCTCCGAGAGGACGCCGGGCCCCGAGACGCGCAGCCGAGCAGCGGGAGTCGGTTGGGCCGCGCTCTGCAGGCCCAGCTCCACGGGGCCCTGTCTGCAGGCCCAGCGTTCGCCACACCTTCCCCGGGCAGCTTCTGCCACCGCTCCACCTCTCGGCCTAGGATTTTCCAAGACTTTTCTCGAGTTAGGTACAAAGTTGCCAGTCCAGCACTGTAGAGGTCTCTAAAAGAGGATTTGAACTTGGTCTTGGGAAAAGGGGATGAAGTAAAGGGCCTAAGGTGTGAGAGGAAAACAGAAGTGTCCTTAAGGGGAGCAGGAGGAGCGGTGATGCCGCAGAGCAGGCCCAGTGGGGCCCGTGTCCCAAACTGGGGCAGGGGTGTCTCCGCCGTCTCATCAGCCGGGCGTGGCGTGGTTGCGTCATCTGGGGACCTGACGCATCCAGTCATCGAACTGGGGTACCACCCGTTCTGAGCTGAGAGATCTCTCGGTGGTCACCATTCAGCACCTTTCCCTCTGCGGCCAGCCCCCTGCAGGCTGCAGTGGGTTTCGTGGGTCGCCCTTCCCTGGCCTTGCCGCCTCTGTGCAGCCCCTGGCCGTCCCGTCCCTGTCGGCCTCACCTCCACCCGGGCGTGGGTGTGGTGAGATGTGTGGCTTGCTGGTGTTCAACACTCACGTGTGCTTTGTACCTGCTTCTGTTGTCAGGGTCCTGTCTCACTTCGTTCTCTTCAGGGCCATTGGTACATCCTTTGTTGAAGAACTTGTGTAGAATCCCTTTTTTACTTTTTTAAGGCCTCTGGCAGCTCTGGAGCCATGTCACCCGGAGACCAGAGGTTGGAAGGGGTCAGTGGTGGGCAAGTTGGCCCCTTAGGTACGGGGGAGGGCGCCCAAGGTCCTCAGAGGCCTGTGACTCACTCACAAACAGTTTGACCCCTCACTGTCCCTAGAGCTTAGAGGAGGACTACAGATGCCTTGTGCAGGATGGTCGCTCGGTCAGGCCAGAGAATCGGGGCACCGAGTTCTTTCTTGGCTCCGTGCCTGGGAAGCCAAGACCCGTGGACTGCCGCCCGAGTTGGTTGAGCACTGGGAAACAGGGTTGCTAGTGCCCAGAGAGCTACGGTGACTCCCGGCACCGGAGGGGCTGTTCTGCCCATTTAGGGATCGGTCTCCTAGAACAGCGAGCTGCCTTCTGACCTCAGCATGCTCCTCTCCTCCCCCAAACAGAAGGGCGGGTTTGTTTATTAGAAAGACGCTCACCTAGAGAGAGCACGGGGGCCACGTTGGGTGACCTGGGCAGTCCTGCACCGAGCGTCTGTGCTCATGGTGACGGGGCCGGAGTTGGAGGTTCCGGGGAGGAGTGCTCGCATTCGTCCAGCTAAAGCTGCTCACCTGCTCTTGGTGATGGCTTTCAGTTTCAGTGTCTTGCTATCTGAATACATTTCTCTTCTTGTGCATCTTGGCAAATGACGTCTTTCAGCATTTTGAATACAAGTAAGAAGTTTATTTTGTGAAGTCATCGACTAATGTTGAGAACGTCCCAGTCTTTAAAGGAAATGAGGGCCTGAGCCTCCGGTTTGCTTGTGCAGAGGGCGTTCCCTTCCAGGCCTGCCGGGGTGCTTGGGCACGGTCAGGCGGTCCACACGCAGGCCTGCGGTGGCGGTCTGACGGGTGCAGGGCACGGGCTTGCGTGCGGCAGTCTCGGCGGCTGTGGGGCCTGGCCCGGAGCCGGCTGTTTGGATTAGGGCTAGTCCCACTGTGGTGCAACTGTTCATATGGAGATGGGTTTTCTTTAAGCTTCAGAAAGGGACGGTGTGGTGCAAAGCTTCGCTATGATGACCTGTACCGCTTTACTTCAGAATCTGGACGGAGTTCAGAAAACACTTAAAGGGAAATTAACATTTCAGTTGAAGTTACAAATGTAATTTCCATCCTGTCATATTTTGGTGACCTTTTGTGACAGCTTGTCTCAATTGGAGGAAAGCATTTTTACTTGCTGATTAAAGATGTCATTTGAAACCATTTTATTACTGGGGATAGTGAAATTAATCTTGACACTTAGAACCACTGGAAAGATAATCGCTGAATCACCATAGAAAAAGTGTGTGTGAGCCAATCCTGCAGTCGAGATGAGAGTGAATGTCCGTGCTTGTTAAGAAGAAATTAAATTTTCCTTCCAGTGGGGTCTCGATTAATTTGGGGGGGGTTACCATAGAAACCGTTGCAAGGAAATGAAGTGGGGCTTAGAGGTTTGGGGGGAGTCTGGAGCTGACGGTGGAGTCCAAAGGAGGAGACGCTCTGGTGACATTTACGCTGGCCCTCCGCCGCGCAGTGGGGCCGAAGCTGCCTCTCAGCATCTGTGCCTCCTGTCAGGCCACGCGCCACAGCCCAGTACTTAACAGAGAAGCTGCGTCCATTCCACCAGCCGCCTTCTTGAGAATTTAGGGTGATGTGCCCCTGAGGTTTCCTAAGGGCGGAGTCCCTGTGTTTCAGATCCCTAGAGTGGTCAGACGGGTGGGTGGGGGCTGCTGGTGCCCCACACGGGTTGGTATCGGCGAGCCGTTGTTTCTCGGGTGACTGAGCTCTCCTCTGATGTGGCTCTTTGCCAGAGGGCGTGTGTTTCAGTCTTTCTTCACATGCTCAAGATTTTTCTTTTATTTTTTTCACAAAACTGACAATTTGAAATAATACTAAATGCTTTCTGTTCTGTATAAAATTCACTCTAGTTATTTGACTTCAGAGTGATTGCATTAATAATTTTGTTTTAAATGCAGAAGAGTCAGGGATTTGTTTTGTTGCATGAACTTTCCGAGTTGCTGTGCCCCTGTGCGTCAGCAGTTCACGTGCCGAGGTCACTGGGACAGCCATGTGTGGCCAGGGGACTGGGCGGCCGGGCCCTGAGCACAGCTGAGCGAGCGTGGCAGTCCCCACCCTGCAGCCGCACGCGTGCTCAGTTTAGCTGCCCTCTGCACACGCACGTCAGCAGTCCCCAGGGAAGGCACCTCCCAGGTCATTCCCACAGGAGACGCGGGGGTTCCACGGGCAGAGCATGCCCTCGCGGAGCAGGTCTCACCGGTGGCCCTGGGGGTCCTGCTCCCTCCTGTGGTGCCGCTGTCTGTTGTGGGGGTTCCGCTGCCCGTGCATCTTCCCCGCGTGCTCTCCGTGTGCTTCTGACGTGTGCCCTCTTTCCCACAGAGCTCTCAGCGGAGGCCAAGGCCGCACTGCTGGAGTTTGAGGAGAGAGAGCGTCAGCACAAGCAGGGCCGCTACGGCTCCCGGCGCGGCGGGCGGAGAGGTGGCGCCCTGATGTGCCGCGGCATGGGGGACCAGCGGAGGGAGAGCGGCGAGCGGGGCCGCGTGAAGGACCACCGCCCTGCGCTGCTCCCCACGCAGCCTCCTGTTGTGGTAAGGCCGCCGTCGCGCTGAGGGCCTAGAGCCAGAGCAGATGGGGGCGGCCCTTCTGGGCGTGGTGCTGTGTGCCTGGAAGTGATGTCCATGGGCAGAGTAACGACCAAAGTCCCCGTCCTGCCCTCTGGGGTCTGTAAGGCAGGGACAGCTGTCCCGCATGCCGCTGCCGTGCGCCCTTCTGTGGGGCAGTCCCAGCGGAGGCCCGTGGCCAGGCCAGCCCTCAGCGCGGTGCGGGGTGGGCGGAGTCTCTCTCCTGCGGAACCCACACGAGGTCCTCCCTGCCTCCTCGCCCTGAGACCCGTCACGTGACGGGATGGAGGGCCCACTGCGCAGGCGGGCAGCTGGTCTGCCCGCGTCCGCACGCCGTTGGTGTGAACTCACTTGGAGTTGGCGCTGTCTTGCACAGCTTGTCACTGTGAGCTCCGTTCCAACCTGTAACTCTCACACTTCAGTCCGTGTAAATCTGTACCGTGTCGGTCATCTTTACTTTGCACCTGAATGTCGGTTCCTGTGATCTTGTCTTTTTTGGTGGTTTTCAGACGCACTCACCAAGACTGATTCCTCCAACACAGCCTCAGCCTCCGCCACCTCCGCCCCCGCCCCAGCAGCAGCCCATCCGGAGCCTGTTCCAGCAGCAGCCCCTGCAGCCGCTGCTGCCCCTGCAGCCCCCGCACCACCCCTCACCACCGCAGGGGATGCACGTGCCACCCCAGATGGAGGCCCCCAGGGTGATGATGACCCCTCCGCCCGTGACGCCTCAGCAGCCCAAGAACATCCACATAAACCCCCACTTCAAAGGGGCGGTGGTGACGCCTGTCCAAGGTACGTGTCTCCTCGGCCGCTGCAAAGTCACAGGCTGTTGTGGCCAACGGACGCCTTCCCCAGCACTCTGACACCTGCTGCTTCCCGGGCCTGGCTGTTTGCTGAAGAGTGTCTGTCTGCGTTTAGGATTGGGTGGGAAGCCCTAGTCCAGAGGGCAACGGAGGTATGGGGACAGTGCGGGGCATGTCCAGCATGCCCTGGGAAGAGTGTTTGTGGAGTGTGTCCTCCCAGGTCCCACTTAGGGCTTCCCATGAGTCGTCATGCCAGCTGGGGGTAGGGGGGGTACAGATCCCCTTTCATTCGTAAGTTCTAAGCGACACCTATCCCTTCACTGCGAGGTCAGAGAGGAGGGAGGCCAGGAGCTGGTGGGCAGAGACAGGCAGCCCGTGTGGAACACCTGGGGCGGGGACACCTGGGGTGGGAACAGCAATGGGGGACACGAAGGCCCGGGCCCCACCTTCAGAGCCAGGCCAGCTGGGGAGGAAAACAGCCTTGTCCTTTGGGGCCGTGGGCTGGCGAAGGCACCGTGAGAGTCTCTGTGAGCGCTGGCTCACGGGCGCATCGTGTCGGCACAGGCTCCTTTTTGAGTGTGAGTGTTCCGTCAGACTGTGATACACCAGTTCCGGTGTGGGTGCTGCCGCGTGACCCGGAGCTGATTCAGTCCATTCAGTACATGAGACAACAGCAGATAAAAACGTTCAATATCAGACGTTCAGAATTCAAGACTCAGCTGGCCTGGTCTCTTCACCGCCCGAGTTTTAGGTTGTCCGAGGGGCGGGCACAACATCTTCTGGCCTGCAGACCCCGGCCTGTGCGGGCAGGTGGCAGACGCCCCGGGGCTGACGGGGTCTTTCCCAGCCGGGCCAGGTCGTGTTTGCCCTGCTCTCCTGCTCTCAGGCGCTCTCGGCAGCTTCTGCTCTTGTTCTCTTACTGCTGCTCACAGTGTATTAAAAAAAACAACAAACATGCCAGTGGTCAGAAGGCTCCTGTGTGAGAAATCTCTTAATCATAATCAGGTTTCTTCAAGAGATTTCTCCTAGATTTCTTGCTGTTGTTTCCCCCTGTTCAAGAGCCTTAAATTTTTAACCTTTTATTATTATATTGGGACTATTTGATAGGAATTGACGTTTAAATCCAAGTTTAAAAATACATAATATGTATTCTCAGAGATCTGGGAACTTTGTATGTGGTATGTAGTTTCAAAACTGCCATCTTTATGTTGTTTAATGTGTGGTTTTTTTCTTGATTTTGTGATAATCTTTTGAGGTTAGAGATGGCCTAGTTTTTTCCTTCTTTCTCTGCGTTCCGCTCCGTTGTTTTCCTTCGGGTGTATAATCGATGTGCCCAGGGCCTGGTAGCCAGCGTCACAGAACACTGGCTACTGTTGTGAAGTTTTGCAGATCGACTCTCGATTTGACATTCTGACTCACTGGGTTAGACTCTCCAGAGAGGGATGGACTTCTCTGCCTTTTACCTTCTATCCAAATAAGTATTTCCAGTCTCACTTCGCTTTGATTGAGTAGTCTCAGAGGCTCAGACACACTGTCACTTTGTAAATGGGATGTGTGACATTAGTGACAAGGCCTATAGAATGCGTTGAGTAGCCATAGTTCATTTAAAAAAATACTTGATTTCAGCACTGTTTTTAAAGCAATTTTGATTGACTTTTAAACTGGATCATTTCCGTCCTCTTGTTTACCACACGTCTCTTTAGAATGTGCTATCTTAAGACAGTGTATAGTTATTATTACATTTCTAGCTTATAAGTTATGTTCCGACCCTCACAGGCCGCTCCTCCATGCGAGTCTGTGTGCACTCTCTCCTCAGAAGGGCACCAGTCTGTCACGCCCACGGGACCTGCTCTGCCTTCCTCACCTGTGTCTCCGAACACAACCCCGCTGGGGGTTACTGGGTTCAGGCCTTCAGCATGTGAACTGGGGAGGGGCCCAGGGCCACCCACCCCCAGGTCAGGAGTGCTCCCTGGTGTTCTGACACAGCCAAGGGTGCGAGCCCAGCACCTGCCTCCTCCCCTCACGGGGGCGGCACCGTCCTCCTGGTGGAGCCGGGGGTTCTGCTTGTTGCAGAACAGGCGGAACAGGAGGTGGTTCTGTGTGCCGGTGTCCCGGGCTCTCTGTTCCTTCCTCTGCCTGCTTTGCGCTCTCCTTCCGGCCCCGCTCATCCTTCGTGGCTCTAGAGGGTTTAGATTTCAGTGTGTATGTAGTTGATTGGAGCAGGAAGATAGGCCTGGGATCGGATAACCTGGGTAACCTGCTCGGGCAGGGCTGTAAAAACACAGTAGGTGGTTCTTTGGTTGCAAAATATTTTAACTCTAAGTGGGAGTTCACTGTGAAATGGAAGCTTCTGCCGGAGCTGTTGTGTGAAGACAGAAGCCCTGCTTTCCCTCGATGAAAACTCAGTGTATTTTATGTTGTGCACATTGTGTGTATTTTACCCCAAACTTGCGGCGTGGACTTGCTGGGGCCGCGGGTCCGAGTGAGTGCAGCGTGTTTGTGACGCCAGGTGTCTCTCCACAGTGCCCTTGCTGCCCGTGCCGAGCCAGCCGAGACCTGCTGTGGGACCCCAGCGATTCCCGGTGAGTTGCTAATACCCCAGGCGCTGAGCACACATGTACTAGGGGTGCCAGTGCCGCACACACGGCGGGGGCGGGGGGGGGTCCAGCTGAACCAAGGTTTAAGAGTGTGCAAATACCGACTTTAATTTTTGCAGTGGAAAATGTTAAAAGCTTCAGGTCAGTGGATTTTTCCTAATGGAATTAGTTTTAACTAAAATTGTTGCGTCAGAGTCATCGGTGGCTTGCCTTGCATCTCACATGGCGTGAATTTGGATTTTATTATTGCCTGATGTTAAGTGAGGAGCCTTGCTTCGGCAGAGTGCGTGCCGGTGGGCGGGCGTGCGTGTGCGTGCTGTTCTGGGGAATGCTGATGAGGTCTCCTTGTTTTTAAAGAGACCTCGGGAGTCTTAATGGCAGTTGATTTTGTATTTTAAAAGGAAGGTTTTGTCTTCTAAATACTCATTCTTCTAACATGTCTTAACTAGAAGGAAAATATCCATAAATAGTTGTATCTGTTTAAGTAAATTCGGTTTATTTGAATTTTGGGTTTGATTTATAGTTGGTTCACGGTTTTAGTGAATCAATGAGGACATGTTCTTTTTAAGAACAGTGGGAAGACACGGGCCGAGCCAGAAACTTCAGTGAGATTTGTATGTGAAACAGATGTGGTTTTGCTCCAGCCGGCCAGCCTGGGCTTCGCGAGCTGCCTAGATCCGGCTCCAGCTTTGATGCTTCAGCAGATGCGTTTCTGGATGGAATTCAGCGGAAGGTTTTAATGATGGATCTAGACACATAGCGAGATGATTATTCACAAATGAAATCAGTATTGGGTTTAAGGTTTGGAGTTTTTAGAAACTTCCTCGATTTGCAATAATTTTTAAAAAGATTTTATTTATTTACTTTAAACAGAGGATAAGGAAGGGAGAGAAATATCAATATGTGGTTGCCTCTTGGGCATCCCCTACTGGGGACCTGACCTGGCCTGCAACCCAGGCCTGTGCCCTGACTGGGGATTGAACCAGCAGCCTTTTGTGTTGTAGACCGGCACTTAATCCACTGAGCCACACCAGCCAGGGCTGTAATAATTTTGTATGAATTACAGTGTGGTTTCTGAAACTGATTTTTACTGATATCATTCCCTTACATTAACTAATTTTTTTTCTTTAAATTACTCAAGTTTTAAAAACTATGTTTTAAAAGTCAGGTGATATTTATTTTGTACAGTTCCCTATTCAGACTGTTGGTCTCAGTAGGTGCACCTATGAATCGTTGTGCCCTAGACCAAGCCTGTGAGCGCTCGGGTATCGGACCAGCGCCCTGGTGCAGCAGTGCATCAGCTGGCGCCTGGAGAGTCCTGTCCGTTGCAGTGCCTGCCAGGGCCATGAGCGTCTGTGTGGGGTCATTACTGGACTTCCAAAAATGGGCATTGTAGGAAAAAATCGACATGATGACAGAGCAATTGTAGTTGAAGGAAGAACGAAGTAATGTTGTATGTAATTGAGGTTTTTGCAAAAACATGGTTGCTCACGTAAGATTAGAACCCCACTTGCAGTTTTCACCTACCTGTATCTCCCTGTCGGGCAGACGTGACCGTGACACTGTAGGCCTAGGTGGACTCGCTGCAGGAGGGCAGTGACAGAGCGCTCAGCGAGAGACTGAGCTCGGCAGCCGCGGGGCGCAGGGCTGCTCTGGGTGGTCGCTGCAGAGCCGCGTCGGGTGGTGTTATTTTCGGGCCTGGGAGTGAGCAGTCGCGCCGCACGTTCCTTGCAGGGCGCGATGGCCCAAGGGGTGCTCCCTCAGCTCCGGGGCCCACTGCCCTTGACCGCAAGGCTGTTCTTCAGCCCCGGGTGCTGGGTCTTAGCTGGTTACAGGGGCTTGGGGTCTCGAAGCCCAGAGCTCAGTTTGTCTCTGTAGCCGGTCTCCTTTAGAAAGAGGGACGGGTGTGGGGTCTGCACTACAGACGGGCAGCGGTTGCCCTTTAAACTGCCCACCAGTACTGCTGGGATGGGGGCTCGTGCTAGCTCACCTTCTGGTGTCTCGCTCATGCAGTCGTTCTGGAGTAGTACTTTTTCGTTCCTTCTAACAGCTGGACTGAATGCGCTGCCCTCACGGTGAACGTGGCGTTGTGTTGGTGGGTCTCTCCTGCGGGCCAAGTGCTCTGCACAGCGCTGGTCCCCAGACCCTGGGGAGGGCCCACACATGGCCCTCGAGGCCATTTCCCTGAGTAGAGCTGTAGGAGTAGGGGACCGGGGCTCTTGGCTTTCCAGAGCCCCTTGGGGATGGCCTCCTGGTGGCGGGGCCTGTGGACTCGGTCCTGGTCCTTCGGTGCCTGTGCCCCGAACTGACTCTTGCTCTGTCAAACATGTACTCACATACCGACACGCACACTGATCAAGCAGGTCAGGAGGCCGACGGTAGATTCAGCTTTGGGATGTCTGAGTTTTACGGAACTCTGGGCAGCAAAAGCCAGGTCCTCGGGGTCCCATTTGTCTCGGCATGAGCCCCGCAGTGAGTCCCCTTCACTCCTGGGACAGGGGTCCTCTTGTTGGCAGCCTCACCTCTTTCCGTGAGCACTGGGTTCATGTCTGCAGAGAAACTTCCGGGGAGTCCCAGGCATCCTGTGTGCAGGGGACACCTGGGCCTTGTGCCCAGAGGGGCAGGTGAGCAGCTGACCACGTGCACACAGGGGCAGAGCAGCAAGCGCTCCTGCTCTTCACTGGGAACCGCACACAGTGGGAGGTGTCCAGAGGGTGTGTAGTCCTCGGTCACTTGTTGTTTTCAAGGACACATGCGTGGATCCGTGCGTTTAGCGCTGCAGTGATTCGGTTCTGTCCGCACTGAAGAGTAGAAGCCGCAGGCAGGGAGCGCAGGGCCTCTAGGTTCCCACACTGGACAGGCGTTGGGCACAGCTGTCCGTGGTGCTACCGTGTCCCTTTTCTGCGGCAGCGTTCAGCTTCGCTTTCTAAACGTCAGTTTTGTTTGGCAGTCTTAGGAAAACTTGAGAAATTCTCCTTGTAGAACTGGTGTGCTTGGAAATCGGGCTCGGTGCTGATACCTGCCCTTTCTAAATTGAAAGTCCCAGAGGCGAGCCAGCCTGACCCGGAGACCCTGTCCTTGTGTCTGAGTTCTGTTTCCAGTTCCCAGCGCTGCTTGTTTTACAGGTGAGTCTCGTGGGTCCATGTTCCACAGAGGCCCCCTTCTAATGTTTTGTTCTTAACATAAAGCCCTTCCCTTAGGTAGACTTTCCAGTTGCGTGCTTGTCTTCCAGGAGGTGTTTGTTGTTTTTGAAGTCTACCCGTTCAAAAGTGACACTGAGGTCTGCATTCACAGCCCCTGACAGCGCAGCCTGGAGAGGTCACTGACCGGGGCGGGGGCTCGTGCCCTGCGCTGCTGGGCGGAGTGCAGCAGGCCCTCCCGTGGGCGAGGGTATTGACCCGGTGTCTCCAGAGCCGTCCAGCCATTGATCTTGCTTTGCTGTGTTGGGAAGTGCTGGGAAGTGCTGGTGTTTCAACAGGGGCCAGTTAAGTACCAATTAGTTTGGCTGCTGAGTAATTTCGTAGTGATCTTTGCTAAATTAAAACTAAAAATCACATTAAAAGAAGACTTTTCTGTTTAAATTCGTCTTCTTGCCCACTGCATCTCTGCTGAGGTAGACCCAGTGAGTGGGATTTCCATGGGTGTTTCCTGTGTTGGCCCAGCACTCGCAGGTAGGTCTGAGTGCAGTCTGTGTGTGTGTCTGTGTGTGCGTGTGCGCGTCGGAGGGTGCCTGGGACCAGATGGCGGTGATTGACAGCTCCTGGATGTGTTCTAGGTGGCATTCCATGCAAATTGCATTTGGTGAGACTGCTGCGTCCAATTCCGTTCTTTCCGACGGCGGTCTGTGCAGCTGTGAGCCCGGCTCCCTTCCATCTCGGACACAGGCTCTCTTTTGAACCCATCCTGTTACAAACTTGCCTGCGGTGCCTCCTATTTATTAGGACTGACGGTGGGGAGGGGACGATGGGCGTTTTATCAGATCTAGGGGTGGGAGCAGGGAACTCGGGCGAGGCCTTTCCAGCTGTCAAGACATCAGACTTGCATGGAGAGAACGCAGTTTAAAATGCAGGTGACATGCTACCCACCATCCTCCATTTGCTGGTGGGTTTCTGATTAATCGTGATAACCGTGTGTCATCACACCATCAAGTTTAATCGTATCAGTGGACTCCCATCTGCAGCAGGAAGAGGAACAGCCCCACGCTGTGCTGCACCGATTAAGTGTGGGGCTCGTTCACTGCAGTGCCCCAATGCTGGCCTCGTGTCCCGTTGCACACACTTTGTGGGTGGGCCGGGTTGGGTCACTTGGAGGCTGGGGGGTGGCCCGTGGGAGTCACAGTCCCTGAGGGGCTTGGCCCCGTGGTAAACTTGCACTGTGTCGTGTTTGGCGGTCTGTCTGGTGTGCTCTGCCTGAGTGAGACTGTTACATTGAAATGAGAGCCTCCCAGAAACCCTGCCTGCTGGGTCCGTAGTGCGGGTCCGAAGTGCCGTGAGGAGCAGACGGGAACTGAATGCCGTTTGCCCCCCGGGATCCAATCGCTCACCCGGTAAAATGCTCTCACCAGGAGGTTCCAAAGCCTCAGAACTGTCGGTTCTAGGGACGTGTCCTGTGAAGCACACTGGTTGCTTTTTACTATTTATTTTCCCAGAGTTTTTGAAGGCCCACGGTTCTGTTTAGATACATTTTTTAAGGTAAACTTTGGAAGAGGCTTTATTCTGTTATAAAGTGTCTGGACGCTGTGTCCCAAAAGATCGGACTTCTTTGATCTAAGAAACTTAGTCCTGGCCTCCGAGTCTGTGGGTTCAGCAGGTGTGTCATTGGCGCGGTTAAGGTGGGGAGCAGTGCCGTCCCCCGCAAGCCTCACTGCAGCCCCTTGGCTGTCAACCCCTCCCCCCAGCCCGCAGCTTCTGCCCTGGGTTCTGGGCCCAGGGCTTCGTCACGCCCCTGGCACCATGGGGCACGTGTCCTGCTCATCCTGTAGCTCCACTTAGCGTGGTGCACTTGGGACTCGCGTGCACCCACTGGGCTGCACCTGTCAGTGGTGCGCCCCTTTCACCAGTAAGCATCACTGTATCTGTGGGCACGCCCGTCCGTCTGTCCCCTGCTTCAGCACTGGGATCACTTCCTGCCTGGGGCTGCTGTCATGAAGCTGCCGCGAGCATCTGGGGCTGGGTTTGGTGAGCAGGGCTGTCTGCAGGTGGTCAGGGTGGGGCTGCGGGCCATCTGTTGGGGACACCGTCTGTGGAGGGCGTCCCAGCCTGCAGACTGTGCCCCAGCTGACAGAACCACTGCCTCCTTTGTCATCAGTCCTGGTGAATGGGCTCCTCTCCCATAGTGTGGGTGCCAGAGGTCGGTGGCGGTGAGGACATCCCGAGTGGACGCCATACCCAGGCTCTATGCAGGCCTGTGTTCCATCTGGGTTGGCGTCCTCTGTCCCACTGCGCAGACGGTGGGACTGAGTCTGGGAGATGCAGTTGCTGAGGACCACCTACTGGGTGCAGTATGTGGGACTGGGACCAGGACAGCCTGGTCTCTCCGTGGTGCTGTGCCCTCCCCTCCTCTCAGCACTGACCTGCAGCTCAGCAAGCTGGGCAGCAGTTGGGGTTCTGTGGTTGAGTCACCTCTGTTGTCGGACTGTGACCATCACTAGGTGGTGAAGGAGAAATGTTTGCTGTGTGGAGACTGTCACTGGGAGGCTGTCGTGGGAGAACGGGGGTGGGGGGTGAACTGCAGGAATAGAGGGCTTTTCTTCTGTGAAATAGCGTAAATATCGGCGTTAGTGCGTGTGCCAGAAACAGTGCTTTGGCACAGCTGAGTGGAAATGCTGCAGCTCCCAGCACAGCATCGCCCGAGTGGCCCCCGCAGTCTTCCCGCTGTGTGGGGAGGTCCCGTGGGCCTCCCGCCCCCTCACAGAGCGGTGCCTGGCGCGCGGTGCCTGGGGCTCGGCTTCTCCAGGGCGCACGCAGCATCGGGGCGCACACAGCATCGGGGCCTGCAGGAGGGCCTGCCTGAGAGAGGGAAGTCTGCGGAACCTGGGAGTAAGAGGATTAGCATTTTCATAGAGGACAGTGATTTCCATCATCGGGGTCACTGGTGGGCTTCATTCTTTTCACTTAGCCCATTTAATCAGAATTAACTGGGAGGCCTTCTTAAGTGTCTGTGGTTTCTTGTATAGCTCTCTGCATTTTAAGTGAGATTAAGAAATGGAAACATGTAGAGGAAGGTTGTACTTTATTGAAAGATTCATGAAGCTTCAATGATATTGTTAAGGTATTTAATTAGTCTTATTAAACTAGACCAACTGACCCTTTTAGGGGAACTGATAAGTCATAGAATAGCCGTTAGAGGCTCTTTATTCTCTGTATTGTATGATGGACTTTGTGCTGAGCAATTTATGCAAAGTTTCTGTCTTTTTGGTAAGGGGAGTTATCAGTTCTTCCTCAATAGGATTAGTGGAGATAACATCAGGTAATTAGCAAGAGATGCAAAAGAGTGGAGGTACAATTTGTGTAAGAATTATGTGAAAGAGAACGATAACTTCTTACCTTGGATTTTTAAAGGGATATAAAGAAAAGCAAAACAGCAATTATTTGAAAGGATTAAAGAGGCCTTTTTCCCCCCAAAGGAAGAGTTACATCAGTGCCGAAGCTTCTGTTAAGAGAGGCCTTCACAAGGCACGGACAGTCTTAAACCGCTTCTGTGTCTGACAGAGGGAATTGGTGACTTATTAGCCTTTACACCGTGAAAGGATGGCCGCTACGCAATGAATGGTCCCATCCAGAGGACCTCCTGAGGCCAAGCGAGTCAGACTGGGGAATGACCGTTTCTTTGGCGTCACGTGAAGACAGGTCGGTCCTGGCAGAAGCAGGGGCCACCGAAGAAAGAGCACTGGGTACACCCAGGGTCTGAACGCGTGGTTCAGCCTCGAGCTCTTTGTAGACCGCAAAGCGCTGGGTCGTGTGCCTTCCGCCCCGCACACCCGGGTCGGGTCTCTCTTTAAAGGAAGAGGCACTCCCTGGGCCCAGGTTTGCCACTGCCCGTGTGGGGCCGCGCTGTCGTGAGTGCAGCCTTTGGTCAGCTGGGGTGTGTAGAGACTGCGTGTCACAAAAGCTTGGGTTAATGGTGACTTTAAGCACCAGGCTTCTTCGTTTTTACGTAAAAATGGGGGTGTCCTGGGTGGTACAGCTGTTCTGTGATGTTATTAGGGACCCTATTTGCAGGTGGGGTGTGGGGCTTTTAGCTGGGCACATTATTGTCCCCCTTACACTGTGGGAGCAGTGGAGACGTGCACCAGGTATGGGGGGGCGTCTGTGTTCAACGCATGGCAGAGCTGAGGGCCCCTGCTCTGCGGGGGGTCCTGTTTCAAAAAGGCGGCGCCGAGGGCTCTCCGGGACAGACCGCTTTCAGGGTCCGGCAGCTTAAAGTGTTCCCACTGGCTTCTGTGCGCAGGTCCTTGAGTTCTGCCGACCCCCTGGGCAGGTGCTCCTGGGTCCGACGGGGCCGCCCACTTCGAGCTTGGACTTGCCCTTGCTCTGACCCTGCAGACTTCTGTGTCTCCCTGTTCCCTGCTGGTCCATCTTTCCTGTTAGGACCGACTCTGTTAAGTGACACTGCACATGCAGGTGAACGGTCACTCCTAGGCACTGCCGTCTGAGACAGATGCAGCGTGTCAGGTGTGTGAGTCGTGGTTCGACTGCAACCTGTGTCCGGCCTCGCTCAGCGGCCCCGCTCTGTGCCCCGTGCTCTCCCCCGGCCATCCTTCCTCAGAGAGCACCTGGTCCTCAGAAGTGGGGACTGCCAGGTGAGGGAGGCACTCTTTGTCCCCTCACTTCCTCTCCATGACTTGGCAGTGGTGCCAGTTCAGTGATGTCGGTCCTAGAGGTGAGGCAGAGAGGCAGGCTGGGTGGGTGCCTGTTGGCCCTCCGGGTCCCCGTGCACTGCGCGTGGGCCAGGGCTCCCCAGCTCTGGACCCTGGGGAGCAGGGTCTCTGCTCTCTGGGCCTCCCTGTCTCTGGCTCCCTTCCTTCACGTCCTCCCAAAGCACTCGCAGCCCACAGTGCTCTGTGGGCAGCCAGCCACTGAGCAGGCATTGGTATTCTCGATTGTGGCAGGGGGCCCGGCTGAGCGTGGCGGAGCGCTGGTGAGAGGCACTGATGGGCCGGGGCTGAGAGCTGCCGGGAGAGCGAGGCTGAGGTGAGCGGCCCCTTCTCTGTGCAGGCTTCTGGCTTGAGCACAGAGAGGTTGCAGGAACATGTGACTGTCAGAAGCGGTGTGTCGTGCTCTTAGGGTGGGATGCTGCCCGTACGGTGCCCTGTAAAATGACGGTGCCCAGTGAGCTTCCAGTCCACTCTGGTGGTTTCGTTCTCCCACCTACTCCCAGGAGAGAGGGACGGCCCACTCTCTCTGCTCCTTGGTTGGGGCCCAAGGCCCAGAGAGGGCCGCCACGGGCTCAGGGCTGCGCCTGAGAACAGGCCTGGGCACTTGCTCAGTGACCGTGGGAGCTGATGGTGCCTCTGGGTGCCTTCTGGGTGCCAGGCCCCGGTTACGTGTGACTGCTGACATCTGCGTGCCCGTGTGTGCGGTCAGGCAGCACGTGGGTTAGTGAGAGGCAGGATGGTTTGGGGACCTGGCAGTATTGACGTTGCACAGGGGGCAAGATATGCGATCCCATTATTTTCATTTTAATACCAAAAATGTCTTCAGAAGTTAAGAATATTTAAAATTATCTCCCAGGAAACCTGAAAGTGCGTTGAGACCCAGGAAGTAATGTGCCCAGGTCTCAGGCAGAGTGCACTTCTTACTAAGAACCAACCGCCCCAGTCTGTCTCTCTGAGTTCCTTCTCCTGACTCGGCAGGTCCCTTTTCTAGAAGAGAGTGAGGGCGTCAGGGAGAGAGCGCTCTGCTCCCCTCCACCCGTGGCAGAGCCGGGCTCTGCCCCTGGCAGACCTTCTGCTTGCGGTGAGGCAGCGGCTGCTTTTGCAGTCCCGTTCGGCTTCACTGCAATGAGGAAAGCTAGTGGGGGGGGGGGGGGCACCAGCTATGCGGGGTCGGGGGGTGGGGCATGCAGAGCCCGAGTGGCAGCTGCTTCAAAAGCAGGGCAATCCCTGGGCAGTTGTGGGAAGGTGTGGGTTATGAGTAAGGGCCCAGTAAGGGAAGCAGCGAGGACCAGAGGGGCTTCATGTATTAAGTAATGAAGAAAACCACGTTTATCAGTCAAGAAAGAAAGGCAGGAGCCTCTTGCAAGCATCTTCTAATTGTGAGCAAGGCCACAGTCATTACCAGAAGTGAGCAGTAGAGCTGTAGCTGACGGCGCGGCAGCCCGGTATGTTCAGCCCGGGCGTGGGTGTGCCGCTCCTGCTTCCAGTGAGAGGTCCGACCAGACGCAGCAGCGGAGCCGTCTCTCAGTGTGCCCTGCGATGCTGGGGGCGTGGAGGGACGGAGCTGGTGCTTCCCAGGCCCCACTCCCGTGGGCTGCCCCCACGGCAGCAGAAGCACGTGCCCCACGGCCACTGCAGGGGGGCTTCTCACACGCTGGGGTGCTGAGGGGACCAGCCATCTCCTGTGTGGGAACAGCAGTCACAGAGAGCACAGCAGAGGCTGAAAATGTCTTCATTTGTCTTCAGATAGGTGTCACTTTGTACTGATTTGTAAGTGAAAAACGCAAGGAAACTACCTACTTTCTCATTTTTAACAGATGTACGTTTCAGCGGTTCCTACACCTTTTCCATCAGTAGCGGGTTTCAGGCTGCGGTGTGCGCCTTCTCGGCATCTCGGAAGCGCACTTTTGGTCTGTGGGTTTGCACTGCTCTCTGTGGGTTGTTTTAGTGACTCCTCTCCTGTCCCTCTGGACCTCCCTGTTTGAAATCCTTTCCTGGTGTCCCCTCCCCCAGAAGAGGGACAGTCAAGTATTCATCGAAATTGTTCCAAATCGCCTGAAACAGCTGTTTCAATGGAAGAGGGTTTTATTGCGGCTGAGCGTTGCTGATTCGTGGTCAGATTGCGTGTTTGGAGGCTGGGTGGCCAGGCAGACCTTGCTGTGAACCAGAGGACAGGCGGGTTTACCTTCATTTTCCCTGCCACTTATTTCTTATCATCGGAACCGTCTGAATGTGATTTTAAAACATGTTTTGAAATATGTGTATATGTGAGGAAAAAGGTACGTGGAACTGAGGCAGGGTGATGCTACGTTTTACAAATAAGTCCTCTGTTAACACGTGTTCTGTCTCGGTTACCTAGTGGAACCCAGGTGCAGATGCACCTGGTTCGTTGACTTTTAAGACCAGGGCAAGAACGTGGCGGCTGCAGAAGAAGGCCAGTGGCTGAGCACCTGGTGCACCTGCTGAGGGGCAGCGTGCGAGGCCACACCGTTCGAAGCGTGTGTCCCGGCGTGGGGCTACTGCGGTGCAAACGCAGAGTGGGCAGGCCGTCCAGGTGGAAGCGTCCGGTCTGGTCTCCGTTACTGTGAGGAAGTGCATACAATTGCCAGGCTGGAGGAGCTTTCCAAGAAAGGAACACGATTGCACACCGCAGTCTCACTCACACGTCTCCCACCTCTTAGTTCCTGGCGTTCCTGCTTTGGTAGTATGTTCACTGATGCGCTTGGTCCCCGCTGCCAGGCGTGGGCGAGGGGAGAGTTTCCGCACTCCCACCTGCAGGAGCACGCGGAGGCCGAGCGCGTGTCGCGGAGGCCTGAGGCCTGTCTGTGTGGATGTTCGTGCTGAAACCCAGTTTCTTCAGCGTCATGGCGGCAGGGCTTACAGGACCGTGTTCACCCTTGCGTTCCTTTTGCACCACTTGTGCAACGCCATGGGCAGAGCACAGCCTTAGAGTGGGAAGGCGGGTGCGGTTTGCACAAGTATGTGCAGCGTTATACACCGATGTCACAGTTAGAGGGACAGCTCATTGTATTAGGAATAAAATGGCAAAATGCATTAGAATTTTATGGGAACAGTGTGGTTTTTAAAAGTTGAGAAATAAAAATAGCTGAGCTTCAAAGAATGAGGTATTATTAAATAAAAGTTATTTTGATGATGTGTAAAATTAATGAATTCTTTCTGGGGAAGGGAAAAGAATTGTGAGGCCTTTATCTGCCTACAAAAACGGGAGGCTTTCTTAAGCAAATGTGTGTTTTTAAACCTTTGAATTCTTGAAAGGCCAACTGAAAAATGAAACGATTTTAGTTTTATTTATACAGTCTACTTTGTAACATTTAGGTACTAAAAAATGTTACTCTGTAAGAGTTTAAATTTTTCTATCCAGTGCAATTTAACTGTGTAATATTCCTTTATTAGTAATGTGGTTTCTTAAACATTTCATATTCTGTTTTATCAGAGATTGATTTTTGTTTTACTATAAATTTTTTTTCTGTAAGATCCAACTATATGCTGTCTGTAAGAGAGTCATTTTTTTAAAAGATTTTATTTGTTTATCTTTAGAGAGGAAGGGAAGGTGAGAAGGGGAGAAATATCAATGTGTGGTTGCCTCTCGTGAGTCCCCTGCTGGGAACTGGCCTGCAGCCCAGGCATGTGCCCTGACTGGGAATCGAACTGAGATCGTCTGGTTCACAGGCCCGAGCTCACTCTGCTGAGCTACACCAGCCAGGGCAGAGAGTCATTTTTTAAAAAGATTTTATTTACTTATTTTTAGAGAGGGGAAGGGAGGGACAGAGAGGGAGAGAAACATCAATGTGTGTTTGTCTCTTGAGTGCTGCCCCCTACTGGGGACCTGACTCCCAACCTAGGCCTGTGGCCTGACTGGGAATCGAACCAGTGACCCTTTGGTTCGCAGGCCAATGCTCAGTCCACTGAGCTACACTGGTCAGGGCTCTATTTCTTCTTTTAAAGTAAAGTAGGTTCACAGTTGTAGCTTTTGGTTGTGTTACAAAGGTAGCAAAGAATAACATGTTTGAGATCAGTGTCAAGAACAGCAAAAGTAGACATTTCCCCTTTCAGATTAATGTGGACGAAGGTCAGTAATTGCGCGGATCTCAGTAAGCTTCAAAGTGGTCTCGAGGGGCTGTGGACATTCGGAAATGCGGAGTCAGTGTTTAGAGGCTGTGCTTTGATGTGTGACTCTCGTGTGGCGGAGTCACTGGGTGACGTGTGCACATGTGCGTGGAGGGGCCGTGGGGGTGAGTCCCGCCATGTTCTCGGGGGAGAACTCAGAATCCTGAGGGTCATTTTTCTGCCTCCACCCCCTTTCCCTGCTGTGCGGCAGGGCCCTCCGGAGTTCCCGCAGCACACCCCTGGACCTGTTCCCAGCCACTTCAGCCAGCCCCCTCGGCTCCCTCTTCAAGACCAGTGGAGGGCGCCACCCCCGCCCCAGGACCGAGACCCCTTCTTCCTAGGAGGTAAGGAATGGCGTGGAGTGATGGCCAAGCGGGCAGGCGAGGTGCCAGGCTCGCCCGTTGTAACCGCATGTAGCTCCCGCTCGGGACTTTGCTCAGGGTGTCGGCTTGTGTGTCCCCGCACTCCTCCCGTCAAGTCCAGTGCTAAAGCTGGACGGGACTGGGAGCTGACATGCGAACACCTCCTCCCGCAAAGGAGTAAATCAGCTAGAGAAAATGACCGGTGAAGCCACTGAGAAGTGGAGGGGAGGCCGAGGGCTCTTTGCGGACACTCGCGCCTGCCACCACCTGAAGCTTTTCCGTAGGAGGAGGGTGTGTCGCCGCCCTTCCTGAACGTGCACCTCCTGTGCAGCCAGGGGCTGACGTCCCGGTGCCTTTCAGTTTCAGGTGACCCTCGCTTCCCGAGTCATCTCTTTCTGGAGCAGCGCAGCCCCCCGCCGCCGCCACCCCCCCCCACACTTCTCAGCAACAGTCACCCTGTGGCCGCGCCCAGCCCTTTACCATTCCCTCAGCCCGGACCAGCGTTCAGTCAGCAGGGACAGCAGCCTGTGTTCCCCCGGGACCGGCCTGTGAGGCCCGCCCTGCAGCCCCCGGGTCCCGTGGGCCTTCTTCACTTCAGCCAGCCAGGGTCCGCGGCCACGCGGCCTTTCATTCCCCCCCGGCAGCCCTTCCTGCCGGGCCCGGGACAGCCGTTCCTGCCCGCCCATGCCCAGCCTGCCATGCAGGTAAGTGGGGCGGGGCCTCCTGGGGGCGGGGTGTGCCACGGCTGTGCGCCTCGTGCTTCCGAAGACGCAGCCTCACGTTTTTACTCTTGCCTGCTGAGTGTGCGGGCCGCCCGAAGAGTAAGGCCGCTGGTCCCACACGCACTGTTTCCTGCAGACGGCTCTGTGGACAGTGCTGTTTATTTCCTCAGTCACAGGAGAAGTGGGAAAGTTGTCCGTTTCGGGGACATGAAAAAACTCAGTTTCAGATTTTAAAATTGTATTAGTGGCTATACTGCTCATATAATTAGGACATGTTTTGATACTACGTGGGGAAGGTTGCTTGTGGAGGAAGGGGTGCCGTCCAGTCCTCCTGGTGGGTGCGTTGAGTTCCCTCTGCGGCTGGCTGCCTCCATCCCCGACCTCTCCTCACAGAACGCGCTGCCCTTGCACTTGATGCTCACTGTGGCCGTGAGAACGGCGGTGAGCTGCAGCCAGCCACGTGGGCCACGCGGGGGGGTGTCACGTGGCGGGAGAGCGGTGGCTGTTCGGGGTGTGAGAATAGGTAGAGTGGTCTCTTGTGATCGGAAATGACACAGTGACTGCATCCTCATGACAGAAGGGTTCCAGAAGAGACAAGTACTTAGGAAATTAAATGAGCCCCACACCTGAGACAGTCGCCCACTAACCCTGGGCGCTTGCGTCTCCCAGTCTGTTCAGAGCACCCGTCCACAGCGTGCTGCTCTGCGGTGGCCTGAGGTGGGATCCTGCCAGTTGGGGACCACGTGCACCTGTGGTGATGGCGGTGGTGCTCCTGTGAGTCAGGGTGTCACCTGTCACTGCACCACAAACCTGCGCAGGCCGCTTTTACAGCGTAACTGTGTCCACACGTTCTGAGACCCGGTGCTGCGGGAGCCCTCCTAGAGGTTCTGCCTGCGTCCTTAGTCACGTCCCTAGGGCAGAGCCTTGGGACTTTGGGGTTAAAGCAACCAAGGTCAAATAGGAGACTACCTTCATCAGAACACCTAAGGGGCCATTAGGCACTTGAAATTTCTTTCTGGAGTTGGGATGTGTAAAGAAGTGGCTGAATTGGAATGTAACAAGTGTATGCGTTTATGAACCGTTGTTTCTCTTTCTTTTGGCACCAAAGGGACCCCTGCATCCCCCGCTGCCCCCTCCGCACCAGCCACCACCGCAGCCCCAGCAGCAGCCCCCGCTGCAGCCGCCCCCGCAGCACCCGCCGCCCCCCCAGCCACAGCACCAACCTCCTCACCAGCCGCAGCCGCACCAGCACCACCACCACCTGTCCGTGCCCCCTCCTCCGCTGATGCCCGTGGCACAGCCCCAGTTCAGGCCTCACGTGCAGACGGCACCGCCCCAGCAGAACAGCGGTCGGACGCAGTGCCCCCAGCGCCAGGGGCTGCGGCATGTGAGTGTCTGCCTGTCCCGGCCTTCTGCCAGTGGTGCCTTTTGGGTCGCAGAGCTGTGGGCTGGGGTAGCTTCCAGCTCGGAGTTAACTAACGAGACAAATGCAGTGCGTGGTCCTGCGGTGGCTGCGTGTTCAAAAGCTGCTTAGGAAGTTGGTCTTCCTGTCCACGGACGTGAGTCCCCTCCCCGAGGCCTCTGCGACTCTGCCCGCGTGGCGTGTCCCGCATCTGGCTTTCGTGTACCTGCATGTTCCTGCAGTGGTGAGAGTGGTGTTTGACAGACATGGGACTTCAGAAAACAGGGCCGGGTATTGGTCACACCCCTGTGCCATTGCTGGTGGCTTAGTTTTTTTTATCCTCACTTGAGACTGCAGTTGTTGCTTTTAAGAGAGAGTGGAAAAGAGAAAGAGCAACATTAGTTTGTTGCTTCTTGTGTGCACCCTGATTGGGGCTTGAACCCACAACTCAGGTATGTGCCCTGACCGGGAATCGAACCTGCAGCCTTTTGGTGGTGGGATGACGCTCTTAACCAACAGAGCTACCCGGCAGGCGCTGGTGACTCACTCTTTGATTCACAGACGGTCTCCACCTCCTTGGGCTCTGGGTGGGTCAGTGAAGGAGCTCGGGGCAGGCGCTGAAAACCCTCTGCTGCTGGGCGCCTTCAGGCCCCGGGGCCCCCCGGTTTCCTCAGGAGAGTGCCAGCACGCAGACCTGCGAGGCTGCTGTGCTCACGGGGCCCGCAGGCAAGTGGGGGGCTGGTCACGAACGGAAGCAGGCTGGGCAGTGTGTCGCTTCAGCAACAGGAGGCAGTAGTCACTCTCCCTGCCTTATGCTCCGTGAAGTAACCCTTGGTAAGGAGCCCATGTAATGGGTGGCCTTCTAGGCTGTGAGGCGACCTAGGTTCTCCTCTCAGTGCTACCCTTTGTGACTTTGAGCTTCAGGCACGTCACTCAGTTACTTTCAATCTCAAGTTTTCTCACTTCTTTCTTAAAGTAACATTGGGGCCAGAGGGGGATAAGACATCAGGAAGGATGTCCAGGCCTGGGAAGGTGGCGGTCGTCCCTAGGTCTCACTTTGTTGGAGCGATGGCAGATGGCACGCCCGGCCTCGTCTCCCGACAGGTCGGCCCCTGGGAGGGATTGGAGAGGTCCAGTCCCCATCGCACGTCTGTGGGCTCCCCCAGGTGTTGGGTCTCTGTTAGTATCCCGGGGGTGGCCGCGGCCCGTGGCTCAGTGGGATGGAGTGTCGTCCCGTTCACCAGAAGTTTGCCAGTTCGCTCCCCGGGCCGGTCACATACGGGAGGTAACCAGCCAGTGTTTCTCTCTCCCGTTAATGTTTCTGTTTCTCTGCCTTCCCCTTTCCCTCCTCCGCACAATCAGTGAACGTATCCTCGGGAGAGGGTTAAGAAAAATCCCAGGGATGAACATGACCAAGTGTCTCCTCTCGGATGAACTTGCGGGCATCTTCCTCCTCAGGGAGTGGCTTCTCTGAGGACCCGGACCTTGCACTTGGTGCCGTGCCACCCACCGCGCACGCGCGCGCGCCCGTGCAGAGGACCCGGTGCAATTGCTGCTGCTGCCTCGCTGCAGGCAGCGCCCTCTGCTGGCTCTGTCCGCTGTGCCAGCCCCACACAGCAGAGCCTGTCTGTCTGTGGGGAGTGAGTGCCCTTGGCCATCCCGGTCCTCACTGCGGGGCGTGCTTTTCTGCATGGAGCGGGGGCCAGCGGTGTCGATGAGAGGGAGGCGTGTCTGCCCCGAAGAGAAGTCACTAACTAGCTGGAATGGGTTTTAAATGCTGTATCTAGTGACGAGCCTGTCTGCGGTCCTCCTCCCAAGCTTCCCGTGGTAACTGGAGTCTCTTTCTTGTTGCGATAGAACACAACGTCTCAGAATGTCAGCAAACGGCCGCTGCAGCAGCTGCAGCCGACTGCTCCCAGGAACAGCAACCTACGCGAGTTGCCCATAGCGCCCTCCCACGTCATGGAGATGAGCAGTGGCCGCTGCGCCTCCACGCCTGCCTCTCACGGGAAGCCGACCAGCAGCACGCCGCCACCCACGAGGTCCGGGCCGGGGCCCAGGAACACACAGGGGAAGACGGACTCGAAGGCGAAGCCCGGAAGCCCCGGGGGACAACCTAAGGAAGAAGCGAAAGCGGAGCTGGAGGTAGGGCGTTGTCATTAGAGTGGGTGCTTGGCTCAGACAGGAAGCCTCATAACCCACCTGCGCCTCCTGCGTCGCTCCGACCCAGCGGGCCACTCGCAGAGTCTTTCCCCCGAGTCCCCGCTGGGCCTTCCTCGCGGCCTCCTGGCCGTGCTTGCAGACATGCGCTCTCCCCTCACTGGCATCAGCACCGGCACCAGCACCAGCACCAGCACGGTGGTGCCCGTGCACTGACGCGGCTAGAGCTGCGTGCCCGGGAGGCTGTGTGCGTGGGCCTTGGGGCCCAGGCAGTGAGGGCTGCAGACGGGAGAGTGTGGACTGTTTCCTATCACACCCAGCTGCATCCTGTGCAGCTATGGGGACACCTCGGAGGTTGCGGGCGTGGCTGTGCTCAGTGACACTGCGTGACAGGAACCGGTGCCGGGCTGGGCGTGGGCCGTGGGCTGCAGGGAGCTTATCCCCGATACACAGCGTTGACATTCCTGTGACTTTTCCTGGGTTTACACGGTGCATAACGAGGAGACGAGACTGCTGGAGCTTTTGGAGGGGCATTCTGAGTTGTTACATTATTACTGATTTTTAAATAGGGGTAAACGTCGTAAGACTAAATGGTAAATAAGAGTCGGTATGACATGGTTTCCACTTGAGATCTTATTTGCACCTTGAATGAGTTTCTGCCACTTGCCAATGTTTTGGCTGGGCTGGCGCAGCATTAGTACAGTGCTGGCCGTGAACTTTGTAGTGGGCTCCTGTTCAGTGTCATTGGGATCTGGCTGAGACAGACCCATTGGGGCCACTGGTTTCCCGGAAAAGAGATGGCTGTGCTGGTCTGAGGCTTCTCTGCGGTCAAGGTTTAGTCCCGGGCTGCTGCCCAGGCGCACAGAGACGGCCACGGGCCACAGCTCGCATTGTGGGTGCTGATGCCGCACGGCACGGGGGAGGTGCCCTCGGAGTGACCCACCTCCGCCAGCACCGTGACCCTGAGCTCGTCACTCCACTGCTCACAGCCTTGGTTTACTTCACCGTTGGCGGTGTGCGCCTGGGACGGGGTGCTGATGAAGTTCACGTAGACTGGGATGGATGAGTGTCGTGAGTGCCCTTCCTGTAAAAGAACAGTGGCACGAGGAGTTCCCTGTGACAGAGACAGAGGCAGGTCGCGTTCTGTTAGTCACACAGAGACCGCGCGGCACTGGTGTTGTCTTCTGATCGGTCAGGTTTGCAGGGAGTCCGTTTTCTCATGGACTGTGGTAGTGGTCGTGGCACGTTACCAATCAGAAGTGTGAGTACAGGGTCCAGCTCTTCCTAGAGAAGGGTGGCCTTTGGTTGTAAAACAATATATGAAAAAACAACGTGGACTCAGACTCGATTGGGGCAGTGGATACAGAGATGCCTCTGCTCCCTCAGCAGGCTCTGCGGTGGCGGTCTCGCTGGCCGGGCGCTTTGTGCGTGAAGGGACTTGCAGGAGGCCGTGCCTGCGCTCCGTCTTCCTTTGTTGGCTTTCGGTTTTCTGTGCACATGGAATATGCACCAAGAGTAAAACTCTTTTACCTCTAAATATCTTCAATTTTTCTTGTAGTTGATTTTCTTATGTTCACCCCGTTGGTACTGACACAGTTGAGGACAAACCTGTTCACCGGTCCCCCCACCTCTGCTGTGGGACACGCTTTAGCCCCTTCTCGGGGGCTGGGGCACATCTCTGCTCCCCAGCAGGCCATTCTCCTGCCATACCCAGCACCCTGGCCCCACACTGTGGGACCACTGTCCTTGCGTCGCACCCGCCTGCTGCCCCTCATCTGCCTGCGGATGTGCCGTTCCGTGTCTGTCCTTGATCTTGCAGCGAGATGGCCGACTTGGTCGGAAGTGCTTCTAAAATGACACGCAGGCCCCGGTGAGGGTCACACTCTGTCCTGTAGGTCAAGGGCACAGGCTCCGGGGGCACCAGCAAGGTCTTCAGCTACATTATGGTCTTAATTCCCAGTTCTTGAGGTTTATTAACATCTGACCTCTGGTTAGATTAAATTCTACTGCATTCATTTGTGAAGGATCTGTGGATCGAGTGTAGCTGTGGTTGCTTTTAAAGAAAATTACTGCAATTTTTAACAAATGCTTAACTTTTAATAAACTTTCCTGATTTCATGGTTTTGATGAAAGTTGTAGGACTTTTGGAGGGTTTTTTTGATAGATTTTAGAATGGTTGGGGCTATTAAGCTTTTTTTATGTACCATTAATATTCCAGCACTGCCATTGGCAGCGCTTTGATTCTGAAGAGAGTACGTGAGTTCAAGGTCAGAGAGATTGACTTGTGCTGTTCATTACAACCAATTATTCTGTGACAAATGAGTTTGAGATCAGGCTGAAAATCTGTACAAAAAATCAATAGTTCTAATCAGGCCCTTTCAGGTCATTTATACCCACCTTTTGTCGGCCCGTCAGAGCAGAGCCAGACAAAGCCTGTGTGACAGCGTGGCCCCTGCTGTGGCCACTTCCACTCGGAGCATATTTTCCTATCTTAAACGAGTGGTTTAATTGTTTTCAGATATGTAAATGAATGGAAATACACATCTTTTTACTTTTTAATATTCTGATAAGATTTTCCAAATTAGCTTTAGTTGTGTAATTTTTTTCCCTCCCCAGTGGAAGGACTTAAAGTCTGTAAGCAGATCCGGAAGAGTGTCTTTCAAATTTTGAACGAAAGGTTTGAGAACTTTGCTTTTTCGGAGTTTGTAGAAATGACGGGAACGGCTGCCTTGCCTTGCCTGGCGCTGCCCAGTAAGCGGTGTGCGTTCTGTCTTCCAGTTCCCCGAGGAGGATGAGGAGACGAGGCTGTACCGCTTAAAGATCGAGGAGCAGAAGCGCCTGCGGGAGGAGATCCTGAAGCAGAAGGAGCTGCGCCGGCAGCAGCAGGCCGGGGCCCGGAAGAAGGAACTGCTGGAGCGGCTGGCGCAGCAGCAGCAACTCTGCGCCCCCGCGGCCCCTCCGGAGCAGGAGGAGCAGCCGCTGGCGCAGTCCCCGTTGCCCACCAACGGGAACCCCTTGCTGCCCTTCCCTGGTGCTCAAGTCCGGCAGAGTGTGAAAAACAGGCTTCTTGTGAAGAGCCAGGATGCTGCTCCTTCGAACTTTCAGCCCAAAACGCCCAACTTCGTGCCGTCTGGTGCTAGCGTGCCGTACCCGGGACAGGCAGTGAAACCACTGAAGCACTTGAGACACAAAGTCCTGCAGGTACAGCCTGCGGACGGGGACGCGTTGCCCCCGGCACAGACTGCCCGAGGGACGGCCCTCCAGGGCCGGCCCCCGGACGCCAAGCCCAGCGCCAAGAGGACTGTCATGCACCGGGCCAACAGCGGTGGCGGAGACGGGCCTCACATCAGCTCCAAAGTCAGGGTGATTAAGTTGCCAGGCGGGGTAAGTGGGGCCGTCACTGCCCCTCTGGGGTCTCTGCGCCTTTCTCTTCGAGTGCCCTTGTCCCCAGAGTGGGCGTGGAGCGGAGGGGGGTCGGGGTGCTCCCACACAGCCCCCTAGATGGCGGGTCTGCCCTCTGTCTGGGATCTGCTGCTGCAGCACCCAGTGGTCTTTGGGTCTTGTTGGATGACCACGTGGCGCCCCCTGGTGTAGACCGTTGTCAACATCAGCTTCTTTCTGCAGACGGCGTGTGGAGGTTGTCCAGTGTGTTTGAAGCATAAAATTTCCTTTGCTTCCTCCACAGAGCAAGTACTTTGTTGTGTAGCTTTAGGTACAGTGAGCCCTGGGGCACGAAGGGAGGGCGCGCTGGTCTGGCAGGTGGTCCCATCAGGAGGCACGAGTGGGGTGCGTGCTCCTTACAGAAGGGGCCGCTGGCGCTGTGACCACAAGGACTTCTGAAGCACGTGCTGGACAGCCCGTGTGAGCGTCCTCCGTCCCAGGGCTCCTGGCTCGTGCACCCGTCTGTGAGCTGAGCGAGCACAGGAGCTGGCTGGTGGTGGTGACTGAATGGACCCCAGCCGGCAGCCCGTGGGCCCTCCTGGGGGGGGGGGGCAGCCCTCGGGCGCCGCCCACTGGGCACGGTGCTCCGCCCTGCCGTCCGCAGGTCCGCCCGCTCCAAAGCGCCGCGTCTTGTGTGAGGTGCTCCCGTGCGTGGTGCACGCCCACGTTTTTGGCCTAGACTTTCAGGGAAGAAAGCCGGTGAATTTTTTTATTCAGTTTTTATTTATTTATATTTAGAAACAAAACCGATCATTGTATTCCAGGGTATTATTTTGCATGTGGATGTCGTTACTGCTTTCTGGAGTTACACTTACAACACGGAAGCATAAATAAAAGAATTAGAAACATTTATGTAGATACAGAACTAGTACTACCCACGTGTAATGTGCATCCTGTCTTTCCTTCAAAAATTCAGGCAAAAAAGTGTGCAGTATACACAACGAAATATGGTAGTTTTCCACACGCTGTAAGAAAATTCGTAATGGGATAGTATGTGGGGGCAACTTTGCCCTCAAGTCCCTCTGTTTGCCATGGATGAAAGTAACACTACCAAGACACGATCTGCGTGGGGTGGAGAGGCGGCCAATGTCTTAGAGGAAAAAGGCCAGGAGCCCCTTCCTCCAGGGACTTTTATTGGGTTGTAATACAGAGGAATACAGGGTGGCAAGGATCAAACAATAGAGAACATTTCAAAGAAATCTGAGGGCTTAGTCTGAGTCAGTGTCTGTCAGGAAAGGGGGTTGCAGAAACTTTGGGAGACAGACTCGTTTACTGCTCGGACCCTTAACATATGAGTGAAAGCACTCTTAGCAAAGCAGGTTTCACAGGATTCTTAGGAATTCTTTCTTATGCCTGATTACCCCAGATACCCTCTAATAAGACAAGGAGCTGCACCCCTCCCCATCAGGTTTTCAGGCTTAAGTGGATTAGAGCCAGGAAGCGCTTCTCCCACAGGACATGGGGACTCGGGCTATGACAGAATAGCCAGGAGGCGAGGGTCCATCGCTCCCTCTTTGTGGCAGCCCCCTGAGTCCTTCCATGATGGCCTCGCAAGTGATCGTGTCTGGCTTAGGTTGCCCCCCGCTGTGAGGAGCCTCACCCGTCATCAACATCGACCACGCTGGGGGGGCAGGGAAGGAAGCTGAGGCAGCATTTGCTGCCAGAGACAAGCTTTGTCTCCCGTGTCTCGCGTTCCGGAGGTCGCGCACTCAGCCTTACTTAGCCGTGGGAAGCAGTTGTAATTCCTGAAACCAGGCAGAGTGGTCCCCAACAATAATATGAATTGGAAATTCTGTATTCAGTAAGACCCATAATTGTGTTTTACTTGAATCTGCTTTTTCTCAACTCCATTCACTGTGATTTGAAATATTAATAGGTGGCCTGTATTCCCCCCTGCTTGCACCATGACACTCTGTACCGTCTTTATGAGGTTCTCAGGGAGATTAGTGCTGGGGTCCGCTTTGCAGGGCCCCCCCCCCCCACATGGTTCTGAGGCTGCTGATCACAGTGCCCTCTGCATTGGCACCCTTCTGGGGCAGGGGTAGGGGACAGAGCCAGGCCCTGCTGGGGGTGCAGTCAAGGTAGCTGTCCTCTGGACTCTGACTTCTGCAAGAGCCGGAGCGGCCTCACAGCTTCCTCGCTGTTCTCTCTCCATTCTGCGACCCGGGAGGTGACAGTGCGGCAGTCCCGAGGCCTGTCCTGTCTGTCCCGCTGTGTTACTGAGCACCAGATGAGTGATCTTTGGGTTTTGTGCGCTGGGGTTTTCTGAAAGCGAAGCAGCCTGAGTCCCCTGGCAGCGCTTGGAGTCTACCCTTGCCCTGCTGGTCCTTGACTTGGCATTGTCTTACCCTCATCATCCCTCCTCTGGGTCGCAGTGAGTGTGTCACAAAGGACTTCCTGTGGCTCCTTTCTTGGTGTTGGTTCTCACCGTCACAGGACCATGGTTGTCTGGGTTCACAGCTCCTAGTCACTCTTCCCTCTCCAGGGGCTTCTGTTGAGCTCCGCCTGTTGTGCGTCCCTCGGGAACCCCTGTTTGGGGCGGGGCATGTGGAGACCGTGGCTTTGGAGGAGGAAGCCTGCGGATGGCTGTCTGTTGTTGTCCTCGGGGCCCCCAGCAGTCCTTTAACTGTTCTGGGCCTCAGTCTCCAGTCTGAATGGGGACCCTCAGGTTGCTGTGAGGGCCGAGTGAGCGCAGCCTTCTCCCATGCAGACAGCTCCTCACAGGTGCCCGTTTTCCTTTCAGAGTGCTCCTGAGGCCTTTCCACACATTGGGGTTCCCACGCGGTCCGGGGGTCACGGCAGCAGCCGCTGTGCGCCCAGGGCTCCCATGTGCTCACAGCGTCCGCAGGAGGGCTGCTCCCTCCTGCTGGTGGGGGTGGGGTGGGGGGTGGGTAAGGGCGACTCCGAGCCCTGGTGCTGGGAGTCCGGGTCACCTGACTGCTGCCCCGTGGCGTGGCTGAGCAAGGCTTCCGAACGCTGTGCTCCCGGCCGTGGTTGGTAACAGTTACTATTGCTGCTGCTTCTCCCCCGTGTGACTTTTTCCTAGATTTAAGATAACACTCTGTTCCCAGTGAGAGTACAGAGCTGTGCGAGCCGATTCAGAAAACTTCTAACAAGGGTGGTTAAGCCCGCTGTGCTGGCCAGCCCTAGCAGCTGTGAGCGAGCGGAGGGTGCGCCGGGGAGGGTTCGGAGGGCGGAAGGGTGGTGTGACGGGCCAAACTGGGTGGCCAGGTTTCCGTCACCCCTGCGCCCATTCCCAGAATGTGACAGGAGCTTTCTCGATGGACATTGTTGACACGCCGGCACACTTGCCACAGGCTGGGATAGTTGGCCGCAGAGAACGGGCCCACGCTGCTGCTGTCCTCTGGGCCTCTGTGTGCTCACGTGGGGGGCCTTGCACAGCACGCCTGTCATTCGCTGTCCCGATTCCGAGTGTGCTTTGAAAGGTGACAGGGCGAGGTTGGGTGGGGGGGGGGGGAGCCTGCGTGTGTGGCGACCGCGGAGACCGAGACAGGGCAGCAGGCCTGTCGGAGGGGAATTCACAGGGGGCTGCCTGGGACCCCAGCCACCGTCCTTCTGCGTGTCCTGACAATGTTATCTGTCCTCTCAGTGTGAGTATCAAGTGTCTGTCATGGCACAGAAATTAATTTAATGTCACCTGAAGACATGCAATTAATCTTTTGGAGGTTTTCATAATACCTTTACAGAAAGAGTTGCCAGTTTGGCGGATTTGGACTTTGGGGTTTAGAAAAAGATAAGGAAAATTAATTTTTCATCAGGGTTAATACAAGCTAGCAGGGCCACAAAGGCTGAGAAGACGGTTGGGGAATTTGTCAGAGTGTTGTCAGTTAGCATAATGCTTCTGAGCGTCTGATAGGTGTAATCAAGAGCTGAGATTTCTATAGAGAGGGATTAATCAGTTCGCTCACCAGTGAAGGCGAGTCAGCGATATCTCTTCTTCCTGGGCTTTAAGAATGAAAATAAGATTTGATCCGTCAAATTGCAAGATGCCCTGGCGGTATCAATAGGCCTTTTTATCTGTACATTTAAGCCATTTGTTATAAATAAATTTGTCCTGCTAATGTTGGTGGCCACAAACCACATTTTTGTAAAGATTAAGCTGATAAAAAGTATTCCCTAATGCTTCTTAACTCAGTTACTACCTTTATACTTAAGAAAAACTAGTCCAAAGGCACATTTTTATAAAAGATAATCATCTGCAAAAGAACCAACAAAAATAACACGTTTTGGGGCTATAAGATGCACCCCCCTCCCCAAATGTGGGAGGAAAGGGGAATGTGTCTTACAGTCCGAATGCAGCTTACCTGGCTCGCTGTTGGGGGTGGAGTATGGGGTATGTTATTTATGTTATTAAATATTTTACCACATTTTTTACTTCAAATTTTCTTTTCCTATTTTCTACCTCTAAAACCTAGGTGCGTCTTATGGTCCGGTGCACCTTACAGTCCGAAAAATTCGGTAGTTCAGTTTGGTCAATTTATTTTTTTTCTCATCTGTTTTGGAGGGTGTGAAAGACATTTTAGCATCCAAGTGCCCCATCGTGGAATGAATTTGGCAGTGACCTCTGCTGTCCAAGGAAGGCATCTCAGAGTGGCCTTGTGGCTTTCGCACCAGAATTTCACCTGCCGTTTTGTCCCCTTACCTTCAGAAAACAGGGTCTGAAGTCCCTGATCCGAATGGACAGTGTTCTGGGCTCGCATCTCCCGGTGCCCCGACTCTGTGCCCGAGTTCTAGAGGGCCTCCGGGAGGCGTGTGTGCTGGGGGGTCTCTCTGAGTGGGCACGGCAGTCTGTCCTCGGCCACACCTCGCAAGGAGCGCCTTCTGACTCTTCCTGGTGTTGTCTGCAGCGACCCTGGAATTTAACATTTCTCCTGAGAACTGGCTTTTCCTTGTGCCAATTCGAAAAGCAAGAATTGTTCTCTCAACTGGGGAGGGGAAGCTTTGTTTTTGTTAGAAAACGAAATGATTTGTTGCTTACAGTTAAGCCTTGAGTGCTCCACGTGGTTTTCAGCAAAACGCAGAAGCACATTATTATGGTTGTCCCTCATTTAATTCAGCTGAGTGATGGGTAGACCTTCTGTTCCCAGGGGACCACGTGCCCAACTCTTCCAGTGTGACCAGGGCCTGGGGCTTTCCTTCCTAAAGTGAGGGCGACCACGTTTGTCCTGTGGAGGGCTGAGGGGTGGTTATAGTGCAGACATGAGACAGACGCTGGCTCCTCTGCCCTCCCTGGAGCAGGGTGCGTTGAGTGGTGGTGAAATTCTCTCCTGGTCAGAGGGGAGGACCCCTGCAGGGCCATGGAGAGACGCCTGCTGTGGACTTCGGTGGGCCATTTTCAGCTCTGGAGGGCGCACAGCTTTGGCAGCCCCAAAAAGTGTGGAGACGCACTTCGTGATACTTGTGTTTCTGAACTTTATTTTATTTTTTAGAAATATATTTTATTGCCCTGGCTGGTGGAGCTCAGTGGATTGAGCGCATGCCTGTGAACCACACGATCTCGGTTCGATTCCCAGTCAGGGCACATGCCTGGGTTGCAGGCCAGTTCCCGGTTCCCGGTTCCTGGCAGGGGACGAATGAGAGGCAACGAGACATTGATATTTCTCTCTCTCTCCTTCCCTTCCCCTCTAAGATAAATAAAATCTAAAATATATATATATATATTTTTTATTTATTATGCTATTACAGTTGTCCCATTTTTTTCTCCCCTTTATGCCCCTCTGCCCTGTACCACCCCCCTCACCCACCATCATTCCCCTACGTTCATGTCCACGGGTCATGCGTATAACTTCTGTGGTTTCTCGTCTCCCGTACCATTCTTCACCTCCCCCTCTCCATTTTGTACCTGCCATCCATGCGGCTTAGCCCCTGAGCCTCTTCCCCATTCTCTCCCTCCCCTCCCCTGCCGATGACCCTCCCTGGGATCTGCATTTCTGTGACTCTGTTCCTGTTCTGTGGTTTGCTTAGTTGGTTGTTTTTGTTTTTAGGTTCAGTTGTTGGTAGTTGTGAGTTTGTTGTCATTTTACTGATCATAGTTTTTTATCTTCTTTTTCTTATAGTAGTCCCTTTAGCATTTCATATAATAAGGGCTTGGTGATGATGGAGTCCTTGAACTTGACCTTATCTGAGAAGTACTTTATCTGTCCTTCCATTCTAAATGAAAGCTTTGCTGGATAGAGCAATCTTGGATGTAGGTCTTTGGATTTCATGACTTGGAATACTTCTTTCCAGCCCCTTCTTGCCTGTAAGGTTTCTTTTGAGAAATCCGTTGACAGCCTTATGGGAACTCCTTTGTAGGTGACTGTCTCCTTTTCTTGTGCTGCTTTTAAGATTTTCTTCTTATATTTAATCTTGGCTAATGTACTTATGATGTGCCTTGGTGTGTTCCTCCTTGAGTCCAACCTCTTTGGGACTCTCTGAGCTTCCTGGATTTCCTGGAAGTCTATTTTCTTCACCAGATTGGGGAAGTTGTTCATTATGTTTTCAGGTAAGTTTTCAATTTCTTGCTCTTCTTCTTCTCCTTCTGGGACCCCTATGATTCGGATGTTTGAGCATTTAATGTTGTTCCAGAGGTTCCTAAGCCTCTCCTCATGTTTTTTGAATTCTTGTTTCCTCATTCTGTTTTGGTTGAATGTTTCTTTCTTCCTTGTGCTCCAGACCCTTGATTTGAGGTGCAGTTTCCTTACCTTCACTGTTGATTCCCTGTACATTTCCCTTTAGTTCACTTCCCATAACCTTACTTTTTCCTCTATTTCGAGACCATACACAAACAATTCTGTGAGCATCCTGATCACCAGTGTTTTGAACTCTGCAGCTGATAGGTTGGCTGTCTCTTCATTGCTTAGTTGTATTTTTTCTGGAGCTTTCATCTGTTCTTTCATTTGGGCCTTTTTTTTCCTTTGGCATACCTGTTACACAGTAAGGGGCGGAGCCTTAGGTGTTCACCAGGGTGGGGCAGCCCATGTCTCCACCTTGTGGCGCTGTCTGTCGGGGAGGGGTCCCAGAGGGAACAGTGCCGCTTGCTCCGCTCTTGGCCGAATTTCAGTCACTTCCCCCGCTTCCCACAAGCAAACTGATTCCTGGGTGGGTGGTTTGTGCATGTTCTAGGAGCCTGTGGGTCTCTCCAGCCGACTCTCCTGTGAGGCTGGGAGTTTCTCCTGCTGCTGCCTCAGCCCCCACAGTGTTTTCAGTCAGTGGTTTGAGGCTGTATTTCCCTGCGCTGGGCCCTGGGCTGTGTGTCTGTCTGGCTCCCCCGTTGTTCCTCCCGGTTTGTGTGCGGGACTGTGGGGCGGCTCGGTCCTCTGGCTGCCCATCTCCACCGGTACTGGTCTGGGTGGGTGTTTCTCCTTTACTTTCTTGGTTGTTGGTCTTCCCTACAGTTTTGGTTTTCTGGCAGTTCTGGTTGTTTTTTGTTTTTAAATTTGTCTTTTGGTCGTGGGAGGGGGCAGTGTGTGACTGCCTTCGCCTCCATCTTGGCCACAAGTCCTCTTATCCTGTATTTCTGAACTCTAAATGGGGGTCACACCTGTATGAAAGAGTCAACTTTTCTTGAAAGGAAAATAAAAGTTTAGGACTTATTTTTTTTTTAGGATTCATATCTGACATGGATATGGTCAGATATAAAGGACCACAGTTATTCAAAATACTGATGAAGAAAATTTTTCTTTGGGGTGTTTCTTTACTGCGTATTTATTTATGTTCTTAGTTCCCAGTTTGAAAGTCGTTGGTGTTGCGCATGTGTCACGCAAACACCTGTGCTCACTGAGTACCTTCAGATGGGCCCACAGCGGTCCCTGGGGCTGGTGCAGGCCCTTCTGTGTAAGTGGCCGTTGGCTTTCCAGGGAGCCTGCCTCCGGCTCCGGTCACACAGGGGCTCCCTCCAGTCCACAGTCCGCGTGGACCCCTGCCTTCAGGCCGCCCGCATCCGCTCACGGGCCTGCCTCCACAGGGCAGCACGGAGCTCGGGTGAGGCCAGAGGCCGGCCTCCACGGCCTTGGCCCCAGGTGTAGCAGCCATGACTGTGCCCGTTGGCACTGCCTGTGCCCTCGGGTGTTAGGTCAGCGTCGCTCAAGAAGCTGAGCTAAGGAGAGCAGGGTTTGTTAGCGGGAATAGGAGGGAAAGCAGGGCCAACCAAGGGAGGTTAGGACTCGGTGGTTCTTCAGATCGGGGTTTTTAAGCGCAAAAACCTGCGGTTGGGGTATTAGAGTGTGATGGGCTAGAGCTGGGTGCTGGGTGCAGGCTGCATCCTTTTGTGCCAGATAAGCCGTCCCCAGACCCTAATCTTCCTGAGCAGGGTCTGCAGGCAGCTTCCCACGGGGCCCTTCTCTTGCCTGGTGGTTTTCATCCCTCCCAGTCCTGCCGAGGTCTGACATCGGGCCCGGGCTTGGCGGGGCTCTGCCGGCACGCATGGCGCCACTCCGCATCCAGAGTGCGCTGCGTGCTGGTGCGTAGACAGCCCGTAGCCTCGCAGCCTCACGCTGCCTGTGTCAGCTGGGGTAGCTTGGTGAGCAAAATGGACCAACCGGGGTCTGAACAACAGGTTTCTGAGGATGTTTACGAGATAGCATGAGGTGCCAGGTGGCCTTGAACTCTCACCTTGTCAGGTGGGCTTCCAGGGAGCCCCATAAAATGGGAGGCTCCCCCAGAGAGCTGAGGGTGCAGGCGCAGCTGGGGGCTGGGTCGTGGCTCTCACGGGTGGGGAGCCTGGGCGCTGGGGAGCAGTCAGCACGCTGTGGGGGGGCCTTGGGGCTGCTGTGACGTGTCAGCCCATGGGAGGGAAAGGTTTCGGAACCGTGTGACTTAACACAGGCGTCATGCATTTATGAATGTTGTGGGAACCTAATTTCAGCAGGATTTTAGATGAATTACTGTGTGATGGATCACTGGCTCTTAAGGAAGATGGGGACCTGTTGTATGTATCCTTAAAAATGTTTGACTTTTTGGCGTAGAAAATGTCATAGCCATTGAATAATTGTGCTCTTAGCACAAGTCATCACTGCCCAACTGGGGAACCCACCACACCTCTGATAAAAGCCCCTGGGAGGAAGTTCCAGGTGCGCCTGCCAGCAGCCTGCTCACATGAACCACCTCCCCCCACAGGGGGCCTGCCTTCACTGCACTGGGGGGCTCCGCCACTGGTGGTGCTGACTCGCAGCCAGAGTGTGTCTGGGGGCAGCAGTAATGCACATCACTGGGGCGGAGTCACAGAATGCCGGGCGGGGGGGGGGGGCGCGCCTGGGTCTGGCGCAGCTGGGCCTGGGTCCCGCCGCAGAGCTTCTGACCCGACGGTGGCGGCTCTGGGTCGGAGCCCAGGGTCACTGGTGTGGGAAAGCTGCCCTGGGGACGGGTGTGCGCACTTGTCCAGGTGATTGGGGTGGGAATGGGCTTGGGAGACAGCCCTCAGCCCTGCACCTGCGGTGTGAAGGAGCTCTCGGGAGAGGCCCTCAGTTGGGGCCACTGCCGCCCCTCCCAACCCGTCTGGCCACTGTCCTGATGAGCTCTGCCTGTCCCGGTAGGACTGGTCCTGGCCACTCTCAGGGAACGAGCTGGGCCCAGCTGACCCTCTCTCTAGTGCTGCCCGGCCTTGCTGCCCTGGGACGTGTCTTCCGTGGTTGTGGTGTGCGGGCCTTTCTCGTTGCTGCGGCGTCAGTGCGTGAAGACACTGATGCGATTTCTCTTCCTGTGTGTGTCTACAGGCGTGTTCTTCTGTGGCTTCCTCTCCCTCTGACGGCTTTTTCTGGCTCTGGGATCAGGGTGACACCGGCCTCGGGGTTGAGGGGGAATGTCCTTCCCTCTCTGCTTTCTGGAAGGTGTCGTCTAAGACTGGCAGTCTTTCTTCATGAAGCAGTCGAGAGAGTTAATCACCGAATCCGAATCCATATTTGGTCCTGGATTTTTCTTTCCGGGGCATCTTTGTCTCTTCTTGAATCAGTTTTGGTATCTTGTATCTTTTATGGAGTTTGTCATTGTTTTAGATTGTCTAATTTGTTTGTATAAATTTGTTTATAATACCCCTGTTAATTTTTGTAGCACCAGTTCTGATCACCTCTTTCCTGTTTCTGATTTCAGTTATCGGGGAAGTCCTGTTTTCTTGGTCAGTTTAGTTAAAGGGTCATTAATTTTGTTGGTCTCAAAAATCCAACTTTTGGTTTCATTGACTTTTCTCTATTTTTCTGTTTACTATTTCATTATCTTTCATTGTGATCTATTTATTTCCTTCTATTTTTTCCCCTAGCTTCTTTAGATAAAAGCTCAAGTTACTGATTTTACATGTCTTTTCCTTCTGGTATAACTGCTGTAGTTGCATCCCCTGGGTTTTGATATGCTGTGTTTTCATTTTCGTTTAGGTCAAAGTATTTATTCTTCTTTCACAGCCTGGTTTCCCAGGGGTTGGCCCTGTCGCCACGCGGCTTAGCGGTCAGCCAGCCCCTCAGGAGGATTGGGTCAGGTCCCTGGGTCCCGCGGCGGGCGGTCTGTGCAGGTTGGAGCTGCGCTCAAAGTCCCCAGGCTCTCGCCTCCTGCCAGCCCCGGGGCCCCGCCTGGGGGGCCCGAGCTAGGCCCTCGGTAGCTCTCCCATTGCCAGATTTCCTCACTCTGGTTCTCGGATTTCTGGCCAAGGGATGTCAGCTTTGTGGGCCCTCCTGGTCCCCCCTCACCCAGCTTGCTGCCTCCATTGACGGCCTTTTCACCAGCCCCTGGGGGCCCTGCCTTGCTCCCCTGCGTGCACTGCACTCGCTGTTCTGTGTCCTGCGTCCTGAAATGCTTGTTTTGGACAGTTTTGTTCAGTTACAAGCTCATGAAGGGGGTGGCTTTGCCTATCTCCCCATGCTTCCATGGCCACAAGCCTCCCCTTCTGTGTGACTGTTCAATCTCGTTGTTTTCTTAGGTGCCATTAGCTGGGGTGGTTTTTGCAATAATCTTACCTGTACCCATCTTGCTCCAGCCCCTGTTCCTTCCCTGTGTTTCGTTAAACTGTCTCCAAGAGAGAAGTTCAGGGGGAAACAGACAAGCTGTATGGGCTGCCTCTGGGCCAAGTCACCACGCTCCTCCCGGAAAGCGCTGCAGTGCAGAGCAGTCTGCGCGGGGGGGGGGTTGCTGACCCCCGGCCGCTGGGTCCCCGGGTATGTCAGCGCAGAGCGTGCTGCTCGTGACTCTGCACTGACTGTCCGCCTCCGAGCGTCCATCCCTGTCGAGATCATGTAACTTGGCCGGGCAAGGTCTGGCTGTCTGGTGCCCACTCGTCCTTCCTGGCTGGTCTCTGCCACCCCGACCCAGCTGGAGCCTGGTGGGCGTGGCCCGAGGGCCCGTGTGCTGCCCTCGGCGTCCTGATGTCAGTGGTGCAGCTTGATGTGCACTCGCTTTCTGCACATGTAACGAGCGGCGTGAGACACCCTGGGGTTTATCACCACAGCCAGGGGAGCAAGCACGGGGCGGCCTGCGTGCTGGAGGGCGGAGTCGCAGGGAAGAGTTAAACCAGCACTTACCCAGACTCTCGGGGTTTGAACACCCATGCTCGTGCAAGTGGAAAATGTCCATGAAGTATAAAGTGTGTTTCAAGTTCAGTGCTGTTCCGTGAACTAAGCAGCGTGGACTTGAATTACAGACCTCCTGTGGGTTGGTCCAGGTGTTGAGTGTTTTCATTTCAAAGGTGTTATTCAAACCTGGACACGGTCAGGTGAGACGTTTCCCGGTGGCCCAAGTGCCAAGGCAGGGTCTGTGTGACGGGGTTTGATGGCTCGCCTCCGATCGAACACTTGCTGGCGTGGCGGGCGGGGTGTCGGGCCACGCAGACACTGACCAGTCGGCTGCCTTCTTCCTTTCAGCAGGGAGGAGAGAGCGATGGCTTTTTTCACCCGGACGGCCAGCCCCAGAGGCCCCCCCAGCCCCCAGAAGTGAGACAGCAGCCTGCCCGCAAGGTGACGCTGACCAAGGGGGCGCTCCCGCAGCCCCAGCACCTGCCGGGCGGGGCCCACGTGCACGCAGCCGGCCCCCCGGGCATCAGGAGCATCCCGGGGATCCACCCGGCCAAGAAGGTGCGCCTGCGTCCCGTTGGCGCTGCGGGCCGCGAGGCTGGCGGGTCGGATGGGAGGGAGTGCCCAAACGAGGGCCTAGGGACCCCAGTTCCCTTGGTTCTCCCTTTGCTCGCAGAAGCACACCTTTCCAGCGGCTCGGCTCCAGGACGGCACCCACCACAAGGGTGTGGTGGCTTCCTGCTTCTCTCAGCCGTGCCCCGAGGTGGCTTAGCCCGTCCCGCTTTCCCTGCCCCCTGGCTCTCCAGACCCCGTGGGCTGTCTGTCACCTCCTCCTTGGCTCCCCAGCTGGCAGGTGGGGAACTGGGGCCTTGTGGGGGAAGCACCCCACCTGGCAAAGTGGCCCTGCCCCTGCTTCCTGAGCCCGTCCCTCGCCCTGTGGGTGGCAGGGTGGCTTTTTTGACTCCTCCTGCTGGGGTGGGTGTTCTCCTTTTGTGAGCTGGACTTACGGCCTCCTCTTCAAGGGGCGAGGCTCCTTGTCCCATCTGTCTGTCCCACAGGTGGAGGGCCCGCCCCCTGCCCCTAGAGAGGGGGCCCTGCGTGGCCTGCCCAGGGCCTTGCCACGTGCCCCGCCGGATGTGCCGGGCAGGAGGGGCAGCAGTGCCTGCTGGGTTCCTCCCAGAAAGCTCTCGGCCACCTGGTCCAGCCTCCTGCCTGGGGTGGGCCGGGCCACGTGAGCAGCAGTGTGGGACGCGAAGGCGGTCCTGCGTCTCGAGTGTGTCTTTACCACGCTGGCGTGTTACCCCGGCCGTGTCGCGGTGTGGGCTGAGGGGGTCTTCGTTCTTGCAGCAGGAGGCGGGTGGGCAGACCCAGCGAGTCCTGCGTGGGGGTTCAGCCACTGAGGGGTGCAGTGCTGGTTTTCTGCAGCCAGGGCGCCCCGAGGCTGTGCGGTGAGGAGGCCTTGGAAGAGCACACTGTCCGGGCAGCTCTGTGCCCAGGGCAGCGCGCTTCAGCCTCTCTCCTCCCGTGGCACATGCACACTGATGACTGGCATTTGCAGCACACCAAAAAATCCTAGTTTTTGCCAGTCCAACCAAAAATGGGTCTAATTCTGTTCCACCTGCACCGAATGTTGTGTTGGCGGTTGCTGTTTGTGTGTTTGACGATCTAAGGGGAGTCCGCCTGGCGTTGGTGTTTCAAATGCCCTCGGGGCCCCTGGGGACAGCCACTGGCCCACACGCAGCTGCACACCCCCGTCCTGACCTCCATTTGCCCTCCTGTGAGGTCGGCGCTCCAAGCTTGGTGCTCTGGTAGAGGATGTCGGTGCTGGTTGTAACCTACAGTTCCAGCTCGGTGGGGGGTGCTGTCCACGCAAGCTGGATCGGCGGGAGGCAGCGGCTTGCAGTGCCTGTGTGGCGGCCGTGGGCGCGCCCCCTGCGGAGCAGCCCTGGAGTGTGGAGGTAGGGCCCGGGCTCTGGGGCCATTGGGACCAACTCGAAGCCTAAGGGTGCCACTTACAGCACGTTCCTGGGCCCCGGGGTCCTCTGCCCACACCCAGCGTGGCGGGAACGCAGAAGGGGCGTCGCATCCCTGCTGAGCCCCAGGCCAGCTCTGGCGGGGCCCCTGCCTGGCCTTTCCTTTCAGTCGGCTGGGCGACAGTGTCTCCTGTGGGCATTCAGTTCTTTTCTAAGGGTGGGCAAAAACTGTAGGAAATGCGTAGCTCGTGGTGCATTTTAATGGATTCTGAGTTACTTGCTCACTTTTGTGTCTTAGCAGCTGTGCAGAAAAACACAAAGCTTCCAAATTGACTGGTCACTCTTGTCGTTGGCAGGTCCTCATGCACGGGAGAGGCCGGGGAGCGGCAGGGCCAATGGGCCGCGGGCGCCCGACGCCCAACAAGCAGAACCTGCGGGTGGTGGAGTGCAAGCCGCAGCCCTGTGTCGTGTCCGTGGAAGGCCTGTCGTCCTCCACCACTGACGCCCAGCTTCGGGGCCTGCTCACGTCCGTGGGGCCCATTCAGGTAGCTGCCTGGCTCACGGCATTGGGCTCCTTGCCCCGTGGCTCTCTGGTCTGCGCGGGGGATGGGTCGCTGCATGTGGAGGGGGTGGTGTCAGGGGAAGGGCACGTCCGCGTGCACCTGCAGTCGGGCCTTTGCCTCGGAGTTAGAATGTCCAGGATTTCCAGGTGTCACTTACAAACGACGCGGAGCAGTGATTCCACCAGAGCAAACGGTGCTTTGAACTCCTTGGGCTGTCCCAGAGTTCACACACGCGTTTGTGCAAGCAGTGTTTTTCTGCCACACGCTAGCTTTGTTTGAAATAAATTTGTGAAGTATGCGGTCTTCTTGACCTTAATTCCCAGAAGCAGCCTCCCACGCCAGCGGCTGTGGGACGTGGGTTCGAGTGTGCAGACATGGAACAACACGGACTGTCTTTGGCCCCTTGATGTGAAAACCAGCTAAAATTCCGGGAGCTTCAGGCTCACCACCTGGCCGGCTGCAGACGCCCCGCTGTGCTGTGGGCGGCACGGACCGCTGGGGCCCTCCCTCCCAGCGGGCCTGCGTCTGAGCACAGAGTGCTGCACGCGCGGCTGAGGGGGACCCGAGTCTGCGGGAGCGCCAGGCGCTTCCTCTTGGGCATGTTGTGGCTGCAGCGTCCTGAGGGGGGGGGGGTTCCTCTCAAGTGCGTCTTCGGTCTCTCGTTCTGTGGAGCGTCCCTGAGGGCGGGGAGCAGAGTGCGTGAGTGCCGTGGGAACGCTCTGCCTTTCCCAGGGCGACCACAGGGTCTGTCCTGCAGCACACAGTGACGGAGAGGTGACCAAGCGTGCTGGCTTCTGTTGAAGACTACACTTCCGATTCGTGGGGTGTGGGGGCTTGGGGGGGTGGGTGGCTTCCTTGTTGTCAGAAGCACGGAGCCCAGGGAGTCCCCAGTGGTCCCCAGACAGTCCCCTGTTGTCAGGAGTCACGCGCAGGGACAGCGCGGACACTGGAGGGTGTCGCATGCGCAGGTGTGGTCATCCCGCTCTGAGACTCAGGCCTGCTGTGGCTGCTATTTGGGGTCAGATCACAGGTCAGTGGGGAGCCCAGGAGTAAAAGTCCAGAGGACTGGGGCTTCCTGTAGGGGGCTGGTGTCGCAGCCCGCTGTCCTGCTGTCTCTGTTGGGGCCGTGTGTGGCGGTGGGGCTTGGCCCCTTTGGGCCACCCTCGGTGACTCTCCAGTGTGCCCTTGAGCCGGTGCCACGTCCTGACCTGCAGCCAGTGCTGACGGAGGCTGGGGGTTGTCACTGTGCATAGCAGCTCCGCCTCCCAGCCTCGTCATGGCCATGGGAGAACCGGAACTCTGCGTTTCGGGGCTCTGCCTCTCTGGGGTGACACCCCACCCCACCCTGCCTCTCTGTCCACTGTTCCGAGGAAGGAAGCCTAGAGGTCGTGTTAGAGGCTGTGTTAGCAGTCACGAAGTCGGTGGTAGGGCACCTGAAGGCGACGGAAGCCGCTCTGGGTTAGTCAGTGGCTCCTCTTCGTGGCAGAGGGAGGGAGGGAGGGATGGGGGAGAGACGCTCTCAGGTGCATCGCTCACCCCCAGAACGAGGACCCACAAGGCGGGTCCCCAGTCCCGTGAAGTCCCTGAGGACGGCTCCTGCTGGGCCGTGCGTGGCCCCGGGCAGAGCCGTGTGCTCCCGGAGCTGGTTTTGAGTGGGGAGAGATGTCAAACTTTCCGTCACAAGTGCTGAGCTTCTCACGTCCACATGACACAGGTGTCACCAGCTTCTGTAGCAGAGTCAGAATGGTGAGCATGGGTTTAAAAAAGATACTTGCAACAACGTCTTGTTACAATGGCGGTTTCCATGTAAATAGGCTTGAGAGGGGTGGGGCCCAGGGGCCTCCTGCTGCCCACAGCTGAGCCCTCGGGCTGTGGCGCCACCTCATGCCCATGTGGCGCAACAGCAGTGGTGGCCGTGGTGCTGGGCCGGGCTTGGCTCCCCGCCCTCCGGTTAGGGTGCAGCGCCCGTGCTCTGCTGCTCCGGCCCCGGGGTCCACAAGACAGCACCTTGCTCTCAGATCATGGCCTCCCCTGGAACCACACTCACGCCTCTCCGGAAAGTCTGCCGCACAGGCATTCGTGTCTGCAGATGCCTGTTCACCTGGGGGAGGGGGGAGTTCCGACCAGAAGGAAGGAGTGGCAGTAGGGAGTGAGCGGCGGGTTTCGGGGTTCCAGGTGAGAGGGCGCAGTGAGAGTTGGAACCTGGTTGTCACCTGCAGGCACACGGAAGGGGGGCGTGGGGGCAGGGCTTTCGGAGGCCCAGGGCGCCCTAGTGACAGGGTCCGAGGCCCTTCCTTCATGGTCTTTGTTTCCCTGGTGGCTGAGTGGTGCCTGACGTGCTAAGAAAAGCTTGTCACCGGTGATGGCTGAGACGCCCCGGCGGAGAAACAAAAGGTTGTTTCCCCCTGAGAGTGCGGAGTTCCTCCTCACTTCGGGGTCCCCAGGACCCCAACGCAGTAACAGCCGGTGCTTAGGTGCCGCCTGTCTGTGCCCAGTTCTCTGACTGTCGCCGTGCCTCTGCCGATGTTTGCCTCCCTGTCCCAATAGTCCTGGAGGCGGGATGCAGCTGGTGAGGCAGCTGGAGTCAAGCTTTGAGGTGAGGCTTTGGCATCAGTCCCGGGGCCATTGTTGACGTGCGGCTTCTGAACAGAGCGCTTCCCGCCGTGAGTGCAGGCATCCCGGATCATCAGACCCTCCGGGGCCACAGAAGACCTTCGCCACTTCCTCGGCACTCACTGGTCCCTGGCATAACCTGAGATGGGGGGTATGACAGACAGGGAGCCCTGTGTCCCCGAGGGGCGGCATAGTGAGGCAGGAAGGACACCAGGGCAGCGCCTGACACCAGGTGGCCTGTCCTGGGGCGGTCCTGCAGCTGCTCAGGCCCCCAGGCTGCCAGCCTGAGAAAGTGTCCCAGTCCACACAGATGGGGCCCCCTTGAGTGGCCAGGAAGGCAGGGTCCCGTCGGAGCTTCTGAGCAGAAGGTGCCCTGGCCGGCGAGAGCACCTCTGGCACCAAGTCTGATTCCGACTGACCGGGAAGGGCTGGCGAGCGACTTGGAAAACACTGGCATCTCCAGTGAAAGCAGTCTGTCACTTGGCACCCAGGGCCTTTGGGAGGGAGAACAGGGTGGCCAGGCACCGACAGGCTTACAAAATGTTTGGGCATGGCCACGGGACCTGAAGTTCTCATGGCAGACAGGTTGGTGGGGGCTGTCCCACAGAGTCCCGGGGCAGTCGTGAGACATCCAGATGAAATAGTGGTCTCAGGAGACAGGGCAAGGACACAGAGCTCTGGGGGAGGGCCTGTCTTTGAGAAAGGCAGGGTGGCCCGTGGTGGGCATGGACGTGAGGTGCTCAGACGCACGCCGCACCTGTGTTGGAGAGGACCGGCCCGGAGGGCCGCTGCTGGTGGTCTGTACTGGCTGGGTAGGGACCGCGTCTGCCGTTTGTCCTCATAGCTAGAAAACGGGGTTGGTTTTTGTGATTGTGCAAAGGAGCCGGAATGGATCTGGTGACCTCGGCGTGGGGCCAGGCTGCCCAGGACTCTGCTGCAAAGGGCCCCCGTTACTGCTCAGGCCCCTTCGGGGCGGCGCTCGCTGCTCCTGGTGCCTCCTTGCCAGCAGGAGAGACCCCAGAGTCAGGTCCTGGGCCTGTCCCCACAAGGGGCCCTTTGAAGCAGCTGCACTGTCATGTTAAAATGAGTGAGACTGTCGTCGGCTTTTGGTGGGGAGTTCCTGAAGGCGTGAGGGTTACTGGCCAGAGGGAGGAGCGTCCAGCGGGTCTGACCACGTGGACTCGCACTCCTGGCCAGGGGGCGTGCGTCCCGGTGGGGAGGAGGCCTGGCTGCAGGCAGCGTGCCCAGCTCTCCGTGAGTGGGTGTGGCAGGCAGGGCGGCCCTGCGTGGGTGGGGGTGCGAGTGTTCCAGCCCTGTCTGTGGTTCACGGCGGGAGGCTGCTGGTCCTTGGGGCCGTCCAGGAAGGCAGGGGAGTGTCAGTGGGTCAGCCGTTCTGTCGTGGGCTGGTGGAAGGTGGGGACAGAGTGGGTTTGAACTTCAGGTGGCACCCGGACCTGCCTGTCTCCAGAGCCCTCTGGAGTGGCGATGGCGAGCAAGCATTTCCGCTGCTCGTACGGCGTGGGTCTTCCTGTGGCTCTTCCTGAGGGTGATGCTGTCATCTTGATTTGTTGAAAGGGGACCGTTCTGCAATTCATTGTCATGCCTAGAAAATAGGGTTTGATTTTTTGAAAAGGCACCAAAGTGCAAACGAAGGGGCCAGGCAGGAAGCAGACTTGGGACGGTGTTCTGGCCCTGGAGGGCCGCCGCCCTGACCTCCCGCTGCTCTGCGCGGGCACATCCTCTCCCAGTAGGCGTGTTCCTGTCTCACACGCAGACAGCGGAGACGGGGCCCTTTGCCCTCACTCCACGTGGGGGAGGCGCCCCGTCAGCTGTTCCCGGCTGAGGCTGGGAGGCGTTTCCCTGTAGGAGAGGAGCCTGGCATTTTCACGCCCGAGACACCACGGAGAGCCGCTCGATGGGAAGGCCCACAAGCAGGGAGGGCTCTCCAGGGTGCGGGCCCCGGGCTCAGATGGGGGAGGGGGAGGCTGCCCGCTGCGTGGGCAGGCCTGAGTGCGCGGCCTGGAGAGCGGACGTGCTCTCCGGCCATGGCTCACCAAAGCACACTGTTTTAGGGATCCGAGTGTCCATCTGAACTTGGATTTTGTGCTAAGTCTGATACGTACACATGTGTCTCTTTTACCACATAGTGTGGAACTAAAATGTCTGTTTGTTCTCCAGAGTTTACAGATGCTTCCCCAGCAACGGAAAGCCATCGCCAAGTTTAAGGAGCCAGCCCACGCGCTAGCGTTCCAGCAGAAGTTCCACAGGTAGCCGTGGCTCCCGTGGTGGCGGGGGCCTGGGCGCGGGGGGCACCACCCCTCTGCCGCCTACTCTGGGTCAGAGGCACTGTTGCTTCACGTGCGGGTGCGGGTGCCTGCCCCTGGGGAAGGGCGCAGGGGGCGCTGCTGCCTTCCTTGGGGGGCGGGGGGCCCCTGGTCCCGCTCTGCGTGTGGCATTGCAGCAGCCCACACTCCCCTGGAGTTGGCGCCCCTGGCCAGGGCCCACTGCCCCCCGGGAGCTTCCTCAGGCCTCAGGGAGCTGCCCTGGCCTGCAGCACTAATGTCGGCTGTTTTTCCCGTCCCCACAGGCACATGATAGATTTGTCCCACATAAACGTGGCCCTGATTGTCGAGTGATTTCTGGCAGGGAGACCGACCTCACACCGCACACACAAGCTGAGGAATTTCTTCAAGGGAGCTGCCGGCGCCCACCGTGCCCGCCACGGTCTCCACCCAGCCCTGCCGACCGTCCGGAGCTCCGGGCAGCCCAGCGTTGATTCCGGGGGGAGCCGGACTTGTGGGACACGGCAGGCAGGCTGCAGTTCGGTGTTAGATGGCTTCAGATTCTGTTGTCACCTCCGAGAACTCTAGTCCTTGTTTTCTTTTGTTTTCGAAGTGCTCACGATGCATGTAGACGTTGTTCTTCGTGACCTTACTGTCTGACCGACCGAGCGCTCCCTGTGACTCAGGGTCAGGGAGGGACGTTAGCGGCAGGTTCTCCGTATTTTCACAGCAAAGAACACTTGATAATGGTTGCACTTATCTTCAGTGCAGGCTAGGCCGGTTGTCTTTTCCGGAAGTCCCCGGAGGCTCTCGGACCGCAGGTGGAAACGCGGGTGGCCATGACTACAGCTGCATGTCCTGGAAAGCAGTGGGGGGGGTGCCATGTGCGGCTCATCTGCTCTCGGGAAGGGTCTGAACGTGCCGCTGCACGTTCTGAGTTCCCAGGGACTGCCCGCCCCACTTAACTTCCCAAGTAAGGCGAGGACCCGGGGTCACTGCCGTACTGCCCTGGGCGCAGAGGGGCTGTGGGGGGGGCTCTGGCCGTGGCCCTCGGGGCGTCCGCTGCCCGGTGGGAGGCGCTGCGCACCTGTCGGCAGGGGGACAGCCTGGAGCTTGACCAGACCTGGGTGGTGGTTTTCTCCTTTCCTGGATGCAGGGCAGAGGGCAGGACCCCGGCACTGGCTCTTGGTGTGCACCGTTCTTGGGGAGCAGGTTACTGCTTTGATTAATCTTTCTCCTCCTTCTCCTCCTTTTTCTTCTTCTTTTTCGAAGCCCTTCTGAGTGGGCGGGGCTCCTTTCTCCCGCAGACCGGAGAGCAGGGCGGCCCTAACCCTGGCACGGCTCTCTCTGCGGCGGGTGCTGGAGGGGGCTGGGTCGCAGGAACGGCGGGACCCTGGGTGAGGTTGGCGTGTCCCCTGTGGCCCTGCCTGGGCGATGCTGCGGAGGGCCCCTTTAGTGGGACCTGCCTTCCCCTTGGGAAGTGCACTCCAGGCCGGCGCTGGCGCAGTGCCTTCCTGAGCCTCTGCTCGCGCAGATACCTGAGCTCCGGAGCCTCGGTCTCGGGCAGACCCAGACTTCTCCGCCGTGCTGCATGCCGGGAAGCTGTGCTGGACTTACCCGTAGAGTCAGTGGACATGGAGGCTTGTTGCCATTGGCCGTCCCTGGTCAGCCCGGTGGGGACCCGAGTGGGGACCCAAAGGCCTGTGCGGCCTGGCCCCTGTGGGAGCGGAGGGCACCAGACCTGGGTCATGGGAGTTAGTGCCATCCTGTTTGCATAGTCAGTGTGTTATTTTACTTTTTCAAAGTGAGGGGCCAGCACTGGAGGGGAGTCCCCAGACCCTGTGAGACCCTGTGTCTCCTTCGTTCTCGGGTGGCATTGTGTGCTGAGAGCAAGCCTGGGCCGTGGGAGTGCCGGCCATTCCTAGGAGACGTCAGTGTAGCAAAGTGTAGGCCTTGTAGGGTCCGCTTGGGCACCTGCTAGTCTCACTCCGGAGGGCCCAGGCCAGCCCGTGCCCAGGGGCTCTGTGGGGTTTCCCATACGGCAATGCCCTGTGCCTGTCAGCCGCTGACGTGGGCTCACTGTACCCTCCGCAAGTGGCTGCAGTGTGTTCGCTCGTAGAGGCGTCGTGGAGTTAGCTACAGGGAGCTGTGTGGAGGTGGGAGTGGGCGGAGCTCTAGTTCAGAGCCGCCCAGACCCCTTCCCCACACCGGGCGCCAGCAGGGGCTTACAGTCAGTAGGGTCTGTGCTGAGGGTGCGTGGGGCACTAGCCTGAGCCGAGTCAGCTGGGGCCACTCTCTGAAGCAGTCTGAGTGCACCGTGGCACGGGGACCAGAGTCACGCATGCTCCAGGAAGGGGAGGCACGGAAGCCGCTCAGTGGGCCACGGTGAGCACGTTCCACGTGGGCCCCTCGCTCTGGGCCGGCTCCTGGGATGCTCGGGGCTGTGCGTGCCTGTCTGTACCCAGGCCAGCTTCCTCTTGACACGCGGTCCCTGCAGTGCAGACCCAGAGGTGCAGTGGGCTTTTCCTGGAGCACTGGTGGGCGCAGGTCCGAGCCGCTCCACGCCCACCACCGCCCGGCGCGCCCGCTGCGCTGCCAGGCCTCGGGCGAGGCTGCGTTTCCTGGGAGGGAGCTGCAGGGAAGGAGAGAGGAGCTAGGAAGTCAGGGCCCTTCCACTCTCAGCGCGCTTCCCGCGGGGAGTCGGGCGCCGGAGCTGAGCCCTCTCAGAAGATCTGCTGCAACCATTATCTCTGTTCTTTTGTCCCCCGCTCGCGCGCACGCGTGTGTCGCGGGGCGTCCAGCACCCACATGTGACTGGATGTGTTCTCAGCTCGGCCACACCTCAGCTGTTTGCTAGTTCTCTTGTGTTGTCTCACGGAAGTTCAATGGATACAGTTCCGTAATTGTTGATGTGTTCGTGTGTGTATTCGATTTTTATAAAGATGGGAGTAAGTCAATACATTTATCCTGACCTGTGTATTATTTGTCCACAAACTCAAGGAGCTTCAAGCCAGTGACTGTCAGTGCACCTCGTGCGGTGAACACTGCAGGCGATTTGTGGAGCCGAGCGGCACTTTGCTTTCGCATTAGCTTGTTCCGAGTTTGTGTTGTAACGAGTTCACCCAGCTACCTGGGCGTAGCCTTGCGGTACTGTTGGTCTGGCCACCTGTGTTAAATCCTTATACCAGTGTTCTTTTAAAGGAGAAATCTTGTCTCTCTTTCCAGAGGAAATGTTGAGGGTCCCCGTTCCTGAACAGGCAGCATCCAGTAGGTGCCTGTGGCCTTGGCCCCAGGGCGGGAGGGGCGGGCTCCTTCCTAAGTATTTTCCATTCGGGGTGTCCTTCCGTGATTTGTAAAGGTCTTGAGAAACAACTGTTCACGCTTGGTTCTGTAGCGTTTCTGAACTGTAGCAGCATAGACTCTGCACCCAGGGGTCCTTTCTTCCACAGCAAAAGTGCTTAACTCTGCCAACAGAGGCTTCTGTTGCTGGGAAGAGCTGGGGGCCGGGGGTGGCGAAGGGGCAGGAGAAGGGCCGCGGGGAGGACGGACTCTTGGAGTGGGGCGGCTGTGACGAGTGTTTGCCCTGGGCCGTCTCCTCACGCACCCACTGGGGAGCAGACGGGTGGGGAGTGCCTGCTGGACCGCCCCTGCTGAGGGGCGCGAGGTGGGCGCCGTCAGGGTTGCTGCAGTGCCCGGCCCCGCTCCCGGGGGCCGTGAGGGGGCCCTGCGCAGGGAGGCCTTGTCAGCAGCTGTGGCTTCCTCTCCTGTGGTCTTTCTGTGCCTCTTCTGTTTGTTGTGTTCCTTGTTTCTGTCTAATTGAAGGTAAGCTCAGCGTGCCTGTCGACCAGTGGACTGACGGGGCCGTGAGGACAGTTGGGTTTGCAGTGCGGTCTGCGTGCCCGGCCCCGGGCTCCCCTGCCCGAGCGCCCTTCCGGGTCGGGCTGGACGCCCCTCCCTGGTCCGGCCGCTGTTAGGCCTGCCCTTCCTGCCCTCGGTCAGGTGGAGCCCTCCCCCCACGTTTGGTAGTTTATTTGGAGTCGGGGGAGGGCACACTTCAGTATTGGGGTTCTTTACAAACTTTTCAGTGACGGACGCCAGTGGGGGGAGCTCACAGACGGGCGGGGGGGGGGGCGACGGTGGGGGCCCTGGAGACCCAGGAAGGCAGCCACACAGATCCAGAGAGGGAGGCTGAGACAATCCTAAAATTTATTTATTTAGTGAGCATTTCAAGTACCCTTTTCACCTGTTTTTAAAATTTGTGAACGAAGTGTTCTTTTGGACACTTTTAAATAACTTTACAGAGGCCCGTGGTCTTGGTTTAGTACTGAATCCTAAGGATTTTTGTGTGAGGTTTTTTTGCAACCTATTTGATTTCCATCCCTTCGCGGCTGTGGTTCTGTGTCCTGGAACCACAGTGACACCCACTGATTCATATTGGATCCCAGGTACACCTTCCGGTGGCGCGTGGCGGGCGGGGCCGGCCCGAGAGGCCGTCTCAGTGAGGCGGCAGGTCCTGGCCGGGAGGAGGGGCTTTTTCCTCCGACTTCTCACCGACTTCTCACCGACTTCTCACCGACTAGCCTGTGAACAGGGCCTTGTGTTGGTGTTTTGCTCTTGTTTTATTTCACTGATTTTAAGAGGTTTATAGAAAAATGCAGCCCCTTTAAAGAAACATCATGCAGTTTTAAAACTTTCACGTTGCAGAGCGGCAGGCAAGCGCATTGTTTCCGCACACCGCGTAGTTGGTGATGGCGGCCGCTCCGGAAGGCTGGCCTTGGCCTCCTTGCAGCTCGACTGCCCTGTAGCCTGCTCTCCAGTGGAAGGGCGTGCGCAGTGGACGCTGCGTGGGAAGGACGGAGCCGCTCCTTGCCCTGGGTGGCCGTTGGAGGGGCCGGTGCGCACACTGGCGGACGGAAGAGCGGGCGGTCCTGCGGCTTTACCATCCTGCTTTGCTTTCCACAGGCGCGGGCCCTGCGTGCGCTCCTCTGTGAGGACTCACACTCCAAAGCTTTTAATTCCACCGTTTAATTTCCAGGTTCAACGACACCGAAGCCCCAGGCCAGCTGTCCCTGCTGCTCTGGGCGTCCCCTGGACTCTCCCTGCACCCCCACCCCTCCCTGCTCTCTCCCCGGCTCCGCCTCCCGCCCTCGCCCCTGACCCTCCCCCTTGGTGTGGACTCGCCCTCGTGCACTTCTCGACCCTGCATCACCTCTCAGCTTTGCTTTGACAGGTCTGTCCCCTGCCTTGTCCCTCCAGGTCTGTGGTCGGAGAGAATAACACCTGCGTTCTGTTACTTTGCAGCGCGACTCTGGAGGCCACGGCAGCGGCGTGGCGGCGGCACTAACCCCTCTGTTTTGCCCTCCACTTGCAGGACCTCTTGTGCGTGGGTTGTGTTAGTAGTAACGCCCCATTGTTCTGCTGGGAGTTGCCCGCCCGCGTGGCCTTTGTCCCTGCTCTGGCTGACTGTGACCCTTCCTAACCTAGTGCGCGACGCAGGCGGGCGCGAAGCTGCGGGCACAGCGAGCGCTCAGACTGCGTCCTTCCTCTGGGCCAACGGACTTGGCGTGTCCTAGCGAGCCGGCGGCTCCTCAGTGTGCGGGCCGGCGCCTCGTTGGGCGGCACATCCGCTGCTGGCCCGCGGCGGCCTCCTCGGGAGTGGGTGTGGGAGCGGAGTGACGCAGTGGGACTGTATTGTTGTGTACCCTTGTGTGACGCCGTGCGGAAATGTGTTTCGAGCTGTACTGTAATTGGAATAATGTGTTAATAAAATACCTTGACGTTTCTGCTTTCATTCTGTAGCTCTCATTTCCTCTCGCCACTCAGGTTCAGCCCAGCCTGCTTCCCACGGGGATGGACAGACGGACGGACAACCCTGGGGTTTCAGGCACCTTGTCTGCACCGCACGGGGGCTGCATGGGTCTGAACCGACCCAGAAGCAGGGGGTTGCATTCTCTTTCTACATTTTTTAAAACAATTTTTACCATTTTTCTTTTTAAATTTTATTTGTTTTTAGGGAGGGGGAAGGGAAGGAGAAAGAGGGAGCGAAACATCAATGTGTGGTTGTCTCTCACATGCCACAACCCAGGCCTGTGCCCTGACTGGGAATCGAACTGGCGACCCTTTGGTTCTCAGGCCAGTGCTCAATCCACTGAGCCACACCAGCCAGGGTTAATTTTTAGCATTTTTCAAATGAAACTTGTGCCCTGCCCTAACCCTACAGATAGAGGCAGCGCCCCCCCACCCCCACCCCGCACCTGTGTGTATGCCATGCCAGGTGTGCTGTCCACTGCCCAGGTTACAAGTCACCACCTGGGTGGAAAACGGGCTTCCAAAGCAGAGCGCTCCAGGAAGCATGGTTGAAGGGAAAGCTCGAGGAGCCGGTGTCTCCTCTTGCACACCCGTGCACACGCACACTAGCCCGGCAGTGACAGACCCCCCTCCCAACCCGGGTCCTGCGTGGCACCCAGGCCAAGACCCAGGGGTGGGGCGGCCCGTCCCAGCCCTCTCCGCATGAAGGGGCTTCTCTGGAGCCGTAGGTGGTGCTGGGGCAGGTGCCCTTTGTCCCCAAGCTGGGCAGGCGGGCTGTGGGGCCTGGACACCAACACCTGCTGTCTCTCTTGGGATTAGAGAGCCCTGTGCCCCCTTCAGAGGGGCCACATGCTACAGGGTCACCACTTGAAGTCAACAATGGGTGGCCCGTGGCAGGGTTGAGGCCGGGGGCCTCCAAGGCGGGTTGCCTGCATGGCACATGTTCTAATTCTGGGGGTGCTGTCCTGGCAGCTGAGGGGCCAGTGCCCTCCCACCCTGCCCCAAGGTCAAGGAGAGCTCGACGTGGCAGCAGGTCGAGCGGGAAGTGGCTCTCGTGTCCGGTGGAAATGTCAGGCATGACTTGGTGGAAGGTTGAAACCACAGCCTGGGTGGAAACCGTAAACCATCGCCTGCTGGAGCCTCGAGGCAACTGCCCACCACCCCGGTCCCGCTGGAGCCCGCTCTCCCGGGTCAGGCCCCTCATCTGGAGCCCGGACAGAGGGCGGCCTACAGCACTGAGGGGCAGGCGGGGGGCAGGGGTCTGGACTCGGGAGCAGGTGCACGCTGGCCTGGGGGCGGAGGGGGCCATCTGGAGCCTACGCTGGTCCCGTGGGCACAAGCGAAGTCTCTGTGTGTGGGCCCTTCAATGGCAGTAGGCTTTGTGTATCCTCAGACAGGCCTTGTCCAAACACGTGTGTCCTGAGTGAGGATGACCCCCCATTGGGGCTGGAGGGGACGAGGGCCGTGCTCTCTGGTGGCCCTGCACATAGGAGCCCCGGGGAACGTGCTATGCACAGGGGGTGGGGGGCTGCCAAGACGGTGGGCACGGCAGCTCCCTGCTCCCTGGAGGGCTCGGTGGCTGCCCTTGGGCGCTGCCTGTGGACTGCCCAGGGGCAACGTTCTGGTCAGCCCTGAGCCTGGTTGTGCCCCTCAGGGGTCCTCAGCCCCACGCTGGCCCGTCCCCCCCACCTGAGTCTGCAGGTGCTCTTGGGCTGCAGAGAGACCGGTGCTGGTGGACTGACCTGGGTATCGGGGCAGCCCTGTCCTCTGAAGGGCTTCGAGGACGGACTGGGGCCCGAGACGGGCGAGGCCGAGGCGGACACTGACCAAACGCTGACTTCACACCAGTGCCTGAGACCACCAGGCCTGGGGTGAGAGCAGAGACCGATGGGAGACCCCCAGTGCGGGGACTTGTGGGCCTGCACCCCCCGGCCTGGGAGGGCTGCCTCTCTGCCTCCTCCTGCCCCCACTCCGGGGGCCACCGGTTCAGGGAGGGCCCTTCCTCCTCTCACTGTTTCCTGAGACCAGGCCACTGGGTCACTGTCCTCCCCAAGGGTCACCTCCTCCCGAATGGCTGGCCCGGGCACTTTTTCCCCCGCTGCCTCCGCTGCCATCGCTCTTAGCAAATGTCCTGGCCACCCTTCTCGGAAGCAGGCAGCACCAGCCTCTGGGACGCTCTGTGGTTGCGTGCGGAGCTGGGGTTCCGAGGCCCCCGTGGGCATTCTTGCAGAAGCGGGAAGCCTGCGTGTCCACATTCCCATGGTTCTGCTGTTGAAAATGCGAAATCCCACGCGGTGAGAGTTCCCAGGAGGCTGCTGTCAACGTGTCCACTCCCCATGGGCCCTGTCCATTCCCTCTGTCCACAGCTGTTTGGGGGACTCTCCCCTTCCTTGGCGAGGTTGTTGGGGCCTGGTCCCTGCAATGGCACCGAGGTGTCTGCTCCTTCCCCCGAGACTGTGACCCAGGCCGCAGTCCCGCACGTGCAGGTGATGACTAGGGGCCCCTCTTCTCCGCTGTTTCCTGAGAAAGGGCCCCAAAGCGGGTGGAGGTGGGGAGAGACGCTTCCCAGACCCAGGGTCTCAGAGCTGCCCAGCAGATGGCGCTCACTCCCTCATCCCCTGCCAGGGACAGCCAGGTGGCACTCCCTGAGAAAAGCCCGTTTGGCCTCCATTCACTGGCACTGGTCAAGCAGGTCGGAGCATGGCAGGGCCGGGCCAGGTAGGGGACCGAGCCCACAGAGCGGACGTGGCTCTGTCCGGACGTGCAGGTCCCGTGCGGGTCTGAGACCAGAGCCCGGCTCTCAGGTCGCCCTCGCTCAGCCCCGCCGGTCGCCCCAACAGTGAGGACACTGCGGGTGGTGCCTGGTGGCCACAGGCACAGGCTTCAAGTGTGGAAACATGATCCTCCTCTGGGTGGGGACACCCCAGCATCTGAATTCCTCCTGGGCCTGCGAGGCACTTTCCCGAAAGGCGCCTGACCCTCCCAAAGCGTCGGCAACCCCCTCAGAAGGCAGCCGCTCCCCCGCCCCCAACCGACGGTCCTGCAAGCACAGCGCACAGCGGCTCTCGTGGCAGCCACGGCATTGACTGCTGACCGAGGCCACTAGGGTGATGTGGAGGGGACACAGAACAGGGCGACACGAAAACTTCTTAAATGTGTTAAAAACACAGGATTTTATTTTTGCTTAGAGCCTACGAAACTGTTGTGGAGGTGAGGAAGGGCACTCTGTAAGTTCGCCACCCAGAGAGCATCGTTGTGAGGTGGTCAGCATGTGCAGACACACACAGAGAGAGAACGCCTGTGCACACACATACACATGCACACATGCACATGCACAAACACGTGTGCATGGGTGCAAAACAACATGCACCCACGAACACCCCAGCCACCCTCACCACTGCCGCCCCCCAGCACCCTGTGGCCCCCACCTCACCTGGAACAGTGGTCACCACCATCTCCCCGTCCCATTCCTTCAGAATGTGCTCTCGGGTGACGAGTACGGGTTGCTCCTTGGGGACAACACTCACAGCCCTACCGGCTCCGCGTGGCAGCTGCCGCTCTTGTCCAGGGACCCGGGGTGCCCTCGATGGTGGGGTGTGGATGGCACACCTGCCCCACCTGAGTGGATGGCGGCCTCACGGTATCGCCTGTCGAGGGGAGCCCGGCACCCAGGTGACACCCCTGTGCCCACTTCTCTGGCTCTCAGACACAGACACACCCTCACTTTGTCCAGATGTCCCCCTGAACGGGGGACCAGCAGTTCCGGGGACAGCTAGGGACAGCTCAGACCTCTGCAGGCATTGGGGCCCCCGAGGGGGTGCGTGCCTTGTTTAAATCCAATTACAGAACCCAGAAAAGACGAGATGGGCCTCCGTCACCCGCAGGCCGGCTGCTGCCCCACCTGCCCCTCAGTGCAGCTGTGGGCAGCCCAGCCTGGGGGCTGCGGGGTTGGGGGCCCCCGGCAGGGTCTTAGCTCTGCAGATGAGTTATGTTCATTCCTTCAAACAATGACGGGTGCTCCTTACATTGACCCAGGGACATACAGAACATAGGACTGATGTAGCCCTACCTGCCACAAAGTCCCCAAGCCCCTCCTGTGTGGGGTGTGGGTGCCCCCAGTCTCACCTTGTGTCATTGTCCTTGTCTCGTTGTAGCCAAGACCTGGACGCTGGGGGGAGCTGAACACCCCGGCCTCTGCCACCAGCTTCCTGATGTCCAGAGTGTTGGTTCTGGTCTGGTGACATGCCCCCCGGACTCTGGCACTACCTCCCCGCCCCTGGGGACGCTGTCACTCCTCGCAGGGTCCCAGGCAGCGCCCACCCCGCCTTTGCCGACTCCAGGCATGACTCAGTTTCCCCTTTGTATTCTCGTGCCCGGTCCTGAGTCCTTAGGTTTTCCGGCTTCCTCCAGCCCAGCCTCAGGGTCACTCACGGCCCTGGTGACAAAGGACAGTTCCAGCCCTGAGAAAAGAGTGCCGAGAAGGGGACAGGTGTGGGAGGTGAGGGGTGGTGAGGCAGCCTGTGCTTGCACCTGGGGGCCCGCACCTGGGTCTTCACCCAGCTCGTAAGAGGGGGGATAGGCTGCAGGGGGACCTGGCTCTGGAGGAGAGAGGTGCCTGCCATGCTGGGTGCTGTGGGCAGGAGGCGCCCTGCCCCTCCACATCTCACCCCGGACCGAGCCCTGGGTCTCTAACAGGGCTGCCCCCCAGGAGCCCGCGTGGGGGGCAGCGATCGGGAAATCAGCCCAGTCGCCTGATCCCAACGAACAAAAAGAACAGGAGGCGCCTGAGCACATAGCAGGCAGTAGGGCGAGATTTCTTACAGAACTTCGGCCGGGGTGTCACAGATGGAGGCGGGTTGAGAACGCCCGTCTCACAGTAGGCCTGCACATCGGGTAAGCAACCGGCAACCCTGCGCTGTTTGGTTCTTTTCCCCCCTGAAACGTCTCCCTGAAAAGAGAGAAAGAGCTGAGAGGCGGGCCCCTCCTGATGAGGGACCCCAGAGCTGTGCCGGGACCTGCCGTGGCCTCAGACCTCCCTCCTGGGCTCTTCCGGGAGCGGCCGGGAGGAAGAGGCGCTGACTGCCGCGTCCCAACCCGGCACCTGCTCAGGCCACACCCTGCCCTGCAGCTGAGCCACAGGGCACTTTCCTGACAGTGCCCCTGGGCCCCAGGCGCGGCTGGGGGGACACCTGGACCAGGCTGGCTGCCCAGCTGCCTTTCCATGGTCACTCCGCTTCTCCGGCACTGCCGGCCCCGGGCCTGGGCCAGAGACACCCAGGACACAGCTGCGTGACACCCCAGACCCCACTGGGGCAGGCCCAGAGACGGGGGCATGAAGCCGGACCACCCGCACCCCCGGGACCTCCAGAGAACGGGGCTTTCTCTGAGCGCAGAGACCCTTGGGCTGCTCTCCTGGATGCCCCTGAGGCCCGAGGACTATCCCCGCCTTCCCCTGAACCCGTGAGGGGATGTGGGGGGCACAGTGGCCTCTTGGGAAGGGCTGTGCGTCCCTAAGGAAGAGGCACGTGGCCTCAGAGCGGCCGCAGCGACCACTGCCCACGTGGACAGACCTTCTCACAGGTCACCTGCTCACCTCGAGGTGTGGGGCGTCATTTCCAGGGAGGGGAGCCATACAGCTAAGCGAGGGGTCAGAGTCCCCTGGACTCTGGGGACTGTGGGGACTGTGGGGACTGTGGGGACTGTGACTCCAGACGCTGCTGGAGCCTGTGGGGGGAGGACCAAGAGCCCCCAGTGTGTCCCGCTGTCCCTCCGCTCTTCGGAGGCAGTTCGGATACTTGCGGCGGGCGGCCGGGCGGGCGCCCGCGCTGTCCCGCCGCGACCACCAGAGGGCGCTCGGACTCCACCCAGGCGCGCGACGCCCTCGGTGTGTACGTAGGGCGCACGGCGCTAGCGACGGGTCCCGGGGACCAGTGGCGAACCGAGGCGGGCCCCCCTCCCCTGCCCCTGCTCTAGACCCCACATCTCTCCAGGCACGCCTCGTCACTCCCGGCAGCCTCTCGTGCCTGGCTCTTACCCTGCCAGGGGTAGGACGCAGGGACAGGAGGCCACACTCTGGGGTCCTTGACCTGCGTGGGGTGGGGGCGTCGGGGGCGGGGAGAGGACCCGCACCGTCCGTCCGTGGACCTGCATCAGGCCTGCAGCCTCCTGCCAGCTTCCCTCGCGGTCTGCCAGCCTCGGGGGCCTGGTGGGCGCAGGAGGAGACTGCGTTCTCAGTGGCCCCAGAGCTGAGCCAGCGGGAAGCACGCGGAGTGGAAGCTTTGTGCACACAGGCCCCCCAGCTCTCAGCAGAGAAGGGGCTCCAGGCAAGGCCTTGGGGTCGCCCGCGTCTGGGGACACAAGAGTGGGGAGCCAGGCAGGGTTCACTCAGCCCCACAGAGCCCCAGGCTCTGATATCAGCCACACCTCCCAGCCCTGGGAAGGGCGCCACCCCAGCAGGGACAGGGGGAGGCCTCACCATCCATAGGCAGGGCTGTCCGGGCCTGGCCCCGTGCTGATGCTGACACACTGAGGCTCCTTCTGAAGCAGCTGATGGGTCCCCTCGCCCATGGCTGGGCTCCTGCGTTTTGGGGCCCAGCGCTGATTGAGGGAGGCCGGCACCTGCCCCCTGAAAGGTTTCAGCTGGCACTCGGATGACATGGGCCTGCAGGGTTACAGACTATGAGGACCCTGAGTGCGGGGCTCCCTCTCGAGGACATGGGGTGCTTTTGCTGCCTGCAGGCTGCAGGGCTCCTGGAAGAAATCCTGCATCTCCTCTGGGGCCCGGAGAATGGGGCTCCCCGCCCCCAGCCCTGCCTCCCGCCCCCCAGGGATGAAGGTTGGTGCCCAGGGCGAAGGGACACAGGACCCCACTCCGGAGCCAAGTTCTGTGGTGCGGGGAGTTTTTCCTCGGATTGTTGGCATTGTAGTGCTTCTAGTCCATCTCTGTTTCCCAGATTTCTGAACCTCGTTTAAACCAATCTCCCCATTTTGGCAACAGAGCCACCGTCACCCTGGAAACTGGAGACGCCCACTGAGAACGCGACCCCCCCCACCCGGAGACATTCCGGGTGTCCTCGTCTGAGACCCAGAGCTCATTTCCATAGTGAAAATGTGGATTTTAAGATTTTCTTCTTCATGGGAGAATGTAAAGCTCCGCCGGAAGAGAAAAGGAAGTTCTCTCCAAAGACAGATGATTTTCCTGGGGTCGGGAGAATAAAGGCCCAGGGGTGTCTCGTGACTGTGTTTCTGGCCCAGGGGGTCCCCTACTTTCCAGGTTAGCTCATGCTTGTTCAGCATAAAGGCCAGGCCAGAGGGGCTGCCCCCCGGGCCTTCCCGGGCCCCCTCTGACACAGCGAGGCACGCTATCCAGGGGTGACCCTTCCGATCCCAGTCGAACGCCGTGCTGTGACCATGGCCGCAGCGCATGCTCTGGCCCTGCCCTCACTCTGCCCCGCCGCCCGGCGTGGTGTGGGTTCCGGCTCTGCAGTGCAGGGGCGGACTTCCCTGTCAAGACCCAGATTGCAAGTATTCCGGACTCCGCTGGCCATGTTTTTGGGTTGCAACCTCTGGTGCACCTGCTGAGCGTCTCCCTCACCCCACCCGTGGGAGCTCAGCAGGCCCCTGAGCTCAGAACGCTGGTCTCAGAACGCTGACTGAGCCCTGGGCCCCCGCGGCAGGCTCCCCAGCCCCGCCCAGCAGCACTCTGTTGTTTTCTTGCCAAATCTTGCGACCAACTGGGCTTCTCGGCACGCCCACCCGACATTTCCCATGTGACTGTGAACCAACAGCAAAGGGAGCAGGAGGTGCCTCCTGCCCTCCACCCCCGCCCCCAGCCTGACCCCCCCGGCCTGACCGGGCCTCCTGTGAAGGACTTGCGGGGGGGGGGGGGGGGCTCAGTGAGACTGTCCCTTTGCTGCTCCTGCGTGGCCCCGTGGCGGGAAGTGAGAGCTGGCCCATGGCGGGGTGGGGCAGGAGTTTGGCCACAGAACAGACACGAGGACGTCTCTGCAACTTCTTTGATTGTTCGGACAAGGGAGTGGTGTCAGGGACGTTGTGACTTGGGTGTTGGACAGGAGGGACCGGCGCCGAGCCGGCCTACACGCGGCAGACTTACGGCCGCGTCGGCCCTGCGGACAGAGATGTGGGGGCCTCGTGCAGCAGAGCGGGCTCCCTTCTGTTGCCCATAAAAAAAAGAGTTCTTCGTGTAAAGCTGAATGCGGGACCGGGCCGTGGGAGAGGGCTAAGTACCCGGTGTGACATGGCCGCCGTGCCCAGTCTGCAGAGGGCGCTGCTGTGTCTGGGGTCTCTGGTCTACCTGCGACCAGCTTACACGCACACTGGGACGGTCAGCACATGGGAACCACGGAGCGACACCAGGGCTTGTTAACCTTGAACCTTGAACCTGACCACCTACAGGACCAGAAAGACACCTCCTCCAGGGAAACTGAGGACCACTCCCACCCAGAGGGCCCGGCCCCGGGCGCACTCAGTATGCTCACAGGTCTTTGGCCCCAGCACCGTGCCCTCGGGTCCCGGCCCCCTGGAGAAGCCACGCCACACCCTCGGCACAGAAGCCCCCCGGGGACGCAGGCCCAGCCTCCGGAGCAGCTTCCCCAGACACGCCGGCCGGTCCCATTCTGCTCCTGTCTCCGGAGCAGCCGGCACAGCCACCCCGGCAACGCCCGGCTGCGCAGACACCTGGGCTGGAGGCACAAAGCCCAGGAGGCAGTGACCTCCCCAAACCCGAGGCTGCCCAGGGCAGAGCCCTCTGGGCGGGGCAGCAAGTGCAGAGGGCCTCCTCCCCCAGACCCACGGACGCAGGCGTCCACTGACACTGAGCTGGACCCTAGGGACAAAAGTCCATGCTCAGCAGCCACTCAGACAGACGAGCGGGACTTGAGGACACCAGTGTGGCCCTGAGACCTCAGCGGCTGGGGCGGGAGAGGGCAGCTGGATGGCACTCTGCAGTGGGCCTCCCCGGGGGCCTGTGGGGAGCCTTGAGGGAAGGCGTGGGAGGTCCAGACAGATCCACATCCTGCCTTCTCCTGGGGGACCCCCTTTAGAGGCCCCCCAATACTTAACAAAGCAGCGAAGGACCCTCGGACAAGGCCAGGGAACTCAGCTCTCCAAACTGAGGTAGCCATGCCCCGGGAGCAAGGTGCAGCAGCAACAACCAGGAACCCGAGAAGAAGCTTCGGGTGCCGGCACTGGGCCACCTCCTCCTCCTCCGGGACTACCCCTCAGCTGTGCTGGTTAGCGTGGGGGCCAACAGTACCCAGCACAGCGCCCCCAAGCGGTGGGGTGTGGGAAGACGGTCACAGAGCTGAGGCCTCTCCAGGGGTGAAAATCGGGGCATGTGCGTGGACCTGAGTTCACAGCATAAGCAATGGATCTAAATGGGGGGGGGGCGTTGGGGGAGGGGGCCAGGAACAAAGAAAGGGCTGCAACAGCAGTTCTCGGTTCTGACTTACTGACCAGCCTGTGCGTGGCACGTTTTATTTCTATAAAACTATTACAAAATATTCAAAAATACAGTTTAGTAAATTTACAGCAGTTATTCTGAATTTATTAATGCAAAACATCCTTGTTTATCTCTGCACAAACTACAGACTCCGTCCGCGTGCGCTCATCGCTATGTGCGCTTTTAAAAAATACCATTTTCTAATAAATTCTTTGAAGTTAAAAATAACAGAGATCTTCCAGTTTGTCCAGAAAGAAGAAGAGGAAGAGGAAGAAGACAAAGAAGGAAGAGGAGGAAGAGGACGAGGAAGGGGGGAACGTGTGTGCGTGAGTGTGTAACAGTCTTGACTTCCAAGAATGTGGCCAAAACGGTGACGACAAAGCAAAGATCACACCAGGGAGATACCAGAGGAGACGGCGGCGACGCTGGAAATTAGTTAAATTAAAAATAATATATTTTCATATTTTACACTATTTCAAAAATGAAATGTAATTCAGTTCAGTATTGATCTCTCAAGAAAATCTAATTTACAATTCTGGGTATAAAAATAGATTTTGTGGGCCCCCGCGAAGCGCGTCTCAGTGGACACCGGCCGAGGGGCAGAGGCGGCGGGCGAGGGCGGGGCGCGCGGAGCGCGGCTTTCCGAGCGGCAGGGCCGGGGACGCGTAGAAAAATATAGACTCTGAGCAGCTCGCTTGGCCTCACAAAATACTCCTTCCCCATGTGAGTACAGTTCACACGGCAATAATAAATTATCCGAGAAACAAACTAGTTAAGGCTCTTGAAGGTCCGGGTCATATTATTTAAAACATCTATTCATACCCAACAAATAAATAGCCAGGAGAGGTGGGGGAAAAAAGTCATCAAAACAATAACAAAAAATAAAAATAAAAAATAAACGAACGAAACACGATGCCAGAACTTCCCCGGGGCCTTGGTTTCCTTACAGTCTACTTTGGGCTGCCCTACTTTATTATTATTATTATTAATTATTATGATAACTGACGTCTCATTCCGTGCGCTTTTTTCCGTGTGTCTTTTGCTGTATCTTGCGGTTGCCCGCCCCCCCCGCCCCCACCCCGCGCTCCCCGCCCGCCCCGTCCCCGGCCTTCAGCTGGACTTGACCGCCATGCCCAGCGGGTGCAGGGCCTCGCTGTCCAACAGCCAGGTGCCTATTTGGTAGAGCAGCTGCGAGTACCAGTGGACGCCCGCCGCCCCCGACGCGTCCGCCGGCCCCGGCGCGCTGGGCGCGGGCTGGGGGGCGCGGCCGCCCCCGCCGTCGCCGCCCCCGTCCCCGCAGCGGTCCGTGCGCGTGGGCGCCAGCGCGGCCAGCAGCGCGTGCGCCAGGCGGAAGGGCGCGAAGGCCCGGTGCGCCCAGCCGTGCTCCTCGATGACCGCGTAGCACGACGCCAGCACCCGGTTGATGAGGATGGTGCCCTGCGCCGTGAGCGGCGCGTACGCGCCCGTGGCCTCCTCCCGCAGCGTCACGCTGTGCACGGCGGCCGGCAGGAGTCGGCGGTCCCCGCCGCGCTCGGCCACCACGTACACGCGCTGGCCCGGCCGCACGCGGCTGGCGAAGAGCGCGCGGCGCCCCGGCGGCCGCCCCGCGCCCGAGTCGTTGTGCGGCGCCACGAAGAGCAGGTGCGCGGCGGTGAGCAGCAGGCGCTCGCGGGGCTCCCGCGTCTCGATCACGTAGAAAACCTTCTTGGCGCCGTCGTCGCGGTCCAGGAAAGTGAGGAAATCGCTGTAGAGCAGCCGGCCCTGGTCGTCGGCCGCCAGCACGCGGTCCCCGGGGCGCAGGTCCTTCACCAGCTTGGTGCCGCCCTGCTCCAGGTGCACCGTGGCCGAGCCCGGGAAGCAGCCGCCCGACTTGGCCGCCACCGAGTTCTCTGCGGGGAGGAGGAAAGAAGAGCGGACAGGACGGTGAGTCCCGAGGCAGAGGCGCGCGCGGGTAGCGGCGCGCGCTCGGCGTGCCACGCGCCCCGACGGGGATGCGCGCGGCTCCGGGGGACGGTTAGGGGTCGGCCGGACGAAGGCCTCCCTCCTGGAGCCCCACCGCCTGGGCGACAAACTTCACACGCAGACACATTCCTTCACAACTCTTGCAGGATCGGGCTGGTGGTGATAAAGGCTGCCCGGCCGCGCTCCTTCCTCCCACCCCACCCCCGCGCTCGGTACACACCCAACTTCGCCACGAATTCAGAAGGTATTTGCTCTCCACTTGGATTCCTCGGGAAGCCGCCTTGAGCTCACCCCACCCGGGCGCCTTCCAGCCCGCTCCCCACCCCCCGCTCCCCACCCCCACCGCGCTCCAGCACCCGGCTGCGCCGCAGGGGCCCCTGGCCCGCCTGCCCCCAGCGCCCAGCCGGGGGCCGCCGGTGTGGGTGTTTCGGGGCGGCGGGGGCGGGGTGAAAATAGCTGCAGTAGTTGTAGCAACTGGACAAACATTCCAGAGAACGGGCCGAGGTGTGAAAACCCGGGGCTTGTGTGGATTTTCCCATTAAAATCCAATAAAGGGCCCCGCGTTGTGGTTGCGATGGCCGCGCTGCGAGGGAGACACTCTCGGAAGAGGGGACACTTCCACGGCTCCCCTCGCCTCTGGGGCCCCCGGCCGCCCCTCCCTATTTGCTCAGGTGCACCGCTTCGCCGCCCCCGCCCCCCTCCGCCTGCGTTCACACGCGGGCCCTCCAGAAGCCCGGGCCTCGCGAGCACTGTTTGCACAGCCAGGCCTCTCTCCCAACCTCTCAAGACGTGTATTTGAATTTTAAATGGCGGGACCCGCTAGGGCGCTGGAAGCCGCCGCGTTCTCAAGGCCCCTTGACGACGCGCTTTCTCGAGCCCTCGGTGGCTCTCTGTCCCGAGGACAATGATCGGAGCGGGTGGCGCGCGGGGGGCCGGGCGGAGGGGCGCGGAGGCCCCCGGTCTTCTTTGCATTCCAATCTCTGGGATCAGGCTTTTTGCAAATAGAGATCGCGAGAAAGAGTCTTCCTGCTGGAATTAGAGGGTTTTTAATCTTCTCATCGGTTTCTCCGGCATGAAGTGCGGGCCTGGCCGCCGGAGGCCCGCCGGAGCCCCCCGGAATGCGGCCCTGGACGCAGACAAGCCGGAGTCGTCGAGTCGCACGACCCTGCTTGACACGCAGCGCGCTGCGGCCCGGCCCGTGTGCGCGGAATGCCAATGAGCGGCTCTGTGCGGCCAGGGTCTGCTCCCCCAAGGGTCCTGGGGCCGGATTACCGCTGCTCATTTGCGAAGAGACCTCTAAGGACCCCACCCCATCAGGGGCACCCTCCCCAGGGGGACCCCGCGGACTGGGGTGGCCCCAGAGGGACCGCGCACGCTCGAGCACAGTCGCAAGGTGCCGGGAAGGGCGCTCCCAGTTACCCGGCAGGGGCGCGGTGGGGGGGGGGCGGGGGGAGCGAGAAGCCGGTCCCTGGCAGAGACGCGCGAAGCGGGGGGCCGCCTCCTTCCCTTCTCCAAAACTGAGACCCCTTCCCCTCCGTCCCCCACACTCCTTTTCTTTCTGATGTGTAAGGCAGCCACTGTTTTTCTTTATCTACGAAGTGTGTCTTGACACTTGAAAAAGTGTTTTTCTACTCACATCTGCTATCAAAATACAGTTTAGAAGGCAAATAGGCAAAAGTGGGGGAGTGCGTGGGGGCGGGGGGGGAGACACAGTTGCTCCGGAATTCAGTGTGAACTGTTTTGCTAAATGCGCCAGCTTATGCTGAGACCGAGACGTGGCGCACACAGTCGCCAAGTTGAGATATTCGCGCGTGTAGGCGTAAAGCCTTCCTTTCAGAGCGATTCCTCGCCAGCGACCGCATGCGGCGTTGCAGGCCCAGGGAAGCAGCGCGCGGGCGCGCGCGCGGTGGGCTGGCCTGGCCGCAGCTGCAGCCTCCGCTTGCCTGGCCCTGCCTGCGGCAGCAGGCCAGCCCAGCTGGCTCCTAACGAGCGGGGCAGGGGCTTCTGGGCTTGCGGCGTCCAGATGTTGGAAGTGGCGACTGCTGGGTTTATTACCTCCCACCAGGCCTCCCCCCAAAGGCTTAGCCACTGAGTTAAGTGAGTTTAGAATCCACAGGCGCGCATGGGGAGGGGCAAGGCGGACGGGTTTAGTCCCTGGACAGAACCTCCTGTTCTGGGGCAGGCAGAGGGGGGCTGGGGGGGGGCCCTAGGGCCGTTGATCCTTTAGCCCTGAATGAGAGGGAGGCTGAGGCCAGACCTGGCTGACCACGGGGGCTGCAGTCTTGCAACAGGGCAGTGCCCCCATCTTCCTTCCCTGTCTCCACCACCTGCAGTGGGGCTCCGGAAACGGGGGTGGGGGGTGGGCAGGGCTCAGGAGGCCATACGCCCTGGGCATCGGGACTCAGAGGACCTCAGGCCTCTTCGGCCTTGAGGGGCGGGTGCGATTCCTGGCCAGGGACCATCCTCGAAGGATGGGAAACACAGTCCAACCACCTTCCTCCCTTCTCTGGCCCTCAGTGCCCCTCCCCATTTGGGGGCTTTGCTTCCAATCGGGCCAAGGGGCACACAGGTGCCACCCCGTGGGCGTGTGGCCGGCGAGGGCCGGAGGCCGTGGGAAGGCCCAGGGCACTCACCTGCTTTCACGGAGCAGTGGATATGGGCTTTGGACTCGTAGTACACCCAGTCGAAGCCGGCCTCCACCGCCAGGCGAGCCAGCATGCCGTACTTGCTGCGGTCCCGGTCGGATGTGGTGATGTCCACGGCGCGGCCCTCATAGTGCAGGGACTCCTCTGAGTGGTGGCCATCTTCGTCCCAGCCCTCGGTCACCCGCAGCTTCACGCCGGGCCACTGGTTCATCACGGAGATGGCCAGGGCGTTTAACTTGTCTTTGCATCTCTGTGGGGAGAGGAGGGTGGAGGCATCGGCATCCGCCCACACCGTCTCCCCCAGGACCGGCCGAGCAGGGAAGTTGGAGAAAGAGCCTGGAAGGAGCCCAGTCGGCTCGGAGGAGGTGGCCTCCGGCTGGGGCAGGGGCAGGGGGGTGGGCCTGTCTCTGAGTCCGGACCCTGCAGAGCCCTGACCCGGCCTGGGCTGCAGATGAGGTTTTTTGGAAACTGTATAGGCTGAAGAACCCACCAGGGGAACCACTGGCCATGCCTCCCTCCTTCTGCAAGGTGCCCCCACCCCACCCCCAGCCCTCTCTGCAGCCCCCCTTTCCCTGCACCTGTGCGGGGCTCCGCCCTTCTTCCTGGGCGCACGCCCTCACCTGTAGGCCAGAGAGAGGCCCAGGGCGCGACTCTGCAGGAATGGAGCAAAACACACTGTGCTTCTTCAAGAGCTAACAGCCTTGCCTTATCTGCAGACCCTCCCTCCTGCCTGCGCCTCTGTGAGGTGAGAAGGAAGCCAAAGGTAGAGAAGGAGGTGGGAAGCTGATAGCCAGGCAGGAGGGGCGGGCGGGGGGTGGGGGGAGACAGCAGTATAGGCGGCCGGGCGACTTAGGATTTTCAGCGCGAGCCTCGGCCGGACCACAAACAGCCTTTATCTGGGCGGCCACATTCCTCTGCCCCGCAGAACTCTTTCTGCCGGCGTCTCTGTGGTCTGATTGTGTCTCTTGTTTTCCTTAACCTGTTCCCTTCCCCCCCCCCCCCCCCCCCCGAGGCTCAGAATGGTGTCCGGCAAGTTTGAAGAGCAAACTTCAGAGGTGGAGGGAGGGAGAGAGGGAGGGAGGGGGTGGGGCGGGAGGGTGGGGGATGGGGAGCCAGCAAAAAAAGCCTGAGGCCTGGGAGCCCTTCGCCTGGGGCAGTCTCCCTCTGGACACCACCCTTCACCGCTCCCACAACTCGCAGCCACAGGGAAGCTGCCTGGGGGAGCCAGGGAAGGAACAGGCCAGACGCACACCAGGATGCGCGAAGCCGGGGTCCCGGACAAACGCGCGTGGTTGGGGGGGGGGGAAGCGTTGGAAACAGCTGAATCCAGTGTGTGCGTTGTGGGCTTCCTCCGCCCCCCCCACCCCACAGAACTCTCTGGACGCGCGCCCTGCTTCGGGATGCGGGGTTTCAAAGAGGTGGCAGTGACAAAATTCCGAGGGGGCATCCCCCGGAGAGGCCGGCTCACGGGGGGGGGGGCGACAATTTCAAGGTGAGGTCTGCAGAGGGCAGGGACTGGCCTCCTGCCCGCGGCAGGCGCTGCGCTGGAAAGGCGGCCCCATGCAGGACCCTGATAACCGCGGAGGGGGGGCGCTCATTTCCTACAGAGTGGAGGGGGCGCCCTTGCAGGAGGGGGTGGGACGGCCTTCGCCACAGGAAAAGCCCTGCGTACAGGGCAGCAATAAAACCCAGTGACACGGTTGTGGAGTTAAGCATCCAACAAATGGGGGAGGGGCGCCCGGGGTAACAGGTCAGCGCTTGCAGGTTTCTGGGCCTGATAGCCCTTTTCTTAATAAAAAAAAAAAAAAAGGAAAAGAAAAAGTCGGAAGGGCAGAGTTGGAGCGAGGTCATCTCGAAGACTGAACGCGTTTTACATGAAAATCAATCAGTAAACCAGGGTCGGCGGAGAGCCGGGATGTGGAGCCGGCGGCGCAGGCGCACAGCGCGGACACGCACACTCCCGGCGTCCCGCGCCCCCATCCCACCGAAGCGCGGGTCTCCTGGGGGCACTTGGAGCTCCCCGCGGCGGCCCCCCGGGCGGCGGGCGCGGGGAGGGCAGAATGGAGAGGACACAGAACCACCCCTATGTCGTGAGCTGCGCCACTGGGGCCAGAGGTGGACGACCCGGGCGAGGGCGCAGGCCGAGGCAGGCCCGAGTCCGCGCCCCGCGCCTCCGCGCCCCCCCCCCGGCGCCCCCCGGCGCGGCCTGGGCCGGCGGCTGCAAGGACGCGCTGCGCCCGGGCGGCCATCAGTTCACTGGGTCGTGGGCCGCGAACCAAGCCCGACTCTGTGCAGCCACCGTGAAGCCCAGCGGGGCCGCTCGGCCGCTTTGTGTCGCGGAAGCCGAGCGGTTCCCCACGCCTGAGCTCCCGCCGCCTCCCCCGTCTGCGCAGACGCTGGGCGCCCAGCGGCGGAGCCGGACCTTCACTGCCCGCGGCCCAAGGGCTTCCCCAGCGCGGGGGAGGGGTGCTTCAACTTCAAAAGGGACACCCCCCAGCTCCTTCCCTACTCCGGAAAACCAGACCCCTCCCATCAAAACAGGAAAACACTCCTTAAACCCACACCTGAGCGCGGTGCCCCGGGGCTGCCACGCACCCAGAAATCTACTCATCGTGGCGTCTCAGGCCGGTGCCCTCGAAGCCCTCAGGCCAGCCCCTCGCGGCCCCCGGGCCCCTGTGAGTCCCCGGCCGCCGGCACCCCGCCGGGCACCCGCGGCCTGCAGGGACAGGGCGTCTGTCTGCGCTCCCCCCTCGCGGAGTTAATATTAACCAGGAGCTCCTGCGTTCCAGAGCTGCTCTCAAAGTTCCACTGGGGACGGTCTTGCCATGGTTGAGGGACTCGGGCCGCAGTCACCTTGGAGAGACAGAGGCGCACGGAGCGGCGGAGGGACGGCGGGACGGAGGAGGAGGGACAGCTCCTGAACCCCGAGTCCCTCGGTGGTTGTCCGAGCTGAGGGGCCGGCGCGCGCGGGTTCCCGGAGGAGCCCTGACCTCCTCTGGCCTCGGAGGCGGTCCCTGCTTCACCCCTTCACCCCAGCCCTGCCCCTCACCACCCACGGTCTCCACCTGCCCCCCCATCACTGCCCCGCCCCCCCACTCGTGGAAATAGGAGGAAGCACGGGAAGGGATAAACCACGGGCACCTTCCAGGCTGCCCCCCTCGCCTGGGACATTATGGGGGTCTGTGATCCCACCCAGGCCTGGCTCTCCCCACCCACCCCTACGGTAGCTGCCCCTCCCCCGTCCTTTTGTCCTGGGAACAGGGAAGAGCCACTGCCCAAGGAAAAAAAGTATTTGTTTTCGTTTCTTCGTCTGAGGGAAGTTGACAGAAGGTCAGAAGTTCAAATGCTGCCAGCGCACGCGGCGGCGAGAGTGGCGCGTCGCGGGGCGCTGGGCCCCCGGCGGGGCTCCCAGGCCCTGGAGGCCCGGAGGCGGCGGAGCCTGCGCTGCGCCCCGGCCCTGGCACCGGCCTCCGCACCCGCGCGCAGCGACCTGGGCCGTCGGGGCACTTCTCCGAGCCGGGCCGACCGGCGCAGGGCGCGTGGAGGGGCGGCCGCAGCCCGCCCCGTGCGCTGAAACCGGAGCCGCGGGATCGATCGGCCCGCAGTAAGTGGAGCCGAATGCGTCTGCTTGGGCGCGCGACTCTGCGCTCGCAGGCCCGCGGCCCGGCCCGGGCCCCGCTCCGGCGTCGGCACCGCGCACTCGGGGGTAAATGCTGACCCCTCCCGGTCGGGGACTTCTGGTGTCCCCGCCCCCCGCCTGCTCCAGCCTCTCCTTCCTGCTCCCCGGCTCCGAGAGACCCCGAGAAGGCCCCCTCCCTCCCGGGGGAGCAGGGTGACCAGGGGTCGGGGCCCCGGACAGCTGGAGGACTGCTCGCCGCGGGCGGCGCGCTGGGCGCCCGGAGGCCTGCGCAAAGTTAATCGCAGCTTGCGTCGCTCTGGGCACCGGCGCGCGCCGGGCCACACTCGAGGTCCAGATTTAAGGTGGTCGGGCCAGATGAGAGGGAGAGAGAGTGAGCGAGCGAGGGCGAAGGGCCCTGTCTTCTGCTCCCCTCCTCCCCCGGCTCCCCGGCTGCCCGCCCTCGTCCTGGCTCAGCTCCGCAGCCAGGCCGGGCTCAGGCTGCGCGCAGAGGCCCCGGAGGTGGCGTCTCGGTCCCGCCACCCCCACCCTCTCGGCCCTCGCGCCCCTTCAGCGCCGCTCCATCAGCTGCGCTGCCGCGGCGCGCTCCTAGCCCTAAAGGTAGGGCTTGAATATTTTAATAGGGCAATAAAAAGGATGTTGACCTATATTCGCCAGGAAATCCATTTCTAGCTTCAGTCCTCCGTGCGCGGAGTTTCAGACAGCCCACCCTGGGCGGGGAGACTGGCAGCCCGCGGTCTCCAGCGGCAGCGGGGAGGGAGAGCGGGCGCGCGTTTGCTTTGGTTCCTCTCTCCAGCCCCCTCCCTAGTCCCCAGGCGAGCAGGTTGAAAGCTGGACCGAGGCGACGCCAGTAAGTTCCAAGTCCCTCCCCTCAGGTACCAGGCGGGGAGCAGGAAAGCGCATCCTTAAAGAAATATCGATACATTCGCCCTGATGGGCACAACTGTCGCCACGGAGTCTCAGCAGAACACTGTGTGACGTGGCCAGGGACCAGCCTCCAGCCTCTGGAGCCCTGCGGTCGGAGCGGCCACCACGCTCTTCCCAGGGAGGGCCTCCCGGGTGGTGCGGTGGCAGGTGGGGGGGTGGGTGGGAGAGAAAAGCGCAGAGAAGGGAGCCTGGGAGCGCAGGCGTCTGATGCTACATCTGTCCGGGGACCTGGAAGCCGGTCCTTGTTTGTGGGGGATTTCTTCTCCCTCCCTCCATGTCCACCCCAAACTTGGAAAGGACAGACGCAACCCCCCCCACCCCAGTGAAGGTCTCCCCTGGTGACCAGCCAGCGCTGAGGCACCGCGGGAAGGCCATCCCAGCTGGAGCGATCAAATCCGGGCCATCCTTGGACCAGGTCTCCCGTGGGCCTCCCCGCCCCCACCCTGAACTTCTGCAGCCCAGATGGACCCTTCACCTGCATTCCCTCCAGGAAGAGGGAGGGATGGCCGGCAGGCAGGTGGGTGGGGAGGCCAGGGTGAAGTCGCCGAGCTGTCTGCCCGCAGAGCAAACGCGCTAAGTCTGGAGCTGCCCGGTCCCCCCGAGCCCCCTTGCTCGCGACACGTTCCACGCCCGGTGGTTTCTACCTGAGTCATCAGCCGGTCGGCTCCCGTGTTCTCCTCATCCTTAAATATTATGTCGGGGTTGTAATTGGGGGTGAGTTCCTTAAACCGCTCCGAGTTCCGCGAGATCTTCCCTTCGTATCTTCCACTGGCCCCCAGGGTCTTCTCGGCCACGTTGGGGATGAACTGCTTGTAGGCTAAGGGGGTCAGCTTTTTGGGGTGCCGCCTCTTCCCAAACCCCCGGCCAGGTCCGCACGCCAGCCCCGAGCACATCAGCAGCGAGGAGACCAGCGCGACCAGCAGGCATCTCACCACCAGCAGCATCTCGTCCAAGGAAACCAGCGACTCCCCAGCCGTCCCCGCGCGGGTCCGTGTGCGCGGGTGCGCGGGTGGCTGTGTGTGCGCTCCCCCTGCCTGGCTCGCCGGCTCGCCGGCTGGCTGGCTGGGCGGGCGGCTGGCTGGCTGCTGGCTCCCTCGCTCCTTCGCTCGCTAGCTCGCTCGTTCGCTCGCCGCCTGGCTCTTTCTCTTTCTATAGAACCCTGCCCGCCGCTGCCGCCGGCGCGGGGGACTCGCGGCCGATCCCCACCCAGACGGGGGCTGGAGCGGCAGGCTGCTGCTGGTCGCTGATAACGGAGCACATCGGAGTTGGGGCGGGAGACAGCAATCAAAGACAAAAAGAGTCTGATTTTAAATGGTAGCGAGCCGAGGGAGCTTGTGCGGGAGCCTGCCTTCGGTACTATATTATAGCTGGCAGGGGCGTATCTGATTGGCCACAGCAACGCAAGCTTCTTTCTCTTCTGATGTTAACCCTAAAAAAGACTAGAATTTTTTTTCTGTGGCTGCTGGTGCTTTATTTTCACCTGAAGGCTCCGAGTTAAAAGGAGGAAAAAAAAAACCCTTTGCCAAAGAGGAGGGTGGGCGTGAGGGAGGCGGCCGGTGCCTGGATTGCCAGCCAGCACCCCGCTTTCTGCAGGTCTCCCCATTCCCCCTCCGCTGCCTCCAGAATGGTAGGTGCTTCAGTTAAAACCAACTTAAGTTTTTAAAGGCCAGACTAGACACCACCCCCCCCTCCACCCAACCTGCCCCCTGAACCAGCTTGGACCATCAGACACGTCTCCCCCGCGTCGGAGAGGCAGAACGGTCTTATGTAAATGTTTTTATTTTCCCCAAGACCGGAGCGTGCAGCCCGGGTCTGCCTGCCTGCTCGACACAGAGGGTCGCTGTGCGTCTCGGAGTGTCCTTGGGCGGACGGGTGTCCTCGCCGACCACGACCGAGAGCCCGGAGACTCGAAGTGCTCTCAGAGCCCCAGGAAAAGTCGGGCAGCCGGCCCCTCTAGTGGGTTGCGGCGAATGCACTATTTTTAACCCTCTGGCCGTGGTGTGCTTAGGGGCTGGTACAGAGACCCGAGCCCGGGCCCGGAGGGTCCGGGTGCCGCACCCCGCCTGCAGAAATGCAGGGGGAGGGGGTGTGGGCTGGTGCCGAGGGGGAGGTGGGCGGAGGCCCATTGTGCCTGGGGGCAGCGGGGAGTGGGCAAGGCCCTGCACACACCACCCCCACGATCGATCGATCTGAGCAAAGTGCAGGCCAGGGACGAGCAGNGGCCGTGGTGTGCTCAGGGGCTGGTACAGAGACCCGAGCCCGGGCCCGGAGGGTCCGGGTGCCGCACCCCACCTGCAGAAATGCAGGGGGAGGGGGTGTGGGCTGGTGCCGAGGGGGAGGTGGGCGGAGGCCCATTGTGCCTGGGGGCAGCGGGGAGTGGGCAAGGCCCTGCACACACCACCCCCACGATCGATCGATCTGAGCAAAGTGCAGGCCAGGGACGAGCAGAGTGTGGGGTTCGGGCTCCCTCCACGTCGCACGCACTGGCTCTCCGTGGGGCCCTGCGGGGAGCGGGCACTGGGGCTTGCAGGGGCATCTGCACAGACAGACAGACAGACAGACGGACGAGGGCCTGGTGGTCGGAGCTGGCTGCAGGACATGCCCTCCTCACTCCCACTCTCGCAGGAATTGTTCTGGAATAAGTCACGGAGTCAGGGCCCTCTGCGTGGGGTGCAAATGCTGGCCCTGAGACAGCCAGGCCCTTCACTGTCCCCCGGTGAAGCTAAGGGCTGTCCCTGGACCCAGCGGTGCCGCCTGCAGCCGGAGAGGCCAGGTCTGGAGCCTGGGTGGCGGCACAGTGGGACCTGCACTGTGGGCACCTGCAGGCCGGCTGGCAGATGACCGCTTTGGTGCAGGTGAGGAAGGGGCCTGCGGAGAGCCATGCAGCTGGGCCTTGCCCGGGTCCTCCCCAGGTTGACCCCCGCCCCCCCCACCATGTTTCCAGCTTTTTCGGCCCTGTGAGCGGAGAATCGAAGTGCTAGGAAGAACACCCATCCTGAGCGTGGTGGGCGAGCGGCCTCCAGGCCTGCAGGGGCCGGGCCCCAGGAGGGCTGGCCTGCACGGGGCGCAGCGCACAGAGGTGGAGTGCTGGGGACCCCTGGCCTCTGGCCCACCCTCCCCTGCCGCAGCCCTGCGTCTGGCCTCGCCCCAGTCCCTTCCCTCCCCCCACTTTTTTGCTCTCTCTCCCCGACCAACCCGGCCCCGGGCCAGGGCCCCGGGGCTGCGGCTGGTGCGCAGAGGCAGAGGGGAGTGCGCCCTTGCGCAGGCGACCGGCGAGTGTGGGCCTTCAGACCAGCCACACCGCAGCGGCCTGGGCACGGTGTGGGGAGCCAGGACCCGGCTTGGGGAGCCCTGCGTGGTGCTGCCCTTGGCCTGGGGTCCGGAAACCCTCAGGAATGAAATAAGGGGGCACTAGAAACCTTGCCCCTGACCACTACGTCTGAGGACACCCCGCCCCACCCCCGGCCCCACCGTCATGGGTGGGTGGGGGCGGGGAGTCTGGGCAAAACTCCGCCGCAGTTTCTGTTTATTGCTTTGGCCACAAGGGCACTGGTGAGGCACCTGGAGAAGCGAGCCTCCTCCTCTCCTTTCCCCACCCCTCCCACTTCCTGGGACTCCAGACACCAGCTGGCTCCCCCCTTTCCAGAGGGGCAGGCCAGAGGCTCCAAACCCCACCTCTGCCTGACCTGGCCAGGCACCCCAGGTCACCCTGGAGACCCTTTTCTAATTTTCTGGGCTCTGCCCCACGCCCCTGGGTCCCCGTGCCCTTCCCCTGCCCCTCCATCGCTCACCAGCATCCCTGCTGAGCACAGGTGGCTGCCTGCCTCCTGCCCCCACCCCCAGGAGGCGCCGTCGCGGCCCGTGCTGCCCCACCGGGCCCCGCCGCTAGATGGCCTCCTGACTCTGCCTTCGGGTCGGCTCTGTGGGCCGGAATCGGAGCCGACTGGGTGGGGAGGCCCCCGGGAGCAGGGTTACCGACTCGGTTGTTCTGTCCCGGCCTCGTCCCCTGTCCCTGCGACCCCTGCGTTTCCCTTGGCCCAGCAGCCTCCCTTCCTCAGGCCTCGGTGCCCCGGCCGCTGTGCACCCAGCTCTCGGGGGCTCCCTGGACTCCCATGTCTGAGGCACGGCTCCGGCTCCTGATGCGTCTTCCCCAGGCCCCCTCCCTTCTGATGTCTCTTTCTGGGAGTCTGTCCGTCTGTGCACGCAGTCTCTTTCTGTCCAGTCATGCCTTCCAATTTTGTTCTGATTTTGTCTGGTCTGGCACATCGAGTCCCCGCGTCCCCGCTATGACTGCCCGCCAGAGTGCCACCGCTCGCTGGGCCTGGGGGATGTGTCTGCAGCTTCCAGAGAGCCCCTGGGCAGCTGGCCTCCTTGCCTCCGGGTCCCCACCAGGCCGGGGAGGAGGCTGCCCGGACACGCAGACCTCTGCCGGCCGAGCAGTGGCTTCCAGGGGGCTGGGCTCGTGGGGCAGCGTTTCTCGGTGGAGCAGCGTGCAGAGCGGGCACGGCCAGGGCACGTGGTGGGGGGAGGCCCTGCGCCTTCCTGCCCTGAGTGACTTTCTGAAGCAAAGGTGGAGGCACGTTCTGCAGCCCTGCCTCCTGAGGACCTGCGGTCCCAGCCCTTGCTGTGGCTGAGTCCGCTGGGCAAACCCCTGGGATGTCCAGTATGCCCGCCGGGGGGGGGGGCGGCAACCCCGATGGGGACGTGCTTGTCTCCCGGAGTGGAGACCTTTTTGGTGACTTTTCTCCTCACCCCCTGAGAGGCCATGAGGCACGCCCCCGGGCCTTGCCTTTCGCCTCCTGTGTCTCCTGTACCCCATGCTGGCACTCAGAACAGGTGTGGACCTTGGGGCTGGGCACGGGGGGCCGGATGGGGACCCGGAAGCCGCTCTGGGCCCAGCGTGCAGGCAGAGCGGCTCGCTGGGGGCCCCACGGGTGCTCCTCTCGGACTTCATCTCCCCGTCGGCCCAGTCTTCAGCTCACTCCCAGGTCCCAGGACTGCCGGCAGCGAGTGCGGCGGCCCTTACAGGTTTCAGGCGGCATCAGAGCAGTTGCCGGGGAGCCGTGGCCACGCCTGGGGGATGACAGGGACCCCGCTGTGGGGAGGCGGCTCACGCCCAGGAAGTGCGCTCCTCGTGGTGCCCAGCTGCCGAGGCCCAGGAGAGACACGGCCACCCTCAACCGGGGAAGGCCACCTGGGGACCCCACGCAGGAGCAGACCGACAGGCAGGGCCTGGCTGCACCTCCACCCAGCAGTCCTGTCCCGTTCCTGCCGCATGTGTATGAGTGTGTGTGGCTGTGGGCGAGGCCTGTCCCGAAGGTGTCCAGCCACTTACTCGGAAAAGCAGAGACACTTACTGAAGGACCTACAAGATACAAGACACCTCGTACATAGGACAACAATGCCTCAGTCCCCTCCCAAGTAGGCACCTTGGGACCTCACACCGCTCTCTCAGTCACCATCAGCTGCCCCGTCATATTTTCCTGCATCTCACTGATGGTCTGAAATCTCTTTAGACCATTGATGGTCTGATTCTAGCTTTGGGAAAAGCTGGGCGTCCCAGGGCACCAACTCCGGGCTGTAGGGGGGCTGATCACCTGGGTGATTTGATGTTTCGCCACAAAATTCTGCAGGAGACGTGCCGCGTGAGTGGTCACGTAGTCGCCATGACGCTGCCAATCACCAGTCGTCCACAGCGGTGGCCTTCTGAGTCATCCGAATGGTTTCTGCAGAGGAAGGTTCAAGCTTGACGCAAAATCTGATGCAGATTCGTTGCTCTGCTCACTCCGTCATTTTGAATGGGACGGCCACACCGTCCACACGCTCACTCAACAGTGTCTACCGCCCCCACTGACCAGTACAGTGAAGTCGTCACTGTTCACCCATGTGCGTCCCAGTCCGCTCTCCTCGGCTGCCGGGTGACAGCGACGTGTAAACTGTTCTTGTTGTATTAGCAATGCTGGGCTTTTTCCAGACAGACCTCATATGTGAGGGTGTGCGTGTGTGTATGAGTGTATACGTGTGTATGAGTCTCGGTGTGTGTTTTGTGTGTGAGTGTGAATGCGTATAAGTTCATGTATGAATGTGTATGAGTGTGTAACTGTGTGAGTGTGTATGAATGTTTGTGGCTGTGTGTATATGAGTGTGTACGAGCATGGGTACCCGAGTGTGTGTGTGACAGGAAGCCGAGTCCTCTGAGGGATGAGGGTCAAGGCTGCAGCGGGGGCAGGGGCCGGGCGGGGCCCTGGCGGAGGCACCCCCAGGTCTCCAGCCCTCGCCGGGCCAGGCCATGGCGACTCAGGCCCTTTGCACCCACTTCCCCCTCCTCAGCGCGCCCTGCCCTGGTCCGGCTCTTCAGCCACTCAGGAGGGGCGGCCGCACCCCCTAGCAGTCGGTGGAGGAGCAAAGGGAACTTGGACTCCCCACCCCCGCCCGGTGGGGCTGCTGTGTGTGCCCTGAGCCCCTGAGGGTCAGGCGGGTCCTTCTGTCTGACTCTGAATTCCCTGGACTTCCTGGAAGGACTTGAACCTGGGTGCAGGGTCAGTGGCTGCTGGCAGGGCTCCCTCGAATGGTTCCGTATGGAGGGAGGGAGGGTGCATCTCCTCGAGCCCTCGGACGGAGACAGACACGCAGCACCCAGGCTGCTCAGCAGTCCCCTTCCAGCGGGCGACTGACGCTCCCGACTCGCCCATCGGCTCCCTGCTCGCTGTGAGCGCGCCCCTTAGGTGCGCCCATCACCTCCCCCACCCCACAGGGGCAACAACCCCCACCTCACCATGCCTCCCTAGGGGCCTCTCCAAACTTGTTAGAGGCCCAGCCCCGTGTGGCGTTGGGGTGGGGGGGCCCTGGGGTCCCACATCCCAGCCCCTGAGACAGGCCAGGCAGCCGCACATCCTTGTCCTCCCCACCCTCCCCTAGCAAACACCCGCCTCGATGATGTTTTGAAAGGGGGCAGCGACATCCCCACCCCATGCTCCCTGCAAAGCGATTTCATGTTTCCGCCAACTCCCTGGCTGCTAGAGTCTCAGTGTGGGACTTGCCACTTTCGAGGTACAAATACGCTCAAGGCCAAAGCAACGGAGTGTGAAGTGATGAAGCCGTTTTTAAATGGAGTGGACCCTAGCTGGGTAGTCCAGTGGGTTGGGGTGTCCCATGCTCTGGAAGGTCGCGGTGGGGGGGGGCATGGGGGCGGGGCCACCCGGTCCGAGTGCAATGTACGTCCCCCCCTGTCCTGGTGTCACTCTGCACCCCGACACATGGAAGTCCACGTCCTCAGAATGAAAACCGCCCGGGTGCCTGGGACACACCATCTCTCCCTGTTCTCAGAGAACTGACAGGTGCTGTGGATACGACCCCGGCTCAGGGAGGCTGTGGCCAAGGGCGGGAAGCTGGCCACAATTTCTAGTCCGGGCATAGGCCTGGGTTGTGGGCGGGGCTTCCTGTTGGGGGCGTGGCAACTGATGGATGTCTCGCACATCGGTGTTTCTCTCCCTCTTTCTGTCCCCCCTTCCTCTCTCTCTAAAAGTAAATAAATAAAATAAAATCAGTAAACATATCTTCAGGTGAGGATTAAAAATAAGAAAAAATAAACAGAGTGGGGCCACCATGGGCCTCTGCTTTAAAAGAAGACAGAAAGGGACGTCCGTCAAGGTGAGTTAATTTAAATAATCTCACTTCCTGTGCAGACTTGGTTTCTGCGTCTGTCCACAGCCAGTGGGGACAAGCCTCAGGGATGGGACTGCATGGGACAGACCCCAGTATATGTGTGTCCCTTACTCTTCTTTTTTTAAGTTTTGTTTATTTATTTTTAGAGAGGTGAAGGGAGGGAGAAAGGAGAGAAACATCAATGTGTGGCTGCCTCTGTGCGCCCCCTACTGGGGACCTGGCCCACAACCCAGGCGTGTGCCCTGACTGGGAATTGAACTGGGGACCCTCTGGTTTCAGGAGCTGGTACTCGATCCACCAAGCCTCACCAGCCAGGCCTGTGTCCCTTACTCTTAAGGGTGACCTCTTAAATAGTGTCACAGAACACGACACTCCATTGCACTCTGGCTCCTCACGACATTTTCATGACCGTCTGCGCGGCCTCAGAGCACTGCATCCCCAACTCAATGTGTCTTCAAAGATTACGTGACCTGCGCAGCGATGCTTTGAGGTGGAGGGTTTGAGGTTGTCCTCTCCGTGTGACAAGGGGAGGAGAGTGAGCTTGGGTGGCGGTCCCCCGTGGTCCACGGTCAGTTTCTGTCTTTTGACCCATCGCTCGGCCTTCGAGTCCCAGTCGGGCAGGTTTTTGTGGGGTCCCTTCGAGCTCAGTGCTTCCTGCCCATGCTGGTGGGCCTCTCTTGGTCCTGGCCTGCCGTCTGCGTGGGTCCCTTTCTCCCCGAGACGCGGAGGACGGTCCTGGGTGTTGTGTGTGTGTGACATCGTCCTTGCCCGGGTGGATCTCTGCCCTCCTTCTCCTGCGCTGCCCTCGGTGGAGGAAGGGTGGGTCGACAGAGGGGCCTGTGGCCCGATGTCCTTTGTGACAGGGCCCTGAAGGATGCTCATCACCGGCTCTTACAGTGCCACCCCCCGGAGGCTGGTAGAGGTGCCCCGCCCCCCACCGCAGGGTGTACAGGTCCGCGGGCTTGGAAGCCGTTTTCAAACTGCACGCTGATGGGGCCATGTGGCATTTGGACCGAGCCATTAGCGAGGAGGTAGGGGTCAAGGGACGGTGACCTCAGGCAACAGCTCCAAACAGGCGGCGGTAAAGCGTGTAATTGGGCGAATCAAAGAAGACACGGCAACACATTTCAACTATTTAGTCACGTATCGTTCCCCATTCATTTACTGGGTGCTTACACGAGGTTTGCACTTTTATCATCCCCTGGTGACGGGAAAGCCACGGACGGCCGAGGTTTGGGCTGGAACGAGGCCGGGTCCCGTCTCCCAGGGTCCCGTCGGGCACGGCGAGGTTTCTCCCGAGGGGAAGGGGAGGCATCTTCCGCGGACGGCCCCGGAGACCCCGGCGGCTGCGCCCCAGCGCATCGCAGGTTCACGGAGGGACCCAGAAGCATCCTCGGCACGTAACGGCCTCTGTTCCCGTTGAACGTCGGGGCGCTCGGTCCCCTCAACAATTGCAGATGCTTTGCCCAAATGCCCTGTCCTGTGACAACTCATCCGTCGGTCACCTTTCTTTGTAGAAATAATCAATTCTAATCAGTAATTGCTTTTGGGCAGTAGTTCAGTTTCGCTGTCATGGTTTGGCTCCCGGCACCATAACATCATCCGAGCGGCCCCGGGGGCAGGGCTGCGTCTCACACCGTGGCGGTCGCAGGGCAGAGAGGGCCATGGGGGCGGGGCCACCCGGTCCGAGTGCAATGTACGTCCCCCCCCTGTCCTGGTGTCACTCTGCACCCTGACACATGGAAGTCCACGTCCTCAGAATGAAAACCGCCCGGGTGCCTGGGACACACCATCTCTCCTTGTTCTCAGAGAACTGACAGGTGCTGTGGATACGACCCCGGCTCAGGGAGGCTGTGGCCAGGGGCGGGAAGCTGGCCTCCGGGCAGCGGTTGGCCAAGAGCACCCAGGTCTCCGTGGCTGAGTCCTGCAGGGCAAATGGGTGTGGCCATGAGTGGCCACGTGGGGACCACCGTCCACTTCATTTTTGGAGGCCTCTGTCCTCGCTGGGGTCCCGTGCGCTCCACTGTCAGGTCCAAGCTTCCCTGTAGCCTGATGCAACCTTACAGCCCCTCCAGCTGCAGGTTCAAGTCCCTCACCTGTCTTCTTCCCTCCCCAGCACAGTCCTTAAGAAGACTCGCTAAATTGTGACCCGTGTCCCCAGCTGTCCTGCAGTTTTGGGTGGGGCGGAGCTTTGTAAGAATAACAGACAATTGTCATGAGAGCGCTAGAGGTGGGTACAAACCAGGTGTGACCCTCGGGTCCTTTTCAGGGACTTTAAAGATGGTGACGGTTTTCTGGACTCTTCTCTCTCTGTCAAGATGGCCTTTGTTAAAAAAAACAACAACAAGGAATTTGCTCCTGGTCCGAAGGTTTCGAAGGTATTTGTGACGAAGGAATAAAAGTCCTGTTAAAATATTTATAAATCGAAACAACCTCAGAAGCCACACACTCACTTAGGCCTTTCAGCCTTCTATTCTGAAAGCCAGATAAATCATGGCTCAGGGAGCAGAGACGAAAACCCGACACGCGCGGAGGGCGCAGACGCGGCTGTGGGAGAGAGAGGGCAGGGGCCGTGGGCTGGGGACCCGCCTGGTCCCTGAGCTGCGCTTGGCCCCAGACCTCCCGGGACCCCTGAGTTTCTGACTCATCAAAAAAAAAAGAAGAAGAAGAAAGAAAAAAAAAGAATAAAAGAGCAAAAGAAAAAAAAAGATCTCAGCTCTGTTGAAGGTCAGAACTTCAGGAGAAAACTGTTGTCATCCCCAAGGCCGGATTTTTGGGGGCGGGGGTGGGGCAGGGAGGGGCTCCCGTCCACGGGCCGGAGCAGGCGAAGGCAGCCCTAGAATGCACACTGAGGCCCTCGGGCCAGAGGCCAGGCTCAGGCCAGCCAAGGAGTGCAGGGGCCCCCAACCCCCTTTATTTTCTGGGTGTAGAGAGGCCGGAGCAGCTCCCGAATCTCGCTGGTCCCCTTTCCTCCGTGTCTTTGTACACCTACCAGTTTGTGTCCCAGACACATTGTCGACTCCCTGCTGAGATCACCTCCGTGGGTACCAACATGAGGCCTGGCCTGGGGTCCAGTGTGGGGGCGGGGGGAGGATGATCGGAGAGGCCTTTCGCCACCAGGGCCCCTGGAAGTCGGAGCACGGGGGCCCCCTGACCCCAGAATGAGGGCCCTCCTGCGGCGTACCAGGCACCCAGCAGGCAGCTCCCAGGGGCACCCCCTCCTCCAGGAAACTTGCGCTTGGTCCCTTTCCGGTCAGTCTCCCACACTTCTGATGCCTCCACTGGACTCCGAGGCCCGCGGGCAGCTTGTTCCCGAAGGTGCTGTGCGGAGAGAGGCGCAGGTCAGCAGGCCCCACGGCCCAGCCTCCCACGGAGGCCTGGTGGGGGGCTGGGCGGGTCACACTGTAACCCCTTCTGGGAGCTCGGCTCTGGCGCAGAATGGGTCTCCTTGTCTCTCCGACAGTGGGGCGGCTGGTGGTGGCTGTCCACGGTCTGCACTCCGGCCACCTGTGCCCCCATGGTGGTAGACCTGGTGGGGGCCGGGATCAGAGTGAGACTGTTCTGTAGGTGGAATCCGGAATCCCGGGCCCGGGACCTAAATTGGGGCTTGGGGTCAGAGCGGAGGGCGGAGAGAGCGGAGAGGAGAGAGGCGTGGGCAGGGCGGGTTTGACCACCCCCCCCCCCCCCCCCCCCCGGCCCCCAACCCTCCANCCCTCCAGCTGCAGGTTCAAGTCCCTCACCTGTCTTCTTCCCTCCCCAGCACAGTCCTTAAGAAGACTCGCTAAATTGTGACCCGTGTCCCCAGCTGTCCTGCAGTTTTGGGTGGGGCGGAGCTTTGTAAGAATAACAGACAATTGTCATGAGAGCGCTAGAGGTGGGTACAAACCAGGTGTGACCCTCGGGTCCTTTTCAGGGACTTTAAAGATGGTGACGGTTTTCTTGACTCTTCTCTCTCTGTCTGTCAAGATGGCCTTTGTTAAAAAAAACAACAACAAGGAATTTGCTCCTGGTCCGAAGGTTTCGAAGGTATTTGTGACGAAGGAATAAAAGTCCTGTTAAAATATTTATAAATCGAAACAACCTCAGAAGCCACACACTCACTTAGGCCTTTCAGCCTTCTATTCTGAAAGCCAGATAAATCATGGCTCAGGGAGCAGAGACGAAAACCCGACACGCGCGGAGGGCGCAGACGCGGCTGTGGGAGAGAGAGGGCAGGGGCCGTGGGCTGGGGACCCGCCTGGTCCCTGAGCTGCGCTTGGCCCCAGGCCTCCCGGGACCCCTGAGTTTCTGACTCATCAAAAAAAAAAAAGAAGAAGAAAGAAAAAAAAAGAAAAAGAATAAAAGAGCAAAAGAAAAAAAAAGATCTCAGCTCTGTTGAAGGTCAGAACTTCAGGAGAAAACTGTTGTCATCCCCAAGGCCGGATTTTTGGGGGCGGGGGTGGGGCAGGGAGGGGCTCCCGTCCACCGGCCGGAGCAGGCGAAGGCAGCCCTAGAATGCACACCGAGGCCCTCGGGCCAGAGGCCAGGCTCAGGCCAGCCTAGGAGTGCAGGGGCCCCCGACCCCCTTTATTTTCTGGGTGTAGAGAGGCCGGAGCAGCTCCCGAATCTCGCTGGTCCCCTTTCCTCCGTGTCTTTGTACACCTACCAGTTTGTGTCTCAGACACATTGTCGACTCCCTGCTGAGATCACCTCCGTGGGTACCAACATGAGGCCTGGCCTGGGGTCCAGTGTGGGGGCGGGGGGAGGATGATCGGAGAGGCCTTTCGTCACGGGGGCCCCCTGACCCCAGAATGAGGGCCCTCCTGCGGCGTACCAGGCACCCAGCAGGCAGCTCCCAGGGGCGCCCCCTCCTCCAGGAAACTTGCGCTTGGTCCCTTTCCGGTCAGTCTCCCACACTTCTGATGCCTCCACCGGACTCCGAGGCCTGCGGGCAGCTTGTTCCCGAAGGTGCTGTGCGGAGAGAGGCGCAGGTCAGCAGGCCCCATGGCCCAGCCTCCCACGGAGGCCTGGTGGGGGGCTGGGCGGGTCACACTGTAACCCCTTCTGGGAGCTCGGCTCTGGCGCAGAATGGGTCTCCTTGTCTCTCCGACAGTGGGGCGGTCTGCACTCCGGCCACCTGTGCCCCCATGGTGGTAGACCTGGTGGGGGCTGGGATCAGAGTGAGACTGTTCTGTAGGTGGAATCCGGAATCCCGGGCCCGGGACCTAAATTGGGGCTTGGGGTCAGAGCGGAGGGCAGAGAGAGCGGAGAGGAGAGAGGCGTGGGCAGGGCGGGTTTGACCCCCCCCCCCCCGCCCGGTGGCGTCAACGCTGCCACATTGTGAGCTGGGCAGCAAGCTGCGGTTCCGGAAGTCCCGGTGACGCTTCGGCCAAACCGCCGGGGTTCTGCACCCCGCGCCGAGGGTCCCGGAGTTCACGCTGGGGCAACATGGCCGATTCTGAACCATGACCTAAAACCGCAGCGTCAAGCTCACTGAACAGAATCGGAAAAAAATGAGTTGGGGGATGAAGTTCCCTCGGGTTCGAGCTTAAGTCCCCTGGCGTTTTCTCAAGCGTCTGGCGCCGTCGTACCGAGTGCCATCAGACGGCAGAAGGACGTGAGCCCGGGACCCAGAAGGACAAAGTGAGGACCTTCTTGGGAATAATCGCGTTTGGTTCGGTGACTTGGTTTCTGTGAACGTGCGGACCTATGGCTGTGACCGCGGATCTAGAACCGTACACGTTTTCATCGGAGGCGTCATTCGGTTCTTGTGACTGCCCCCGACACAGACGCCCTTCACGGGCGCTCTGAAAAACAGAGCTTCCAGGTGGCGAGGACACAAACCTGGGGGGCGGAGGACTTGGCCTTGAATCTCAGCGTAACTATGACGCAGGGCATCTCTCCCGCCTGTTCTGAGGTCACAGTCCCGGGATCAGACCTGCGGGTTATTTCACCAGCGCCCCGGAGCCCAGCCCTGAGGTGCGTGTGCATGGTCTGTTGTGGGCACAGCGGAGTCACAGACTCAAGACGCTGAGCAGACTCAGTGTCTCCACAGCTAGCAGCCCTTGCCTAACGTATCGAGGCAACAGGCGTCAGTGCAAAGGTGTGCAGACGTGCGAAACCAAGTCTCGAATTCGGTGCTCTGTCAGGTGGGCTTTGGTGGTCTCAGAACCGTGGATGTGGGGACCGTGACCCGTTCCCTGGGCCAGGGAGACCAAGCCCGTCGGGGCCGAGCTGCAGCTGGGGGCCTGCTCCTGGTGGACGGACCTGCCACGCCACCACGTGAAAATCATGTCTTCGCTCACTTCTAAGTACACGGAAGGCTGGGGTCTGCACGTGGTGGGTGCACCTGTTCCCCTGATGGGTGCATCCCCCGGAACTCAGATGGGGTTCGCGGGCAGCTCTTGGCAGAGCTGGGCGGACTCCTCACCCGGACACTTCCACGGCCACACACCAGGCTCTGCTCGGGCTGGTGGGACGTGCGGCCTGGCAGCTCCCGTGGCGGGAGCAGTGGCCAGGGGCGTGGGGAAGACTCAGTAGTCTGACGCAGACAGGACCCAGGCTCTGCAGGAGGCCTGTTCCCCGGGGATGGCGGTCCCTCTGCCCTCCTGACCGTGAAACTCCTGCGCCTTGTGGTCTCACACACCCCTCAGACGTTCACGGAGTTTGTGACAAGCTCTCTGCCCGAGGTCTCCACCCCATCTCCCACGCGCGGGCACGTCGGCCGCCTTCGGGCAGTTCCAGTCTGAGCAGGGTGCACATAACACTCATACCCACAGCCCAATCTGTTCAGAGGCGTGTGTGCGCTCCAGGGAGCCTGGCTGCGGGGGCCACCATGGTGAGACTCCGGGCCTTTGCCTGCGAGCATGTGCACCCGAACACGGGCCTCAGAACAAGAGCCACACACCTGTGGATGTGTGCGTGTGCGTGCACATACAGCACATGTGCGCACAGGCACACGCAACCCCCCAGGAAGGAAGTGGCCGGGGGCCTGTCCCAGCCCACGAGACCGGACCCCAGTGGCTGCTCCACCTGCCGGGGCCTCGCGCAGCACGCCGGGCCCTCACCGGGCAGCCTGTCTGGCTCGCTCGGTCTGACCTCTGACATTCCCGGTTTTCCGGAGAAGTGGCACCCAGCCCTGAAGGGCACCTCTGGTCACTTTTGAGGACGTCTGCAGTGTGTGCACTCAGGATGCCAGCGTGGACGCCCTGTGGGAGGTGTGAGCAGTGTGCAGGGGTCGCCGCCTGCCCCCCCGGGTGCCCAGCCTTGTCTCATGGAAGGAGCCGGGACCTCGGGACTGGGGTGTGTCACACGGTTGCTCTCAGGTCAAGGTCTTCTCTGGGTCCCTCTCGGGTTAAAATTCTTGCCCTTCTTACCACACTGGGCATGCTGGCTCTGGCTGACCCGCCGCGGGCGTTTGGCCTGCCTGGGCTGGCTTCATTTCATAGCCGTTCCCACGTTGGGGTCCCTGCTCCGGGCCCCCCTGCATGAGCGGTCGACCTGTGCTGGCTTCCACGCTTTTCTCCTCTGAATCGGTTGCTTTCTCCTCATCCCTGGAGTCCCTGGCCGATCCGGCGAGACCCCTGTGGGTGGGGTGAGGCAGGCAGAACCGGCACCCCCCCACACCGTGCCCTTGACCAGTGCACCCCCGGGGGCATCGTGCCCAAAGGAGAATGTGGGGGGACCAGACTGCCCTTCACTTAGTGCCTGTCTGTCTCCTGCCTGAGACGCACTCCTTGACTCAAACACCAGGGAGACGTCCCCTTTGGAGTCGGTCCTGCACTCGTGCAGTGGGCATTGGGTGACTCAGAGTGACTGGACACTGGGGAGTGGGGGACGTCCCCACAAGGCCCTGCCGGCCCAGGCTGCTGGTGTGTGGCCGGCGGCCCCTGGGTGTGTCCATTGTCACCTGCACTGCCCTCCCTTCCCGCCCACTGCTCTGAGCCCCGGTGGCTGTCCCCTCCACCCCCAACTCAGCGGGAGCAGGGATGGGCCCCTGGGTGCTCCGTGGTGGGACACGTGAAGCGTCTCTGAGTCCCTGCCTCCCCCTTGGCGGCCGCTTCCTGCTGACACTCCCTGAACACCCTGGACGGCCTCGCACCCTGTCAATGATTAACTGCCGCCGTCCTGGGTGCCCACACCCAGACTCCTGGTGGATTCCAGCTTCCCCGCCTTGAAGCCTGAGAACCTCTGAAGGAAGTTACTTCATGGGTCTCCCCAACACGATCCGCTTGCTTCTGGGCTCTCAACCGATCAGAGGTGCACCCTGAGCCAGCGCACTGGAGACCAGACGAGGCTGCAGAATGTTTACAAGATTCACCGTTGCCCTGGCTGGTGCAGCTCAGTGGATTGAGTGCCGGCCTGTGAACCAGAGGGTCGCTGGTTCGATTCCCAGTCAGGGCACCTGCCTGGGTTGTGGGCCAGGTCCTCAGTAGGGGTTGCAGGAGAGGCAACCACACATGGATGTTTCTGTCCCTCTCTTCCTCCCCTTCTCCTCTCTCTAAAAATAAATAAATAAAATCTTAAAATATTAAAAGGGGACGGTTTCCGGTTTCTCCTTGGACATGAGATATTTTCTGGGTGACGTCACCTCACTGTCCCTCTGAGCAGCCATCCTCTCTCTTTCCTTAGGTCCTCGCTCCAGTGCCAGCCACGGATCCCTCAGTCCCCTCCTCCTTGCTCCTTTCTGCCTGCCCCCAAGGGGACACACTCCCGTGACAGGGACTGACTGAACCTCAGACAGAAAGGCCAGGGTGTTTTGGTCAGGGCTCCCCTACCAGGCACCGCCTCTACTCTCTCTGGGGGGCCTCACCCAGGCCCCCAGTGGGACAGTCACGCAGAGCCGAGCTCAGACCCACCCTTTTTCATCGCAGCTATATGACTTTGGGTAAGTCACTTAGCCTGGGTCCTTCCAGCTCCTTGGTGGACATCTACCCATCTTGGTGCCGGTTTCTCCTGGGACAAGGCCTCCTCCCTCCCTGACGCGTGACCCCTGGCCCTCCCCTGGTGGGGGGGCCCATCTGTGGGTGAGTGTGGCCCAGCTTCCTCGTGGGTGCACTGACGCATAGCCAGGGCCAGCCGTGGGGCACACTCGGCGGAGGCGCGTCAGACAGAGGCTGCGGCAGGACGCTACCAGGCCAGCGCACCTCCTCATGGGCGCAGGAAATGCCCCTGTTTCAGAGGCAGCCCCGGGTGGTGTGAGGGCCACCTCCTGAGCGGGGCCTGTCGCTTCCTTCCCCGGGGTGACCTGGAACCCGAGAAGCCACCCCGGGTTAGGGCCCTCCTGGCCACGGGAGCGGGAGGGCTGGACCGGAGGAGGAGGGAGTCTTGTCTGCATGACCTCATCCTGCCACCAACTTCTGGTCTCCAAACACAAAGCTGACGTCAGCCCCTATTTGCAATCATCTCTCCTCTTTCCTGCACAACGGCCCCTTCTGCGGGGACCACACTTGGCAGCCAGCCCTGTCGTGGGCACAGTTCCATCCCCGGGATCATTTCTCGATGGCCCGCCACGGGGCCACCAGGGATGTCCCCGGCAAGTGCCATCCCCCCCAGGGCGATGCCGATGGGCCGGGGACCGGGGTGGGGCAGCGCCTCCATCTTCTCCAAGGCCCGGGCCTGCGTCTCCTCTGGCCACCAACAGGGTCGTCTCGCCGAGAAGTGGAGGTGGCGGTCCTGCCTGATGAGCACAGACTCTGGGGAGGGGGCCGCCTCGGGAGTGGACAGCAGAGTCAGGGTCGTCTGCCCAGGGGTGGCGATGCGGAGACCCCAGTGGCAAGGGCAGCCCCACCCCGTGGAACCCCGGCTCCCAGCCACGGTTCCCGTTCTGTGCTTGTGTTTCTACTTCCCGTCTGCATGTCCCCACAGCCCCCCGCAAGCCCCAGAAACAGCGAGTGGTTAACCACGTCTTTCTGCCCCCCGCCTGCCGTGGGGAGAGCAGCCCACCGCACACTGGCCCAGGTGTCCAGAGTCCACAGTCGCCACGCCGACAGCCCGTCTATCTCGGGGTGGTCAGAGGCACCCACTCCCCATCCCAGCGGAGGGGGCCCTGCCCACCTTTCTCTTCAAGTCACTGCAAAATCGGTCCGGTCCCAGGCTTGCATCTCACCTATTCAAGGTCAGGGGTCCCTGCGGGAAGGCCAGCCACCCTGAGCCCCTAGGTGCTTCTGGGTGGTGATGAGTGAAGGCCCTGGGGGAATAAGGGGACATTGTCCTCACAGGGTTCCATTGCATCTCGTCTTTGTTTGGGACCTCTGGGACACGGTCCACCCCGACCCACTGCCGCCGCGGGCACATGGCCACCCTGGCGGCCCGCATGCACCCCGAGTAGAAGGACCTGAAGGCCTCCTTATTTGGGCACCCCTCAGAAGGCCGAGGCCCCACCCGCCGCGGCTCGATTCCAGCGGTGTCGATGTCATTACTCCTACTTGATAAGTGACAGCGCTTTTCATGACGAATGCAAACATTTGCTTTGCCGAGCCGCCGTCTCGGCCCCACGCACGCTCTCGCTCCTGACCCATGTCCCTCGATGACCATTCTTGACGCCGCCGCGCAATGACGGGGCTGCTGGTGGCAGTTCACATGGTTTCCACGGGCGGGCCTTGAACTCGTTTGTGATTAGAAAAATGCTAAATGCAGCCCTGGCTGGTGTGGCTCAGTGGATGGAGTGCCAGCCTGAAAACCGAAGGGTCACGGGTTCCATTCCCAGTCAGGGCACAGGCCTGGGTTGCCGGCCAGGTGTCCAGTAGGGGGCGCACGAGAGAGGCAACCACACATTGATGTTTCTCTCTCCCTTCTCTTCTCTAAAATAGATCAATAAAATCTTTAAAAAAATGTTTAATGCAAACTTCAGCTTGAAAACAATTCTTTGCTACAGCGTGGAGATAAAATTTGGAGGGTGCGGCCCCGTCCTCACACAAAGCTTCCTGGCAGGCGTCCTGCGGAGCTGACCTGGCCAGGGCTCCAGGGCTCCAGGGCTCTGGGTCCGGCTTGTGCCCCAGGGGCCGGCCCTGACTCAGACGGCTTTGCCTCACCCATCATCTGAATGAGGTCCCACCTTGGGGCTCACGCCGGTAAATGGTTCGCCCTGTGCAGAGCCTGGGGGTGGTTGAGGGAGAGCCATCATGGGGGGTGGTCTCAGGAACCAGGAGAGAGGAGGAGGAGCGGAGACCCGGGCCAGGGAGAGCGGGTGGAGGGCGCCCCTGGGGCCCAAGGGCAGCCAACAGGTTCCACCTGAGGGCAGGCAGACCCAGGAGTTGCCCCTTGGCAGGGGGCGCTTGCTGACAGCCCACCCCCCCCCCCCGCCGTGGGGGCCGAGGCCACTCTGGGGTGGTGACAGCCCCTCATGGTGCAAAGTGGGGGACTCACAGGCTGCTGGGCAGCTGGAGCAGCCAGGAGCTGTCCAGCATGGCCGGCTGGAGGGACCGCAGCCCGGAGCTGTGTCCTGCACACCCCAGGGAGCGTCGTCTGGGGCTCCGCTGGGTTTTGCTCGCTGTGGTTTCTGTCGTCAGAGGCTTGTGTTTCGCTTCCTAAACGTCTACACACACGTGTCGGTGGAGCAGCGGAGCCTGGGGGTTTCGGCGGGGGAAGCCGACCACGTTGAGAAGCCTGCATTTGCGTCTGTCCTCCTGCGGAGGGACAGGGGTGACCACAAAGGAATAAAGCCACCTCGTCGGGGGAGGACAGGGCAGATGTTCCAGCAAATTTCTGCAAGACCCGGAGGGCGCAGGAGCCTTGCACTGTGGAGAGTCGGGGCGCGGCTGCCGCCATGTGGGGCGCAGAGGAGCCGAGGCTGCGGACAGACAGCCGTGTGGACAACTCAGGCCTCTGCCCCTCGTCTGTCCCCTCCCCGGCCCCACGCCCAGCACAGGCAGCCGCCGACACCAGCAGGAGTCTGTGATGACGTGGTCTTCTCGCACCAGGTCAGAGGGACGCCTCTTCAGGCTGGCGAGGACCCTGGGTGTGCGGAGCGGCCTCCCTCGGGCGGCAGAGCATCGGGACTCGGGACCCGCTGACGATGCAGCCGGGCCAGACCCCTGGCCTGGAGGAAGCTGTCTTCCCGCAGCCAGGATCCCAGAAACGCACCGGCTTCAGGGACAATTATCTGTCCTCCCGGAGTGAAGCCCAGAAGACTTGGTGAGGGCCCGGGGACCGGACGCCGGTGTTCGTGTTCCTAATAGGTGAGGAGGGGATGGAAATTGGTGAAAGGCGGGGAGAGGGCAGAGGCGGGGTGGGGGTGGGGTCTTTCCCTTGGCTGGAAGACCAAGTTGGTAGAAGGGCGTCCGTTACACTGTTCAGGTCAAGCAACTGATAAACTGCAGACAATTGCACCACTGCCCCGGGGTCTCCGGGGCTGAGAGAAGCAGGGGGCAGGGAGGACCTCACTTCCCAGGCTGCCCCCAAGAAAGACTTTCCTTGTTCCTGTATTTTTTATTTTTAATGGAATTGATGGGGGTGACCTCGGTTAATAAAATGATGCAGGTTTCAGGGGTACGGTTCTATAATGCACCATCTGCATGATGTATTGTGTGCTCGCCGCCGAGTGAGAGGTCGCTTCTCAGGCCGGGTCGGGCAACCCCAGGGGTTGGGGCAGCAGCGTTCCGGACCCTCTCTCCAGCTCTTGTCAGCGACCTGGGCTGGAGGCCACGGTCTCGGCCTCCCCGGTGGCCGCAGGTTCAGGGGCTGGGTCGCGGGCAGAAGAGCGTGTCGCCGCGGTGGACCTCTGGGAGTGAAATGAGTGACTCGCCCTCCCTCCTTCCCCAGGCGCCCCCGGGTTTGTGGGGATCTCATTCTGCTGAGCCCCGGGCCAGCGGCCAGCCCGCCCGGCCACCCAGTTCTTTCTATGTGACCGTGGAGCTAGGAGTCAGTTTTACATTTTTATTTATTATTATTATTATTTTTAAAGATTTTATTCATTTATCTTTAGAGGGTAAGGAAAGGAGAAAGGGAGAGAATATCAATGTGTGGTTGCCTCTCGTGGGTCCCCTGCTGGGAACTGGCCTGCAACCCAGACATGTGCCCTGACTGGGAATTGAACCGCGAACCTCTGGTTTGCAGGCCCACACTCAATCCACTGAACTATACCAGTCAGGGCTTATTATTACTATTTTTCATCCTCACCCAAGGATATGTTTATTGATTTTAGAGAGAGAGAGGAAGGGGGAGGGAGAGAGACACCGATCGGTTGCCTCTCGTATGTACCTGACTGGGACTCAACCCACAACCCGGGCACATGCCCTGACCAGGAATCGAACCGGCCACCTTTTGGGGCCCTGGACGAGGCCCCACCAGCTGAGCCACCCAGGCAGGGCCGGTTTCCCATGTGGACATGGTGGAGAACAATCGAAACTGAACAGCGTGATTCCCCACACATGGAAATGGTAGGAAGCTCGGGTTTCAGCACCTGGGAGGGAGGCTGCTGCGGACGGGCGGCTTCGCTCACCTGGCCCCTGTGGGCGGGGCTGTGCGAAGACCCAGGGGGGCGAAATCAGACGGCGTCCGAGGACAGCCTGGCTGGACGCACAGCCTCTGCCCCATCAGGACACCTTTGTCACTGCTTGTCCTCGGTGCACCTTAGGGGTTTCACACCAACGCGGTCCTCCCATGCACACTGGGACCATCCGTTCATTCCCTCAATCATTCATGCATTCACTCATTCATTTGTTCACTCACTCCACTCAATCGTTCATTCACTCACTCACTCATTCACTCACTCATTCACTCATTGATTTGTTCACTCACTCACTCACTCACTCACTGGTGCTGCCCGTGAGTTTAATGTTACCGATGCTTCATCAGCTCTCACTCTTGGAGGCAATACCCTCCCCTGGGACTACTGGGGGCACAGAGGAAAGAAAGACAGGTGTCCTGCCCTCGGGGACAGAGTACCAACTGGCCGTTCGTGCCCTCCATGACTCAAGGCTGTGGCTCTTTCTACACCTGCCATTGGCAGCCAATGTCCAGGCCAGGGGCCCGGGGCCGTGCACTGGGACCTGGAGCGTGACCTCAGTTCGATATCAGACATTTCTCTGTTTCCAAATGGGGACGTCACCCCTGGGGGCAGAGTGGGTCCCACCTCTGTCTGAGGAACTCGGGCCCGGGGCATGCTGTCCCTCACCTGCCGTGAGGACCTGAGCTCATGGGACCAGCCAGTGCAGCAACCCCTGGGCCCTGGTGCCCTGCAGTGGCCAGGCATGACTTGGGTCATCACTGTTCCATGGGCTGTTCTCTCACAGCTGGGGGAGAAGAGACCACCATTGCGGTCCGGTTTTGCAAGGAGAGGAGAGCTCCCATGTTGGCTGCTGGGGTCGGGTGGGGGCCCCTGACCCGGGTGGGGGGCTTTCAAAACATGTCACCCCTCGCCCCGGCATGTCCCACCACTGCGCACGGGCCAGGGGTCAGGAGGGCAGGTTCCCCTCCCGGACACGAGCTGCCCCAGGTCGGGGAGTGTCCTCAGTGATTCTTTCGTACTAAAAAAATCTTGGAGAGTCCATGTAAATATTTTTAAAGGGAATGACCCACGTGCATGGAATTAACCTATGCCTTCTTTTTGGGGTGAAGGAGAGCGTGATTGGGGTTCAGATAAAGGCAGCCTTGTGTGTGTATAACATTCATCAGCTCAAGGCGCCAGCCAAAGCCTCAGTCTCAGCGGGGGGGAGGTGCTGATGGCCCTTCTGACGCCTCCTGCTCCCTGTCCCCAAACTTGCCCCCCTTTCTGACTCCGTGGGGTGACCTGCCCCCGGCCCCGAATGCCGCTCCTTCCCTCTCTTCATCTGACCCCCAGGACCCGGCACAAACACGGCTTCCTTCATGCCGCCCTCCCCAGCCGGCCACGCGGCCCGCTGCTCAGAGCCTCTGGGATGCCGGCGCCCCCCACTGAGTGTCACGGCCAGCGTTTCAGGGGTGGCCGACCTGGGCCAGGGAGGCTGCCGGACAACGGGGTTCCTGCCTCGTGGCAGGAGTGGGAGGAGCCAAGGCATCTCACCTGCAACCTCTCAGCTGTCCATCCAGTCCGTGAGTGGCTGGCCGTGCCTCTCTCGACTCTTTTGGTTTCATTTTCTGGTCCTGTCCTCGTCTCCCAGGGCTGCTATGACACATTGCCCCCTGACCAAGGCTGAACCACAGCGATGCCTCTGCTCTGACCCGGAGGCTGGGAGACAAGGCCCAGGTGTGGGCAGGGCTGGTTCCTCCCGGGGCTCCTCACCTGGACCTGTGGACGGCCGTCCTCCCCCGAATCCTCACGCAGCCGGCCCTCTGTGTGCGTCTGTGTCCTCACCCCTTCCTAGGTGATCAGGGCTCCAAAATGACCTCACTCTGCCTGGATCACCTCTTTAGAGACCCCCATCTCCAAATACGGCCCTTTCCAAAGTTCCAGGGTCAGGGCTCCGATGTGTGGGTTTGGGGGAAGACAGAATCCAGCCTGTGACACACCCTGGAAAGAAAATGAAAATCGAGGCTGCTCCTCCAAGATCCGCCCTTGAGGCAATAAGCAAGAACAGTCCAGTGGGGACTCAAACATCTCATCGCTCACGAAAGACCGAGTCTTTGAGAATGATTACAAGTGCAGACTCGGACCTCTGGGGCCACGGGACGTTTAAAACACCGAACGGTGAAGACGAAAGACGAAGATGGGCCGGAGCCCTCGGCAGTCAGTCAGTGCGGGCTGAGCTGGGCTCCCAGGGCCTTTCGGGCCTCCCGCTGCCTGGCAAGGGGCCGCACATCCCCGTTACCTGGGAGGAGAGGGGCTCAGAGGCTGCCGCCCGAGCCTGGGGTCTGAATAGTGGGGGCCCTGGCTGTGTGTGGGGGGGGGGGTGTGCAGGCTGGCCGTTTGCCCCCGTCAGGATGGAGGTGGACACTGTCCTCCAAGGTTCCCGGCAGCAGAGGCTCCCCGACATGTCCATGGGGGGCTTTGTTCCCCTCCTGCCGCCGTGTGGCCCTGCACATCCGGTCCCAGGCTTTCTGGGCAGCAAGTCTGGGGTCCCGGAGGCGGAGTCCCCCCCCGCCCCCCGGGCTGGACTGGGACCTGACACCTTTCTGTCCAGAACAGTCCCCGAGCCCCGCGGAGGGACATCTTTGAAGAGCTGCTGTGGGTCTGTTCTCCGTCGCTGACAACTGCACATGTTTTATTTACAGTTCCACGCTTCTTTCGTTCGGGGGATAATGTTATTTTTGTCCTGAAAATTCAGCCCGCCTATTAATAACAAATGCAAACCGTGGCCACATCCCGCTGCCGTTGCCAGCGCGGTCGATGGCAGGAGACAGCTTGTCTGGGCGCGCTCTCGTCACCGCTCAGGTGTGCGTGGGGCCCCGCCCAGAGTCCTCTGCCCAGAGTGTTTGACAAATGTCCCTACGGCCCCCAGGTTGGTCACCGTCATGCAACACTTCACAGGCATCTCCGTCCGATTGTTACGGTGTGATAATTTGTTTTTAAATCCTTGCTTGATGTTTATTGCTTTAGAGAGAAAGGAAAGGAGAGAGAGAGAAGCATCGATTGGCTGCCTCTGCTATGCACCCTGACTGGGGATCGAACCTGCAACCTTTGGTGCATGGGACGACGCTCTAACCAACAGAGACACCGGGCCGGTTTTTATAGGATGAGAATGTTGGAGGTTACAGAAACCATGAAGGTCACTGGCGCCCGTAGCCCTCATGGAAAAGATGAAAAGAACTGAGGCTGCGGGAGCTTGGCGGGGGGCATAACACCCTGGGCTGGTCAGCCGAGGTCAGGGCCGGAACCCCGAGACCCTTTCCTCAGCCCGAGATTCCCTCCTCGCCGGCCCTACCCGGGCAGAAAGCCGGCGTGTTAGGTTAGCGGGTCTCCAGCCGTGGAGTCTGCTGGGTGGACCACGGCCACTGTCCCGTTTCAAGTGACGCAGAGCCCTGGGGCAGAAAGGGGACGGCTCGCCCGGCCCAGATCTGCACCAGCCGGTCCTTCCAGCAGTGATGGCAGTTCCGCCTTTTCCCGAGTGGCCGCCCCAGGGTCCCTCGGGTCTGGCCCAGCTGTCCAGGGTGCTGGTGTCTCCTACGTGCACAGGGCTGGGAGTGACTGGCTGCACCGCTGAGCCAAGCAGCGAGTGCCACCATCCCCGAGAACCCAGCAAGGCGTTTAGGGCAGCGGCAGGTCCCCCCGTGGCCCCCGAAGCCCCTCTCTGTGCTGTGCAGGCAGGAAGCAGCCCCAGAGCCATCAGAAAGCGCGCCGCTGCGGCCCGGAGGGAGGGAGGATCGATCCGGCCCAGCTTGTATTGATTTCCTGTCGCCTCTGTGATTTAATCATGTTCCCTGTCCTCTCTGTTTGCAGTCTCGATTCTATTGTCTCCCGCGAGGAGCCAAGGCCTCTCAGCCCCGCAGCGGGTCCCCGTGACTTTGATTTTCACGGGCATTGTTCTGCAGAGATGAGTAAACCGTCGGGGCAGGATGACAGCGGACCTCGGTGTGGCCTGGAGCACAGAAAGCCACGTGGACACTTGTTCGCAGCCTGTGTCCCAGCCAGGGAGCCGGCGAGGGTCAGGGTCCAGGGCAGGCGTGTTTTCCCCACCCTGCAGCTGAGAGCGGGGACTGGGAAACTCCGACCTGTACTTGGTTTTTAAATGGCCTCTTCCCCCAGGGACTTGTGCCAGCATTTCAGCCACGAATGGACTCATGGTTGGCAGCTTGGGGGGGCGGGGCAGCTGCCGGCAGCTGGGAGGCCCAGTGGTTTGTGCTGAGAGCGGCCCCTGCCGGGCCCCTGCACTCCGGGCCTCGCCCCCCAGGTCTCTGTGTGGAGACCCGTGCCTGTCTGTGGGTGGGGATGAGATATTTGTTTGGCATCCCCGTGTTTGAGAGCATTCAGATTTTAAAACAGTGCTTCTTTTCCGTTTCAAAACCTTTTATTGAATATTTTGGGGTGACCTTGGTTAATATAATTATGCAGGTTTCAGGAGTACAATTCTATAATAAATCATCTGTATGAGGTGTTGTGTGTTTCCTTCCATCACTATTTACCCGCCCTGCACCCTCTTCTACCCGCGCCCGCTCCCCGGCCCCCGGCCCCGCTTCCCCATGGCCATCACCATACAGTTGTCTGGGTCTATGAGTTATTCTTCTCTGCTTCATCCCTTCCCCCTTTTCACCTGGCCCCCAGCCCCCTCCCCTCTGACAGCTGTCTGTCAGTTCTCCGTGTCTGCGGTCTATTTCTATTTTGTTAGTTTTTTGTTCATTGGATTCCACATATATGTAAAGACATAGGACATCTAACTCTGTCTGACTCATTTCACTTAGCGTAATACCCTCCAGGTCCATCCATCCTGTCACAAAGGGTAAGAGTTCCTTCTTTTTTATGGCCGAGTAGCGTTCCCCTGTCTGAATGCCCCATAGTCATTTCATCCACTTGTCTGCCGATGGGTACTTGGGCTGCTTCCAGATCTTGGTGATTGTAAGTCACACCGGTAATGAGCGTGGGCGGGGGTATATATTAGTAAATTCGTGTTTCAGGGTTCTTCAGGTATGTTCTCAGAAGTGGTGTCTCGAGTCAAAGGCAGTTCTATTTTTAATTTTTCAAAAATATTTTATTTATTTATTTTTAGAAAGAGGGGAAGGGAAGGAGAAAGAGTGGGAGAGAAACATCAATGTGTGGTTGCCTCTCGTGTGTCCCCTACTGGGGACCTGGCCTGCAACCCAGGCCTGTGCCCTGACTAGGAATCGAACCGGGGACCCTTTGCTTCACAGGCCAGTGCTCAATCCACTGAGCTACACCAGCCAGGTATTTTTAATTTTTTGAGGACCCTCCAGTCTGCATTCCAACCAATGGCACACGAGGGCTCCCCTTTCTCCACACCCTCCCCAGCACCTGTTGTTTGTTGATTCATTAATGACGGCCATTCTGATGGGCGTGAGCTGATATCTTGTTGTGGTTTTAATTTGCACTTCTCCGGTGATTAGTGACGTGGAGCGTCCTTCCACATGTCTCTGGACCCTCTTTGTGTCCTCATTGGAGAGGTGTCTATTTGGGTCCTTTGCTCATTTTTTAATTAAATAGTTTTTTTTTTTGGTATTGAATGTTGTAAGTTCTCTAGAAATGTTGGATAGTAACCCCTCATCAGATATATAACTGGTAAATATTCTACCATCCAATGGGGTATCTTTTCATTTTGTCGATGGTTTCCTTTGCTCTGCAAACCCTTTCCGGTTCGATGGGGTTCCAGTTGTTTATTTTTCCTTTGTCTCCTTGGCCCGAGGACCCATATCAGAAAAAAATATTCCTACAAGCAATGTCTGAGAGTTTACTGCCTATGCTTCCTTCTAGGATTTTTATGGTTTCAAGCCTTACATTTAAGTCTTTATTTTGAGTTTATTCTTGTGTGTGGGCAAGAAGGCGGTCTAGTTTCATTGTTTTGCACGTCTCTGCCCGCCCCCCAAAACCAAATAGAAATAAAGACATTTGAAAAAGTCAAATTTAAAAAAAAAGCACAAATGCATAAAATTAGAAACGGAGAAAATTAGAAACTGTGATGGTGCAGGTGAAGTTATGAAGCATGGACCTGAGAACGTTCGTCACAGCTATAATTCTCTGCTTGTATGTTTGTAGGTTTGGGGAACTTGGGTTGTTTCCCGGGAATGAGGAGACGGGCTTGATCACACGCGGACAGGTCGACGTCCTGGGAACCCCTGTAAATGCTCTTGAGGGTCCACATCCAACCAGAAAACGGAAGTTCTGGGCACAGACACTCATCGTGGCAAGTTGTTTCACACTTTTGGGGAAGAGACAATTTTTTAAAAAATAGGCTTTATTTTTTAGAGCAGTTTTGTGCTCACAGCAAAACTGAAAGGTACCAAGATTTCTCATNGAAGGCGGTCTAGTTTCACTGTTTTGCACGTCTCTGCCCGCCCCCCAAAACCAAATAGAAATAAAGACATTTGAAAAAGTCAAATTTTAAAAAAAAGCACAAATGCATAAAATTAGAAATGGAGAAAATTAGAAACTGTGATGGTGCAGGTGAAGTTATGAAGCGTGGACCTGAGAACGTTCGTCACAGCTATAATTCTCTGCTTGTATGTTTGTAGGTTTGGGGAACTCGGGTGATTTCCCGGGAATGAGGAGACGGGCTTGATCACACGCGGACAGGTCGACGTCCTGGGAACCCCTGTAAATGCTCTTGAGGGTCCACATCCAACCAGAAAACGGAAGTTCTGGGCACAGACACTCATCGTGGCAAGTTGTTTCACACTTTTGGGGAAGGGACAATTTTTTAAAAAATAGGCTTTATTTTTTAGAGCAGTTTTGTGCTCACAGCAAAACTGAAAGGTACCAAGATTTCTCATACACCCCCTTGCTCCCCACAGCCTCCTCCATCATGACCACCCCCCCGCGATGGTACCCCGGTTACAGTGGGTGGTGCACCCACACTGACTCACCATCACCACCCAAGTGCACACTTTATTTTTTATTTTTATTTCTTTAAAGATTCTATTCATTTATTTTTAGAGAGAGGAAAGGGAGAGAGGAAGAGAGGGAAAGAAACATCGATGTGTGGTTGCCTCTCATATGCCCCCTACTGGGGATCTGGCCCACAACCCAGGCATGTGCCCTGACTGGGAATTGAACTGGTGACCTTTTGGTTTGCAGGCCTGTGTTCAGTCCACTGAGCCACATCAGCCAGGGCTCATGTGCATAGTCTAAATCAGAGTTCACTCTTAGTGTTGTATGTTTTGTGGGTTTCGACAAATGAATAATGACGTGGTTCCATCATTATAGTTCATACAGAGTATTTTTACCACCTTAAAAATATTCTGTGGCCCGTATATTCATCCCACCTCACCCCTCAACCCCTGCCCTTTGTACTGTCTCAATAGTTTTGCCTTTTCCAGGATGTTACAGAGTTGGAATCACACAGTGGGTAGTCTCTTCAGACTGGCTTCTTCTACCCACTCACATGCCTCAAAAGTTCCTTCCTGTCTTTCCATGTCTCAATAGCTCCTTTCTTTTTAGTGCTGAGTAATAGTCCCTTGTTGGGAGGACCACAGTTTGTTTATCCATCACCTGCTGAAAGGCATCCCTGTGGCTTCGAGGTCTGGGCAATTAAGAATGCAGCTGCTACAGACATTTGCGTGCAGGTTCTTAGGTGGATGTAGGTTTTTCAGAATCATTTGGGTGGAGACCAAGGAGAGTGACTACTGAGTCCTGTGGGGAGCGTGGGTTTAGTTTTGTAAGAAATTGCAGAGGCGTTATCTGCCGTGGCCGTACCGCGTGGCATCCCCCCGGCTGTGAGTGGGCGTTCCTGCTGCTCCACCTCCTTGTCTGCACTTGGTGTTGTCAGGGCCTGAATTTTGGCCATTCTAACAGGTGTGTGTTGGTATTTCATTGTTGGTTGGGAAAAGATAATTTTCATGTTGTTTTCATGTTTGTTCACTCAGACTGTAAAAGAAAAGCCCCCCTCCCCATCATTTGACTGTTAGCATAGTTCTTATATAACCCTTGACAAAATAGTATGAAAAAGTACAGACCACTTTCACTTATGCCTACAGAAGCATTAAATTGTGAATAAAATACTACTTAATGTTAAAAGCATGATCCACCCTGATTTTCAAAAGGATTTATGTCACAGATGAGATGACGGCTTCATACAGGTGTGTGTTTTTTAATAGAAGGCTTTAAAATTTTTAAAAAATGGTTGTCCAGTTCCAGTTCTCCTTCTTTTCCTCCCATTGCTCTCCCCTTCCCTACGCAACACCCTCTCCCACATTCAATCCTCTCCACTTTGTCTTTTTTCCATGGGTCCTTTATACATGCTCCTTGACTTGACCCTTCCCCTTCTTTCCCCCGTTATCCCCCTTCCCTCCCCTCTCTGGTCACTGGCAGTTTGCTCTTTATTTCCATGTCTCTGGTTCTGTTTTGCTTGTTTCTTTTGTTGATTAGGTTCCACTTATAGGTGAGATCATATCATATTTGTCTTTCACTGCCTGGCTTATTTCATTTAGCATAATGCTCTCTAGTTCCATCCATGCTGTCACAAAGAGTATAATTTATAACATCAGTAAGCCTAAGGATAGAAACAAAATGTTCATTTTGATAAATTTCTAAGAGATTCTATTTATGATTAAAAAAAAGCTTTAGCAGGTGAGGAGTAGAATAACTCTTTCTTAATTTGGTAAACATTCTGTCTCTTAAACTGAAGCCTAACATCAGACATCAGGGTAAACAGTCAAAAGATCCCTGTTAAACTTAAGAACAAAGCAAGAGAGCTGAGTTTACTACTCTAATATTGACCCACACATTTTAGCCAATGCAATAAGACAAGAAAAACATAAGAAATGATATCTACCTCCAGAAGGCAGAGGGGGAAAAAAGAATACCCATAACATAGATGTTTTAATTGTCCACCTAAAAAAATCTTGAGAGTAAATAAAAAATATTATTGGAGCTATTAAAACAGTTTGTTCTAAAGTCCTTGTTACAGTATAAAACCATTAGCCAATATGTGCTCTACACATTGGCAATAATTAGTTTAAAAATTGAAGAGAGGAAAGATGGTATTTATTATGGCATATGAAATATCTGGAAATGAATTCAGGACAGATACAGAACTCATATGACAAACAAGTACAATTTTTTTCATTTAACTAAATGGAGAGTTATGCCACATTCCCAAATGTGAAGATCTGATGTTATAAATACACACTTTTCCCCACAATTAATAACAATATATAAGTAGTTTCAAGTCAAATCATTTCAGAGGGCTTTTGGAACTTGACCAAGTGATTCTTTAGAAAACAGCAAATAGGGGGAAGCAGACAAAGATTTTTAGAAAAGAAAATTAAGGGTGTATTTGGTCTACAAAATTAAATGTGTTATGAAGAAATATTATATCAAATAGTAGGAAAATGCTAGAACAACAGGACAAAGCCTGAGACAGAGATAATGCCCCCATATTTTAAAACCATTTAGAACAGGACAAGGTGCACCTTTCACCGACTCAGGGAAAGAGCAGGTTTTCAGTGAGTGGTTTTTGGGCTCCGGGTTGCTATGAGATTACTGCTCGGGAGAGAAGACTTAGAACTACACTTCCCACCATGTGCCAAAGTAGATTTCATGTTGATTAAATAAATCCACGTGGAAAAAAAGGCCCACCAAAGACTCGGACGGGGAGAATGAACCCCACTTTTTTATCTTAAAATGAGGAAGACCCCAGAAAGTCAACGATCCAAAAGTTTGACTATTCAATTGAAAATATTTGCAAATTGAAAATAGCATGTCAAGTTAGAAGGCAAAATCTCCTGGGAAAAAGTACCTATGACAAAGAGTTAAAGTTCTTAAATATAAAATGTTCCTAAGGATCAGCAAGAAGTGTTGAACGTCAACAGACAACTCTCAGAAGGAAGACGAACAGCCGATGAAAATAAGGAGAGTGTGCAATCCATTAGTAATCAAATAGTTCACGGTGAAATAAAACAATGTTTGTCAACAGTCACAATGGCAGAAAATCACAAGAGAACAGCCAGCCCAGAACCGTCGTGTCCACCTCTGAGTAACCTGGTAGCGTTTTCTAAAGGCCATTTTATTACTTTTTTGAAACATCAAGATTCTGAAGGCTTTAACCATTGGACCCCACAATAGACCTGCCCTAGGCTTATCCTCAGGAAATTAACCCTGAATAAAACCCACAAAGCTGCACATACTCATTTTCACTGCAGTGGGGTGTGTGACACCAGGACATTCGAGACAACGTAAGTAGCTCAAACACGGCGTGCCCAGTGAGGTGACTCCCCTCCGTGGAGCAGGGTGCCAGTCACAGGTTTGTGGCTTAGCTAGCGAGGTGGAACATTTGCCTGTGGGAACGGTGGGTGACAGAAAGCACGCCGAGTGCAGGGAATGTCCTCAGCCCCGACTTGTGAAGGCCACGTGCCCCACGACACAGTCACTGGTGAGCTCTAGTCTGGGGACGAGGGCTGTTACCCGCCCCCTACCTTCCCGTAGCTCCCATAGGTCGCACAGGGAGCACGCGCTGCCTCCGTGGTCCAGCGAGAAGGGACGGCCGCGGCTAAAAGAAGCGTTTCTGGGACTGAGGCGGAGAAAGGCCCTCCCGTGATGAGTTGGTCTCCCCTGGCCTGAGTTCAGCGATGCTCTCCTGGCGGCAGAAATGATGTGCGGGGTTTGCTCAGGGCGCTGTGGCGACGTCTGGGTGGCTGAGGGCCTATTGGCTAGAAGGCTGACCCGGTGTGTGTGGGTCCCCTGAGTCATGGCGGGGACACAAGCTGTCCCCACCCTGGGAACAGGGCTCTTGGGTGTGTGGGGCTAGGTATGGCCAGGCCTAGGGCTCAGGGGAGCTGGTTCTCCAGCAGGGAAGGGGCCTTGTGGGGGGCATTTCATTGGGGACACCAGGACCCCATGGCACCTGCTCTGCTGGTCAGTACTGGAGCCGTGCACGGCATGAGTGGAGGGGCAGCTGATGTCCACACGGGCAGGCACCGGCCTCCACCCACGGTGGGCGATGCGGGCACTTTCTCGGCTGCGCACCTTGACAACCATGAGCCTCAGGTTCAACACCCAGACCTCCTGCACCAGAGTCAAACTGTCGGAGGGTGGTCCCTGTTGAGTGGAGCGCCCCCTCATCCCTGGACGCCTAGCCGGTCCTCCTCTGTCTCTCAGGGGACACGTATCGGAAGCTGGCTGTCGGGCCGGTTGGGCCACAACACCGTCTCCGGCACGGCCATAATGCGAGGGACACTGATGACCATGATGAGCCGCACCAGGGGAGTTTGCCCGTGACGGCCTTTGAGACAGGCTCAGTGATTCCAGGAATGATCTCATCGAGAGCAGTTTCCAGAGGACGCTTGTTCCCGATGAGAACACAGAGGTGCAGAGAGATGAAGTGGCTATTCAGAGCCGCCCGGCCAGGGCCAACGGGAGGCTTGGGAGAGGCTGCCTTCCCAACCAGCGGGCCACCGTGCACCCCGGCAAGTGGCTGACTTTCCTGGTCTGTTCTGTGCCCTCTCCTTGGGGCTCGGTCCAGCTCGCTTGAGTGTCAGTCTCCCCAGCATCCAGGTCTGCACCCAGTACGCTGAATACTCAATGCCATCAACATGCAAATGGGTCATTTGGATTGTAGGGTATTTTCAGACTGGTTGGATTTTCCTCCCCTGCACCGAATTGTGTCCGCGGACTTCCCCAGCTAACTGCCCACCCTGAACTTGGCTTTAGGATTCTGTACTCAGGCTGGGTAGATTCTGGTTCACTAGTTTTTGCTCCATCTCTGCTCCATATATATATATATATAAAAATTTTAAAAATAAGTGGTTCGTTGAGTTTTTTAAAAAATATTTTATTTATTTTCTTTAGAGGGGAAGGGAAGGAGAGAGGAAGAGAAACATCAACGTACGGTTGCTTCTCGTGCATCCCTTGCTGGGAACTGGCCCCTGGGGGGAACTGGCCTGCAACCCAGGCATGTGCCCTGACTGGGAATCGAACTGTGATCGTCTGGTTCACAGGCCCGTGCTCAATCCGCTGAGCTACACCAGCCAGGGCCATATATGTTTTTTAAAGACACTTTGTCCTGGTCCATTGAATGTTAGCGTGTCTTAAAGCTTGTATGAGCCTTACACTTTGCCGGCAGGTTTCCACCTGCTCTGAGGGTGCAGACCGTCGACACAGGGGTCCCCCCCCCCCGAGGAACAAGCCCATCGACCCTGCTCGGCATCCCCATTCTGCTCTGTTCTGTCCCCTGTCCCGGAGTGTGAGCCGTGGCCGTGTCTGTGGCCGTCCGGGGCACTCTGAGTTTGTTTAAGGGACGTTTCTCAGCTTCTCATCCCAGTGGGATGAACAAACGCCAGTCAGGAGCTTGTGGCCGTAGAAATCTGGACCCGAGGTCGCCCTAGGGGCCTCTCAGGGCACCCCGTTGTGTCCCTGGGGGTTGGCTCGCTCTCCTGTGGGCGTGACCTGTCCTCTGCTAACTCGCCCCAGACAGCCTGCGTCATCTCCTCTCCACACCAGAAACCCGATCCCCCCCCACCGCCCATCGGCACAAATCACGCCACTTACACTCTCTCACAGGCCCGTGGCCTCCAGGTGCAGCACCCAGGTGGGGCCACCGCCCACACACAACACCACCCCTACAATTCTGGGGTGATGTCTCATATACTGGTGTTCTTCTGCTTGCTGACCGAAATCGTATATTGGGGTAATTTCTAAAGAGTGACCTGGGAACAGTGATTGCATTAATTGTGCATTAGCCTCCCCCTGTTCCCCTGGTCACTCTGTGTCACTCTGAGAGCAGCGTGGCTTCAGGGGCCATGTCCCTTTCAGGAACCAGGTCTCGGTGGAAAACCACCTCACAGGGTTCTTCCGGGACTGCCACTTGCCTGCAGCTTCTCAGAGAGCCCCGCCCCGGAGGATGGTCCCAGTTGGTCAGACCAGTGATGATCGGGGCATGGACCAACCAATCGGATGGGATGAAGGCCCGGGGAGGGGTCTTTGGTCTCAGAACAGGGCTCTGTCTCTCACTTTGAACAGGGACGTCCTGCCCATCACTCTGGAGTTAGGCTGGACATCTGCTGTCTCCGAAGTGCCCTCTTTCGGTGTCCCCAGGGAGAGAGGACAGTCCCACCCAGAGATGCCCCATCCTGGGTGGTGCTGGAGGTCCCGGGAGAGAAAGGGGTGCAGGGCCTGGGCCCTGCCTGGGGTCTGGAGTGGGGACCCATGGCTCTGGACCCCTCCTTCCTGATCTAGCCCACAGCCACACTGCCCCCGACCTTTGACTTCCTCCTCCGTGTCCGGCCACCTCGAGCACACATTGGCCTGTGGGAGACCCAGGGGTGACGCTGCACTTCCGGCTGGTCCCCGCCCACTCTGACGGCCTTTCCTTTCTGTGCGTCCCCTCCTGGGTCACTCTGCCCCCTGGTGCCACCCCACAGAACCTCTTTGTTCTGTGCCAAGCCCGGCACCGCGGTGCACTGTGGGCAAGGGACAAAGGACAGCGGTCTGAGTCACTGCTGACCGGGGAGCCCTTCCCCGCCGCCCTGCGCCCAGCCTCGGTCTCCACGTCCAAGGACTCTGGGGTCTGAGGTCTGCATTTCCCTTTGACCCTCCTCTTCCCTTCCTTCCGTTGGTTGGAGCATGTCCATGTGCCCAAAGGTTGTGTGGGTGCCATTCTGGGTCAGGGCACATGCCTGGGTTGCAAGTTCGATCCCCAGTCAGGATNCATCACTCTGGAGTTAGGCTGGACATCTGCTGTCTCCGAAGTGCCCTCTCTCGGTGTCCCCAGGGAGAGAGGACAGCCCCACCCAGAGATGCCCCATCCTAGGTGGTGCTGGAGGTCCTGGGAGAGAAAGGGGTGCAGGGCCTGGGCCCTGCCTGGGGTCTGGAGTGGGGACCCTTGGCTCTGGACCCCTCCCTCCTGATCTAGCCCACAGCCACACTGCCCCCGACCTTTGTCTTCCTCCTCCGTGTCCGGCCACCTTGAGCACACATTGGCCTGTGGGAGACCCAGGGGTGACGCTGCACTTCCGGCTGGTCCCCACCCACTCTGACGGCCTTTCCTTTCTGTGCGTCCCCTCCTGGGTCACTCTGCCCCCTGGTGCCACCCCACAGAACCTCTTTGTTCTGTGCCAAGCCCGGCACCGCGGTGCACTGTGGGCAAGGGACAAAGGACAGCGGTCTGAGTCACTGCTGACCGGGGAGCCCTTCCCCGCCGCCCTGCGCCCAGCCTCGGTCTCCACGTCCAAGGACTCTGGGGTCTGAGGTCTGCATTTCCCTTTGACCCTCCTCTTCCCTTCCTTCCGTTGGTTGGAGCATGTCCATGTGCCCAAAGGTTGTGTGGGTGCCATTCTGGGTCAGGGCACACGCCTGGGTTGCAAGTTCGATCCCCAGTTAGGATGCATATGAGAGGCATCCGATCAACGTCTCTCTCTCTCAAATCAATCAGCGTATCCTCGAGTGAGGATAAAAATAAAGAATGCATGTTCGAGGTGGGACCACCAAGCAGAAACACACCTCCCAGGAGGGTCCGTGGTGTGAACACATGATCAGAGCTTCCAGGAGCCAGGCCCTGTATTTCTGCCAGGTCACAGTTCAGGGGGACCTTGCAGAATCTAAGGACCTTGAGTCAGGATTCTCGCTCCACAGGCTGGGTGGGGCTGGCCGCTCTCTGGACGCCCGGTGCCCGGTGCCATCTCCCTGTCCGGGCCCCACTGAGCCGGTGGCCTTTCAAACAAGCACCACTTTATTGCTGGCCGTCTCTGGGCCACAAAGGCATCTGTGACGGGATAATGGGCCTTGGCCGGGCGCTGCTCGGTGCTGACTTATGCCCGGGTCCCGGCCACCTTGGTGGGGGTGGCCTTCCTGCTGTTTAGGCAGTCTCAAATGGCAGTGTCTGACCTTCCAGCCTGGACAACAAAGGGATTTTCATTTTCCAGGAACTCGCCCAGCCCATGCCCGCGCCGGCCGAGTCACGTTGCCGGGTGACCTTCAGGCAGGCAACCACTTTCATCCGAGACAAAGGGACCCCGAGTGCCTGGGTTTCTCAATACCCGGCTTGGCTATCTGTCCCCGTTCGGAACCCGTGGGAGTCTGAGATCGACTGTATTGGAACAAGCGGGCCTTCAGTCCTGGCAGCCACACTGCCTTTCTCGCTCACACGTGTCGTGGGGGGCTGGGGATGCAGGAGAGGCCCCGCGGGGAGCTGCCACTTCCGAAACCCAGTGGATTTGACCTCGCCTGCGTGACCTCTCCCTGGACGCAGTGTCTCCGAGCCAGTGGCAGGAGAGTGAGTAAAATCTCACCCTGGTGCTACACGGGGTGCCGGAATGTCACGGGGTCGGGAGAAATGTGGCAGGTGCCCGTGAGCACAGACCAGCGGCAGGGACAGGGGCCGGAGCCGGCCTCTCGGGGGGGCCGTGGGGGCTGGGTGCCCTCGGGGTGACCAGCCCCCTTCTCCCTAGAGAAAGAGTAAATCTCTCTGCTGGCCAGTTACCTAGGGGAGCATTTCCCAGAGCGCCCTGAGGAGCCGCTGGGAGGGGAGTGATTGACAGAGGGAGTCTTCGTTCCCCGGTAACCTAGGTAACCGCTGCTGTGGGGGCCGACCAGCATGCGGACACCTGGCCCGGGTTTGGCTCTGTCGTGGTTCCGGGGACAGCGATGATTTCGTCCTTCGGAGCCCTTGTCTTCTGGTCTGTGACGCGGGTGCCAGCCCCTCACTGAGAAGGCCCCGCCGGGCTCCCCGAGGCTGCCTGGTGCCTGAGTGTAGCCTCACCTTCAGGATGTGAGCCTGGTTAACTCTCAGAACTTCCGGAGGGATGGCACCCAGAGGTCCCCCTGGCAGGCACGCAAAGTGTCATGTGACAAGGGGGAGCCACGCTGAAGGCAGGCTCAGGGACAGGTAGAGGGGCGCACGCACCCTGAAGCCAGGCAGGTGTCTTCTGCCTGCTTTCCTGAGGGGGAAGCTGAGACAGCGGAGTCCCCCGCCCCCACGGCCCATGCTCGGGGCAGGCCCATGGGCCAGATCAGTGGTCCCCAGTCTTGGCTTTGGGCCCCTGCTGTGGACAGGGTCTCCTGAGGCAGCAGAGGGTGAACGGGTGCCTCCGGGAGGCGTGGAGGCCCATTCCCCAGGGACGCGGCGCCGTGCAGCCTGAAGTCTGCGTTGGCCAGAGGGACGCCCCCTGCGCAAGGACCAGTGGAGGGCCCGTGCCTGGGTGCGACCCCCATCCCAGCCGACTAGGGCTGGGGGGCTGGGGTCCAGGGGCAAGGAGCCAGGAGGGAGGTGCGGTGACCCACTCGCTGTCTCACCTGTCACCTGGGATGGCACAGACCCTCTTCCTCCAGCAACGTGAGGGGCAGGGGTGGGGGGTGGGGACTGGCATCTCCGAGCTCCAGTAGGGCTGATGCGTGAGGGGACCTGGGGAGTCAGAGCCACAGATGGACACTCCCGCCAGGTGCTTACGTCTCGGGAGGGGAGAGGAAAGGTAAACCACACATGCGTGAACACGAGGCAAGTTCAAGGTGGTACGAACCATGGCCAAAACAAGGCGGCTGCTGGGTGGGGCAAACACCCCCAGAGTCTGGCTTTGAACACCCAGGAGCAAAGCAGGAAGAAGGGCCTGAGGCCGGCGGGGGCGGGGCCTGGAGGGAAGCCACAGCGATCCCTGAGTGGCACCGGCCACCCTCTCCCCATCGCACAGCTGGGGCGGAGGCGCCGGAATCCATCTTGTCACTGATGACAAGATCACGTGGGTCACACCAAAGTGGGGGCATTGTTGAGTGCGGGGCCCGTAACAGCGGAGGGGCGGCCGCCGAGGTGGGGACCTGGAACCCGAATGTGGGGTGACGAGGACACCCCCGCAGGAAATAGTAGCCACAAGGAATCAAACTCGTAAGTACAGGCGGGGGCTGGGAGGCCAGGTCGCCTGAGGGCGGAGTCCAAGCTCTTGGGCTGCAACTGCCTGTCCGTCATCTGGGTGCCTTTCAGTCAAGGTCTCGGGGACTCCTCTGTCTCCCTGGGGGGTCCCCGCCCTTCCCCCCACCCCAGCTGCAGATGGAAGCCAGCGTTACCGAGTGAGCGAGTCTGCAGAGTGGGCCCGAGCCCCAGGACTTGGCCAGTCGCAGAGGAGCCGGGGCCGGTGGGGCGGGGCGGGGTGGGGCAGATGCAGACCCCGTCCTGCCCTCCAGCCAGCGGTCCCACCGCTACAGCTCGGGGCGGTTTCCTGATGCCCGTGAACTGGCAGGTGGCANGCCGCCGAGGTGGGGACCTGGAAGCCGAACGTGGGGTGACGAGGACATCCCTGCAGGAAATAGTAGCCACAAGGAATCAAACTCGTAAGTACAGGCGGGGGCTGGGAGGCAGGGTCGCCTGTGGGCGGAGTCCAAGCTCTTGGGCTGCAACTGCCTGTCCGTCATCTGGGTGCCTTTCAGTCAAGGTCTCGGGGACTCCTCTGTCTCCCTGGGGGGGTCCCCGCCCTTCCCCCCACCCCAGCTGCAGATGGAAGCCGGCGTTACCGAGCGAGCGTGTCTGCAGAGTGGGCCCAAGCCCCAGGACTTGGCCAGTCGCAGAGGAGCCGGGGCCGGTGGGATGGGGCCGGGTGGGGCAGATGCAGACCCCGTCCTGCCCTCCAGCCAGCGGTCCCACCGCTACAGCTCGGGGCGGTTTCCTGATGCCCGTGAACTGGCAGGTGGCACACCAAGACTGATGCCGCCCTCGGTGCCCGCTGGACTGCGTCCTCGTGGGGCAGAAAGTGTTATTCTCAGAGCACATTGCTGCTGGCCCCTCCTGAAGTTTGGGAAGTTAACTCCTTGTTCTCAACCCAGATGGTTCGCCAAAGGCCTTGTGCTTCTTTTTACCTTGAGCAAGAGAGAGAGAGAGGGAGAGAAGAGGGAGACGGGGCCGAAGCGAGAGGGAGAGAGAGGACACGGAGAGACACTCTTGCTCAGACGCCTGGCCTGCCCCTGGAGGTCCCCCCCGACTTGGAGGACCAGCGCCCCATCCTGGGCTCAGAGGCTGGTGCCGGCGCACGAGGCCCCCTTCCCGAGCCGCTGGCTTTAGCAGGGACTCTGAAGCTTCAGTCTCCTCCTCATGAGAGGCTGTTCTTGCCCCTTCCCTCCTCGACCATCCCATCTTCTTTCTCCCCCATGTTTGTTTCTGTCCCCCAAGCCCTCAGGAGGGCCCTCAGCCTGCTCTGCTCATGACTCTAGGCCCCCGTGGTCGTCACGTGGCATCAGGGAAGATTAGTGGTCAGGTTCTGGGCTCCCCCGGAAGTGGGGCTCCCAGGGAGAGGGAGGCTGTGCTGGCTCCTTGGGCTGTCACGGAGGGGCCACCGTGCACGTCTCAGGTCTGACAAGATGATCTGCTTTAACTTGGAAATGTCCTCCCCCGCCCCCTGGTCTCCATGTGCTTGGCCATCCCCTGCCCAGGTACTTCCCAGGCCTGTGACGAGGCTGGCAGGCCCCCAGGGGACACACGAGAGTGGTGTGAGCTCTGAGCCATCAGCCACCGGACCCCACAACACGGTCAGCAGACCGGCTGGCACTCCGCCCAGGGGCCAGGCCAGGCTTGATGCCCTGATGCTGTGCCCCCAAGTGTCACTGTACCCGGGCGACGCCAGGCAGTCCTCACCATCACTGGGTCCCGTCAAACAATAGTGACGTCTGTCCAGATTACAGGGATGGAACCAGACAATGGAGGGGGCACACTCAGGGAGGGAAAGACGACCGCAGACGTGAGATTGGTGTGCCGCTCTGATGGTCCCCATAGCTCAGCAGGCACCGGGACAGCCCCCCTTGCCTGACAGCCCCGCCGCCCAGCTGACTCCAGTCTCAGGGCTCCTGCCAGAGGTCCCTCTGTGGGCGAGCTGAAGGGTGGGGTGGAGGGGACACCGGGGTTGTGCCTGCGACGGACAGTTTGGAGCGGTCATCCAGGAAGCCACCGCACTGCTGAGACTCTTTATTGCAGACGGAAACGGAAACACGATGCTTCTCACCGCTCCGGACAATGGGTGTTGGATCGTCACCCAAAGGCCAGTGACGGCCTCACAAGCCAAGCTGCTGGCCCTGTGTTCGTGGAGCTCGACTCATTTCTCTGCTTTTCTTTTTTTAAATTATATTTTATTGATTATGCTATTGCAGTTGTCCTGATATTTCCCGATTTTCCCCCTCCGCCCAGCACCCCCACTCGCTCGGGCAAACCCCCACCATTGTTCATGTCCGTGGGTCACGCATGTAAGCTCTTTGGCTCCTCCATTTCCTGTCCTATCCATACGTCCCCATGGCTGTTCTGTACGTATTTGTGCTTCCTCGTCCCCTCACCTCTTCTCCCATTATTCCACCCCCCATCCCTCCCATCTCTTCATCTTTAACCTCTGGCATTTACATTTTCATGTACCTTGGTGTGGTCCTCTTTGCGTCCATCTTGTTTGGGACTCTCTGTGCTTCCTGGACTTGTATGTCTATTTCCTTCCCCAAGTTAGAGACGTTTTCTTTCATTGTTTTTTCAAACAGATTTCCACTTTCTTACTCTTTCTCTTCTCCCTCTGGCACCCCATGAGGCAAACGTTGGGACACTTGAAGTTGTCCCAGAGGCTGCTTATACTACCCTTATTTTTTTAATTCTCTTTTCTTCTTCTGGTTCTGATTGGTTGTTTTTTGCTTCCTTATGTTCCAAATCATTGATCTGATTCTCAGCCTCGTCCACTCTCCTGCTGTTTCCCTGTAAATTGTGCTTTATTCAGTGTATCCTTCACTTCTGACTGGACCTTTTTTAATGCCACTGAGGCCCTCATTAAGTTCCCTGACCATCCTTAGAACCCGTGATTTGAACTCTGCATCTGATAAATTGCTTATCTCCATTTTGTTTAGCTCTTTTTCTGGAGTTTTTTTTTATTTGGGCCATGTTTCTTTGTCTTCTCATTTTGGCCACCTCCCTGTGTTTGTTTCTGTGTATTAGGTAGAGTTGCTTTGACTCCGTGTCTTGGTCGTGTGGCCTAATGCACTAGGTGTCCTGTCGGGTCTGGTGGCACAGCCTTCCCTGTCACCCAAGCTGGGTACTCAAGGTATGATCTTTGTGTGGGCTGAGAGCACCCTCCTCTTGTAGTTGAGCCTTGGCTGCTGTTGGCAGATCAATGGGAGGAATTTACCCAGGCCAGTCAGAGGCAAGGACTGACTGTGGCCACTGACCACCAACTTCCGCCCTCCATGGAGGATCAGCTGTGCAGGGGCAGGTGGTGGTGCCCCGGTGTGGTCTGTAGCTGTCCACTGGGTATGCTGGCCCTGGGGTTTCCTGGGTGGTGCAGGCCAAGGTCAGCCCCCATCTGTGTTTTGCCCAGGGATCCTGCCTGAGCTGTAAAGCAGCCTGAGATGGCTGCTACTTGTGCCGGGCTTGGAGATTCCCAGGTGAAGCCAAGCTGTGAATCTAGGCTGTTAGTGCTGGGCCTGGGGCTCACGGAGGCCAGCTGCTGCTTGTTTGCTCATTTGGAAAAGCAGCTTGGATAGGCCTGTAAATTGGGTGGGGCGGAGTCTCTGGGAATCTCCAGGGCGGGGCAAACAGTGTTAGTCTGGTTGAGGAAATCTTAGATACAGCACCGGTCTGCTGTCTCTTTGAAGGTAGGGCTCAGATAAGGGACAATGGCCTCTGCTCACCTTGGTGCCAGACACTTCAGTCACTCCCTGTATGACACTGGTGCCTTTCAAGCTGCCATCCCGGCACTGGAGCCCAGAGGGAGTGAATCTGAGTAGGTGAGTCCATGGGTGGGTTCTTTAAGAGGAACTCTGCTTGGGAGTCTAGAAGTTTCTTCCACTGAGTCAATCTCTGCTGGTTTTGCAGCCAGCCGTTGTGGGGACTTACCTTCCTGGCACTGGAACCCTGGGCTGGAGGGCCTGGTGTGAGGCTGGGACTCCTCACTCCCAAGATATCCCTCCTGAATTTTTATCCACCACATGTACAAAATGCCAGCCCATTCCGTGTTAGCACCCCTCCTACCAGTCTGGATGGATGCGGTTTCTTTAATTCCATAGTAGTCAGACTACCATTCCACTCGATTTCTGACAGTTCTGAGTGATGGTTGTTCTATATTTTAGTTGCAATTTTGTTGTGATTGTGCAGAGAGGTGAGCTCTGGCTGCCTATGCCGCCATCTTGACTGGAAGTCTCTTCTCTGTTTTTTGTGGGTGGAACACCCCTGCCTTGGGCAGACTCGGGGGTCCTCGAATTTCTGAGGGTCCTGCAGAGGAGTGTGAGGGCTGATGACAGGACTTAGAGGGTGGGAGAGGGTCTTTCTTTCTTGAGCTCCACCCAGAGGCCTGGAGGGGTTACATCACAAGTTAAGTCTTCACAGTGGAAGGGGTTTGTACTTCAGGACACAGATGGGATTAAGTGACTTCTCTCTAGCGGGCCGCCCCTCTGAGATGCTGAGATGGGGGTCAGGGACATTTTGAACGTGGCCTGGCAGTGGGGCTGGGGCCTTGCAGGTGACAGATGAAATGACTGCCAAGAACCCTCTGGTCCCGCGTATAAGCACAGCCCATGTCACCCCACGATGACAATCAATACCCAGCAGTAAGTACGAGGTCCCTGTGTTCTGGGGGCTGTGAGGGTGGGAGACAGCTTCCCAGAGAGGTCAGCATGGCGACCTCCAAGCTGGGCTGGAGGGTGGGAGTGGAGGGATGGGAGGTCGGGCCGGCAGTGACAGGGGCCCGGGGTCAGGGGTCCGGGTTCCAGCAGGTAGGCCGTTCAGTCCCAAGCTGCCTCACCTGCGTGCTCCTGGTTCATGTCTGAGGCTCTAGTCCTGCTTACCTGCCTCTGACCGTCACCTCCGGGCGAAACGATGTCCACCTCAGAGCCCATCTCTGGGGCTTAGCTCACTCCCCATCCCCACCTTTGAGAATGCTTGAAGTCCACTCCATCTTCGCATAGCCACCGGTTTCCCGTGTGGGAATTCCCCTTCTCCCCAAGACGTGTGTGTGTGACTGCAAAGTCACGCTCGCAGGGCCCTCTTGGGCATGAGGGCACGTGCACAGAGTGGCAGGACATCCCAAGGGTCCCCTGCGAGGTGCGGAAAGGGGACAGGAGGGACCCTCCTTGCTCTCCTCTCAGCTCTCACATTGCAAACACGCCCCCTTTCCGTGGCCTCGCCAGTGTCACGGGCTTTTCATTGTTGTGCTTTTCACTGTTGAAAGTGTCCCTGACGGAGCACAATGCTACGTGCTGTCCTGTGTCCTGAGCTCAGGGCGGTGGCACTGGGCGTCATGGAGTCAGGGTCGGTGTCAGATGCCCTCCGTCCAGGTGTGAGTGGCCGCACTGCTGGCTGCGAGTTCCCACCAGGGAGTCCTACACCTGGTGAGAGTGCAGACGGGGGCCCAGAGAATGGGGCTGAGCTCTGCTCTGCAGGTGCAGACGGGACTGGGTGTGTGGGGACCCGGCCTTGCATGTCCCCGGGGCCGCCCGCCGCCCGGGATGCACTGACGTGGGGCCCGGGTATCAGCACTGCAGGCGGTGACACTGGATTGGCCTGGGTCTGGACCCATTTCTGTTACTTTCCGGTAATGGTCATTTTTTTGAGTGCTTATTTTGATTTTCCCAGTTGCTGGCAAATGGCCTGGTGCCGGGCGTATGAAAGGAGGGCGGAAGCTGCAGGTGGAATGCGGTGGAGAGTCGCAGGCAACAGTCAGTGCCCAGGCAGCACCGGGCAGCAAGGTTCGCGTGGCAGACACCCGTGTGGGGGGACCCCACGGCCAGGTTGCCCGGTTCACATCCCAACGAGGCCACTCGCTCGTCCCCGGGGGAGGTCCCCATGTTTTACCCGCGCCTCACTCTTCTTACCTGTAAATTGGGTCACAAATCGTGCCTGGCTTACAAGGTTGTCGGGGGCAACGGAACAAGCTGGTGAAGGTGAAAACACTTAAAATGACATCTAGCACGTAGAAAATGTTCAACCATGACGTCACCTGTCATTGTTGCGGAGGGGACCGGGCACATGCATCAGGACGGGGGGCCCCCGTCTGTCACCCCAATACCTGCTTCTGTCTCATGAACAAAACGTCCCCCTTCGCCTCCTTAAGGCTGCAGCTCTGTTTCTGGACCCTCTGTGCCAGCATGTCCCCAGCGGCTGTTCCCTGGAAGGGACCTGCTCATCGGTCCGTCATCTCAGAAAGGGGCCGGAGGGAAGGACGGAGAAAGTGACGGGTGCCCAGGACCCTGTCTTTGTCGGGGCTCCAGGCCATCGGAGAAGTAAGTCAAGGGGTGACTCCAGTGGCGGCTGCAGGAGGGGGTGTGGCCTTACCAGACGGGGCTGGAAGTCTCGTGGTGACTGGGTTCTCGAGCCGGGAGCGGATTCCCTGTGGCACGACCCTCTGAAGGGTGACGCCCGTGACCCCGGCTGAGCCCCACCCTCCCTGGCAGGGCGCGTGAGGCAGCCCTACACTTTCTGGAGGAGGAACCGGGGGCTGGAGAGGAAGATGAGCTCTGGTGCCCAGTAGAGGCTCCCGTGCGGTGGGGGCAGTGCGTCCCCGGCAGCTGTGCCATCAGCCTCGGTGGCCCTGAGCAGTGGGAGACATTCCCAGCAGCGTCTCCGTCCCGCAGCAGGTGGAGGAAGGTGGAGAGAGGGCCACCCCCCCCCCCAGAGAACGGGTCGCCTTTCAGTGCCCACCAGTCCCCCCGGGGAGCCCAAACCTAAGGGGACGACGGCAAGTCACAAGGAACTGGCTTTCCAGGGGACAACCCCAGTGCTTCCGTCTAAAACTTGAAGAGCGTCGTCCTCAGATTCAGATGGCCCTGTGGCTCCTGGGGGGCCTTGTGCCGACTTCGGGGGGACCTGGCAGGCAGATCTTGGGCCGACGCCTCCTACCCCTGGGAGGCATCAGCGAAGGGGCGTTAGGGTGGGCGGGACCAAGTGCCAACAGTGGGCAGCACAGGTGGGGGCCCGGGACCCCTCCTCCCGAGGAGCTTCTGCAGTAGGGACGTGGGGGGGGGTGTCCAGCGCTCACCTGCTGCAGACAAAGGCAGGGCAGGCGGGACCTGAGGAGGCTCCAGCCACATTGGCGTCGCCACGGGGAGCCAGCGCTGATGCGGGGCCGCCTCTCTGCGTCAGGGTCCAAGTCAAGGGCCTGAGGGGTGGGGGTGGGGGGCCACACGCTGGGCCCGCCTCTCACCTGTGGGGCCTCAGACTCGGAGACTGTGAATGACCTGCCCCATTGGCCCAGCCCTCTGCAGTCACCCTTCGGTTCCCAGGACAGGTGTGAGTGTGGCCTGCTCCCGGGTCCTCAGACACGTGACCTGGGTGCTGGGGGAGGGGTGGGGAGGGGTGGGGCGGGTATTTCTGCTTCCCTCTCAGACCCGAGGAAATGGAGACCTGGCCGGCCTGGTGGCCCTCTGTCGGGGGGGCCCACGTTGCCGGACAGCGCCTGTGGGACCCAGCCACGGTCTGAGGGGGACTGCAGCTTCAGGCCCCACGGAAAACCCCAGAAAACCAGCGTCAACGTCGCTGCCTCAGCTGATCTGCCACCAGGCTGTTTGCTTTGTAGGAACTGGCTGCCCGCTGCGCCTGCCGCCGCCAGGAGCCCCGCATGCCCCTCGGCGTCCCTGGGAGCCCCTGGGAGCCGGAGGGGCCAGGGCAGTGCAAGCAGCCAAACTGTCTGGACGGGGCTGCCCTGCACTTCGGTCTCCCTGAGACCTGGGACAAGGGCCACGGACGGGAGCTAGAGCTCCCAGCAGCCTGACTTCCGAGGCCCCGGGCAGGCGGCTCCTCTGTGCCAGTCTGCAGCCCGGCCTTCGAAGCGGCCGAACCAGTTTTCTTCCTCGGGGCCACACCTCACCGAGTCTCCTTTGGGCTTCGTAGGTGGGGGTGCGCTGTCCACTCCGACCCCGTCCGCAAAGCCCTGCTCACGGCCCCTCGCTCCCCTGTGTGGGGCATTCGGGGGCACCTGGGCTTCCTTCCCTGCGTCCCTCCCTCCCCTTGTTCCGTCCACAGCACACTGTCCAGAAGTGTTCACAGGACGCCGCTCGGTACTGGTGCCCATGGCAGTTTGAGGGGACAGGAAGCTGAGAGTGAGACCCCCGCCAGCCACTTCGGCTGGGCTCTGGTCCCAGCCCTGGGAGACTCAGCCCTGCAACCAAACAGCGCGTGGGTCCCATGTCCCCGATCGTCTCTCACCTCCGCACGCCCACCCCGCCTCTGCCAGCCGGGGGCGGAGCCCCTGAGGACAGCGGGCCACAGCATTGGTGACGACGTCTGAACGTGTTCGCGTAGAGCCAGGGTGGGGGGCGCAGGGGAAGCCTCAGACGAAACCTCGCCCTTAAAAACACTCACTATGACTTCATCCCCAACCACGCGCACACGTCCGTAATCATTGGGAAAGAGGAAAAACACAAATCTTTATTTTTTAATGGGGCATGATTAGACATTAATGACCAGTGACCTCACAGAATGAATGCTAACACAACGAGATTTACTCCTCGGCGCCCTCGCATACCTTCTGGGGGTGGGAAAATTACCTAATTAAGTACAGATTACCGCAGGTGTGCCATTACACATTTTATTATTCCGCAGAGACTTAATAGTAAGACTCTGTACTTACATGTGCTTTTCGCCAGATTATCTGCAATCGCTTTACAAATATTATCTCATTAATCCTCTGCCACGGTCCCGAGAGCTTCCCTGTTTAATGGATCAGAAACCCACAGCCCGCCGCGATTAAGGGACAAGCAGACCGTCTCACACTTCGCTACCGGGGCAAGAGCAGGTTACACCTGTCCTCTGCGCCCGGAAGGGGTGTCTTCTAATTAAGGGGAGACCTGAAGTTAAAAGAGTTGTACCCCAGTTCCCACGGCAAGAAGTGGAAACCACGTGGGTTGCAGTGGACGGGCTCCTGGGAGCCGGAGATGGTGGTTCCCCGGAGCCCTCGGCTCCAGGTTCAAGGAAGCAGGACATGGCTCTTCCGACATCACACTTACACACACATGTACACACACGTGAGGCAGAGATGGGAAGGGCTGCAGGCGTGTGTTTTAGAGCCACGCACCAACACTGTGTTACTCCTGTGTGTGAACAGTGGCCACAAAAGGGGGGTCACATGGCAAGCGGGGTCCGACAGGCATCAGAACCAGTTTCTGGACCCTCCTTGAAGATGGGTCTCACGGGGCCACTGTGGGTGGCTTCCCCGGTAGCTGCTGCTGTCCCTACACCACACAGGTTGAGAAACTTGGCTCAGAGATGTAGGTGATTCAGCCGAAGTCACAGTGGGTTCTAGGCACTCCGACCAAGCCCAGGACCACGGTGGGCTTTGAGAGGAGAAGGGCCCTAAAATCGAAATTAATTAGCAGAACTTGCAAACACCGAGTCATGTAACGGGTGTCCAACCCATGGCCTGAGGGCCCCATGCGGACCAGGATGGCTATGAACGTGGCCCAACGCAGAACCGTAAATTTACTCAAAACATTTTTTTTTTTTTGCCCATTGGTGTTTGTTAGTGTTTGTATATTGAATGTGTGGCTCAAGACAATTCTTCATCTTCCAGTGTGGCCCAGCAATGCCCAAAGATTGGACACCGCCCGGAGAACACCGTGGCTTCTCTTGCCCAAAGAACGGCACCTTTTCCGACGATGCAGGCAGGTGGCCGGTGGCCTTGACGGCCTTTCTGTCATGAAAACTTCTGGCTTGGCTTAAAAACATTGTCATGCTCTCCATTCTCTGGAATATTCCTGAATCTCTTCGCACATCTACAAATGGCCCTCAGCGAATGCTCGTGTCACGAAGGGCCACTGGTCCCCAGCCGAGACATCCGCAGAGTGTTTCCCCCCCCCGGGACCAGCCTCGGCCTCGATTTTAACCACATAAGCCAGGGTGGGCGGCCCCCGAAGGTTAGCACCCTGGGCACCGCCCCCCCCAGGAGGCCACGCCTCACCTCATCGCAGCTGCTCCCGGGCGCAAGGGCCCATTAAGTGCTTCTGGGTAAAGGAACAACTGGGCGGCGTTAGTGGCCCAAAGGCCACGTTTCTCACCCAAATAGTCCTTGGTGGTTTTTCCCGGCTGTCCCCCCGGGAAAATGGGTGCCAGCCCGTGTAGCTCGGCTCGTCCTGTGGGGCTGTAGGTTATGTCAGACCCTGGGAATCCGCCGACGGGGCGTCGTGTGTTGATGTGTAATTATCACTAATTTACCGTTTCGACCCGACGGCGCAGGAGGACACGGAGGGCATCAGATCCTCCTCGTTTAGCCGGTGACTCACGGCGGGGGCTCTTGAAGAGACAAATTACCTAATTAATTTGAGGAAATTTGACCCCTTGGATTAAAAACAGAAATGATTCCGGTTGCCTTTGATGCCATGAACCAGGCCGTTCCCTGTCATGGAAACCTCCCCTTGTGGGGGCGGGGGTGGGGGGGGGATTATGGTGAGGAAGGGGCCCCGGGGCACCCGCAGGAGGGGTTCGGGGGTCACTGGAGGACCAGCACAGGTGACTCCACCTTCTGCGGCCGTTTCCGCATCGGTACAAGGGGGCCGATGAGGGCCCAGTGTCTGTGGGTCTCAGGTCAAAGGGGACCTCACGGCAGACAGGTGGTGTGACCTCGGGGCACCTGTTCGCCACCGGAGGCTCTGCTTCCTCCTCGGTAGGATGGTGGGCAGACGGCACCGCAGGTTCCGGGCTCGGATATCGTCACCGATGACTCAAAGCAAGTGAGAGAAGGAAGAGAAGCGGGCAGGGGGTGCCAGGGCCAGAGGGTCTCTTCCTCGCTGCTCCGCCAAAGCCACGCCCTGCAGAGGAAGACAGCTCGGTCCGTCTGCCCGGAGGCTCAGCAGACGCCGAGGGTCACGGCCCCGTGTGGCGTCGGCGGGGAAGCACTCTGTGGGTCTGTGACCGTGTTTGGGTGCGGGCGGGGCCCCTGAACCCCCTTTCTGTGCCTCTGTCGAAGGGGCCCTCCTGTCTTCAACGTGATCCCTACCCCCACCCTGCTCCAGGGAAGCCTCGGGGCCCAACGGGAGTGTGAGGGGAGGCGCAACCCCCACTGCTGATGTGGCTGCGTCAGGGAACACGGCGTCGGCCGTTCAACCCAGAAAAACCACCTCTGACCCGCACACCGCACATTAGGAAGTCGGGGCTGGTGCAAGGGAGTACAGGCGAACTCCCCCCTCTTGGGGGACAGTTGGTATATTTACATATTTAAGAATTTTTAGCCCTGGCTGTTGTGGCTCAGTGGACTGAGCACAGGCCTGCGAGCCAAAGTGTCACCGGTTCGATTCCCAGTCAGGGCACAGGCCTGGGTTGCAGGCCAGGTTCCTGGTGGGGGCCATGTGAGAGGCAACCTCACATTGATGTTTCTCTCCCTCTCATTCTCTGTCCCTTCCCCTCTCTCTGTAAATAAATAACTAAAATATTTTTTTAAAGTTTTAAATTTCTGGACAGTCACCTACAAAGGAGTGCCCATCAGACTGTCAGCACATTTCTCAAAAGAGACCTTACAGGCAAGAAGGGGCTGGAAAGAAGTATTCCAAGTCATGAAATCCAAAGACCTACATCCAAGATTGCTCTATCCAGCAAAGCTTTCATTTAGAATGGAAGGACAGATAAAGTGCTTCTCAGATAAGGTCAAGTTCAAGGAGNAATAAGTAGCATAGACGGTAGGTAGAAAATAGACAGGGGGGAGGGCAAGGATAGTATGGGAAACAAAGAATCTAAAGAACTTGTGACACATGGACATAAACGAAAGGGGGGAATGGTGGGGGAGGGGTGTGGAGGGGAGTGAAGGGGGGAATGGGACAGCTGTAATGGCATAATCAATAAAATACATTTTTTAAAAAGTCCTAAATTTTTAAAAAAATTTCTATTTAGAAGTTTGTGCTGACATTATTGAAAATTATTTCAACGTAGTATTTAAAAGTGGTCTGCTTACTCTGGCCCTGGGGAGGCATCCCGAGTCCCCCCCCAGCCCAGCCCCCACTGGGCACGGTGTTGGGATTTGCTGTGCCCCAGCGGAACTTTCCCACAAGGTCCCCAGAATACAGCCACCTCACTGGGGTGACTCTTGGCTCGGGGGCGGGGGCAGGAACAAGCCATTCCCATCTTGGGGGCCTCGGCGTTCTCGCCCACCCCCGAGCGGCCTGGTGGAGGCCTGCTGGGTCTGATCCCCAGAACCCTGGCCTCCCCACACCACGCCTGGTCCTGGGTCCGCCTTTCGGAGGACGCTCCCGTCCCTGCTGGAGGAACACGTCGCTCCCCTTTCGGAGGACAAGTCCAGTGCCGTGATGAACAGTGACAGGAAGCGGGTTTTTTCCATTCATACCGATATTCCATAAGTGTGCGCATTACCTTTCCTTTGTCGGTAGCAGTGGGGAAAATAAATGATCGTCGCCCGCCAATCTCCGACGAGATAATAAGAGCAAGGCACAGCTTAATTGCTCTGGTTAAGTGGCCGTGACTTTGTTAACGTCGGCACTCAGAGATGCCATTACCTCAGGCCGCGCTGGCTGGAACCGACCTGTGGATTTATGACAGGGGGAGGCGCGGGTGGGGGCGGGGCGCCGGGGGGATTTCTCTTCTGGGTCAGCGCCTGAGCGAAGGCCCCGACCGATTGCACCTGAGGTTGTGGGGGGTGGTCTTCACGGGGGAAGCCGGCCACGCGGCAACCCCGGCAGGACAGCGTGCTCGTGGTGTGGCGTCCTCGCCGACAACGTCACCATCCTTGGGATGTGTGTACAACTTTGTCCGTCTCCCCGACGCCCCCACGCCTTTCATTTCTGCCCTGGAGCGTTTTAGACCGTTTCTTTCTCGAAGCGCAGTCAGCGCTGGGCCTGGCACAGCCGAGGGCACGCAGTAGGTGTTTTGTGAAGATGTGTGGGGTCACAGGAAACACGAGGTCCCCTTAGCCCAGACTCCAGCAATTGGTTTCCCCTTCCTCCTGGCAAACAGGATGACAGGAGGTGACTCCCTGGGACGCCCGGGGTTCCGGCTGCGAGGGACAGCGGGGCCTGGCGTGAGGGAAGCTCCGTGCACAGGGAGAGCCCGGGTGGTCTGAGGACCGAGGACAGGGGTGTTCCCCAAGGTCTGCCCCACCCATCTGAGGTCCCAGTGGGCTTGAGAACCGGGTGCCATGCAGGTGGGGGGTGGGGGCTTCCAGCAGGCACCGGGCTGCTTCTACAGAAACACGTGGGCCTGTGGGCCCTCCCCACTGGGCTTTGGGTGGAAAGGGACCCCCGGCTGACAGCTCAGCTGGTGTCTTCCGCTGTGCTCTTCCCTGTCAAGCGGACAGGCCGAGCACTGACTTGTCACGTGCCTCCGTCGGGGACTCTCTCCTGCACGTTCCTGCCACCCCCTGCGTTCTGCTACTTTCCTTGGCGCCGGACAAAGCCTTCAACGACGGAGGTTCTGACAACATCTTTACGAGGTTTTCCCACAGGCTCTTCTCTTGAACCCCTGAAGCCCTGTGGGGTCCATGATCGACACTAACTGGTCGGGACACAGAGAGATGGGGCTTCCGGAGGTGAAGCGATGTCTCGGGTCACACACCCACTTCGTCCCCAGAGGAGCCAGGACCCTGGGACGACCTCCTTCCGAACCCCGTGCATTTTCCCGCCCTCCCGGCTGCCCCTGGCATCTGTCCGTCTGACTCCAGCTCCTGAAGGCACAGACGGATGCCTGTCACCAACGCTTCTCTGAAGCCGTGGTTGGGACAGGGATGCTAGGGAGCTCTCGCTGGTGACTCAGAGCTTCGGTTCCCTGCAAAAGCCTTCCGGTGGTCAGAAATGTGCCACTGAATTGAGGGCCACATCTTGGTGGCCCCGGGGGACGCTGAACAGCAGGGAGGGGAAGGTGGGGGCTTGCTGAGCGTCCTTCAGGGAACATGTAGACCTCGGTGCATCCAACCAGCCCCTTGAAACTGGAACCCCTTCCCGAGGACGGGCTTTTCCCTAAAAACCTGCTGGATGGTAGTTTCTGTGGGCAGCGGCTGTGTCTCATTTTTTTGTTTGTTTTGTTTTGTTTTGTTTTTTCTTGGTTCTCTGACCTAGAACCATCTTCAAGTTCAAGTGGGACAAACAAGGCCACGCCAGCTGCCGGCGATATGGGCCATGGTCTTCCTTCAGGAGAGCCGCGTCCCCTTTTCTTGACATACAGTCACCTGGAGATTGTGGTTAAGACACAGAAGGACTCAGATGAGGCTCCCGGCTCACCCGCCAAGCCTATTCTCTGAGAATCCCCAGGGGACGCAGGGACCAGCCAAGGGGGGCCCTTGGGACACCCTCGTCCCAAACGACGGGCTTTCTGCCACTCGGAAAGGACTGGCCACCGGTATTTTCGGTAACTTGCTCACCCGGAGGGACTTCAGGAAAGCCGCTGCCAGCTAGCGTGGTGTGCACTGCAGTGTCCCGCCTCGCACTCCCGTCTCCGGGGCCCTGCGTCCCCCGGGGTCCGCCGCCCGGCGTTTCCTGGCCCTGGGCACGGGCTCTTGGCTGCATTCAGACAAAGGGCGCCAGGGGTTGTGGGGGAGGTGGGCACGGGCATTGTCTGTCTGTCACGGGGATGAGGACAAGTCGATGTAAAGTGGAGTTTGGGATGGGGCCAGTGGGCCATTGTTTGTTACAGGACAACCGTCTGGCTCCTTCTCGTGGTGACAACCCCCCCCACTGAGGCACCTGCTCTAATTTCGGACATGAACTCCGTCAGCGGGTGCTCTGGCTCAGAACCCCACCCGCGGCCGCCTGCTGCCTGCAAACCGCCAGGCTGCGGGGTGCCGCCCCGGGGTATGGGGAGGACACACACAAACTCGGTGGGATGGCGGCGGGGCGTGAGCTGTTGTGGGCACTCCCCAGATGTCTGCGGCACGTTCTAGGACTTTCCATCCAAGGGAGAAAATGCGCCTGCTGCTTGTGTCTTCCCTTGATCTCACAACCAAGGGAACGAAGCCCCTGCCTCTGAAGTTCCTGCTTTCTAAAGTGTATGGGGCTGGGATGCGGCGACCGACCGAGGCGGGCTCGGTTTGGCCGGAAGAGACCGGATTTGAGGCATCAGCACCAGGCTGTTGTCTCAGAGTCTCCTGTCGTGGCGAGAACGGGCCTCCCCAGAGGACGGCTTCGTTTTCCTGGCCTGGGCTGGCGCTCCCTGTGGTCCCCAAGCTGCAGTGGTCACGGAACCCTGGCCTGGACCAGGGAGCCCCTCTCCAATCAGCTCTGAGGGGCGTCTGGGAGGACGCTCACCCCCTCCTGCCCTCCTCGCCCCAGGGCGGGTGTCCCGGTCCATGGGGGGCGGGTCCGAGTCATCCGCGCTGACTTCCTCACTGCAGTGAAGCCTGAGTACTAGGGGGTGTGCATGGGATAGAGAGGGGTCCCGCCACCCCTGGGCTGCTGCTGGGCGTGCCGTCCAGGCCCTGGGTGAGTGGCAGCCACTCCTGGCCCCGAAGCAGCCTGCCGGGCACCGGGAGCCCGGGTGCTCCCCCCTCCCCACGCTGACCTCTCTTGCAGGTTTTCTCCCGACAGGAAGTTGTGTGGTGGTTCTTACAGGCCACCTGTCCATCAGGACACACGCGCTGTGTGTTTACCACACTCCTGGAGCCACGGAGGGACCGGGGACACCACGACGGGTCCGACCTGTCCCCTGAGTCGCAGCAGGAGACCGACCAATGCAGGCACACCGTGTCCCTCTGGTGCGAGACAGCCCAAGACCAAGGGCGGGGCCAACGCTGGGGGAGGGGCAGGTCTTCTGCCTCGGGCGCCTTCGGCCCGGGGTCCCTGCTCCTTCGGAATGCCGGTTCCCCCTGCGCCCATTCCGGACCAGTGCCCCTTCCGCACAACTACCTGACAGGGATGGTGACCATGAAGGGCTGACGTCTAAGAGGGGAATCTCCTTTTCACTGTTGTAGAAACGATCTGTGCTCACTACAGACCCCGTAGCCCAGGAGCACGGGATGTGAGACGGAGACAGCCACCCGGAGCCGCCGTGCTGTGCGCTCGGATCCCCAGGATGCCCCTCTCTTCGCCGCACGCGTCTCTAAGGGACGCCCCGTGTGTCCTTCCTTTCACTTCAGGAATCATCCCACACACTCCCAGGGCTCTCGGCCAGTCCGCGTGGACAGCGTGTCTTGAGGACTGATCGATAGTCCAAGGTTCCAATACGCGTTTTCGTCTCCCTTTTTTCCTGAGACAAATAAGGCTGTTGACACCGTCCTTGCCAACAGAATACTGTGCTTCTATCAGCCATCTTTACTGTTTTCTTGGGGTAGATTTCCGGACGTGGAGCTGGTGGGGATCAGAGGATGCCCCTTCTTTAAAGGACTTGGGTGAGTGTTATCGAAGAATTCTTACACGGGATCCGGGGGGGGTGGAGGCGCGGGCACCCCCACACTTCACCCCCCCCCACCAGGGCTCTATGCTCACCAAGGACCCCCCACACTGGCCTCATGGGCAGAAACCTGCCTCATTACTTCACTTTTTTAGACCAAGACATTTATTTTTTTTATCAGCCATTCTCTTCTCTTTAAAAAAAAAAGTATTGTTTTGGTTGACTGTTACTGATGGGGGACCCCCATCCCCCCATTTTTATTTCCTTCTGTGCAAACCCATTTTCTCCCCTCATTTCCCATCATGGTCTGGGGGGGTATTTCCGTCTGCTCAGCTTCCCAGGGCAGGGAGCTCCCCTTGGTTATGCGTGTGGCCCGTGTCTCCCGAAGGCTTGTCTGTTCAAGGCGTTTCTACGACAGGAAGATGCAGTTTGTTTTCTTGAGCGGCACTGAAACTGTGTCTCCCTGTGTTGAGTGGTTCCCATACTTCTAAGGAGAACCGTAACCGGGACATGAAATGTCTCCACAGCGGTGACTTTAGACGGCCGGCGTTGACACTCTGGACTTTCCGTAAACCTGACTCTCAGACAGCACCTGTCATCACGGCGTCCGATCAGCGGAACTGGGTTCTGCCTCATGTGGACTTAATCTGAGGGCCCCGCCCCAGAGGGCTGCTCGGAGGACGAGGTAAGTTGTCTTGGGGTGAGCTCTCCTTTCTGCTTGGTGTGAGGGCCATGCAGAGTTTTTTTAAAAAGGATCTTCACCCAAGGACACGTTTATTGATTGGAGAGAGAGGGGAAGGGAGGGACAGAGAGAAAAACATCAGTCGGTGGCCTCCGCACACGCCCTGGCTGGGCATTGAACCTGCAACCCAGTCAGGTGCCCCGACCAGGAATTGAACCTGAGACCTTTTGGTGCACACAGGACGGCGGCTCCACCCCGCTGAGCCACCCAGCCAGGGCCAAAATATTTTGATTCATCTGGTCCCAGGAGGAGGCAAGAGCTGTTCTTCAGGGTCCACTCTCTGGAGGGTTCCCCCAAATACCAGTGATGTTCACCCTGGGGGCGACGGTGGGGCGTCACCCCCCAGGGTCAGGGGAGGGAAGCCTTCTGGGTTTCCAGGGACAGAGAGGCTGCATTATTTTAGTGTCAGGTTCGCCCCTCCTCACCCCTCCCCCTACGTCACCTTCATGCGGGGATTCCCGGGAGAATGACTCTCAGGCAGAAGCGGTGACTCGGCTCTGTCTCCCGGCGTTCCGTCACCTGCAGGATGGCAACTGAGTTGTCCTGGTGGCCACTTCTTTACCTGTAAAGGAAACCCCCTGGGACTTGCTGGTGTCCCCACCGTGTGGATGTCCCCATGGAGACCTCTCAGACAGTTGGAGTTGGTCGCAGCGCCAGCCTCGGGGAGGCTGGGGGCAGAGCCCTGCTCCTTGTCACCAAGCCCATCCGAAGGCCACAGGGCAGGTTCCGTCTAGCAGGTCCCCACCCAGCCGCTGGGAAGCTGTGGGTTAGTTCAGGGTCAAGGAGGGGACGTTTGCTGCCTGGGCTTCTGTCCTGCGTGTCCCTCTCTCAGACCTGCTGAGGGGCCCTGAGGGTCTGACCAGGCTTTGGTGGGGTCTGGGAGGGGACACTGAAAAGCCACTGCGATGTCCCCTCAGGGGTCTGAACTGGACCCCAGTCTAGGAGGCCCCCAAGCCCCTCCTGTGTTGTGTTGCCGTGGAGTCCTCCAGACTGAACATGGACACACTCTGGGGGCCCCAGAGCCCCCACCGGTGTGGCCGGGGACTCAGGGTCCGTCTGGGTTGTGATGGACAGCACAGGCTCAGGGCGCAGGGCAGGGGGTGGGGCCGGGGTGGGAGGAGGGGAAGGCCCATTTTGGTGACTTTTCGCCTCCTTCCCTGAATAACAGCAGCATGAGTCACGGCCCCTGGGAGGGTTCTCGGGGTGACTCAGAGCAAGTCACCCTCAGCCTTTCTTCTCCGGGCAGGACGGGGCTTGACCTGGAGTCCGGGACCTCGCTGACAGCTCGGGGCCAGGAATTTTATTTGTCTTCATGCTGGGAGGGGGGCGCAGATCTGAACCCCACCACACCAGGAAAGCGCCGTTCCCATACAGGTGCCCAGCCGAGGACACTTCCGGCGCAAACCCAGGAAAACTACCTCCCGATTGGCTGCTCGGCAGGCGGTCACGGGGCCGCCCCCGCCCGGGCTGTGCACCCCAGGGCCCTGGGCTCTGCCCTCGGCCTCCACTTGTTCTGGCCTCTGTCCCTGGGAGCCCGTAACAAACCACAGGGACCCGGTGACTCACAGGAAGGAAGGACGCCCACTGCTCCGCACCCGGAACCGCGCAGTGTGGCGATGACACCGGTGTGGGGTCGCCTGCCGCTGGTCATCGGGGGTTAGAGCCCGAGTCCTCTGGTTGGTTCTTTTTCTTTTCCTAGGTGGGAGTGCTGAGATCCTGGCTATAAATTTCCCAACGTCAGTGCTCGTGTTCCCATTTGCGTCCCACCAACATCCCCTGAGTGCCCCCCACCTGCGCCCCTCCCCAGCTGCCTCCTCTGCAAATTCAGCACCCACAGCACATTCGTGTCCCTCACATAGACCCCGGTGTTCCTCTCGGGGGCTCAGGCCATTACACACCGCGCTGGGACCCTCTGGGCTTTGCAAACATTGGGGTTCTCCCGGGGCCTTGCTAGGGGCTCATGCCAATTTCCATGAGTCACTTACCAAATGGGGGGCGGGCAGTGACAGGGAACTTGAACGAAGGGGTGCCCCTCTCCCGTGGGGGCCCGTTTTCATAGACAGACGAGGAGCTTTGGGGAGGTGGCGCCACGGCCCAGACGACGACGATGTTCACGCAAGGCCCACCTGTGCCGTGTCTGCGGCGTGCGTGGGCTCTTGAACAGGGCTGGCAGGGTTCCGGTCCCTGTGTCCTGCACACGAGGGGGGACCTCGGTCCCCCCCGCCCCAGAACATGGGGAAAACCCAGCAGCTGCCACGCTGTGCGCTCGTGAGGAGGATCGGTGCTGCCCACTGCACGCTCTGATGGCCTGATTTTAAATCGAGGGCTCGGTCACAGCCGGCGTGTGGCAGGTGTGCCCTGCAAGGCCCTGATGGGACCTGGTGGCCGAGGGGACAGCTTTGGGGGTGGTCTTTAGGTGGGAGCCCCCTCGTGCAGTCTCCCTGTTTGCCCACTGGACCGGCTGGGGTCCCAGTGCCCCTCAGGGAGTGAGGCTGGGCCTGTCCCCGAGGGCTCCTCCTGAACAGTGGGCCTCTGCTCCCCGCCCCCCACCGCGGCACACACCCCCTCACCGCCCTGAGCCCCGTTGCAGCACACACCCCCTGACGGCTCCTGGGACTTGACTCCCCACAACTGAGCGACTCTGCACAGGGAACCTGAGGGGGCACCGCCCAGTGGCAGTGATGGCCCTGGCTGTCACAGCGTCACTGCCACCCAGACCCCGTGGTGTGGGCTCACCGCTGTGCCGAGTCTTTCCCAGAGTGGGCAGCGCGTTTCTGGACAGGACCCGATGCGCATCCTGGGACAGCGACATCCCCAGCTGGGTGGCCACCTTTGCATGCTGGCACCACGGGCAAAGGCCCCGTGCCTCCACATCCCGCCTGAAACGGTGTCCGGGAGCGGCCGTGGGCTACGGGCTGTCTCTCCCTCTGGAGAGTGGGGCCTGCGTCTCGCCCGGTGTCCCTGGCACGGGGCCAATGAGTGTTCGGCAGCTGTGCCTCCTTTGTGCATTGTGGTGAGCGTGTGGGTCGCGGCCCCCCCCCACTTCCCCCGGGGGGGGAGCGCGCAAGCCCGCGGCCTCGGATTCATTCACAGTGTGGCGTGACCGTCACCTCTATTTATACCCGAACCTTTCCATCTTCTCCGTCGTCAGCTCGGGCCCCGTGCACATGGCTGCCCTGCCCCCCCTCCCTGCCCCACTCGGCACCCCGGGGCCGCTTCCTGCCTCCAGGGGTTTGTCAGCGGCTACTTCTCGGACGGACTTTCAAAGTTAGAGACTGTTTCAGACACGGAGAGCTAAACATGCACCAGGCGCCGTCCCCGGTAAAGAAGGGGGATGGGCAGGTAAGGTTTGGAATAGCGAGGTGCCCCTTTCCGAGCTCAGAGCCAGTTCTGCATGTGTTGGCTGCCTTTGCACCTTGACGATGGGCAGGTGTACCTGTGCATCATGGGCAATACCGTGTCGCGTGCTGTGAACGTGTGGCGTGAACAGTCTCGTCTTGTCCCCATGCAGACATCCCCGCCAGGATGGGGGCTTGTGGGCGGGTCACCGAGTTCATTTTCGGGCTCTGTTCGGAGAGCGTGTGAGGTGTGCACCCACTGCCTCTGGGGACCCGTCTCCTCTTGGAGACCGGTGGGGGGGGGGGCTTCCAGAGAGCGGGACTCTCCTTGGATTTCACCAGGACGGTGGCCTCCCTCCCAGGGTGGCATTCCTGGTGGTTGTCATTCCAGCCGCAGGGTCCAGCGTGGCTGACAAGCATCTTCTTTAAAGAGCTGTATCTATTGTCAAAGTGCTTCCTTGAAAAAGTAACGGATGCAGCCGTGGGCGTGGTCCCTTCCTCCCCAGGCGACGGCCCTGCCTCCCTGTGCCACCTGGGCAGTCAGGGACTCTCTGGAGTCCCCCCACCCTGGGGAGGCCTGCAGCTCCTCCCACCACGGGGTGGATTCAGCCCCAGGGTGAGGGTCCCTGTGGGGAGGGACAAAGGGGCGGGCGCTGTGTGACCTCCAGACCCCTGGGCGGGTGGATCAGGGCTTTGTGGCCTCAGGCACGAGTCAGGCACGTCTGCCTCCCCAAGGCCAACCCCTCAGGGTGCCGCTGGCCCCATGGATTGGGTCCCACAGCCCTGGTGCTGTTTCCTGGAGTGCCACCTCCTGGGCAACCTCAGCCCGTCCCCCTGTGGCTGCCACTCTGTGTCGTGGCCCAGGGCCCCGGGTGACATTTGTCTTCCTGTACCTGCAACCTGTCCCACTAATCTTATCTGTGCTGCAGGTGAGTGACAAGCATTAGGGGAATAAACATGTGCCTCCCTGGCGGTTCCGCAGCCCTCCATCTCTCCCAGGCACCTACGCCTGCCCATTCACCTGCCGCGGACGGAGGTCTCCTGCAGGGACCAGAACCCCCCCGGGGGCCCCTGGGGGGCACCCTTGTCTGGGGGACTGCACAGGCCCCACGCACGGGCATGGCAGCAGCAGGGATGGCACCTCCGCCATCGGGACTCTACCCTCTGCAGATGCGGTCGCACGCCTTCCAGGGAAAAGAGGCAGGGAGAGGGCAGGCCAGCAGGCGGCCGCGTGGAGACCTGGGGGCTGTCCAGGGGTTCCTCGTGCTCCCTCAGACGGCGGCACCGCTCCTCGGTGGGGCCTGGCGGTTTCCCCAGGGCCCCTCACACATGTCCCGCCGTCGGGTCATCCTCGAGATCCTGGCTAGCCCGGCTTTGGGGGAGGTGACATGGAGCCGGGGGCAGACTGCCCCGCCCCAGAGCTCCAGATGCCAGGCCACTCTCCACCGTCTGCGGGGAGAAGGGCAGAGCCGGCTGTGGCTCCCTGCGCTGTGCAGGCCCTTTCCTCATGGGGGGTGGGGGGTGCCCCGCTGAGCCGGCAGCCTGCGTGGCAACCGGGAGCTGTGCCTCCCGCCCCCACTGACAATGGTTTGCACTCTCCTGCTTCCGGGCACTCCTGAGACTCTGACCGCTTCCCGCTGAGTGGGGTGGTCCGTGAGTGACCTCGCGGTCCTGGTTCCTGGGTGACTGCTCAGCGCTGCGGTCACGGTTGGAGCTATTGGACTGAGCCCCGGCGGGAGTCCCAGCGAACACCCTTCCTGCGATGGGGGTGGGGGCCTCATGGAGGCCAGCGGGGCACGGCTCACGGCCTTCGTGGGCGGGCGGGGGCTCCAGGGACAGTCCCAGTTCTCCCGGCCGCCTCTCCTTCTCACTCACAGACGCAGCCCTGTCCCTGCTGGCTCCCACGGTCCCATCACTGAGGGCGTTTGCGAGCCCATCCCCATGCCCTGAGTGAGGCCATCGGCAGACACAGGGCCCTTCTGAAGGACGAGAGTCCCCTGCAGGGATGGGCCGGTGCCAGGTTCATGCTGCCCTCATCCCACGATGGCGACTCCCACACAGGTGACCGTCTCCGTAGAAGAAAGAGTCGGGCACGTTAAATAAGCAAAACAGTGGAGAGGTGGTCACCTTGCCCCCTCAGCGTTTTAACACCAGGGCAGGCGTGAGGGTGGGGACATCCTAACGGGGGAGCCGCCGAGGAGAGCCACGGGCCGTGGGAAATGTAAACTCTGGTTTCGGGGTTTCCCCCATTTGTCTGTGGCTCCGTCCCTGCCTGGCGGGATCCTGTCCCACATCCAGCGTCCAGTGTTGCCCCCTCCCCCCCGGGGAGCCTGTGCTGACCCTGGTCCAGCAGAGCAGAGCTGTTGAGGGTCTGGCTCGTCACAAACCCTCTATGTGGAACTCCGTCCTCAGGTCTCGTGAACTGGGGTGGAGGCGATGTTGTGGGTAGGGATGGGCAGAGTGTGGTTGTGACTCTCGGCCACCAGGCCTCGCAGCTGGCCTGCGCCACATCCCAGGTTCCGTTCGGGGCATGTCCTCTGTCTGCACGGGTGCTCTGTCCCCCCGCCCCGGGGCGTTCGAGCTCATGGAGGGAGGGGCCACCTTCCAGGAGCAAAGCTCTCACGGCCTCCGTGTCCCCCTGACCGCCCCAGAGCAGAGGGTGCGGCAGGACCTGCCCACGTGCAGGGCGGGGCCGGGCCGTCTCTCCTGGACCCTTTGTGGGGACCCTCTGAGTGCTCCCTGAAGGCCGGGCGGCCGGTGCCCAGCAGAATGGTGAGCTCGGCTGGCAGGATCGCAGGCCCAGCAGGTGTCCTGGGCGCGGCCCTGGGGGAGCCCATGCCACATGTGGGGAACCTCACAGCCATGACACCCCGAGGAAGGTCAGTGGGGATTCAGAGGGCCCAGTCCCGCCTCTGGGGCGGGTCCTGGGACTGGACAGCAAGGACCTCTGCTCTGGACATGTTGGCTCCTGAGAGGCCAGAGCCCAGGGCCTGAGAACAGCCCAGAGCTGGGAGGGGAACCGGCCTGGGCTGGGGTCAAGGGCTGGCTTCTCCTGTTCTGGCCCCATGGGATGCAGTGGAGCTGTGACTGCCCAGGTGGGTCCCGGCAGGGTCCCTGCTGTCCCTGGAGAGCAGCACAGATCTGCTTGGCCCTCAGAAGCTCTCCGGTGTCCCCGTCAGGCTCCACGGCCATCAGGGTGGGGGGCGGCCGTGGCCCACTGGGTCCTCGTTCGTCTGGGCACCCCCGCGGGCAGAGGCGGGAACAGCCACGCTGTGTCTTGGGACGCAGCCCCAAGGAGCAGCAGTGAGGACGTCCCTGTCCTGTCTGCAGCTCCGTCCTTATGTGGTGTGGCTTCTCTAGCTGCCCGGTCTGACCGCTCCCCCGGGGAAGATTTCCGCTGAAACACGTGCCTCCTAGTTCTTCAAGCAGGGAGCGTGATTCCCCTCCCAGCCAGCTGCTCCGGGCGGGCAGAGGGGGGTGTCCCTCGTGAGGGAAGCGTGCGAGCAGAGCTGACCTGCCGGCCGACCCTCTCGGGGCGAGGGGGCCGCTCCCTGCTCCCCGCATCCACCGGGGTTTCCCCTCCCTCGCCCTTATCAGGGGTTGTTCTGGGAAAGATGACTATCAGTCATTTCCAGGCTAGTGTGAGTGAGCTCCAGCGGACAGGTCCCTGACTCATTCAGTAAATATTAACTGAGGGCTGCTGAGTCCCAGGGACTGGGGCACCGGGAACCTCACCCCTGAGCTTCAAGGGACAGAGAAACAGACCCTCGGGAGTCCAGGTGGGGAGTGTGGCGACGTTCGGGGGCAATTGTGGGGGCGGGGCGGCTGCTTGGTGTGAGCAGGCGCAGGTCGAGAAAAGCCTCCTGGGGGTGGGGTGAGGTCTGGACTGAGCCTTGAGGAAGACCGGGAGGAGGCAGGAGGGGTGGGGGTGGCGTCAGGCAGAGGGGTGGGCTCCGCGGCCACACTCCAGGTCATGGGCCTGAGAGCTCTGGGGGCTCAGTGTCCCAGGAGCCGGGCCCTCCCTGGGGCAGGTGGCTCAGCCCCTGGGCGCAGTGGAGGGTTTGAATCAGAAAGTCCACACAGGCCTCTCGGGTGTTCGTGGGCTGAACCAAAGGGACTCACCGGTGGTCGGCCCCTTGGGGCCCGTGGGAGTCTCAGTTTAGCACTGGGCACCCCAAGAGACATGGTGCTTGGTGGGGCAGCGGGGGGCCCTCTGCAGAGCACAGGGGAGACAGGGCATCCTGGGGCCTCTGGGGGCCCTGGGGTTTCCAGGGTCCGAGGTCACTGTGGACCATGCTGGGCAGTCTCAGGAACGGGTCCAGGAAGGCAGGTGAGCGGCCAGCGTTTAGGAGGTAAAACTGGCAAAGCTGGATGGACCGGGTGCCCGGATTGACCCAGGATGGGGAGTGGTGTGTCCAACCAGGTAAAGGGACCCAGACTGAGGTGGGAGGGCAGGGGCTCAGGGAGGCTGTGATGAGTCACTTAGATGAGTTCCAGTGACAATGCAGAAACTCACATATAGCCTGACAAAAGTATGAAGCTATAATGGTGGGGTTTTATTTTTTTTAAGATTTTTAATTTTTTAAAAATATTTTATTTACTTACTTATTTTTTTAGATAGAGGGGAAGGGAAGGAGAAAGAGTGGGAGAGAAACATCAGTGTGTGGTTGCCTCTCATGTGTCCCCTGCTGGGAACTGGCCTGCAACCCAGGCATGTGCCCTGACTGGGAATCAAACCGGTGACTCTGCTTCACAGGCCTGTGCTCATTCCACTGAGTTAAACCAGCCAGGGCAGATTTTTGAAATTTTTACTGATCTGAGAGAGAGAAAGAGAGAGAAAGAGAGAGAAAGAGAGAGAGAGAGCTGTTACTCCACTTACGGATGCACTCACTGATCGATTCTCGTGTGTGCCCCAACCGGGGATCGAACCTGCAACCTTGGCGCATCAGGAGGACGCTCCAACCCACTGAGCAGCCCGGCCAGGGCCTGGAAGGGTGTGTTCTAAAGGTGGAGTGGGTGACTGGGGAGGAAGCACCTGGCCGGTCACCGGTTGCTCTCAGGTCACAGTTTGCAGGGCCGTCTGTGGTCACACTAACGGATGACTATGCGTCCTGCCAGTGCTGAACTTGAACAGACAGACCTTACTGACTCCCTGGCATCCACTTGGGCAGAGCCGTGGAGACCAGGGCTCCACAGGGACGTGGGGCTCAGGGAAGGGAGGGGCCTTGCTCAGCGCGACCCAGCTCGGAGGAGGAGGAAGGGGGGGGGCCTGGTGGCGCTGACAGGCTCTCCTCTGAGTTGTTCACACGCACTGCCCCCGTAGTCCTCAGGCTCACTGACTTGGTGGGCGGGTCCTTGCTCCTCCCCAGTCCTTGGGTGTGGATGCTGAGACACAGCGGTCAGGGTGGGAACGAGGAGGCTGTGAGCCCACGCTCCTGGGGCAGCAGGGACAGTGGGGGATGGCCCTGCACCAGGGGAACCGAGTGGGAAGCTTGGGCTTGGGGTCAGCAGACGGGCAGATGGATGGAGAAAGGTTGCAGAAGTGTGAGCTGGGCACCCAGGGAAGAGGGACCAGGGCGATGGGACACGGGGTTGCTTAGGTGGCCAGGGTGTGGGAATGTGCACCAGGGTGTCCCCTGGACGTCTGGCTAAGTTTAGAAAGCATTACCATTGCAGATTACTTGAAAACTACTCCGGAATAACTGGAACGATGACAAAATACGAAGAAATCGCTACACTGAACAGAATGAAATTCAGAAAGGGTGTGGGTGCTGACGCCCCCTCGACTGTAAATGGCTAAAAATTCTCTGCGAGCCCCGGAAACGTCTGTTCTGTCACTTGGGGTGATCCCAGCCGTCTGACACGCTCGCTCGGCTCGGTGAGAACAGTGCAGCCATCTGGCGGGACTCGATGTGTTGTCCCCGCTACACTGTTGCAGGGAGCGGGTCCCGGAGTTGACTTCCTCACGGCAGATTTGGAAACTGGGAAAGCGAGACAGAAACACCCGCTTTGGAGGAGGTGGGCGGGGCCTCGGCGCGGCGCCCTGGGGTGGGGGCGGAGCCTGGACATGGCCACGCCTCTCTGGGCTCCTCTGGCAACCTGCAGTGGACCTAGTACAGTGTGAGCTGGGGGGTTTATTTGGCGGTAATGTTTAAAAGAGTCTTTAAAAATAAAAAAAATTGTAGCCCTGGCTGGTGTAGCTCAGTGGATTGAGTGCAGGCCTGCGAACCAAGGGATCACGGTTCGATTCCCAGTGAGGGCACATGCCTGGGTTGCAGGCCAGTTCCCAGCAGGGGACCCACGAGAGGCGACCATACATTGATATTTCTCTCCCTCTCTCCTTCCCTTCCCCTCTAAAGATAAATAAATAAACTATTTTAAAAAATATTCGCCCTAGAGTGTGTTTTCATTGACTGGAGACAGAGGGGAAGGGGGAGAGAGGAGGGGAGAGAGTTGTCAACGTGAGAGAGAAACGGCAATCAGTTGCCTCCAGGATGCACCCTGACCAGGGAGCAAACCCGAGACCTTTTGGTGTAGGAACGAGACTCCAACCCACGGAGCGCCCCTCTGGCCGGGGCAGGAATTTCTCCCTCTCTGAGGCTGAATCGTATCCCATGGCTCAGGCAGACCAGGCTGTGTCTGTCCGTTCATCCGTCAGTGGGTACCTGGGCTGGTCCCACCTCTCGGCTCTTGTGAGCAGAGCGTCTACCGGGCTGGACTTTCCGGACCCGTGGTGAGTCAGCGTTTGATTTCTGGAGCAACAAAACATCATTCCGGCCGCGACAGATTTTTAAACCCCGCGTGACCTCTGACAGGACAGAGCCCCGAGGGTGGACCTTCATTCGGGGCAGGTTTCTCAGAAGCTGTTGAAGGCCCTCTCCTTCCCTTGCCTTTGAAAATGCAATCACAATATGGCAGTAAAAATGAGGGCGGGGGCGGGGGGCGGAACTGCCACGGGTGTCAGGCGGGGTCGTTCCGATCCTGGCCTCGAGCTGTCCCGTATCCGGCATGACTTTGAATAAGTCGGCTCACCTGTTGGAGGGGGCGTGACCCTTTTGTGTTCGGGAAGGCAGCCACAGCTCCCAATTTTGCTCTGTCCAGCACGGGGCGGGGGCGGGGAGCGGGGACGAGGCGGGTCTCACAGCACAGGCCCAGGTGGACAGGGGACAAGCAGCAAAGGCCACTGACTTCCGTTGTGTTGCTCAGATCTCAGACCATTACCCGGTGATACCTCGTTTTGGGGGAAAACTGAACAACAAATCCGAGACACAGTAGCTATTTTGAGGAAAGTCCCTCTACTTTCCACGGGCCTAAAATAATCTGTGCTTTCCCATTTTTGCCAGGAATGCTTTTGCCTTGGACGTGAACGCCTAACGGTTACAGAATTAGGTTCTGGAAGCTGATCTGTGGAGGGAGGCTGGAAGGATTCTCCTCTACGTGATACCTGTGTCTGGAGGGCTTCTTATTCGAAGTTGATTACGGCAACTTTCTGCTTTCTGGCGTGCGAGAGGCTGTCCCTGAATATAAATAAGGAAAACAAAAAGGACATGAAGCCAAAACAAAGAGGGGGGAGAAAAAGCAAACGATCATTTAATATGCAGACCGAACTTAAGCAAATTACTGTCTAATCACAGATTTTCTGTATGGGTACATTTATGGGGAATATAATTAACTGACTGAACACACACCATAGCTTCCTCATTTAGCTCCCAAATCCCAGACTGAATGTGTGTGGGCAACGGACCGACTTACTCTCGACACCCGAACAATTTGGAAGTAATTGACTCCGGATGATGAGGTCCTTTGGGGGTTTTCTGTGTCCCCAAAGATGTCTCAGTAAACACCTATTAGCCTGGCCCGGGTCTGCATGGGTAGATGGAGATGCTCTCTCCCGGTCTTTCTGTTCGGTGGAATTTCAGGTGAATCGAACTGACATTGCCCAGGCACTAAGCTGGCACGGGGGTGCCCTCTCCCCAGGGGACGCACTCTGCTTTAATTATCGCGGCCATTTCCAGTTGGAGGTGTCTCATCACAGAGTCTACCTTCTCCAATAAGACTTTCTAGAGAATGCCAGCCGAGACCACTGGCCTCCCTGGTGGATTTCTCCCAACTCGCTGACCCTGCACCTGGTGGCACCTGAGTTACTTTTGTACGGGTGCCTTGTTCCGCCATTGCTTCCTGCCCTAACTGTTTGGTGGGGCCCTGGCCCCACCAGCAGAGCGTACACCCCTTCTCGGAAGTCATTCTGTCCTGGGCACGCATCGGGCACTGGCTGCCACTCAAGCCCTGGGCTGAGTTATTCTCCCGTATGGAGATGTCACACCAGGTGTTTGTCAGGCAGGGGGCACGGGGGACACAGCAGGGCTGGGGCAGCTGTTCCATGATGGCATCACATTGCGAGGGTCCCACCTCACAACTGCTTTTTCTCACGCATGCCTCATGGCCTCAAAATGGATGCTACAGCTCCTGCCTTGCATCCACCTTCTCCAGAAGGAGCAGTGAGGAAGAGGTGGAGAAGAAAGCAGTGAGGAAGCAAAGGGACTACCAGTTGAGGAAAGTCCAAACCTCCCAGGAGGGAAGTGGCTGCTGTGTGACCTGGTTGTGGGACGTCCCTGTGGCCACACCCACCCTGGGGAGCTGGGATGCAGGTTTTGAAGAGAATTCTGTGGACCCCGGCACCCGGCAGGAGGAGCAGGAGAACGGGTGTCGACTGAGAGCCTGGCTCTGGGTGGGTCAGGAAGCAAAACTGGAGCCTGCTCGCCCTCGCTGCGGGCGTCGGAGTCTGTGACCTTCAGGGTCAGCCAGCTGCTGCCAGCCAGGTGTGAGCGATGTCCCGGGGAATCCGCCGCATGCGAGAAGAGGACCCAGCTGGTAGCTTCTCTGTGACTTCGTGATGCAGGGAAGCGTATTGGAGACTCAGAGCCGTCCTCAGGGGTGGGGCCTGGGGCTCCCCCATCAGGAGACCCCAGTGGGAAAGGATCCGGAGGGAGACCCGCAAGTGTCTGCAGTTCTCCGCAGGGTCAGCTCCACCCCACGCACGGGCCTAAGCAAGTGCCACTCTCCTGACGGCGAAGGCAGCCTGGGGGTTCGAACAGGAGCCCGTTTCCGGCAAAGGCAACGGCTGGGTTTCTGAGACAGTCACCTCCCCATGAGCCACACACTCTTTTCCTTTAAATCCATGAGAAGGTCCTCCTCTAAGAGGGGACATTTCTGGGACCTGGATGGTGGACTTCTTGGGGGGCCTCAGGTTCAGGGGCTCCTCCGCCCAGCCGAGGACAGAGCCCGGACTGGGCTCAGGTTGCCCCTGCTCTGTCCCCTGTTCCCTGGGACCGGCTCCCCCCGTCTCGGCAGCCCCGTCAAGGGTCCTGAGTCTCCCTGATTCTGGGAGAAACGGGGCCTCGTCTCGGCACGGGGCATCTCCCAGCTGAGCCCCAGGAAGTGGGGACTGACGTGGCCGGGGTTCCCAGACCCCACAGGCGTGCTGTGGGAGCAAGGAGGGGCGTGTGGGCGCCACCCCAGCCCGTTCTCACAGTGGGCTCGTTCGGGCAGCATCCGCTCTTCCCAGGGGGCGTCTGGTCAGGCCTGCCTGGTCTCCAAACGCCCCGCGTAGGACACCCACCCTGGGCTGGGCCAGGCCTCCGTCCTCAGGATGAACAGCGCCTGTCTCCCTTCCCCCGTTAACTCCACTCCGGGTGTGCATGGGGGCTCCGTTTCACGAGAACAACTTCTCCTGGTGGGGGAGGGGCCAGCCGGGGATGGACAGGGCTGGGCGGAAGGTGAGGCCTCAGGTGGGTTCCATCTGTCACCTGGTGGGAGAGGGCGGAGGACAGGGCCTTGGGAGACACCCCCAGACCTGGGCACAGAGATTGTCAGCGTTAGGGGCTAAAGACAGGCTGGGATTCTCGGGGGTCTCCAGGGTCACCGGTCTTCTCAGGGCAGGGGTGGGGGCAGTTAGGGCTATACACGGGGAGGCTTCAGGGGCTGCCGTGGACACCTGAAGACCGCCCTCGGGGACGGGAGACACGTGGCCGGGGCCTGGGTCACTGCTGTGTCCGTGTTTGTGACCTCCTCTCTTGGTGGGGGCGGGGCTGTCTGGCTGGACTCCACACCGTTCACCCTGTTTTGAGGACGAAAACCCCGGCCTGGCCAGCGTGGGGTGAGGGGCGCAGGCCGGAGGCCAGAGCCGCATCGATTTCCCTTGATTAATTCTGACTCATGGTCTTTTCTCAGAAAGGCACCTTAATTTTAGAAAGCTTGGCAGGGCCGCAGCCTGAGCCTTTAAGAGCCTCGGTGAGAAGCCTCCGGCCGCTCCCCCTGCCGCCGATAATCGGAGGGGTTTTAACCGCCGCTCCGCCCGGCCCCCTGGGCTCCCCTCTCCCGAAGCAGCGGTTCTGCCCCCTGCGCGTCGGAAAGAGCTCTGCCTGCTTGTGGGTCCTGCTCAGGGTCCCCGCAGGGCACGGGCGGGTACAGACCGAGGTGCATCCGTCAGTCAGCACCCTGAGGCCACCCCGGGCTTTGGGAGCAGGAGCTGAGAGGGTGGACCCCAGCCTCCCACAGGGAGGGGACAGTGGATGCCAAAGCAGCAGGACCCCCGGTGGGACCAGAGGCCTTGGAAGATGCTGAGAGAGGAGGCTGGGGTGTAAGCACCCACGGGAGGGACCCGGTGTGAGACAGGCAGGTTTCCAAAAGGCAGGGTGCGAAGCAGACCAAAACCACAGAGTGTCACCTCTGGGGGGGCCTGGGGTGGTAGGACACCATGAAGGGACGCACACCAGGGCTCAGCGTCACCACCATCTGCAGTCGAGACACCCTCAGCCCCCACAACTCAGCCCTCCGGGTTCTGCTTCCGAGCTGATGGCCTGCGGTGTGCCCAGTCCCCACTCAGCCGGCTCCCGCCCTGCCCAGCTCTCCTTAAACACCCACTTCGGACTTCAAATCGATCCGCTGGATCCTGTACTCCCCCGGGCCAATCGCGACGTCGTCTGCGACCATCAGTAATTATTTTCCCGTGCGTGTGAGACCTCGTTCTGGTCTCTCTGCCAGCCTGGGAGAGAGAAATCTTCCAATTATCTTCGCTTTCAAGGCTCTTGTTTTCCTCCCCCTTCAAAATATCTCTAATTATCACTCTCACTACAAGTATAATCAAGTTGCATAAATTAGGTTCTATTCTTAGCCCTGGCTTCGCTCTCCCCCACCATTTTTCTAGCACGCTGTATGTTATGGTGACAATTTCTAAGCTGACACATCCGTTGGACATGCAGCCCGAACCGGAAGGACCCACCTGGGCTCACGCACTTCCAGAGACTTGGGCCCAGGAGAGTGGACTCAGGCGGGACACCGAAAACGAGGGACCCTCCCCGACACGGCGCCCATGGGTGCCCGTCCCCCCCCACCTGCTATTGGCGTCACGCCCACGGCCCTACTCGGCTGTGTGTCTGTTTCGTAGCCACTGACCCCAGGGGGTTGCCGATGGTGCAGACGCCCAGTCCAGTGGAAGGAACCCCAGGGGGGAGGGCGGGGTGGGGCCTTTTCCAGGGGCCCTGGGGGGACAGGGCCCCACCTTTGGGGGATGTAACCTCTGTCCTGGATGAGAAGCCAGCCCCTGTAGGCCCCAGCCCATCCCTCTGGCCAGTGGCATGGTCTCTGCCTCATCAGAACACTCCTGAAATCTGCTTGCCGCTACTAGTGGCCCTGGGGACCTGCTGAGAGAACCCGGCTGACGGACCGAACTGAACCACCCTCTGTCTCTTGCTCGCAGACGTCCTTGGGGGCCAAATGCAGACACTCCCGAGGAGAGACCGGCACCAGGCGCCGGCCAGGTGCTCGGTGGGTTGGAGAGTCGTCCGTGCACCAAAAGGCTGCGGGTTCAACCCCCGGTCTGGGAGCAGGTGAGAGGCAACGGGTCGATGTTTCCCCTCCCAGTCCCTTCTTCTCTCTAAGATCAATAAATGTGGCTGCATGGACAGTCCCCCTGCCCAGCCCCCCACACAGTGTCCACCCATCCTTCTGGCCACCTCAGACGAAGATGTCTTCACATCTGTAACGCACCAGGTGGCAGGGACCCCGGGGCCTGTGGGAGACTGGGGGGTGCCTTAACTCAGACCAGCTGCGCTCCGTCGCAATGCCGCCCTGTCCTGGTCGGCTTGGGCTCTCCCGGGACCGTCCGCTCGCTGGGCTCGGCTCCTGGTGGTGTCCCAGCCATAGGAACCACCGAGAACACTGGCCCGGAGGGACACGGTGACAGGTGGAGGCCGCTGTGTAGCTGGGAGGCATCACGGCCCCCGAAGTGGCCGTCCTTACATCAGGCGCCCTCAGCTGTGTGGGGCATTTGGCTCTCCCACGCTGTCCGTCTGCACGGCCTCAGGTCGCTGCCACGTATGGGCTCCATGGCCTCCGCTCTGAAACCGCTTTAAATTTAAGTCCTGCCCAGGGTCAGAAGAAGAGGGGGGCAGTGGTCTCAGCCCAGAAGCCCCTCCACCCTTGGACCCCAGCGTGCTCTCCATGGGGGTACAGAGTCTGGTTTCCATGGCGACAGTCTCAGCAGGCTTTCCTGGGTTCTTACCCGGGTCACATCCTTGCTGGCAGGGGAAGGTACACAGGGAAGCGTGGGGCTGTGTCACAGACCCCGCACGCCTCGGGGGGCGGGCGAGTGGCTCAAACCACACAGACACTGGCTCACAGCCCGGAGCAGAGTCTGGGGTCTGGGTGACCGTGGGGCGGGCTCCCCCCATGGGTGTGAGAGAGGGCCTGTTCCGGGGCTGTGTCCTCAGCTGGTCCCTGGCCGTCTTCGCCTTCACATGGCACCTGCCCTGCGTGTCCGTGTGTCTGTCTGCCTTTCTCCTTTGTGTGACACGGGGCACACTGGGTTAGGATCCACCCTGGTGACCTGTTCTTTTAGCATATTTTTAAAAAAGATTTTGTTTATTTGTGTTTGGACGGGGAGGGAGAAAGAGTGGGAGAGAAACATCAATGTATGGTTGCCTCTCTTGCACCCCCTACTGGGGACCTGGCCCTCAACCCAGGCATGTGCCCTGACTGGGAATTGAACCTTTGACCCTTTGGTTCACAGGCCAGCACTCAATCCACTGAGCTACACCAGCCAGGGTGTGGCTCAAGACACCTCCCTCATCCCAGGCGTCGCCATGTTCTGAACTACGAGGGTCAGAACTTGAGCATGAAAATTTGGGGACAGCCGCCAACCCTGACAGGCCCCAAGGCCGAGTGCCGTGTCTGATGGCTCAGGGAGGTTTGCGGGGAGAACAACCCAGTACAGGCCCAGGGACCTGCTTGGTGCGAGGCCACCAGGCCCGTCCACTCAGGGTTTTCACCATGACATCTGCTGCTTGGAGCTTCGCCCCCCAAGGGAGGCCACCTGGACATGCGGGCCCCGCCCTGCCTGCCCCACCAGGCCCTGCCCTGCCTGCCCCACCAGGCCCTCTGCTGGGTGTGTGGACCGGACAGGGAGCTGCTCACCTGCCCGTCACCCTGGACCGGCAGCTCCCTCTCGCACTGTCCCCACCCTGTCCTGTCCCTCCCTCCATACCAGCTTTCCTCCTCTGTCCCCACATCTGCTGTCTGCTCCCTGAGCCCGATGCCTGGACCCCTCCCTCGGTCTCTCTCTCTCAAATCAGTAAAAAATAAAAGAGGAAGGCGTCCTTCTGGCTCACGGACACACCAAAGATGTGTGCAAAATGGGGGAGACGGACGGGTGAGGAGGACAAGGCCAAACGCAGACAAAACTAGAGGCAGCGGGGCCTCACGGAGGCGTCCAGAGCTCCCGGCCAGCGGGCCCTGCCCTGGCTGCTCTGCACAAGTGTGTGTCACGCTCACAGCCCAGGGCAGCACCGTCCGGGGTGCAGAAACTGAGGCTGTGACCGCGCATCCAGGGTCAGACACAGCGCTGGTTTGTTGTTCCGCTTATTTATTGGTTCACTCTTTGGTTGCTTCTTGTAGGTTCCCTGACCAAGGATCGAACCTGCAACCTCGGTGCATTGGGATGATGCTCCAACCCACTGAGCCCGCCGGCAGGGTTGGGAAGCCTTTCTCGGGACAGGAGGGAGGGAAGAGGTCTCCCTCCCGCCCTGGCTCAGGGTCCTCTGGGCTCGGCCCCTCACCGACCTGGGGCTGCGTCCTTGCCTCCTTCAAGTCTGGGGACGGGAACTTGGCTTTGTGTGTGAGCCTTTCAGAACTCCACCTGAAGCTGCTGCTCCGCACCCCGACCCACGAGCCGTCCCTAAGAACTCTGGTCACACGTTCCTCCTCGAATCCGCCTCCAGGGAAAAGTTTCCTTCCTTCCTTCCTTCCTTTCCTTCCTTCCTTCCTTCCTTCCTTCCTTCCTTCCTTCCTTCCTTCCTTCCTTCCTTCCTTTCCTCCCTCCCTCCCTCCCTCCTTCCCTCCCTCCTTCCTTCCTTCCTTCCTTTCTCCTCTTCTCTTTTCTTTTTTTGTCTCGAGACATGTTCTTTTTGTTAGAAGATGGAAAATCTCAGTCCCCCGGCCAGATGCTGTGTTGCCCTCACTGCTGGCGGATCTCGCGCCAGCTCTGGAGCCCCGAGCCCGCCGGGTGCCCCTCCGGCTGGGTTCGGGGGTCCTCCGCCTGGCAGTGGCTGGCTCGTCCCATCCTTGGGGGCAGGAGTAGGGGAGAAGGACCTGAGCCCATGCGATCGATGCTGGGTCCCCGACCCTGGGAAGATGTTTGCCCTAAGCTCCTCCCGCATTCTAATCTCAAACCCACACAAGTTTCGGCGAACTTTGATCTGACTGCACAGAAGTGGACGGTCCTTTGTAAACACGAAACTGGCTTTAGTGTGTTTCAGCTTTTACAACTCAGCTTAAAAAAAAAATCGGTGGGACCCAGGGCTTAGACACGGAAATCCTATGCAAATAATTACGGCGAGCGTATGAATCAGAAAAATGCGCTTTGAGCCGGGCTGGCCACTCCTTTCGCAGTTGCCTTTTATTTGAAAATCGGCAAACAGAAAAGGAATTACATGTATTTGCTTTTTCTGTTGAATATTTTACTGGTTTGCTCTGTCTGAGAAAACCTGATGTTTAGCTCCAGCCGACAGAAACCACAGGCGGCGTGTCAAAACAAGCCAGGGGAAAGTTACTTTTGATGTGTTTTATTGAGATATGCACGGTACTTTCCAATTATTTTATGCCAAGAAAGGTCGTTCTTTGCAAAAAAAAAAAAAAAGATTCCTTTTGAAAATCACCAGTGTGACTTGTCAAACCTCAAGCGTCACTGACATCCATCGATCGCAGGTCGGACTCTGAGGCGGCCACTGCGGTCCCGGCTGCGGGGAGGAAGCAGCCCTGGGTGCCACAGGCGCGCGGAGGGGCGCATCCCCGGCTCTGCCATCCGCCTCCGAGGGGACCCGGAGCCGCGGCTTCCTGGGTGTCTGGGGAGGAGCTGGCAGGTTTCGCCCTGTTCCCCAGAGAAGGCCCTGGAGCTGGTGTGCGGCTGAGGACACTGAACCCTGGGCACAAAGAGCTGGGGGTCCGGGGGCCGGGAACCTCCGGGGTGGGTGGCCGCGGGCGTGTGGGGAGGCCCGGCTCCCTCGGGGCGGTCGGCCAGGCCCCGGAGTCGGTGCTGGTGCTGGTGCTCCGGCTCGGATGCCCCGCCCAGGTCTGCGCCCCTGCCCGTCCCCAGCCCCTGGCCCGAGGCGTGGGCCCCGTGCCGACAGGCTGAGTGCGTGCGGGGAAGCCGGGACTTTGCGAGGCACCAGGGTCTCCAGAAGTGACTGGAGGAACGGGCCACAAGTACAAAGACCGTGGGGAGGCGGTGTTTTCAGATTAGCCGGAAACCACATGAAAGGTGCTGTGGAAAAGGAGGAGGTTTGGACTTGACTCAGCGGTGGGTGGGGTGAGCCCCGGAAGCTGGTGGGTCCCTGCCTGGCCTGGGATCCCCTGGGACCCCGGGGAGCGACTCTCGGTGGACATGGGTGGGCCTTGCTGGGGGGGCTCTGCCCGAGGAATTCAGGCCTGGGAAGGCGCCCGAGGCCATGGGAGGGCGAGTCCTGTTCCCTCTGGGTCCTGGCACCTGGGTTTCTCTGCGGGCCACCGAGCTGCGCTGTCCTTCACACCCACGGGGACGAACACAGCGAACACAAGGAACATGATATTTCTTTAAGGCAAACACTTCACTCAAGTACGACATGGAGCAGAGGGCGGTACAGACAGACCGTGACAGTGCAGGGTCACCGTCCCTGACGTGGACGCCCCACGGACGGAGCCGCCCGCCCGTCACAGCAGGAGCTGGACAGACCTGGCCGTGCCGCGATCACAGGGCACTCGGGTCGCAGGCACGTGGCTCAGGCAGTCGCAGCACATGCTCTCCTCTGGCGGCCTGGGGGGCTCACGGTGTCACCAAGCCAATGCCCGGCCTCTGTCCTTCGTCCTTTGGTGGCAGCTGTGTGTCCTCTGGGGGCCACGCTGAGCCTCCTGTCCCGTCTTGCCTCCTCCTCCCTGGTTTGTGCCCCCTGAGGAGGAGGCTCCTGGTCCAGGGCCTGCCCCTGGGTCTCTGCTGGCAGGTCCCCTAGGCTGCAGCGGCCCCGGCTCTGTCTCCAGCCCTCAAGCCCTGGCTGGGGGGACTCAGGCAGGGTCCCCCCCAGGCTGGTTTCTGCGGGGGCGGGTCGGGCGCCTCTTCCTTAAGAGGTTTCAGGGCACTGTAGCCTCACCCTTCTGCATCTGGGCCAAAGCAGCAGAGGCAACGGGTTTGGGGAGAATGTTGGATCCCGGCTTCTGCACGGAGTTCAGACCAGCGGAGTCGGCAGGGGGCAGGGGGGCCTGGAGGGGACAGAGGGGGGCAGGTTTGGAGTATCCAGGAGGCTGCGTCCTCAGGGGCCCTGGGAAGGGCCCCGGGCTGGCGTGGGCCCGACGTAAGTGGAGCTGGGGGGAGAGGAAGAGCAGGTGTTCGGGAGCCCGCGTGGGTGCCGTCCGGTCTGCCTGGAGATGCTGGGCAGTGGGGAGAGAGGTCACACCGGTGCCGGGCCTGTGACAGGGGACCGGCACGTGCTGAGCCTGGCTGCATTCCAGAAGTGCAGTATATATGATTGTGTTGTTTTCTTCCCTTTTTAAAAAAAGTGATTTTATTTATTTAGTTTTAGAGAGAGGGGAAGGGAGGGAGAAAGAGAGGGAGAGAATCATCAATGTGTGGTTGCCTCTTGAGCGCCCCCTACTGGGGACCTGGCCCACAACCCAGGCTTGTGCCCTGCCTGGGAATCGAACCAGTGACCCTTTGGTTTGCAGGCCAGTGCTCGACACACTGAGCCGCACTGGCTGGGGCTGTTTGTGGGGCTGTCAGGGTGCAGCCATTGCCGAAGCCATGACCCACAGGGCAGGGTTGCGCCGGTCCTTCATCTGAGGTTCCTGCTTTTTGTCGTCGAAGCTGCTGATGAGTGCAGGCTTCCGTCTCTACTGGCTCCGCCCCCAGCCAGCTGGTTTCCCATTGGGGTTCCGGGGTCTCACTGGGGGGTGCTGGCCATGGCCCAGCCTACCCCCTCCGTGTCAGTGACCCCACGCCTCTCCCTCGGCACCAGACAGCGGTTCACAAGTGCCCATCGGACACCACGCCTGGACGTCCCATGGCGCCCTGAGGTCCGACACAATGCCACGCCCCTTTGTGCTCACCAGTTCTCCTCCGGGGGTCCTGCTCTCAGCTCAGGGCTCGGCCACTTGCCAAGCTGAGCCCAGTCAGCGTCCAGGGAGGGTTGTGTTCAACCCTTCCCTTCTGTGGCTTCCAAGTCGGACCCTGTGCCCGGTGCCTCCAAGCCTGGTCTTTTGCGGGAGCTTCCTGTCCACCTTGCGGGGGTCCCCACTCTGTCCGCATCCCTGGAAGGGCCTCGACCCCTGCCACCCACCTGTCTGCCCCCAGGGACTGTGGGCGGGCCCACGTGTGTGCGTGTTTACAAGTGCGTGTGTGTGTGATGTGCGTGCCAGAGCGGAGCCTGGAACGCACGGACTGGCCCGCAAACTTGAGCGAGGTCAGGGCAGGGCCCCCATGGAGCGAGCGGCCGGGTCTGGAAGTCGAACAAGGAAGCGGAGTCAAGTCTGAACCTGACGGTGCGCTGGTGCGTGGGCCCCAAGCCCTGGCTTTGGGGACAGGAAGGGCAACACTCGGGGAAACACTGGCCCTCTGGGGCTGAGGGGAAGGGGCAGGAGCGTGGAGCCCTGTCCAGGGGCCCCGATGGGCCCGAGGCCTACTCTGGGGGGGCTGGCTGCGGGCACCAGCTGACCTCAGACAACACCCCAGGCCTGTCATAGGGAGGCAGGGGCCCCAAAAGGCCTAGGGTGAGCCTGGGGGACCCTGAGCACTGGGTCCTCGGGCTGCCCATCTGCTCCCGCCCAGATCAAAGGGGGGGGGCTTCTGCTGTCCCCCCTCCCGTGCCTGTCCCACCACTGCCCCGTTGGAGCCAGCCCTGCCCCAGGAAGGGGGGGACGACCGGCCAGGTGCCAGGGCTTGGGGGGCCGTGCCGCAGCTCCCCCCATGCCAGGGCTGGCCCCAGACTTTCCCTCCTCAGTCTGTGATGCAGTTGAGTCCCCGGCTTCCCAGCTGTGACTCCCAAGTTCATTAGGGACGCCCTCCTTCTCTGCCCCCGCTTGCTAGGGTCCTACTCCGTCCTCTGCCGCAGGAGCCGGCCTGGAGGAGCGTGGAGAGTTCTGGGAGGTGAGGGCTCATCAGTCTGAATTTGGCTCCCAGCTCCAGGCCCCCAGGCACTACCTTTCCCAAAGGAGCCCCTACCTCGGGCGCTGCGGCCTGGCGCTCCAAGGACGCTGAGTGAAGGGACCCCGGACACTGGCCCTGTGAGGTGGGCTTCCGTCCATCCCGTCCTTGTGTGGGTGGGCGACTGGCTCCTCTTCCCAGCCGAGGACACTCGGCTGTTTGTCGGAACCTGAAGGGCATCTTGGCTGACTCCTGCCCGCCAACCTTCACGGACAGGCGTGCACGTGTGACGTGCCTTCAGACGGTTTTCAGCAGCATGACATCTTCGTGCTCATGGAAACCACGGTCCCCACAGGACTTGCGGCTGCTGAGCTGGCACGCCCCCCCCACCCCTCTGGGGAAGGCCCTGGCTCTTCAGAGCCCCACTGATCTGGGTTTGGGTCCCAGCTCGGCACAGTTGGGGGCGGGGGACCTGCCACTCAGAGCCGTGATTCTCTGACCCGTGAGATGCGGCTGCAGTAACAGCAGGTGCGGGCGGGGACTCGTAGAGGCCAAGCCTCAGCCCCGGCAGAGGCAGCCCCCTCCCCCCTCCCCCTCGTCACCCAGCAGGTCCTAAGTGTGGGGGCAGGAGGGGCGAACTCCCACCTGCGCTGGCCCTGGCTCCTCGTCTCCGCCCGCCTGTGCCTTCCTACCCCGGGCTGCGCCCCTCCTGCCCGCCCCCGCCCCCGGCCCCGACGCCTCCCCGCTGACCTCGTGGACAAGCTGCCTGCACCTATAAAAACGGGTCCTTCCTCATTTAATGGGTGTTCTTATCGGGAAGCCCTTCCCACACAACCTCCCTTCTCACGCAGGACGGCTCCTTGTCCTTCCCAAAGCAGAGGCCGCGCCCTGCCCAGGCGAGGACGTTTTTATTGTTCATTCGAACCCAAATATGTCACTTTGATTTACAAGAAACACAACCGGCAATGAAGCCCGAGGGGGGGACCTGATGAATGGGCCAGCCCGCCCTGACCCTGGTCTCGTCCTGGTCCCCGTCTGCCCCGCAGGCGGCAGCGAAGGGGGAGCCGCTCCGGGCAGGTCCGGGCGCAGCCTGAGTGTGCGGTGGCCAGGGCTGTCCCCGGACTGGTGTCCCAGGGCGGCGTTGGGTCTCCAGCAGCACGGCCAACTCCAGTGTCAGGCCCCAAAGGGACTGGTGAGGTCGGCCCCTCTGCAGCAGCAGCCGGGCAGCCTGACTTCCAGAAAGATTCCCCAAACAGAGGACAGCGTCCCCACAACTGGGCTTTTGTCCCCACAGGTGGGTTTGCCAGGGATGGGGGACGGGGCAGGGCGTCTGCGGGCCACACGCCCGTATTTCCCCATTTTAGGCTCTTTCACGGTGAGGTCGGCACACGCCTGGGCTGAAAACAGCTTTCAGGGCACGAGGGGCACTTGGCCCCGGCCCCGCCCAGCTGCTGCCACACCAGGGTCAGAGAGGGGGGCCGACCCCAGCAGGAGGGTGGAGGGTGGCCTGCAAGGTGGGGACCCCAGGGCCCGATTTGAACAGACGGGTGCTGGGAGGAAAAACGTGCTTTTGCGGGGTGCAGGCGCACGCAGCCTGGTGACTCCCGGCACTGCCCGGTGCCAGCCCTGGTGTCCCTCTCAGGGTCTGCCAGAGGAGCCAGGTTCTGGGGCCGTGAGGAGACGGGTTCTGGTTCCCTGAGGCCCCTTCTTCCTGGAGATGGAGAACAGGGGGCTGCCCTTCCGGGTTGCGGGGACAGCTGCACGTCAGCCACCCCAGCAGGGCGCAGGGACAGCCCCTGCCTCGGCCCAGGCCCGCTGTCACCCGGCTCGCCACAGGACATCAGCCAGGATGCCCGGTGACAGAGGGTGGCTGTCTCTGAGAGGGTGGTGCCCCCATTGGTAGCTGTGTGTGGTGAGGAGCCACCAGCCACTGGAAAGGTGACAGAGGCCGGGCAGTTAAAGATTGTCCTCACCCAGAGGCCCCGAGACCGGCCCGGCAAACCTGATGCAAGTCCTTGGTCAGCTCCCCGACCGTCTCCCCGGGTCTCTCACTGGTCGTCCACGACGGAGGGACAGCCCAGTCCCCTGCAGGGGTGCCCGGCTCCACGGGCCCCTCACGTCTCCTCTCTCGTCCCCTGGCCACTTTGCAGGACAGAAGCTGGGTCTATTGCGGAGTGTCTTTCGCGTATTGGAGATGAAAAATGAAAAAAAAAATCAAGACATTTACTCATTCATTCAAAAACAACAATTAGAAACCCATGACACCAATAACACACTTTTAATCGAAATAGCTATGTTTTCCCAAACGGCACCATTTCCGGGAGCAGGCAGGTATTGATCTGTTCCTATTGATTGATGTCTGCCTTCCAAGACGGCTGGGTTCTCACATTGGCCTTGGTGTGCAATCTTTTTCTGTTTGGAAAGAGGGAACCGCTTTAACAAGGTGTTGGTCTCCTAGCGCACGGTGCAGTCGATGTCTGGAGTCCGTTCGGAAGGAACCGTGTGGCTGCCGCCACAGCCAACTGTAGACCGTTCTCATCGTCCCCCCAAAAGACACTGCCCACCCATCCACAGCTGCTCCCCACTTTCTCCCGCCCACCGAGCCCGGGGCGACCACCGCCATCCTTCCTATTTTCACAGATGGCGTCGTTTGCGTTTTTCATAGAGTCAGAGTGCGTGTGGCCTTGGTGGCCACCTCTTCCGCTCGGCACGACGTTTTCCGGTTCCCCATGCTGCCGTGCCTGCTGTTTTATACGGTGTGGATGTGCCACACTCGGGGCGTTTGCGTATCAGGCGCTGCCGGGTGGGCCGGAGAGCTGGTCTGTGCAATGGCGTTCCACCATCCACGTACACGCGTGTGCCGCTGCCCGTCATCACTTCTCTTGGTTGTATGTAACCAGGGCGGGGGCGGGGACTGAGAACAGTTACCGTGCGTGACATTTCGGGAGCTGCTGAGAACCACCGGCCGTGGAGAAGGGTGGGGAGTTCTCTGCGTCCCTGTCGACGTGCCCACACGGCGGCCATCTTTCCTTCGTGGGTGGGGCCCGGCCGGGGGGGGGGCTGACTCACCCCCCGCTGCAGGCTTGGTGGGCATTTCCCGACCGCGGGCGCTTTGTGGCTGCTTGGCTCTCTTCTGCGGAGACGTGCCTGCTCAGATTCTTCACGCATTCTGAGTCAGGCTGCTCCTTCGTCACCGTGTCCCAGGAGACCGTGGAGAACGGTCTCCGAGCAGGTGTGGGGGCTGGCCGGTATTTCCTCTCGTTTCGTGAACCGTGTTCTCCTCTTTCTCAAGCGTGTTCTTGGACACCCAGGAGTGTCCCATTTCGGTGACGTCCAGACTGTTTTTGGCTTCTGCTGCTCTCTGAGAGCACGTTTCCTGGTCTTAGGTCACGAGCACCTGCTGTGGCGTCTTCCTCCGGGAGTCATCGTTCAGATTTAGAGATTCTGTGTGTGTCCATCCCGAGCCAGTCTCCATGTGCGGCGTGGCGCTGGGGTCCAAGGTCGTTCTTTCTCACGCGTGGATGTCCAGATGCCCGGCGCTGTTGGTTGGAAGGACCATTCTTCCCCGTCGAATTGTCCTGGGATCCCTGTCAAAAATCAGTGGACCGCGGATGTGATCGCTGGTGTCTGGGCGCTCGGTTCCATTTTGCTGATCCGTCTGTGCGTCTGTCCTTGGGCCCGCTCCACGTTGGACTCTGAGTTACCGAGGCCTGGTAGCCGGTTTCCACGAGGGAAGTGTGAATCTTCCAATTTCATCCTTTTTAAAGATGGTTTAGCCTATTGTGAGTCCCGTTCATTTCCGTGTGAGTTTTAGAAGGAGCATGTTAATTTCCCAAAAAGGCAGCTCGGATATTTATTGATAAGAATAGTGTGCGATCGGTTCATTAATTTGCAGAATGTTGCCCCCTGACCCGTGTTAAGTCTTCCAGTCCATGAATGTGGATGACTTTGTGTTTATCTAAGTCTTCAGTGTTTTTCATCAGTGTTTTGTAGTTTGGGGGTCGCAAGGTTTGTACTTATTTTCTTCACCTGAGCCGTAAGAATTTTACTCTTTTAATGCTCTTATAAGTGAGATTGCTTTTTAAATCTCCCTCTCGGATTTGTTCAGGGATAACGTATAGAACTACAACGGACTTCTGCGTATCGAGCTTGTATTTTGCGATGCGGCTGAACTTACTGGTTCTAATTCATTTTTAGGGGCGTCACCCAATTTTCTACACATAGGAACGTGTCATCTGTGACAAACGATACTCTGACGTCCTTTCCTATCTGGACTCCTCTTCATTCTTTACGCTTTTGCCTCGGTGCCCCAGCTGGAACCCCCAGCACCGTGCTGAAGAGAAGGAGGGAGCACGGACATCCTGGTCTTGCTCCCAATTTTACTTACGGGCTCCCAGGCTCTCCCCGCCGAGCGTGGTGCCAGACGGGAGTCACAGATGTCCTGTGTTAGCGCGAGGGAGTCCCCTGTATCTCTACTTCGTTGGCCGCGTTATCCTGAAAGGGCACTGAATTTGTCTCATGCTGTCTCTGGGCGCAGGGAGGTAGTCGGTGGTTCTAACGTGGAGTGTGATGTCGGCCGGTGGGCACGTGCTGGGCCAACCCTAACCCCTGGGGTAAGTCCCACGGGCTCCTGAGGTACAGTCACCTTTTCTAAGTTGTCACATCCTGTTTGCTGGCATGTTGATGAGGATTTCCCCATTCACCTCAAAGTACTTCCTAATTTCCCTGGAAATATTTTTCTTTTAGGCGTTGTTATTCAGGATTATATTGTTTCATAGCTACGTATTTTTAACTTTACCAAATTTCTTTCTGTTATTGGTATCGGATTTTATTGCATCCACATTTGAGAACATACCTTGGGTGACATACACCCTTTAACACTGACTCGGGCCCGCGTCACGGCCTCGTGGGTGGTCTATTTGGGGGGATATCCTAAGTGCGCCTCACGAGGAATGTCCTGGAATGTTTGCAGATTTCTGTTGGTTCCACTTGACAGTGTGGTTCGAACCCTCTGCTCACCTGCCGGTCCACCTAGTCCTACTCTTTACTGAACGTGGAGTATATCGGAGTCTCTGACCGTTCTTGTGGAATTGTCTATTTTCTGCTTCAGTTCTGTGGGGTTTTGTTGCATGTGTTTGGGGGCTTAAAAGTTGATAACTTCCCTATGTCCCAACGGACTGACCCTTTTTTTTCATCACGATCAAATGTCCTTTGCATGTCTAGTCACTTTTTTTATTTTCGTTTATTTGACCTGATGTTTGTGAGGTCGCTCAGAATTTCCGTGACTGTCGTTTGTGTGGAGTTTGGGTTTCCACTCTTACTTTTAGCCCATTTGCTCCTTGGCATCTGACGGCTTCTCCTGAGGCCGGGATGGTTCCACGTTTGTTTGAGTCCAGTTGGACAGCCCCTCTGTCTCGGCGAGATTGTTAATCCAGTCACATTCAGTGTTGGCATCGATGTGGGCGGGCTTGGGTAGTTTTCTGTGGCCTGGGCCCGTTCAGTGCCTGAGTTTCTCCTTCGTCGCTTTCTTTTGCATGAAGTGGATGCTTTCTGGTATAACATTGTAATTTCTGTAATGGTTTTCTTCAACATGTATTTCTAAACTGTTTCCTTAGTGGACCCTCTAGGCTTATACTACACACTCTAATTTAGAATCTACTTCATGTACATACCAAAAATTTAGCGGGATGTTACTCTCCTTTTTGTGCTATTATTATACATATTTATATAGTTTACAAATCCAATACTACATTGTTGCGATTATTGTTATCTGATCGTGTATCTTTTAAAGAAGCTGATTGAAGAAAGAAGAAAAGCATGTATTTCTTTAAGGTTTTATTTATTTTTTAGAGAGAGGGAAAGGAAAGGAAAAAGTAGGCAGAGAAATATCAAAGTGCAAGCAAAAACATTGATCAGTTGCCTCTTGTACGCCCCTTCCTGGGGCCCTGGCCCACAACCCAGGCCTGTGCCTTGACTGGGAATCNGATGTTTTCTGGTGTAACATTGTAATTTCTGTAATGGTTTTCTTCAACATGTATTTCTAAACTGTTTCCTTAGTGGACCCTCTAGGCTTATACTACACATGCTAATTTAGAATCTACTTCATATACATGCCAAAAATTTAGCGGGATGTTACTCTCCTTTTTGTGCTATTATTATACATATTTATATAGTTTACAAATCCAATACTATATTGTTACGATTATTGTTATCTGATCGTGTATCTTTTAAAGAAGCTGATTGAAGAAAGAAGAAAAGCATGTATTTCTTTAAGGTTTTATTTATTTTTTAGAGAGAGGGAAAGGAAAGGAAAAAGTAGGCAGAGAAATATCAAAGTGCAAGCAAAAACATTGATCAGTTGCCTCTTGTACGCCCCTTCCTGGGGCCCTGGCCCACAACCCAGGCCTGTGCCTTGACTGGGAATCGAACTGGCAACCTTTCAGCTCACTGGCCAGCACTCAGTCCACTGAGCCACACCAGCTAGGGCTTAAGTATGTGTTTTTGATGTTCGTTATGTTAGTCTTATTGACCATTTCTCACTCTCTCAATATAGTCAAGTTACTATTCAGTGTTATTTTCTTATTTCACTGTTGCTCCACTGCCATTAACCTCGTTTATGCTACTGTTGTCAAATATTTTTCATATCTAGGTTATAGGCCCAGCAATACAATTATATAAATATTTTATGTAATCGCCTTTTAAATTATGTAAGAAAGGAGAAAATACACGCAATTATGCTATCTTTTATAATTACTTACATAATTATCTTTACCAACACTCTTTTTTTAAAAAATGTGAATTCGAATTACCATCTGGAATCATTTACTTCTTGTCTGAAGAACTTTCTTTAGCATTGCTTCTCAGTTGGGTCTACCAGCAACAAATCCCTCTGTTTTTGGGTATCTGGAAATGTCCATTTCATCTTTCCTTCCAAGTTTCCCAGGCAGCGTCTCAGTTAGGAGATATTTTCTTTCAAGATTTTGAATTTGCCATCCACTGCCTCATGGCCCCCATAGTTTCACTGAGAAGTCAGCTGTTCATCTGGCCAGAGTCCCATGTTTTTTCGCTGATTTCAAGTCTTTTTGCCTCTCAATACTTCTACTGCGACATGTCTGCTTGTGGCTGTCTTCGCATTTACCCTACTTGGAGGTTGTTGAGATGGCCGAGTTCTTAGGTATGCCGACTTGTCTTTTTTTGTTGACTTGGGGCAGTTTTCAGCCATTATTTTTTTTAAGTCTTTCTCTGCTCCTTCTTCCTCTCTCCTTCGTACTCCCGTGATGCGTATGTGGGCAGAGTGGATGTGCCCTGCATTTCTGAGCGATCACCCAGTGTCTTAGTTCTTTTCTCTGTAGATCACGTAAATATTTCTAACCTGCCTTCAACTTCTTTCTTCTGCCAGTTCCAATCTACTGCAGAAATCCTTCCATGAATTTTTCAGCTTGGTCATTGTACTGTTCCATTCCAGACTTTCCATTTGATTTTTACAATAATCTCTATTTCTTTATTGACATTCTCTATGCAGTAAGAGAGTGTCATGGTGCATCCCTTTATTTCCGTGTGGGCTCCTTTAGCTCTTCAAACGTGCTTACAGTAGCGGCTTTGACGTCTTTGTTAGTCAGGCCTGACGTCCGAGCCCTTTCAGCAGCAACTTCCGTTGACTGGTTTCTCCCCTGTATAGGGGTCACACTTTCCCGTTTCTTTTTTTGGTGAACACTGGACATATCAGATACTAAATTGTAGCAGCTGTGGGTGCTGGTTCTTCCGTCTGTAGGGCTGGGTATTGTTTGCTTATTTACTAGCTGGGTGATGTGGCTGTGGTCACTCCAGGGCGTGTCACAGGTGTCTGGTCACCCTTCGAGGACAGTGGCTGTCCCTGGGCTCTCTCTTTCTCGATCTCTCTATGACGTCGTCCTCTTCTGCTGTCACCAAGCTCAGCTCCAGCTCCCTCTAACGCTGGCTCAGTGCCCTATTGTTCCTTGACAAAGCCCCTGGGCCTAACTGCTCTGTGGTCACATTCTGTCACCTTCCTGCCCCTCTGCAGGGTGAGCCTTTGGGGCTGTCTCTGAGTGTCACTCCTAGCTCCTCTGTCACTGCTTCCCTCTGCTCAACGACCCGCTGGTCTCCAGGTCAGCTCACTGGATTCACGAGCCACCAGCCTCCTCTTAATTATTGTTTTTTTTTACCGCAAAATCTCCACGGTTTTTGACAGCACCCTTGGCTTGAACTTCCTCATACCCTGTTCCCAATAAAGTCGGTTCTGCCCTGGCTGGGTGGCTCCCTGGGTCGGAGCGTTGTCCCGTACACCAAAAGGTTGCGGGTTCGACCCCTGTCTCCCCCTCTCTCTTTTGCTCTTTTTCTCTCTCCCTTCCTTTCCTCCAAAATCAATTAAAAACAACAACAACACATGTCCTTGGGTGAGGATAAAAACAAAAATGGAGTCATTTTCCTCGGGAAGACCTACTGAGCTCTCTGTCCCCAAGGCCCGTCTCTTCCTCTAGGACACATCTCTGCACACCTGTCTTCCCCCCCCCCCCGATAGGGGAGGGGCAGCAGCCTGCTCCTCTCCCCGGGGAGGGGGGCTGCTGACCCTCCTGGCCTGGAGTCTCCGCCCTGCTCGGGTGCTGGGGGAGGGGAGGGGCTCAGGGTCTCCTCGTGCTCTCTGAGTCTATTTCTGTGCCGTGAGCGGGGCCCAGGTGGAAGGGGCGATCGGCTCCCGTGGGCACCGCAGCGTCGCGGCGCAGAGGAGCAAAGGGGAAGGGCCGGCGGCCGGGCCACACATCGGCACCTGTGTCGCTGCCGAGAGCCTTGGGGTCACCGTCCAACTCCACCCTCCACCCAGTGCCCGGCCGTGTGAGTCCCCACAGACGCAGTCGACAGCACGTGGCTAAAAATGACCCCAACTGCTGGTGGTGTTTCACCGACTAGGAACTGTCTCTTGAGGATCAGGGTGGAAGAATGAGAGCTGTCCCCAGCCGGAGCACTTACGTGGAGTCTGGGGGGCTGTGCCCGGGGGGTGTCCTCTGGACTGGTAGGACGGCCTGTGTGGTTCTCTGGGACCCCGGAGCGACGACGAGATGCATTCACCCTAAAGCCGCCCACACGGAGCCGGCCACACCCGCACCCCTTACCCGTCTGGGGTCGGCGCCGGGCGGAAAGGGGGTTCTCCTCGGGCTGCACCCCCGTCAGGTTTCCCATGTGGAAGGTGTTTGGCTCATGAAAGGGCTGTGCTGGTGTTCAGAAGGCGGTGGCCGTGACCTTATTTGAACTCTCCCCTGGAAGCCAAGGTGAACGTGCCCTGAGACTGGGGTGCTGCCTGAGCCGCGGGTGCATCTCGGGGCCGCACTCCCTGGCTTGCTGCTCCTGTGGTACGGGCACCCCTGTCCCCGCAGGGCTGTCACTCCCACCAGCACCTTCCATCCCCGGCCGTGGTTTGTCTCCCGGGGATGGGGAAGCTGGGACTCTCCGAGGACGTGAGCAGCCCGTTTGGGGAAATGAGGAAGGATGAGACCGAGTGGGGCTCGCCAGCGCCCCCCTGCCGAGCGCCGAAACTCCCCGCCTTACTAATTTCCTTGTACCAATGCTTCCAGAGATGTATTTGTTTGTCTAGCTTGTTACTGCTAAGATTAATTCCTTGTGTGAGAAATGACTTCCTGTCTTTGAAAAAAAAAAGAATTGCATTTGAATTTGCAAATGTATTTTTGCTCCGTTTGCCTCAGACTTCCCACTGTCCCAGGTCCCAGCCCCTCAAGGGCCCTCTCTCCTAACCAGGACTAACGAGTTCTGGAAAAATGACCGAGCCCCCACCAATCTTTGCTCTCTCCTGACACGGCCAGAAAGAGCAGGGAGAAAACGGGGGGGGGGGGGTCCGCTCAGCGCTCAGCTGCAAAGAATCATCGTTATTGCCTATCAGCTCTCTCCCCCTGACGAACAGGGTCAGTGCTGGGGCCTGTGGACTACTGTCCAGGACGGAATGGGGGTTCTCTGGAACCCAAACATGTAGTCTTCTGGGAACAGGTGCTGGGGAAGTACAAGTAGGGTTGTTTTTTCTTTTCTGAAATGAATGATCGCCGTGATTAATGAGTGTATCTTGGATCCTAATGAATGAGTCAGCTAATGAGACACCGGCCGCCCCCGCGAATGTGGTGAAGGTGTGATGTGGGTTTGCGCGGGGAGGGTCTGGGCGTCTGCTGGAATGCCCGCGTGCCCTGGCCTCCCGGCGAGGGGAGGGCGAAGGTGGGCAGGCCCCGGGAGCCGCGGTCTGCGGAGGGAGCCATGCCGATGCCTGCGTCCAGTCTCGGCCTGGGTGTCCTGGGCGCCGTCGGGAGACGCTGGGCGCGGGGCCAGCAGACCTTTCTGTACTACCTTTGCTACTTTTTCTATAAATCTAAAACTGTCCCAAGTTAGGGGGGTTAATTTAAAGTCGATCACGGCTGGAAAATTCTCTCAAAGGTGCATGGAAGCCAATTCGGTCTCCGCTCTCAGCAGTGAGCTCTGAACTGTCACGTGAACCCCGGACTCGGGGTCTGGTGGGGGTCCCCCCTCCCCGGGCCCCCTGTGGTGGAAGGCCAGCCAACCCTCTCCGGGGAAACCCCGCTCACCCCCGTTATCCCGGACAACGTTAAGCTCCGCCCCAGGAGGGGTGCGAATTGATCTTCCAGAATTGCCGGCTGGGGCTGCTGTGGGCGGACGGTGGGCGGGCATTTTGCTCTTCTCTGAAGGTGGGGAAGAGGCTCTCTCTCCGGGCCCTGAAGTCCTCGAGACGGACGGGGAGCGAGTGTTCTGGCTCAGGCTCCAGAAGGCCGTGTCCCGGGTCTGTCCTCCGGTCCCCAGAGTAACTCAGACCCGTGGCTCCCTCTCCTTCCACTGGCGTCTCAGACGTAGGTGTCGTCTGGGGGGGGGGCACTGCCCCTGTGACCTCGTCACCCCTGTGAGGACACAGCCGATCCTGCGAGGGGCGAGGGGCGAGGGGGCAGCCAGACGCAGGGCCGTGGGCCTGGCCGGGCCGTCAGAGCGAGGGGCGGTGTTCGGAGTGTCCTCCACCGAGGTGCCTCCCTGCTGCTCCCCTTCCACGGATAAAGGGATTAGGCCTCCCTGAAAAAACGTCCTTAGGAAACAGAATTTATGAAGTTATCACTGTCACAGACGCCCTGAGGTGACCTGGCAGTTCCTTTTTCCCGGGAAGATGTCTGCATGGGGAGACAAGCAGAGAGGAGCCTGCAGCTGAGGCCACTGTCCTCCCAGACCAGGGCGGGGAGGGCCTGGTGGCTGGAGGCAGGGGCTGGTTCATGGGTGTGCCCACCTGCTTCACCAGGGGCCGTGGGGTCACTGCGGACCTTTGAAGCGTGAGGACACAGGGTCCGGGAGGACAGGGAGGGCCCCGGGAAACACCTTGCGTTTCGGAAAGCGCGGGTGGTGATCACAGGTGAGCGGTGGGGCCGAGGGAGACCACGGGGAGGCTGGAGGGCAGGAGCGGGGATCCAGGCTGGCGTCGCTCTTACACCCGGGGGGGTGGCCGTGGCCGTGGCCGTGGGTGGCTGTGGTCAGGCCATGAGGAGGGTGGCGATCTCGGAGAACCTGGGAGAGGTGAGTGAGCGGAGTACCCAGCAGCCGGGAACAATGGACCAGGCGGCTCACGGGCCGGCAGCGTCCTGGCAATGCCCGGGCTCCGGCTGGTGGGACTGGATGGGCCAGGGAGAGACGCAGACCACGCCAGCTGGTGGCAGGAGGCGGGGCTTAAAATCCGAATGTCCCAGTCTGTAAAGTGAACACTGTTTGTTATTTCTACAACAGCAATTTGTGTCTATTTTTAGATAACCGCTTTTCTCAAATGTCTAAGAAGTGAGTAATTCCAATAAAGATATTTACACTGGAAGGTTTTCTTTGTACTTCCAGAGACGTGTCTACATGACCAACAGAAGTCGCCATCAGACCTTCTTGCCGTTCGGGTATTTGCTGTCGGGGGGCGGGGGTGCCCTCGGCTGACCTGTGTCACCGGAAACAGACGGGCTTCCTGGGGTCCAGGTTAGACGTCACGGCGTCCTTTGGGTCATTTAGAAATATTTTAGTTAAATAGCAGATACTGTTTTTCAGTATAAGTAATCCATGAGATCTTGGGGAAATGTCAAAAACTTCTCTCTTCTCTACCAGAAATTCAGATTTCACTGAGTGTCCTGTATTCTGTCTGTCCACCCGAGACACTCCTTTTGGGGACACTTCTTTCGGGGACTTCTAGACATTTCTTGTAACGAGCGATCGCTTAGGACCCGATAAAAACCAGCCGGAAATGGTGGCACTGTCTCTAGGGCTCCGAGAAAAGAGCTTTCTGTTCTCGGGACATTTGGCCGCCTCTGTTACCCAGACTCTGCTGTGGCTCAGTGATGACCAGCAACAAAGCCAACACAGTGACTCCTGTGTCCCCCTCCCGAGGGGCAGTGTCCATGCCCGTGGGTCCCCTCTGGCCCCTCAGCAGGAGCCCAGACAACAGAGAGTTGCTCTTCGTCACTGGCCTCTGTTGGCCCCAGCCGACCCCTCAGCGGGCAGTTCTCAGGGGGGATACGTAAGGGCCAATGCTGGGGTTTTTTCCCTGAAGTTTTTATTGGTTGTTTTTTAGACAGAGAGGAATGGGTGGGTGGGAGAAAGAGAGAGAGAGAGAGAGAAATATTGATTGTTGTTCCACTCATGCATGCATTCATCGATTGATTCTTACAGGGGCCCTGACCTGGGATCGAACCTGAAACCTTGGTGAATTGGGACGACGCTCTAACCCACTGAGGTACCCGGCCAGGCCCTAACCCCCAAATTTTTAACGTGGGCTCAAGATGCCCCACGGAGGAGAGGACCTGAAGACCCACGGAGCCCCGTGGATCGGGGCTGGCTTTCTGCAGGGACTCTGAGGCAAAGCCACTGAAAATGTCCTGGTTGCAGCGAAGCTGGTCCCAGGCCCCGAGGTGAGGCTCCTGACCTGCCCTGGGGACCTGGGGACAGCGATCACGGGCTGGTCAGCCACATTGTCTCCGGTGTCCCCTCCAGGGCCAGCGGCCGCCTCTGAGGGCCAGCTGGCGGACACTGCCGTGGCACTGATTGGACCGGGGGTGTTTGGGCACAGAAATTCCGCCTCCTCACTTCCCTTGCTGGAAGCCAACTGCTCCTAGAAGTGCAAAGTGACCGCCCTGGGGCCAGGACCCAGTTCCTCCACGGTGGCGAGGTCTGGCATCCGCCACGATTGGATCCTCACGACCCCACAGTGGTCCACAGGCCAGCATGTGACTGCCCCCGCGGGCGTGTCAGCCATGCAGAGTGTCAGGCCGCTGGGACCTGCTGAAGGGGACTGAGCATTTTAACGAGACCCCCGCCTGCACGGCGAGATGACCGTCGGACTGTTGGGAGTGGGGGCAGTGTCCATCCGGGTGTCATGTCTGCTCGGGGCCTCAGAGACCCGGCCACCACGGACAGGATGGGGTGAGCCTCGGCTCAGCATCACTGCCCCTCACGGCCCTCACCCCGCCACCTCGCCGTCCCGGGGGTAGGGCTGGCTCTTCACTTCTAAACGGGACTGCGGTGCCCGAGAGGGAAACCAGCCGCCGGGGCTCAGATAGCTGCCCAAACACCTGCCCAGAGGTGGACTGGCGGCGGCCGACCCGAGGCCAGGGGCCAGCTTTCTGGCTCCCGTTCCGGCCTCCTTGACTCTGTTTCTAGAAAAAAAGGCAAAGCCAGGAATGCCGTGTCCTTGTGGGGGCCACCAAAGGGCCTTCCACCGGGCGCTGAAGGAGGGAGAGGCCCCACTGTGTGCTCAGCGGGTGTTCAGGGAGCCCAAACCGGGCACTTCGGCTCCAAGGCTCCTGCGCAGGCCACTGTGGCGACCCCCGACCTTCTCACACGGACGCGAGATGGGCAAGGGGCCCTGCGCCCCCCCCGGGAAAGCCTTACTCTCAGAGTCGGCTCCCTGAGAGGAGTCACCGGCGCCTTGGGGCCCCGTGGGGCAGAGGGGACGCACCGGTGGCTTCTCTGCGCCTCTGAGGAGCAGAAGAACACACAGGGAAGAAGAGAGTGGGTGGGCGTGGAAATACATGCAGGAGCCCTTCCTGATTCCACAGCTGCTTCCCCCAACTCCACAGGAGAAGGACCCCAGCTCTGGAGCCGGCCAGACGGAGCTGGGCCTTCAGACCGCTCCTGACGGGGGCCTTCCAGAAAGATCCAGAATTCTGCTTTTCGCCTGGCCAGACCGGTGTCCGCATCTGGAAGGTCACCCTGTGGCTGTGGCTCAGCCGCAAGTTGACCTCTTCCTGCTCAGGTGACCTCTGCTGCAGCCATGGGATTAAGTGCTGGGGCTGCCACCTCCGTCCGGCCCCGGAGGCCTGCCCCTTGCCCCCTGCCCCACCCCCGGGGAAGGTTCTTCTACCGAGTCTTCCTCTCACCCCAGCCACCCTTGTGAGCAGGAGACGGGGCGGCTTCCGGCCCCCTTTGTACGGTTGGGAAGCTTCCTCTTCTTCCTTTGAGATGAAGGCCTAAGACCCACCTTGGGCTTCTCAGAGGCCTTTTCAAAGCTGCCGAGAGAACTTTCAACAGAAGGAAGGAGGACATATGAAGGGGTGTGTGTGTGACTCTGGGCTGAAGGTGTTGTCTTCAGGGTCAGACCGCACCCCCTTCCCGAGAATCNCCATTCTCATTATATTAATAAAGGCTGGACTTTTCCCAGACAGACCCCGTGTATAATCTAATTTAATAGCATGGTGGTCCTCTGTACCAAGTATTGTCATCTGATTCCACAGCTGCTTCCCCCAACTCCGCAGGAGAAGGAGCCCAGCTCTGGAGCCGGCCCGACGGAGCTGGGCCTTCAGACCGCTCCTGACGGGGGCCTTCCAGAAAGATCCAGAATTCTGCTTTTCGCCTGGCCAGACCGGTGTCCGCATCTGGAAGGTCACCCTGTGGCTGTGGCTCAGCCCCAAGTTGACCTCTTCCTGCTCAGGTGACCTCTGCTGCAGCCATGGGATTAAGTGCTGGGGCTGCCACCTCCGTCCGGCCCCGGAGGCCTGCCCCTTGCCCCCTGCCCCACCCCCGGGGAAGGTTCTTCTACCGAGTCTTCCTCTCACCCCAGCCACCCTTGTGAGCAGGAGACGGGGCGGCTTCCGGCCCCCTTTGTACGGTTGGGAAGCTTCCTCTTCTTCCTTTGAGATGAAGGCCTAAGACCCACCTTGGGCTTCTCAGAGGCCTTTTCAAAGCTGCCGAGAGAACTTTCAACAGAAGGAAGGAGGACATATGAAGGGGTGTGTGTGTGACTCTGGGCTGAAGGTGTTGTCTTCAGGGTCAGACCGCACCCCCTTCCCAAGAATCCCAGAGGTCGCTGAGGTTCCCCGGGGTGCTGAGGCTCTGTAGGCGGAGCAGCCAGGGGGGCTTGCGGGACGGGGGCTCTGAGCCCCCTGCTGTTGCCCACGACCCTAGTCTCAGGAGGGATCGGTTTGTGGGGGGAGCTAGCAATCACCGGTGAGTACCCAGCGTGGCGACTGTCAACTGAAGTGCTGATAAAAAAATTACAAACAGCCCTGGCTGGTGTGGCTCAGTGGATTGAGCGCCCGTGTGTGAACCAAAGGGTCACTGGTTCAATTCCCAGTCAGGGTGCCGGCTTGGGTTGCAGGCCAGGTCCCCAGTAGGGGGCGCTCAAGAGGCAACCACACATCGATGTTTCTCTCCCTCTCTTTCTCCCTCCCTTCCCCCTCTCTAAAAATAAATAAATAAAATCTTTTTAAAACAAGAGAAAAAACCCTAAAAACGTGCAGTACCTGACTATTTAGTCATAGGCGCTGACCTCTCTTCCCTGAGACTGGGAAATAAACAGTGACATCAGCCAGCACAACCGTAGCCGGCCGGTGTGAACGCATCTAAACTATACCTATTTTTTTTTTTATCAGATTGGCAAAAAATGTATAATGATTTTTGGCGTGCCGCAGAATCTTCGCAACGAGTTGCCACACTGTGAGATGAGAAAGGTAGACAATCGCTGACCTAGGGCACCCGTGCCCGAGCGAGGCCGTGGGCTGTGGACGCGCAGGCAGCATCTAGGGCAGCTCCACACTCTGCAGCTGCTTGAACGGGGGCGGGGCGGCTTTTCTCCTGAGGGGCGGGGCAGGGAATGCCTTGGGGGGCCCTGGGGGTGGGCAGTCGCCATGGAAACTGCTGCTCTCTGCCCTGCACAGTGAACGCAGCTGCAGCGGACACGCCACTGAATGCCTGGGGCTGTTCCAATAAAACTTTATTTAAACCACAGGCTGCAGGCCGGATTTGGCCCGGGGAGGGCTGCCAGGTGTAGGAAGGGAGCAACCAGGGCGCCCAGCTGAGCTTAAATTTCACAGAAACAGGGACAAGACCGGCGAGCCTGCCCCGGATGCCAGACAGAGTGGGCTGACCCCGGGCTGAACCCCACAGGGAACCCATAGTGTGCAGATTTGAACCCACAGGCATCTTGGCCGAGACCATGAAAACCCCTGGACTTCAGTGATATGATTTCACACTTGGGGAGGACTAAAGAGATCTGTTCAAAGTGCCCCGGCTGTGCCAGCCTCCTGGTCGGTCCGAGCTGCTGCTGGATTGAGTTGCCTGAGGCCACACCTGTCTGCAGGGGCAGGGGTGGGGACAGGGGGGAAGGCGTCGGTCCCCTGGAGTCCCACCCACCCCCATCAGGACAACCTTCCAGAGCTGGCTTTCCCGGCAAGTCTCTGTGACTCAGCGCGTTTGTCCCTGAGTCTCAAGGAGAAGACAGAGGTCATTTCTTGGCCTCGGGCCAGAGGCTCATCATTCCGTCATCGGTGGCTGGGTTCCCGGAGAGGCGCAGGGGACGGGAATCAGGCCCGGCGTTCCCGACCTCTGATGTGTGCATGCAAACCCCTTCCCGGGGATATGAACCCACACCCCTGCGTGTGCACACACAGGCAAATCGAACGCAGAGGAGCCTCAGACACGTAGGTTTGAACCCGTCTCTCACCCTGGCAGCCGCCATGGTGCAGGACTTGTATTGGGGGGCAGGTCGCCTTCTCACGTGGCGCTGAGTGAATGGTGACCCGGGACAAGGGCCCGGTGGGGGAGACCCACGGAGGGTTTAAGGCGGAACCCCCTGGGCTCTAACCCGGCTTGCACGCTCGCTCGCTCGCTGGCCCGCTGTCTCAGGATTCCTGCTGCACCTTCTATAAAACAGGGCAGGGGGGGCATACCTGCCAGAGGTGACATGGCGGCCTCCGGGCTTGGCGGCAGGCGGCAGGTGGCAGGCAGAGCCCGGAGGGGCACTGTGCCTGGACCGTAAAGACCTCGATGAACTCACAGGCCTGCCCCCAGGGACACCCCGGGCTGCTGGGTGGGGACCTGCTTGTGGGAGAAAGCTCCCTGCAGGCACGGGGCTCGCATCCCTGTCCTTCCTGCCCGGACTTCAGGGCAGGTGGGTCCGGAGGGGCCTGCCCACACTTTCAGGGTGCATGGGGTGATCACAACGGGGGATCCTTCTGAACAAGGGTCCCGCCTGAAGCAGTAGGGGACCTAGAGGGACAGTCACCCTCCTGGGGCTCAGTGAAACCTTGTGGGGCTGGGAAGGGGCTGGCCCCCCATTTCCTTGAGTTACACAGGGGTCCCGCTGGCCCCAGGACACCTCTGTCTGGTTAGGGGACCCGAATGTCTCTAACATTTGTCCGCACGTTTCACGGTTTAATTCACCGAGGGCATGTTTTTCCCCATTTCCAACCCCGTTCACTGAAGCAAAACCGTAAGCAAATCCATTCTAAGTCACATCAAAGCCATCTCAGGACTTTGAGACAGCCTGTCACTTTCCAAATGCCCTCGCCCCTTCCCGTCACAACCAAAAGGGGCGCTGTCTCCATTCATGGCATCTCATAGGTGCACTCGGCGGGAGGCAGAAATCCTCCCCCCCCTCCCCCCGTCCTGCCCAGTCACTTCCTGTCCCGCTCACATCACCCCACACCAGCCCCATGCCTCCTGGGAGGACACGAACCTTTTCCTTCGGGAACGGAAGTCCTCTCTGATACATCAGCTAATTTCCCCCCTGACCAAGGGGCTCCCCTTGTCGACGTGCCAGGTCCCAGCTGTCGTCACCCCCCACATTCCACCCTCTCTCGTCACCGTGGTCCCAACTTCAGACCCGTGAACGGACGACGGGTCCACATTCACGCCTGCCCTGAGGTGAGCCACCCATGGGTGCTTTCGCTCTCTTCTCCAGGTCCGAGCTCAATGGGGACCCAGTGACATGCTCACCGTGCATCAGAGCCACCCACCCCCGTGCTGACTCTACCAGGGGTGGCGGGGTGGTGACGCCCCCTCAAGGTGAGCACTGCTGTCCCCCATGGCTCACAGGAGCAGGAGTCGAGGCGAGGGCCACCCTGGGAGCTCGGACAGCAGCGATTGGCCCCAGGGCACCGAGCCAGAGAGGCGCCCCCTGCCCTTGAGCCCCACACAGTTCAGGGCTCGAGTCGGGTCAGGGGAAACCCGAGTGAAGACTGGACTGCCCCTCGCTCTGCTCCCTCCCGTGCCCTGTGCCGTCAGGGGCACTTAGTCGCAGTCTCGGAGAGGCAGCACGTCCCCCCCGGGTGTACCTTGAAAATGGGCATTTATATGGTGAAGGCTCTGACGAGTTCTGCCCAGGGGACCTGCAGGAACTGTGTTCACGATGACAGACCTTCCCCTGGGTTTCAGGGAGCACCTGCGAGTGTGTCTCGGAGCAGGTGTCCTCTGGGGCGTGGTCAGTGTACCGGGTGTCCTCCGGGTGCAGGGTACTGGGACTGACCCCGGCTCACACCTTTTGCTCTGCTCTGCGGTGCGGGCAGGTCGCTCTGTCCCTCCCAGCCCAGGCTTCCGTCTTTGAAATGCACACAGAGCCCTCTCTGGTGGGGCTGAGGACCGAGAAAGGGCACACAGAAATGCCCGGCACGCAGTCAGTGCTTCGTGACAGTCATTTTATTTGCAGGATTGACATCAGATCAGAAAGTCCTGCTCTAGACCTGAAGGTCAGATTATCCCCACGCAGCGCTCACCTGGGACGTGCAACCGTGGTCCTCCGAGACTTCCACGGACTCTCTGGCGTCCGCGTCACCGCGTCCTTGCCCAAGTGCTTGGCTCTACGTCCCAGTGAGTCAGAATTAATGAGGAGGGCCGGGCCTCGCCCCTCAGAGTGTTAGAGGTACTGGGAAAGAGACGGACTGAGCTTGCATTTCCTAATTAGGTGGGACACACTCAAGTACGCTCCACGGGGACGCCAACTCCCTCTCCATCACAAGGTAACAGCCTCGCCGTGAGGGTGTGGCCGAGCGCTGGCCCGCCCGTGTGATGGACGCGTCCCCAAGGAGGTGTGCACCAGGGGCCGGGCGGGCCGGGCGCGCCGGGCAAGCTCCCCTCTGCTCTCGGCAGCAGCCTGCAATTAGCACCTGATTTATGTTGCGGGTCTCATTTCCAGACTAATAGGTTTCACGGGCTATTAGTTTCCGCCACACTTCCAGCCGGCCGGGGGTGGATGTGTCATTTCGCCCTTGTGCTCACGGTGACGCCTGAGAGTGGGGGTCCTACCCCCGACGGGATGAGGTTCAGAGGGCGACCCCGGAGCCTGCCTGGCCACCCGCACTGCTGACCTTGGCCACCGGCGACACCACCGCTAACTCATGAACGTGGCCTTGGAATCCTGGGGGCCGGGCTCAGTGGGGACTCCTGACCGCGCCCGGCTTTGCTGAGGTGTCGCTGACCATTAAAATCGCACCTCACGTGATGAACGTATGCGAGGTCATCCCTGAATCCACCCTCGTTTAGTCTCCATTTTCTTGTTTGTGGTGACCACGACTCAGCTCTCCGAGCGGATTTCAAGGACACCTCACGGTGTTTTCACTCTGGCCACAAACTGCAGAACCTCTGAAATCTCTCACCCCCGTAACTACGGCTTTGTGCCCCGGACGGCCACCTCCCCACGTGGAACATCACGGCGCAGATCCGATTTCCGACCCCCTCGCTGCCGGGCAATGGTGTGCAGCGAGGGCTTTCAGAACATTCCACACCCGAGTCTTCAGTCAGGGGCACGGACCTCTTTCCCGAGACTGTCAGATCCCGGGCCAGCCAACACAGCCACAGCGGTCCCGTGTGAGCGAATCAGAAGGACACCTGTTTGTTTCGTCAGATTGGCAAAAAATAATACACTTTTGACGTGCCACAGAAGTTTAGTAATTATTTTATGTATGCCATGAGATGAAAAAGGTTGGAAATTACTGGCATAGATGGACGGATGGGTAGATGGACATGGGTGGGGGATGGATGGGCGGATAAACCAGTGTGTAGATACGTGTGGATGCCTACAAGTAAGACAGCTCCACTGTGGAAACGTCGGAAAGTTCGAATTAAACGTCAACTCCAGCACTCAAACAAGGAAGCAAGCCAGCCTGTGGCCACGGCAGAGGAACCCCACCTTCGACCCGCCCCGCCCCTTCGGCTTGCGCACGGGGCAGGCGTCCGTCCCTCCCCTCATCTGACCGCGTGCGTTCTTCGCGCTGCCGGGGTTCCAGGCCGGCTCCGTGCCTGGTTGGCCCCTCGCCGCCTGCGTGTGTGGCAAGTTGGCTGCCTCACTTCTCACTGGAGATTACTGAAGGCTTTCCAGCGCCCACCGTCACCGATGCCACGCCTTCGTCCTCGGAACCCCCGGACCAGCCTGTGTCACGGGTTCTGGGCCTTTGTCAGTTCACTCGCAGAGCCTGGATGAGGTTTCCCGCCCGTTGCCCGTGGACGAGAGGGCCTCCCCCTCCCCAGCACTGGGACTTCACACTTTTCAGATGATGAGTGAGCCTGCTCCCTGTGGCCACACAGTACTTCCTTATATTGGGGACCTAGCCCTGCAGGGTCACCCTCTGAGCCCCGCCAGGGTGCTGGCCACCCCCAGCATGGGGACCCTGAGCCCGCAGAGGCTGTGGTGGGGAGAAGCAGAACCACTCAGGATGCACGGCACGCAGGTGGGGTACACCTGTGCTGGTGCAGGTGACCAGTGCCTGGGTGGCACTGGGCAGAGGCTGCGCCCTGACACCTGGTCTGCGTCAGCCCTGAAAGAGACCACCACTTCTGTCCCTGGGATGCCATGGCCACAGGCAGCTGAGAGCTGGAGCCCAGGCTGGGGGAGGGAGCTGGCAGGAGGCTCGGAGCAGAGGGACCCCCCTGGCGGGGCGCTGTGTGTCCCGTGAGTGAAGGAACAAGTGACTGATGAGGGGGGTGAGGCCGGAGAGGGGCTCCCGGGCGGCACCTCCTGGGGCATGTTTGGGTGGCTCTGGCCCCAGTGGGAAAGCCTGGTGCTGGGGGAACCCCCACTCTCATGGCCCTCAGCTCCCCGGAGTTCCCCAGCTGCCCTCCCCTGCCCGGGGCCCCTCAGTCCCGGAAAATCCCGGGGCCGGGCCTTTGAAGGCAGAGCCCCCGGGCCTGCAGGGCTCCCCACTGTGGCTTCAAAGGCCAGGGATGCAGCCACTGGGGTGGTGGGCATCGCAGACGGGGGTGAGGGACGGCGTTCCAGGGCAGTCTGCAGCGGTAGCCAGGGCTGCAGGGGAGAGCCGGCCATCCATTCCAGCCGGAGTCTGTGAGTCCGTCCGCAGTGCCGGGTGAGCGCGCACTGTGTGCCCCGAGCCCGGCCACCCCTGTCCTGCCTCCTGGGCCTGCCAGGGCTGGGCACCTGGCCACACAGGCTGGGCACCTTCCAGGAGGTAGCTGGCCCCCTGAGCCTCAGTTCTCCACCCAGAATGACACCTGCCCTCCAGGACAATGGGGGGCTGTGGGGGTCCCGGGTGCGCAGCATCGGCTCCCACCTGGCTTTCCACCCCAACCTGGACCCAGAGTGGCGGGGAGGGGTCCTGTGAACAACCACACAGGACAGTATTTGGGCACCACCCCACGGTCCCTCCTGTCCCCAAGCTTCAGGAATGGCTGCTCGCATCAGACACAGCACGAGATGTGTCCTGCCACCACCTCTGTCCCCAAGGAGCTGGTGCCTTCCTCCCTGCGTCCTCTGAAGCGTCCCTTTTACAACTGTGGGCTGGGGACCGCCGGTGGGTGTTGACATCCATGTGCTGGGTCAAGACCAGGGCGGCTCTGAAAAGGGAAATAGAGAGAAAGCACCAGAGGTCGTCTCAAGGACGTCTCCCCGCAGCGGGGAGCCCGTCTCTCCCTGTGGACACACACTCCTCAGCACCCGGCACTGCCACTGGGCTCACGGGGGTCAGCAAATGCCGGCCACGGTGGCCGTTAGAGGTTTTAAATGATGAACTGCCCCTAACGCGTGCAGACTGAATTGGGCCCCTCGGTGTACCCGGAGCCTGGTTCCCCCGGAGACGGTGGGGTGGGTCTTCATCCATTCATCACTCACTCACTCACTCACCCACTCATTCACTCGCCCACGCATTCAGTCCTTCACTCACTCACTATTCATTCCTTCACTCACTCATTCATTCATTCCTTCACTCACTCACTCATTCCTTTGCTCATTCACTCACTCACTCATTCATTCCTTCACTCACTCATTCATTCATTCACTCACCTACTTATTCACTCACTCACTCGTTCCACACGTTCTCTCTGAGGCTCGTATGGAAACAGTGGTTAGTTTATTTTCACCGTTTCCAAGGCAAACAAAGGCAGGTTAGCTTTTTTTTTCCTTGCAAACACTCCCAGGGCCTCAGGCCCCACTCGTGTGCAGTGTTTTAAAAACACGCCCGTTTTCTAGGAATCAGTCCTGGACACCCTGCCGTCCCCAGCCCCGGGCTCTCCTGGGACCCGCACCCGTTTTCTCAACTCCAAGGGCCGTGCGCCATTCCCGGCTTCCATGACGACTTGATGTTTCTCCTCTTGGTCCTTCAAACAAGAACGGCGGGACCCTGTCCCAAGTGCCCTGCACTCCACGCCGGGGCAGCCGTGGGGCGCGCTGCGTCCAGATCCTCTGAGTGTCTCCTCTGCAAACACAGGGTTTTGGTTCTGAGCGTTTCGGCATTGACGCCCTGGTGACCTTTGAGGCTCGTGGGGTGCCTGCCTGTTGGCTGGGCTCAGAAAGGCCCCCAATTTAGGAATGACGGGGGAGGTTTACCCCAAACCCGGCCCCAGCATATCGCCCCACGAGTGTTCTCATTTGGGGGTCAGTGAGCTGTGGCCCGACCCAGAAGTGACTTCTCCGTGTTGTCCTGAGTGGAACAGCTCAAGGACGCACAGCTCCCTGGACACGGTGGCTGCTGACCCGGTAACCGGTACCGGGAGTGGCCCCCTGCACCCCTACCCTTTCCCAGCACCCGTTGGTGACTCGGTCCCAGACGCAGCAGGCAGAGAAGACAGGCTGTTCCCTTGGGCGAGACAGAGGCTCACCCACTGCTGTGCCAGCCACGGCGGTGCTGCCCCTGCTGGTTCACGAGTCCGCTTTTGTGGAACCACGGGGCACCGATGTCACTGCCCTGGCGCTGGCCGCCTCCTCCCCCAGTAGTGACACTGTGGGCCACTTTGGGGACCCTGTCTGCTCATCACCCAGCCAGGCCCTGACTTCAAGGCTCTTCTCCTGCCCGTGGACCTACTGGGCCGTTACCAGGAACCACGAATTACGTTAGGCATTGATTCACGCAGGCGGTTCCAAGCACGCGCACAGAGATGTCCCTGAGAGTGGGCCACAAAATGGCTTTCCCCGAAGATGCTAACATCCCTCCCTACACGACCCTGTCATGCTCGCATGCCGGGCTGGCTCTGTGTGCTGGGACGTTCGTCATCGTGGGTCCGGCGGGAAAAGGCACCGCGGCTCTCCATCGCTGCCTCTGACCCACGCAGCACCTGCCTAGGGTGAGCGGTGGCCTCGGCCGGTGCACGGTGTCTGCTGAGTGGCCACGTGCACGGCCGTGCTCGGGGTGGGGCGGCTGCGGTGCGGCTATGCCCACCTTCCTGTCCCTCCTTGCGGAATCCAAGTCTCCAAGTCCCGGCAAAGGCGACCCAGATTCGCCAGCATCTGTGCTACTTTCCGCAGGTCGACGGCGTCTCTCTCTGCCCCTTGCAACTGGCGATAGCAGGACTCTGGCAGGCGGCCCCGCCGGGCACCGGTGCGCACGGGCGCCGCCTCGGGGTTCTGCTGAAATGAAACTGGGCTCAGCAGGTGGGTCTAGGGCCGGGGGAGGGGTGCACCTCGCTGATGAGCCCCAGCAGCGCCGTGGGCCACAGTGAGTGCGGCAGGTCAGACGCATGGAGGGGCCCAGGCCCGCAGCTCCGCCAGGAGAAGTGTTAGATGACTTCTCTCCCCCGTTGTTCAGCGTGCCGTCTCCCCACCACGATGGGACGAGTCTGCCTGCAGTCAGGGCGCCCACGCGCATCCCGGTGTGGTCTCTCATCTGTTACCTCAGCCCCTCCTTGGGGCGCTCAGCTGGTGCGTGCCCAGGGCCCCCTCTGCACCAGACACGCGGAACCGTCCCTGGCTGTTCAGCCTGGGGACAGGGACCGTGACACTCAGGGCGTCTGTGTCCTGGACAGTGACAGGGCTGGAGCCCCCCGCAGCTGTCTGGAACGGGGTGTGGAGGGACCAATCATGGCGTTGGCAGGCTGCCGTAAGGCCCAGGTGTGTGTCCGGAGGCGGGCTTCCTCTGTTCAGACTTGGCTCTCAAGCTGGCGTCCCCTCTTCCTAGGGGGGAACCACAGTGGGACCCACGCAGTCCTCACGAGAGCTGTGTCAAAGGGGAAGGAGAGGGGCCCCCTCTCTGCGGGTCGTCCGTCTTAACCCCTGGGCGTGACTGGCCGTTCCTGGGTGGCTCCTCAGCCAGCCAGCCCCTGTGTGCAGGGCAGCGAGCCACACAAGTGTCTGTCCCAGGCCACATGCCTGCCTCTCGGCCGGACCCCGCGATGCGAGGCTGAGGAGAGACGCCACAGCCCGAAGTCCACCTGGACCCCCCACTCTGCTCACCCACCCCTGCATGTCCCTGACGGCCTGCACGCACGTGGGCTCTCTCCAGCAGATGATGTCCTGATTTCACCATTGTTTCCTCCTTTAAAAAAAAAAGACTTTATCCGTTTAGTTTTAGAGAGAGGGGAAGGGCGGGAGAAAGGGAGTCATCGCTGTGTGGTTGCCTCTCGTGTGCCCCAACTGAGGATCAAACCGGCAACCCAGGCACGTGCCCTGACTGGGAATCGAACTGGGGACCTTTTGGTTCATGGGCCACCACTCGGTCCACGGAGCCACAGCAGCCAGGGCTCGTCCCCGTGTCTCCATACCATAACTGTAATAATAATAGCACCTCGCTCACCTTCCCAGGCAAAGATGCTCCACCTCGGCCGCTCTGAAAGGCCTCAGGGCGCAGGGCCTCCGAGCCTCTCTGCGGGGAACCGGGACGGAAGGTCCCTCTCCAAGGTCACTGCCTCGCGAGTGCAGCCAGGACTGAAACCGCAGTGAGGACGAGGCTGGCGTGCTGGGCAAAAAAGAAGGAACTGTATGCAGGCCACACGGGACCTCAGAACCTAGGCAGTGTCACCCTTTCCTTTCATGGGTCACGGGGCTCGCACCAGGCCTCATCGTGAGTGGCGAGTCCAGGACCCCCGGGGGGGCACTGGACCCCCGGCTCCACGTTCTCTGTGTGACCCCCAATGCCACCCTTGTCGGAAGGGGAGTGGACGCAGCGAAGCCACACAGCCCAGGGCCAGGATGCTTCTAGGCACGTCTGAAAAGGAAGGGGAAGTAATTTGAAGATGCGGAAGGTCATTACCAGAGGCCACATGGGTGTCACGCAGACAGCACGCACACACCCTGGGGCTCAGGTCGTCTCCGTTGGCGCCTGAGAGCTTGAGGGCTTCCCGAGGCCTCCCCTGGCTGTCCCGGCCCACGGGCGCGTCCCCTGCAAGCCCCTGACGACTGGAGGCAGCTGTGAAATCTGTTCTATTTAAACGGGTCGAATTCCAGACACTTGACCCCTAACAGTGAGTGTGGGGCCCAAGGCAGCGCCGCCCTCCCCAGGCTGGGAGATCCATCGGGGCTGTGGCTGAGTCCCGCCCGACCCTGCCCTGTGCTCCGGGGCTTAGGTTGGGAGTTCTTGCCGAACACTTTCCATAGAGCAGTGTGTGTGCATGTGTGCACACGTGTTGGAGTATGAGAGCATGTGTGTGTCTCTGTGGGCACATGTGCTGGTGTGCACACATGGGCATATGTGTCTGTGCACACACCCTGTGAAAACCTGTACAAAAGTGCATGTATGTAACGGTGTGTGTGCACAGGTGCACACATGCGATTGAGTGCATATGTGCCTGTCACATGTGCGCATGTCCGTGGCACACATACAAGTAGGAGGGTGTGCACATGCTCACGCCCTCACACATGTGCCCACATGTGCCTGTGTGTACATGTGCATAAGTGCATACATGTGACTGCATGTATGTACACACTTGTGTGAGCACATGCATGTGTAAACTTCAGCTGCAGCCTAGCCCCATCCCCAGCGTCTTCAAATAGACAGTGGAGCAATTTCTGGGCCCATCTGGCTCCGGCTCAGACCCTCTGAGACACATCCCAGGCCCCGGTCCGCCGGGCCGACCCCACCATCCCTGCCTCATGGTCACGGAACACGCCCGTGACACGGCAGAGGCTCGTCACCTGGGCCCTGGACTGAAGAAGGCGGAGGCCCCATCGACTCTTCTTCTCCGGAAAAAACAACATCCAATTCCTCCCTCTCTTTCATGTGCGAGGCTTTGCACCGCCTCCTTCCCACTTCTTCCCCTCCCCCGCTCGCTGAGGTGTCTCGGAAAAGCAGCGTCTAAGGGGCGGTGACGGAGGCCTCGCCTCTCTGCCTGTCCCAGGTGCGGGCGGCGGCGGCGGCTTTGTCACCCTGGGAGCTGAAACAACAAACGAGAGGGGGACCGGACGCCCGGAGTGCACGCATTCCTCGCGGAGATAACATCCTCACGTCCACCGAGGGTGAGAGGCACTTGTCTCCTTTAAAAAAAAAAACAATAAGTGCCTAAAGTTAAACTTGCCTGTAGAACCCCAGTCACAAATTCTTTCATGTCTGACTCACTTAAGCTGGAGTTGTAACTCCACATCACCACGTGCTTCTGTACGACTGAAGTTTAAAGGCGCTCCTTTCAAAGCCCGATGTTTGGCTCACGATGAAAGGAAACCAAACAGCTTATTCTAAGTTACATTCAATAATTACATAAGTAACCCTTTAAATACTAGATATGCAAATAATGCGCTATTCTTTCTGTAATTACTTTGTGTACTCGGCTCGATAAAACCCCGAGATTGTAATACATGTTTATGGAGGAGATTAGCAAATACGGCTTCTTTCTGAGCGGAAGACGTGAAGTAGGAATTTAAAGATTTGTGGTCGCCCTGAGAGACTTCGTGGAACCGCTGGGGATGAAGATGCCGAGGGCTTCCAAGGGGGAGGGCGTCCAGGTGCGGCCCGCCCTGTCCCCGTGTGTCCTCCGTCCAGCTTCAGCCAAGCTCCCTGAGAATCCCCAGTTTCACACGTGCCCCACCCTGCCCCTCGAACAAGAACAAATCCCTTTGGGGGATCTTGGCACATCTGTCCGGTTGGGCTGGAAATACCTCGGTAGGTGTTCGGTTCTTGTCTTAACCTAATCTGGGGCGGGGGCCACGCCGGCACCCCCTACCCCCTGGCGCACGGCCCCGCCGCTGGAGGAGGAAGCAGGCAGACTCCGGTGCCGATCACGGCCCGCCGCCCCCCGCCCCAGAACGCGCTTGCAGAAACGAATCGTTCTGAGTGTGCTCCCTGACCACCGCACAAAGGGCCGGAGTGGAGGGGCCGGAAGCTTTGCTTTTCCGCCTCCTTCCGAATCCTGTGTCCCAGGGAGCTCCTGCTGATGGCTGCGTGTGGATTCTCCCAGACGTTTACCTGGTAGTGAAGGCCAACTGGGGACACAGACCAAACGCCACCACGCGTGCGCGCTGCGGGCGCCGGTCTGAGGAGGGACATCGCTTCGTCCAGCCAACTCTGCTCCTTCCCAGCCCCTGGCCCACAGGACCACGACCTTTGTTCTCGCCCATGTCCGGAGCACACACCCAACCTTGAGCCACTGGCCAGTGTGAGTTCATCCCCCTGACTCAAGGGCTTTTGGATGGCCACCACGGGCCAGACGGCGTCCCAAGAACTTGGGGTCCACTGGGCAAAGGCTCAGCTTTTCAGGAGTGGACATGCTGGGGGCAGGTGACGGAGCAGACGCTAACTAGATCTACACACGGGGACGACACCCGGTTCAGCTCGTTGGAAGGAGGGGCTGTGCAGACAGAGGGAGACCGGGAAAGGGGGTGCCCAGGCACAAGGAGGGGCAGGCAGGTCTCACGGAGAAGGGGACATCGGTGCCAAGGGGGGCCAGAAGTGAGGGGCTGGCCGAGGACACACCTGGGCCAGGTGTGCTGAAGGAGCAGCGGACGCGTCCAGGTGGAGGAGGAGAGGACAGAGGGGAAGAGGCCCGAGGGGCAGGGATGGGGGCCCTCCGGTCCCGTGGGTGCATGGCTTTCCCAGAGTGAACAGGAGGGTGGTCTGAGCAGCGTCCACGGAGCAGCGTGAGAGTGAAGAAGGACCCAGCGCTGACCGTGGGTTTGAGAAGGGACCACAGTAGGAAGTTGAGACGAGGGGCGTTAGAAGGTCGACCCAGGTGAGAGCGGAGGCGGGGGCTCGGTCGGGGGCGCATCTCGGAGCACGGCCAGCAGGACTCTTGGTCGCATGGACGCCAGTGGGGATGGCGGGGCCTTCTCTGGGACGGAGACCGTTGGACGTGGGGGCCTTGGGAAGCGGGCCCTCCCCAGACGCACCCCTGCCGGCACCTGGATCGCGGACATCCGGCCCCCGGAACTGTGAGCACCCCGCGCTTGCTTTTCCCGAGCCCCGTCTGTGGTCTGCCTGTGGCGGCCGCCCAAGTGGCCTGAGATGGGAGCCTCGGGGGCGTGACCCAGACGTTGGGGATGGACCAGCAGGGAGTGCGGGGCGGTCAGGAGGACAGCTGTGGCGGGGGGACAGTCGCGGCCCACTCCGTGTCGCAGTCCCCGGCCCTTGAGGGCAGGCATGGTGAGAAAGGGAACTCGCCTGCCTTCTGCATTTCCCACTGTCACTGTCCAAGGCCGACTGACCAGGGATGGAGGTTTAAGTCCAACAGATGCATGAAGACACGTCGTCAAGTTGTTGGCCCCTCTGGATAACATGCGTTTGTCCCCTAGGGTTGCTGCCTGTGATGTCGTCCTCTGTTCTCTCCATGCTGCCTATTTTCTGGGAACTGCTAGCAATTTCCAGTCCGTAATCCATTGGTAGTTCCATTTCAACGTGAACTTGGGCAGGGGGCCCCCTGCAGCTGACGCCCCTCTCCCTCCATCGGGGTGTGAAAGCCAGGACTCTGCCCTGGAAATACGAGGCGCGGGGCAGTCCACGGCACCTACATGAGGTGACAGGCCCCAGCTGCCTGAGTCGAGGCTGGGGGCCTCGTCCCCCTGAGCAAGCCGCCGACCCACTCGCGACCTCAAGTTGCTTGGGAAATGTGGTCCCTGACCGAATCCCGCACTTTTGGGGGGGTCCTCCAGCTGTGAACCGAATGCCCAGATCTCAACGCTATTTCTCGAGCCCGGTCTTCCTGGTCCCGAGTCACACACATGTGGCCACCTTGCAACCTTGTGAGCGCCCTCTGGGTGTCTCGGGCCCCGGCTGCAGCCCAGAGCTGTCTCCCCTGTCAGCGTGAGCGAGGGGGGTGCTCCCGGCTTGTTTGCCACAGGCCCCCGCCCTCTGCTCCCGGGGCGTTTCATGGGTGATGAACCAGAACCTGGGTCCGGGCCGCACCCCGCCCACACCTGGCCGCAGACAAAACAAGCTGCCGGGCGGCGGATCAGTTCCCTCTGACAAGTCTGCCGGGCGTTTGGTCTGAGGCAGCAATACCTGGTCCCGGCCTTGGGGGCGCCTCCCGGCCCCGAGGGGGCTGGGGAGGGGGTGGTTGGTGGCGGCAAGGGCGTGGGACAGCCCTGTGGGGCAGACGCTCGAGGCGGATGTCCACCCCTGTGGGGTCCCGGCTCCAGGCGTCCTGGCCTCCACGTCCTACCTGCGTGAGCGAGTCTCCCCGTTGCCTGTTTTCTGGGGCCTGGGTTACCTGCCTGCCCCACGGAATGTTCCCTGAGGATGCCAGCGTTCCAGGCCTCGGACCATATACCCCACCTGAAACGGGGCTGGTGTGACGCAGAAACGGAAATTTTAAATTTCACTGCGTTTCAATGAACTTGAACGGGAGTTTACGCGGTCACTCGCTGGCCCGGCGGCCCATCTAGGTGGCCGACAGCAGCTGGACCGGAAGTTGGGGATGGGAGGGGAAGTGTCCCACTTCAAGTCCCCCCTCCCCCACTGACCTGTCCCTGGGGTCCCTGTGACAGTGCTGCTGACCTCGCTCGCACGGGGAAGGACGGGACAGGCACCTGCGTGCGACGGACACCCTGGGCCGACGGGCCCACGATGAAGCGGCGCCCCGGCTCTGTTCGTCGGGAGAAGCAGCCCCTGCTGCCCTCGAACCTCTCCCCACGCACCTGGTGCAAGTCACCGTTTCTCGTGGGCCAGCGGGACCCCTGCCACTGCTGCGGGTCTGTGCCGCATCCGGCCCTTCCAGTCCTCGTCCACCGGGCCGGGGCCGCGGTCCTGAACCTGGCTGCTGTGGACCCCCTGAGGGTCGACGTCTGGGACCCCAGGACCAGAAGCCGCCCCTGCAGCGGCGCCCCGAGGCCCGGCACCAAAGGGCACCTCAGACTCGGGAGTCTGGGGACGAGCCACGCCCTGCTCTTCAAGTTTGGTCGCCAAACGTTCACAAGGGGACAGATGTGCTTCTAGAACGGCGGCACCAGGGGTAAAACTACGGGCCTCTCGGCCATTCGGCCCCCGTCTGGGCTCTCGACGGGTGAGCTCGGCGGCTTTCTGGAGACAGGGAGGGCCTGCCGCCTCCGCGTTCGTCTCGAGAGCGACCGACTCCTTGAATTCTGTGATTACGGAAGCCCCGTGCAAATCAGGATTCAGTTCGCTCCATCTTGTGATTAGGTCCGCGGGAGCTGTCCTCTCCTTAATTTAGCGCAGATTAATTTCCACACTCTCTTGGAGATCTTTGACACCCGGGCCGCGGGTGCTATTGATGAACTGAATTCCGACCCGGGCTGTCACTTCGGAACGCCGAGCCTCCGTGATGGGCCGTGGCTTCTCTGCTGTGCAGCGAGGAACAACGATCCCCAATTTTTGACTCACCTCTGCCGGCCACGCGTGACATTTTGGGACATTTTGCGCATTCACGTCGCCATCGACTTCCTCTTAGCTTCCTCTTACATCCATCTTCATCTTTCTCCTGATTTTACATTACGCACCTGTCACGCAGCTGCCTCTCGGAATGAGTCACTGTTTTAATGAATCGACTGATTCCATTTCGGTATCATCCCCAAAGCGAGCCCGGGGGTGCCCGTGCCGCGCGCTGCACGATAATGGAGTTCATAAATTTCATTTCTGAGAAGAGGTGCGGTCACCCATTCGTCACCCAGATTCGCAATGACAGCCTCTCGGGTGGCGAGTGGCCTCCTCAGGGCTGAGGGGGGCCCGCGGCTCTGTTTCTCTGTCACCTATGAGCAGCCTTCCCCCTGACCCCTGATGGAGCGCAACCTAGACGGTTGTCTCCAGTCTCACCTGTCTGTCCCCACAGCTACTGGACGCCCAGGGGGGCCGGCCACTCGCTGAACGGTGCTGCTGGCCTGCCTGACGTCCCTCCCACATCCTCCACAAACAGGTGAGCCAGTGACACTGGCCGTGGCTGTGGGAACGATGACACTCCACCCCTGTGGGCCTTTGAAATCGTCGCTGCTGTGAGCGGACACCCTTGGCAGCTGCTTCTCACCTGGCTGGTCTCTACACCAACCGTTGTTTTGGCTTTGCGAGTGCTGCGGGCCGGGCACCGCTCCCTGGAGGAAGCAGGGGCCCACTCAACCCTCGCTCCCCTTACACAGACCTGCGTGGGGCAAACCTCCAGCACCCTGGGTCCCTCTGCCTGGCGGCGTTGGGTGCGTTCCTGAAATGCGGGAACTTCCCTTGGAAACTTGTCCTCCGTCAGAAAGACGAGAAAACAAGTGCAGGTGTCTTCATACCACCCGCTTTTCTCGAAGGGCCCCTCTGAGCTCTGGCCTGGCCCAGAAGGGAGTTCGGTTCTCCCCGCAGAGAACCGAACTCCCTCATGCGCCCGGTTCAGGGCAGCGCTGGCGGAGGGGGGCCTGGTGGTGGCGCCCACAACTGGTGTGGGGCCGGGGCAGGAGGCCTCAGCACAGCCCCGTCCTGAAGGGGTCACAGGGTTTTGCTTCTGGAGGGGGGTGGGGAGCAGCAGCTGAGTGGGGCCAGGACACACACCGGGGGGACAGGCGGCTGGTGTCAAATACCGAGGGAAGAGGTTTACTTTATGCTTTGCCGTCTGGGTCGTGGGAAGTCTGTCGAAGGGAATTCCTGCCATTTAAACCCGTGTATGGACTCTCTTCAGGGGCATCGAATTCATCTTCACCCAGGGCCGCATCAGCCTCGCGGCTGCCCTCGAAGGGCTGAAACAATTTAGGGCGGTATAAATGTAACCACTCCTCAACTGTTAAGCAGCTGAAATTACATTCGGCAGATTCGTGATCTAGAATACACGTCGGTGAATAAAAGTTCAGGGAACGAAACACGCAGCAGACAGACCTGGTTGAGTCAGTGAAACACACATGAGAAGAGGTCAAGGCCGCCCTGCACGAACGGCATCCTGAGTCATTAAGGGCGAAAAGACGCAAGGAGAAAACACACACAGAAAGCAACCCATGGCGATAAAAGCCCCCAAACATCCTCAACCTCAGGAGCAATCGAAGAAACGCAGCGAGACAACAATTTTCTCTTTCCCTCTATCGGGCCGGGAAGGAGAGAAGTATTTCGCGTTTACTGGTCTATGACTCCCGGCTGCTCCTGAAGTCGAATCCACTTTCAGGATGATTTACTGCTCACACAGAGGCCCTTTAGTCTTGAACTATTCAAATGGGCGTTATTAATATCAGTGCGATGACCAGCCACCGAGGCGGCCCCGGCCCGGATGGCCACCGCAGCCACGACCACGCGGCTGCTGCGAGGGAGGGACCTGGCACGCCGCCCCCCCCCCCCCGCCCCCAGGATCTCACCCGGCACTTGGATGGAATCCCACCCGGAGCTTTTGCAAGACAATTTAAATTTGATTAATTTCTCCAACTTATAGAGCCGGAGAAATTTTTTAGCACAATTGCATTATCTCATGAAGGCTTTATAGGTTGGAAGCAGCCGTGTGCATTAAAGTGGCCACGATTAGAACAGGCTAAGTGTCCATGTTGGTGGGTAACCTGGGCGCTTGGCTTTCAAGATCCCGCCGGCACACTCTGTCTTCGGTCGTGGGGCAGGACGTTTCGTCCATTGAAATACGTCCATTCATCAAAGCAGAGACAAGGCCCAACTTCAAAAAGGCGACCTTGCGGCCGGCAGCTGGATACCAGCCAGCAGGAAATAGAGGGCACCGTCGGAACCGGCGAGGACTGAGCAGGGGCCCGGGGGCAGGTCTGTCAAAGGGCGGCCCGGCTGCGGGCACAGCCACGCTCGTCCCTGCGCCGACCCCATTCTGCTCCCGCTCCGCTCCGTGCCCGCGTCTCCTGACCCAGCCTCCTTTCCCAGGAAACAAATAAATTCTCCTAGATGGGGGGGCGTAATGGTTTTATTCTCAGAACACGGTATCCATCACCAGAATCAGGCCTTTTCTAGAACCAAAGGGCACAGGGCAGGACGTCACTGCTGCAGAGAGAGAGGGTCTCAGAGAGACCAGGAAACAGTGTTCGGAGAGAGACCAGAACTTACACCTCATGTTGGTCTGAAGGTGGCTGGGGTTACAGATGTGCCCGGCGGCGGCACGGGGGACTGCGGACCCTGCGTGGCCACCACCGTCCATCCTTGTCTTCCAATGTCACATGTTATGGCTTTGTCTTTGTCTCTGAAAATACAGGCTAGGCCTGGCTGGGTGGCTCAGCGGGTTGGAGCATCGCCCCTGACACCAAAAGGCTGTGGGTTCGATTCCCGGTCAGGGCACACGCCTGGGTTGCAGGTCATCCCAGTTCAGGGCGCATACAGAAGGCAACCGATCGATGTTTTTCTCTCAGGTCCTTGTTTCTCTTTCTCCCTCTTCCTCCCTCTCTCTCTCAAATCAACAAATGTATCCTTGGACGAGGATTTAAAAAAAAAGAAAGAAAGAAAGGAAAACCAAAGTCTTGTGTGTAGAGTAGAATTTCTGTCCATTCACACCCAAGCACCCAAGCGACTGATGAGCTGCATTTCTCCACTTTCCTGGCACCCAGTTCTGAACGAGACGGACGTCCGCTACTGAGACAAGGGGGCGAGCCGCTCTGAGCCGGCAGCTCTGACCCGGATCCTCCTCCCCTCACCCTCTGGTCCGAGACGGTCAGCACTCACAGTCACAACGCGGGACCCAGCATGAGTCACGTTCGTGAAATCTCAGGTCTCTTCACCAAACTCCTCCACCAGGGGACCGAGAGGCAAGCATGTCAGGAAGCTGTCTACGAGGCTTCCTTCCCAAACCTCTTCCCTCCAGACTTCTTTTGGCAAAAGCCCCGTGTCATGAGCTCAAAAGATATATTTGCGTTCTCCAGCAAACTGAGTGTGCATAACCACCTACTCTCCGCGAGGTTCCGTCAGCGGCCTCGTGTCGGAGACGTGTAACTCAGGACACCCTCGGTCCCGGGGAACCACTCAGCCTATTCTCTGTATCTGAGATGTCAAGGTGATTTGCATGTGGCATTGAAAAAATATTCAAAAGAAGGACGTGAAAAGAAGATGAAAATGAATGATAAGCCTGTAACTTGAATGGAGTGAGACAGGAAGCAGTAACAGAAGTTGGCGCGGGCTGGGTTTCAGACGGCGGACCCCACGCACATCACCATTGCCCGAGGCCGCAGGGGTGTTCGGGGTCCGTCAAGATCAGGGCTGGAGTCTGACCCATGTGGGATCTGGAGGCCCGCCCACACGGTACCTGCTTGAAATCTATGCGGGGCGCGTTCCACCCCCCAACTCCTGGAGCCTTTGGAGGTTCAGAAACAGGACCCCTGACGCTGAGCCTGCCAAACCCTGAACCGGCATGGCGGCCGGACTCAGCCACCTGGCACGCAGGTGACGCTGGCTGCCAGGAACTGCACACTGTTGCACAGACAGCAGGTGCCCCCCCCGGGCTAGCTGCTCTCAGAGAAAGGAGGGGAGGTCTCGCTGGTAAGTGACCGACGACGGTGGGGTCACGGGCACACACCCATTCTTGGTTGAGGGTCTCGGGGACAGAAGACGCTCTCTGCCTCAGCCTGAGCCACACAGGCCAGTGTCTCGGCGAGGCTGGCTTCTTGGGGGGCAAAACAGACGGTCGCACACCCGGAACAACACCAGGATGACGGCAAAGGAACATCTTTCCCGCCGAAGTTCACCGAGGGGTCTTAAAATTTCACCAGGAGTGATTCGTTCCTTTGCTTGTGTTTGGTGTCTTCTCAGAAAAGGAAAATGTTTGGGGGAAAACATTTCAGACACTAACATGGTAAGTGTCTATGGGTTGGAATGAATTAAGAAATAAAAACATTTTACAAGATTTTATTTATTTATTTTTAGAGAGGGGGAAGGGAGGGAGAAAGAGAGGGAGAGAAACATCAGTGTGTGGTTACTTCTCACGTGGCCCCCACTGGGGACCTGGCCCACAACCCAGGCACGTGCCCTGACTGGGAATTGAACCAGCAACCCTTTGATTCCCAGCCCGTGCTCAGTCCACTGAGCTACACCAGCCAGGGCAAGAAATAAAAACATTTTACGGGAGGTGGAGCCCTGGGAAAAACTGAGAGCCAAAGGAGGGTGTCATGGCAGGGGTGGTTGGGGCAAGTCTGGGCAGAGAAGAATGAGAAGGGCCAAGAGAAAAGAGAGGGAAACAGAAGGAGGTCCTGGGGTGGGGAGTAGGGGCCTTAAAGAGAGAGAAGTGGAGCGAAACACACGTCTTTCAAAAACATCCCTGGGGAGCCACCCACCTGCCCCCGAGTGGCCTGCAGTGTCCTGCTCTCTTGTCTTTATATTCAAATCGCAGCCTACCTAGAAAACACGCAGTTATGAGCCTAACAGGGGGCCCAGCTGGTGTGGCTCAGTGGATGGAGCACAGCCTGGGGATCCAAGGGCCACTGGTTCGATTCCCAGTCAGGGCCCAGGCCTGGGTTGTGGGCCAGGTCCCCAAGAGGGGGTGCAGGAGAGGCAGCCACACGTTGGTGTTTCTCTCTCTTTCTCTTTCTCCCTCCCTTCTTTCTAAAAATAAATCTTAAAAAAGTCTACCAGTGGACCTGGAATTCACAAAGGCACCTCGAGTCCACCAGGTGCTCGGCCCCTCACCTTCCCTCCCCTGCAGGGCTGCTGCTGGGCTGGCCCTGGGGATGCCCGCTGGTCGAGTCGGGGTTTCTCGCAAGCAGAAAAATGGGGCCCTCCTCTGCCACTGAAGCCCTGTTCCTCTTCTCTCCCGGCACGTCGACCCTGTCAATCAGGGTAATAATAGAAGCGATATTCGTCATGAAACGCACCCTCCCCCCACCTTCAGGAGGGGCCGCAGCCTCGTGGCCTAATTGCGTTAATACAATTTTCAGCGACATAGTTTGGGGGATCAATGCGGCCAGGCCTGCCAGTCACGGANGCCACACGTTGGTGTTTCTCTCTCTCTCTCTCTCTTTCTCCCTCCCTTCCTTCTAAAAATAAATCTTAAAAAAGTCTACCAGTGGACCTGGAATTCACAAAGGCACCTCGAGTCCACCAGGTGCTCGGAGTAGGGGTTTCTCGCAAGCAGAAAAATGGGGCCCTCCTCTGCCACTGAAGCCCTGTTCCTCTTCTCTCCCGGCACGTCGACCCTGTCAATCAGGGTAATAATAGAAGCGATATTCGTCATGAAACGCACCCTCCCCCCACCTTCAGGAGGGGCCGCAGCCTCGTGGCCTAATTGCGTTAATACAATTTTCAGCGACATAGTTTGGGGGATCAATGCGGCCAGGCCTGCCAGTCACGGACGTTGCCGCCCACTGAAGAGGTGGTGGGTGTTTTCGCTCCTTTGTGGCGGCCCCCAGAAGATTAAATCTTTAATTTCACGTGGTTTCCAGCCATGTCTCTGGAACAAAGTGGGCTTTACCTGTGCAATACGGAGCTTAGGCGACTTGAAGTACCCTTGAGACATTAAGAGGCGGCCGCGCACGGTCTCCCAGGTCTAAGCTGAGGGGAATTCTGAAGGGATTACCACTGCATTTTCCATAAAACGAGAAATGAAAACAGACTTAAGCAACGCACGATCATAAATGCATTCCTGCCGCGACGAGGGGTCCCCTCGCCGGCCCTCGGAGCCCGGCAGGGTGGCCCGTCAAAGGCACCCACACTTGTGGGGGGTTGCGGGGGGCCCGTTCACAATGAAGTTCGCACTGAAAGCTCTGGGAAGACTGGCTCTTAGGAGAGGCGGGGGTCAAAGGAAAGAAGAGAAACTTACTCTTCCCCTCTCTCTGGTCCCGAGGTGAGAAAGGTGCACTGTTTTGACACCGTGAAGATGTCTTTCCTACGTAAGGAGGAGCCCTCGCCGCCTTGGTAATTGTCTCAGTGAATAACGCCAGGACCCAATGCTCCCTGGGACCGATGGACTGTGTGGGATGCAAAAGGGGCGTCACCCAAAGGCTACAAGAAAGCGGGGCCCCCGGTTAAAACCCCACCGTCCTCCCTAGTCATCTCAGCGACAAGGCCCAGACAAACTGCGGTGAAGGGTGGGACCGCCTCCGAGAGCAGGTTCGGACACCCGGCGGCCAAGAGAACTGGAACGGGCCAAAGAGAGAACTTGGGCTGGGAATCGCGCCCTGTAGACAGACAGACTCACCTCGAACTTTTAAGGGTAAGCAAGGCCACGATCGCCCCGCAGTGTCCGCATCTCTCAGGTGTCCCCGGGGTCTGGGGTGAGCCATGAGCTGAGTGCGTGCTTCCCAACACAGGACGCTGGAATTTGAGACCACAGGCGCCGATGCAGGGGTCTTGGGACCGTCGGAGAAACCCTGCAGCAGTGCGACCCTGTGGGGGATGGGGGCAGGGGCGGTTTCGCTGCTCCCCTGACGTCCTGCGTGGTCCCAACTCCGGCCCTGCCGTGAAGGACCCCCCGGGGTTTTGGAAAAGTGCGCCCACACCTTGGGTGTCGACTCATTGCTCCCGGCTGAGGACGAGGCCTCGGTAGGTCCGAGGGGTTTTCTGGGTGGTGCTCCTGTGCGGCCAGGGACAAAATCTATGTCCTCGTGTGTGTTCAGGGATGCCACCCACGGCTTCAGGGGGCTGAGCAGAGACCCGGGGCGTGTCCCCACACACGGAAGGGGCTCCCCACAACGTCCACAGCAGCCGCCCCTTACCAAGCACCTGGTGGGCGGGGTCTGATTCGAGCCCTGGGGGCAGCGTGTCTGAGGGGCCCGCCCCGCACCCACTCTGCTCGGCCCCGGCCTCACGGCGCCTGCACTTGGGTTTCATTTGTACGAACGTGCCTGTCGACCCGTCACCTTGGAACGGGCAGCTGGGGCTAGAGGCCCATCAGAGGCACTGGGGGTGCTTTTCCCTGACACTTTCTCAGGTCCCCCCTGGGCCACTGAGCAGCCTCCAGCCCCACACTGGGGGCATGGGCACAGGGCACGTGGTGTCTACCGGGGACAGGGCTTCGGATCTGCCAGCAGCGATGTCCTGGAGACGAGTCTCACAGCCACACGAGGGTGCCTGGCATCAGTGACCCTGGCACTTAAAAATGGCCGAGATGATAAATATTACATGTGTTCCTTTTAACCACCATTTTCCAAAAGATTTTATTTATTTATTTCTAAAGAGAAGGGAAGGGAGGGAGAACCAGCAGGAGAGAAACATCAAATGGCTGTCTCTCACACACCCCGCACTGGAGACCTAGGCCATAGCCCAAGCTGTGCCATGATCTGGGAATCGAACTGGGGACCCTTTTTGTTCCCAGGCTGGTGCTCAATCCACTGAGCCACACCTGCCAGGGCTGACCATTTTTTAAAAGATTTTATTTATTTACTTTTAGAGAGAGGGGAAGGAGAGGGTGAGAAATACCAATGTGTGGTTGCCTCTTGTGCACCCCCTACTGGGGACCTGGCCCACAACCCAGGCCTGTGCCCTGACTGGGAATCGAACCAGTGGCCCTTTGGTTCACAGGTCGGTGTTCAGTCCACTGAGCCACACCAAGCAGGGCTGGCCACTATTTTTTACAAAAACAAAAAATTTGCCAAAATGCGCCCCAGCAGCTTTGGGGGTGCGTCCGAGCTGCAGATGCTCTGGGGTGGGCCAAGGGCTGGGCGCGCCGTCTTGGACACGGCCGGACACACGGACGACCACAGACTTTCCCTCCGGAGTGAGCATGCTGCCTCTCAGGTTTTAGAGCATCACTCAGATCAGCTGAAAAACCCTCCGCTCACCGCGCCTGCCCATTACCCAGGGAGGTGCCGGGACAGATGGGGACTGTCCCCTCAGCGCCTCTGCCCCTGCCCTTGGCCTTCACATGCCTGGGGGCCCATCAGGACTTCTGTGGCCCATGTGGTGCCTGCTTCCGGTGTGGTCACGGTTTCCAGGGACCGTGTCGGATGGGGGACAGAGGGAGACTCAGACTTTTTGCTTCTCCCCAAAGAAGAAATGGAGACGCAGGGACATCCCCCATGTGTTAGAAACCACGAGAAGGGGGTCTCCCTTCATTGAAGGGGGAAGAAGGGTCCATCCAGAACTGACCGTCCCTCGGGAAGGGGCTGCCCCACCGGCTGGGCGGACCCGTCTGGGCGCGACGTCTCTCAGGGAGCAGCAAACGGTACCGCGGCGGCTGCATTTTCAGAAAACAGATTAAAGGCATTTTTGTCATTTTTAATGTCTTACTACTGGTGCTTTATGAAAAGTGTTTGAGATAATGTTGACCTACGCCTTCCAACGAGAATGGCCCCAGTGCTGTTTAATGGGTCACTTATTAGCCAGGGAGCTTTCTCCAGGCCTGCTTTGCCTGGTCAGTGGCGGCGGGACCCCTGAGAACACCTGCTGGGGACAGAGCGGGGTGAGAAGAATAAGGAGACGGTAAGTCAGCATGATAATCCGTGTCCTGCGGGCGCATCAGGAGGCCCGAAGACCCACTGTGAGAATAAGAAAGGAGCCCCGTCGTAGGGGGTCTCCGGGAGCGTTGCCCCGGCGCGGCGCAGACTCGGGAAAGACGAGCCGACGCTTCCTGACCCAGAGGCTTAGAGAACTCACCTGCGTGTCTTCGTGAGATGCCACCAGCTCCTGCTGGTCCAGGCCGGCAAGGGGGAACACTGGGGCCTCATGGACAAGGTGCCCTGTGTCTGAGGGAGAGAAGGGCCCCTGACACGCAGCCCTGCTCGCCCTCCAGCCCTGAAGGTGCGGCGCCTGCACTTGCCCGTTTCCCAAGGCCTCGCTCTGGGGAGTCAGACTGTGGCAGGCGGAGCCCCCCCCCGCCCCCCCCCGCCTTTCCTTCGCCCCAGGTGCGTCCTGCGTCTCTGGGGACAGCTGCTTGGATCTAGGTCACCGGGGTGAGAATGTGCTCTCAGGATGCACAGCACGTTTCAGGGAAGCTTGGGGCTTGTCTGCCAGGTCCGCCCGCTGGGCGCAAACGCAGGCCCTCCCCACATCAGGGTCCCAGGTCACCAGAGGGTGTCCGCTGACCCGGGCACTTAGGTCGGCAGTGCGCAACGACACCCCGTGAGCTGTGAGACACAGAACTCCAGGAGGCAGGGCCGACACCTGTGACTTAATGTCCCTGACGAGATGGCAGGCTCCTCAGGGGTGGGCCTGGGTGTCCTCAGCTCCAGCCTCCGCAGCACCCGGGACACGCAAGTGTGTGCCGGTGTGCACGGGGCAGGCGTGGGCCTGGTGCAGGTGTGCACAGTGCAGGGTGTGCACAGAGTGAAAGTGCGGTACGGTGCAGGTGTGGGCCTGGTGCAGGTGTGCACAGTGCACGGTGTGCCTAGAATGAAAGTGTGATACAGTGCAGGTGTGGGCCTGGTGCAGGTGTGCACAGTGCAGGGTGTGCACAGAGTGAAAGTGCGGTACGGTGCAGGTGTGCACGGCGCAGGTGTGCACGGCGCAGGTGTGCACAGTGCAGTGGGGCGGCTGTGGGACTGGATACCGTGGACCAGCTGGGGCTGGGTCTCAGACCTGCCCCGTGGACAGGGCTGTGACACGCATCTGTGGAGACAAGAGGGGTCGGCCCCACCACTCTTCCCTCCTCGGCCACAGGACCCCGCTCTCTGGTCGGCCACGAGGCAGCCGCGCTGTGGGTGCGGCGACGGGGGCACCGGCCAGAGCCTGTGCGAGAGAAACGGCTCTCGAGACCGGAGCCGCGCCACTCGAGTGCGGAGGGTGATTGCCGGGGATTAGGGCGCAGATGAGTGATTGCTGGGCGGGGAGCCAGACGTGGGGCCAGAGGCGGAGAGCCCGCAGATTGCCGATTGTGGATGGGTCTGATTGATTGAGGCGGAGGGGAAATCAACTGATTTCTGGAGAGCAGAGACTCTAATGGATGCTTCATCTGGACTCCCTGCAAAGCAATTTGCCCTGTGCTCCGGTTCTCGCCACCCCAGGGTGTGGCAGCCTGTCGGGGGCTGCTCTGCCCTCCCGGGGTGCTCTGTCCCAGCTGGTCCCCTCGCCCAGGGACCTGGATGCCCACTGCCTGAGCCCCCCTCCCCGCCCCCGCCCCTTCTCAGGCAGAACCCAAAGCCCTGCACTGACTCCGAGCCCCTCCCCCGGCCCCGGCCAGCCTGGTGCTTTCCTTTCAGGCCTTACTTGCCCGCTCGTGGCCCAAGGAGCTGCTTTGAGATACGCTGTGGGTCTGGGGTGCAGGGACCCTGGGTCAGTGCCCTTCACACCCCACACAAAGGTGGCAGCCACCTCCCACTGCAGAAATGAGACCGTGCCCTCTTCTGGGGGGCCACTGTTTCCCAGGTGCCTCAGATTTATGGGGGGCGGCACCAGGAAGGAGTGGGGAGAAGCCTAGATGTGCGCCGGAGACACGTCCCCTGTGTGACAGGTGAGGGACAGGGACCTGCGGTCGTGCTGACCACGCTGGCACCCCCACCTGCCCCACCAGTGCGCTCGGGTGTCAGGCTGAGAGCCAAGGATGCTGGCCGGGAGCGAGGACAGAAAGAGGGTGTCTCATGGGCCACTCAGCTGAGCTACAGAGCAGAGGACAGAGGTCAGTGGAGGGGCTAAAGGGCAGATTGGGTGACTGCGGTGACCCTGGTGTGGCCAGGGGAGGGCGGCCTGCGACTCGGGAGCTCTTGGGAGGGACCCCGTGGCTCTCAGGTGGACGGCTGCCCAGGGACACGGCCTACTGCGTGGCTCGCCACAGAGGGCGTGAGCCCTGGTCTTAGGACGAGGTCCAGGGCTGAGACCCACGCCACTGCCCTCTGCTCCGCCCGAGCCCACCAGCTCTTCGAGACCTGGCCGGGACTCGCCTGCGTCTGACGTCCCTGCGGGGTGCTCAGCCCGAGAAGCACTTGGGTCCAATGNATTGGGTGACTGCAGTGACCCTGGTGCGGCCAGGGGAGGGCGGCCTGCGACTCGGGAGCTCTTGGGAGGGACCCCGTGGCTCTCAGGTGGACGGCTGCCCAGGGACACGGCCCGCTGAGTGGCTCGCCACAGAGGGCGTGAGCCCTGGTCTTAGGACGAGGTCCAGGGCTGAGACCCACGCCACTGCCCTCTGCTCCGCCCGAGCCCACCAGCTCTTCGAGACCTGGCCGGGACTCGCCTGCGTCTGACGTCCCTGCGGGGTGCTCAGCCCGAGAAGCACTTGGGTCCAATGCTCCACCCCGTGAGCCTGTAAGGTCGCCCTCCTGGCCGGCTGGCGGACGCGGTTCACCGTGTCCCTGACCTGCAAGGGGAATGAACAGCCCGTTTGCCCAGAATCCCGCGGGGACACTGGCCAGCAGCCCGGCCCTGCTCCGGGCCCAGCGGGAGCTGCAAGGAGAACCTACAGGACCCGGCGCCCGCGCCCACATGTCTTAGCTAGAACTTCCCACCCAACGCCACTGCCGGAGCTCACGGCCCGTGCGGTCCTCACCTGCAAACCATGCTCCTCCCTGCCGTTCCCAACGCAGACCCACCTGGTCTCCCCACAGCGACCGCAACTCAGTCCTTACTCTGGTGACAAGGACTCTGATGGGTGACCCGATGGTCCCTGTAGTGTCTTCGCCGAGTGTGCATGTGCTCCCCCTTCGTCAGAGGACGAGGAGCACAAATATGAGTACTCACCAGGCGGTCCTGGCCACCAGGTCGGAACGGTTCCAGGCGTCAGCCCGGTGCTCACAGCAACAGGCTGCAGACGCCCGAGCCCCGGAGCGCGGCGGACGCCGAGGTGTGTGAGGGGAGCGCGCTGCCGGGTCCCTGCGTCTGGGTGGTCCGCCCGCACGCACCCGGCCTCCCGCTCCCGCGGTCCCCCCTTCCTGACCCTGTTGTAATGATACGTATCTCCCGGGACTTAATGAATGCTTGCGAGGCCCTTTGATATCCGGAGATGAAAAGGGGACGCCGTGCGCAGACCTCACCCACACTTGCGAATCTATCATTACAGCCACCACGGCCGTTCACGGAGATGATTATTATGCCGCTAATAATAATCACGGTAATAACCATCTGAGCGTGGTTGCGGAATCCCGTCAGGTGACCCTGGGCACCTCTGACCCCGGCTGCAGGGTTAGAGGCCGTGGGGGCCGCCTGCCGCGTGTCTGGTGACTTTCTGCAGATCTGCCCGGTGCCACCTGAGGGACGGGGGATGTGCGTGTCCCTGGTGCACCACTGACACCCAGGGGCTTCCAAAATGTCATGTTGTGCATTTTCTTCCCAGGCTGGAGGTCTCCCAGTGTGTCAGAGAGACGCCCCATGCTGGGAGGACCTAGGACTTGGGGACACGGCTGAGCCCCCGACAGGAGGTGGGGGTGTCTCCTCTCCAGGGACTCAGTCTGCTCGCCTGTGAAGTTGGGACAATGACGGCCCCCCTGCAAGGTGGTGTGGGACCCAGCAGCAAGGCATGCACTCCGCTCTCACTGATACAGAGGCCCAGGGGCCCAGGCCTGGAGGCAGTCTGCCTGGGAGCCCCGCGCCGTGGGCGGAGTTCCTGGTGGGCTCCGCCTCTCCGGCATGAGTGACGGCGGCTGAGCGTCTGGCCGCCTGAGCCCCGGTTTGCTGCCTGCTGAGGACGGATGGCAAAGGCCATGCAGAGGCATCAACACGCAGAGAAAGCCCTTGCAGGCGCCCGACCTGTGCTGACGACTCGCACACGACGAGGCGGCTACCGTTGTTGTGTTTGCTGTTAATCCCCGTTGTCCTCCTCGTATGGGGCTCAGCGTGAGGTCTGGCACAGAGAACAGGCGACCGACGCTCCCCACGAGGCGTTCGGGTGACTGTCCCACGTCCCGCACACGGGGCAGTGGCCTCCCGGCGGCCTCTCTCCGCCTCAAGCTCCTCGCAGAATGTCAGGGGGAGTTGCTGCCATCCCCAGACCCCAGCTGGTACCGACTGCGTCCGACACACACATGCCTGGTGAGACCTGCCGTCTTCCCCACACTGTGCCCTGTGCCCAGTGCTTGCCAATGGCCGAGGCAGCTCCCGCCCGCAGGCCTGGCCCTCGTCCGTCCACCCAGCTTTTCTGGCCTCCCGTCCCCGCCCTGCTCTCTGGGCCCAGCTCCCAGGACACCTGACATCTGCATCCCCCACGGAGCCCTGAACCCTTCACAGTGGTGGGTGCCACGCCCTCTCCCCCTGAGGCAAGCCCGCCTCAGACAGTCTGCACCCCGGAGATGCCCAGCGGTGCGGAGCTCAGAGTAGGCGGGTGGCCAGCGCTCAGGTGCTGCCGCTCGGGACACACCTGGCTTTGCCTGTCTGCCTGGGAAAGCCTGGTTCTTCCCTAGAGTGGCATCTCCTTCTAGAACATTCCCTGTCCTGGCCACAAGCACCATGCCATCACCCCTGACCATGGCACCCTGACTCTGTAGCACCCAAGCTTCATCCGTGGCTGCGTCTCTGCACTGGGTGTGACCTTGGCCCTCCTGTGGACGGTCCAGAGACCCGTTAGAGGCAAAGCAGCCTGGGGGCATCCTGGCAAGGTCACCCCACCTTCCCCGGCTGGCCTGCAGGGCAGGGGATGTGGCCTGTGGTGTTGACTTCACTCCCAAGTAGGGGACTTCCTCCGGGGGCCTGGGCCACTCCAGGTGAACGAAGTCCCTACCCGCTGCCCCTCAGAGGGAAGAGGGAGGGGGGTCTGGTTTACTCCCCGGACCCGGGAGCTAGAATTCCAAGGGAGCCTGTGGCGTGTGGGCGCCAGGAGTCCAGTGGCAGGGGCCCCGTCTGGTCCCCATGCGAACGACGCTGTCTCGGGCACAGTCCCTCGCTGGCTCTGCTCCGAGACGTGGACTCTGGGGAGGGTACAGCTGGACACCTCGGGTGACATGGCGGAGGGTGAGAAAGCGGAGGACATCGCGGTGTTCGCTGGGGCGGCCACTCGGAGGGCAAACAGGGGGCGGGAAAGCGAGCGGAATTATTCTACCAGGAGTTTTCACCCAACGTGGAGTTTCATCTGTCGGCAAGCATCTGCCCGACTGTTGCTTGCTCGTGGCTGAGAGTGGCAAACATCTGGGGGTCGGGTGCCGCCCCGTGGGGACCGCCCAGGGCTTGACTGCCTCAGGACGGTGACCCCCGGCCGCGGGGCAGAGAGACAGTGTGAGCCGCGACGCCGTGAAGCGCTCTGCACCAGGTCCCCCCACGGGCTGGCTTGGTTTCGGGTCAGAGCCCCGGGGCGGCAGAGTCTTCAAAGCAGCTCCCAGAAGCCCAGGCGGGAGCGGCCTGCCAGGCCTGCGAAGCTCCGTCCTTGGAGGGGTCGGCTGTGGGTCTTGCCGGGCGGTGTCTGAGTCACGCCCCCAGGGTCCCTTGAGCACCCTGCTTTCGCGCTGAGAGCGCCAGCCCCTCCCAAGTTCCTATCACGCACAGAGCACGCATCCGAGAGGAGACGTGCGTTTCGGAGGGAAAGCTAATTCAGGGCCACGGAAAAGTGTTTTGCTCAGAAGGGTAATTATCCATTCCGCAGGCTTTGAACCCGGGCGGGCCTTTCATCAGATCCTGTGGCGGGCGCTGCGTGTCCTCTGGGTAGATGGTATCGCCGCCTCCTTCCCAGCTGGGCACGGGCGGAGAGGAAGCCGCCGCAGATGTGCGGGGGTGAGCGGGAGGGACCAGGGAGGGAGCGGAGCCCCGGGCCTCCGCGGACCCGCCCCCCACCCCGTCCTGTCCTTCCCCCACCCCCGCTCCCAGACCTCAGCGAGGCAGGTGGGTGGGTGGGCAGCTTCCCCAGAGCAAGGGCTTGGCGGTGGCTCCCACTCACTCTGCCACCTCCAGGCTGTGCCCTTGCACGGCCCTCCTTCCCCGTGTTCTGGTGGGAACCGCTCACTGTGGCCGCTGTGGGAAGGACCCGGCCCCACAGGCCGAGGACAGGGTCCGCCCGGACAGATGATGAACTCGGAAGGAGGATTTAGGAGCCCCCTGCCCCAGCCCCCTGTGGTAACCCATCTATTTCCTCTGACCTGTGGGACCCCCTGCGGAGCATCTGAGTCACTGGAGGGGCCCTGCCTGCGCCCCGGGGTCACGGCTGTGGGGAAGCACTCACTCGTGAGACCAGCGAGGAGGAGGCGCTAAGGGAGGAAGTGGCTCGGCTGTCCCCGGAGCCAGGCCGCCTTCGTGATCCTGATGGCTGCCTTCAGAGGACAGCACACTGGGCCAGAGGGGAGACCCCACGGGGAACCTCCCCTTCAGCACACCAGCCACACCGTCACCGTCCCTGTCCCCAGATCCACACGACTCTGTGTATTCGACCTCCTGATCCGACCGTGACATTCCAACACCCGCGGCCCACACACACTGCTCAGCGACGCAGCTCACGTTCTCTGACTACGTTGTCTGCGCCCACAGCAGTGGGACTCGGGTGGCACAGGCCTGTGCCACAGCGGCCATGCAGGGGTGGCCTGCTCTCCTGGCTCTGGGCCGCAGCCTCCCCGGAGAGGACAGGCGTGAGTGCCCGTGGGCTACGCTCACATCACAAGGCCACAGAGCATGTTTTTCTCGACGCGACGGGCTGCTCACCGAGAGCCCAGCCACACGATCCCACGACCCCGGTGATCTGGGCTGCGATTGGGCCCCGCAGACATCACAGGGTCCAGCACTTGCTCCCGGGGACGTGTCAAACATCAAGTGTGTGGGCCCTGGCCGGGTGGTTAGGTGGGTCAGAGCACTGTCCCAATGCACCAAGGTTGTGGGTTCAATCCCGGGTTAGAGCATGCACCACACTCAACGACAAAAACATCAATAAGTGGAACAACAACAACTACAAGATAACAACGTGTATCTCTCTCTAAATCAATGAAAATGTATTTTTAAATCGAGGGTGCACCCACCTGGTCCCTGAATTTGTCTCCTCTGCTCCTGTGTGTGGGCTCCAAGCAGCTCCCTCCCTCACTGGCCTGTCCCCACGCCACCCACGTGAGGTTCTCCAGCTTGTCCAACATGAGACCGCCACGTAGCACACAGGTCACCCAAGGCCCCAGGCAGAGGACACTCCATGGCGTCCGTGGGATGCCTGCTCCCTGCGGGACCTGAGTGGACAGAGTGGACGTGAGGGCACCGGGGACGTGTGTGCTGTCTCGGTGGCAGGGAGATCCTGCTCCGCCTTAAACTCTGGGGCGTTTTAAGCCGCGTCACCGGGAACAGGGAGACTCTGGTTGCAGGAGAAGCTGCAAGCCCACCTCAGTGTGTCCCGGTTTCACGTTAGTTTAAGTCTAAAAGGAAGACACATCTTCTGGCCGGGGTGGAGGGGTAGGTAGACACACTGTGCCTCCTCGCACAACCAAAAGGACAAGAAATTTAAAAACCAAAGACAACCAGAACTGCCAGAAAATCTAAATGTATGGAAGTCCCACAACCAAGAAGTTAAAGAAGAAACATTCATCCAGACGGTAGGAGGGGCGGAGACGGGCAGCCTGGAGGAGCAGGTGGCCCCACATTCGTGTGCAGATAAACCAGGAGGAACAACTGGGGAGCGAGACAGACCCACAAGCCAGGGTTCCAGCTCGGGGAGATAAAACCCAAACTTTCTGACTGAAAACACCTGTGGGAGTTGAGGCGCGAGCAGGAGAAACTCCCCTCCTCGCAGAGAGTTCATTGGAGAGACCCACGGGGTCCTAGAACATACACTAACCCACCCACCCGGGAATCAGCACCAGAAGGGCCTAGTTTGCTGGTGGGAAGCGGGGAAGTGACCGAAAGCCAGCTGAGGGCTGAGGAAGAGGCACTGCTCCCTCTCGGACCCCTCCCCCACATACCTCATCACAAGGCAGTGACGTAGTGGCCCTGCCCCGGCAAAGACCTAAGGCTCCGCCCCTTATACATAACAGGCATGTTGAGACAGAAAAAGAATGGCCCAAATGAAAAAACAGATCAAAGCTTCAGAAGAAACACAACTAAGTGATGAAGAGACAGCCAACCTCTCAGATGCAGAGTTCAAAACACTGGTCATCAGGATGCTCACAGAAATGGTTGAATAGGGTTGCAAAATAGAGGAAAAACTGAAGGCTGTGCTAATAAAGTAATATGTACAGGGAACCAATAATGACAGGAAGAAAACCGGGACTCAAATGAACAGTGTGGACCAGAAGGAAGAAAGAAATATACAAGCAAGGAAAGAACGAAGAAACAAGAATTCAAAAAAAAATGAGGAGAGGTTTAGGAACCTCCAGGACATCTTTAAACATTCCAACATCCACATTATAAGGGTACCAGAAGGGGAAGAGGAAGAGCAAGAAACTGAAAACTTATTTGAACAAATAATAAAGGAGAACCCCCCAGTCTGGCAAAGGAAATAGACTTCCAGGAAATCCAGGAAGCTCAGAGAGTCCCAAAGAAGTTGGACCCAAGAAGGAACACACCAAGGCACATCATAATTACATTAGCCAAGACCACAATGAAGGAGAGAATCCTAGCAGCAGAAAGGGATAAGGGGACAGTCACCTACAAAGGAGTACTCATCAGACTGTCAGTGAATTTCTCAAAAGAGACCTTACAGGCAAGAAGGGGCTGGAAAGAAGTATTCCAAGTCATGAAATTCAAAGACCTACAGCCAAGATTGCTTCATCCAGCAAAGCTATCATTTAGAATGGAAGGGCAGATAAAGTGCTTCTCAGATAAGGTCAAGTTGAAGGGGTTCATCATCACCAAGCCCTTATTATACAAAATATTAAAGGGACTTACCTAAGAAAAAGCTAAAAAATACAAACAGTAAAATGACAACAAACTCACAACTATCAACAACCAAACCTAAAACAAGCACAAAATAAACTAAGCAAACAACTAGAACAGGAACAGAACCACAGAAATGGAGATCACATGGAGGGTTATCAGCAGGGGAGTGGGAGGAGGAGAAGGGGGGAGAAGGTACAGAGAATAAGTAGCATAGACGGTAGGTAGAAAATAGACGGGGGAGGGCAGGAGTAGTATGGGAAATGGAGAAGCCAAAGAACGTACATGTCCGACCCATGGACATGAACTAAGGAGGGGAAATGCTGGTGGGAGGGTGTGTGCAGGGCAGCGGGGAATAAAGGGGGGGAGTGGGACAACTGTAATGGCATCATCGATAAAATATATTTTAAAAATAAAATAAAGAGAAGACACAACAAATTGGATCTCCGAGCGTCCCGAGGGGATTTCACAGACCAAGCCCTGACTCGCCCCGTGGAGCGGACACTGAGGGGCAGCCCCACCGACGGCCGACTCGAGGGTGCGCTGCCCCGGGCGGGGAGGAGGTGGCAGCAGACGGGCTGCGGCGGCCCAGGGAAGGGCGCCCGGGCCACGGTTTCAGAAGGACGAGAGAGCTGGTTGGGAGCTAGGAGGAGGCAGGGCTCTGGACTGAGGGGCCAGCGTGAACAGAATGACCCCTGCAGAACCCGGGGCCACAGTCACAGCCCAGTTGTCCCTCCCAGCTGGCCAGGGACTCGGGGTCTGCACGCAGTGACTTGTCCCCAAGCTCACACACAAGGTCACCGCGGTTGGAGGGACCGAGAAGGACTCCTGTGGTTTGGGGGCTTCGGGAGGAAGCTGGGGTCCAGCTGGCTGTGGGCAAGTGGCTGAGGCAGGCCGGGCAGGCGGGTGACCCGGAGGAGAGTGGGTCCAGCCCAGGTGATGGCAGAGAATGGCCCTGACCCCGTGCTGGTGGGGAGCCTGTGGTGTGGGGACACGGGTGTCTGAGGGACACTGACCTGACAGGGCCCACAGCGCCTACCCAGGAGGGTTCACCTTCCCCACCTGTCCCAGGGCCGTGGCTGTGGCTGGTGACGTGGGCACATGAGTCATGCCCCGGGTTCCTGGGCAAGGAGAAGCCGCAGCACGCCCAGTGCCCGCTCCCATGGCCCAGCGACCCTGGGACCCCTCCCCCGACCCCACTGAGCCCTCCGACCACCTCGGTCCTCACAGTCCGCCCTCCCTCCTCCCCCGACAGCATAACACCCGCTCCAAACCAAGTGGTCGTGCCGAGGGGGGGTCTCACAAGTAGAATGGCCAACTGTGGGGTTTCGGGGCGGCCCCCTCGAGGCAGCAGCTGCGGGCGTCAGGGCAGGGGAGGGACCGTGAGGAGAAGTGTGCACAGGAGTGTTGCCTGGGGGCCTGGGAGGGCAATGCCCCCTCCCGGGGGCCCTCTGACACTGCCGACCCCGACGATGTCCTCGCTGGAGGATCCCCGAAGCAGAAGGAGGCCCGGGCAGAGCGGCAGGAGCCTGGCACCTGGAGGCCTGAGAGGACCCCCCAGAGCGTCCTTGCTCCTTCACGAGGGTTGCTTGGGCTCCTCACTTTGAAGCTCAGGCCCTGGGGGCGGGGGCTCAGGGACGTGGGCACCCGCTGGCAGGAAGCCTGCCAATGCGGGCCTCTGTCCACAGGCCTAGAGGCCGGGCTGAGCACAGAAAAGAGCCGAGGCCGGGGGCCCGGGTTGCATTCAGACCATGAGGGACGGGCCTGGCAGGCCACAGAGACGCCCCGTCCGGCTGCACCAGACGGCGGAGGGAGGGGGCGCCCAGGTCCCCGGAGCCACGCACGCCCCCCGACCCCCGGGGGAGTGCCGGCCACGGTGCCCACTGCAGGGGAACCGTGCTGCACAGAAACGGCAACAGGGCCATCGGAGAAGGGACAGGAGGGAGGGCGCATTTGAGAACCGAAACGCAAACGCCCCGGATGGGCCGGTGGCCCTGGCCGCCTCTGGGTCCCTGTGGTTCGGCCCCTAGAGTGGAACTCAGACCAGGGAGAAATCTCCCCAGCACCGTTCACGTCCAGCAAGGCGCTAAACAGCCCTCGATGGCCAGCAGGCGGAGGCATCACCGGGCCCCGCGTGGGACAGGCCCTGGGCCAGACGGGCTGGCCGGCAGCAGGGTTAGGCTTCCGGTTGCGTCATATCAAAAAAAAAGAAAGAAAGAAAGAAAGAAAGCAATTCATGAGAGAATTTCGACGGGAGACGCCTGCTGATCTTGGAGGAAGGGGAACCCGCCCGTGCCCAGTCCTCGGGACTCAGGGCTGGGGCTCCCCTCCTGCAGCCTGGGAGAAAGGGGGGGTCACCTTTTCTGGCAAACCAAGAGGGCAGGTGTAGGAGCTCCGACCCCTCGTCCCGCCTCCCCCGCGGGGGGCTTCGCCGTGTGGGGACCGGCAGATGCTGATGGTGACAGGGCTCCTCTGCTGTGCCTGCGGACAGAACCGGTACGTGGGGACAAGGACGGACGCAGGAGTGCTGCCCCCGTGGGCCTGGCGCCCCGGCTCCAACATCTCCCGGAGCTCACGGCTGGAGCAGGGGCACCTGCCACATCCGTGGCCGTGGGGCCCTTAGCAGGCACAGGGCACCCACCGAATCCCACAGTCTCTTCCCACCGTGGGCCCGGCTCCGGCAGAGCTCAGGGTGTCCCGGGCCACAGTGCAGGGGGCGTGATTCGCCCGGCTGGTGTGCGTGGGGAGGCTGGACCCGGACGCGGTCTCCGGGGGCTCAGAGGGGAGACAGTGTCTGTGACCCCCCTCTCTCAGAGATGCCGGGGGCTGTTCCACAGACACAACCATGGCACCAGACCCACACGACACAGGGACCCCACTTGGCAACTTTTCTTAAATGTCCCAACGTGGCAGGTAATTAAGAAACACGGAAAGGCGGGGTTCATTGGTCACTTTCCAACCTGGCAGGTGGTTGATGATGCAAGAAATGAGATACAGGTTCGATGTCGGCGTCGGGGTTCAGTTTCTGTGCCCGGATGGTATTTCCGTGGGGATCTCGGTTTGCAGGAGGCCGGACGGTGTGAAGTCCCCTCACCTCCCTGGCTGTCTCCCCTGTTTTTCTCGAGGCTGCACACAGGGCCTTGCCCCCTCCGAACAGGCTCAGGCGCAGGGACCCCGCCCCACACTGGTGTCGACGGGCAGGGCAGTCGCACTCAGCACCGATCAAGGGCCTGTGGCCACCCACGCTGCCACTGCCGCCCACCGGACGGCAAGCAAACACCACCCGTCACAGTGAATGCCTGGACGTCCCCCCAGAACTTACAAACACGGTTTTCCCAGACTGTGCCCTCCCCTCAGAACCCCCGTGTCCCGGTCCTGGGGCACCAGCTGTGCTCCGGGAAAGGCTGCTGACAACCATTTTGGGGTGCATGGGGTGTGGGGTCTCTGTCACAGCCACTCGATTCCGCGTGGTGGCCGAGGAAGAGCAGGGTAGTGGATCAGTGTGGCTGTGCCCTGGTAACACGATTTTATAAAAACAGGAAGGGGGCGGGGTGTGGCCCTCGAGGAGTCCTCTCCAGACTGCGTCCCTCCCGTGGCAGGCCACCGTGCCACCAGGGACGTCCGAGGTCCTCAGCCCCAGCCCTGCCTCAGCCCCACGCTCTGTTCAGCACTTTCGGCCGCGTCTCCTCCCACCACAGGTTCAGCCCACGTGGTGGGGCAGCGAGTCCCGTGACCCGGCAGGCTGGGTCCTCCGCACCTGGGATGTGGGGCCGCTCCGCTGTCCTCGGGCGGACCGCAGCCTCGCTCCGGCCCGAAGCTCATCTTCGCCCTCAGCTCCCCGTGGGCCCCGCTGGTGCGATGGGCTGCGTGTGCCCTCCCCTCCCGCAAATGTAGGGGCTCTACCCCCCGGGACTTGAGAACGGGACTGTTTTTGGAGACGGGCCCTTAGAGAGGAGGCAAAGGTAAAATGAAGCCATACGGGGCCGGGGGTGGGGAGTCCTGATCCCACTGGGGATCAGGGACTGTGTCCTCGTAAGAAGAGTTGGTGAGGACGCAGGGACAGGTTGGCCGGCCACAGGCCCAGGAGAGCGGACACGGGAGGAACCAGCCCTGCCCACCTCGGCCTCCCACGCCCAGGGCAGCAAGCGAAGAACCCCGGGCTGTGTGACCCTCCCATCTGTGGCCCCTGGTGACGGGGCCCCTGGACAGGACGCCGGCTGGCCGGCAGCGAGCTCACAGGGTGGATGGCCCTGCTGAGAGCACGAGGGACCCCGACGTGACGGTAACTGGGCAGGGACAGCTCTCTCAGCCCTTTTCCGTCACTCTCCATGTCCCGCCCTGCAAGCTGCTTCCAGACACAGGGCAGCCGTCAGGTCCCACATCCCCGCCCTGGGTCTCATCCGTGTGTCCGCACGGTGGGCTGCGGGGCCACATCTGGGGACCTGGCGCTGTCACGGGGACGAAGGGCGAGGAGCCTCGCTGGGAGCAGGGAGGAGACCGTGACCCTCACCCTGCGGAGGCAGAGGGGTGCGCAAGGCCCAGTGCGACCACGGGGTGTGTACCACGCCCCCAGTCCTCACAAGAAAAGAGTCTTCAGCCGCCACCGTGAGGGCCTCGGGGACCCTGCCCCCCGGCGACCCAACAGAAACGAATCCCTTTCACTGGCCTCGGGCACGAGCGCCGCCGGCCCCCCGAGATCTCCGGAACCGCAGCGAGCGGTCAGGCTGTCCTTGAAGACTCCCAGCGTTCCCATTTCCCCTCCGTCTCCCGAGATTATTTTCAGCCTGAAATGAATCAGGAACGACACCCCCGTGGGCAGCAATTTGCCTTCTCCGCCCCCCACCCCCCCCCAGACCCAGACCCAGATGGACCGCGTCTCCCTGGGACGCCAACCGAAATCCGGCTCTCGTGGTTTTCAAAATAAAAACATGTGATCAGTCCTTTTCTTCCAAAAAAAAAAAATCTTAGCCAGCCACGGTGCTCTCCGGGGCGGACTCTGCCCAGAACAGAAAGCGGGGTAGAAACAGCAGTTCGTTTCCTCCCCCAGGAGGACATGGGTGGCAGGTGCGGGGCCGGTGGGTACCGGTGCTGCACGCGTGTCTGCCGCGGTGGACACACTTCCCGGACACGCCCGGCACCCGTGTGCCCGAGTCGCAGAGACACCCGCTGCCGTGGCCCCGTGCCAGCCCCGAGACAGCTGTGCGGTGTGCCAGACTCCCGGCAGCTGTATTTAAACGAGAAATTAAATCTCCTTTTATTTAATGTGCACAGTCTTTTTAGCGATCAGAAAGGAAACATTAGCACTTAAGGAGTGTGGATGGCGTGGCCGGCGCTGGCTTCACTGCTGGTTTGTGGGGGGTGTCGCTGTCTAATTCTAAGGCGGGGGCTTGAGGGTGGGGGTGGGGGTGGCCAGGTTTCTTGAAAGAGAATCAGCGTTTGCTACCTTTTCCTTTGTTGGCGGACAGGGGACTGCAGACCTGCCCTTGTCCTGGCCCGGAGAGCGGGTGGGGACGCCCCCTCCTTCTGACCTGAGATACTGAGGCCGCAGGGGGGTGGGGGAGGGAAGGGGAGAGGACAGAGGAGAAGAAAAAGGAGGAAAAGGAGAGGAAGGGAGGGTGCGTGCCCTCAGACAGCCCAGGCTGTCACGGGGACGCTGCGTCTCGGGGGAAGGAGCGTGGCTTTGGGGCGGCTCTGCCGGCCTCCGCGCCTCCCTCTCCTTCTCTGGGGGCCCCAGAAGCGTCCCACGGACAGAGGAAGTAGGGGGCAGGGGGCAGTGGGCTGAGGGGGAGAGAGTGGACGCAGCACAGAGGGGGCATCCTCTGTAAAGCTGGTGTTTGAATTCTAAAAAAAAATACAAAAACCCAAGGAAAACAGCAGCCGCAGGCGCGTGGCTCTCTCCTTCCTCACCCTCACGCAGCCCGTCTGGCTCCTGGCCAGGCCGGAGCCTCCAGCCAGTGTCCAGGACACTGGCCTTCCCCGGCTGCTCTTTCTCAGCAGGCGACCGACCGGTCTCTGCTCTGCAGCAGGCGTTGGGCATCCTTGGTGCGTGCGTCTCCATAGCAACGCAGGAGCAGGCCGGCGCTGCCCGCACCTGGGTCCACCTGGGAGCGTGCAAGGTCTTCCAAGCGCAGGGAGTTCACGCAGGACAGTGAGGCCAGGGCACCGATACTGGACGTGCGGTTCCCAGATGGGCAAGCGTCCTGAGAAGAGGGGACCGGGCCACTGAGGCTCCCAGGGCGAGTTGCGGGTCTGAGTGACCTTCTCCCCGGATGCCTGCCTCTGTCACAAGGCGGGGACCCCTCTGAGGGTCACTGTCAGATGACACTGAGGTCCCCAGCCTCGGTGAGGCAGACCCAGCTGCTCGGTCACCATTTCCATGAAGGGACAAGGCTACCCCTGGCTTCCGTCTGTGAGGTGACCGGGGCCGGGGTGGTGGTGGGCTGCCCTCCTTGTCTTCCTGAGCCAGAGGGTGCGGGACCAGCACAGAGTCCCGCTGGGAGGATGTCGCGGCCCTCCCTCTGGGGACAGAGACCCCTGGCCAAGCAGCCTGACCAGCGAGGGTGGCCTGAGCCCACAGGGACCTGGCATTTTCAGGACAGAAGGTGCCTTACGGGGCTCTGCACTTGGTCCCACGACATCCTCGCTGTGAGGAAGGCCTTCAGGACCAGCGTCAGAGGCATGTGTGGCCCTGGCCAGTGGCTCGGCTCCAGGAAGCAGGTGCCCAGGCCACGGGGTCAACAAGATGCCAGCCCCCCAAATGGGCAGCGGCCAGGGCCAACATGAATCTTACATGTGCCGCGGTGGCCCCGGTCCCTGTCCTCCTCTGACCCTCTGCCCTCGGCTGTGTGTTCGCTCCGAGTGCAAAGCAGGACTGGCCTCGCCAAGACGCCGGCCCCCAGCCCAGGCCTCCCTCCCCCTCTCCACACCCCCGTGGCCGGTTATTTATGTCCCTCAGGCTGGACAGGAGTGAGACCTGGCCATGGCACCTCATTGGTGGTCCGGACCGTAAGAGAAGATCACTCATCGCAGCTACACCTGAACTTTCTCGAGGGGGGGAGCCACCTATTTTTCCACTCCCCACCCACTCGCAACTCGGAGTGTCCAGCAGGCGCATCCGACAGCCGGGCCTCGCCGAGCCGTCTCCGAAGGCTGGCCTTGAGCGGGCCGGGCAACACCGGCGGCCCGACCTTGAACCCGTCATTAGAGGGCAGCGGGCTCCCCGGCGGTGACAGGCGCCAGGGGCGAGCGCCCTGCACTTGGTCCCCTCACTGCTGGGCGGAAAGCTGAGGTGGGCGGAACTGGAGACACGGCGGGGGGCCGCGATGGAAATACCGTAGCTGAAAAGTACACAGACCATGGGGCATTTTAATAAAACCGCTGCCGTGGGCTGTCGACTGTAAAGTCACCCTGACGGCTGCAGACGCTGGACACGGAGCAGGAATGACAGCAAATGCCCTCCCTCTTGTCCCCTTTCCACGGCCGTCCGCAGCGGCTGGCAGAGGCCTGGACGCCCAGCAGTGCCGGCCGACGTCACCGGCTTGGGGAGCAGGGTTGTCCTCGCAGCATTTTGGGGGTGCCATGGGTTCCTCAAGAAATAGGTGGTGCTGGGTCCCAGTTCTGCTTGGTTCTAAGACGGGGTCGGAGGGCAGCGTCACAGGTTTGGAGTTTCCCTTCTGGAGGACGCCGTGGCAGAAACCGGACGACACCGAAGGCATAGGCCGCACGGTGGTCTGCTCCCTGCGCCCGCTCACCGGCTCCGGGTTGTGCTCTGGCCACCGAACTTCGGAGCCTCCATGAAGCCCTGTCGCGGGGCTGAATACAGATTTTGACCAGGGCGTGATGTTGTTTTACATAAGCTATTTCAGAACGGAGATATCACGCTTTCTGAAGGCAGCCTCACTTTTAACACCGGAACCCAGGAGAGGGACTTGTAGACTGACCTCACTTAAGAATGAGTGCGAGAACCATAAATAAAACAGGGGCAATAGGAGAAGAGCACGGTGCGCCGGGCAGAACCCAAGGGCACCTCCAGGCGGAGGAGGCGCCCACACCCTGTGCCGCCCGGCGAGCAGCCGCACCGGTCGGCCTTTGAGAGGGGTCTGCCAACCCCACACACATTCCTAGTACCATCTCTCTGTGAGGTCGAAGGGAGGAAACAAGATAAATATCGATTCTTTAGGAAAATCCAAGAGCAGATATTCTCCCAAATGGTCAAATAGTAAAACTCTTTGAAAAATTTTTTATTGGTTGATTTTAGAGGGGGGGGGGAGAAGAGAGGGAGAGAGAGAGAGAAACATCAACTTTTTGTTCTGCTCGTGTGTTCTTTCATTGGTTGATTCTTGTGGGTGCCCTGACCGGGGATCGAACCCACAACCCTGGTGTTTGTGATGATGCTCCAAGCCGCCGAGCTGCCCGGCCAGGGCTACAGTCATTTACATTAAAACCAGGAGGTAGGGAGGGGTGTCCCTAAGGGCCAGCATTCCACGTTCGCACTGTCTGAGGGATTTTCAGTGAACTCGGTAAGACAAGAAAGTGAACTGACGTGTGTCAACACTGGGAAAAATAAAAACAAAGGCACATCTGCTTCTGTGTCGCTCGTCCACTGGGAAGCCAAAGAAGCTGCATTTAAAAACTACTGGGATTCATCTTTAAACTCAGTATCTTGGCACATACATATAAATATACAAAAATTCATAGCTTTTCTCCATCAAGCAGTAAGAACCAAAAAACAAAAGACAATATAAGGGGGGGACAGCTATAGTCACAACAGTGACAAACGCCATCAAACACTTAGGGATGGTGTTAACGCTGTAAACACTGTGAGACAAAAGCTGTAAAACCGCATAAAACGACCTAAAACAAAATCCCCACCAGGAAATCCATTGTCATGTTCTTAAATGAGATTATCATGAAGTGACAACTACCTCCCAAAGTTAATTCCATGCAATTTAAAGCAACCCCTAAGTTGGACGCAGCGTTTTTACTTGGTTAGAATGGCGTGAATGTTTCCATGAGGACCCAGTCCGCAAGAGCGGTCCGGAAGATTCCGAAAGTCAGACGGGGGTGGGTGGTCTGGACAGCAACGCAGCATGGGCCCTGAAACGGCCCTCAAGGGTCCAGGGCCCTGGGGGTGGGAGGGCACCTGGGGTGAGAGGACAGCAGGACTGGGCGTCGCGTCGCTGACCACAGGAGCCCAGGGCGGACTCCTGTGGTCACAAGCACTGGAAGGTGCTCGTCCGTATCACACGGGAGGGAACAATTGTCTGGCTGGTGACGCAGACACCTGGGCTGTCACATTACAGAACCCCGAGAACTCGGTATCGTCCCCGGTGACAAACAAGTTCTTGAAGGACGAGGAAATTGAACGTAAGAAAGAAAACTCTTACAAGAATATCCAGGCCACAACATACGAAATCGACTATTGAGGTTTACTGGAAAGGTACATATGTCGTCATCAGAAAACAATGAGCTATTATCCATAGTTTAAAATGAGCTGTGATACATACCGTTAAGTCTAAACAAACTTTAAAAATTAAGTAAAAGATAACGACTAACCACTAGAAAAATGTGAGCACTCTGAATAGGCAATTCACAGGACAGCCTGTTAAAAGTGGCCAAAAATTACAAAAAAGATACCCAGGTTTATTAATGGTAAGAAAATGTTAATTTAAACGACAATAAGTCAGTCTCAAACTTCTGGCCAAGATGGAGGTGTAGGTAGACACATATGTCTCCTCACACAACTAAAAGAAAGAAAATAATAAATTTAAAAACAAAAAACCACAACTGCCAGAAAACTGAACTGTACAAAAGTCTGCCAACCAAGGAGTTAAAGAATAAACATTCGCTCATCGAGACCCGTAGGAGTGGCAGAGACAGGCAGCCGGGCAGAGAGGACTCATGGCGAGGCGGTGGCTGGCGGACTCCGCCGTCCCACAGTCAAGTGCAGCTAAACCGGGAGGAACAACTGGGGAGCAAGACAGAGCACACAGCCCAGGGCTCCAGCGCAGGGAAATAAAGCCTCCAAACCTCTGACTATAAAGATCTACGGGTGTTGAGGCGGCAGGAGAAACTCCCAGCCTCAGAGGAGAGTTTGTTGGAGAAGTCTGCAAGGTCTTAGAAATTACACAAGCCCACCCACCTGGAATCAACACCAGAAGGGCCCAACGTGCTTGTGGGAAGTGACTGAAAACTGGCCGAGAGCTGAGTAAGAGGCATCGTTCCCCCTCCAACCCCTCCCCCCTAATGCAGGGACGTATTGCCCCGCCCAGGTGAAAAACTAAGGTCCTGCCCTCCTACAAAACAGGTGTGCCAAGACAAAAAAGTGGCCCAAATGAAAGAAGAGATCAAAGCTCAAAAAAAAAAAAATACAAGCNCGGTATCGTCCCCGGTGACAAACAAGTTCTTGAAGGACGAGGAAATTGAATGTAAGAAAGAAAACTCTTACAAGAATATCCAGGCCACAACATACGAAATCGACTATTGAGGTTTACTGGAAAGGTACACATGTCGTCATCAGAAAACAATGCGCTATTATCCACAGTTTAAAATGAGCTGTGATACATACCGTTAAGTCTAAACGAACTTTAAAAATTAAGTAAAAGATAACGACTAACCACTAGAAAAATGTGAGCACTCTGAATAGGCAATTCACAGGACAGCCTGTTAAAAGTGGCCAAAAATTACAAAAAAGATTCCCAGATTTATTAATGGTAAGAAAATGTTAATTTAAACGACAATAAGTCAGTCTCAAACTTCTGGCCAAGATGGAGGTGTAGGTAGACACATATGTCTCCTCACACAACTAAAAGAAAGAAAATAATAAATTTAAAAACAAAAAACCACAACTGCCAGAAAACTGAACTGTACAAAAGTCTGCCAACCAAGGAGTTAAAGAATAAACATTCGCTCATCGAGACCCGTAGGAGTGGCAGAGACAGGCAGCCGGGCAGAGAGGACTCATGGCGAGGCGGTGGCTGGCGGACTCCGCCGTCCCACAGTCAAGTGCAGCTAAACCGGGAGGAACAACTGGGGAGCAAGACAGAGCACACAGCCCAGGGCTCCAGCGCAGGGAAATAAAGCCTCCAAACCTCTGACTATAAAGATCTACGGGTGTTGAGGCGGCAGGAGAAACTCCCAGCCTCAGAGGAGAGTTTGTTGGAGAAGTCTGCAGGGTCCTAGAAATTACACAAGCCCACCCACCTGGAATCAACACCAGAAGGGCCCAATGTGCTTGTGGGAAGTGACTGAAAACTGGCTGAGAGCTGAGTAAGAGGCATCGTTCCCCCTCCAACCCCTCCCCCCTAATGCAGGGACGTATTGCCCCGCCCAGGTGAAAAACTAAGGTCCTGCCCTCCTACAAAACAGGTGTGCCAAGACAAAAAAGTGGCCCAAATGAAAGAAGAGATCAAAGCTCAAAAAAAAAAAAATACAAGCAATGAAGAGACAGCCAATCTCTCAGATGGAAAGTTCAAAACACTGGTAATCAGGATGCTCACAGACTTGGCTGAGTAAGGTTGCAAAATAAAGAAAAAAGTGAGGCTATGAAAAGTGAAATAAAGGAAGATGCACGAGGAGCCAACAGTGAAGGGAAGGACACCAAGACTCAAATCAAAAGTTTGGAGAGAAGGAGAAATAAACATCCAACCAGAACAGAATAAAGAAACAAGAATTCAAAAAAATGAGGAGAGGCTTAGGAACCTCCAGGACAGCTTTAAACACTCCAACATCTGAATCACAGGGGTGCCGGAGGGGGAAGAGGAAGAGCAAGGAATTGAAAACTTATTTGAACAAATAACAAAGGAAAAATCCCCAATCTGGTAAAGGAAATAGACTTCCAGGAAGTCCAGGAAGCTCAGAGTCCCAAAGAAGTTGGACCCAAGGAAGAACACGCCACGGCACATCATAATTACATTAGCCAAGATTAAAGATAAGGAGAGAATCTTAAAAGCAGCCAGAGAAAAGGAGACAGTTGCCTACAAAGGAGTTCTCATAATCCTATCAGCAGATTTCTCAAAAGAAACTTTGCAGATAAGAAGAGGCTGGAAAGAAGTATTCAAGGTTATGAAAGGCAAGGACCTACATCCAAGATTGCTCTATCCAGCAAAGCTATCATTTAGAATGGAAGGGCAGATAAAGTGCTTCCAGATAAGGTCAAGTTAAAAGAGTTCATCATCACCAAGCCCTTATTATATGTTATTACATGAAACGTTAAAGGGACTCATCTAAGAAAAAGAAGAAGATAAAAAATATGAACAGCAAAATGACAATAAACTCCCAGCTATCAAAAACCGAACTTAAAAAAAAAAAAAACCCAGCTCTGACTGATGTAGCTCAGCGGATTGAGTTTGGGCTGCGAACTAAAGGGTGGCCAGTTCAATCCCCAGTCAGGGCATGTGCCTGGGTTGTGAGCCAGGTCCCCAGTAGGGGGCGCTCGAAAGGGACCCACACACTGATATTTCTCTCCCTCTTTCTCCTTCTCTTCCTCTCTGTCTAAAAATGAGTAAGTAAAATCATTTAAAACCACCACCACAACAAACTAGGCAAACAACCAGAACAGGAACAGAATCCCAGAAATGGAGATCACATGGAGGGTGCTCAGTGGGGAAGGAGGAGGGGGAGAATGGGGGGAAAGGTACAGGGACTAAGAAACATAAATGGCAGGTACAAAATAGGGGGAGGGCAAGAGTAGTGTGGGAAATGGAGAAGCCCAAGAACTTACATGTATGACCCACGGACACGAGCTAAGCGGGAGGATGCGTGTGGGGGGCCACAGGAGGAGGGGAGTAAAGGGGGGCAATGGGACAACTGTAACAGCGTAATCTATGAAATCTATTTTAAAAAGTGACAGCAAGTGTTCCTTTACACCGACAAGACTGGCAAAAACTTAGAATCCAACAGTAAGAGGAGGAGTGTTCATGTTCTCAGAGGAATTACAAAGTGTTTCAGATTGGGGGAGAAAGCGGAGGCAACACGGCAGCATCCGTGAAAATTAAAAGTAGCCCTGGCTGGTGTGGCTCCGTGGACTGAACTCAGGCCTGCGCACCAAAAGGTCGCCGGTTCAATTCCCAGTCCGAGCACAAGCCTGGGTTTAAGGCCAGGTCCCCAGTAGGGGGCGCACAAGAGGCAACCAACCACACATTGACGTTTCTCTCCCTCTTTCTCCCTCCTTCCCCCTTCCCTGCTCTCTAAAAGTAAATAATTAAAACAATGTATAAGATTTTTAAAGTATTTACTCTTTGGCCTGGAAACCCTCCCTGAAACCCTCCATGAGTGTGTGCGCCCCACAGACCACCCAGCAGTGACTCACTCTGAACAATGAATGCCAAGCAAGGCCACCGCCTGGCGGGATTTCCCCGAGGAATCTGAGCGGGGGGGGAGGAGTCCGGTGCCCCTCGCGCACGCCCGGCTCCGTGCGCGGATCCAGAGATCCGAATGAAGCCATCCGACCTGGACAGCGAACCAAGCTGCCCTAGGGACCCTGGTCAGCACCGCTTTGCTCCGCCGCGTCTCCCCCATGCACCCTCGCTGGCCGGTTGGCCTGCCCGCGTGCGTGCTCGGGAGCCCTCAGTGGGGTGGATGACTCCAGCAAGGTCCCCGTTGAAGTGCACTGGAAAACCAGGGGACAGCGTGGAGAAGCCACCCAGGGTGCCGAGGGCCAGACAGTCCCTAAGCAGATCATGAAAGTTGGCGTCACCCAGGAAGCCACCCTCTGTGGAAGAAATCTCATACACGGTCCAGCGTACAGAGAAGATCCATCCAGGTGGAGAGGGGTAGGATTCTTGGAACCCCACCCTGGGGCCCGTCACCCCCAAACCCCAGGACACCCCTGCAGTCCCCTAGGACGCGCGGAGATCACTATTGAGAAGTCTCTCACGCACTGTAAAGTGCTCCCCAGCGTTAGGTCTTCTGAGTGACAGGGTGGTGGTGAAATTACCGGTCCTGCTGCCTCGTGTGACACAGTTGTTGGCAGCGCGGTCTTTTGAAAATGGCATCGTCTGGATCATGTTCGTGGTCCAGCAGATGGTCACTGGGGAGCGACCCGTTCGCTGCTCCTGGGCAGGAGGAAGGGGTCACTTGGCCGGTCTCCCCGCTTTGCTGAGCGTTACCAGACCCAGGTCAGAAGCCGGTCCGTGACTCGTCTGGGCAGGTCAAATGTTTCCCAGGAAAACACAGCCTTGGAACCAGGATCTCTGCTCAGACCTGCGGATGAAGGAAAACCCTGCAGTTCCGGAAACGGCATTCCAGGTTTCCAAACGCATCAGAACGCAGCAGCTCGGGGAGGGGAGCTCTGAGGCTGTTTCGGGAAAAGGAAGGAGGGGAGCACAGAGGCGGGACCCGCAGAGGCCTCCGGTGCTCCCAGTGGGGTGCTGGGTCCCAGAGGGTCCCTGATGTCCCCCCCTTCCCCCATCCAGAGCAGAGGGCATCTGCTGAGCGGGCCCCACAGCAGGGCATGCCCTCGAGTGAGGCAGCTCAGCTCGGGGGTGGAAGCCCCCCAAGGGTCCCTTCGTGGTGAGCCCCCAGCTGTGTCCCCATTTAGAAGGGCGGGGCCCAGGTGGGGATGGGGGTCGGGTGGGTGGACGTCGGCGCAGCTCTCTCGCACGTCCCACATGCACTCACTCCGTGGTCCCCGCGGAGCGGCCCCGGGCAGCCTGCTTCATTTCTGCTGCTGTGAAGCCCCTGACCGGGGGTGCCACTGACCTCTGACCCCGCCCCTGCAGCGGACACTTACGCATCCCCCGGCCATGGCTAGCAGTGCTGCTGGCCTAGGCGGGTATGTCCGGGGGGAAACAAGCTATAATGTCTCCACAGGAGTTTTTCCTCCAAAATGACCATCCCTGGGTGCCCAGCATCTCCTGTCCACCTCTGGGGGCGTCACTGGGCAGGACAGGTGGGCGGGAGTCAGGACACGGGCCATCAAGGGTCCAGAAGTTGCTTTCTCCGTGAGCATAACCGTTCTGAGGACAATCTGTACAGAGTGCTGAACGCTGTCATTTTTAAATGTTGACAACAGGCCATTCAAGGTCCACACTGTCATCTCCGGGAGTGGTCACCTGCAGCCTCATTGAGTCAGAGCCGACAGGACGGAGCGATTTCACGGTTTAACCACCAGGATATCGGCAAGAAGACCCCACCAGGAACCCCTGGTGGGTGGTGGGAAGTCCCTGTTCTGGGCATCAGAGAGAGCGATGGGGTCATTGGGAGCAGTGCAGGGGCACCAAGGGGGACCACGTGGACAACCAGGTTTGGGACCCACAGGGAGACATGCCCGCCTGTCCCCTGAGAGATGGGCCCAGGTGGAGCTGGCTGCCTGGCCGCAGGCTGACCGCTCCGCGTGGACCCTGGGCTGCAGGTCCCAGGGCACCAGAAGTTAATCCTGCCCCCACGCGGCCTCTGCGACTCAGATCACAAGTCGACATAATAAATTCTTTGTGCCGAGAACTTGTTTTAAAGTAATAACGTTTAGGGAAGTAAAGAAAAAAAGGCTTCCCACTGAGAGACACTTTGTGAACAAAATTAAATATTATAACACCATATTATTAAATTCTGTCAAAAAGGTGCTAATCTCGCTTCTTCGGCGCAGAGGCCTTGGGGCCGCCGCAGTCAGGGAGCACCGCGGACTTGACCTCCCCGGCGGCCTCGCAGCCAGCGTGGGCCAGGGGGCTGGAGACGGGGGAGCTGGAGAACCGGGCAGGCACTTTCCACAGCATCGTGGGCTCCACCAGACCGACACCTGGGCTCAGTAGGGCGGACTGCAGAGTGTTTGACACCACAGTGAAGGCAACCATGTGCAGGCACACATGTGCAGGCACACACATATGCATGTGCCTGCACATAAACACATGTGCAGATGTGCACACATGCACATAACATGAACACATGGGTGTGCATACAAGCACGCACATGCACACACAAACACCCATGTTGGTGTGCATTCGCACATAAATGTGCAAACATTGGTGTCTGTGTGCACGCACATGGAAGAACACATGAGACACACTATGTATACACATGCACATGTGCGTGCACAAAAAGATGTACACGTGGATACACAGACATGGATCCAAAGGAGCCATGTGGACATGACTGTCCAGCCTCCCGGGCAGCCGCACACGGGGCCTCAGGCCCCCCGCCCTGCACCGCTGGTCTCCAGTGCACCCCTCTCCTCCAGCTCACCCACACGAGTCCCTTGCCTGCCCCGTGGTGGTGGCCGCTGCTTTATTGTGCCTTCCTCTGCTGAGGGAGAGGGGCCCACGGGGCTCGTGTCTGCACCGTGGGTTTCGTTCCCTCCTGAAGCCGCCTGTCATATGAGCAGAGCCAAGGCCATCGCCACCTCTCTGGCTGGGGCTGAGACCCCTGGCTTTGTCACAGGTCACTACAGCTCACACACGCCTCGTCCCGGTCCGCCCTGCCCAGTGACATCAGGTTCTAACCACAGACCCCACATCCTGTGTTTCCTTAGAGGCAGGGTCACCCACAGCCACCCCTCCTGGGACACCCGTCCAGAAGCCCGGGACAGTGGGCTGGGCGGGTGGGGATGCAGGCGCCCACCTGTCCCCAGGGCTCTGCCCGGTGACCTGGTCCCTCGGACATCAGACAGGGTCTCCATCCACTTCTTGCCCCCCCCAAGCGTCTCTGGTCTGAGGTTGGCAGCTGGCCCTACAGTGACATCGATTTGATCAGGCACATTTTCATATGCTGGGGAGCCGTGGAGTTATAAATAGAAAGTGGTGGTTTTCCCTTTAACCAACCTAAAATTATAAAGAGGAGAACGTCCTCGAACAGAAGACAGTGAGCAGCCCCAGGGAGCTTTCGTCTCGCGGGGAGCTGACCCAGAGCACGGGAAGGGTCAGGGCCGGAGGAGAGGCCCACGCCAGGTCCGAACGAGAAAACCAATGTGGGCAAGGACGCAGAACCAGGAACAGTTAGATTTTTTTAAAAATGCGCCTATTTGAAACATCCGGATGACTTCGGGACCAGAATCAGAATTATTTGGCTTTAATTAACTGGATCTAATGAACAAAACTAGAGGAAGTTAAGGAACCGTGAGGATTCTCAAGGAACGCCCAGTGACTCCCCAGGAGTCTTTGGGGGCCTCTGGCCCGTAAAGCAAACTGGACGCTGAACCCCATCCTCGAGGTCGTCTGGAGAAAATGCCTGTTGGCCGTTCAAGGCCAAGGAGCAGAGACCGCCGAGGGCGTGTGGATCCACCGTGGGCACGGGGGTCTCGGAAACGGGAACGATGAAAGGCGGCCCGCCCTCGCCGTCCGTCCGCGGGAGGCCGGCCAAGAGAGGTGCTGGCATTTCAGGAAGGAACAGCCGGGCTGTGGTTACACAGCAGCTTTGCACGTGGGAGCTGCCCGGCCTGGAGATGTCCCACTGCGGGCGCTGTGGGCGTCAGGAGCAGGCGTGGCGAGGCCTGAGCGCCACCGCGCACCTGAGGCCGAGAGGAGCAGGAGAACCAGTTCTTGGGGTGAGGAGGCACTGATCTGTGGCTGCGGCCCGTTGCTGTGGGGTAAACCCTCCTAAACCGCCACCCGGGGCCGTGGGGCCCATCAAGGGACCGCGTCGTGGTGGTAGTTTACGGCTTCCTCCCCTGTCCACTCGTCAGACACCACCTCACCCTTCCCTCTGGCCACGCCAGGGGGCTCAGGTGACTCTGGGCAAGTGCTGGGGTCCCAGGGGAAGGGCTTCCAATCGGGCGCAGGACGCTGAGTGGTGACAGGCCCCCTGAGCACTGTGCCGGGAGCTGCCGCAGGCGGGGACGCGCCCTGACCCCACAGATCCTGGCGGCGGGGAGCTCGGGTCCCTCCAGCTTCGGCCACAGGCTCCAGGAGGGATGCTCCGGCCCTTCCGGAAGGGAGGCGTCAGGACTCCAGGGACTCCCGGGGGAAGACTCTACAAAGGTCCCCTCCGCTCCAGAAGAGACTGGGACCGAGGCTGTGGGGCATCGCACCCACACCAGGACACAGCGCAGCGACTCACATTCCTGCCGCGACCGTGGGTCACTGTCAGCTTCTGTCTCACTGGCACGTCAGTGACGAGGGCCACCACAGCCCTCGGGTGGCTGCTGTGGACGCGCTGGAAACACGTGCGGGGCCCCAGAGAGAGGCAGGGCCCAGTGCGCGCGGAGCTGCTGCGTGGCCTCCGGCCGGCGTGGCTCACAGGACCCCCAACGCACGGGCACACACCGCAGAGCCGAGTCTCGTTAGCGCGAGGAAGACACAGCTGCAGATCAGGCCTCGGGCTTCAGCTGAGGGGGGCCGGCGCAGCCCTCCAAACCGGAGGCACGTGCGTGTCCTTCAGGGCTGGCCGGGTCCGGTCCTGGGCTTGCTCTCCCGTCGCCTTCTTTCCCACCCCCCCCTCCTGNGGCGGGGAGCTCGGGTCCCTCCAGCTTCGGCCACAGGCTCCAGGAAGGATGCTCCGGCCCTTCCGGAAGGGAGGCGTCAGGACTCCAGGGACTCCCGGGGGAAGAGTCTACAAAGGTCCCCTCCGCTCCAGAAGAGACAGGGACCGAGGCTTTGGGGCATCGCACCCACACCAGGACACAGCGCAGCGACTCACATTCCTGCCGCGACCGTGGGTCACCGTCAGCTTCTGTCTCACTGGCACGTCAGTGACGAGGGCCACCACAGCCCTCGGGTGGCTGCTGTGGACGCGCTGGAAACACGTGCGGGGCCCCGGAGAGAGGCAGGGCCCAGTGCGCGCGGAGCTGCTGCGTGGCCTCCGGCCGGCGTGGCTCACAGGACCCCCAACGCACGGGCACACACCGCAGAGCCAAGTCTCGTTAGCGCGAGGAAGACACAGCTGCAGATCAGGCCTCGGGCTTCAGCTGAGGGGGGCCGGCGCAGCCCTCCAAACCGGAGGCACGTGCGTGTCCTTCAGGGCTGGCCGGGTCCGGTCCTGGGCTTGCTCTCCCGTCGCCTTCTTTCCCACCCCCCCCTCCAGCGAACAGTTCGCATAATTAGTGTTTTTCGTAGGAGCATCTCACCGTTCCCATGAATTTGCCGAACTCTCTGCCGCTGAGAAAGAAAATGATTGTTTTGTTTATTTGAACTTCTGCCCACCTCCACTGTCTGTCTCCCGGCTCCAGGTTCTGGGACTCTGCTGATCTCAGGATGGGCGAGCGGAGAGTCGGCGCATATTCATAATCGGTCAAATAATTGTTTACTGGGATTACTTGGGGCTGTAATTGCTGCCGTCCCCTCCCCTGTGAAACAGCCAGGGCTCCCTCCGCTCTCGGCCCGGTTCTCAGGAAGGGGAAGCGTGGCTCGCGATCCTCCGAGATGAAAGGGACGGGTGGAAGTCGCACCCTCAGACGCTACTTAGTTTGTCTGTGTGCTGATCCCGGGGTTTAAACGCCACTCAGTGCCTGAGAGCCGCTCGGGGGTGGTGGGAAGTGCCGAGTGTGGTACTGGCGGTCGGGCTGTGGGAACCTGTGTGTCCTCGAACCACCTGGGTCAGAAGTGAGACAGGAAAGGGCCTGGGGCGGAGGACGGCGGATGGGCAGGACCTCCGGGGACACACGCCTCTGACTCGCTCGGAGTGGCAAGGGCCGGGTCATCTCCGAATGGAAAAGAGAGAGGAGAGGTCCGTCTCGGAGGGAGAGGTCAGCCCAGTGAGAGCCTTCTCTCAACTTCCACCATACCCCAGGCCTCGTGGGCTGGTCTCATCTGAGCCCACTGAGATCTTTCGGGGGGCTGCCTGTGGAAGCTCCCAGTCTCAGGAAGGGGGTGACCAGGCAGGGCCCGCCTCCCGGGGACACTGAGAGAGAATGCAGCTGGTGTGCTTGCGGGAAGTTGTCCTGAGCGCCGTAAACTCGGGGGTTCTGGTCTCTGCTTCGAACCCGGGGCCCGTAGCCAGAAGTCCCCGTCCGCCTCCAGTGCACCCTCCCAGCCCGCCCTGACTCACACCCACCCTGGTCTCCCCTCCGAGCTCAGGACAGTGGCCTTTCTGAAGGACCAACAGACACTCGTTCCCAACTCTCCATCTTTAGAAACAGAGAGACGTAGGGAACTTGGGAACTGGGCCAAGACTCTGCCTGGCCGTCCTCCCCACCCCGCCCGTGTGGCCCTGCCTCCAGCTCCCCCTTGACCCCCGAACCCCAGCATGAGACAGAGCCCTAGGCCTGGGTTCTGGGACAGAATGCATGTTGCGGCACCGAGGTCCGACTCCGCAAGTGCTGAGGCTGAGTTGTGTGTGCCAACTGCCTGGCCTGTCAGTTCAGATGACCTGCCCCCTGCAGAAAGCCCCTCTGGGGGCCTCTGGGTGGGGCGTGCACCCCAGCGCACCCCGGCTCCTGGGCAGGGTGCCCACACAGCCTGAGCCCCTGGTCCGCAGGCCCTCGGCCGGGTGGGAGCCCGGGTTTCCCGGACTCTGACAGAGCCACATCCGTAGACCTAGAGCGAGGCCCACACAGGTTCAGAGTGTCAGAGGGCTGTGGGGACCGCAGCCCGTGAAAAAGCCACAGTCGCCCAGCAGGGACGAAGAGGGCGGCTGAAGGGCCCTGCAGCTCCAACAAAGGGAGCAAATGGCTCAAGGCCACAAGCCAGCAAGGAAGAGCCCGCGGCTCAGGGCTCAGCTCCGAGTCCAGACTGGGGGTCACAGGTCGGGTTTCCGAGGGCACTTTCTCAGCGGCGTCTCTCCAACGCAGGAACTCGGACACAGGAGCGCACTCGGACACAGGGGGAGTCGATTCTGGTCCAGCCCAAGCTACTGAAGCAACGCAGTTGTATCGGACGGAAACGTGACGGCTGGACAGTGACTCGGGCTGGGTGGTCGGCTTCACCTCCTTCCTTCGCAGGACAGCTTGGCCTGCTCACAAACTTGAGGCTGCTGTGCCTTGCAGACACTCTTTCTGGTTTCCCCAAATGCCAGGCCGTCACCGGAGTCAAGGCTAAAAGGGCCAGTGGGGTGGGGGCGGGCAACCCCATGGCCTCAAAGCCAGGGAGGCCCACGGCGGCCGGAGCGCAGTTCCCAGGACCAGGGCTGTGTTGGGAGCAGCCCCCCCGTCCCTATGTCTTGATGGTCCCCCCACCCAGAGCGCCCTGGCCCAACGACCTTACCGCTCCATTTGCTCTGCACCCCCCCAATGGCCCAGTTTAACTTGCAGGAGAACGGGACCCGAGGGAGGGCTTGTCTATGGAAAGGCTGCGAGGGGTGGAGACCCAGCAAACGGCGCTGGACACGGGGCAGACGGAACGAACTGGAGGCCGGGCCAGACACGCTGAAATTCCGTCTTTTGTTCGTCAGGCCTTAAAAACCCTTTCCTGTTACGGGCTGGCCGGGGCGTACGTCTGAGATGGGGGGGAAGTACCATTTATCGAGGAAAAGTTTCGCTCTGGGTAATGATGGAGTGAGGCTCGCAGAACAATGCCTGGCACACAGTAGGTGCCTGCTGTATTTGTGAGCAAATAAATGAATCGGACGCAGGCAGAATGATGACGGGCGGGGCGTGTGGCGGGAGGGGTGCCCCGGTGACAATCGGGGGTCCGCCCCTCCCCCCACGGTGTGCAGCGAGTGGAGAGAGGGCTGCTGTCCCCGGTGGCACTCGTGGGGGCAGGGAGTAGGCCAGGGGACGTGGTGCCCGCTCACAGGTGGTGACAAGACCTCCATCTGACAGTGATGGGTATTGATTTTCCCTCCTCTCCGTGGCCCGTCCTGCCCTAAAGCACTCCCTTTGTGCTACCGCCCAAACACAGCCCCGGGCTCCCACAGCGGGGCCCTGAGGGTGCCGGTCGGGGGCGGGGCACCCGCGTAGGGAGAGGGAGGAGGGGGCCCAGCCGGGAGGAGCAGATGGCCCCGAGACAGCCCGGTCCTGGGCGGCTTTCTCCATAATGGAGCCCGCATTAAAACTGATATGATCTCCACCGTTAAAAACCCTAATGGATGATGTGCGTGTCTGCGAAACATGTTCCCAACCGGACGGCGCACGGGATGGGCCACGCCGCTCCCCAGCACAGGAAACAGCGGCGGAGACCCTCCCTCTCCGACCTGCCAATGGGCAGCCCGGGTTTCGACCCGGCACACGGCTCGCCTGTGTTCCCCACAGAGGGTGGCGAGGGGCCGAGCCGTAATACGATGTGGCAGCCTTGGGACATCTCCTGCCATTCTCGTTCTTCGCAAAGTGCTCTAAAAACGCACCCATCATTTATTTATGGGAGCTGCCCGTTAACCCCCGAGGAACCAGAGTGTCGGTCGGGCAAGGGCGTCGAGTCTGCAACCCGGGGGGCAGGGGGCTCAGCGAGGGCCAGAGAGCACGGGCCACACAGCCCAGATGTCCCTCATCACGGGGCTGAAAAGACGGGTTTTGAACAAGTTAGCAACATTTACTTAACGTTTCAGAAACTGGGTCCTCTTCACGAAGGAGGACTTCCTGTTTTCCAAGAAGCGACCTTACGCATGGCATGCTGAATGAAGAGCCCCTGACAGCGGGAAGTGAGTCCGCTCACCGAAAGAGGAGGGAGCGAGCGGCGCTCCAGGACACCCGAGTCCGAGGGCCCACGGTCCGAGTCCTGGTAACGCGGGCTGGACCGAGGCCGGCACCTTAGCGCCGATGCAGGGAGCGCTCTGCCCGGGAGCATCGGGGAATGCGAGCAGAGCCACAGAGTATTCCATTTTCCAATAAAAAAAAAAAAAAAACCCAGTCACATTCCGCTCCCAGTTCAGCCTTGGACTGTGCGCCCACAAAAGAAGGAAGACAAGAAGCCCTTGTGCGAGGATGCTGGCCATTGTTCACAACCAAGCCCAGGCACTAAGAAGTAACAAAAGGAAGCAAACAGCCAGCCTCGTGGATTAATAGCCAAAGAGCTGGCGGTCGGGGCCCCGGATGGCCGCCCCGCCGGGCCGCCGCCCCGGCTCCAGGTCCCTGGGCTGGTGTGTGCACGCTGTCCTCACAGCCGGCCTCTGCACTGTGCATCTGCGGGCACTTGTCATCTGCTGTTTGTGGTGTCACACGCGTGAGGTCAGCACCATGGTGGCCCTGGGCCCGGACATGCCTAACAGTCCTTCAGGGGCTAGAGGTCCCCGTCCTCATTCACAGGTAACAGCGGTCACATCGCAGACACACGTGTGGGGTGGTGACTGGAACCCGCATCGGCGACCCCCCTCCTCACAGGCTCAGAGTGCGTTAGTGCCCACCTGTTAGGGTCCCGGGGAACGGCGGAGGGAGTGGGGTGGAGGGAGCGGCGTGGAGGGAGCGGCGTTTAGTTAAATCGGGAAGTGCAGAAAGATTCGGGCTTCAGGCCTTGCTGCTGCATCTCTGGACCTCGGTGTGAACCTGTCACGCAGCTGAGACCCCCCTCCAGCCCCTCTGGGTTGACTCCGACCCTGGCCGTGTTCGAACAGCGATCACAACACTTTAATGACGCAGCGTCGGCCAGCTGCCCACAGCGGTCAACTTCAGCCCGGGTCAGGGAGCGAGCCCCGTGTTCTTCGCCACGTCGTGCCCAGCCCGCAGGCGGAGAGGCTCGCCCCCCGAGCCCCGCCAGCCAAGACGCCCGACCATGACGCAGGTGGAGACGCACTAACAACGGCCTGTGTCCCTCGTTCCAATCTCTATGGCAACCCTAGGGGCGTGCGGTTCTGACCCCACTTCACAGACCCGGGAGCTCGCGCTGAGCAGGCGCCACTGTCTTGTCCGAGCTGACCCCCAGGTCTAGGCAGTGGGAGGGTCGGGGCTGAGGGGCCGCGTGGCTGACCCCTGAGTCCACATGGCTGACCTGGGAAGGACAGGATCGGACCCTGGTCAGCACGCCCATAGCCATGAGCTCTATCACCGGCAACCCCCCCCAGGCCCGCCTCTCCCACGGGGGCACCTAGCTCCCTTCGGCTCTGACCCACTTCTGAATCCCCAGCATCGAGGAAACACAAGCTGGCAGCGGCCCCTTGTTCCGGGAGCCTCTGGCACGGGACGCAGTGGACACACAGACAGGGGACGCAGCGGCAGCAGATGGGCACGCACGCAGCCACCCCACCGCCTCCGCAGAGCCCGGGGAAACACCTGCCGGCCCCAACGCGCCGTCATGGAGGACACGGTGGGTTCTAACGCTCGCCCGGGCACGGGTTTCGGTCCACACAGGCTCATCTTTCAGTCGTCAGAAAGCAGTTTGCATCTTCCGATGCCGCCCTGAAAACAAGTGTTTCTAATTCCTGCCCATCCCGGCCCGGCCCGGGGTAGCTGGCAGCAGGCGGGGGAGGGGGGGTGGGCTGAGTGGCCTGCTAGTGATTATGTGGGCAGGGAAGGGGCCCCGGGGCTGGTTTGGGGGTAAGCTGTGGCTCCGCCTCCTCGGGGCTCAGAGGGTGAGGAGCTTCGGGCTGAGATGGGGTCCTGGTTCCAGCCACCCACAGGGGCGGGGAAACTGCGGATCTGAGTTTCGGATCTTGGGAGAGGCACAGGCCCGGCTGTGCAGCCGAGGCCCCCGCTATCCCAGGGCAGGCACCGTCGGGACCCCACCAGGAAACACTTGCTATGAAAGTAAAAAGGTGTTTTCTGATTAAAACGCAGGTGAGACTCAGAAACTCGGAGAACAACTTACCTGGACCCTGGAGACGGAAACCCTAAGATCCACGCTCAAGGGGCGGTCCCCTCGCTGCGCGGCCCGAGGAGCCACCGGTATCTCCGCACCCGCCTGGGTCTGCTCATCCGCCCCCGGTCAGGACAGACAGACTGGCACCGGGCTGCGGTCCTGATGGGCCTCGGTCTTGCCAAATGCACCACAGAACACAGGCTTTAAAAATACTTTTTTGGGAGGATTTAATTCTCATCAACTCCTATTGAGGTCATAGACAGTGGACATAAAATCTCTAGCAGAATAATTTGTGATTACTTTCTCATTTTTCGTTTTTAGAGTGAACTTTTCGGACCCCGCGGCAGAATGCTGTGTGGACGCGTGCTCCGTGTTTTCTGCCTCACGGTAGCCGTGACCACGGGCCGCCGAGGTGCGCGAGCAGGCTCCCCGTTGCTGACTGGCGGGCAGCCTCTGGAACGGAACCGTGTCGGCAAGGGCGGGAAGCGACCCTCTGCGTTGCTACGTCAGCGCCGCCCCCTCCGTAACGGGGCGTGTTTTCCTAGACGCCCCGTCCTCGTCCGCTCCCTCCGACACCCGAGCGCACGAAGCAGCAGGACAGTGCACCACCCACCCCTCCCTGTGAACGTGCTGCGAGCTCCCCCCACCCCCTCCCACGTTCTGTGAAAGACACCTGCTACTTGGTTTCAGAGACCGATCACCATGTATCTGAGGGGCAGCCGACAGGCGGGAGGGACCTGCAGTTCAGGCCTCAGCCCCCCACCCACCCCGGGGCCTCTGATTATTTGCTCAGAGGGAATAATCACTTGTACAGCTGGAGAGATCGGGCAAGGTGACCCGGGAGGCACAGACACACGCACGTGTAAGGGCACACAGGATGTGTGTGACCAGATGCACACGCACGCACATGTGTTTGACACGGGTAGCGACCATGCATCTGAACGGTCAGGGACAATGCCGCACGGTGGCACCTCCTGACCGTCGGCGGCCAGTCCTCGGCCCCGGATACACGTGTCTGTTGTGCTTTCCCGGGAGCATGCTCACTGGGGGTGCAGCGGGGAGCCCACGGCGCCTGAGAAATCAAAGGGGACTTAGAGGCCCCCGGGGGAGGGGGCAGGCGGCAGGGCACCCAGCCCCGCGCCCCAGGGAGCCCCCGTGGACGGCGTTGCCCATGGGCACACGCCCACGGCCGTGAGTCCCTGCGCAGGTCCCTGTGTCCTGGACCTGCCGGGCGTCCGCAGAAAGGGCCCAGCTGCGGGGGGCCGCCTTCCTCTCTCTATGGGGACTGCTGCCTGCGGCTTACAAATGACAGGCTTGGAGACTGTCATTACCCAGCGCAAACAGATTACACGCCGCCTTAATAGATGTTTTAGCTGCGACTCTGGGTTTAGCAGCTCCTCACAGAGCGGTGCTGGGCCACCCCGCACCTACCCATTAGGGCCTTCCGCGGGGAGGCGCCTGGGCTGCGAAGGAAACCTTCTCTCCTCCCCAGGAGCCGAGAGGGGCCCCTCCCCTGCCGGAGACCGAAGGGCCACAGCGGGGCGCAGGCGACGTCCCCAGGCCCCCAAGGGTGCCTGCACCGTCGCTTCTGGATTCACGCACGGGTTCCTGACCCACGAACACTGTGAGGCCACACAGTTCTGTTTCCAAGCCACTGCACGAACGGTGACTTCTGATGCAGGGAAAGACCAATGAAAGAAAGCTCGTGGCCATAAGGAGTCGCTGACAGTGTTCAGTGCGATTATTTCTCAGAGGAAGAAGCTTCCAGGCAGAAGAGCGAGGTGCTGGGCAGTGAACACTGAGCCCAGTTTTCTTATCTTGAGTCTTGTGGCCTCCTAAGAAGGTGCCGGTTCTGCGGCCAGGGGGCCGCTCAGTTTCCCAGAATCCTCTGTTTTGCCTGGTGTTACAAATAGATCTCTCTGTATCTTATTTACGGAGGTCTGTCTGGAAAAAGTCCAGCCATTGTTACTATAACGAGAACGTTTGTGTGACATCGCTGTGACCTGGCCACCAAGGCAGGTGGACTGGAATGTGCATGGGTGAACAGTGATGACCTCACTGCACCAGTCGGTGAGGGTGGTCGATGCTGCTGAGTGAGCATGTGTACTGTGTGGCCGTCGCATTTGAAATGACTGAGTGAGTAGAAAAATGAATCTGCACCAACCTGTGTGTCAACATTCCTCCGTGGCAACCATCCAAATGATTCAGGGACCGTGGCTGTGGGTGACTGGTGATTGGCAGTTTCATCACTCACGCGTCACGTCTCTTGCAGAGTTTTGTGGCCAAACCTCAAATCACCCAGGTGACCAGCCTCCCTACAGCCCAGATTTGACGCCCTGCGACTTCTGCCTTTTCCCAAAACTAAAATCACCTTTGAAAGGGAACAGATTTCAGCCCACTGATGAGATTCAGGAAAATACGACAGGGAGGCTGACGGCGAGTGGGAGAACTGTGTGAGGTCCCAAGGCGCTTCCTTTGGAGGGGACTGAGGCGTCATTGTCCCATGTGCAATGTTTCTTATATCTTGTGTCTTCTTCAGTAAGGTCTCTGTTTTTCATAGCACGCAGCTGGGAACTTTCTGGACAGGCCTCGTGTGCCACCCGAGGAGGAAGCCAGGAGAAGGAACCGCTGGGCTCGAATTGAGGGCTCTGACGAAGGCTGAGGTGTCGGTGCAGAACAGAATGACTCCGCTTCCTGACCGGGAGCCCCACTGCCGGGGCCCTTCCGGTCCTGCTCAGTGGAGGTGCCGCCCAGCGGGGAGGGAGCCGCGGCAGAGGGTGGCTCTGCCTGGCTCGCCCACGGGTGTCCGCACCCACAGGCCCTGAGCCTCCAGCCCCACACAGATTAGGTCTGAGACGGCAGCTTGAAAACAATACAAAAACAATAGAAGACAGGGCTTTTGCTTTCTCCCTTTTGGGGGCCCGCATCAGAGCCACCCCAATAATGTGCACCCTGTGGTCCGATCAGAGCACAGTGCAGCGGCCCTGCAGGAGCGGGGGGGGGCACCCGTTCCACGAAGGCTGAATTAGCCAGGCCGTCCGTGAAGAGAACACACACACACAATTTCACGAGCTGCCCAGATTTTCCAACAATGTCTTTCCTCTTCCTTTCTTTTTTCTGCCTCATCTCTTTTAAAAATGACGATCCTCATCTCTTCTTTTCCCAACTCCCTCCAGAGCCCTGGAGAGGGAGCGGCCCCAGGGGGCGAGAACCGCCCGCACACGGGAGGAACTCCCCCTGTGTGTCCTGCGAGGCAGGCTGTTTCCACCCGAACACACGGCCGGCAGAGGGACACGCTGTCTGTGCGGTGGATGGGGCCGTCAGTCCCTGAGTCTGGCCACTCCGTGGGCCGATGTAAACCTGTGCAGAGGAACCTGCCAGGGGAGGTGTGAGGGGAAGGGGTCTCTGGCTGAGCGGGCGGGGGGCGCAGAGCATAACTGGAGGCTGACGGAAACCACTTCCACAGAGGTGACAGACCATGAGGGGACAGGGTGTGGCTTGGAGCAGGGAGCAGGGGCCTGGCGGCAGCAAAGGGGGTCACAGAGGGGAAGTGGGACGTCTCTCCCAGGTGCAGGGAGAGGGTGGCTGCAAAGGCCAGCCCTGGGGGTTAGCGGCCAGGACCGTGAAGTCGGACCCACTGCGGGAGCCCCGAGCTGGAGGCGCTTGAGAAGTCCGTGGGAACAGAACCGTCACCGCAGGAACCGCCCTGGGCAGCAGGAGGGAGCGGGGAGGCCCCGGGCGCAGTGAGGGTGGGAGACCGGCTGGGGGTCGCCCCACCCATGGCGGGGGGCCCTGCTCTTCACCACTGTGTTCCTGGGCACCCTGTGGCCCGCACCACCCTGACGCCCACTCCTGCTCTCTCCCCCCGCACAGAAGGGCTGCCGCTGAGGCCCTTCACTTCGCGTCGGGCTCCTGTGTGGGTGCTGACACCCCACGTGGCCCCTGTAGAGACAGGTGTCCCGTGCTGCACCCACATCGTCACTCAGGTCCCCTTTATGAGCAGCCGGGGGAGGCCCTTACCACTGCTTTCTGTGCCACAGCTGACGAAAAAGGCCACCTTGGGAGCCGCCGGCGCCCCTGCCTGTGGCTGCGGGCACCTCTAAAGTCGGAAACCGGGTAAAACCCTGTCCTGCCCACCCCGCAGGGCCCGCCCGACAATGCTGAGCGTTCCCCCTCCCCCCCTGGGGCACACTCGCACACTCACACACTCACACGGCACACACGCTTTTCCTCCTGCCGTTGTAACTGAATCATTCATTGCATGTCATTTCACAAACAGTGAGGCTTATGTCCCAGGAGGACACGAGGACACCCTGGTCCCCAGCCTCGATCTCCGATGCAGCTGTGTTACGAAGGGGGGAGGAGGTTGGGTAGGGGCTGGGCAAGGGTGCCCCCAAGCCCGGGGACCCCGTGACACCCCGAGCCCAGGCAGGTGCCCGGTGGCTCAGGTGAGGGAGTGCAGTCGAATGCAAATGTGCGTCCCTGCGCGGGGGAGCAGGTGCGCGGCTGTGGGGAGGCGGCTGTTCTTGCTGAGTCTGAAGAACGCCTTCAAGAGCGGTAATGAGGGGCCTGGCTGATTGCGCACGGCTCCGGAATGCAAACGACGCGGGGACTGCGAGCGGGCGGGGAGCCCTGAGGCAGCACTGCTCAGGGGGACTGGCCAGCCCTTCCCGCATGGGTGCCACCCTGGACTGGCAGAGGCCGTGCTGGGCCGAGGGGATGGCGGTCCCTGCACGGGGGAGGTCTGCAGGGCCACCCTGGGTCTCCGGCCTCCCCCCATGGGAGGGGAGGCTGCGGGCAGACCAGCAGGCGGGGAGCACAGGGCCTGGGAAGCTCAGATGGGTCTGGGAGCGGACGCAAGACGATAACCCGTAGGTCCCACCAGCAGAAGCTTTGGGGGAGAAGAGGCAGGTCCCGCGGAGCTTGGAAACAGGCGGGGCAGGCGTCGGGGAGAACAGAGGACATTGGACTGAGAGGCGATGTCCCAGCAGGTGGGCCGGCGGGTGAGAGGGGTGGCAGGCACCGGGGTTCGGGGGCTCATCCTCAGGGTTCCCACCCACTGCAGCAGTCTTCCTAGTGACCTTGACATTGGACACACGAAATACAAACAGACCTGCCCCCCGACCTGCTCTCCCTCCCTCTGGTGGCCTCAGTGAAAAGCTGATACTAATATTGATAACAACACGGATACTGATAACCGATGTTCGTGCCACACCAGAGAGACGAGGCCGAGATTCCGGCAGGTGCCAGACCCCAGAGCCCACGGTGGCGGAGACCCTGTGGTGAGCCAGGGAAGGCGGAAGGGGTCTCTGTGTCCCAGGAAGGCACCCCCGGGCTCAGGGGCAGGGACTCAAGCTGGGGGCTGGCTCGGGCACGGCAGCGGCCACCCAGCGAGAGCGACCATCGGGCTTCATCCCTTCACCAAGTCCATCCGCTGCCCAGGGAACCGTCTGCGACATCCCGATGGGCCCGCCCGTCTCCTCTGTGTGGGGGGGTTATGTGTGTGTGCTGCACCGTTTGCTTGGACAAAGGACACACGTGGCAAGGGGGCCGTGGCCCCGACAGCGCCAGGTGACAGCCGGCTGTGGGTGAGATGTGGTCCTCACGGGGCCACCAGCTCGTGTCCTGCAGGGCCCCTGGCCCCAAGCCCTGTGGGGGAGAGGCCCAGTCTCATGGCTCCTGAGATAAGGGTTCGCTTGAGGTCGTCCCCGAGACACAGCCCCATCCGAGGACACGGGACTGCGAGGACGGGTTTCTCGCTCGTGATGTAGGTCACGGCTTCCGCAGATTGGCTGTTGCCATAGCAACCGGAGCCTCTGCGGTGCACGGGGACGGGCGGCAGTGTTCCTCCAGGTCCCGGAGCACAGGAGCCTATAGAAGCAGCCGCCCCTGCACCCGTGAGCCCCCAGGGGGACACGCGCACAGTCTCATCTCGCCGGGGGCCCCCTCACCTTCCTCACCATTGAAATGGCCGCGGCCGCCGCCTTCCCGGGGGCTCCAGGGACTCAATTTAACCCGGGCTCTGGGAAGGCTCAGAGAGGCAGACGGAGGCACGGCTACCGCGGCTCAGAACACGCCGCTCTTCCCCGTGGCCCGCTGTGGTCGCTGAGCCAAGGCCGGGAGGACTTGCCCTGCCTGTCCGGCCCGCACCGGTCGGGCCACGCCCACAATGCCCTGAGGCGGTGGGCAGCCTGAGCGTCCTGAGCTCTGGGGCAGCTGTGGGACTGTCCACGCAGACGGGGATATCCGTGGGATGTCATACGCCCAAGACGCTGGCACAGTCGCCCGCAGCCCCCCTCCTTCCCCACAGAAACTCCACACGGGACCGCAGGCCCCGCTGCCCCTCAGGGGAGTACATCCCAGGGCCTGGAGACCCAGGCCCTGCGGGGAACTGGGGTCGACTCCGACCCCTAGCCCTGTGCTGCGGGGAAGGGCAGGGGTCATCTGCAGCCCCGGTGGGGTCCTGGTATCGCTCACTCTGTGTCCCTGTAAACCAACTGGCGCTGATCACATAACAAGTAGGCACCTTCTCAGTCACGTCTGGGCCGGCGGCGCAGTGGCCCTCAGCTCCGCTTCGCCGAGGGAGGTGCCCAGAAGCAGGCCGCAGAACCGCTCGAGGCCATGGAGGGTGCGGTGGTCAGGCGTGAGCCAAGTGTGCAGGGAAGGAGCCTCAGACCGTGTGCCAGCCGCTCCTCTCCAGTGTGGGGGCCTGGGGGCGTGATGGGACACCAATCCCCTCTGCCACAGGCAGTGGGACGTGCAGCTGTGACCAGGTCTCCCTCCAGGTGAGGCTGAGTCCGCCCAAGGGCAGGCTGGTCAGCTGGGCCTCCCCAACCGGAAGAGTGCAAGCCTCCCCCAAAGGGCGGGGCCCACAAAGTCTCACACGGTGTGAGCCCTGCATCAGCAAGGCCACAAGTTCTCTGGCTCCCACGGGGGCGGGGGCGAGGGCCCCGCCCTTGGGGACTGTGGCCTCCTGCGTCTGGGAGCAAGGCGCCCGGCCAGGCCGAGCTGGACCAGACCCAAGGGGGTCGCTCGCCAAAGGCCTGAGGGTGCAATCCTGAGTGTGCCCGCCCCCGAGTGGACGTCCCTGCGGAATGAAAGTCTGGGACAAACACCCAGGGCAGGGGTCTGAGGGGCAGGGACGTGGGGCAGGACAGGAAGGTGCCCAGGGGAAGTTCAGCTCCCAGCAGCCTTGGGCCCTCAGTGCCCCATCTGTATGCAGGGAAGGGGACCCCTTGACCTCTGTGGTCCTTCCAGCTACGAGTCGGTGACAGCCACGGACACCAGGCTGGCAGCAAGAAACGGGTCCGTGAGGGAAGCCTGGCGGGAGGGGGCGGGAGTGGGGGGCAGGTTCTGTGGACACCTGGGGGGCCACGTTCTTTCAGGCAGAAGCGTTCCACGAGTCTGGTGGATGAGGGCTGACAATAAGCTGCGTGCAGCTCTGAGAAGGACCTGGCGGTGGGGGACAGGACCGCCGCGGACCCCGAAGTTTACTCCCAGCAGCCTCTGGGAGGGAGCGTGTGCCACTTACAACAACCAAGGCACGGAGGTGAAGAGACTGAGCCACAGCCGTGGGCTGCTCTTCCCACCCAGGACAGCCGCAGGGACCCCAGGTGTGCGCTGCTTTCTAAGGACCCGAAATGAGTGGGTGGGAAGAAAAAACGGAAAAAAGTCTCTTTGGAGGTGGCCAGGCCAGCTCCCCTGGCTTATCCCTCAGGCCGAAGCTGCAGGCTGGGAAGAAACACCGCAGGCTCTGGGCCTGAGAATGGAGCTGTAACCCGCAGGTCCTGGGGCCCGGGCGTCCGAATCTGCACCCTGGGCAGAGGCCGGTCTGCCCTCCTCTCCTGCTCCCGCCACGCGGCCGAAGCCCGACCTCTCTGCCGGAGAATCGCACCCCCGGGAGACGGCAGAAATGCAGCCCCATGTTCGAATGCACCCAGCCCACAGCCTAACCCACACAGTCTCATCCAGGCTGAGGGAGAGAAGCAGCGTGCTGGGCAGACACACCACTGGAAGGAAGGTGCCAGGCTCACGATAAAGCCGAAGGTGCCCCTCTAAGGAAGAAGGGTGGGTAGGAGGGACGGAGGAGACTGCAGGGGACGCTTCACGTGCACGGGCAGAGTGGCCGGGACGTAGAGAATGAATGGGAGGCTGGCCCGGGCGGTGGCCCCAGCAGAGGGGAGGGCGGCCCCAGGAGCGGGCAGTGGAGCTGCGCATTCTCGCAGCTCCCAGACAGGGGAGCAGAGACCAGAGGAACAGTGGGGGACGTGCCACGTCCAGCAAACCACACTCTGCAGACGGAAGGGCCTGGGCTGGGCCCCTTCACCTCCTCCACATGACCTCAGTGAGCATTCAGGCCGGTGAGATCTGGGAAAAGCCGCAGATCCCGGCAGAAACCAGCTTCCTCCCGAAGCTGCAGAGGTCAGACCGGCGTGGAACTTGCCACCGACAGCCTTGACTGACGATATGAAATGACATCTTTGCATGTTATCAGAAAAACTACTTGAAACCTAGAATCTGATACCTTTACCTAAAATTTGGTAAAAGCACAAGAACAACATGAAGATGCTCTCGGACTCTGATTCTGAATATTTACCAATAAATAAATCTTTCTGAAGGAGCTGGAAGTGAATAAATCCCACCAAAAATGAAAACAAAAACAAGGAAAAATGCAGAACAGAAGCAATACGGAGCGACAAACAGGATAGCTCAGAACCAGGGAGCCGTGTTTAACTGTTGAGAGCAGAGCTGTTAAGAAGGTACTTTAAAAGAAAAATTAGCCCTGGCTGGTGTAGCTCAGTGGGTTGAGCATAGTCTGTGAACCAAAGGGTTGCTGGTTCGATTCCCAGTCAGGGCACATGCCTGGGTTTTGGACCAGGTCCCCAGTAGGGGGCGCATGAGAGGCAACCACACATTGATGTTTCTCTCCCTCTCTCCCTTCCCCTCTGTCTAAAAATAAATAAATAAAATGATAAAAATTTTAAAATTAAATCTCCTGGGTGACATTAATTAATAACATCACCTAAGATGTACAATTTCACAACACACCTTCTGTTTGGCGTGTTGTGTTGACATCACCACCCAAAGTCCAGTGTCCCTCGGTCACAGTGTATGGGACTCCCCGCCCCCCGCCCCCCTGGGAGCCACCAGCGCTGTCCAGTCTACGGGGGTTTCTGTTCTGTGTGTTGCTTCCAGTTTCATGTCCCACAGGAGTGAAAGCACGTGGTTGCTGGCCTTTCTGGGCTGCCTGACATTCTCAGGGTCTGTCTGTTGCTGCAAACGGTGGCATTTCCCCCTTTTCGGGGCTGAGTAGTATTCTGTCTTGTGTACGTGCCGCATCCAGAAGCTATTTTAGAAGAAGTGAGTGCATGACGTAAGAGCAGACCTGAGAGCTACAGAATCCCAGGCGATCCTTAACAAACAGGCGTGAGCCGAAAATAAAGAGAAGAGGGTAGAGGAGCCACAAGCACAGAGTCCTGAGTGGACCCTCAAAGCCGGAGCTAGTGGGGCAGAGCCCTGAAGGGGGTCTACCGTCAGAGCAAACTGTCCTGCTCGGAGCGACCTCCTGGGATCGTGAAGCAAGGGCGTGCTCAGGTACCCAGCAGCCCCCCTTCTCGGAGAGGGGTCCCAGGGTGAGCCCCCAGACTACAGGAGCCCAGTCCAGGAGAGGGAGCTGAGCCCACCTCCAGCAGGGGTGCGGGGGATTCTCGGGGTGCTGATGGCTGCGAGTCCCGTCGCTGTGCGGGGGACCCGGAGGCATGACACCTCCACGGAGCAGGGGACAGAGTGGGGGACAGAGTGCGCCTGGAGGGGATAATGGAAGGGACAACATTCCTGGCATGGTCATCAGACGGAGGGCATGACAGCTCGTGGATTCGGGGACAATGTCCCCAGTGTTGGAATTTGTTGCGTTGGACGGTTGGCCTGAAGCATTGTTCTCCTTTATTGTACGATTGCTCACTGTTAATCATGCGTGCACACGCTACTTCGATCACAGTGAACATGACATGACGTAGACATTGGGAGGAGCACATGAATTCTTCCAGATTAATTCCCTATACAATCAGAATATTTCGGGGACACATGCACTGTTCAGACGGGGACAGGTGTGCCTTGGCAGAGGAAAGACTGCGGAAGCAGGTGGGGACACGAGGGTTTGGAAACGGGGAGCCCCAGGGGGCCACGAGCAGAGTCCCTGGGAAGGTCACAGGTGGGGGGGTCTCAGACGAGTGGCGTTGGGGGTCACCTGTCCCTGCAGCCACAGGAGCTGCCCCAGTAGAGGAGACGTCCTTGGAGGGTGACAAAATCCTCAGTTCACATGTGAGGGTACGGACACTTGTCAGACCAGGCGACTGAACGGACAGAAGGCACCGTGTGCGACCAGACGTCAGTCTCCAAGGAGACGGTTTTTTTTTTTAACAGAGAAGGAAGTCGCGGTTGGAACGAACTGATGTCTGACCGCTAGGGCTCAGGGACGGCAGGGACATGCCGGGAAAGACAGCTCCGCGTTTTTAAATCAAATCACCGGTGACTTGAATGAGCGCTTCCCACGTCCACAGGGCGGAGAAGTCTCGGAAACTCCCTCCCCGGAGAGCTCATCTGCCCCCCTCCCCCGCGGAGGTCTATTTCAGGCAACAGCATGAAGAAAAAAAGTGACACCATCAGTCTTGATGTTCAGAGGACTTTATCTTTTTTTAATCAGTGGCCCTCACCATCGTTTCCAGGATTTCCCCCCGTGTCTGAGGTCTTACAGCTCCACTTTCGGTCTCCACGTGTCCTGCGGGGCTCGTCTCGAAACCTCTTCGTCACCGACAACCTTGTTTTTATGGCAAGAGGCATTTACATCAAAGCAACTGAATTGCAAATAAAGTGCGAAATGAAAAGCACTTTTAATGAAAGATTTTATTGCACACGGACACTTCCGACTCAATGAAGGGCAACTGGAGGCTTTTCGGCCCAAGACGCTGTAAATGACACCGGAACGCGGGCGTTCCCTCCAAGGGCTGGGAGCTCCGGCACCCTCCTGCCGTGGCCGGTGGGCAGACAGTGACATGGGGTGACCTGGGTCATGGAAGGCCCACCCCGCCCCGAGCCCCAAGTCCAAAAGGCAGGAATAAAATCGAAATTACTTTCCAGTGAGTCTGCCACTTTTCAAACTCTACTAGGGAGCAGAGTGCAGGGGTTAGGAACCCCTGAAACTGTGGACAGCACCCCCGCCCCCGTCCTCCCGACCTCCACCCCCGTCTCCCTGTGCTGACGCCCCGGGACCCCCGTGTCTGGGCAGCCCCCTCTTGATCTTCGAGATGCAAGGAGTGCGGGCCCTTGAGGAGGAGGTGAAATAGCCACCGGGACCATGGATTCCGATAGCGATCCATTCGCTGACGGGGATGAGGCACCCACACGCCCGTTACAATTCTCTATTCTCAATGATTCTTTTTGCGCCTCTTCTATTTCCATTGTCATGTTTCACGGCAAACTAAATAGCTAAGAAATTGCGAATGTGGAGCAGCACATAATTCTTATTATTATGGTTAATTAAATAACACTCCCCGTGACATGTCGTGGTAATTATCTCTTCTCCCCTCACTCACTCTGCTTCTCCTGGTAATTTAGTTCCTAAATTTATTTCTGAGCTGCGGACTTTCCGAGGCGGTTCTATTAATGAGGTCTTTGAAGATGCGTGGGTTGTTTGCGGGCTGTGCTGCTGAGGGCCCCTTCCCAGTGTGACACAGATTTCAGGTAATTTAAAGGTAATTTGAAGCAAAGCACGACGTTCCTTGGGAAATAATTGAGAAAGTAATGGGTCTGGCATTTGTTATTTGCGGGGTCCAAGCCTTCGCCATCTCCGTGAGTTAGAGTTTCCATCCATCGCGGTCTCTGCTGCCTCCGTCTCGTCCCTTTGTTTGGAGCCAGCTCTGCTGCAGACCCTCCGTGAGCTTCACCGTGGAGTTCTGGGGGGGGGGGGAGGGTCCCCGAGCGGGACAACTGCGCAGGCGCTGACCCAAGGCCAGGGCGGCACATCGGGCGCGGCGCGATTTTACGGGGCTGGGCCCACACCCCGTGGGCTCTCCGAGTGCCTGCCTCCCCGCCACCCCTGCAGGTGCCCCGCGCCCGTCTTCCCACCGGCCGCTTGGCCCTGCCGGCTCCCGAGGGAAGGACCCTTCCCCGAAGCCAAAACAACTAGCTCACAACTCGAACAGGTGTTTCCATGGGACTTACAGACCTGAATATTTTTTATCTCATAGAAAACAAAACACAAAACAAAGATATTTCAATTCAGGAAGAAAGAGCCTCCAGGGCGGCTCTCATGTCCCTTGCGCGCACCAGGGGCTCTCGGCCACCCCGCTCACTCAAGTCGGCGCGCCGGGCCCTGCGCGGGGTCCAGGTTTGGCTGTTTCCTACCTGGCTCCCTGGAGCCGGGGTCACGGGGGCTGGCTTCGAGGACTTCTTCATGGCTCACGGAGCTCCTGGACGAGGAGTGTCCGGAACGAGCCTGGCACCAAGTCGGTGCTCAAGGAACGTCGGTTCTCACTGTCACGCTCACGGTTTACCGGCTGAATCGAAATGCGAAATCTCCGAGCAGGAAGGCTCCCGGAGGGGCCAAGCGAGCCCGCCGAGCCCCACGGGGCCGTGATGCGCCCACCAAAAAGGGCAGGGGGGCGTATGTGCATTTCGTTCTACCCCAGTTTCGGAAAGCCGACGTGTGGGAGCCCATGTGCACAGACCGGATGGTCTCCAGCTGCCTCGCACCCGCCCCCCAGTGCGTCTGACACCAGGGAAGCTGAAACCACCTTCTGGGGGTTTCATTTACCAAGTCCCAGGGGCCCACGGATGGGCCAGACACAGGGCTTAGGGGGGAAGAGAAGGAGAGAAAGGAAGGGATGGGTGAGCGGAAAAGTGGACAGAGTTGGTGCCCGAGACCCTCTGCAGGCTTGCGGGCTCCCTCCCAGCACCCCCAGGGCCAGCGATTTCCTTGCGAGCCAGTGATAACTGTCCCATGAAAGCGGGTCATTCTCCCCTGCTGACCACACACTGGGTTCAGAAAGTCAACCTGGCTCCCTCCTTCCGTGGCGGATTCCAGATGTTCTGAGACAAGCGGGTGGGTGGACTTTTGTGCACAGTCCGCGTGGTGTTTGGTTGCGTGTGTGAGTCTGGATGGGTCACGCCGGGTGGCATCGCCTTACCGGGGTGCGTGGCTCAGGCTGCGTCCCCGGGTCTCCCCCAGGCTGCGGCAGCGGAGACGAGGCGGACCCCTCCCACTGATCTTTCTGTTCTGCGACCCGTGAGAGAGAGAGAGAGAGAGAGAGAGTGGGCTCCTCAGTTCGTCCTTTCTGCCCCTCCGGCCCTTCCGTCCGCCCACGGCCATTAGAAGAACAGAGGACCACACTTCCACCTCTTAATTGGGTGTTTAGTGGGGCCGCTTTGGAAGGCAATTAACGGGGGAAAGCATTTTTGTCCTGCTCTATCAATGAGTCTTCACGAAAAATGCCAGCCGGGGAGGGACTCTGTGCGGGCTGGGAAGCCGTTGTCCTTTCCTGCTTTCCCACCTCACAACCCGCCCCCGCCCCCTCCCCACCGCCGCTCCAGGGCCAATTACCGCCCGGAGTGCGGGCGGGGCGCCCGGCTGCTGCTGTCCCTGCGTCCCAGGCCTGCGGGCCTTTTCTCCACGCTGGCCAGTGCTCTGTGTGGGGAAGAAAGGACGGACCCTCAGAAATATGTGAAGTGTCTGGAGTGGCTTCTTGGTACCTGTGAAGAGGCCCCTCGAAGCAGCTTAGGGAACAAAGCCGGGGGCGTCTGGCGGGGCCTTGTTTTGTCCACACGATCCATTTCACACGCACCCGGGCGGCTCCTGAATGGAGGCGGGGCGTGAGCTTTCACCTTCTCGAAAGGGGGGGGACTCGAGGCAAACAAGGGGGGCTGACCGGTGAGAACTCGGAATTAAAGGTTCTTTGGGGCCCCTTGTTGTCCTGCCAGCCACACTCGCACTCGGCTGGAAAACAGGCGGAGAGACGCACAAACCGCGGGGCACACGGCTGTCCCCGTGCCCGCCGGGTCTGGCCCGGCCGCACGCTGAAAACGCCGCCCTGGCCTCCCACGTTCAAGGCAGATTCTGCATCGGCAGCGTCATCACGCGGTGCGTTAACCGTGTGCATCAGAAAACACGGAGGTGACTTGCTTTGAGGCCACTCTGTCTTGATTTTAAATCTAGGTTTTCAGCCCTCACAATCGCGATGAAACTGTCACGGACACGGCGGAGGCCGCACTCAGACTGACACGGGTGCCGTGACGTCTCTAGGTTCCGCCTCCTCGGCTTTGTTACAAGCTCGTTTACCTCGGTGGGGGCGCTCACCACTGGGCCCAAGGAGGGCCATCCTCACGCCCGCCTGTGCCCAGCTGCCGTCGGAGTCCCGGGAACCCGCTCGTCACAGGGTCGGTGTCTGGGTGGGCGTGAGGATGGCCCGTAACCAGTGACCAGACAAGCATTTCACTTTCAATGCTGCTGGTTGCACGCAGCCGTGCTCACATCTGTCTTCAATCACATGAACAGCCCGCTTGTGCCCAAGCACACTTCTCAAGCGTGACCCCAGGGTGGGCTCGGCTCCCTCCCCCAATGCCAACGCCAACGCAGAAGCGTCAGGCCTCGTGGTATTAAAAGAAGGACTCCGAAGGGGCGTTTGGACGCGGTCACTCACGGCGACCGAAATGAGAGGCGTGACTTTTTGTTCTTACCTATCCCCTTTTGCGTGCCCAAAAGATGCTCAGCGAGCAACCGTTCAGGAAATGAAACATGAAAAGAAACGATGCCCGGAGTTTAGAAACCCGTGGCCCTGGGGGAGAGGGTGGGTGTGCAAAACAGAAGGCAAGATCAGGCAGCTTCATGGTAAGTGTCAAGCTATTGCCACGGACACCCAGGGGAGAGAGCGGCTGTGTCAGCAGGGACACGGGGTCCCACGGGGGCCGAGAGGGCACCAGGCTATGAGGATGGGCCTGGACCCGGGGACCGGGGAGCTGCCCCATCCATCTCTACCAGCCGAGGGCCTCCTCCCTCCCTGCTGTGCAAGGTGAGGGACAGGAGAAGGATGCAGATGAGGCTGTGCAGATGAGGCTGTGTGCAACAGGTAGGAAGATGAGGCTGTGCCGTGTCGTTGGGTGATGAGGACCTGGGTGCGGCCACAGGAGGAAAGGAAGACCCGGCTGCAGGCCTCAGCAGGACGGAGCCGACCGGGTCCCGGGGGCTACACGGACGGAACCGCCCCCAGCTTTTGTAGCTCCGTGCACGAGGGGAAGTGGCGGTCCATCGGGGTGCGGCGCAGCCCTGAGGTGGCGGGGGGAACAAATCCCTTTTGGAAACGTCACGTTGGTGGCCAGTGGGAAACCCAGGCCATGGTCAGGGTGGGGTGGATGACAGCCCGGGTGGGTAGTCAGCTAGCAGGGTGACCAGGACACCGGAGGCCAGCTGGCAGCGACCAGAGCCCTGTGCGCATCCTCAGATCGACGGGACAGCAGGAGGAGAAGGGAGGGGTCAGGGAGGCGTGGTGGTCTGGGGTGGCCCCTGTCTGGGCCGCGAGGGCCGCCACCCTGAGAGGGTGCTGGTCATGGTAGAAACAGCTCCTGGGACCAGCCCTCGACCCGCAGAACTGACCCCCAGCACCTGCCCGGACTTGCCTGTCTCCACGAGTTCTACGGAATCCAGAACAAATAGAGAAACATCTACCTTTGCCTTAAAGTGACCAAAACGCATTGTCCTTGGCATGAAACGCCTTCTTTGGCCTGTGACATGCCTCTGACGGGGGGGGGGGGGGGGGGNGGGGGGGGGGGGGGGGGGGCGGCATTGCTGTGCCCGACAAACTGAGTGTTGCAGGCACAGGAGCGGCCCCTTTTCTCGGTGTGCGGGGCCACACTCGGACGACACTGGACAAAGACAGAACACTCAGCTTCTACAGATGGAAATGATGCAGAGAAGGAAAAATAATGCCTGGATTTATCTGCCCGGAAAACGTGTTCAGCTTGAGACAGAAAAACCCCGTTCATCGTAGACACATGCCCCTTGGGTTCAGGAACGAGCCTGGTAAAGAACCAGGGGACTTTGGGCACCGCCTCACGGCCGATGGCAGTGACCTTGAGGGTGGTCCGTTCCCTCACCTGTGCAACCCAGGGGGTGGGACTAAGCAGTGACCCAGTCGAGGCCCCACTCCTCGCCCTGGGCCCGTGACAGACACCCCCAGCAGCACCCTCACAGTCCAGTTGGTCACTAAGTGACACCACGACAGACACTGGCCCCGCCAGGACCACACGTCCTCCGAGCGGTCACCCGGGCTGCCACCTGGGACGCAAGTGTGGCTCCCCGTGTTAGTGCCCAGAGCAGGCGCCGCCTGCCCTCTCTACCACCCCCGAAACCACCCTCCTGCCTCACCGCCACCCCTCACGCCGCCCACCCCACGGCCGTCACAAAGGGCCGCTCCCGGGTCATGCCAGGCCGCTGTCTTTCAGTCCCCTTACGCTTTTAAAACTGTGTGTCTCTGCCCCCCTCGGGGTGTTGGGACAGGACTCGGGAGCAGCTGGTGCGATGTAAACAGGGCGCCCACTGGGCACAAAGGCCACAGGCGTCGTCAGACTGCGTCCGAGGGGCTGGGCCCTGGGGACAGTGTCAGGCGCCTACCAGTGTCCAGGGTGTGTGGGTCCACAAGCCACCTTCGGAGCGGTAGTGACAGCCGCGGTCACTGCAGACTCATCCGACCCCCCTGACTTACTGGACACACCTACAGAGTGGGGATGGCCTGGGTGACGGTGTCTCTCTACTGCACTGCATACTGAGGGGGTTGCCCCGACTTCAGGGCATCGAAGAGGCATGTGAGAAGTGGCAAATCACCGCGGTGCACTAGCCATCAGAAATGATCTTAAATTGATTAAAGCATGACTTGTCTTAAGTACTCTTGACCCATTTTCGCTCGAGCCTGTTCTCGGCCTCTCTCAGATGCGCGGATCGTACGGAGACGGGATGTCGGAGTGGACGCCAGCCGCTTCCTCCTGAGGAGCGATGCCCGTCACCGAGACGCGGCGGAGGCTGACCACCCCACAGGGAAAGGTGCCTGTCACCTGACGTGGGAGGCGGGTGGGGACCTGCGTCCCCTGAACTGATCTCAGGTCCTGGGCACGTGTTTGAAGAGGCGCCTCGAGGGTCCCCAGGTCCCAACACGTGGGCCACCCACTCCCACCCGCTCCTGCCCGTACCCCTTCCCCCCGCGCTGTCTCACTGTGTCACGTTTTACATCCGTGTTGGCCGTTGTGGGATGTGTTTTTGCTCAGCAACAGCAAGTCTGGCTCTTTCTGCCCCACCGTCACACAGCAGAGCACCGAGGACAGACAGCCCGTGACACGCAGGCCGCCGAAGCAGGGACGGAGCCGGACGGCGGTGAGTGGGTCGGGCCGCGGAGCCCCAGGGCTGGGAGCCCAGCAGGGCCTGTCCTCGGGGGCGCAGGCAGGGACGGACACACCCAGCGAGGCCACGTCTCCAGCCACAGTGGCGGCCTTTCCCCGCCGCGTCTATGGGTGGAGGACCTCGCTGTGTGCATTCGGGGTTCGTGGGAGACTTGGGGGCGAAGGGCTCTGGTGACAACGCTGGAAGTCGCTGGACCACGTGAGACTTGGGAGAGTGTGGCAGACGAGGTGCCCTGATAAAACGTTCTGGGTCAGACACTTAGGAATTGCGCTGACATAGCCGGAGCGCAAGGACACCCTCCGAGGGCAAGCAGAGAGGAGGGGTGGAGGGGCGGAGGGGCACGTGGCTGGGACACTGGGGCTGACAGAGGGTCTCCCCCAAAACAGGACCCCCTGAAGCTGAGGGTGTTCGCAGGGCCCTCTGTGGCCTGGGACCCGGTGGTGAATGGAAGGAGGAGCCTGTCCCAGGGGTATGGGTGGTGGGGGAAGGGGACCCGGGGCGACTCGCAGGTCTGAGGGGCCGCAGCCTGGGGATGCTGCCTCGTGGGGGGGGGGGTTCGGGAGGGGGGCTGAGAAAGGGCGAGGCAGGGCCTCAGCGGGCTCCTTCCCCACCTGCCTCCAGGGCCGGCCTCGGGGCAGAGCGCTGGGCCTGGGCCCTGGCACCACACGGAGGTGACTAAATGCCACGTGGTTTGTGCAACAACATCGCCACCAGAAACCGTCTGGACCAGTATCTCGTCCCTCACTGTCCCTAACATCGGGCCATTGTCGTCATCATCCTTTGCAAAGGAGACACTCAGGACCCAGGCAGGTGGGGTCACTGGGCCAGGGCCACCTGCCGGAGGACGGGGTGTCCCTCTGCTCTTCCCCAGAGAGTCGTGTGACAAAGGCACTGCTCCCCCCGATCGTGTGGCCGGCACCTCCTCAGAGACAGACTTTTAAATGTCTTTCACCCCATGTCTTCAATGCTTCCAGGACTATCCACACTCTTGTACTTGTTTTGGGTCAATTTTTGATGCTGTGTTTTCCTACAAATTTATTTATTTCACCTCCTTTTATCAAGCTACGGATATGAAAATGAGCCTTGACAGTACTTTTCTTATTTTATTAACGTGGGAAAATTCTGGGGAGGCGAATTCTTCACTGCAGACACCATTAATTACCCCTTCTCTTTCCCTGATTAAACTTGCCGTGAGTTTATTAATTATCTCAGTCTTTACAAAGATTCGACTTTTGGCTTTTTGCTCCTTACTATTGTGCATCTCCAAGTTCATTAAGTTTTTCATTTTTACCACCGTTCTCCTTTCTTTGGGCTTAATTTGTGGTCATCCTCCAATTACTTGAGATAGATCATTATTGTACGGATTTCAAGCCTTTTTTTTCCTTAAAAATGCATCTAACCCCGTAAATTTGCTCTAAGCAAAACTCCAGCTGAGTCCTGCCGATACACTGCATTTTTGTTACTGAATTAAAATATTTCCCAATTTCCACTATAACCTAACCTTTGACCTGACGAGTTTTTATTCTTAATTTTCAAATGCATATGTGAAGTTTTTCATTCTTTTAGTTATCTAGCATTACTGCTTTCTGGTTTAAGTAAAGTACTATCAAAATATACACTCTGTTTAACTTGATTTCCGTGAAATATGTCGAGACCCCCTTGCTTGGTGGCCGGAACACTGTCAGCGTTTAGAAGCCTTCTCCCTGTGTTTGCAGGTAACACGTAACTGAAGTTACCCGGAGCCGTGACTACGATGTGTCCACGAGGGCAGGTGTGCTGACTGCCGACCTGCTTCGATCCTTTCCAATCTGGCGACTGAAACTCGTACCTCGAATCACTTTGTGAGGCTGTTTCGTGAACGAAGGTAGCGCGGTTTCCCACCCTCCCTCCACGGCCGCTCTCCGCGCGGTTCTCGCCATACATCCTGGCCCCGCCGAGGCTGTGCCGGCACCTCCACACCTTGCGGGCGAGTGGAGCCTTTCATCAATGTCTCCAGGAAACTCCCCTTTCGAGTTTCATTTTCCCTCTGACACTAATGGATGGGACCGGAGCCCTCCTGCAGCCGGGTTGTTTGGTTCGGGTCCCCGCCCTCCCGGGCTCTCAGCTCCGTTCCTCAGGGTCTCGGCGCTGCATACATCGCCCCCCCTTCCAGGACCACGGGATTTCTGCCCCGCACCTGCCGTCTGTCCTGGCCACGGCTGAGGGTCAGTGGCACGAACGTGCCACGTCACCTTGAGGAACTCGGAAATCTAATGTCGGCACTGGGAACCACCCAGAACAATGCCCGGCCCAAGACCCTGAGAGTTTGCCGTGTTTGGTCACAACGTTGAACAGTCCCGCGTCACCCCCCGGGCTGGCTCTGGCACCCGGGGCACCTCGGCGCACAGTCCGGGAACTGTGTGGTTAGCACTTGCAAAACGTACCTTTTCCCCCTCATTTCACTTTCAATCTTTCTGCCCCCTGATGTGTACATGTGCCACCCGTAAGCAGCCTATCATTGGCTCCTATATTATTTTTAAATCCTCATAAACATCGTTTGCCTCTTCATGGACGCCTGGCATGGACTGCGTGTCTGTGCCCCCGAAGTTCGTTTGCTGACATCCTCACCCCCAGCACCCCCAGGGGACTTGGATAATAACGTTCAAATGGCCCTGCCGGCCATCGCAAGCGCACTGAGGCGTACGGGACACTCCGCCCAACAACAGCCGAATGACACCTTCCCGAGTGCACAGGCATGCTCAGCCCGCAGGCCGTGCTCTGGGCCAGCACACGGGCCCCGTCAGATGCAGCCAAGCTTCCCTCTGGCCACAGCGGCGGGAAACGAAACGTCAGCGGAAGGATTGAGGGGCATTCCTCATTCAAAGACTCGGAAGTGAAACGACAGACTCTAACTACAGGGTGTGTCCAAAAGAATCAGCAGGGTGAGTGGGAGAGGGGATCGAAACGAGGGGGAGTGAAGACACAGAAACCCGTGTGGGAGAATCACAGCCACAACCCGAGGGGGCGGCCAGCTCTCGGGGCGCTCTCAGCCGGCGGTGAGAGGCCCACCCGGTGCCGGTGGATCTGTCTGGGCCGCTGGCCCCTTCGCTGCTTCTGCTCGGCCCTGAGCTCGCCGGCCGAGCCCGAGCAACAGCCCAGGACAATGAAGCCAAAGGTGAGGCCTTGGGAAGGGACGGGAAGCTGCCCTCGGGTGCGGGCGACGGGACTGCCACGTGAACATCCCGAGGAACTCACACCACACGCACACGCACACGCACACACAGAGCCCAGATGAGTTGCTGAGTTGAGCCGGTATAGAGGGTACAAGGTACCGTCACTGGTGGAAAAGCAGACACAGGAATTTAAACCCACTACGATAGTGCAGAGTATGTGATATTTAAGCGTGCACTGTGCACACACGTGTGCTCCAATGCACAGACCCAGAACAATCACATGTCCCGGAGAGAAACCATTGAAAAGCCTGCGGCTGGGAGTTCCACCACGTCCGTGTGCCGGGACCCAAACGGTGTGGACTCGAGTCCCCCCAGGCTGACCTATGGATTCGAGAGAAACCCCTCACGCCTCTGTGTGGCATTGGACGCGGTGGCTCAGAAGTTTATTCGGGACTGCACACAGCCAAGGCCACTTCCAAAGCAACCGGGGACGCGCTTCACCCGCTCAATCCCGAGACGCGCTGTAGTAACCGACTGTGTGCCGTTGGGCACGAGACCGCCGCCCGGGGTCAGATGCAAGCAGACCAGGGCAATGGCTCCCTCAGCCGGGCAGGGACTGTCTTGTTGGCAAGCAGTGCCAGAGGTCACAGGCAAAAACACCCGAGTGACTGGAAATGGGACTGGTCCTTGCCAGGTCTCACCCCCAGTGCAGGCTTTGGGGGCCCCAGACACCAGTGCTTGCTGGGTCCCCAGATCTAAGAGCCATCGTCTCTGCACACACGTGTGCACAGGCAGCCACTCCGTGCCTCTGCTGCTGCCCAAGAATCAGCAAACGTCCCCGGGGAGCCAGCAGCCCGGAGCTCAGCTCAGTGCAGGGTCCCCAGACCCCGCCACCACACTTCCCCAGCACCATCAGCCTCCAGCCGGTGGCTTCGAAGGTGTGTGAGCCAGTGCCTGTGTGCATGCACGCCGCATGTGCATGCATGTTCTGGCATGTGGGTATCATGTGTGTGCACACGTTTTCTGCATGTGTACACACATGTGTGCATGTGCACATGTGTCTCTGTGTGCAGCATGCACGGAGCGTTCCTCAGGTTCCCGGCACAGGACACGTCTGCCTTGCTCCTGGGAGTCCCTGTGGCAGCCTCTCTGTCCCCGGGTCCCTCCTGTTTCTGCCCCAAAGCAGCAACAGGGGCCAGTCTCTCCCTCGGCCCCCGGCTCCCTCAGGGGGTGTTTTCCAAGGGAGCCCCCTCCCCACCCCCACCCCCGTCCCTCTCTGCCCTTCACCAACCGCGTCCCAGGAAGGGACCGTGACTATTATGGGCACATCTGTCTCCGTTCCCTTTCGCGATTTCCACTAAGCGGCACTGGACGCAAAGTTAACGCGGCCATCGGGCGTCTCCCATCCCCTTTGGCAACTCTCCCTGCCCTGTTTCCAGGGTTTCTGGGCCCTTTTCCGAGTAAATCTCGCTCATGGCACGTGTCTGGGTCTCACCGGTTGGTTTTAGAAGCCAAGAGCCTGTTTTCTTTTGATCGATGACTTCTGAGCACTTACACTCAGGTAAATAGTGTGACGCTAGGCAGCTCATTTTACCTTATCCCACGTTTTCCGTTACAGAAATTTCTTCCTAACTTTTAATTCTCTTTTCATCTTGCCTTGGGTGTAGACACTTGCTTTACAGGTCTGAATGTTACTCACTCTAGTTTTACTTTTGTTACTGCCGCCCGCAAAGGGCTGGACCTGACACCGCATACTCCCCCCGTACGATGTTTTCAGCTTGCCCGTGTTCCCGACTCTTCGGTCTCCGCCTGCGCACCACCAGAGCCGACACTCGACTCCCGGGTCCCACTGTGCGCGGTGCATCCGCTGTCCCCTGCTGTGGAGCCATTTCGCCCCAAAGCCAGCAGACAGAAACAACCAGGCTGTCTGGGCGCACGGGACGTGCCTCTCCTGGCAGAGGGGCTTCCGATCAGGGCCAGAGACCCGCTGCCGAGCGTCCACTCAGCGGCCGGCGCCCCCGTGGGCCCTGGCCAGCTCCCGGCTCCAAGGGGCGGGGCTGCTATGAGCAGCCACTGATCAGTCTTGGCGTACAGGTACGCGTCCGGTTTCTCTTGGGCGAGTAGTGAAAAGTGGAACGCCCAGAAGCTCTGCTTTTATGAAAACTATCCGATTATTTTCGGGTGCGTACCGTGTAGCGTCCACGCCGGCGATGTGTGCGTGTTCCAGTTGTCCTCCCCCCCACAGTACACGGTTGGTACCATCTACATTTTAGCCAGTCTGGTGGATACGGCGTCAGATGTACTATATGGTTACGGATTTAATTTGCATTTTCCTAAGGCTCTCATGCAGCTGAGCATTTTTTAAAAGTGTATCGGCTGCCTGTACATATCGTTTGGGGAAGCGCACGAACCTTCCCCCATTTTTAAACACTGGGCTTCACAGTCTGAGAATTCTTTATATATTCAAGATACAAGCCTTTTGCCAGATACATACTTTGCAAAGATTTTTCTCCCAGCCGGTGATTTCTCTCAACAGCGTCTTTTAGGGGGAAAAAACAAATTCTAGATTTTCTGTATTTCCACAGGAATTTTAAAGTTAATTTAACAATTTCTTTCAAGAAATTAAAAAGCTGGTTTGGGATTTCGATTAAAATCGCACCGAATCCACAAGTCGACCTGGAGGAAAAGAGTGTGTTAAAAGCACCGAGTCTTCCGGTCGCGGGCAGTGGTCTCTCCCCACTCGGTTAAGTCTGGTTCCTTTGCTTGTCACATCTTCTCCAAACCCCGTTTCCGGTTGCCCCTACAATTTTCTCCTTATCACTGCTTTTGAGCAATTTGAATATAACGTTCCTCGGTGTGGCACACTTTTCAGAATATTGCCCGTGTTTACTGAGCTGCTTGTTTCTCTGGGCTTATAGTTTTTCTCAAGTTTAGAAAAACTGCCCATTATTGGTTCGACGACGTCCCCTCTCCCGACGCCTCCGGGGAGCTCAGACCCCGGGCGTCAGGGGCCCTGGCCAGGCCCCGCTGATCCGATCCAGGTCTCCCGGTCCTTCCCTAGGCGGACGCGTGCCCCCGAGCCTTGCGGTGCCCTGTTCTCTCTCCCGCGGGGTCCGAGCTGCCCTTCCTGCCCCCACAGTCTGCTTCACCCCGACACTGTCGTTCCCGTCTCCAGAAATTCTCTCTCCCTGAAGTTCTGCCTGTTCCGTGTCTCCACGTCCATTTCTGCATCTCCGACGTCCTATTTCACTCCCGGACACCTGGAATGCCTTCACAGAGACGGGGTCCCTGCCCTTCTCCAGAGCACCAGCTTCGCGTCCCTTCCCGACGAGGCCTCCCCGATGACTTCCCTCAGTGTGGACCCGGTTTTCTTGCTTCTTCTCACACCTGCTAATTTTGACTGAACGCCAAATGTCGAATTTTACCTTCTGGTTGCTGGCGTTTTGGTATTTCTACAAATCCTCCCAGGCTTTGTTCTGGGATGCAGCCAGCTTACTTGGGAATAATCTGAGCCCATTGCTTTGCGGTTTGCGGGGCGGTTTGGACCACAGCCCAGGGGGGCAGAGACCCCCTCTCCCGAGGCAGGGCTGTCCCAAAGGTGCTGCCCATTTCCCCAAGGACAGCGTGTTTCTCTGGCATGGCTAGGGGACGGGCACGGGCGCGGGGCCCGTGCTGGCACCAGGGGCCATCCCCCCCAACCCCCAATCCCGGCCCACGACAGAGCCATTTCCCCGCCTGGTTGACACCCAGGCTCTCTGCACAGCTCTCTTCTCAAGATGTCTGTCCTGGGACCCCCAGCCACCTCCTCAGCACGGACTCCGGCTCCTTCCCGGTGGCTCGGGCAGTCTGTGGGCGCCCCCTCCCCCGCTCTGTGCGGTGCCCAGAGGCTGTTCCTGGCCAGCAAGCTCAGCAGCTGTAGGGCTCGCCCTTTACTTCCCATCTCTCCGGGATCCTTCCTTCCTGCTGAGGTCTAGCTTCTGGAAACCCGTAGATTCAGTGTGTGGTCTGGGTTTTTTTTTTTTCTTTTTGGGGCGGGCAGGAGGAGGCCAGTGGAGGCCCCGAGCTTTTCTGCTCGGCCACCCGCTCGCGCCCAGCGCTCTCGCCCACCTCTCAGAGCCTCCCCCCATCCCACCCCGGGCCTTCCTGCTCCCTGGGGGTCACCGCCCTGCTCCAGGACTCCTGCTCCTTCACACAGGCAGCTCCCGTCGCTCTCGTGGTTGCTGCCTGTGGCCGCATGCCTCCTGCCCCTTACCAGGTCCTGCTTGCTCTGTGCACCGAACAGTGGGGAGAGGAGGGAGTCGAGCCTGACCAGTGGACGGAGAGCAGTGCTTGGCCTGCATCCCTGGCTCTGCTGGCCTGGGTGCATCTGCCCTCGGGAGTCCGCCGGGGCGCCCCCACGGGCTGCTCCGCCTTCAGCTGCCCCGGGCTCACGGTGGACAAGGGCGTGCAGGGACATTCGGGCTAGGCCAGCCCCTGGTCGTTTCCTGCAGCCTGCTCACCCGTGGCCAACCACACGCCGCCCTGATGGGGCTTACTCCCCTGTGCGGTTCCCCTGGGAGGCACCGCAGAGCCAGGCGGGGGCGGGGAGGGCAACCAGGGGTACAGTCAGAGTGTACCTCCCCGCCCCTGACCAACGCCTCGGGCCCAGTCCCCCCGCCCCAGGCCCTCCCATGTGCGCCGACTGGTGCTGGTGCTCTGCCCACGGGTGGGCGTCTCGGGGTCCTCACACCCGCCGTCACCCCGGCACCACCGTCCCCACCCCATCACAGCCCGGGGTGGGCTTTCGAAAAGGCCCGCAGCCCCTCGTTTCCTCATCTTCCCCAGACTTGCTTTGCCCGTCACAGATAACTTAATTATTCGGCTGCGTGCCTCTCTTGAATTGTAATTCTGAACGTTTATTCATGATTCCTGACTCCAGTTGGCAATCGGCAGATAGACGGTGCTCCAGTTAGAAGGATCAAATTAATTCTTTTTTTAAACAAGGAGGGAAAACTACTTATTCTAGACTCCTGGGAAGCAGAAATCAGGTGGAATTCTTAAAATGAAAGAGACAATTATATCTCCCTCATTTATTTCATCTTCTCTTTTTGCCCCGTGTTCTCTGCTCCCCAAAGCCCAGGGAAGTACCAGGGGAGGGCGTCATTCCTCGTGTTCACAGCCAGGACGGGAGCGCTGCCGTGGCCGCGACCCCAGCACGGCGTCGGGATGAAAGGAGGGAGTCCGGAGCGTCAGGGCGCGGGCCCTGGGCGCTGGGGAGGCAGCGGGTGACGGTCCCCTTTATTTCTCTCCTCGGTGTGGTCTGACTAAACACTTTGCACCCGCCACCCCGCTTCCCTGCGTCGATGACACGCCTCGTTCTCGATGGGTTGTCCCATACCAGCATTTACCATACCAGAGTGTGTTCAAGAAAAGTCTTACGATTCTCCCCAAAGATGAGCAACTAAAAAAATCCACGCGGAGTTGTTATTAGTTCATTCGCGGTGTCCTGCAACTCAAAGGTCAGTTGCTTCCACTTCACGACTGCGTTCAGAAAGGGGAACTGCCCGGTGGAAGGCTAAAATTCCAGTCTTCCTGCCACGACCCTGGATAAGCGGTAAACGTCCTTCGAGAGAGGCCTCGATACAGACTGCAGGCGTCAACTACCTCGTCAGCCTTTCTCAGTCCCCCTCCCACGCCCCACCCACAGGCCCTGCTCCAGGCTGACACTTCACAATAGTCACCGTTTGGGCAAGGGTCCTGTGATCTTGTGGAGGCCTGGATGCCGACAAAGCGGTCCCGTCCAACACCCCACGATTCACCAGGCACAACTCAAACCGCGAACTGTCCAGGACCTGGAGCTGCTGGGACCCTCGAGGGGGCAGGGGGTGCTTCCCTCTCCTCCGAGTGCCTCACAGGACCCCTCGTGTGGCAGGATGGCCCCTCGGCCCCCAGCTGCCCCAAGAATGAGGCTCTGGGACCCACCAGCCCCAGAGGTCCCCCGCCCACAGCAGCTGCAGCTGACCGAGCTGTCCCCAAGTTCACTCAGGTGGCCGGGGGGGGGGGGGAGGTCTGGTGCTGCCGTCACACAAAGGGACTCACGGTAAATACAGGGAAGGAGGGAATTTGGGGGGGGTTATGGCGTCACCGCACACCAGGCGCCCTCGGGCTAGACTCAGATCCAAGCCCATCCCGTTATTTTCGTTAAGTATGTGCAGTTTTACAGACCGGTGATGCCTCCAAAGAGCCTAATTGTTTTTTTTTTAAAATATATTTATCAATTTTAGAAAGCGAGGAAGGGAAGAGAGAAAGAAAGGTGCATTGGCTGCCTCGCATGCAGGGCTCGAATGGGGATCGAACCCGCAACCCAGGGATGTGCCCTGACCAGGGACTCGACCCACGACCTCTGGTGTCTAGGACGACACTGCAACTGACTGAGCCACCCGGCCAGGGCTGCTGGTGTGTTTTCGGTTTTGTTTTTTAAGAAATGGATTTTTCCGCGTTTTTACTCACGACAGCAGTCACATGGGACGGGGCCTGCCGAGAAAATGCAGGGAAGGCGGCAACCCCCCCCCCCCCCCGAGGGCTCGGGACCAGCCCCTGAGCCGCACACAGTCCCCGACGGGCCACGAGGAAGACCCGATGGAAACACCGGCCCCAAGAGGCGGGAACCGGCCCCCGGCCCATCAGAACATCGGGAAGCGCGCCCAGACCGGGACGTTTGCATCTACACACGCGGGCCCTGCTTCTAACCCACACCCGACAGTGGACACACGTGCGTTTGTGACCCTCAGGGACTGGCTTCCACTCGTCCATTCAGGTGGCCAGCTGGTCAGTTACGTGGGGCCACAGCCCCCCGAGAACCTGCGCCGTCTCTGGAGAAACGCCTGTGTGAGTGTGTGTGTGTGCACACACAAGTTTGCACACACTGTGTCACCCCCACTGAAGAACCCCAAGCACATGTCCAGGCAGAACTTCCCCGGGTCCAAAGGGCTCTCGGCCTCCTTCTTCTCCTGACCCTCTTCTGTGACTGGGCTGCGGACAGGCAGTCACCCGACCAGAAGCCCCACCTGCTCGGAGTCTCAGCAGCACCCCCCCCCCAGGAGGCCTGCACACCCTGAGTGCCTGTGGGAGATGAGGACCGCCCTCCGAGGCCGCTCCCCTTTCCATGGTGCGAGCGTCAGGCCTGACTGTGGGGAGCGTGGGGACGCGCCAGGGCACCGCCGACCTGCAGACATTGGGGAGTCTGGGAGGGAACAGAAGGTCAAGAAGAAAATGGGAAGCCACTTATTCCCCAGGGGAACCGGCCGGGTGTCATTAACACCCGGGAGGAAGGGGCAGCTCCTTGGGTGACAGGCCGAGGACAATTACAAGGTGGCCGTGAGGAGCTCGGGGGGACGACGATGGGCCCCTCTCCTGTCGGAGCCATCAGCGTAACTCATGTCCAAATCAGCAGTGAGACGCAGAGGCGGGGAGGCCAATGGGCAAACGGGCGTGTGGCGGACATCGTCTCGTAAGCAGCCGCCTTCCCAGCCTTCTCATTGTTTGCTTTGTTCCCACCACGGATGCCGTTGCTCTGCACGGTGGGCAACCCTGTTTTCCGCCGGTCTGGGGAGGGAACGGCGCCCTCCGGAGCCCGGAGCCACACCGCTGGGTGGCATCAGCACAGGTGAGTGTCTCTGCTCCTCGAGAGGGTGGCCAGTGTGCGGGCAGCCCCGAGATGGGGTGGGGGCCCATCCCCCGGGACCGGCCCGCCATCTTCCCAGTTCCCCGTCCCTTCCACACCACTCGGCCCTCACACTGGGCCCCAGGGTGGAAACGAGCCCTGAAGCGGACTCCGCACCCCCTATCCCCCCAAACCTGGGCACAGAGCTGCTGGGAAGATGACACGGGGCGGGAGGGGTCGCCATCGCACGGTGTGGTCCTCACACCCAGAGGTCCGAGTTTGCGGACTGGCTGAGCCAAGCTGCCTTGGGCAGGAACCGGTGAGCGTTTTCTGGCAGCGAGGGGGGAAGGGCGTGGATCGGAAATCACGCTGTGCACTGTCTCCCCGGGGATCCCGTGGTGTGGAAGGGCCATCTCGGGTGTCTCGAGAGCGCATCCTGGGCGCTGGGTGCCTGGGAGGGTGGCACGAGCTTGGCCACTGAAGACTCGGGCTGACGCTCAGACGCAGGAGCCTCGTCCTCTGCGGCTCACAGCTGGCTGCCCGCCGTCACGGGCAGAGCCCCATCCAGCTCTCTCGGCCACGCCAAGGACCCTTGGCCCGTGGAGGGGGAGTCACAGTCCACAGCGGGCCGGGGGCTGTCGCTGGGCAGCTGTGCGCAGAAATCCCAGTGCCGCGGGACGGCGGCTGCTGCACGCCCGGAGGGGAGAGGAGGTGGGTGCTGGCGTTCAGGGCTCGGGCGGGGAGCGTGCCCTGGGCGCCTCGCCTGCCCGCGTTGCCGCGCAGAGCCCAGGAGGGACGGAAGCAGAGGTGCAGTGAGAGGGCCAAGCTCAAGGCCAGATGAAACGTGTAAACACGGAAACAGTGTAGCTCTCCCTGCCGGGAGTGAAGTTGTGAGCTCGAGTTTCATGAGGATTTGGGCCCCGACGTGGACGTTCGGGCCTGTACGGACCGACGTTTATTCGAGTCGCCCGACAACCTGCTGGCCCCCCTCCCCGCCCACGGCCCGCAGAGGACACCGGGGTCTGGAGGTCGGCTTTCTCTCCGACTGACCCAGAAGAAGAACCATGGGCGACGCCCGGCACCCACACGTGTTTGTAGCGGGACACACGCAGACCCACACACGTGCTCCCCCTTCTGTGTTTGCGCCTCAGCGCTGCTCAGTCTGCTGCCGACCCAAGGCCATCGGGGGCCCCCGGCTTGTGCGGGTCCACAACCTGACCCCACCCGGCGACGAAAGCACCTGTGCAGAATGAGAATCTCAAAGAAGGCGCCAATGGCCATTGAAGGCGATGTTGGAACAGGTGTGCGGGGCAGCTTTGATCTCGGGGCCCTTTTCAAAGCATCGGGAACAAAGCACGTCTCCCCGTCGGAGAGAAAGGCGCGGGAGGCTCCATTCTGCGCCGGCTCGGCCCTCCCGCCCGGGGTCTGGTACACGCGGTTGGAGAGACACAATGGAGGGAATTAGCCGCCTGGCGCACCGACGGGCTCTTCCTCCTGCGCCCCAGAGCGCGGGCGGGGCGGGCGGCCCAGCGGAGAGGCCCGGTGGGAGCTGCCCACGGAGCGAAGCCCCGTCAGGTGTCTCCTGGGAGCCAAGCACAGGGTCTGAAAACAGAGGTTTGGGGGAGCCCAGGAGGGGAGTGGTGGCTTTTCCTGGAGGGTCCCCCACAGCCTGGGGGCGACAGTCGGAGAACCACCAGCATCAGGAGTTCAACGTGGCCCGGGAGGAAAAGGACACCCATGGGCGCCTCGCATGTCCTGGGGGGTCACAGACGGGGGTGGGAGACAGCGTCCGCGGAGGGCACCCTAATATGAAGGCTGGGGAAACAGGGAGCACTGCCCACGGGAAGGGGACGAGGGGATCCACACAGACCACGGACACCGGGGGTGTGCTCTGGGCCCCACCGCACACCAGCCCCCAAAGCTGGCACCCCAAATCACGTCTCCAGGGCACAGGTTCCTGCCTCTTCTCCCAGGGCCTGGAGGCAGCCACGGGTTCTCAGGGCTGACCCCCGTCTCCACGGCCAGCGTGTCATAACGGCCCTTGTCCCCGAGAACGCCCCTGCCGGGTCCCCTGCTGCAGCAAGGACTTGGGCATCGCCTTGTGGGCTGCACTGGTAACCAGGCTGGTCCCAGACGAGAGGGCTGCCGGCCGCCCCTGTAGCCCCGCCCCTGGGGGGCCTTGTGAAAACACCGGCGCTCAGCCGGCCGGGGTGTGTGAAAGGGCCCGTCCCGCAGCCCCCGTCTGCAGTAGAAAGGGCCGCCGCGGCGCGGGATTACCGGAGCAGCAATTAGAGCAAAGCCTCAAAGGTGACCGGCCTCTTCAGAGGCCGCGCTTGCGGCTCCAGCACCCCTTTCCGACCTAGGTGCCACTTTTTACATAAGCCCTGAACCTCCCTTGAGCAAACAAAAGCTAAAGAAAAATACAGGGGCCTCCCTGGACGGGGGATGGACCCCCACCGGGGCGGGGGGCATGGTGATGAAAGCTGGTTGGAGCAGGCGCCCGGGCTTCCCACCCCCGAGGCCCCCCCCCCCCCGCCCTGCAGACAGACAGGTAAACAGGCAGCCGCGCAGCACAATCCCTTCGGTCAACTTGGCGGGGATGCCACTTTTCACGCCGTCCCCCGGAAATCGGACTTGAAAGTGCTCTTTAACGTCTTGAAAGCAAGGAGCAAATTGAAGAAATAGCTGAGGACGCTTTGATGGGCGTGGAGCTGCTGGGGGGACTGGATGGTGCAGCCCTTGTCGGGGAGGAAGCCTGCTGTGGCCGGCTGTGCAGCCGCCGCCCAGGCTCAGGGACGCAGGAGCCCCCTGGGAACGGGGCTGGCCCGCGATCCACCCGTTATTAAACGTCCGCAATAATCAGCGGTAGTTTGTATCACTCCTTGCTTCCTCTTGGCTCGGGGAGATGAGAACAAGTAGTTCCATTGTTGGTAAAACTGGGGTTGCAGTACGGTTTCCCCCCCCGTCACTCACCCATTAAACGTCTCATGCTCTGGAACTGAGGGAATGGCTGGGAATGATGTTAGAGGGGACACAGCGGCAGCAGCGATAAACAACTCAATGTGTGTCCGCACACGCGGAGGTTCGTCCGCGGGGAGGGAGGGAGGCGAGGGGGCTGCCCGGGACTCGGACCTCACAGACAGGGGCTGGACGCACGGCGCTCAGGGCACTTCCCAGCACATGGTGGGCGCTGCAGAGGGACCTGGTGGGACCCTGCGGGACCCCGGTGGGGCAGGCCCCAACCCCGGTCCCTCTGTGGGCATGGGGACAGTGTTTCCAAGAAGGCAGGACAGTTCTATCGGTTTTCTGAGCCCCAGACCCCTCCCCACGCCCCGCCCTGGGACTGCGGCCCAGGCCCCCTCCCCCTGGGCAGCTGTGCCCACCGACCTTCCGGCTCAGGCTAACGCCTCTCCGAACCTCTCCGAACCTCACCGGGGAGCAGGCTGGGCAGGGCTGCTCTGGGGGCTCTCTGCCCTGACCCCCCGACCCTGGGCTGGGACGGTCCCGATTCCCCCTCGGCTCGAGGAAATTCTCTGCCCTCCGCTGACTCATAAGGAAGCTTCGGGGACTGTGAGCCCCCGAGTGCCTCCGATGAAACGCTGAATGTGGCAGGAGACAGAGACGGGGGCTGGAGGCCGGAGGCCCCAGCCCAGCATCTGGGACGCGCACCCTGATGAGGCAAAGAAATGAGGCACCTGGTACAGAGCGTGACTGGCAGTGCGCCCTGAAAGGGTCGGACGCTCGGACAGGGACACAGGCTGGGCGGGGGTCGGCGCCGGGGCTGCTCGGGGCGGGGTCGCCTGCTATTGCCTGCTGGGCCCCCGGACCCCCTGCTGCCAGACCAAAACTGTGGACAGCTGGGTCTCACCACCCACAGTCACCAGGCTCTCTAAGGGCACCAAGTTCAGGGTTGTGGCCCCAGGGGACACAGGGCCGGGTTCCCATTCCCCGATCCACCCAGAACTGTGTCTGCATGCGCTCTGTGAAAGACACCGGGTGAACGCGTGTGGCTGGTCACAGACGCCAAGCGAATCCCACCTGACACACGCGGATTTCTCCGGGAGGCGCCTCACAGCCCCTGTGACCTGCCAACTCCGGGCGGCACCTCCGCACGGCGCCTGCGGTCACCACAACAGCGAAACACCAACGAAAAGGACAGAAACGTGAAAGCCGCAGCCCTGGAAAGGGCCGCCGCCCACCGCAGGACCGGGGGCTGGAGACACGGGTTCCTGCTGCCGAGCATGCGCCCCCTGTGCCCGGAAGGCTCCCCGCACGAACGTCAGGTGCAGACAAAGCAGGGTGCCGGCCAGTTCGCAGACGCGGCGTCTCTATTCACAGTGGCCTAATGAGTCGGACTCTCCTTCACGTGTTCGTTCTCATTTAAAAACCGCACCCATCAAGGAAAAACTGTAAACAACTAAAAGTATGCAAAAGGAACTATATAAATATCAACCCTCCCCTTCCACTTCAGTTCGGTTCTGGATGTATGTGTTTACCAGCGAATCACAGAAAAGAGGGTTTCTAGTACCTGGGCAAGTTCTTCCAGCATTTCTTCATTTTTTATCATGAACTTGTCACCATTAAATTTTTTAAGAATTTTTTAAAAGATTTTATTTATTTATTTTTAGACAGAGGGGAAAGGAGGGAGAACGAGAGGAAGAGAAACATCCATGTGTGGTTGATTCTTGAGCACCCCCTACTGGGGGCCTGGCCCACAACCCAGGCCTGTGCCCTGACTGGGAATCGAACCGGCGACCTTTTGGTTCGCAGTCTGGCACTCAACCCACTGAGCCACACCAGCCAGGGCGAAACAGCTAAACTTTTAACATAGTGCTCAATAACGCAACTGAGTGAGGAATCAGCACCCCGAACGGTCCGGCTTTGGGGGAAGCTTGCTGAGAGAAAGTAGAGAAACGCCCAGTCAGACCAAAGCACAGTCCACCGTGATCACCAGCGCCTGCTCTCTGAAATCCCATGTTAGAAAATGACGGGGGAAGCGGCCAATGGGAAGGTCTTGTTTGCAAAACCCATCCCATCGATGAAAGCTCGGTCGGTGGGGAGCGCCCCCTTCAGTAACGATGGCTCCCATTATTTCGTCTCTTGCAAGACGGGGCGCAGGATCTGAACAGACACTTCCCCGGGGAGGATGGGCAGGTGGCGAATAAACCCGAGGGGAGGATGCTCGACACCAGGCATTACCAGAAAAGCGCAGTGAGAACCACAGGGAGCTGCTGCTGTGAGCCCCTCTGCGGCTCAGACACGGAGCCGGGCAGGCGGTGGCCGCAGCAGTGAGGGGACCGAGGGGACCGAGGGGACCGAGGGGACCGAGGGCAGGCCCGGCAGCTCCTGTCAGCTGGCGGCGGCCTGCAGGGGGGACACTCCGTGGGAGGGGACGGGATGAGGGTGGGACGTTTCGCAGCAGAAGGCGGCACACATCCTCACAGGTGGTGAGTGAGTCTCAGGCCCAGACGGAGACCCTCCCGGAAGTCCATGGGGGATCCAACAGAACCCCAACATGTCTGTCACGGGGGCAGACACACACTGTGCCCCCCCTCCCCCCGCATGTGAGGACGGAGGGCCCTGTGAGGCGGGCCTCACAACCTGCTCCCTGCCGGGCCGGACTGCCGGGCGGCCAGATTCCGGCGGCTGCACCCAGGCAGGCACACGTGCACACACACACAGATGGATGCACACGCACACTCACGCCCTCTCTGTCTCACACACACACCTCCCCCTCGGGGGACGAGCCCTGCCCTGCGGGGTCTCTGTGTCCACCTGCGGGTCCCGGGAGCCACACAGACACCGGCGCCGGCTGTCACGGGCCAGGACAGCAGCCCTGGCCCTCGCTGTCTCAGTGAGCCTCTGAGTCTGGCCCAACAGGCCACTTGGCTCTTACAGACAGAATCAAAGACCAGAAACTGTGGGAGAAGTGGGCCGATCGGAGCGTCACAGGCCCCTCCTGGGGCTGCAGCAGCCCCTCCCTCCACTGTCCCTGCCGCCACTCGGCCCCAGAAGGTGTCTCTCACTGTCCCACTTGGTACATGCAGTTCCCGCACCAGAAGGCAGGGGAACAGGCGGCCGAGAGCCCGTCCCTCCTGCTCGGGGCTCAGGCCTCCCCGGGCCCGGCACGCAGCAGGGGTCAGGGAGCCCCGAACACGTGGACATGCGGGTTTTCTGTACAGCCCCGATTCCATTCCCCCAAGGGGAGGCCGCAGGACCGTGCCCTCCCCTGCGACCTCGGCACCAGCGGGATTCACAAAGAGCCTAAGGCCTTATCTCACTCCACCCCGCTCCCCAGAGATGAGTTGCCCGTTAGGGGAAGCAAGCAAGGAGGAGGGCGGAGAAAGAGCCCCGCTGCCCCAGCGTCGGGACTGGACGCTACAGGGGAGGCTGGCTCTCTGTATGGACGCGTCTCCTTCCTCCAGGCCTGGGCCGGCCCTGCCTCCTGGAGCCCAGGAGCTTCGAGTGAGAGAGAGAGACCCACTGGAACCACCTTGTACCGAGCGGGGAGCGCACCTCAAAGGGTGTTGTGGGAGCTTAATTAATTAATGTTTGGAGAGCGCTCTGGGCTGCTGGGATGAAAGGGTGCGCGCGGGGCGCACCGTGTTATTACCGCCGCCGCGCGCTGGCTGCCGGGCCAGATGCTGGCTGCAGATAGGCCCCGATAAAAGATGGACCACAAAAGAAGAGACGTTAATAAGGATGTTTCGGCGCACTGCTAATCGCCTCCCCGAAATTGCTCCTCTCTCCTGTGATGATCTGGAGATAGAGTCTTAACTGCTCGCGGAACCAAAGGGTATTTCCACGGGTTCTGAGGGCTCGAGACGCGCAAACAACACCCCCCGCCCCGCCCCGCCCCGCCCCACCAACGCCAACGCGGCCATCTGGGGGCCGTGCTCCGCCTGCCTTGGCATTTTCAGGTGATTAAGAAGTATTTAATAGGTGAGGGGGCCTCCGTTCGGGGAGCCACATGCTGGCGTTTGAAGGTGACGGGAGAGGGCAGGGAATGAACGAAGAGTTGAAAGCGTGTGGGGCAGGCGCAGGAGACACAATCCCCGGCACCGGGTGCAGGCCGGCCCCACGTCCCCGGCTGCACTCAGAGGCAGCGCCAAGCAAGTCTGAACACGCAGGTCTTTATTAAATCGTTTCTAACACAGAAGTTCCCTGCCTCCCGAAATACTCCGGGCGTTCAAACGTGCCGCAGCCGACAGAGAGGGGTTTTTGAAAGCCTGGCACACAGTCACACGGGGGACGCACGCCTGTGTCGGTCTCGGGGAGGGAACAGGGAAACGGCGCAGCCGGGGAGGTGGCGGCCGCAGCCAGGGCCACGGCTGCTCCTGCTGCTCTGGTCTGTGGACTCGGCCAGGCCAGGAGGCTCCCACTGGGTTTTTCGAAAGAAGAGACGGGCTGGGAGAGAGGAGGGTGCTCGGCCAGGGGTGCCTCTCTGGTCGGTGGTAGAACCACACGCGGTGAGGAGGTCGCCGAAGGCTCCCAGACACAACTCAGAGGCAGACCTCTGGGCTCTGGTGGCTTCCAGTCGCCGGGTGTCAGGTGGAGATGGCGCTCGGCCATCCACCCGGTCGGGTGTGACCAGTAGTAGCCATCACCAGGGCTGTCCTTCCGCTGACCTTGACTGACCGTGGGGGCGACCTGTGGTTCCACTCCTCTCGCCTGGCTGGTGCCCGACAGGCCCGAGGGTGGACCCCAATGGCACCTCCCGGGGTCTGGGTGAGGGTTGGCCGGGGGGTGCCAAGTTTCTGTCCCCGCTGCCTGCTTGTTCCAGGCATGACGGCCGTCCTCCCTCCTCGGCTGTGACTCACAGTGACCGCTTTCACCCCCCTCTCTGCAAGGACGCCCCCGAGTGCTCACTCATTTGTCCCGGCACGAGAGGGAGCCAGTGCCGGGCCCTGAAACACAGCACGGACATGGGGGGCCCTTTGGGGGGCAGTGCCACCAAAACTGGGTCACACTCAGAGTTCAGACAGGGACCTGCAGCTTCCTGGTACGGGTCGGGCTGGACCAGGAGGACGGGGACGGGCAGCAAGTGCAGTGGGTCTGCGGCAGGGGTGGGACCAGGACTCGTGAGTCCAGACACTGAGCTGCTGTCTTCCAAAGGCAGCTGGGCACCGAAGCGGGTCCCAGCGGAAACGTTGAGATTCAAGGAGTGGCCACGGAAACCGAGCCCCTGGTGGGCCTCTCGCTGACAACGAGAACCGGCTCGAGAGGCCCGTGTCTTGCCTCACCACACTGGGAGGGCCTCCGGTGTGGGGCATGGGCCGCAGGCCCCTCAGGCCCACCCTGCTCTCACCTCGGGCGGCAGGCCTCCCTGGTATCTGGCCGGTGGGACTTGGAAAACCCTCGGCCCAGTCTCAAAACCAAGGTCAAGGTCAGTGGCAAGTTAGAATGATGCAGACTTGGAAGGACGCATGGCTCACCAGATGGATCTGGGCTTCTGAAGACACAGGGTCATGTGTGCGGTAAACGTCACCCTCCTCCCGTGCGATGCTGCTGCAGAACAGGACACACGACCGTCACGGGAGCATCACACGAGCGTCATACAGGGGACGGCACTCAGGATCCCAGCACCAAGGTCACAGGGTCCTGGCTGCTCCAGGCCACCCCTGGAGACGCTGTGGCTCTGCAGAGCCTGCACCAGGCAGGCTGAGGACACTGCCCCCCAGGACCGCACAGCTGCCCCGGCATCTGCCCGCCCGGTGCGCTCCGAGCCCCTTCGCCGAATCCCACGGAATGGTTTGCTGGGACTCCGAGACTCCGACTGGACTTTCTGACTCTGCGGATCACGATGAGACCGTCTGACCCCAGGACGATTGGGTCTTTCTTCTGATCTGGTCTTTCGCCCGGAAAGAGGTGCCTGCAATCCAGTTGGACCTAAAGCTGAAAAGGGTCCCGCAGATCAGACAACAAGGAAGCCAGAAAAACGCAAGGTCTCATTTGAGAGCCAAGGAGAGCTCGCTGTGAGTAAGCACTTTAGCTGAAAAACTTCCTTCATCCGGCACAAAACCCTCGCTGCTCCTCATATTTACGCTAAATTTCTAAGTGCATGCTAATTTATTTCCAAGTTGGCTTATTATTGATTTGGAGTGTGAAATTAATGTAATTTGCATTGATTTTAAGGTTAAGTTAGAATGATGACTCTTTCATAATTATTACATATTTAATATTAATGATTAACCCATTACTTAAGTTAACACATTGAATGAATGTTACATTATTATTTCGCCAATTCCTAAATTTACGCCAGTTTCTGAGAAGTGCTGCTGAACTGTTCTCCCCGCCCTGACCCCCGTGCCCTCGGCTGTGCCCGTCCCGCCACCGGCCGGCCTTCCGAACCCTGCCTGATCTCTCAGCCACGGCCAGTGGCCGCGGCGGGCTGCAGGGGAGCCCACAGCACGGCTCTCACTCGCTCAGGGAGTGTCTCCCTGGGGGAGCGCGGCTCTGCTCCTGGGGGGGGAGGGGGGCCCCGGGACCCCGTCAGTGGGGGGGAGAAACGCAGCCCCTACCAGTCTGCTGCTGCATATTGGTGGCCCGATTACAGCTGCGACGGAAGCGAGGGATCTCGTCAAAGGCGGGGGCGGCCCCTTATCTCTGGAAACGAACTCACACTTGCTATTTCACCACCACGGGAATGAGGGGACCCAGTCTGCGCCTGCACCGCAACCCGAGTGGGCCACACTGGTTAGAAACGCCCACTGGGGGCGCTGGGCCAGCCGCGGACGGAGCTGGTGCCGGCGAGGCCAGGGAGCTGCTGTTCACAGCGCCGGGGGCTCAGCGACGCGCACACAGCAGTGGTCGGGGCGAGTCACCATCGGGTCTGAAAGCCCCCCAAGTGCCCACCCAGAGAAACAGCGCGGGACATACGGCGACGTTTTCTCAAGTGCAGCTCTAAGGTGTTTCTGCGTTTATGTTCTTCTCTTTTGTTTTCTGTATGTTTGGGGCTTTTCGTAATTAAAATCCTGAGTCTGCTGTACAAAGACGGGAAGGCCGATGTGTGTCCTGAGGCCCAGCCCTCTCTCGTTACGAATGAGGAATTGGGAACAGGTTATCCCCCCTTCCCCCGGCCCTGTCTGAGCACCCCTCATGGGTGTCCATCAGAAGGACGATCCGGACACCCCTCGACCTCGTCAGCTCCTTTGTGAAGTCCATCCTTCCACAAGTCCTGGCCCTGCCACCTCGCACCCCAGGACTCTCACTGGGGACCTAAGTCCTGCTCGGTGCCACGCCCCAGCCTGTGCCCAAGTCTCCCGAGTCACCCTCCCCTTTGTCACACTGGTGCGCACACACCCCATTCCCACGCCCGTGACCTTGCACTCACCCCTGGAAGGCACACGGCAGGCTTTCCTGGGGTCCTTCCTGCCGCCCCCCACCATGGCCTGGGGTCCCCTCACTGTCCCGGGTGCCCGAGTCGGAAGCCGGTGTTTGGCCCCGGCCCCTGGAACGTGTCCGCTTCACCCACCCCCATCACAGATCGGCACGGGGACAGCCGTTCCTAATGGAACCAAAGAAAACCACGTCTGGAGGAGCGTTTCCATAGAAACAGTGTCAGGACACCTGAGAAACATGCAGATTTCACGGACACGCAGCGCCAGAGCAGGGACAGCCCTTCCCCGCTCGGGACCCGCCGCCCCCGCGAGCTCTTCGCGTGCGTGAAGGTTTTCTCGTTCTTGTGTCCACTGACTTCCCCAGGACCCCCAGGCCGCCAGTTGGGCGGGTCCCGTGCGGTTTCTCCAGAAACAGTTCCGTGTGGCAGGCTGCGGATCTGCATCGGGCCCCCCTACCCCCATCTGCGCTTCCACAGCCTCATGTGGGGGGCGTTCGCTGGCCTTGGGGGGGGGAACGGTGAGCGGACAGGCGTGTGGAGGGGCTGACTCCCCACCGACACTGGCAGGACCCCCGGCCCGGCCCCAGACGCCGCCCCAGCCCACATCCTCGCCCGAGGCTGGTGGGCTCCCTCGAGGGGCGGCCCGGGAGGGTGTCCCGAGATGCTGACGCTTTTCCAGGGGGATCTCTCGCCCGCCTGCCAGTCACGCAGGCGCGTCGGAAACACCAAGAACAAGCCGTTTGGTGATTCTGGGGACTCTCTGGGTGTCCTTCCACCTGCTCTTTGAAAAACGCCACCGCTGTTCACGGTGTGAGTGGTGACGTTTTGTTTGCCAAAGGTGTTCAAGGAACGACCAAAATCTTTTTAAGCCACTTTTCCTGCACGTGCTTGACGTGCGTGTGTCTGGTTTGGGGAGAGCTGTATGCCACGTGCTGGGGGGGCGGCCTCTTTGAGGCTCAGACGGACGCGCCCCTCTGTAACGGCAGCCCCGGCTGGAGAGCACACAGCCCCGCTGGGCTTTGGGAACCAGGGGGCGGGCGCAGAGCCAGAGCCCCGAGGGAGGGCCAGGGTTCTCTGCTGAGTCCTTTCAGGGCCGCCCATCTATTTTTCGCCTCGCAGGCCAATAATATTGATAACGGAGCCACACAGGTGGAAATACACGGAATAAAATTCTACTACATGAGGTTGTCATGTGTACACGGAAAAGTGTGAATTTTTAAATAGGTTGGTTTGGTGTGCCTGAATTATTTTTTTCCAAGTTCAGAATAATATTATATATTTTTTGAAGATTTTATTATTTATTTTTAGAGAGAGGGGAAGAGAGGGAGAGAAACATCCATGTGTGGTTTGCTCTCGAGCGCCCCCTACTGGGGATCTGGCCCACAACCCAGGCATGTGCCCTGACTGGGAACCGAACCAGTGATCCTTTGGTTCACAGGCCCACGCTCAATCCACTGAGCCACACCAGCCACACCCGCTACATTTCACTTTTCAAATTGAAGTGTGTGTGTGTAAGGTGTGCGACGTGATTTAATACACACAGTGAGGTGATTACTAAGCGATTACTAACCTGTCCTCCACTCCTGTTACCTGTGCGCGCGTCTGCGTGTGGAAGGCCAGGACCCCTGGCGGCGGCTGTCTCCGCACACGCCTAGCACCCACGCTGCACTGCTCACCCCGGAACCCTGCCGGCCCCGCACTCTGGACTGCGCGCGTTTTCCTGCCTGCCACCGTCGCCCCGCCCCCAGCCCCTGGCAGCCGCAGGCCCGTCCCACGGCGGAACCTTCTTTTCAGTAAAGAGTCCGCACGTCAACGAGAGCAGCACACGTTCGTCTTCCTTGTTTCACTCGGCGGCTGTCCTCCGGGCCGTTCTCGTGGTTGCCAAGGGCGGCACCACCCTCCTGCGTGTGGCTGAGTGGCGGTCGCGCGCGGGTCTGGATCGCAGACCTGGACAGAGGAGGTTCTGCCGGTGCGGGGCCACCGCCCCTCTCTGCCTTCATCTGTCCGAGGGTCACCGGGTCGGCCTCCCTGCCTCGGTGACTGAATGCTGCGCAGATGCTGGCTTCGGTGCAGCCCAGGTCCCCGCCCCCGCCCCCAACTGAGCCCCCGCCCCCTCTGAGCCCCCGCCTCGGTCACCCCCCACCCCAGACCCCTGGCCCTCTCCGTTCACGGTCCCGGTCCAATTCTCTGCTTGACACCTGGTGCCCCTCGGGGGCCCTGAAGCCCAGCGTTCCGGGAAGAGGCTCCTTCACTGCACTGATGTCAGGTTGCATACGGTGATGAATGTACCTGCCGTCCCCGAGGCTTCTCCAAGCAGCTCTGAACGGAGCAGCCCCCAAGTTGTGCAGCAGCGCCCGGGGGGGTCCCCGAATGCCCGCTCCGGGGACGCATGCGCCCTCCTGAGCCGCGCAGGTCTGGCCTCTGTGGGCACACAGCCTCCACCTGGGGGCGGGGGTCTGCATGGGTGAACGTGCAGGTGTGAACCGCCTTGGTCAGGGGACACACTCCCTGCGGGTGTATCCATGAGATGGGGGGCCCTTTCCGGAAGCTGCTGCACCCTAAACCAGCCAGAGACACTGGGGCTGAGTTCCCAGGCTGTGAGACAAAGCGCGCTGGCGTTCACACGCTCAGGAGCAAGGTCAAGCATCCTGAGACCTCCAAGAGGGTGACAGGGTCAAGCCTCAGGGGGTCCCCGCTGTGCGGGCCGCCCGCCCAGAATGGGCCCAGCCGGCAGCGCCGCCTGCAACCCGAGCCCCCTCCCGGCCCGGCCGCGCTCGCAGGCCCAGCGCAGCGGCCTCTCAGCGCCCGCTAAATGGAGGTCTTGGCCCGGGAAACGGCACCGTCAGCAGCAGTGTCGGCACCGTGGATAATGAAGGACAGCGACCCGTGGGGGCCGGAGGCCGGGAAGCTGCACGCGGGTCCGTGGGCACTCCCAGCAGGCTCTGGGGCTGCCCGGAGTACCCCCTCCACTGGCCCGTCCTTGAGGTTTCGGTCCAGGCGGCCCATTTCTCACGGGTAGTGTGGGAGGCGATTTCCCCCGCGCCAGACATCTCACTAGGTCTGGGGCAATTTTAACTATTTAAGGAATTTCAAGAAAATGCGGGCACTTTAGTGACTTAGAGTACTTGACATTCTCTCTGATAAAAACCGGTTTGTTGAAGGGTTTAAAGCTCGGGCGGCCCTGAGCAGCGTGGGTCTGGAGGAGCTGCCGTCTGGCGGAGGGAGGCTGAATCTCGGAGTCACGCTCCGGAGAAGAAGGGCATTTTCTACTGAACTGGATTCGCACAGAAGATAATCACGCCTTTCTATATTTCTTTTTAAAATATTTTATTTACTTATTTTTAAAGAGAGGGGAAGGGAGGGAGAAAGGAAGAGAAACATGAGTGTGTGGTTGCCTCTTGCGCCCCCTACTGGGGACCTGGCCCTCAACCCAGGCACGTGCCCTGACTGGGAATTGAACCAGTGACCCTTGGTTCGCAGGCCAGTGTTCAACCCACTGAGCTGCAGCAACTGGGGCCACGTTATTTTATGTTTCTGGAGATTTTGAAATAGTGACTGAGTTACAGTTTACTGTAATGCAGGACAGTAAAAGCTCTAACTAGCGAACTAAGCTTTTCACCCAAAAGTTCGCAGGAAAAGTCTCTTTACCCCGATGCGTCCCTGCTCGGTGAGCAGGACTTGGCGAAGGGGATAGAATAGGCTTTCCTGAAGGAGACGGTGGCCAGACTCGGGGCCTCTGCCCCAGAGCTCAGGGTCCTCGGCCCATGTCTCAGGCACAAACCCCTGTGTGGTCTGCCTCGGGGACCCGGGACACACAGACCGGGCTGCGGCCATTCCGGCACCAACACTCCTTCATTCCTTTGCTTTTTAATTTAAAAAGGGAATGTGTCGTTGAAGGGGTCACCCAGTCCGGGAAAGTGTTAACAACAAAGGGAAGAAAACCAAAAAGGCAAATTCGTACAGAAGTAAAAACAACAGTAGTGTCGGCCTCCGTCCGCCGCAAGAACACTCCCGCCCCGTTCCCCAAAGGCGTCATCGACACCCTCCTTACGATTCTCCAGGAAGAAACGGACCGCCGTGCGTGACGAGGTCAGGAATTGGTAGGCAAACCTATTACGTAACTGGTGGTGGTCAAAACCAGGCTGAGGCCAGGCAGTGGCCGAGACCAGGGACGTGCGAGCTAGCCTCTGGGTTCCGATTCGGCACCACCCCCACTTCCGGGCCTGCAACTTGGGGAGCGTCCCTGAGCCCCTCCCAGCTTCGTTCCCCCCCCCAGGAGACACGGGCCTGCAGGGGATACCTAGGTTGCTATGACGATCGCTATGGCAATCCTGGGGCATCCCTGGGCACACCGCTGGCTCTCAGCAGCTGTTCGAGTGGCGGCTGTATCTTGAGGGGCACCGGGGTTTGGGTTGTTCTGGAGGACGCTGGTGTGTGGCCGGACTGGGCACGAATCAATGTTCTATTTTCGTGTTTCTGTGAACTGACTCAATAAAGACACAGATCCCATGTCCTCGGCTGGAGACCGGCCCTCCTCTAGGCTGGAAGGACACGTCCTTCTGCTGGGCACAGCGGGGGGCGAGGGGTGGGGCGCTTTCTTCCCAACCCTTAGATGCCCACCCGCCCCCTGCAGTCCGTGAGGAAACGCTGGCTTGTGCGGCCACCGGGGCCTCAGACTTTAAAATGACAGGCGCTCAGCTGCCGGGCAGGTGACCCACACACGCACGGGGCCCAGCGGCAGAGGCCAGATTCCAGCTGGGCTCAGAACGTCAAGGCAGGCCAACCGGAAGGAACGGAAAACCCTGCTCCCAGCTGGGCTGGAAAAGTCACTCGCCAACTTCGGGGGTCAGGAGCGCAATCGGGGGTCCACCTGCAGGTCCACGAGCACCCTGGGAGTGTCGGTGGAATTCCCGATTCGCGGAGCCGGCAGCGCAGCACACATCTCGGAAGGCAGGCTGCTGGGAACAGCTGCCTGCTGGGAACAGCTGCCTGCAGGGGACGTGTCCCCAAGGACACGTCCGGTAAGACCCCGAAAGAGACCTGCACTCCTTTCTCAGTGCACGCTGGGCGTGAGCACTGGGGTTTTAAAGATGGGCCCTGGGGACGGGGCTGGCCCTGCAACCCCGGAGCAGGGAGCCGAGCGCAAGGCTCAGCTGTTCCTTGGACCACGGTTGGTTGTCACGCCCCAAGCTGTGCTCGGCACGTGCTGGTGTGGTGGCACCCGTTCCCTCAGTTTACGTTCAGAACGACCTCGTGACGTGGGGCTTCTGTTCTCCACATGAGAAAATACGGCCCGCGATCAACCTCATTAACAAATGCGCCTGCCCTCACGCAGCCCCCGAGGGGCCGGGCCCCAAGTCTGACTCCGAAACCCAAGTTACTTCCGTGACTGGAAACCCGCAGCCAATAAAACGTCCGAGGGACCCGGGGGCAGGACCGTGGGCGACGGAGAGCCACAGACCTGCTCCACAACCCTGCGGCCCCTTCTGCGGAGCTCCGAGAGTGAGAAGGAGAAGCATTAGGAACTAGAAAGAAGATGGACGTTGGCAGAACCTATGCGAGTACCTGTCCTCCAGTGGGTCACAAAAGCAGTGGCCCTGCTGAGCGGTCAGCGCCCCTCCCGGAAGGTGTGGGGGCACCCGGGGCCACGTGTCATGCCTGCCACAGGAGAACCCTGAGCTACACGCATCACGGACCATGTGGTGTCCGAGGTCCCTTCTCAGCCCCCTGGCGTCTCCCCGACCCCCGACTGCACAGGGGGTGTCTTCCCACCTCCGTTTGCCCCGTGCAGGGCCAGGACCCCGCCAGGTGTGCCCTCGAGTCTTCGTACAACGAACGATCAGAACCAAACGTGTTACCCACGGAGCCTGTTCATGCCTGGTAAGGTCGGCGATTTTTATAGATTCTTAATAAAGAGAAACGGCGTTTCTCCTCAGGAGTTGCGTCTGCCCCTTTCAACCTGTTCTCAGGTCTAAAACTCGATCCCCGACCCGCCGTGTCCCAGGGGTCAGCTGCCGACTTCCTTCACCAACATGTGTGCTGGTCTCACGTCACGTCTCCTCTCGGGGGCGGCCCGGTCAGACCCTCGCAGGCTCCGTCTGCAGGATGGGAGGGCTTGGCAGGTGGCCCATGGGACTGAGCCTGGAGAACCCCACGGAGCAGGTGAGTGGACGGCACCTGCTGTGTGGTGGGGCGGGGGTCCCCGGGAAGGACCAATGCACGACGAGGCCTGAGCGAGATGAGCCCCCCACCCGACAATCGGCTGTTCTTCTCCTGCTTCCCCATCTTGTCCGGTGCCGGTCGCAGCAGAGAGAGAGTCTGTGGGCTCCATCTCCCCACTTCGGGGTGGGTCCAGACCCTGCGCAGCAGGCCCGCTCGCGGCCACCGCCTCCCCGAGCGCAGATGGGGTCAACTTCAGGTGGGATGAGACAGCGGGTTTCCCCTCTCACTTCGCATCAACGTCGCATTGCGACTCTTTTCCAGAGATCCCGGGGGAGGCGCGAGCACCGTCCATCATGTTAAAATACTGTTATGAGACATATGTAATAGCCCTCAGACGCATTGAATCCCGAGATCCGAAAATGGAGGGCTTAGCGCCGTAAGTGGCTGCTCATTACCCATCCGGGGGCTCGATGACGGATGTGTCTCTTTGTCACCCGCGCCGAGACCCACTTAGGACACTGTGAGGGGAGGCCAGCGGGTGCACACGGGGCCCCATGGCTGCCTTGGGCGCTGGGCATCAGGACACAGGAGGAGCCGCCCCCAAGCAGAGTCACTGACACCCGAGTGACGGCTGCATAAACAGACTCCCTTCGAGTTCCCAGCTCTGCACTGGGGGTTGACTGGGTGCCCGACGCTGTCCTGGGTTCCTCTCCGCGTGGGCAGAAGAGAGGCCCTGTTCGTTGTGCTGGGGGGGGGCAGGAGGTGGACAGGGGACCAGCTTTAGTGAGTGTGGCACCTGCAGTGACGGAGAAGGGGCCGCCTCCGCGTGGGCGGTGAGGGAAGGAGGAGTCGAGGACAGGGCCCTGAGGGGACACCCTCTGGGGGGGACTTGTGGCTGCTGCACCTGCGAGGACCCACCTGACATCTCAGGTTTAGGAAGTGGAGACAGGAGCCGAACCAGACTGAGGTCGACCCTCCTTCTGTCCCCGGGCGGCCTTCCCTCCAGCCGGGAGGGGGAGGGGGCCCCCCTCGTTCCTGGCGCTGAGAGGGAAGGGCAGACATGCGATTGGGAGAAGAAACCTCGGCAGCACGGTGGTCCGGCCTCATCTGGAAGGGGCAGAGGAGACGCAGGCAGGCTCCGGGGCCCATGGGTGACGGGGGAGGGACGCAGGGTCCAGGGCGTGGCTGAGAAACAACCCCCGGGGGGCACAGTACACAGAACTCTGTCTGGTAGAGGCCCCCGCCACTGACACCCATGGGGGCCCCATCGGGAGGGGGTGCCACAGCCACACCCAAACAGCAGGAGATACTGGGGACAGGGTGCCAAGCGACCACTGGGTCCAGGAAGTGTCAGAAGATGACTCAGCCTGCTGCTAGGGGCGGAGGAGAGTCCAGCCACCACCCCCAGGCCAGGAGGCGGGGCAGGTGCCGCTGGGGCCCTGTGGGACGCAACCCAGGGAAGCAAGCTGCTGCTGTCCCTCTGCCCACACAGGGGTCTGGGAGCTGGCGACTCCAGCCAGGGGGGTGGAGAGAGCAGCCCGGCCCCCACCGAGGCAGCCGCTACAGCGTGAGGTTGACGAGTGTGCCCAGGACCGGAGGGAAGACTAAGGAGAAACCCGATGGTTACTGAGTGGTTAATCCCGCCTGAAAAGCTGCGTTTGTGCGGCCTTAGCAGCGACCAGCCTGGCAGGCAGGCGATGAGCTCCGCTGCCTCGTCCCCGTCCTTGTTCCCTTGATGCAATTCTGCGCCGGCTGCAGCCTGCTTACTGCTCTCGAGGAGGACCGGGCGGGGGGGCGGGGGGTCTCAGTGTGGGAGCAGCTGCTGCTGATGGACGGTCAGCGGGAAATGGGGGCAGGCTCTCCTTCTCCCAAGTCGCCGCCCAAGTGATCAAGCACGGCCGACAGCTGGAACAGCCGGCTCCCAGACCCCTGGGTGGGCAGAGGGCATCGCTTTCATCGACGGCATCGCTCACATCCACACCTGGGGCACGAGACAGCACCTCAGAGCAGGGCACGGGGGCTGAGCCCGTGGTCGCCAGGACTGGCCGCGCCTCTTCTCAGGCGGGAGTGGCATTCCAGGTGCCACTGAGCGTGAGTGCAACCCCAGGGGTGGCAGCCTCCTCTGCCCTCCGACCATGACCCCTTTTCTTCAGGGTCCCAGGGACAGAACGCCAGTGAAGAGGGCCGTGTGCCCCACCCTCCCTGCTCTGACGCAGGCCCGGCTGCCACCCTCAGCTCCTTGACAGAACCAGGCTCGGCTCTGGGTCCAGCTGGCCGTCAACTGGGCCAGCCACCCGCTCACGCCCACAAGTCCGCACCACGCTGGCACCATGGTAGGCACACGGTGAAACCAAAAATTCCAGTGGGCTTATTTCAGATTTAACTTTTTTAAAAAAGATGTATTTATTTATTTATTTTTAGAGAGGGGAAGGGAGGAAGAGAGGGAGAGAAACATCAGTGTGTGGTTGCCTCTTGTGCGCCCCCTACTGGGGACCTGGCCTGCAATGCACACTCGTGCCCTGCCTGGGAATCAAACTGGCGACCCTTTGCTTTGCAGCTCACACTCAGTCCACTGAGCCACACCAGTGGGGGCCAGGTTTACCTTTTCAATAGGGATAACTATGTCTAAAATTTTAAGAAAATCGGCCCTGACGATCCCATGTAGGAGGTCTCTGACTTGGTCGTCCAGCAGGATGGCCGCCCACTCCCCGTGGGCGGCTCCCTCCTCCACGACACAGTCAGGCATTTTAATGGCTCACAGAGTCACTCCTGGGCCTCGGGCTCTGTGTTCTTGGTGACCTCAGGGAAGACCCTGCTGAAGAGGAGGCACTTGGGAACTCAAGGGGCAAAGGGACAAGAACTTTCCAGAAACCTCGGGCTTTGAGTCCAACTGGGCCGATGGCAGGCAAATCTTTCCCTCTCCATAATATAAGAAAACCTCTAAAATTATTTTTATGAATTTGCCTTAAAAAGCCCTATTCTCAGTCTTTCCCCGGTTGCTGGGAGAGGTGGCAGGCTGCCTGGGGCGGCCAACACAGGGGACGGGGTGCTGGGAGGGCACCCCGGGTCAGGCCGTCATTTCGGCCGCCAGCCCCGGTTCTGTCCTCCCCGGCAGGCTGCCCTCTGCTCGTTTCTCCGGCAAAGACGGGCTCTGCTCTTTGGAAACCAGCCTGTCTCCCCGTGGGCAACACTGCCAGGTGGCGGGGTTTTCAGAGAGACGTCCCCTAGCACGGGGGATGGAGGGGGCACAGGGACGGTGACTGCTCCTGCTGGGACGCCACTGCCCAGAGGCGGACGGTGCCTTCTGCCAAACTCAGCTCTGCTTTCGCTCCCGTGGCAAATACTAATCTGCCCACACTCAAGTTTCCAGCCTTTTAAACCCCCGGTGTTTGAACCTGCACGTCCCAAAGTCGGCCACAGATACGCCGCAGCAGTGTCCCAAAGGTGCCGGCTGCCAGGCCCTGTGGAGAGGACACACACACACACACACAGTCAGACGGGACCGGCCCGGGTGCCCTGCTTGCCCCCGCCCATCCGCAGTGCCCCCACGAGCGTGTCCTCCCATCAGTACAGGGCAGCTGCGGGGCCCCCACTCTCCGCCCGGCCTCGCTCCAGGTGTTGTTTGCAGCACAACAGAAAAGACGCTCGAGGAATTTTTCACTCCAATGAGGAGTCTGGTCTTTCCAGCCCAGAGAGTGTGGAGACTGACATCAGACAGAAGAGGACTTCCGAAGGGGAGACGAGGACGTGGCTGACGGGGCTGGACGGATTTATTGGCCGGGTGGGGGCGTGGGGGATGATGAGGCTGGAGCTGCTCGTGAGAAGAGGTGTAAAAGTGGGGTCTCTTAGGAGAAAGGGGGGCATTGGAGGAACGGGCAAGGGCGTTAGTGAAGGCCAGGGACAGGAGCGTGAGGGTGGCCAGGGCCTCACCAGTTAGCATTGAGGCTGTGGCGCAGGTACAGGCGTGCCTGGTTTAGTGACCGTGTAAGGTGCGCAGGAGGACCTTGGGCACGCCCTGCTCCAAAGATTAGGGGGAACAAGAGAAAGGACCCAGCTCTCCGTAAGTCGGGGCGACCACAGACCCATGCGCAGGTCACACTCTCCACCTGTTCACCCGCGGACGGCCGGCAGGCCAGCCACTCGCACCTGGGCTGCAGGGGGTGNGAGTGAAGGCCAGGGACAGGAGCGTGAGGGTGGCCGGGGCCTCACCAGTGAGCATCGAGGCTGTGGCGCAGGTACAGGCGTGCCTGGTTTAGTGACCGTGTAAGGTGCGCAGGAGGACCTTGGGCACGCCCTGCTCCAAAGATTAGGGGGAACAAGAGAAAGGACCCAGCTCTCCGTAAGTCGGGGCGACCACAGACCCATGCGCAGGTCACACTCTCCACCTGTTCACCCGCGGACGGCCGGCAGGCCAGCCACTCGCACCTGGGCTGCACGGGGTGCCGCTGCTGGGTGCACAAGCACAGACGTCACTCAGACCTGGCCGTGTTCAGGGTGCACGCCCGAGGCGGGCCCGCTGGGTCGTACAGCCGCCGAACCGACCCTCCCCACAGGCCAGCCGCCCCGGCCCTGTGGCCACACCTTTGTGTCATTCCCAGGCTCGCCTATTTGGTGTCTGTGCTCCTGTCTTGTGAGGTGAGCCGCCTCATCACACTTGAAAATGCACGCTGACCTGTGTGGCCCAGCGCCGCTCACCGCCAGGCCGTGTCACCGCCAGGCCGGGACGTTCTCGGTGAGGGCCCTCGGTCCCCCGCCCCACTTACTTCATGCCTTTCCGTTGGTACTTTCGCGAAGGGCCTGTGCACCGCGGTTTCCCACTGGACGAGGAGACTTCTCCCCACGCGCTCTGTGAGGCCGCTGAGAGAGGCGGGACATCCGAGGTGGACGTGTAAGTCGACAGGGACCTTCGGTGTCCGGGGCTGTCTGTGCCGATCTACCCCATCCAGTGCACAGTCTCCCTCTCCCTGCCTCACCCACACACCGACAGACAGGTTGGTTAGCTTTTTTATTTTATTTTATTTTTTTACAAATATGGGTTCTTGCAGTTCCTCGATGCTCTTTGGGACCTGATGCCACACTGCACCCAGGGACACCGGCTGCAGGCCTGGCCACCAGCCCTCGCCCCAAACAAGCGGCGGTGGCTGTCCCCGAGAGAGGGCCCCTCGCCGCAGAGGCCTGCAGCCGGGCGGCCCCCGCGGGCCCCTCGCTGACCTTCTCTCTCCTTGGCAGCCTCCTCTCTAGATTGTGTTTCAGGCGGGCAGATGTCTCCTGGCTTTGTGTGAGGACGTCTCGCGCACCGCCCTCCTCGGTCTTCCTGCCGCTTCGGGGTGATTTTCAAGGGCGGGTGAGAGCTGCCCCATCTCCACAGAGAACATCTAAACTGGACTCTCAACAGATTCTGAGCTCGACGTTCCATGCGGAGCAGGGAGAGGGTCCCAGGTGCCGCCCGAGGTCTGGAGCCACCAGGGCCATCCGGAGCGCCCTGCGGAGACGCGGGGCCAGGCCTGGGCCGGGGACCAGATGCCTGGCGGGGAGAGCGTCTCCCTGGGGACGCCGGCGAGGGCCCTGCAGCTCGGGAGTGATCAAGTGCGGCCACCGGGGGTTTCGAAGGGGTGACGTCACCGGGGGAACCANGCGGGCCCCTCGCTGACCTTCTCTCTCCTTGGCAGCCTCCTCTCTAGATTGTGTTTCAGGCGGGCAGATGTCTCCTGGCTTTGTGTGAGGACGTCTCGCGCACCGCCCTCCTCGGTCTTCCTGCCGCTTCGGGGTGATTTTCAAGGGCGGGTGAGAGCTGCCCCATCTCCACAGAGAACATCTAAACTGGACTCTCGACAGATTCTGAGCTCGACGCTCCATGCGGAGCAGGGAGAGGGTCCCAGGTGCCGCCCGAGGTCTGGAGCCACCAGGGCCATCCGGAGCGCCCTGCGGAGACGCGGGGCCGGGCCTGGGCCGGGGACCAGATGCCTGGCGGGGAGAGGCGTCTCCCTGGGGACGCCGGCGAGGGCCCTGCAGCTCGGGAGCGATCAAGTGCGGCCACCGGGGGTTTTGCAGGGGTGACGTCACCGGGGGAACCAAACTTGCTGCTACCACAGGGACCGAGCCCGGGTGCCACCGGGAGCCTGTGCAGGTGCGGACATGGGGGCAGCACGGGGACCCTCCCCCACACCCGGGAGCGGCAGGAGGGCAGCGGGGGCCCTGGCTCTCAGGGCGCCCGCCTGGAGGTAACTCACACCCGCTCTCTGAGGGTAAAAGAAAACGCCGCTCTTGCTTCGCCCGGTCCACAGTCAGGTGGAGGGAACAGGGTGCAGGGCGGGGCGGGGGGGGGGACCGCATCCAGGAACAAGCAGAGGGGAGCTGGGGGGGTGTCTCTGTGCCCACACACCTGCGTGCACGTGCGTGTGGGAGACAGACCAGTGAAAGGAATGCTGGCCTGCCTGTGTGCACGACTGTCTCTCCGCCTGGGGGCTCAACCCCGGCGCCCGCTCAGCCCAGCCCGTCACTCGGGAAGGAGAAGGCGGGTTTGAGGGGACAGACACAGCTCAGTCCAGGGCAGAGCGGGAAGAAGGGGCTGGGCTGGAAGTGGCGTCTGGGGTGCCGGGCGAGGCGAGCCCCGGGAAGGCATCCTGGGCACGGGCTCTGCAGAGTCGCCCGACCCCTGGACCTCGCTGATGCCCCCGACATCACCAGCATCCTCCACGAAGGGGAGGAAACTGAGGCAGGGAGGCTGCACGGCCCACAGCGCCCCCGCTGGGAGGGTGTGCCTGCGAGCACCGGACCGCTGGGCCCCGTGGGGCCACGCCCCTGTTGCATAATTAATGACGGGAAAGGCCGGCTCCATTTTCTGCCATTTCTGGTTACCAGATGGCTCGGTAATGAACTTGCTCCTCCAAAGGAAACACCCGTCTCCGGGAGGGAGAGGATGGAAACAAGCAGCCGGGCCCTTGGGGTGAAGTCAAGGCAAGGACGGGGGCTGACTCCGAGCAGGGGGCAGGGCCAGAGAGCCGGGGAGAGCCGGTCAGCACAGCCCTGGTGCACACGCTGCCCACCAGGCCCAAAGACCTGAGGGTCTCCTGAGGACTGTGACACAGGCCAGCATCTCCGGGTCCCGCATCCCAGTTGCCAGGGTGCTCCGTTACCGGGGCCGCGCCCTCCCTGCCCCAGTGACCCACGGACGGCAGAGGGGGCTCCTTCCCACATCTCGCAAACAGTGCCCTTCAGGGTCAGTGCATCACACGACAGCACTGGGAACAAGAGAGACGATGACAAAGCAGGGGTTCTTCAGCTTGTCCCCCACCTTCGGACGGTTAGAAAGTGTGCAGTTCCCCAGAAAAAACTGGGGGATGTGACCGACAGAAAGGACCTCGGAGCCGCTCACCTGTCCCTAGTTCCTCAACGTGACCACGGCCACCCAGGGGTGGGTACGCCCAGGCGAAGGGCTGAGGGGACACATTGGGGGAGGTCTCCAGCTGTTCGTCGCCCGGGGACAAGGAGAGGGCTCCGTGGTCTCAGGACTAAGGCAACAGGAAGCTCTCAGAGCCAACCAAGCTGCTGTCCCACATGGTCCCCGAATGCCCTCCTCCCGTGTGGAGGCAAGGCCGGTGAGGGGACATCCTCCAAGGGGCTGCCTATTGGTCACAGACCCCCCACTGAAGGCCACTTGTCCTGCCAGGGAAAGATGGGGACCTGTGTCCACAGCACTGCTGCTGGAGGGAGTCTGCCCATCTGTCCCCAGTAACAGGCGCAGGAGTCCTGGCTGAGCCACCCGGGGCTCCCAGGAGCGACGGCCAGCCGTCTGCACCCCGAACATGAGGAGAGGCACACAGGGACCAGAGGCCCCGACCACCCCGCCCCTGTGCACCTGGCAACGCCATGGGGCCACCTGGGAGCCCACTGCGCTGGGTGGACAGGTACCAACAAAACACTTTCATCAGCAGCCACTCAGCCCAATGACACAGCTGACGCTGTGTCTCTGAGTGACTACGATGCCTCAGTACCGACGCACGGATGCAGCCGCCCAGCAGCCCGCCCAGCCCCCGCCAGTGGCTGGCGCTGTGAGAGCATCGCCCCTCACTCTGGAGAGCCGCCGAGAGCTCTGCGGTCTGTGGTGCGCGGCAGGCAGGGCCCCCGCGAGCCCCCGTGAGGGTCAGCACAGCTCTGGCCGCTGCAGCCGGCCCCGCCGCCTCCGCAGGCTCCGGGTCCCCTTCCTGGGGAGCCTGTCCCAGAGGCCAGGTGGCAAGCCCACTGCCCTCTCATCCCATGTCGACCTTGGGTCTGGCCTCCGGCTCGCAACCACGTGAAAATTCCTGACGCGACGACAGAGGTGTGGAAGCCCGGGTGAGATGGCGGGAGGTGAAGCCATGCTGGCGTGGCCGCTTCCCACTGCCTGCTTCCTGAGGACAAACGCCTGCCGTGTCTCCCATGCCTCCCAAAGCGGTGGCGGCAGGACGCCCACAGTCAGGGCAGGGTCAGCAGCCCCCGCGCCTGCAGCGGGGCCGCCAGGGATGGAGAGCGGACGCATGCAGGTCCCCCAGCACCAGAGGCCAGTGGGTGGCCTGGCTGGGGTGGGGGATGCATCCCTCTGGGGCCGATGTCAGCAGAGGCAGCGAGTAGACCTCGTCTGGCGGCAGGTGCTGGCACGAGTTGCTGCTGCTGTCCGGCCACATCTCGTCCTGTGTCCCCGCCATGGGGCACCCTTCCTCCTCCTGAAATGAGAGGCCCCCAGCTCGGCCTCTGTGCCTCAGCCCTGGGGTCTGCCTGCTCTCGGCCACAGTCCACAGGGTCAGCACGTGGCTTGGCGTGCGGTGGGGGGACATCATCCGTCCACTCTCCCAGCAGCCAGCCGGACCAGCAGGCTTCCTGCAGTTCCTCACGCCCCTGGCCCGGGGAGCAGCCCCCCCTCCCCCGAGCTGTGCCTGGGGTCCCTGTGGGTCTTGGGGAAGGTGGAGCCAGAGGACTCGTAGCCTCTCCTGTCCCCAGTGTGGCCCTTTCTCACACAGGTGACTGTTCTCTGCCTCCTCACCTGGACACGGGCTGCGGTTGTCCTTTCCAGGAGTAAAGACACAGGTCTTGCTGTGGCCTGCAGGTGCCCAGGTCCCTGACCGGTGCCATGTGGTTGACGCCATGGGTCTGACCCTGGGAGCCTCAGGCCCACCACGGGGTGGGAGGTGGAACTGTTTTCACATCAAATGCTCAGGAAAATGGGTGATGATGGGACACTGCCGAATGAAACCCGTGTCCAGGCTTCTCTGCTCCCTGGCGTCCCCGTGGATTCCTGCGCAGCTCTCAGCTCACTGCCCCGTGCTCCTGCCAGCCAAGCACAGCGGCCGTGGAGGCTCTGACCGCTCACACCACCCGGGACCCACACTGCTGGGGGTGGGGAGGGTGGTGGATGGCCACGGACAGCCATTTCCATGGAGAGCAGCTGCCTGTCATCTTTTCTCTCCGATGAACTTCGGTGAGTGTGTCGCCTGCCCCGCCTGGTCCCTGCAGACGGCAGGTGTTGACTGCAACGACACCAAGCCGCACTTACCAGGTGCCAGCACCTGACGGGCGTTTGCAGAGTCAAAGCGGTTTTGTGCCCCGACACCCAGCGAGTGCCCGTCGGGGCTCGAAGGCGCACGTGACCACCCAGGGGCCCGGTGTGTGTGGGCCCAGCGAAGATGTGACCCGGGTGGGGCTGCCTCTCGCAGGCTCTAGTCGGGCAGGACTGCCGTGCACTTCCGAGATGCCGGGGCTCTGAGCAGACGTGGGGACTTCCAAGCATGTTTGGAATCCAGGGGGACGGCAGCCACCGTGTCAGGTGCCTCGTTCAAGCCCCGAGGGCTTCACGATGGAACGATCTGCTGCCTTTTCCCTTCCCACGCGTGTGCGTGTGTGTGTCTCGGGGGTGGGGCATGGCATGTGTGCAGCAGCTCCTGGGAAAAGCGCCCGTGGAGCTGAGTCCGGAAGCGAGCGTGGCAAGTCTGCACGGTCACACGCCTCACTAGAGAGACAGCACAAACACCGTGTCATATTTCAGCCCCTCGAAACCACAAAAAAATCTACTCCATTCTCTGTCTTCTCTGCGGAAAAGAATCTCAAAGTCTCTGAGGGCCACAGGGCACGTGCCATCAGTCCTGGTCACTGAGGACGAGAGGTCCCCTGGACCCTGAGGTCTGGCCCCGCCTGGCTGGGCTGCACACTCACCAGCACCAGGGAACACGGGGCCCCAACAGGCAGCGGGAGGAGCTGGGTCTGCAGGCTGGAGCGCGAGGCGGAGGGGCACGGAGACCCCGAGAGCACCCGTGGGCGCCCCCAGCGGGGCCTGGTGACGGGGTGAACGTGTGGCCATGGGCCACGTCGCAGCCACGTGATGAGAGAGCAGCAGAGGGGACTGGGGGCCGGGACAGTGAAGACACACAGGGACACCACCGCCCCCCTGCCTGCCTGAGGTGGCCCAGCCTGCGCTCCCTGGGGAACCAGTGAGCACAGGGAGCCAGGGGACCGAACTGCAGGAGCCACTGGAGAAAGGGGGGTGAGTGCCCGGTGGGGACTGGCCTCGTGGGGGGCACTTCCTAAGTACACAGAGGTCCCACCACTGCGCTGTGTGCCGGAACCTGACCTGATGGCAACTGTCATTGGAAAATAAAAAACAAAAAAAGTCTCGTAGCTGTCATATCTGGTGTTAATGCACGGAGAGGTGTCCTGCTTACAGAAGCCAGAGCCCCCCACCCCGCCCCCACACACACCACAGGTGGTCACTTCTGAGATTTTACGTTCCTTCCGGCCCCTCCCAGGCAGCCCCTCCGTCCCCACACTCTTCACTTCGGGTCAGTGACTCAGAGCTGGCCTGGACAGAGGAAATGAGACAGACAGTACCCCATGTGAAGTTCTGACCTGCCTGCAATGGCCCCGCTAGGGACACACCCTCAGGGCCCAGGACACGTGGGGCAGCAGGGCCACTGGTGCCGCATGGGTCTGACTCCAGGCAGTGACGTCACCAGCGAGCGCACCGGGAGGTCCCAGCAGGAGTATAAGATGACCGAGGAGAGTTGAAGCCACACCAAAAAAAAACCCAGTTCCAAACCGGCGATGGGCACTCTGGCACCAAGGCAGATTCCATAATGCCCCTAAATCCAATTGCAAACTTGTAAATCAAATCAGAAGCAGGTCCGAGGCGCCCACAGGGGACAGAGGAGTGGGGCTGGACAGGAAGGCGGAGGCACGCGGTGCGGAGGGTCGCCGAGCCTGAAAAACAAACCCGTCCCTCCCGGAGCCAGCACGCCGCTTTTCTGCAAACAGCCTCCTCCGGACCCAGGTTCCTGGGTGGCTGGGCCGTCAAGGGAACCTGAAGTGGTTTCCGCGTCCTGAGACCTCCATCAGGATCTTTGTGAAAACCGCCCTCACGCTCGGCCGGAGGAGAGTCGGGGCAGCCAGGGTGCACTGTGGGCTCTGCTCAGCACAGCATGAGGTGCGGGTCGGGGTGCGGCCGGTCCCTCCCGCCCTGCCCCAGCCCCTCGGCACCCCCACATCTCCAAGGGTGTGACGCAGACACCACGCACACGCGCACGCGCACGGCCCACTGTGGGCCGCTGGCCGTACAGAGGTGAGGGGCGAGTGCGTGTGGTGTGCGCCCGGCTGGACAGACTGTTTTCACAAGTGTTGATGCACAGACTGTCCGGGCCGAATGGGGCGCCCGCCACGTGCCCACCCTGCAGTCTTCCGGCCCTGGTGGTCCGGGGTGGGGGAGGGCCTCAGGCTTCACGGAGCCTCTGGTCATGGAAGGGTATGAATGGGTTGGGGGGGTAAGCCAGTCCCACGTCGGGGGAAGCACAGGGCAGCAGCCGGGGCCCCTGCCGCCACCCCTGCCCCCGCACCAGCACACACAGCATGTCGCCTCAGTCTCGGGGGACAGAGGCCTGTTCGGGAGGCGACCGGGTGTACAAACGACTGACGTGGCATGACGTGAGCCAGGACCTATGGGTGAACAAAACTGACCCCAGGCGGCCACCTCAGCTGGCCGCAGCAGCTCGTCCCTTCGAACGAGGCTCCCGCCCTGGCCCTGGGGCCCTGCCGATGGGAGGTCGGCAGGGGCGGGATGTAGGCCCTGTTCCCCTCACTGTGTCTGATCCGCGTTCCCTGAGTGGATTCGCAGGGTGGGCAGGGGGCACAGACCCTGCCAGAGCGGAGGCCCACACCTGGGGCTGCTTCCCAGCCCGCAGGGGACTCGGCGCATCCACCTCGGCTGAGACCAGTGCCGTCAGGGCGGCCATCCGCGGGAGCACGCCCCCGCCCGGGCGCTGATGCCCCTTTGCCTGGGCTCTGCGTGTGCTGTCCCCGGTTCCGGTCGAGCCGAGGTCACGGAGCCCGCACCCCTCCACCCCTCCACCCCTCCCCCCCATCCTGCGGTCGAGTGCTCCCTTTCCTGAGTGTGCCACGGGGTCATTTCCATAAACGCCTTCCACCAGAAAGGTCACGTGCGCTCTTCTCCTGCTTCAATGGCATCAAGAGGGGTGCGTCCCGGGCCCTGATTCTCGCGCTGCACCCTCATCTCCAGCCTCCTCCGGGGCTCGCAGCGGGGGCTCGCTGAGTAGCTGCTGATTAATGGGACTCGAGCCGTGAGAGACAGCTCTCTTCGGGGAGCCGGGGCCTCAAGTGGGCCAATTAGCTCGTCTGCCCCCCGTGGGCGCTGATGGGGTATTGTGAGCCCCTCACGCCGACAATCAGTGGAGGCGGGCACTCATCACTCTGAACAGCTCTCCCAGCGTCGGGCGCCCACCGGGAGCCGAGCAGGATGCGCTTGCCCGCGGGGGGCCCAGCAGCCAGCACGTGGTGAGTTCGCTGCACGTGCTGGTCAGTGCGGGAGAGCATGTGTGGGCAGAGGCGGCCTTGACACAGCCAGGCCGAATCCAGGGCACTCGGCTCTCAGACTGCACCCAACGACGGGACGGGACGGCCTCGTTCGGAAATGACCTGAAAGGCTGGTCCCAGAGCCTGCGCAGCGCCGGCCGGGGGTCCGTCTGGAGGGGAAATCTGCAGCCCCGCAAATGTGGCGGTGTGACCCAGCAGCTTCCCTCTCCCCCGACTCCCCAAACAGCCAGGGGAGCCCCCTGCCTGCCCCAGCGCCTGCCTGAGTGCCGATGATGGGCTCCGGTGATGGGGTGTCCTGGCAGCTTCAGTTCCACACAAGGGGAAACGTGAAGGACATCATTTCTAGAGTCCCCAATGAAGGAGAGGAGACAGGCCTGCTTTCGGTCACACATGTTGTCAGCTGTTGCCACAGACACTGAAATGGGTTATTTATGCAGCTTTTAGGCCACTTGAAATGTACCTATTCAAAGATTCTCTGCTGAACAAAAAGAGAATGAATCGACTACCGTTCACTATTTTTCTGGCTTGGGACACCAGCCTTCTTCATGTAAATGTGCTCTGAAGTACATGAATGATGAGCAGACTCTTAAACGAACAGAAGAGCGTGAAGGCCCGGCGTGACTCCGGGGGCCTGGGGGCCTCGTTTCATCTTCATTTTTGTTTTAGTGTTTTATTTACTCATTTTGGGAAGAGGGGAAGGGAGGGAGAAAGAGAGGGACAGAAACATCGATGTGTGGTTGCCTCTTGGGCGCCCCCTCCTGGGGACCTGGCCCTCAACCCAGGCCTGTGCCCTGACTGGGAATCGAACCCGGGACCCTCTGGTTTCACAGGCCAGTGCTCAATCCACTGAGCCACACCAGCCAGGGCCTGAGGTTTTGTGTTTGTTTTTTTTTTAATTTAAATTAGATGGGGTGGGGGGCCCAGGCACCCAGAGTTATGGAACTCAGGGAGATTATAAGCAAAGTGAAAACCCAAGGCTGCAGCCGAGAGAACAGTGGGGCCTAATTAAGACTTCCTTACACCAAGAACAACTTTTTGAGTGTGAACTGGAGGAATGGAGTGGACGTTCCAAGCACTAAGGGGACTGCCCCTCGAGGAGGACATTCGGCAGGTGCCTCCCACCTGTCCCGTGCCCTGCTCACTGCCAGGCAGACCTTGAGCACTCGGGGACATTCGAGAGAGAGCTCAAACCTGGGCCCAGTCCCCGCAGACGCCTCTCAAGTCCCTGAGAGGGCAGACACGCACAAACGCCTCATACAGAGCCCTGAGAGCGGACCCCTCAAACCTGCTGCCCCGAGTCCAGGGTGAGCATCAGGCCTGAGGAGCACAGCACCCGGGGGCACTAGGGGCGCAGAACGGACGGCTCCGTGCCCTGACATCACTGTGGTCAGCAGACGAGAGGGGTCTTTCCCTTTGCGTCAGACGCACACTCTACCCACCACTACGCCCCGAGATCCCCCCACTCTAACAGGCAGAAGTGTCCAGTTCATGGCAGAGGACAGCGGGACAGAGACTCAGCACCTGAGAAAGGGGCTGGACGTAGCAAGGCCAACCCCTCAACACCCCCCAAGGCTGCCGTCTGTCCCCCGGCTCCTCCTTATGGGTCCTAACAGCTGGGGGTGAGGCGCATGTGACCTGGGGGCAGGGCGTGGCGTGGGACCCAGGCACCTGCCCCACCCCCTAGCAGTCTGCCCATCACCCCACTGCAGGCACCCCTTCGAGTGGGCGTGCGGCACTTCCACAATGTGGGGGGTTTCTGTGGCCTGACGCGGAGGGACACAAGGCCCCTCGTGGCCCAGAGGCTTCCCTGGACTCCGCTGGGCTCCTCGGGCTCCAGCCCTGGGCTCTGCAGCCTCCAGCCAGGTTCCCTTCCTTCTGCATGCACCCAGCCCTGCGCTTTCTCGGGCCCCGCCCTCCCGCACAAGCCTGTCTGTCTCGGTGAGCAGGGCCCGGGGCTTCTCCAGCGGGACTCCGTGCCCGCCTCATTGGCCCCCCGTCTGGCACCCGGGCAGGTTCCGCCACCTCACAGGACGGCGCCACCCCCACCCAGCCGGATGGCGAGCAAGCCAGAGACACCACCACCTCCCCGGGCCCTTGCGGGCATGCACATGGACTCCAGGGAGCCAGCCCCGAGGCCTGGACTCCCCAGGTCCCGCCCTCCCGCCTCCCTCACCCTCTCTGACCCTCCCTGACCCTCCCTGACCCCTCAGCTACTACCACTGGCCCAGGTGTCATTCTTTGCTTGGGGGAGGGGTGAGTTGAACGACGTCGAGATGCACAAATCTTGGCTAATTCCAACAGGTAGACACAGACTGCCCAGCGCCTTTCCGGAGCGGCCCCCGCACTCCCCACGGCCGCAGAACTGGCTGCAGAGCCGGCTGCTGCTGTTCCCGGTGGTCTCTGCCTTCCGGTGCGCGGGCGGCAGTGCCCGGCGGCCTCCACTCAGCTCTCTGAAGACAGGGACGTCCAGCTGGCGTGCACTCCCTCGGGGACGCGCACATCTCCCTCAGCGAAGCAACTGTTCAGGCCATTTGCCTGTTTTTTATGTAATTTGCTTCCTCTCCGTCACTGAGGACAGGCATCATGGTCACGATCAAGTCCTTCATCACCTGTATGAACTGAGAATGCTTTTCCCAGTCTGGGTCCGCTCATTCCCTTTTCTTAGCTTCATTTCTAATCAGCAGAAAAAGTGTTTTTTATTCAGTCTAATCTAGTTTTTCCCTTGCGAGTACCGTTTTTGTGTGCTCCAAAAAACTCGGCCTGCCCCTGTTTCTGGAGATGTTCCCCAAAGTTTTATTTTAAGCACGTTATCATTTTAGTCTTTACTTCGATGTCTCCGATCCATCTCAACCTAACTTTGCTCTGAGGGGCGGTAAGCCAGGCGCCTCCCTTTTTGCCCATGTGGGGACCAAGGTGTCTCAGTCACACTTGTTGAAAAGACCTACGTTTCCCACTGGACTCCCTCAAGGTCTCGGTTAGAAATCAAGCGACCGCAAAAACCTGGGTGCCAGAGCCGCCCCTCTGGCCCGCTGGCCCCCGCACACACGTTTTTACACCAAAACTACACAGTCTGACCACTGTCCTTTCCAACAAGCCACCAAGTCGAGCAAAGCGCGAGTCCACACCCCTTGGCTGGTCCGAGTCCCCCGCACTTCCATGCCGGTGTCACGGTCTCCCATTTTAGACGTTTTGTGGGATGAAGACTGGGGTTGTGGTGGTAACGCAAACCACACTAGAGGCGGCGGACCTTCCAGCCCCACTGAGCCTGCCGGCTGCCCGGCACAAGGCGCCTCCTCACTGACCGAGGTCGTCCCCACGCCCGGAACTCTCGGGGAGGTGGGTGGTTCCCACGGTGCAGGATGCCCACCTTTTGGTACCCAGTTTCCGAGTTCCCTGCCTCTCTGTTGCGACTACAGGTGGACTCTTACTCCAGTTTCCACCGTTGGCTGCAAGTACACAGAAAAGTCAATTTCTATTTTCAAACGTCGGCCTGGAACCAGACACGTTGCTAAATGCACGTCTGCCCTGATACGCCGCCGCTGCCGTCAATAATTGAGTGTTTCCTGTGTGAATAATCGTGTGATCTGGGCGTGGGACAGTCTCACACCCCCACTTCTCATCCGACTACGCTTATTTCTTTTCCTTGTCTTTTTTCAGTTTGTTGATTTGAGAGAGAAAGAGAAACATCGACTTGTTGTTCCCCTTATTGATGCATCATTGGTTGGTTCTTGCATGTGCCCTGACTAGGGATCGAACCCACCACCTTGGCCCATCGGGACGAGGCTCCAACCACCTGAGCTGCGTGCACAACCAGGGCTGGACCCCAGGGCCTGCTGACCGGGAGCGAGGATGGCAGGTGTCCTTGCATGGTCCCCATGCCACGGGGACAGCACCCAGCCTTCCACCCTTAGGTGCCACGTCTCATGCAGTTTTCTACAGCTGCCTTTTCATCAGACTGAAGAGGTTCCACTGTCACAGGTTTCCAAGGAAAAGTGTTCGTCTTACCTAAGCTTTCATTTCCATCCGTCTTTTTCTGCACCTAGTGAGATGAATGGATCACTTCTTCTTCACACAATTACTGTGGTGCATGACGTGGCTTTTTAGACATCAGACCCACTTCCCTCCACAGGACCAAGCCCACCTGCTCGTGCCGGGTCCTTTTATGCGTCCTTGGGTTCGACGTGCTGGCGTTTTTGTTCAAGATTCCACCACCCTCAGAGATCTTGGTGTGTAACTTTCTTTCGCTCTGCCGCGTTCATCACCAGGCTTGGCGTTCCAATGCGCTCCCCTCACAAAGCCGAGCTGAGAATTTGCCCTTCCAGAAGCCCGATGTGGAACTGGTCCTGTTTCTCCCTTAGCCTTTGAAGGAACTTACCGATGACACCGTCTAAGCCCAGGGTTCTTTGTAGGACGTGTTTTGATAGAAAGTTTAAGGTCTTTGATACAAACCTACTCAGATTTTCCCTTTCATCTTGTATCATTTTTGATGTTCTATTTTTTGAGGGATTTGTCTATTTCAATGTTGTTTATTGACAAACCATCCATAAATTTATCAAATTTATTGGCATGAAGTAGTTTATAAAATGTCTTTATTATCCTTTTGACATTGGTGGGATCTGAGTGATGGCCCCTCTTTCATTACCGATACTAATCTATGTTCTCTCTTTTTTCCGATTATTCTTGCTAGTGGGGTGAGGAATGTTATTAAAATTTCCAAAAGAATCAGTTGGGCATTATTATATTCTCAATTGTTTTTGTCTGTTCCTGCTTCATTTATTTCTGTTCTTATCTTCATCATTTCCTTCCTTCAAGTTGCTTTGTGTTTAATGTGCTCACTTTTTTCTAGTTTCTTAAAGTGGAAAATTAGATCATTGATTTAAATCACTTCCTCTCTAAAATCAGCATTTTGGAGTTATAAATTTCCCTGTAAGCACTGCTTTAACTACATTCCATAAAATTTGATATGTAGTATTTTCATTTTTATTCAGTTTGAATTATTTCTCTTTTCCATTGTGATTTCTTCTTTGATGTATGGGGTTTTTTAAAGTTCATCATTTAACATAAAAATATTTGGGGCTTTTCTGGAGCTCTTATTCTTATTGATTTCAAATGCAATTCCACTGTGGCCACCCGACATACTCTGTAATATTTCAGCCTTTGAAATTGACTAAGTGTTGTTTTATGGCTCAGAATGTGAATTAGCGTGATAAGCATTCCACATACACTTGAAAATAATGTGGATTCTGCAGTACGTGTGGGGTGGAGTTTCCATAAATGTGAATTAAATCATGGAGACCCTATAATTTAGATTTATACTTTAAATGTGTAGATTTATAAATATATAGATTGATCGTCATCATTTATCATTTAGGTTCTGTATCCTTACTGATTTTTTGTCCAGTTGTTTTATAGATTATGGAGAACTGAGTTTCACCGTGGAGGTGTATTTATCTCTCTCGTTTTCTGGCAGAGGCGCCTGGAATCCCTGCTCCGCCGCTTGTGTGGGGCTTCGACTCTGACGCCTCGCTGCTGTAGCCTTTCATTACCACGGAATGTCTTTGTCTACGGCGGTGGGCTTTGCCTCCGAGTCTGTTTGCTCTGTAGCCACCCCGGGGCTCAGCAGCTGCCGAGTGCAGTGTATTCACGTGCGTGTTTGGGGGCGGCCTACTCTCCCGTGCTGCTGTCGTGTGGTGGTTACACTGCAGCGCCGGTACAGCAAAGGGATCCGGGCACGGGGGGCTTTTGCACACAGCCTGTCCGTCAGGGATTGAAGTGCTTCTGCTCAGACAACAGACTCATCTAGTAGATCTCGCTCTCTTATCCCGTCTGACACCCCTGTCTTTGGGAGGGCGGGGGAGGTGTGTTCCAGTCCATTCGTGTCTCTTCCAGCTGTTCATAGGGCTAAACGTGGGTGGACCACATCACTGTTTGTCTTCTGTTTGTCTAGTCTGCTTGTTTCTCAGTTTCTGCTTTCTTGTCTTCTTTTAAATTAATCGAAGGTTTTTGGGTGGGGTTTTTTTTTTGGCATTCTAGTTTAATCCCTGTATCGGCATTTTAGGTGTATACTTTCAATTTTCTTTAGTGGTTGCTCTAGGAATTGCAACACACACCTAGAATGTATTACTGTTTATATTCAGTTTTCTGACATTCTGCGTAAAAGGCAGGAAACGTGCAACACCGGAGCCCCACCCCCACGTGCTACCGCTTTCATGGCTTTTCCCTCTCTGTTCCGCGTAAAACACAGCTGTATAATTTATAGTCTCAAAGTCTCCGTCTCCTGGAAGCAACTGGGTGTCCCACGCCAGTGCAGCGCGTTCCCCGCCCGTCCCATCTCCTCCGCCCGAGGCCCCGGGGGGAGCCCCTTCGAAACCGGGGCGAGCGGCTGGGCCGGTGGATGATCACACGCTGCTGCCCGGCGACCGCCCCGACGGGAGTCTCGGCGGCCCAGCCCCGGGATCGGCGCGCGGGACCCTGTCCCGACCGAGGTGGGGAGCTGTCGGAGGGCGCCCACCGAGCGCACGCGGGACGGAGCGGAGCGGCGTGGCGCTCGGGGTCCCGAATACCGGGCACGCAGAACGAAAAAACCCCGAAGAGCCAAAGCCGACGTGACCCTTCAAAAGCCCGCGGGCAGAGCCCAGAGGAGCGGGCGGCAGTTGGTGCTGGACGGAAAGAAGGCAGAGCGTCCTGAGTGTCGGCACCGAAACGGGGCGGCCGCGCCGGGCACGGGCCGCTCAGGGCCGCCCGGCCAAGGGGATCCGATGCGGGAAGAGGGGGACTCCGAGCCCCGCGGAGGCCTGACTCGGACGGCGGGCTCACTCCCCATGCGGCCGCAGGACAGCGCCATGGCGGCCCATGCAGGCTTGTTCTGTCCGGAGCGGCCGCGAGGTGGGAAGGAAGCCTTCGCGGAGGGATGAGAACGTCAAATGAAAGAGTGACGTCAGCACGCCGATGGGCGAGGACGTCAAATGAAACGGGGTGACGTAAGCGTGCTGATGCGTGAGAACGTTAAAAGAAACGGGGTGAGACGTCGGCGCGCTGCCAGTTATGACGCCAAACGAAACGTGGTGACGTCAGCGTGCCCCACTGAGCGCAGCAGTCTGACGGGAGGCCCACCCCCAGTGTCCGGGGAGCGAGGGGCCCAGGACAGATATGCTGGGACACGCGTACGATCCCCCCACCGCGAGTCGGAGGCACATGAACAGGCTGCAGGGGTCCTGCAGGCCGCTGGGCTTATCCACACGCTCCCCAGACACGCGCGGCCCCAGGCCCTCCCCCAGCAAACGGCAGCAACCCCGGGAGGCCGGTTTGAGGCCGTCAGACCTGTCGCTGCGGTGAAGACCAGTCCGCCACCCAGGCGGGCGCAGAGGACACGCCCACTGTGACAGATGGACCTGGAGTGCGGCCCCGGGACCCCACGCCAGAGTGCTGCCTTCCTCGTGCACTGCACACCTCCGTGAGCGGAGGCGGCTGCAACTTACATGCAATCCATACACTCAACCCAGACACACACACACGCAATCCACACACTCATCCCAGACATACAAAACCCACACACTCAACACACTCAACCCAGAAACACACACGCAACCCACACACTCAACCCAGAAACACCCACACACTCAACCCAGACACACACACACAAGCCACACACTCAACCCAGACACACACACACAACCTACCCAACCCAGAAACAACAGGCACAACTGAAACACGCTCAACCCATAAACAACACACTACCCACCCACGCACGCGCGCGCAGGCAAGCCCCGACCCCTGGGTGTGCCCAAGAGAGAGAGCGCGGTCGGTCTCACAGAAGCAGAGCTCAGAAAGGCGTTCGGCTCCCTACAAAGCTTTCACAGGCAACCACGGAAAAGACTCCGGGCTAAACCTGAAAGGGGAAGAGCGATCTTATTATGCAACAATGTGTCGTCCTTGCCAAACCCTGGGCTTGGAAGTTAAGAAGAGACAGCAAGCACACCTGTGTCCATTGGCATCGAGTTAAATCGATACAAAAAAAAAATTAGGCAAACGGCCAATTATCTGTCACCTACAGATTCTCATGAAGGGTTTAAACAGTTTTTACAAGCACGAATTTAAAATTTCCATACTTCTAAGAGAGTCTTCCTCTATTTACAGAGACATTAAAACTTTACAGTGGTATTCACGTGAAATTAGGAAATAACAACACTAATCACAGGTACTTAGTCTCTGTGTGTTAGCAGCTTTCTGGGGATCCCCAGCTGGAGTTTCGGTGCGAAACCGGCCCCACCTACTCCCGTTTCCCCCAGAGGGTTCTGGTGTCGCCACAACGATACCTGGACACCCCTGACACCGTGTCTCCCCCGCCCCCCCACTGGAGCTCATCCCTGCTACAGATTCTGTCTCTTTGTTCAGCGGGCGTCGGGCTCTGTCCCTTTCGCTCCGGTCTCTGCTCGGGGACCGGGGCAGGTGCTCAGACGGACAAACGACCTGGCCTGGTGAAGTTTACCTCCCATGGGGCACTCTTCACACAGCGGCGCACCTGGTCCCATCACACAGGCAGTTCTCCCGCTCAGACCTAGAGAGTGGCCCTGAGCGGGGTGGCCGGGAGGCACGACTGCTCTCACTGTGGCCGAGCCGTCACCTGCAGTTCCAGACCCCGAGGTGCGTTCTTGCAGCAGTCCCCAGGACCGAGGGGGGGCAGCCGTGGGGAAGGAATGTCCTGGTCACGGGGCCCTTTGGGGGCATCAGAGGCTGTGGCAAGGGCACGTCACATGTCTGTTTCTTTTCACAGAAGGCAAGAAGCAGCTTTTTCAGAAGAGTTTTAAAATGGGTTTCACTGTTTTCTTTCTGTCTTAAATTAGAGAATAATTTTTTCGCCCTTTACAGTTCCCATAGTACTTTCCAGAACCACTTTGTGGGGTGCGGCGGGGTCAGGCAGATTCCACCTCTGAGTGCACTGACCACCCGCCACAGATTGAGGGTGGCCCCCAGGGGCCTTGACCTCGGAGTCTCTCCAGTCCAGCCCCCTGAGTGGCATGTTTTATGGAGGGTCACGGCAAGAACCCACTGTGTGAAAACCATCGCTCCGAACCCTTCACGGGACGAGTGGGACGTAAGTAGCTGAGACCATTCTCGCTGCGCTCTGGGCCCGAGGACACCGTGCTGACCCGCCGGGCCGAGGCGGGAAGCCCAGTCTGGGGAAGGTGTGCTTCTTCCCAGAACCGGAGCGCCTCCTCCTGGCCTGCACAGGACTGGGGCTTCCCACCGCGCTCCCTTCTCACCAGGCGCTGCTGGACGCTCCGGGGGCGGGCGAGACCGCAGCGAGCGCCCCGTCCCTGTGGGCTCTGGGTCTAGAGGTGATCTCCTTCTCCGTTACTGTCTCCTCCTCTTTCTGGGCTGTCCCTTCTTGTCCCCGGGGTTTCTCTGTTTGTTGTGAGCTGTCCGAAGGCCGTGTGGAAGGCGCAGAGGACAGCTACCCTCACACACACATAAGGGCACGGGGATCCTTCATGCAGGTCCTCACTTTGGAGACAGAAGCTACTCACACGCGGTGCGCGGTAAGTGATGGGACCCCACATCCCCGCGAGTTAGTCCGTTTTGCTTCCTGGATGCCACCTCCACCCCCACCCCCCCACTGCCTGTGGGGTCCAGGTCGTGGGGCGAGTCTGAGCTTAACCGACCACAACACACCTCCCACCGTGAAGGGCGCCTGCTCCCCAAGTGGGGCCAGTAACTCGAGCACTCACGGTCCCTCTTCAGTCGGCTACATCGGCGTCGCCGCGGTAACAGCCCAAGTCCGTCTTTCCAAAACCTAAGCTGCCCTGGCCCAAAACGGATGGCTCAGCTAGGCAGTGCCACTCCATCAAGAATTCGACCTTAAGAAACATGGTCCCTATCAAAAGAAAAACAGCTAGCCCTGCATTCCGTGGTGCGGAGAGGGACGTCTGCGACCTCCTGGTGGCTGCAAGGAACCTTTCCTGTCGCTTTCCTCCCACCAGCAGCACCCCCTCAGACCCCCGCTGATGCCCAGACCCTGGGGTTTTATCCGAGGTCTCACTTCCAGCCGCAGAGTGGGCGCTACGGCGGCCCGGTCAGTTCCTCGGTGGGTCACAGAGCTGTGGCTGGGGAGAAAATCCTACTGCCCCTTTACTGGCCCTCGCACCCCGCGCAGGGACGGTGTTCCCATCCGTCTGCGGATCTGGGAGCCCGGCGACGTAATCAGGCGGCTAGAGGCCTATTTACTGCCCATACTGACCGGCGCCCCTGTGTCGAGCCCACCCATCACAGAGACCAGCTCCTGCTCTAGCTGGGACCGCTGAAGGTTACTCTGATGACGGTCCTATTATTATTACTATTATTACTAAAGTTAAATTGTTGAGTGGAGAATTACAAGCCCTCAGCCACCCCGGGAAGAGCTGGCCAGAGCATGCTGTCAGCGTCGACAGCCAGGCCGACAACAGCAGGGGTCACACAGCCTACTTCCACTTAGAAATGCAGAATTCCGATCCCCTCCTTCACCAAACTAACCCTCCCTCCGCCCCTGCTTAGAATCAGGCCAGGAGCTCTTCTCTGGGGATGGTGTGGTTAGTGCGACAGACAAAGACGGTGTTCAGGTGAGCGACCTGGCCCAGGGTCTGACCCCCAGGTGGCAGGAGAAGCCAGGCTGCGGCGACGCGGCGGGAGCCCCTGGCGAATGGGTGAATCACCTCCTTGATTCAGCCGAGGAAAGGCACCTGGCGCGTATTGGCCCAGGGACAGGGCCTCGGGAAACAGGGAGGTGCGTCTGAGGGTCAAACACAAAATACGAGAGACAAGCACCTGTGAGCACGGGGACAGAGGGGACCCTGTGTGCCGCCGGAAAGGGCGCCCCTGGGGCAGCCACCGTGGACAAGTGTGGGGGGTTGTACGGAAATTTAAAATGGGACTGCCTTCTGACCCAGCGACCCCACTGCTGGGAATTAGCCTAAAGGACACGGAATCGGGGTCGCAGAGAGACACACCTGCACCCCGTGACCACGGCGGCACGTTCACGGCAGCCCAGATGCGGACCAGCAGCAATCGAGCGCAGAGGACTTGCGGGTGCCTGTGCCCGACGACGTCTCACTCCACCGTGAGGAAGGGGAGCTTCTGCAACCGCGTGCCAGCGCGATGGACCCAGAGGAGGTCGGGCAGAGGCCAGGGGCCTTCCCAGAAGGACAAACCCTGCAGGGCCCCACTTCCACACGGGGTCTCAACAGGCAAACCCTGAGCCCGGGAGAGTGGACCGGGGCGCTCAGGGCCGCGATGGGGAAGGGGGGCACTGCTAACTCAGGTGAAGTTCGGGGTGAAGAGGTGGGGTGAGCGTGCCGGCACACACGGTTGTGAAGAGGCGGGTCTCGGGGCTCTCGCCGTGGTGCAAGTTCCAAAGCAAAGCGAGGCCGGAGAAGGAAGAGGCCGCACCAACTTCAGGTGGGAGCTGGGGCTCGAAATGCGAGGAGGCCCGGAGTCACCCCAGAACAAGCAGGACAGCATCTGAGTCCCCACTGAAAGCGTCCCTGCGACTTCCACTGACGCTGAGCGCCTGGAAGACCAGCAGGGAGCCCCCCAGACGTCGGGGTGTGGACGCTGCGCTGCGGCTGTCCCAGAGGTTTGGCTGGGGGAGACATAGCCACAGTCAGCTGCTCCCCCTCGGGGGAGGGGGGCCTGGCGCGGTGGGAAGGTCCTGGAGTCCCAGGCGGCTGGGAGCTGGATATATTTGTGTCCCTTCTGCATCTCAGACGTGCCCACGAGAAATTAACCTGAAGGGAAACCATGACAACCAGAGGAATCTGCTCAGGAGGAAGTCTGCAGACCTTGCCCGTGAACCTGGACTACGCTGTAATCATTCCAATCAGCCCACAAGCAGCATCTCCCACGACAGGAGGGGCCACCACCCCCTCCCGTGCGGAGGAGCTCGCAGGCTCAGGGTCACCCGTACCCATCCCTAGTCCCCAGAGCCGAGCTCTGCGGAAGCGCCTCAGGGCCCAGGGGGGCACCGCCTTCCCTCTTTATTGGGGGTCACTGCGATGCACAGCACGTGCGCCCCTCCCCCAAACCCACACGTTAAAGCCTAAGGAGGGGGCTGAGGGTGGGGTCCTCCTGACGGCCTTGGTGGCCTTACTGGAAGGGACTCCGAAGCGCCCTTTGACCCTCTGCCCTAGGCGACACCAAGAGAGAAGCTGTCTGGGACTCAGGAGGGGGGCGGGCTCTGCCAGCATCTCTACCTTGGCCTTCAGGCCGCCAGGCCGTGGGAGATGTCGGTTCTGTGGGCTGCCCCGTCTGAACCTTGTCTGAACCTCGGCTGAACTGCCACGGTCACTCCCAGGACGGGAAGGTGACTCCTCAGTGCTGTGAACTTCCTTCGTCACCTGTCTCCAGGGACTCCTCATGCTGCGTCTCGGACCCTTCCTCCACGCCAGTGTCCAAGAGGACCATGCAGACCACTTCCGCAGGCACACTGTTCTGGGGTGCTCTGCCCAAGTCTGGGCGCTGTGGACTGTAGGTCCTGACAAGCTAGAACTTACCAGAAAGAGCTAATCAGAAAGGTGAGACGCTAGACTCTTAGGCTGAAAAGAAGGACAGAGCAGGGCAGACCTGCACGGGTGGGTGGGCCGGGGCCGGAGCAGAGCCAGGAGGCCCCTCCATCGGAACCTAGGGGCCGGGGGATGCAGCTTCGGCCTCTGCGGGTGCAGGCGGGCTCCAGCTACTGCCAGCCGTGACCTCGGGGCTGCTCACCTGACACCTGGGGTGGCCTCACCTCTCCAGGGGACCGTACGGGACAGGCCATGAAAATGGTGCTCGCGGTTCCCGGCACATGGGGAGGTGGGGGCCGTGGGTGTTTTACGAGTGCTCACTCAGAGCCACTGTCCTTTCCGCACAGACACACGCCCACAGCACTGCCCGCGGCTGCTGGCCGAGGTCCGCCGTCTCCTCGGTGGGCTGCAGCTTCCGCACGCACGTGGAGAGGGCACCAAAGTAGTGACGAGGGGGTTTCTAGGAAGGAGGAGAAATCTGGGAACGCAGGGAGAGGGGAACCAGGAGCGGCCCCTCCCCAACCCCGGGACCCAGACTCCTGCAGGACACACACCTGTGACTCGCTCAAAGCCAGAGAAGTCTCTGTGGTGTTGCAGTGGAGGAACCTGCCAGAAACCTTCCCTCCAGGCTGCTGGGACATCAGCTCCCGTGCAGAAGTCGGCTTTGGAGGAGCCGCCACTGCTGAGGGAGACGGGGACCAGGAACGCTACCCACCCTGCCCGAGCTGGACATCGGGGACTGCCTGTGAGGCAGGGACACTTGCTGGGGAAACACCAGGTGCTCCCAGCTTTGAACCACCCCAGAGCCAGGCACCNCAGGGACGCACACCTGTGACTCGCTCGAAGCCAGAGAAGTCTCTGTGGTGTTGCAGTGGAGGAACCTGCCAGAAACCCTCCCTCCAGGCTGCTGGGACGTCAGCTCCCGTGCAGAAGTCGGCTTTGGAGGAGCCGCCACTGCTGAGGGAGACGGGGACCAGGAACGCTACCCACCCTGCCCGAGCTGGACATCGGGGACTGCCTGTGAGGCAGGGACACTTGCTGGGGAAACACCAGGTGCTCCCAGCTTTGAACCACCCCAGAGCCAGGCACCACCGCAGACCCCTGCCACCTTCCTCCAGGGCTCTCTGCTGTGACACCGAGGACCCGCCAGCGGCACAGGCCACAGCGAGCGGACCCACCTCCACTTCTGCAACAGGGAGCAGGGTGAGCCCGGGACTGACGCAGAGCAGGGACGTCCTCAGCCACCTCTAAGCCTGGGCTCACACAGTCACCCCTCAATGCCACACCACGTCAATCAAGTTGTGCCCCGCCTCTCCAACCCCACACCCAGCTCCCATGGCCCCTGGGGGCCTCTCCAACCTGATACTGTCCTCACACGTGGGGACAACTCCCACCACGCCACTTCTCCTTGTGATGACCAGTGCAGGCATCCACCTGGAGGGGCCAGGGCCACCCGGGTGTCTGGCCACACCTCCTCCTGCGGGGCTCCGAGGGTGTCCCACAGAAGAATGAGGTGCTCACTCAGAGCAGGGGACTAGAGAGAGCGCAGTGCCTCCCTGTGCTGGTGGGCCGTGTCCAATCAGGGGAAGGCCTGATGCAAATGCAGGGCTCTCCGTGCACCCTATTTTCTTCTCTGCAGAACCCCTGACACACCCCAGGGCTCTCTGTCCCGTGTCCTCCGCGCCCTGCGAGCCACAGCCCACTCCAGGTCCTCCCCAAGTGCCCAAGACACTCGTGAAGAGAGCCACTTCCCAGACTCTGCATTTGGCCTGGAGCCCGCCTGCACGGAGGTCTCCGGAAGGGGGGAGAGCGGAAGATGCTGAGGAGTAGCAAAGGGGGGGAGTTTGCTTTGAGCTAATTCTTTTCACTCCAGGATCATGCTGACTGCGTTGGGTTCCAGTGCTCTTTCTTTTACGGAATTGTGGCAAGACTAAATAAATTTCAATTAATATCTTTACTTAGAATAAGTAACGCTGGCCCTCAAAACTCAGTTTCCATTATTTCCCACACCAGTATGGGAACCACCGCCCTAAAAAGCGAGGAACACACTCGTTTCATCGCTCGCTTCCTCAGTGAGCACTTGGAGGGAGCGCAGAAGGCCGGGCTGGCCCCGGGGGGCGAGCCCCTGACCGCTGCGGTGGGATGGGGTGCAGAGGACGCCGGAGGGTCCAGCTCTGTGATGGCGGAAGGGGCAGGTGTGGCGAACGCGCACCAAGTGGTGTCACGACGAACCGTTAGTCTCAGAGGGCGCTCCACGCAGGACGCTGCGCTTGGGCGGACACGCAGGTGGCGGGCCACCAAGCGCTCCACGACCGAGTGAAGCCACGTGCCCCAAACAGACGAGACCCGGGGGCCCGGTCCTGCTGGAAGCCGCGTCACAGTCACTTTCCTTCCAGGCCTAATCAGAGTAAAGCTGCAACCGAGAAGCAGGAGAGAGAAGTGAACGAGCATCTTCTCCTCGGGCAGCATCGCGGAGGCTGTCAGCAGCAGGCACCTCTGCCCAGCAGTGAGGCCACGCCCCAACCGCGGGAGGACACGCCCCAACCGCGGGAGGCCACGCCCCCAACCGCGGGGGAGGCCACGCCCCCAACCGCGAAGTGGCCAAGTTTCCTCCGCACGCTGCTGGTGGCGCGTGGCTGTGGCTCACCCCCGGTTAGAGGAAAACGAGCACCGTTCACCCACTGCGCCTGGCGCGTCTGAGACACGCAAACCCAGGGGGGGCCGAACCCCTAAAACAAAATGCCCTCGGGCGTAAAAGCACGTAGGCCCCACTCTCAGGAGCCAACAGGCAGCGCTCTGAGACAAAGGCAAAGCAAAGGCGGGCAACCCCGAGGTCCATCCCTGCGAGGACAGGGCTGAGCTGGGAGACGGCCCGGGCCACCTGGGTCTGACGTGTGACAACCGCCGTGAAGGCACTCGCCTTGTCACAGCTCACCGCCTTAGGCCTCCTGACCTGTCTGAAAGCCATAAAAACACAGCCGTGTCTGCTCTGATTCGAAGTATGTACACTACATGCGGCATGGGGCGCACACACATGCGATGTAGACACCATGTAACCACATGAATGTAACAGACTCACAGGACCAGTCCTTAGCGGGACGGAAACCCTGAACAGGAGGCACTGTCCTTTCGCGGGAAGATTTTCCCTCCCTCATATGCAAGAAACCACAGAAACGGAGCCGCCACCGCAGGTGGGGCCAGAGCTGCCGGCCCCGCCCCCCGGGGGGCTGCCCCGCCGGCCCGACGCCTCAGACCGACCTCTGGACACCAGAGCAGGGCGGAGCAACCTAGGCCCAGGGCTGATGGCCACCGCTGAAAATGAAAAGCCTGCTTAGAAGTGGTGTCACTGTGTCATTTACCTGCCCCAACAGCAATGTTGTCCTGCCGAGGGTGTCCCTGTCCCCTTCCCTGTCTCCTGAACACCCCGGGCCTTGGTCTCCTCCTGGACCAGAATCAGGGCTTCTGTCTGAACCGGCGCTTCCCGAAGGGCTGTTCTTTCTGGATCTCAAATGCATGCCGGTTGTCTCTAAACTTCAGCCCCCCTTTTTTTTAAGTTGACAAAGAAATTACCAGAAAGGTCTTTGGAACAGTAGGCTCCAGAGACCCCTCGATGTCAGCCCACAAAGCAGCAACTTCCCGACAAAACTCCGACAAAAGTGACCGGGCAGAAAACACCCGACTGCCAGAGAAGCACGTGCCACAGACCCCTGGGTGGGAGCCACCGTCTGTGACCCTCCAACGACCTCAGCCACACGCAATTCTCCCGAATGACAGCGTGGACGACATGAGAGGACCAAGTGGAATGGTGTCCCGCACAGGGGAGCTCCCCAGCGGTGGCAGTTTCTGGGTCCCCTTCCTCCAGGTGCCGTTCTCCAGTAGGGGCGGGGAGGCTTGCTCCTTCCAGGTGCCCACGACACACGAAGGGCAGAAAGCACCACTGCTGACTGTCCGTCCAGCCGTCCATCCACCGTCACATGAGGGTCCTGGGCAGGCGCCGTCCACGAGGCTGCCTCCAACCTCGAACTCCGGAGCCCCAGGTATGCCCTGTGCACCCCGTCCACCCGCAGGAGGGTGCAGGCGGCCCCGCGAGGATCGGGGCGCTGGGGCCACGGTGCCCAGGGAAGGCGATGGCTCCCAGTCCCCAGGGCCCCGTGAGGGCCGAGCTGCATGCCCTGCGCCACTGCAGGCCGAGGCCGAACGTGTTTCCACCCAGTTACCTCACATCTGAAAACCCTCGTGAACCAGAACGTGAGGTCCTGCCGTGTCCGCAGCTCGCAGCCTGGGGTGTCCCACAGACCCTGGCACCGAGCAAGGGTCCCCTGCACCTGGGCTCCTTCTGGGCTCCCCATCGCACCCCAAACCTGGGGACGTCTCCTTCCTTGATATGGAAGTGCTGGCAGACTCTCCCAGTGACGTCCCCACAGGCCACACCTCTCTTCCCAGCCACCACCCCTGCCCGATCCCAGCGCCTTTGTCTGTCTCACCTGCCTGTGCCCCCCTCGCTGCGGGGTCACCCCATGCCCCCAGATCCACTCACACCCACAGGCCTGGGCCTGTCATGCTCACCCCCCAAGCCCACAGGGGCTCCCCAAGACCCCGCCCCCGCTCCTGCACAAGCCCCCGTCCCCCCGCCCGGGCCTGTGTCTCTGGACACTGGGCAACAGGACTGGCCAGCCGCCCTCCTCCTGCCCTGGGGCGACTGCACACTGAGTTCCCTCTCCCCAGCCGCCTCCCCGAAGCCCAGGTTCCCCTGTGCAGCACTGAGCACAGAGTGGCCTTGGATGGGGAGGGGGCGGGGGGCCTTGTGGGTCAGTGTCCGCTCCCTGGAAGGGAGTGTCTCCTCACCCTCCTCGCCAGGCGCAGCCCAGCCTGCCGGCGAACGGGCAGGTGCGGGAGTGCTCGAGCCAACCGAACGCAGCGACGGCCACGCACGCACCCTGCCATTGCGTCCGGTCCAAGTCAGCGGAGCCTCGAGACGCCGCCTCCTCCCGGAGGGGGAGGCTGTCTAAGATGCGCTAAGAGAGCCACTGTGCAGTCTGGGATTTAGGACGTTTCTAGGTCAGCTCGTGCCGGCTAGACGAGACTGCCTACAGCATCTGCCCCAGCGGAAAGCGTTCCCCTCGGAAGGGGGGCTGGGCAGGGGTGCGCTCCCCAGGGGTGAGGGGTGAGGGACAGACAAGGTGACCGGAGATCACGCCATGGCCCTGCGGGGGGACTGACCGTGGGCCTCGGCCTGGCAGGGAAGGAGCCCCGTCTGCCCCTGGTCTCCTCCCAGTCCCACGACCGCTGGAGCCCAGAGAGGACAGAGGGCGTCAGAGCCCGAGGACGGAGTCGCGGAGGTCAGCCCCCAGGTCCCAGAACGGGACCCGGGGTCAGCGAATGGTCTGGAAGGACAGAGAGAGCTGCCTGTACCTGTGCCCTCCCTGGGGGGGGACGCACAAAGGGGCACGGGGAGAAAGGGCCGCCCCCTCACCACAGGGCCACCTCTTAAGCCAGCAGGCCCTGTCCACTGTGGGCGGGGGCCAGGGGTGGCACTGGGTGTTGAGAGGCACCCACTCTCCCCCGGGATGGCGGGGGCCCTGAGGAGCTCACTTCTCTACCCCGATTCTCTCTCGTGAGGTAAGAACCGAAACTGCAGACACTGAGAGCCCCTCGTGTCCCTCGCACGACGTCCCGCTGCCCAGCCGGCGGGACAGCCGCCAGGCTGCAGCACGGAGCTGACAGACCAGTGGGGCCGTGTGGAGGGCTGGCCTCCAGCGCATTAAGACATTTTAGAGCCGGCTTGCAAGTCCCAACCTTAAAGCCCTGATTATTTATTTATGCCCTTTTTGTCTAAGAAGTTAAATCCTCAGAGCATCTCAATTTAGATCAAAAGCAATTTACCAAACCTCACCTGGCACACCTGGGCCTTATGATTTGTTAATTACCTGCTTAGCATTTCCAGGTCTGGGGGGCAGGGCCGCAGCCCCGCGGGCCGTGGGGGAAACCCCCCTCCCGTGACAGAGCCTTCCAGAAGGCCCCAGGGGTTCCCGGGGTGCAGCCACGCAGCCCCATGAGCTTCTGCGAAGGCGTTTTATTTTCCGGGGCGAGGCAGCCCGAGGCAGCCGGCACCAAGCGAGCAGACACATCGGGGGCGGCAGAGTGCACCTCGGCCCCGATCGAAGGGTGTAACGGCAGGAGGGCCCCTGTGGCAGCCGTCCAGCACGCGTGGCCCCGTCGAGGCAGCTCCCCGCTGACATCTCCGCGCCCTTGGTTCACCATTTGGCATTAGGATATTAGAAATCACCGTAATTACTCGCTTTTACAGCGCTTCAAACGAAAGGAATCATTAAATGGCACAGATGAAAAGATGATCTCATTTCTAAGATGGCTGGTACCTGCTCGCCGGCTTTGACCCTGCCTTCCCCTCCCCCCTCCTCCCTCCTCCCTCCTCCCTCCCTTCCCCTCTCGCTGCCTGTCCGGCACACCCATGCCTGTTCCCTGCAGCAGGCCAGGCCAGGCTGGGGAAAGCCAAGCCGCTAACAAGACAGGGACGTTCTCCGAGCCACACGGCTGACATGCTTCTCCTTTCCCCCCAGTCGCCGTGGGGGGAGGAAAGCGAGCACAGACTTATGGGCACGGCCGCGGCCTCCGGGCGGCGGGGACAGGGGGCAGCGTGGTGGCGGGCTGCACAGGGGCGTCGGAACACGGAGTTGAGGTCCTCATTCCCTAACTGCTTTTTCAGTTAAACTCTGAGGAAGCGGTATAGGCTCCAGGCTTTGGAAACGGCCACAGGATGAAGATTACAGAATTTATCGGCTTCTGCGTGTCGGCCAGGCAGCCGGAGGCCGGTGTCCGTCCCCGTGGGGTTCTGCTGGACCCTGTAGAAGTGATGCCCCCACCCCGCTGCCTCAAGCTCCCACTGCACTTTACTTTTATCTCTTCCACGAAACTGCCCACGTTTTAACTTGCATTATAAGTGTAATTACGGCCTCTCTCCTTCATCATGCTGCAAGTCCCTTTAAGGCCAGATCCTATCTCCACCCCCCCCCCCGAGCTCCACCCCCACGCAAACCCCACCCCGACACTCCCTCAGGGGGCACCACTCAGGACCCGCTAGGGTCCCCGCCTCTCACATGGCTGGCGCCTCCCTGGTCTGCTCTCCTCTGCTGGACTCGTGGCATCTTCCCAACCAGAGGGGGTGTGTGTGAGGGTGCAGGTGGAACGCTGCTTCACGTTCTAAAACAGCAGAAACATCTTGACAATGATCCCCCCCCCCCAGTCAGCCCTGTCCCAAAATCTTGGCCGGCGCCTTCGTGTCCCCTCCTCAAGCCAGGGCCTCACGGGGCTGGCGCCCCAGAAGCAGCCTGGCCTCCTCCTTGAGCAGTGTCGGCGGAAGAGGCTCCCGTCAGAAATCTTCAGGAAGAGCTGCTACGGTCCCCACGGAGCTGTCCCCTTCATAGATACTGGAGCTCCGGCAGGGGCGTGAGCCACAGCCTGCTCTGGCCTGCTCGTCTCCGAGGCTCCTTAGGATGTGACGGAGGTTGGAGAACCGTTACCCAAGCGAGAGCCCCCCAGACACACTGGGGGCCAAGGTCACAGGGGTGTCTCCGTCCTCCCAGAGCAGCTTGTGAACACGCCAGGCTCACACAACGCCCGGCTCCTGCCAGGTGTGCCAGGACCACGGTCGGTCTGCATGTGCCACCAGGAATGACATGGCTTGAGGCTGCCGTCCATCGGAAACACCCGAGGCGGGGGGAGCTCCGAGAGAGGTGGGGCACCCCCGGGGCAGCTCAGAGCCCAGGCCTCACGTCTCCTGCCCGCCCCAGAGGCTGCCGTGCCAGGTCCCAGGCCACCGGAGCAACTGCAGGAACCTGGCAGCTCAGGCCCACAGACACGCACCCTCCCCCGAGTCTGCAGAACACAGTCCCCACTCCGGGCTGGGCAGGGCCGGCCCCTTCCGAGGGCTCAGGGACGAGCCTGTCCCAGCCTCCCCCCGCTCCCGGTGGCTGTGGGGAGGCTGGGCGTCCCAGCTGACAGATGCATCCCCAGGTCTCAGTCTCTGCCGTCACTCGGCCGGAGGCTGGGTCCCTGGGCTGGGAGCCCACCTGGTCAAACCAGGATGGTCTCGTCTTCAGACCCTTAATCACATGTACGAACATATCATGTCACGTTTGCGGGTTCTGGGTGGACCTACGTGTGGGGACGGCGGCCCCACTCAGCCCACTGCACACCCACTCTCTCTCAGGATTCACAGAAGCTGTGCAGCTTTGCTGCTATTTCTGGTGTGTCCCCGAGCCAGCCCGACCCCGGCCCTGACCCCGTGGGGCTGGGAGAAGCCTGCAGGCAGGGCCTGGACTAGGCAGCTTGGCGAACGGGAACGAAGGCGTGGGGTTCCTTCACTTCCGTGGCACAGGCACCCATCAGGACTTTAAAGTTCCGTTGACGAGATCATTGTTATGGGGCGAGCTCTCCCTGCAGTCCTCCAGGGCTGGCTGCACGATGCCCCCCAGACCTGCGTCGGCGACTCTGGATCAGGAAGGAGAGGGAGGGGCAGGGAGCAGAGAGGCGTCATCCTCTGGAACCTTCACGTGGCGGCGGCTGTGGTCCCTGCAGCCGGTGCCCCCTGTGGGAGGCCCTCCAGCGAGGGAGGTGGACAGAGCTGGGTCCCCTCCGCACTCAGGGCCTCCCGGGGAGACCCACGTGGATGCTGCACGGCTGACACAATTCGACATGTGTGGTCACGGGCCGTGAGGAGGACCGGAGGGCCCCGGGAAGGGACAGACGGGGGCAGGGGGGGTGACGTCTCAGAGGAAGTGGCCCCATGCTGGGTGCAGACAGAAGGGCGAGCGCAGGTGAAAGGTCAGAGAGGAGGGATCTGGGGGTCGTGCGGGCTTGCGCTGGGGCAGAGGGTGGAGGAAGACAGAGCTTTAAATGCACATCGAAGCTGGTCTGGAAGCTGCCTTCAGTGCCCCTCGGAACCTGTCTGGTAGACGGGACATGTTCCAAAGCCCTCCCCCGGGACCAGCCGGGGAGGCAGGACCCTCCTCCCCTGCCAGTGTTTCTGCACCCACCCCACCCACAAAATTTCTGATTACCCAGAAGTCCCTCATGAGGGCCAAATGACAGCTGCAGTCTGGGGTGGGGTGTGTGTGACAGAGAACCCTATTTAAAACTAGAAACCCCAGGCCTGGGTGCAGGTCCCCTAAAGAGGTCTGTTTCTGACATGTACCATTACATGAGTCTTGGAGAAACCTTCTAGAAGGCTGGCATCAGACAGGGGGTTCGGCCTCCACCCTGCACCCCTACCCTGGGCGCGCAGGTGTGAGCCGAATTCTCCGGGAGCTGCCGCTGAGTCGGGCAGGAGCATGGCCAGCAACCCAGCGGCGGAGCAGGGCTGCGGGAACACCTTCACGGGGACGGGGGGGAGGGGGCCAGGTGGGGCCTGGGGCGAGGCCACAGCTGCCAAGAGGCTGGGAGGTCAGAGGGGGCAGCACAGGCATCATGGCTGAGAGGACACCGGACTTGCCCAGCAGGAGAGACAGGGTCAGTTCCCAGAGCCGGAGGAGACGGGCCGACCCAGGTCCAAGGTGAGTCGGGAGGAGGGAGTGCGTGCATGTGTGAACGTCCTCCCCGCGCGCTGCAGAAAAGCGTCCCTCCCGGGGCTCTCTGTCCCCCGGAGGCTTCTGGGGGCCGGTTCCTATGGCCGTAGCGTTGGAGGGTCCATCCGAGGGGAGGTTTTATTTCCAGTGCACCACGTCCCCCACCCTGGAGAAGGCCAGAGAGCAGGAGCTCCTCCCACACGCTTGGGAGAGGGGCCGTGGGTGCAGCAGGGTCTGAATCCCACACTGGGCGTGTCACTAAGGCGACTCCACAGTGGCCGGAAGACAGCTTTGTCCAGCCTTTTCCCGAAAGGCAGGGCGCTGACGGGCTGCAATGGGGGTCAGCTGTCTTTCTCGTGCACGCCCTCTTCTGCACGGGCACGTGACCCTAGGAGTCCTAATCTCGTGTTTCCCGGAGCAGGTTCCGTGCCGACGCCCCGAGGCGGAGACCCCTGGACGGAGAGTTTAGAANCAGAAAAGCGTCCTTCCCGGAGCTCTCTGTCCCCCGGAGGCTTCTGGGGGCCGGTTCCTATGGCCGTAGCATTGGAGGGTCCATCCGAGGGGAGGTTTTATTTCCAGTGCATGGTGTCCCCCGCCCTGGAGAAGGCCAGAGAGCAGGAGCTCCTCCCACACGCTTGGGAGAGGGGCCGTGGGTGCAGCAGGGTCTGAATCCCACACTGGGCGTGTCACTAAGGCGACTCCACAGTGGCCGGAAGACAGCTTTGTCCAGCCTTTTCCCGAAAGGCAGGGCGCTGACGGGCTGCAATGGGGGTCAGCTGTCTTTCTCGTGCACGCCCTCTTCTGCACGGGCACGTGACCCTAGGAGTCCTAATCTCGTGTTTCCCGGAGCAGGTTCCGTGCCGACGCCCCGAGGCGGAGACCCCTGGACGGAGAGTTTAGAAGAACGAGGTGCACAGTGCGGACTCTCGGCGCAGCGGGAGCTACAGAAGCTCCAGATCCACGTGGGGTAAATTTAAAAATTAAATCACGGCAAAAGTGGCATTAACGAGGCCTTTACGGGTGACGGAGACCTGAGTGGGAGGAGAGAGGCGTTCCGGAAGTGGAAGCTACCCAGTAACGACTTGCAGTGGAAGGAGGAACCTGGTCTCGGGAGGTGGGGGACTGGAGGCCGGGGCTGCAGGGCCAGGTGGGGGTGGGCGGGGCAGAGGGAGAGAGAGGAAGCGGAGCTGGACGGCAGACGCGGGCCCCGCAAGACTGAGCATCAGCCGAGACCCTGGCGGAGGCCCTGACCCTCCCAAGGCCCAGTCTCCTCGGCAGAAGCCGGGGTGCGGACTGGACGTGGCCTTCCACAGCGAGTTCAGGGAGCGCTGTCGGGGGGCCGGGCCCCCCCCCTTGGGCCCAGGGCCTGCAGAGCCACCAGCCGCCAGGATGACTCCGTGACCTGGGAGTAGACATGAAGCACAGGTGCCGCCCACAGGAAGCGCCCCTGCTGTCCCCAGGTTTCACCTCATTGCCCGCCTGTGACCGGAGAGGACGGAGAGCCACCCAAACCGGGTCCTGGTCCAGAGCATCCATGACAAAGGGCTCTGGGAGGGTGGAGAATGGCCCCGAAAAGGCCCCTGTATTTAGGGAGGGTTTACCCCCTCAGGAGTGTCCTTGGCCCCAACTCGTCAGCATTGTTCATCGAGTGACGGGGGCCGTCGGGAAAGGAGAGAGGGCACGTGAGGCGGAAAGGACTGGGGGCTCTGAGAGGGAGAGGCTGAGCTTCCCCCTTGGGTGGCGAGAAGACCCAGAGCCCCCAGCCCGCCCGAGGGGCGGTGCTGGCTTTGCTGGCCCCTCTCCATCTGCGTCTGCCTTGAACTCAACCTCCAGCCAGGAGGTCCCGCCAAGGTAGCGAGGACACGCGAGGACGACTGGGAAGTGCCCCGAACACATCCAGACCCAGGGACCTCGCCCACTGTGACCAGGTCAGGTGAGGGTCCGGCACAGTCCAGGCAGGCATGGGACAGAGTCTGGGACACCAGACCCGGGCACCCCCTGGCAGGCATCACGGCAAAGTGGCGCAGAGACGACTTGGGCCCTGCAGGACGGGAGTTCAAAGCCAGTGACAGGGAAGGAAACCTGAGATCCCGCGTTCAAAGTCGAGGGCAGCAGGGACAAATTGCTGCTGCGTCTCTGGCCGTGCGTGGGCCCCAGGGAGGGCCCCGCCCGGGTCTCAGGGTCTGGGTGGGGCCGCGCTGCCGCGTCGGCTGGGCTTTGAGGTTCACAGGGATGACAGTGAGGGGCACGGATCTGTGTGGGCGGGGCGCAGGGGCACAGCGCATCAAAGATCCACCCGCCGGCTCCCCATTTGCTCAGGGCCGGGCCACCTCCAGTTCCAGCCGCCCCCACCCGGGTGCTCGCCGCTGTTTGCTCAGGGTGAACATGCAGTTGGAACTCTGGGACTGCTTCTCACTTCGGGAAGAGCGTGGCTCTGTGAGGGGAGGCTGCTAAATAAAACTTCGAGGGCTCTGCTCCCCTCAGAGGTGACTCTGGCTTGCAATCTGATCCGAGCAGGTTACTGTTCCTGTCTAGAATTTCCAGGAGGCCAGAAGACACTGGAGAGAAATCCGGACTGCCTGCCAACTGGCCCGGTAACCACACCGGCCCTTGCAAGGCTCAGCTCCAGGCTGAGAGCTCGGGGCCAGCCCCACGTCGGCAGAGCCGTTCTCCGGTCAGGACACACAGACGAGCGCCCCCAATGCGCCGGGTCCCTGGCCCAGGAGAGACAGGACACACATCCTCGGCCCCGGGACCTGGAGGGTGAAGAGACTAGTACCAAACCCTGCCCGTGACACGTTTGGGCTGGGCCCTGCTGACTAAACGCCACTGGCTCAGGGAAGGGAAGCCCAAAGCCCAGGGCACAGCTTTGAGGAGAATCACCGGGGAAGGGGGCAGCCCCACCACCACGACAGGGCAGAGCACAGCGGGGCCGGGGGGCTGCAGAGAGCCCACCCACAGAGGGGGTCCGCGTGGTGCTGTCTGAAGCTGGAAGGCGAGCTGCACCTGCCAGTGTCTGCGGTCGTCCTGAACACAGGGCGCACGGCCAGCACGCATGTCCAGGCGCTCGGAGCATCGCGTTTTCAGGGCACCCCGAGTCAGGGCAGGCAGGAAAGCGGGCCCTCCCCTGCTCACCTCGGAGCTGGGAAACAAGAAGCGGCAAATACACTGAGCATGGCTTCCACTGGTCGAGTTGAGAAGCAATCCGTCCCCACAAAGAAACAGAATTATGTGTCCAAAAGCCCTAGAGCTGGATAAAAAAAGTGTGACAAGGTCTCGAAGCAACGGGGAATGCATCCGAATGGGCTCGTACGACGACCCGAAAAGACACCCAGGAGCAGGTCCTGGGGGCTCCCTGAAATGCCAAGTCCCCGCAGGTGGTGGGGCAGGTGACGAGGGTGGGCATGGTCTCAGTGGGATCTGACCAAACTCAGGAGGCAGGCAGAGGCCAGGGTGCAGAGCAGACACGGCGAGGGCTCGCCAGGGCGAGGGCCACTGCTCCGGCTGCAGGAGGGCTCTGGCCGAGGACGGATGCTGGCCTGGGCCAGGCGCCACAGCAGCCCCACACAGCGTCCCCGCCATCCCTGCCTTCCTGACATCACACACTGGGTTAACCCAGCCTTAGATGTGAACGTGGGTCACATCCTGGGCTCGAGACACAAGTGACCCAGTCCCCAGCGGCTGCTGCTGGGTTGGGACAAGGAGAGAAACCGCATGGGGTGGACGGGAGGCCCCAACGCGCAGAGAACAGAGTGGGCTCCCCAGAGGCCCACGGAGCGAGACGGCAGCCCCGGGAGCCAGGTGCTGGGAGCCTGGGGACAGAGAGGGAAACAGGCTCGGGGGACAAGCAGGAGGGGGGCAGGATGCAGGGACTCGGGGGCGGGGCACGGAGAACTGCTCCTGAGTGGGCCGAAAACTCCGTTGAGTTCATCCCGTAAAAGACACGCTTTGCATGTTCACCAGTAACCTGTTGATTTGGGCATTTTGAGCATGTCGGCCCTCTCCCGTGTGGTAGAACAGTCTCAATTAACGTCTTTTATCAACTTATCAATTTCAGCTGCTCTACCGACCGCGGAGCATCGTCCAGCGAGACATCGCCAGCACGAAGCTTCGCAAACCACTCAGACATGCTCCATCAGTCACAGCACCTTCTCCACTCACGGCACAAAGCTTTTTTTTGCATTTCTCATGCGTTCTTAGCTGTCTTGAAATCATAATAAAGCGTAATATGCCAAAAACATTGCGTATTTTCTTCCATTTTCAATATTAAAATGACTACGCAGAGACTCACCAGTTTGGGTGTTTTTCTAAAATGACGCTGACGGGACGGCTGTGAGAATGCCACTAACGGAAGTGTTAAAGTTAGAGACGACAGCTTCCCAGCCACCTCACAGGAAAAAAACGAGAAGAACCTTCAGGCCCGCCCAACACGATCGCTGGAAGTCAGGGCTCCCCTCCCACGCACTGCTGAGTGGCTCCGAAACAGGCCCTGCAGGGACCCCCACGTGCCGGTCCAAGGCCCACAGAGCCGCCGCGCCCAGGGCCGCTGCCAGAGGCGCCGCCCAGGACACTGGAGGAAACTGGAGAGCACCTCCGTCCAGCCCTCGGTGACAACCGTCTCCTTGACCCTGCTCCAGGAGCAGCGAAGCCTCTGTTACGGGCAAAACCCGGTCACCAGACAGCAGAGGGGCGGCCAGCGCCTCCCGGCCAGCGCCTCGTCCACCCAGCCCGGCACCATGTCCGCGGGACACTGTGGAAGGACAGTGGCCACGTTCCCCACCCCCAGGCCCCAGCACCCCCTCCCCAGGCTGGGCGGACCCCTCCCCAGACAGCCCCCAGCACCCCACCCCTCCCTGCAGCCAGGACCTGGGTCGCGGCATTTCTGTACCACCCCTGGGAGCAGGCATTCTCTGTGACCGGAGGGGTGGTCCCTCCCCGAACCGACTTACCTGGGGAGCCATGGGTGCCAGAAGTCCAGGGTTGCTAGAATAAGCAGTTTGCCCTGGGTCCCTCCCTCCCAACCGTGGACATGGGTAAGTCCCCTGCCACTGCCCATGCCTGCGCCGGGCCGCCTGAGGCGGCAGAGCGGCAGGAACAAGGTCCAGCACCAAGCGGACCTCCCGGTAGCTCACTAGCAGGGCCCAGGGCCACGGGCGGTGGCGGCTGTGCGGGGAAACCCACCCACCGAGCGCGCGTTCTCCTCAGACAGGCTCCGCACACCGGCAGACGGAGGGCTCTCCCCGATTCCCACTGCGGAGCAACATGTCCCCAGCACTACCCTGTGGCCACTGACCTTCGGGACACAGCTGGGACTGGGGTGGCTTCAAGATCCCCGTGACGCCGTGAGTGACTCCGCCCAGAGATCACACCCCGGTCCGAGAAAGCTCGGCTGCGCCCCGGCGTCTGGTCAGCCCCGCCGCCTCTGAACGCAGCAAATGTGAGCGATTAGTTGTGTGTCTCCCACCTTCACTCACAAAACACACGTGTTGTTTGTGGCCTTTCCGCGGCGCACACGTCAGCCAGGTGGGAGGATGCATCCCGAAACTGCCCCATAAAAGTGCACAGATGGAAACATGAGTGGAGACGTGTGCTTTCGTGTGTTATTAGTCAGTCAGTTGTGCAGCCAAGGGGTCAGCGCTCACCGTCCACACGAGAATCCTGAAGGAGGGATTCTGAACTTTCGAGGCAATGGTTTCCCATGGGAAGGTCACACTGTTTGGTCACATCAGCGCCACGGGAAACTGCGAGGAGATAACCGCACAGTTACGGGATCGGCGTGCCGGGCCGTCCCCGCACTGGGTACACTGTTCCGACCAGGACGGTGCGGATTCCAGGGGCGTGAGAGGCCCGGGGGCGCCAGGCATCGCTGACGGCAGAGGCGATCTCGTGCACTCCTCAGTGCGGACCCCCACCCGGTACCGACCAAGCCCTCTCCCCTGCCGAGCACTCAGCTGGCTCCTTGTGGTCCGAAACTCGGAAGCGCTGACCCAGTCTTCCCACCTTGTCCACCGTGGGAACGGGCCCACCACTGGACTTGTTCGGTTCCATCCACTGGTGTCCGGACACCGTTTGGAAAATGATGAAAAGAACAGCCAACGCCGGAGCTGGGCAGAGCTGGTAGGAGCATCGGCGGCTCAGCCCACCTGCGGAACGGAGACCGTGCAAAGCGGAGGAAATTGCGAACAACAAAAATGAACAGGTGGGGGCCCCCGTGGGACGTCCCCCGCGCACCCCAGGCTGCGGCCCCTCGGAAGCCTGTCGGGGCCTCTCGGAGTTTCAGCCTGTGTTTGATGTCCTAGGTCCTGAGTGCCTTGGCTCTTCTGTGGTGTGGTCATTCTCAGAAGAAACACAGCATCGGTAGAGGGCGAATCTGCCTCCGTTAGCCCCGTCCCCGAATGCCAGTCATCTCCGTGTTCACTTACCCGGCCGACCTCCACCGAGGGGCGCAGAGGGACAGAGAGGATGTGACAGCCCCAACGACCGCGGCTCTATTTCTCCCCAGAACAGTGAAGTCAGAGTCCTTTTATCGTCCAGAAATTATTTGTGTTTTAAAAAAATTACTGGAAGTGTAGAAAGCTCATCTTTATAAAAATTATTATACCTTTAGTTTGCTTCCTGTGAAAAGGTCAGAGGGCCTGGATCCAATTAATGGTAGAAATCTACTCCAGCCCACGACATAACTCAGGAGTGACTGCGTTTTACGGCCCCTGCCGTCTCCCAGACAAGGGCTGCACCCGCGTCACCTTGCCTCTGCCCATTCGCAAGGAGACTCCTGATGGGGCCTGGGTCCCCACCCAAAACAAAGCAAGAAATACACTCCAGGTCCCCCCGTGACGGCAGCCGCTATGACAAGTGCACTGTGGCTACCTCATCTGCAAGACGAGAGGTGACACAGACCGAGCCTCGAGCTCCCACTGTGAGTGAGTGATCACCACGGCGCCCTCCGCACCCAGCGGGGGAAGGAGGGCGTGGGGCGAAGGCCTCTGCTCTCCACGCTCGGAGGCGGCTTTTGTGTGTCTTTGTGGTTTGCAGCGAAGAGCTGAAGTGGGCTTCCCCGCCTGGAATGCTCGGAATTCCTGAAGTGGCAGAGCAGGGAGCGTCCGGCGCCCCAGCAAGACAGAACTGCCAGACTCGGCAGCCGTCGCGGGCGGTCGGGCCTATGGCCCCGTCTGGGCTGCGCAGGAGCCCAGGTGAAGAGCCGCCCCCGAGCGGGTCACTCTGAGCAGGACGAAGCTCTCCTGCTGCAGATCATCCAACGGAGGGTGATGATAAAGACGGGGCCCCGTACCCCACCTTNAGGCGGCTTTTGTGTGTCTTTGTGGTTTGCAGCGAAGAGCTGAAGTGGGCTTCCCCGCCTGGAATGCTCGGAATTCCTGAAGTGGCAGAGCAGGGAGCGTCCGGCGCCCCAGCAGGACAGAACTGCCAGACTCGGCAGCCATCGCGGGCGGGTCGGGCCTATGGCCCCGTCTGGGCTGTGCAGGAGCCCAGGTGAAGAGCCGCCCCCGAGGGGGTCACTCTGAGCAGGACGAAGCTCTCCTGCTGCAGATCATCCAACGGAGGGTGGTGATAAAGACGGGGCCCCGTACCCCGCCTTCCCCTGGAAGGGGCTGAGTGTGAGGGGGTCTGACGCACCCGCAGAGGCCACCAGCTGGTCAGGAAGGCCCGGGTGGCCGCAGGGGGCCTCTGACACAACCCCACCAACGTGACCCAACACGAAAGCCACTCCAGGACCCGGGACTCAGTGGAGGAGCTGCCTGATGGAAGGCAGCTCCAGGCAGGGTGCTGGGCCCTCCCCAGCCTGCCCAGGGCCCTCGACCTCCCCCAAATCCCACTGGGACATCCCCCCTGCCAAGCTGCGCCATGCACAGCTCTGCCCAGGTCTCCCATCTGAGAAGGAAGGGGACCTGCTGGTCCCCACGTCCCCATTCATCCTGTCCTCTCCAGCTCTCTGGGAGAGTCACACGGCAAGCAAGGCCCGGTGACTCCAGAGTCCAGGTCCACAGTCTGTGTCCCCCCGAGGGTCACAGGACGGGGGGCTGGGACGTGGAGTCGGTCCAGAGCACCTTTCCCTGCACTTCCTCCCTGACGCCCGAGCTCAGTGGTCAGCAGCAGAGCGAGGCAGCGGGGGCAGAGAGCGGACAGGGGGTTGGGGGTGACCACACCAGCAGGGCGCGCCTGTCCTACAAACCTGAGGAAACCCCTGAACCTAAGAGGAACGAACCCCTCCTGGGCCACCTGGGCAGCTGCTTCCCCCCGCCCCACCCCCTCACACCTACCTGGGAAAGAGCTGGCCCTCTCCGGCCGTCACTCATCACCGGACAAGCCCTCGGCTCCCGCTGTCAGGGGCTTTAGAAACCAACGCCCATGTCCTCAAAGGCCCGAGAAAAAGGACGGGCAGCAGAGAGGCTGAGCCCCGCCTGGGGTCCGCTCCAGCAGCCGCCCCCGCTGACAGGTGGGGCTGAGGCCTCTCTCGGGAGCCTGGCCTCTGTCCCAGCCCCCATCCTGCGAGCTGCACACACGTGAAGGGAACTGATAGGAACGCAGTTCCTCCTCTGTGCCAAGAACTGCCCCCCGCCCCATTCTCCGCAGATGGGAGGGAAGGGGCCGGGGCAGCCCGGGGCGGCAAGACCTGCGGGGGCCGGGATGTGCGACACGCACAAGACCCGGCCCAGACCCAGCACTGCACTCAACTGGACCTCGTGGAGTGCGTGGCCGGGTCAATAAACGTCCAGCAACGTGATAAAGGACGTCTTCCCCTCTCGTCCCTTGAGACATGCAAGCAGCACGCCCCGTACCTTGGGCAGGGGCACCGGGCCGAGGCAGGAGGCCGTGCGTGAAAGCGGTCCCCAAGGAGACCGCCCGCGGACACCCCCATGGCGCACACCCAGCCCTGCCGCTCCCACCTGCCTTCCTGGCCCTCGGTCCGGGGTTGCTCCAAGGTAACCCATGATTAGTGGTGACCCCACCCTTAACTGACTGGGGACGAGCAGGCGGCGCAGGGCATCCTGGGAACACAACCTATGTCCCCAGTGTCAAGCGCCGAGACAAGAAAGCAGAGGGAATCAGAAGAGCTCCCAGGAGGCGTCCGCCTGTGCGCTGCTGGCCAACCCTCTCTTTAGGGCGCTGAACCTCGGGGCAGAGGGAAGCCCATGGAGATGTCCCGGGTGTGTCCCCCAGGTGAGAAGGTGTGTCTCCTTCCAAATCACTGCCAGGTCCTGCCTTCCACAGCCCCTCGGAGGCGGCCAGTCCTGCAGCCCCGCCCCACTACACTAGCCCATCAGCTTCATCTGGGTCACCGTCTCCCCCATCCAGCCCGGCCTGGCGCACAGTAGGTACTCGGGATGTGTTCTCAGAATGAGCGGCTGAAGGGAGGGAGGCAACGGCTCCCGGGCTCCGCAGGCCCATCCCCGGTGCCGACCCAAAATGACTTTCTGCAGTGCCGCTCCAAGAATGGAGGTATGAGAAATATTCTTCTCCAGGAGAGACAAAGCCACCTAATCTCAAAATATATGTTCAGCAGGAGGACTATTTGTGTGAAAATAAAGGATAACCCGAAGGAATGCGCCTTGGGAACTGTAATTTCCACGCGGAATCTACCCGGCCCGTTTGAAGCCCGGTGGCGGCACACCTTACTCCGCATTCCCGCCGACGGTAAACAGTGTTTGAGGGCTCCGATGTGGTGGTCACGGGGCCCCCCGGGCAGGCAGGCGCCTTCCCTGCCCCATCTCTGCGCCGCTGCTCTCGGACTTCCCGTCCGCCCTCCACAGTATTACTTCTTCATCATTACTTCTTCATCGTGAGCGCCTGGAGGCCGTTCTCAGGGCTCACAGTCCAGAGAAAACAAAGTAAACCAAGTTTGCCTCTGGCCAAATGTGCTTATCACTCAGAGGGAAGCTTGTTCTGATCATCTGCTGGGGAGAAAGAATATGGAAGGGGAGAGGTAAAAATCTGCCTGAATCCTGACCTCGTGTTCCCTGGACTGCCTCTCACGGAGAGGCGAGACCCCCGCAGCCCCCCGATTCTTTGCCTCAAATGATACTTTCTGCACTGATTTCTCCAGTGACACAATCGGCCAGCGTTGCAGCGTGAGCGATGCTCATGGAGTCGCTTGTCTGCAGGGGGAAGGGCAGACGGGACAGAGCCGTGGGGGGGCCTGTACGGATGTCCCACCCTCACTGCCCCCGAGAGCTGAGATCTGGGGAGCAGCAGTCAGCTGGAAAAACGACGCCCACCCCTCACCCACCACTGGAAGCCCTGAGCACGATCTAGTGAACCCAGGATTCAGCCGCCACAACCCTCCGAATTCGTTTTGAAAATACTAAATTCCCGTCGGAAGAGCTTGCGCCTCGGCACCACCTGGTGCCCACTCAGTGCAGCAGCCCACGGGGCATGGAGTCCACCTGGGCGGGCCTCGCTCGCCGCAGCAACGAGGGTATGACTCGCCACGCTGAACCCCCACACGCTGCCAGGCGCAAACGCAGTCCGAAAACAGACCCGGGATCGGCTCCTGGGTGGGCGGCCGCAACCTCACTTGGGAAGGGAACACGCTGGGTTGGGCTCCGCTACCACCAGCGTGGAGATCGGGCAGCACACTCCCCCCAACCCCCGTCCCCACGCACATTTTTCTGGAGCAGAAGCACAGGTGCTGGTGCGTGCTCTCTGCCACCGCAGATCCCAAACCCGCGCTCTCTCTGACCCCCGGGGCGCCCCGCCCGCGACGCAGAGTCACAGGCAGGAACTGGGGCCCGGGCTGCGGGCCCGGGGGAGCCTTCCCCAGGCACCCCACCCTCGCCCGCGGCCCGAGGCCCACTTGTCTTGCAGATGGACATCGTCAGATGCTCGAGCCGCAAGGGGCTGATGCCATGGGCGGCGGGCAGTCCCTGCGTGTGCGGTCTCCGTGAGACGCCCCAGGCTTCGTGGGCTGGTTCTCTCCCCGTTTCTGACTTCCTCTCGTGGTCCCTCTCCCGTACTAACACCCTGGATGGCCTCCGCACCACAGTTTGCCCACAGTCTCCATGAACGGCCAGCACCCCAGCCAGACACTCATCGGGGGAACAGACCAGCCCTCACGCCCTCCTTTCCGGAACATCCCGTCCCGTCCGCTCCCCTCCTGTGGCTGCCAGGCCGGGCTGCCCTTCCGGTCCCCTCTTCCCGGGACTTGGGCAGCAGCCCACTCGCCCAGGGAGTCCGGGTTTCTAGTTTCCTTTTTCAACTACACGGCTGTCCAGCTGGACGGTGCGCTCCCCAGGGCCGGAGCGCTTCCATGGGGCGACATCCCACCTGGTGCTCGGCTCCCAACGGGCCCCGACTGCTGTTTGCCACACCGCGGGCGTGCTCTCCGAGGTCCGCACAGCTCTGCAAGGCGGACGCCACGTTGCTTTCATTTGGAAGATGGGAACTGAGGCACGGAAGGAAGGCCGCTCGGCCACACACACAGAGCCACAACTCAAACCCAGGTGCGTGGATCTGGGGGCCCCAGATCCCCTGCGACCCAGGTCCCCTGCGCCATCACTGCCCCAGGCACTGTGCCTGGGGAGCGGCTGCGCACACGGTCCTAACCAGGGCGGGACAGCAGCCACCTCCTGTCGCCCCAGTCACTGCTCACCCCTCTTCCCAGCGACGCCTTTGTGGAAAATGAACTGGATGCCCTCAACACTCCCCCGTCTTCCCCACCCCCCAGCACTGTGGCTTTGTGAGCCCACCCGTCTTCCCGGAGAGCCTGTTCCCGCTCTGCACTGGGCCGCGTCCTCCTCACCCCAGAGGTGGGGCCCCTAGCCCGCTGCCCCCCACGCCTTCCGACCCCGTGGCAGCTCCGCACAGGCCAGGCACGTGTCCCGGGTCCCACAGCCCCCGGGGCAGAAGAGCCCAGCCCCACACCTGCTCCCCAGGACTCAGCGTCCCTCTGCCTGACCTCCGACGCCCGAGGTGCAGAAAGGGGACGAGACTCTGACCCCAACAGCACTCGGGGGTCCCGGACCGACCCTCCGAACACCCATGGCCGCGGGGGAGCATCGCTGGTCTGCGCTCCTCACCCCACCCACCCCCGGTCTGACTCTTGCTGCCGCTTCACTCAGTTGTTACGGAAAAACACGCCTTATGAATCAAACCAACGACTGTGTCGGGACTTACAGGAACACTAGAGTCAACTGTTTCATAATTATTTCACAATTCACCCCATAATTTATTGATCTGTAATTGTTTTGAGAGAGGCAGGCCTGCATCATTAGTGCTGGAACATCAGCTAACATCTTCCTTGAAGTGAAGATCCAGCGACCTCGCCCAGGACCGAGCAGTAACGCCGAGCCATCGCTGAGAGTGCTTTAATGGGGGTCTCGGGGAGGCACAGGCACAAAGGCCGGTCTCCTCAGAGAAAGGGGGGGGGCAGCAGGTCAAGGAGGAGGAAAGGGCAGAGAGGGGAGGGGAGGGGAGGGAGGGAGGGAGGGGAGGAAAAGGGGTGTCTGGAACTATTGCATCACACCAGCGTGCGGTCAAATGCAGAGCGTGTGACAATGAGGGTGTGTGTGTGTGTGGTTCCGGAAGTCGCCTAGCGGGGAACTGCTCCGAAGAGAAACCCGAAACCAAAGCATCAGTCAACACCACTGTGCCTGGGCACGGGCGTGTGTGAAGAAGGTGAGTCCGTTCTCCTACACAACTGTGCAGGAAGCTACGGACAGCGTTGGGGGCAGGTGTCGCAGGCAAAGCAGGGTCCGCACAGCGCCCTGGCGGTGTTCGCAGTGGGCGAAGGCCCCTGGACCCCTTCGCCTTCGGAGAGCCTAGAGTTCAAAATCTCTCACTGTTATGTCTCTGGAAGTTCCAAATCCGCCTCATCTGGAGAGTTAAGTAATGGCGGGAGACTCTTTAAATAAAGTTAGGTTCTGTGTGGCTCACAATTTTTCCCAGTGTGTGGGCGGGTCCAGGACCCCGGCCGTCACATCGCACGGATGCTGCCCCGGACTCTGCGGGTGGGCACCACGTGCAGTGAGGCCCCAGGACTGAACAGGGGGCGGCAGGGGGAAGGGCTTCAACTGCGCCCAAGAGAGAGTGAAAGGCGGAGTGAGGCAGACGTGTGGCCTCCCTGTGCCCTCGAGGGTACGTTACAAGAAAGACTTTGTCATCCCAGCCTCGGCCTCAGGAGGTCAGCCCTGCCCTGGCCAGGAGCCCGGCCGGTTGGAGCGCCGTCCCAGCACGCCGGGGCTGTGGGTCCACTGCACCCCAAGCAGAGCACCCACAGGAGTGGACCAACGAGTGCCCGAGGGGCGGAACGACAAATCAGTGTCTCTCTCTCTAACCCATAAATTAAAATGCATTTTAAGATGGGCGCTGTGCTCCCCAACTGGCCTTCCTTCAGTAGGCACCCCCCCCCCCCCCGCACACTGACCACTATAAACCCTACATAACTTTGGTTGTTTGTAAAGGGCAATGACGGACACAGTTCTGGAGAAGCCGACAAAGTAAGAAAGGCACAGCGAAGCGTGAGGAGTCCCGTGATCCAGGGCTGTCAGACGCAATGGCTGCGATGAGATGCGGGCAGCACTGAGACCCACGCCCCTGTGGGACGACAGGGAGGAAGGGGAGGCGGGCTAATCCGACTGGAAGCTCCTCCCTCCTCCCCGTGCTGAGCTGTGACCAAACGGACAGCGGGTTCCAGCAAGCCACACACGCCGTTCATTCTACTTCCATTTCTTGTCTTCAAGCAAAAGGTCCCACGGCACCCGTGATAGTCCTGGATTACCAGTCCTTCTCAAAGAATGTCGGCTCCATTGACCGACCGGGCCTTTCTGCCCCTGTCACGTGATGGGGGTGCATGAGAAAGGATGCCGGGCTCCCTCATCCTGGGCGGCTGACCAGCCCTTCCGCAACCTTGGCGCCTCGACCCGCTGTGCGTTGGGTTAAAATCTCGACTCGGACATTCACAGCTGTGCAACCCGACCCAAGTCCCCAACCGCACGTTCGTCACCCAGAACGAATGACCGTGCGCTGACGCCCGGAGCCGCCGTCAGGCCTCGTGCTGCAGGCAGGGACGCGAGGACTCTCATTGGAGCAGAACCGCCCCGCGTGCCTTCGGGTCCTTCCCAGGCCTCATCGGTGCAGCTGCGGCTGCGACTGCGGCAAGAGTCGGGTTCACATAGTCACCAACTGAGGAAGGCAAACAGACTTCAATGCCGATGGCACTTCAGACTTAACTCAGAGACGCTCAGCAGGCACGGAGTGGCCCAGTGGCTCGCTCGGTTTTATCCGGTTACACCCAGTTAACTAAACAGTGCGTGGCCCACGGGCACGCACGGCCGGCCTCGCTTTTTAAAGCAAGCTGCCTACACAGAGGCGGCAACCATCCTGCCCCCGCTCAGCAGCCACGGCCCCGCAACTCACTGCCGGCGCTGGAAACCCCCAACAGCGCCCACCCCTTCGATTTGAACACATTAGAGACCCACTCCGAGATTCACACGGGTGCTCACTGAGGCGTGTGAGCGTGCCGCACCACCCCGACCCTCAGCACTCAGCTCAAACGGGCCCTCCCCTGCAGGAAGGCTCTACGGAACAGGGCTGTGCACAGCTGTCCGGACGTGGCAGGACCCAAATCAGCCGGCACCAAGAAACACATGAACATCAGGAAGACTGGCAGTGGGTGCAAAGGTGGTCACTCTACATCCTCGCCTACACGGGTGGGTGGTGATGGGCGGTGGACGGGCGGTGGATGGATGGGAGGATGGGTGCTGGATAAATGGATGGATGGATGATGGGTACGTGATGGACGAATGGATGACGGATGACAGGCAGACGGATGGACAGACAGACTTCCTGCAGCACACCCAGAGCTGAGCTGCCTCACCCTTACTATTCGATGCACACACACCAGCTGGCGTGAAGACAGAGCTCCTCCTGGCGCTGCACTGTCCGGGGAGCCTAAGCGACATGACTCTGAACCTCCCCTCGGCGGGAGTTCCACCGGAAATGCACATTCCAGCCCCACGGGGCTGCTGCCCGACTGGCCCCACGGGCACAATGCAGAAGCAGAAGCACGCCCGTTACTTCTCCCAGGGTCCACGCGGCAGGCCTCGGGCCACGAGCCCCATCTGTCTTCAAAGATGGAGACGACACTCAGGGTGGTGTGCGCGGTCAGCCCCGGCCCTGCTTACACTCTCACCATCGCCATTCCCACCGAGCCCCCGTCAGGGTCCCGGGGAAGCGCCGTGACACTGAGAGACTGTCAGCCACTCGGGGGCCAAGACTCACTGTGCCACACAGGCAGGAGAGCCTGCCTTGCGGGGGCCCCGCCCGGAGAGCGAGCAGCAGGAGAGACCGCAGGCAGCGCTCTGTGCCCGGCCGGCCGGGGCCTGGTTTACCCGTCCCGAAATCGCTGTGGGGCTCGAATGCCCTTCCTGTGCGCCACGGGCGGCAGAGGGCACGGAGGTGAACGGCTGCGCGAGTCTGCTCCTTCACTCCGCCCGCGCGTGTGAGCTCCCCCTTCCGAGTGCCGGGGAAACCACGGGCCACGACCACCTGGAGTTCGGGCACAGTCGCAAATGAGATGGCATTCTTGGCCCCGAGTTCTTGCTAAATCCAGGGCTTCTTGACACCACTCCAGAAATATAAATGCAGCCTGGCCGTCAGCATGCAAAGCGCCCAATTTGTCTTTTAAAGCCGTGGGGATGTGAAAGCACACGGTGCGTGTAAGAGAGGCTGGGTCTCCTCACTGGCTTACACCGTGCCACGCAGGAGTTGGGCGAATTAGAAAATCATCTTGGCCCTTCGGATTCTCCCAGTGGCATTACGATAAAACATCTCAGAGACCATTTAAAAGCTTCAATCAATATGAAGTCCCTTCAGATGTCCCAATTAACAATTTCTGCCTGAGTCAAAGGCTGGTGTAGATACATAAATTCTATGAAATGTCTTCAAAGATTCTTGACGGGTTTCTTCCCGGTCCTGGAAGCCACTGATGTGTCACAACTGGAAGAAGGGTCTGAAAGAGGAGCGATCGGGGGGAAAACGGCCCACGGCAGATTTCACAGGCCAGGCCGGCCCAGGTGTCGGCCACGGTGGGGACCCTGGGCACCAGGGCGACACCTGCAAGGGACCCAGGTCGGGTGGGCTGGGCGAGGCTACCACCTCCGGGGGAAGCTGTGGGCAGCGGCCTCGCCCTCCCTGTGCTACGCGTGTCAGGAGAGGCGCCCCCATCCCACGCTGTGTCCCGCCTGGGTGTCCAGCCCCTTGCTCTGGGTCCTGGACTTGGTTCTCACTTGGTTTTCTTGGTCCCATTTTAACGCCTTCACCGAATGGAAGCAGCCGGCCTGGAGAATCCGGCTCCAGTGAGATGACCAAGAAGAGCATCTGGTTTCCAGGTTGTACTCCTCGTCACACATCTCCACACGCAGGACTGTTTCAGGAACACACCGCTTCGCTGAGCCGCGGACTCCCGTCGACAGGAAGAACTGCACCCTCCCACGTGACGGTTACGGCGGCGAGACTTTAAAGTAGCAACTTCGAATGTGCAACGGTTCCGTCGATCACACCCACACACCTGCCACACACCTACCACACACCAAGTACACAACTGTCTCCGAGGAGGAGACCTTTTCTAAGGCTTCAAAAATGAGAAAACCTTGGAAGTTGCTCTGATAGAGGACCTGGGGCTAAGGCAGCACCAAACAACGCCCCCCAGGAGCAGACTTTGTTTTCCCTCAGTGGACCTTCGTCCCCACAGCGGGGCACTCGCCAGTGAGGGCCCTGCAGGTCCTCGTTAGTCTGAGTGGGTGCTCCATGAAGGGAGTCGGTGTCCACCCACCTGTGTCCCCACCTTCCTCCTGGGGGAGACCCCCAGTCCCTGGGCTGTCCACACCCTGCCCACTGTGGGGCACACAGATGGACAAGACCGTCCCGTCCCTCCCTTCCCTCCTCACAGGATACTCGGACACAGCCTGGCCCTGGACGCCCACCACAGTGCACGGAGACGTGTGCGGCCAGGGCCTGCTGCAGGGACACCGCAGGACGGCCGTCTGGACAGTCACTGGTCACCCGAGAAGCCTTCCACCCTGGGGCCTTTGCGCCGACTGCCCTTGTAGAACGTTCTCTCCTGTGATCGCAGAGTGACAGAGAGAAACACCCTCAGGGTCTCAGGCAGCGTCTGAGTAAACGAGGGCCGGAGCTTAGGTTCCCTCTGACCCCAAACTTCCAAGTCCCCGCAGGCCCTTGGGTCACCCCAGTGGCTGTCACCGTGCGCCCCGGTCTCTGCGCCCGCCTCTCCGCAGAGCAGAGCCCGCCCGTGCTGAAACTGACGGCGACGCACAGCGGATGTCCAGAACGCCCCGTGCGCCCGTGGGCCTGCGGACGCGGCACTTGCCCATCTGCCTCGGCATCACTGGTGAGTCCCAGCGGGTGCCATGGGGACAGGCCCCCCCGGATGCCCAGCCCAGGGAGAGTCCGGGACGGGGCTCAGTGATCCCCTGGGACCTGGGGACGCAGCACGTAGCAAAAAGGCTGCCAAACAAGGTGGGCCGAGAGAGCCCAATGGCTTCCTCTTCCTCGGGAAGCGTTCCGTACCCTCCCCGTGCCCATCTCGCCCAGGTTGACATCGGCACTGCTCTCACAGGGCCCAGGGACGTGAGCTCGTGTCCGTGAGGGCTTCTCGTCAGCTGAACGCCACGAACGTCCAAGGCGCGGCACAGTCTTGGCCTTCAAAGGCTTAGAGATGGCCGGGGAAAGCAGTGCATTTGACTTTGAAAACCTGGGTTAGTTTAAAAACATATTTATGCTGACAACACGTGCTGCAGGAGAACAATGTATGTTTCCTCAACTCATCAACCACACTCTTCAAGGTCTTCGTGCCTCCTGGTCCTTCTAGAATGTTCTTTCCCTCAGGTACTCCCAAAGTTTCCTCAGTCGATGCATGCAGGTCTCTCCTCAAGTGGCCTGGATTCACGGGGGCCTCTCTGGCCACTGGCAGGGGTCAGCTGGCCACCCAGGTTCATGGCTCATTGCCCTGCGCTCACTCCTGGACCGAGACCCAGGAGAGCACAGCTCAGGGCTCCGCCCCTGACATCCAGGGGGTCCTGGGCTGCACAGGCTCCACCCCCAGCCTCTCTGAAGTCAAGGTCACGGGTAGGAGTAGGAGGCAGCTACTTCACAGTGGGGTGTGTGGGGATTAAGATGTTCTCCGAGGAAGAGGACAGCTGCCTCGCAGAACGGAAAGCTGCCTCAGAGGCAGGCCCCGGGGCACCGGTGCGCACACCAGGCCCGCAGCCCGAACCGGACTCCACCTGGTTTACCCGGCCTGGCACCCTGTTTCTGCTCAGTGGCAGCACTGAGCTCCTTGCCCCTCGTTAAGGACATTGCCCGAAAACTACATTCGCCCTTTGAAGGCTGATGTGGCCCCCGGTGGAGATGAGCCTGACGCCCCTGGACTGTGAGTCTGCGAGCGCTCAGCGTCGGACAGGCTAGTCCGGAGGCGAACACTGAGCCTCCGACCGGGCAGCTGCTGGGCTCTCCAGGGAAGCAGGGTCATCGGAAGGCAGCCCTCAGATACACCCCGGGGGCCTCTGGCGTGGGTGTGCACGTGTGTGTGTGTACATGCTGACACACGCATTTGGGGGAAGGAAGAGGGAACATCCATCAAAGGCTTCCTGTTCTCTCTGTCCTGGTGGGCGCCGGCTCCCCTCGGCGAGTGGAGACGTGGCCGTGCACACAGGCAGTGTCGAAGGGACCGTCTCCCGTCCCCTGCTTTCCTCGGGCCCAGGCCATCGAGCTCTGCCTGCACGGGACGCTGTGCCCGACGCTGTGTGGGGCGCACAGCACCCCCTTCCTCGTGCCACGGCTCACTGCCCGTCCGCCTCGCTGCTGCGTCCCAGTCTAATCGTGTCCTGCAGAAATAACCGGGGCAGGTTGCAGTTTCACTCCATCCAGCCCGGTAAGTCCGGGCGCTTTCCGGGGGCCAGGCATTAATCCCACATAAGCCCAGGCCTGATGGTTTGGCCCCCCGGAGCTCCGTGTCAGGGATGTGGGGTGACCTGCGTTCAAGCCCCCAGCCCTCTTCGCCCGGGAGCTGGGTGCCCACCACTGTCCGGAAGGCCGACTCTGCCCCAAGCCGGGGTGAGCAAAGCGTCTCTGGGATGAATCCGCCTTTCTGTTTTAGAGCTTTGCAGAACTGCACGAGGAAAACAGCCGGAGTGAGTTCAGCTCGGGACCAGGAGGTACCGGTTACCGCTTGGCGTGTCCCGGACGTGGTTTGTGTCAGAGACGTGGAGAGGAGCGTGGTCCTCCGAGGGCCGGCCACGCAGTTGGACTCCAGGGTTTGCCTCTGTCCCAGGAGGTGGGCAAGACGTCCGTGGAACGGACAGCGTGTGGGACAGACGGTGGGCTGCAGAAACAGACAATCGTGGACCTAAGCATGGCCTTCCCTGTCCCGGGTGTGCTGGTCCCGCCCTCCACCCAGCCTCGCTGGTCCTTCCGAGTGGCCGCTGCACCGCCACCGCTCCACCCCACGCACGGCAGCGTGCTGAGACGCCTCTGCTGGTCTGTTCCGGCACGGAGCCTTCGCGCCATAGCGGTTACTTTAATAGACATCCAGAGAGACAGAGGTTCCGCCCATCGGCGCTCTGTGACAACCCCCTCGGGTCGTCAGGGGAGAGCGACAGGGACTTCGCTGCAGACGACACCTGGGTCGCTCTTGGTTCTCCGTCCTCAGGTCGAGGTCCTTGGGGGTGGACCCCCGGGCTCCGAGGCAGAAGCCACCGTCCGCCAGCACGGCCCTGCCCCGGGGACCTATCTCTCTGGGCAGCACACGAGAGAGTCTGCAGTGCTGCGTCCGGACAGGCGCCCACGCTGCTGCCTGGCGGCCTGGGCTCTAGGTGTGAGCAGCAGCTCCCGGGTCCGGCATCACCCAACACAGGATGTGGTGACCCCCTGGGAGGAGGGCGGTGCACGCTACGAAGTCAAAGACGTCTGCCAGGGGCCAGATGAGCCAGGAGACGTCACTGGGGTGAGGGAGGGGAGGGTGCCCTGCCTCGGCCGGGCTGATCCCTCCACAGACCTGGCCCCGCCAGAGTCTCACGTGCAACACTGGCCGGTTAACGTGGGACTCTGCTGCAGGGTGGTTTGGGGGAAGCGTGTGGGGGCGCGTTTTACTTTGCTGGGCGAAGGTGGCACGGGCAAGACACTCGTATGTGAACCTGGGCTGACAGCGAAGGGCCTGGACGACGGCAAGCGGCCGCCCAGCCCACGGCAGACACAAAGTGGGACGGGGACATCTGTGTCCCCACAGACCCTGACTGGCACCTGGGGGCGGGGGGGGCAGGTGTCTGGGGAACGGCTCCTGCTTCTCCTCCAAAACACCCACGCTTCACGGAAGCATGTGTTCAGGAAACACGGCTCGGAACAGGGGGACCGCCCCACTTCGAGTGGTGCACACGCCTGGAATTCATGCCCACCTCGGCGCCCGTGTCCAGAGTTCAGAGCGGACAACTAGCTGCAGCTGTGCGTGTGTGTGTGCACACAGTTGGCATCATGTGAGACACGCACGCAGTCACTGGGTCATGGTGAACTTGGATGGAAGGGTTACACGGGCAGGGGCGTCAGACTCATTGTCATCGGGGCCACATGGGCCTCGAGGCCTTCAAAGGGCCGAATGTCATGTTAGGACTGTGTCCATGGAACTGCTCCTTAACTTGTAAGTGAGAGCTCAGCGCTGCCATTGGGTGGAAACAAGGTGGAGACCTCGTGTGGCACCTGTGTTTCAGGCATCGCGTCTGCTTCGCCCTCCCAACCGGCAGCGCCCCCCGAGGAAAGCGGTCCCGGTCACACACACGCTCGTTGGGTTCTTTTCTCCTCCTTCGAACAAAACGTGGTTCTGCAGAAACACAGAAAACTGCAGACGGGACCGGGCAGAGGCGCCTCATCCAGCAGAGGGGACCACACCGGGACCCCGCCCCCCCCCCCCCCCCCGGGAGGGTGCCCAGGACACAGCCCAGTGGGTCAGACCCCCTCCGGGTCAGACCGCCCTGCACAGGCCCGGAGGACAGGCCAAAGCCCCGCCGCCGTGACACTGGGCACCTGGACACCCAGGCTCTTGAGTGGGGTGATTATTTGAGAAACAGAAACACACGGGAATATCTGTACTATCAAAGGCCCTCTCAGTCAGTGACAAATCTCCAGGCAAATCTGAGACGTGGAAGGGGGTGGGGAGAAGAGCGATGCCCTCCCCCCGTCTCTCAACTGATAAAAGAATAACAAATACCAAAAAACTCTGCCAAACAACAAAGCTTCAATTTATTATACATGCTCATCAATTTAACCCCCCAAAACCCTTAAAAGCCCGAGGGTGATCCAGCCCTTTAATGCCGGGCCCCAAACACGCCACAGATCAAGGCCGGGGCCCAGCCTGCCCTGTCTGCGGCAGATGAAAGCCTCGCGCGAGCAGGTGAAGGCTTTTTCGAGTCATCACCTGCAATTAAGCCAAAGAGAACTGAGAGGCAGAGAGGAAAGCTGAGCTCGAAGAAGACACCCCCGAGCAGGTGGGTGCTTGCTGCCTGCTGCCTCGTCGGCCGCCGCCCCGCCCCAGACGGGTGCCCAGCCCCCTCCCCGGGATGTCCTGCGTGCGGACAGCAGACTGCGGGGCGGGGAGGCGCACCGGCCACAGGCACGCTCGCTGTCACCTTGCCAGCGTGTTCCCCACGGCCCACCCTCCCTTGGGGGACGCTGCCCCGTTCGAGCAGCCCAGTTTCCGGAGACTTCACTTTCCATTCACACAGAACGGCCCCCCCCAGGCCCTAGGGAACAGTGCCATGTGGTGTGTTTGAAAGCTGCTCACGGAGAAGACCTGAGACGTCCTCGTCCCGAGGAAAAGAAGTGTGACCGCGGGAGGTGACGGCTGCTGACCTCTCACGACAGGCACAGGGCTGAACCTGAGGCAGCTGCTGAACCCATGGGTCTGCGGGAAGGCCTCCGCGTCGCTTCCTCCTCCGCCGGCACTCCCACCCACAGTGATCAAGGTCCCCTCCACAGGCCGAGGAGCGTTCCCCCCAAATTTCGAGACCTAGCCCGTCGCCTAGGGACCCTTCCTCCACAACGAATCCCCCATCGACCGAAAGGGCACAGCGACGTCAACAAACGACCCCCAGCTGTTTCGTCGTTTCCGCCTCCCTGCAGGACGGCCCCTCTGTGGACAGACAGCACCCCCGCCCCGTGCTTCGCCCCTCACGCGGCAGAGAAGGGGTGTGCCCACCGGGTGTGCAGGAGCCTGCTGTGACCAGGGGACCCTCGCCCACAGGCGCAGGCCCCACGCTCGTGTGCCACCACCAAGACGCCTGGATCGAAGTCTCAACGGGACCTGGAGTCCAAATGAACACACGAGCAGTGGCTGACTCCTTGTGCGGTCTGAAGCCGAACACCCTAAATTCCCCCGGAGCCCAGCTGGGGGGACGAGAGAAGAAGGTCCCCGTCCTCGGGTCAGAACCGCGCGGAAGGGCCTGCAACTCCAGGTGCCGCTGACAGCTTTCCTTTTCGTGGATCTATAATGAGCATCGATGTGCGCTTGCTCTCTGTTGCTCGGAAGCTAATGGCAATAATGCATTAGGCCACCCGAGACAATGGCTGGTTTTTGGCCTCTGGAAAGTATCTTTTCCAAGGTAATAATTTTTTTCTTAATCTCACAATCAATAAAGAGAGCAAAGAACCATGATGATCAGGTAAAACTTGGCCTCACGCTGGTCCCCCAGGGCCCTGCTCCCCAAGTCAGACCTGCTCACCTCTGACGCGCCTCCTGGGGACCCCTCAGCCGCATCGGGAGTGCTGGCAGCCCTGGCCTCCCGCTCACGCTCCCGACTCGAGCCTGACCCCACGGTTCCTGGGACAGCGTCCTGCCGGCCCTGGGCAAGCGCTCCTCGGAGCCGAGTCGACCGGGTGCGGCTGAGCAGAGCTGGGTCTTCCGGCTGCTCTGCACCTGCAGTTCCCAGCCTGTGGGGCCCCCGCCCTCCAGAGCTGGTGGCCGAGCAACCCACAGAAATGGCGTTTCCAGGAGCCTTGTTCCTTCAAGGAGAGGAGCGTGCAAACAGCAGCACTTGGGGCCAAACGCACCTTTTTCTCAAGCAAGTGGGACCGACGTATCCAGGACAACCCCACTAGGGCCGGTCTGTTCTGCACCTTCCACCACGCGCAGTGCCCACCCTAGGCTTCCCGACCCAGCATGCAGCCTCACGTCGCGCCGGCCCCGACCGCAGCTTCAGAACCTGAGAGAGGAGCACAGGTAGGAGGCTCCCCAGTCCGGCGCCTGGCGACCAGAATTAAACGCTTGGCTCCCAGCAGAGAGGACCGCGCAGGGTCTGCCAGCTCGGACTGAGTGTGAGGAAGTGGACGTGGGCGGCAGACGCTGCTCCGCCCCCAGGTGCGTGGGCCGGTCACCGGACCTGCCGGGAGAGAACGCGCGGCGTGGGGTGAGTCCCACAGAACTTGACCCTAGTGGAGATGAGCCACTCGGGGAGGAGGAGGGCGGACTGCCCACCAGTGCCCCTGCCTCCGGCCCGGCCAACAGTGAGGTTTGACAAACCTCTCAGATCCCACGGGCCGCCCCCATTGCTGTCACTGTGTCAGGACTCAGGGGTGGGACGGTCAGGCCTAGCTTGTCCCTCACACTGGGTCACCCCAGTAACTGCCAGGCAGCTGACGCCTCTCACCTCTGTCCACCAACGCGGTCGCACTCTGCAGTGTGGTGAACCTAAAACCTTTTCAGGGTCCACCACGGCTGCAGGGGCTGCCCGACTCTCTCACGGCCACACTGCCCGGAGCTCGGCCGAAGCCTGATGTTCTGGGGCAGGCAGGCCCACAGCGGCGTGCTGCAAGCGCTGCGTGAACGCACTGCACTTGTGCCGGCCGGTGACTCCAACTCTGGGCCAGCAGGAGCCGCCGTCTGGGAGGCAGTACAGGGGAACCCTGCACTCGGTGCAAACCGCTTAGCCGCCGCCGGCCGAAGAGCGGCTCACGAAGGGCACCGCTGTAGGACACACAGCTCAGCTGTGAGGCGGCCCTCGGGCAGGGTCCTCTCCCGCGGCCGTGCTCCGGTGAGATGTCTTCGGTGGCCCTGCTCCAGCGGGGGGCCCGTGGGGACCGTGGTCTTCAGCGCCTGCAGGAAAGTGTGCCCCCGAGTCAGAAGGGAGCCGGCTCAGAGAGAGAAGTCCCTGCCACTGGTCTCTGACTGGTCCAACCTCATGCCAGTAAGGACTCCAAACCTCGCAGTTTGGTCGGAAAGGCAGCGTCCTGATCAGTCAGAATGGAGCCACCTGGATGGGTCAGTGACGATGCTGATGGTGACACAGCTGTGCAGCCGACTGCACAGGGCAAGTACCCGCCCTGGCGGTGGGGACCGGACTCCAGGAGGCCCTGAAAGGACGCGCTCCGACGGCAGAGACACGGTGCAGGCAGGTGGTTCCCCAGGTTTAGAGACAGCTGCTGGACCGTTTTTAAGTTTGAGTCCAATCGGCCAACAGGAGCCCTTCCCTGCAGGTCCCTTCTTTCTGGAGGTCGAAGGCTGTTACCTGAAATTCGTGTCTAACTGGGCATCTTGGGTTTTCTCTGGTGGCCCTCACTCCAGCTGACCTAGAATCCGACCCGGTCACACCGGCTCTCAGCGCTTATTTTCTGCTCCCCCTGGTAACCCTGGACTTCCCGGAGCCCAGAGGGGAGAGACGAGAACACCCGTAGCTGTGTTACAGGCAGCGTGGCTGACACGTGTGGGTCACACACCGGCCCCTCCCACGCCTGGCCCTCCCCTCCCTCCTGCTTTCCGGGCCCTTCATTCAGGAAAGGCGCCCAGCGCCTCCAGGTCCCAGCCCTGTGCTGGGCGCTGGCAGTGTCCCGTCGTGAAGACAGCGGGCGAGGCTGCACGGGGCGCGCATTCCAGAGGCAGGAGTCACGCAGTGAGGGCGGAAGCTCTGTTGGTCCGGGCCTGCCCCTCACCAGCTCCGCGGGCGGCAGCGGCCCGGCTCCTCAGACAAAGTGCACATTTGCTCGGTCAACCTGTGCTGCTTCAGCGGCCACTCCTTCCCCCAAACGCTGCTTCAGGTGGCCGTCTGCGGGGGCTCCCGGCAGGGCTCCCTCCAACCAGGCACTGGCAGGGTGCTGCCCCCTACCCCCCACTCGCTTCCCCACAGCTCCCCCCAGCGGAGGGGGACCCACCCAGAACCAACACACCCGGGGCCTGGGCTTTAAGAGCAGCCCGCTTGGGTGCGTGCAGGTCTCCTTGGACAAACTCAGGGCAAGCGCCACGGGACTGGCCCGTCCACCGTCCACCGCTTCCTTCGTCGTCGCACAGACACTGCTGAGTCTCGGTCTGGTTTCTGCGCGTGCGGCTGTGGGGAAGCAGGGCTGGGCGGGGGGCGTGCTCCCCTCTCTCCTGCTTGCACGAGGGCCTGGCAGCCTCCTGCACCCAGTAAGTGAGGAAAAGCAGGGCATCCTACACAGAGCTGGTGAGAGCTGGGATCCTCGGCGAGGACTCACGCCAGGGCCTCCGGCTGCACTGACGTGCCAGGGGGTTTGGCCTCTGCCCTGCCTCTGCCATGCATGTTCAGGACACATGTTATGGCCTGTGACAGAGGGCAGCCAGGGGACCTTCCGGTGGGCCTCGTGCCCGCAGCTCCCCACAGCCTGCATCTGCACCCCCCGCCCCAATCGCTGTCTCTGGCCACCTCAGTGGTGACCCTGTAACCAGTGACTCACAGGCATAGGGGCCTCGGTCACCACTTCCCAGTCCTCCTAGGCAGGGAGGACGTGGCACTGTAGTGAGAGGGACTTACTGACTGGGCCGGTGGAACACGGCACCCACGCAGAGCAGAGGAAGTCCGTCCACCAAGACCAGGAATGCGGCCCAGGCCTGACAACAGCAGCAGCTACTGGCCCCCAGCGTTTGGTCCACGCATCCAGCCTCCACAAGACCCAGCTGGTCTTCCTTCAATCCCCCGTCCCTGCCTTTCACGGGCTCTCCGGAGCCCTCAGACAAATGCCCTTCCCCATTTTCACGGAAGCCAGCTTGAGTGGGTTTCCGTTTTTGCCACTAAAGGAACCCCAGCTACAACCAGAAGGCTAAGCTGCCCGGGCGCCTGGGGCTGAGAGCAGGGGAGAACCACAGCACGGAGGTCAACCAGCTGTACGGCCTCTGCAGGCGACAGGCAGTGTGCACACGACCTTTCGCCTCCGTGTCTGATACAAAGCGCGGCCCCACAGGACAGAAAGGGGTGAAGTAAACCAACCCCCGTTACAGCGCCAGGTGCACAACTCGTCGTCATTGCCAGGAAGCGTTAAGAGTTTTAACAAACGAACCCTGGAAGTCGAGTACCTCGATTTTGTGGAAGCAGTCATAAGGTAGAATTCTGGGTGCCAGAGCCCCAGGTTACGGAAGTCAGTCATTCTTAAGTACATCTTATTGATTATGCTATTACAATTCTCCCAATTTTTCCCCTTGGGCCCCCCTCCGCCCAGTACCCCCGACGGCATGGGATCTGGAAGGCAACTCCGAGCAGGGAAGCCTTCCAACCACTGTCACTGTGGTCCTCCCGCCCGGACACTCTGCGCCCACCTGCAGGCCGAGTGGCTGCGGCTGCACCATTATCCGGCATGGCGCCCCCGCGGCAGAGACCGCACTCAGCCCAGGGCGGCCTCCTGGACACTGTGGCGTGTGTCTGAGTCAGTCTCCAGCTCTGAGCCCACACGGAACGAGAAGACCTCATGACAAGACCAGCTCAGCAGCTCCCACGAGGACGGCTCCCCCGTGCACACACACCAAGGAGACCGTGAGCACGAGAGTCCAGCGGCGTGTGGGCACGAACATCCCCTGCCAGGGCTACCGCAAAGCACGTCTCTGCACAGGTGTTTCAATCCCCTCCAATCCCCTCCGTTCAAGGGCAACGAAGAAATGACCCACCCGAAGCCACCGCACCGGTGGCAAACATCCAGGTGTCACAGGCCCCAGTCAGTCCCTTCGCCTCCCAGTCCGAACACCAAGTTCCCACACCATCACCAATGTCAAGCTCGTGGTCCTACACACAAAGGCGCCCCGCTGTGGGCCGTGCACACTCCCCCCTCCCCTGCGTTTGATCCACGTTCAGCGGAGCTTTGCCCAGTTATGGCGTCGGTGGCCAAAACACCAGCTGTGCGCCCCAGCCCTCTGTCTCCGAGCAGCGGGGGCGTCCACAGTCTCACCCGCACAGACCACGGCAGGCTGGCTCCCCACGAGCGAGGCAGACGCCCTGGAGGACACGCCTGCGTCGCCCCTGCTGAAACCTGAACCCCAGCCTCAGCTGAGCCTCAGGGTGAAAGTCCAGGTGAAAGGAGCGTGGCCTCTTCCCAGAATTCCCACACTCGGGTCCTCCTCCTGCTGCGTCTCTGACCTCTCCGCCCACCAGTCCCACAGCCTCTCCCGTCATGGCGATGCGCCAGCTGCCCTGTCCCCTCGTGGCTCTCGCAGGGGGACTCCTGTATCCACCCTTTTAATTCCCGACAACTTTGTTCGGACCCTGAGTTCCAACCACCTGTCCCATGAGCTGTACCACAGACACGTCCCCCCCTCTGCTCCTGCGCAGGCCCCCCACCGGCCCTCACTGCCCCTCGAGCTCCAAACCCAACGACGTCACTAGGTCTTGCCACTGCCAACCCAGGTCCCATATTTGCCCCCAGGAACCTTCCTGAAAACACCACCAGATAATTTCCAAAGCAAGATATTTCCAGTAATGGCAGCATGAGAACATTAGACAATTTTCCTCCACAAGAAACAAGCATAAAACTGGAAAACACATTTAAAACATCCATTTGGGGCACTGGAGAGCAGCCCTGGGCAGGCGGCAGCGTGAGGACCGTCCCCTCTGAGCGGGCCTACCTGCAGTGGGGACCAGCGAGCCTGCGGCCCGGCTGCCTGGCCCTGCCGTCCTCTTCCTCCCCGGTTGTGTGTACAGGGCTGCGGCATCCGGTCAGGAGCGGTGGGCTGACTCGCCGCTGGAGAAGCAAAGGGGACACGATGAGGCAGCTGCCCCCGGAACACACTCCTCGGCCGCACCCAGCCCACGCGCTGGACACGTTCAGGACAGTGAGCGAGGACCCGCTCCGCTGGAGTCTGTGCCGGCTGCTGAGCTGCACCGGCGAAGCGGACCCGCAGAGGGGGCGGCACACCAGACCCCCCCAGCAGAGGTCCTGGCGGCTGCATGCAGCAGGTGGAGTCTTGCGGGGCAACCGTCCCCACCCGCCAAGGGACAGACCAGGGTCACGGCCACTTCTAGGGTCCTGCAAAAATGTCCCGGCTTCGTACACTGATTACGAGACTGAGTTTGTAAAAGCGCAGCCCGTACTCACGGGGAAAGGCAACAAAGAGCAACTCGGAGTCGCCCCAAAGCTGGACTTGGCCATGACTTTTTAGAGCTACTACGTATAAATACGTTCCAGGGTCTGAAGGAGAGCAGGTTCGAAGAACAAAGGGAAGAGCGCTAAGCAGGAGGGAACAGGGAAAAGGAGAGAACTGTGAGGGAGACCCAACCCAAGGGCGGCGTGAACCAAACCACATCACTGGTTACGTTCCCCGGACGCGCACGGAGCACTCCACTCAAAGGGCGGAGCCGGTCAGGAGCAAAATCCAACGGTGTGTGCGGATGCCTGAGACTCCTCGACGTCGAAGCCACGAGGGCGGGAAAAGGGGAACGATGCACAGACGTGGCCTGCGAGAGAGCGGAGCGCCTGCGTTCGTGTCAGAAGTCCGTTCCATAACCACGAGGGGCTCCGTTAGCAGAAATACGCAATTTAGACCCACAGGTCCCTCCAAGGTACCTGCGGCAAAGCCTGGTGGAGCAGAAGGAAGAGATGGTCCGTCGGTCACACCTGCAGAGCGTGTGCCCTTCTGTCCACACTGTGCAGGTCGCGGAGAGAGAAACCCAGCAAGGACGGGGAGGGCTCAGCACCAGCCAGCAACAAACGTCTATAAAACCTCCACCCGACACCGGCAAACCACTGAGGGGGCAACAGCAAAATCCTCTTTCCAAACACCCACCCCATGTCCGCCGTGTGCTGGGCTGCAATGCACATCCCAGTAAATTGAACAAGACTGTCATCGCTTCTCTGACACAAGAGAATTGGATTTTAAGTGAATAGCAGAAAAAAAATTCTGGCAAATCCTCAAGTGTGGGGGAAGTATACACGACACTTTAATCAACAGGTCAAAGGAGAAATCGTCAGGAAAGTAAATCTGTAGCTTGAACACAATGGAAATGGAAACACAACATATCGGGATTCGTGGGATGCAGCTAAAGTTGTGCCCAGAGGGAAATTCATCACAAAAAGCTCATATTAGAAAAGCAGGCAGTCTACAGTCCAGTTTAGAAGGCCACAGAAACAAGAATGAACGAAACCCAAAGTGAGCAGGAGAGGGAGTAGGGAAATCAACGAAATGGAAAACTGACAAGCAGATAAAAATAAATGAAACCAAAAGCTGGATCTTGGAAAATGTCAATAAAATATAACCCTTCAGCCAACCTTATGGAATAACGTACACACGTTCCTGCTGGGTGTCGAACACGGAAGGAGCTTGGCACATCCTTGTTAAAACAAACACACACTCACCAGCAGGCGCGCCAGGCCCACTTCTGGGCTCTGGCCGGAGAAAAACGGAGAAACACATCCGCGGGAAACATTCATGTGAGCGCTCCTACCAGGGTCCGTAGGAGCCCAAACTGGAAGGAGCCCAAAGTCCATCAACAGGTGAACGGATAAACAAAACACAGTGTATCGCACCACAAACCGTTACTCAGCAACAAACATGAGTCAGCTCCCGACACGAGCCGCCACGCGGGTGCAGCTGAAGAACAGCGGGCTCCCGGGAGGAGCCAGACACGGACGCCACACACTGAGATCCGGTTTGCCTGCCATTCTGGGGAAGGCAGAGTGGGAGGGGGGTAAACGTACACTCTCATTAACATATATGTAGACAGAGGAAGAGGGAGGGAGGGAGGGACCCACACTGCTGACTTGTAAGGCGGGCCAGTGCTGCTGGCCACGGCCCTCTTCGCTGGCCTCCCGTGGTCCCTGCAGCCCACCTGCCCATTTCACCTTCNTGTTAAAACAAACACACACTCACCAGCAGGCATGTCAGGCACACTTCTGGGCTCTGGCCGGAGAAAAACGGAGAAACACATCCGCGGGAAACGTTCACGTGAGCGCTCCTACCAGGGTCCGTAGGAGCCCAAACTGGAAGGAGCCCAAAGTCCATCAACAGGTGAGCGGATAAACAAAACACAGTGTATCGCACCACAAACCGTTACTCAGCAACAAACATGAGTCAGCTCCCGACACGAGCCGGCACGCGGGTGCGGCTGAAGAACAGCGGGCTCCCGGGAGGAGCCAGACACGGACGCCACACACTGAGATCCGGTTTGCCTGCCATTCCGGGGAAGGCAGAGTGGGAGGGGGGTAAACGTACACTCTCATTAACATATATGTAGACAGAGGAAGAGGGAGGGAGGGAGGGACCCACACTGCTGACTTGTAAGGCGGGCCAGTGCTGCTGGCCACGGCCCTCTTCGCTGGCCTCCCGTGGTCCCTGCAGCCCACCTGCCCATTTCACCTTCAAACGCCTCCTCCTGGCCCCACGTTCTACTGCTTTCAACCCCAAATCATTGGCCACTTTCAATCAAGTCTACTACCATCCCATTCCACCCTCTCCAGACGTTCGAATCCTATCAAGACCCAGCTGTGTTGTCTCCGGTCTGGGCCATGTGTGACCCCCCGCCCTCCTTCTCACCTCCACCCTGGGGTCCCCAAGCCAGGAGCAACGCTCTCCCCCTGAGTCTCAATGGCAGTCCGCACTTGCTCCACCCACGGTCCTGGCACGCCATCAGTGATGGACATTCGCGGAAAAGTCTCCGGGTCCCCTCTCAGAGGGGCCCCAGTGCTGATTTCTGCTACATTCTGGGCCGAACCTGTCCCACTGGTATGCATGGGCTTCCATTCTGTCGTCTGGACTTCGTCCCCTCCCTGAAGCCCCCTCAGGCACATGGGATCACCCACCTGGCTGACAGCAGTTTGAGGTCTTCCCTCTGCACCCTCCCCTTGGCCACCAGCACCCTGACGGTCACTCCCATCCCTGACACACCCCTGGCCGTTGGCCTCCCCACCAGCCCTTACCTCTGTCTCTGGCCCCTCCCTCCTCCCTGCCCACCACGGTGGACATCCCCAGGGCTCAGTCCTCAGCTTGGCTCCCGTAAATGTTTGATCGACGTGCTTATCCACTCCCAGTTTCAGAGACGCCTCCCGGAGGAAGGCGGGAGGTTAAATCTCAGCCTCAAGTCCTCAATCTGTCTCCCATCCCCCGGCCTTGCACCCAAACCCGCCCTGTCACGCAGTGTGGAGCAGAACTGGAGCTCTCCCATCCTCCGCCCCCCAAGCCTCTTCACCTTCTGCCAACAGGGCCGTCTTTCCCATGGTCGCCCAAGTTCAAATGCTGGATTTGGGTAAACTTCTGTGTAGCGTGTACCTGTCTGTCTTACCCGGAGTTTGAAGCCAACCTTACTCATTTTCCGTAACTCAGCATAATTAAGACAGTTCCTTCCATTTGAGAGATCAGCAAACGCTCTGTAATTCAATGCCTCGCTTGCCTCGCCTTCCCTACAGCCCGTGACTCTGCGACCAAACCGTCTCTCGTGTTTACGGCCTCCTTTCCCTCCCACCCCCACTGCCGCGGCCCAGCCAGGTGCCTCGCCCCGACTCACAGCCTCGGAGCATCGTGAGCCACGCTGGGCTCCTGTTTGGAGACTCGCCTCCCATTCAAACCGCTAATGCCGAATTCACACTTCACGGCGATCTCCTGAGCCCAAGAGCCCTTCCCCTGTCATGGAGGACGTCGCCCCACGCATTCACCCCAGACTGGGACTCCCTCCCAGGTGCCTTCGGAGTCTCACTCCCCACTTGTCTCCTTTCCTGGAACGTCCATCTGCCGCTCACCCATCAGCCAAGCCATCCGCACCCTCCAATGCCCAGATCGATACCGCCCTCCATTAGGGAGCCTTCCACCTGCTCCAGGTCCAGCGCATTGACTGTCTCCGCCTATTCGCACGTTTTAATATTTCAGAGGTGAGGATCTTCCACTTCCAGCGAGATTAGAAACCACGCGAAGCAGAGGGCAATGCCTTCGTTTGCAGGCCGTGCCACGCCCAGGGCGGTGTTCGTGGTGAAACAGGACCCTCCGAGTCACGCTAGGAGCTCGCCACGGGCCCCTGGACAAGGAAGACGTCGACAAGCGGGTCTGAGGACACAGACCTGCAGGAGCATTTCCCAAAACGCCCCACATCGCCTCTTCCACATGAACTCCACTTCCGCATGGGCCCTGGTGTCTCCCCACCATTAACATTGCTGTTTCCATGACATGGGTTGTCTCAACAAACAGTTCCCGGGGATTTTTTTTTGCTTGTTTATGAAATTTAGAGGGGAAAAAACACGTGCCAGAATGCTTGGGGGGGAGGGCGAGGCTCAGAAAACTGACAGGCGATGGGAGTCCTCCAAAGCAGGGTGCCCTGGAAGGAGCTTCATGAACAAGCCTGTGCTCCCCACAGAGCCACCGGGGACAGCAACAGACACCAGGACACGTCAGGATCAGCCTGGGGTCCCCGCAGAAGAAGGGCCCACCCAGAACTCACAGTTGGGTCAACAGCAGCCGCGGACGGGGACAGGACCCGCAGATGCGCGGCCCCGCGAGAGGGAACAGGGTGAGAGTCCCCACGGCCGGAAGGCGTCCACCAGCCCCCGAGCCTGTGGTCAGCATCCCTGTCCTTCTGGTGAAGGACGGGCAGTGTGTCCTGTGACAGGCCCCTGACTCGCCCCAACCTTAGCTCTTTCACCCCCGAGCTGTGCAGCCTTCCGGAGTCACTCATCTGTGCCTCAGTTTCCCTCCATAAACTGGACTTAACAATAGTGCTGACCCCCACGGGGAGNACTCCCCACGTTGCCTCTTCCACATGAACTCCACTTCCGCATGGGCCCTGGTGTCTCCCCACCATTAACATTGCTGTTTCCATGACATGGGTTGTCTCAACAAACAGTTCCCGGGGATTTTTTTTTTTGCTTGTTTATGAAATTTAGAGGGGAAAAAACACATGCCAGAATGCTTGGGGGGGGCGAGGATCAGAAAACTGACAGGCGATGGGAATCCTCCAAACCAGGGTGCCCTGGAAGGAGCTTCATGAACAAGCCTGTGCTCCCCACAGAGCCACTGGGGACAGCAACAGACACCAGGACATGTCAGGATCAGCCTGGGGTCCCCGCAGAAGAAGGGCCCACCCAGAACTCACAGTTGGGTCAACAGCAGCCGCGGACGGGGACAGGACCCGCAGATGCGCGGCCCCGCGAGAGGGAACAGGGTGAGAGTCCCCACGGCCGGAAGGCGTCCGCCAGCCCCCGAGCCCGTGGTCAGCATCCCTGTCCTTCTGGTGAAGGACGGGCAGTGTGTCCTGTGACAGGCCCCTGACTCGCCCCAACCTTAGCTCTTTCACCCCCGAGCTGTGCAGCCTTCCGGAGTCACTCATCTGTGCCTCAGTTTCCCTCCATAAACTGGACTTAACAATAGTGCTGACCCCCACGGGGAGGCTGTGATTCCTATGAAAGGCCTGGAGCAGGGCCTGGCCACCGTCAGCATCACCCCCGAGGGACCCGGCCAAGGCTGTGTGTGCCCCAGGGCCACACAGCGTCCTCGATCCGCCATGGCACCGGTCAGTCGCACCTGGCCCTGCAGCCACCTTCGAGAAGGTCCAAGTTACCCTGCCTGGGTCGGTTACTGATGCATCACCGCCTCAGTCAAGGACACACTCCCCACTTGTCCCTGAGTCTGCACGCTGCAGGCCCGACTGGTTCTGCTGGCCTCTGGTGCCCAGGGCAGTGCAGGGGCGGGTGAGAAAGGGGAAGGGGTCAGGAGGCGCGGGCTGGCGGGTACGGGACAGTCACGGGGGTGGAGGTCCAGCACCGGGACCGGCATCGATGGTGCTGCAGAGCCTTGCAGTGTCGGGTGGGCACTGGATGTACCGGGGGCGACATCGAAAAGTGTGTGACTGTCCAACCCCCGTGCTGGAGTCCTGGAACCAATACAAGAGGACACTGAAGGCACACCGTAACGGAAGAGAATATTTTTAATGATATTTTTGAAAGACTCAGAGGCCCAGACCAGGAAGGGCCAGACGAGGAAGGCCCGACGGGCAACATCGATTGAGCGTGTCTTCTCTCTCCCCACCGATTTGCTGCACAGAGCGGTCACTCACGGCCAGAACTGCCAAAGCCTGAGTCCTCCACCCTCCCCACCTCCGTCTGCAACGGCTCCACTCGGCCTGTCCTCCAGTGGACTGTCAGCACACCTCTGTCTCACGCGAGCCACACTCCCCACCATGGCCCCGACCCCTGGGGGAGGAGAGGCGTGTGCATGTCACCCCAAGTCCTGTCTCCCGGCTCCACAGGGTGGTCACACTGGCGCTGAGACAGGTCGCGGCCGTGACCACAGGACAGCGCCCACTCTGTGCCACAGAGACCGCGAGGAACCAAAGCAGAGGCTTCTCTGTGGACCTCCCCTCCCCACGGCCCCCACCCCTTGGGGGGCATTTGTGCCTCTTGTTCTGTCCCTACCTGAGTCCGCTACAGTCCGTCCCAACAGGTGCCACCCCTGGGGGCAGAGCGCAGCAGGGAAGTCAGTCCCCGGAGGCCGGATGGAGGAGCAGGGCCCGCAGACAGAGCGGGAGGGGCCGTGGTGGGCTCGCAGGGGCAGCCGTGCAGGGACGCGGGGCTGAAGCTGGCAAGGCCCCCGCTCACCAGGGGGCCACTTGGTGGAAATGAGGTGCCTTTGTGGGCGTTTCTTTTCCTCCGATTCCACTGGAAGACACCAACTCCTTGCAGAACAGCCCCGGCCCCGGCCCCGGCCCCGGCCCGCCCTGCAGATCCCCACTGCAGCCCTCTCCTGTCCCTGCGGCAGACACGAGGAGCTCAACACACCATTCAAACGCTTCTGTGGCGCCCTCGTCCTTTGCTGGGGGATGTGAAGTGGTTCAATCGCTGTGGAAGGAAGTGAGGCGTGGTCTCCAAAAGCTAAACACCGAATTAGCACATGACTCCACGACTCCACTCCGAGGCACAACCGGGCCCGAGGCCAGGTCTATGACCCACTGTACAGCGCTGCGCCGGTCACTCCGGCCACGAGGCAGAACGATGCCACTGTCCACTCACGGACAAGAGTCGGACAGGACTCGGCCTGTCCACACGATGGAAGGCCCCTCTGCCCTGAGGAGGAATGACAGGCCCCGGAAACTCAGGCTGGGAAAAGCCAGACACAGAGGGCCGCGCACTGCACGCCCTGTCTCCATGGAGCACCCCGAGCAGGCAAACCCCAGCCACAGCCCAGCCCAGCGGTTTCGGGGGGCGGGGGCAGGGGGTGAGAGGAACTGCCTGCCAGACTCAGGGTCTCCTCTTGGGGCGACGCCGACCCCTGGACCCTGATGGAGTCGGTGGTCACACAACAGTGTGAACACACAAAACGTCACGGAATCATGCCCTTTCAGATGAGTTCTTTCATGTTGTGTGAACTTTACCTCAAAAAAAAAACCCCTTAAAGTAATGTTCCCACTTTACAGATGAGGGAAAAGGTGGAGAGCGGGGTGCACCTTGGGTCCAGGGTCAGAGGCCCCTCCCAGCCACTCGGCTCTCAGCCTCTGAGCCCCCAGAAGCCCCTCCTGGCCGGGGAGCAGCAGTGTCCCAAAGGGCAGAGGCACCTCGGGGTGTGGACCTCTGACAACGTGGTCTCATACGCGGTCTGCTCGTGCCAGTGGCGAGGGGCTCACGTCCCCACCCTCCGTGACGACCGTCCTCGCGTCCCCAGGTGAGGGCATCTCCGAACATGCACCTCGCTTCGTGTCCGTCTTCAGGGCAAGGTTCTCCTCCTGCCGCCGCCTCCCTCCTCATTTGTGCTCTGAATTATTTGAAATTTGCTCCGTTATGTTAGCACTTTTTAAATCGTAGGCCTTCACTGGCCTATTAGTTTCCCAGGGTTGAGCAGAAGTATTTTTAGCCTCCTAATGCTATTGATTTAGTTACTTTTAATTTGATGGTCTGTACTTGACATTTTTTGACCTTATGTCCAAAACCAAAGTCTTCATTATGTTCACCTTTAAAAAATCACAGCGGAGCTTCCTTTGATGACCAGCCAAATGGTGTCACTAAAGAGGAACCAGATGTCAGACACGGGGCTATTAAATATCGAACTGGAGCCTGTATTGGAGGAGAATGCAAAGATATGGTGGCTAGTTCGAGCCTATTTTTAGACAAAGTCGTTCTTTTTCCACCCTAGCTAAAAACAAAAATGGCCACCTAATAGCAGAGATGTACCCGAGTGTTTATCGTCTGCCCAGCGACGGGCTATAAATAGCAGCGACCCTGTGCCCTTGTACGGTGGCGACACCAGTAAATCATCCGTCACAAAGTGGGGCTTCGTCCTCGGCGCTGTTAACTCTCCAGTCCCTTCAGGACACCTTCCCAGGACAAGGGACGGGGACGGAAACTAGGCCCACCAGCTCCTTCCTGGAGCATGTCCAAAACCGGGGCAGGGGGGCGGGGCGTGCCTCGGTTTGATCTTCTGCCTCCCTGGCCCAGGGGCCACCATGCGCCTGGCCCTCTTGACAGCGCTAACTTCCAAAGATTTACGGTTGGTTTTTTTTTTTGGTCTCTCAAAATAAAGATGGAGAAGAAAAAAGAAGAAGTCCCCAAACAAGTCCATTACTTTAAAAAGATTTTCAAATAAAAATCTTTTTCAGGAAAAATAAACACGGCAAAGGGCAAGAAACTATACACTGAGAGACATTAACAGATATGCAAAGCGTGTCCCTTCATAGAGCAACTTGCGTCAGCCCCCTCGGGAGAGCATTAAGCCCCGGGAAAGTCTGCATACACGGGATTGCCTAATTCTTACAACGCTATCTGCAGGGAACTGGAATCCCCCGAAGTGGAAATCACTGCTTGCACAGTTTGCTCTTCTCCCCAAGCGCACCCCGCTTTGAGGCGGGGGGGGGGTCCCTGCATTAAGGAAAGGTGGGTGGGCAAACGCTCTGCAGCTCAGGGAACCGCACAGGGCTCAGAGTCAGCCCAGCAAATGCCGGTTACTTGGATGTGTCTCTAAACTTTCAAGTCTTCGCACACACGTCACCTCCCTTGACCTTCGGATGGCGGCCTTGAGGTTGGCACTGCCTCCCTTTAACGACCGGCCCCTCGCCCGTCCGCCTCAGGAGGCACTGTACCCGCCATGACACGCGGAGATGCCGGCCGTCCCTCCCGCGCCAGAGGAAAGCTGAGTGTGCAGGCTAACAGGTATGGAGTGACGCGGAAGGTGGGTGCGAGGCCAGGGGAGGCGGCAAGGCTGTGAGTGACGAGGGACGTGGCACTTCCCAAGTGAGGCCGCCTCCGAGATACAGAGAAAACGGCCCCAGCAAGACCCACGCGGACGGACGCTCCTGGGTCTCCCCTCCCTGCCAGGATGCGCGAAGTCGAAGTCCAACGGTCACCCGGCCCCAGGGCCAGCGTGAGTGAGGGGGAGCGTTCTCACCTTATCCCCTCGATGGCCAGGAAACTCTTCCCACCTCGCGCCTCCCCAGAGGCAGTGGAGGCGGTGCCGTCCAACCTTCATGACGTCATCGTATAACTCCATGTACGTTTCATCGATTGCCCTACTTTGTAGCCTTGTCCTTCTTGGGCTCAAATCACAAACAATGACAGGGATCTTATAAAACCCCCGGGTGGTGCCTTGAGCAAGCTAGAAGGAAGAACAGAGAAACACCAGAGAGAAGCAAATATGGTCACGGAGAAGACAGGAAGCACGCGCTCCCTCCACACAAACAGGGAGACACGGGGCCGGGGTCCGAGTGCCGGCGTCAGGGTGATGTCCACAATCGTGCTCGCTGTGGGATCCCATGGCCCGTCTCCCTGCAGCGTCCGAAGCAGCCCCTTGAAACAGAAAGAGCCAATGACCTACTTTTCTGAAATTTAAAAAAAAAAGGAGCAAGGGAGGGAGACGGTGGCAGGCCTGGCACCCCACCCTGCGAGGGAGAGAAGTGCTGGGGGCGGGGGCAGCTCGTTGGGAAGGACCCTCGCAACAGGCACGGTTTAGACAGTGCTGGGGAGACACCTTCTCCTGAACCCCGGTTACGAAGATGAGACGTAGAGATGCTCTCAGCTGATTCGCCCTAATGCAGCTCTCCAGGTCAGACATGCGTGGAGACCGTGGCCAGTCCACCCCAACCCCGTGTTTCGGCATTTACGGAAGCCGGCAGGTGTGGCTGCAGGCACAGTGCGGGAAGCTGGGGGTCCAGCAGAACACAGTAAATAGCCTGAACTCCCTAAGCAGGCTGCCTGCTTTAAGGTAACCCACCCCGGGAGATGGAAAACATCCCAACCCACATGACAGATACACTAAGATACATATTCTTTGGAAGACAAGTGCCCATCTCTTTACCGTGCCCCTCTGGGACGTGTGGGCACCTGCGGCCCACAGGGGCTGCTTCATACAGGCAGAGAATCGTCTGCGAGCGATGCGGTCCACAGGGCGCCTCGTCACTCGTGGCAGACCCTGACAGCTGGGCAGGGCAGGGCAGGGCTAAGCCTGAACCCCACAGGTGATGCCTTCAGGTGCACTTCTAGACAAGGGAGCCAGCGCACAGGGGGTGGGGGAGGATAATGGATGAATGGATGGGTGGATGGACAGATGGACAGATGGATGAACAATGGATGGATGGATGGGTGGATATGGATGGAAGATGGATGGATGATGATGGAAGGATGGAAGGATGGATGGATGGATGATGGATGGATGGATGGATGGATGATGGATGGATGGAAGGATGGATGGATGATGGATGGATGGAAGGATGGAAGGATGGATGGATGGAAGGATGGATGGATGGATGGATGATGGATGGATGGATGGATGGATGATGGATGGATGGATGGATGGATGGAGGACGGATGGATGGGTGGATGGATGGATGGAAGGATGGATGGATGGATGGATGGAAGGATGGATGGATGGATGGATGATGGATGGATGATGGATGGATGGATGGATGGATGGATGATGGATGGATGGATGGATGGAGGACGGATGGATGGGTGGATATGGATGGAAGATGGATGGATGATGATGGAAGGATGGAAGGATGGATGGATGATGGATGGATGGATGGATGGATGATGGATGGATGGAAGGATGGATGGATGATGGATGGATGGAGGATGGATGGATGGAAGGATGGATGGAGGATGGATGGATGGAAGGATGGATGGAAGGATGGATGGAAGGATGGATGGATGATGGATGGAGGATGGATGGATGATGGAGGATGGATGGATGATGGAAGGAGGATAGATGATGGAAGGATGGATGGAGGATGGAGGATGGATGATGGAGGATGGAAGATGGAGGATGGATGGATGGTGGTTGGATGATTGATGGATGGATGGAAAGTTGGATGGTGGATAGAGGGAGGGATGATGGACGGAGGATGGATGATGGATGGAAGGATGGATGGATGGAAGGAAGGATGGGTAGGTGGATGATGGATGGATGGATGATGGATGATGGATAGAAGGAAAGATGGGTGGATGGATGGGTAGGTGGATGATGGATGGATGGGAGGGGAAATGGGTGGCTGGGTGGCTGGACGAGGCAGCACTGTGTAAAGAAAAGCCACACAAAGAAAGTGGCTCTGGACCTGAGACAGAGACTGAGGAGAACCTGGGATTAATGAAAAAGCAAAGGGCGGGCGACTCTGCAGAAGAAACACCAAGAGAGGAACCAGGGGCGCGGAATCGACTCTGGCGGGTACCAGAGACATCGGGGAAGTGGTTCACCTCCGGAGCCTTGGGCCAAAATTCCAGGCAGAGACCCAAAGGGTCCGAGTGAAGCATCCCCTCTGCTCGGGCTGCCACCACACAGCGCCACAGACCTGGTGGCCCGAGCAACAGACCCCGGTGGTCTCTCTGCTCCGGAGGCCGAAGGCTGAGCTCCAGGGGCGGGCAGGGCCGGCTGGTCCCAGGCCTCCCGCCTGTCAGTGAGCATCACCGGCGTCACGTGGCATTCTCCACCCATGGCCGTCTATGCCCGAACGTCCCCTTGTCATGTGGAAGCCCGTGGTATGGCTAGAGTCCACCCAACGGCCTCATCTCAACTCGAGTTGGTCGCATGCCCAGCGACCCTCCTTGCAAATAAGGCCACGGGGCTGAGACTGGAACATGCACACTTGGGGGCGGGGGACACAATCCAACCCACAGCAGGGAGCCGTGCTCTGACCTTCAGAGACCCGTGTCATAGACTCCTGCACAGACCCGTGTCATAGACTCCTGCATAGACTCCTGCACAGGGAGGGACAGAGCTCTTATGGTCTCCTGGGGTTCTTTTTAATTCAGCTTTACTAGGGCTGGGATGCCCCTGATTTCTTAGGGAGAAAGGCAGAATTCAATGAGGCAAATAACCTCAATTAAAAATTATTTGGGTGGCCCCAGCTGGTGTGGCTCAGTGGATTGAGCATCAACTTGCACACCAAAGGGTCGCTGGTTCGATTCCCAGTCAGGGCACATGCCTGGGTGGCAGGCCAGGTCCCCAGCAGGTGGCGGGGACACATGCGAGGCAGCCACACACCGGTGTTTGCCTCCCTCCTTTGCTCCCTCCCTTCCCCTCTCTAAAAATAAATAAATAAACAATTTGAAAATTTATTTTGGTGGCCTCCATTTTTATTAGAAATAGGCAAGCTTCTGCTCAGCAAAGTCCTGTTACACGTTCACTTTTATCCCTTTTTCCATCTGAGTTCACCATCAAAGAACCAGCATCCGCCAAGGACCGTCTGCCCAGCTTCGGTGGGAAAGCCCCAGGCCCACCTGGTGCAGCCGCTCGGCAACACGGCTAGGGCAGCCCCTCTGTTCTCCTCGGCTGCCCCCTGTGGACCGGAGGTTTGGCTCACTCAACCCCTTGAGTGAGCACAGATGCCGTCCCCACAGGCCGCTGTCAGCCTCAATGGCACCCTCCGGGACAAAGCCACTCCACTCTCAGAGTCAGGAGCAGACAGGCAGCAAGCTTCTTGCTCCTGTGCAGAAGACCAACCTCTGCTCCGGGGGGCAGGTGCCCCGGGCCCCCCCCAACAGGCTTCTCGGCAATGTGCCCCCTCCCCCAACTGCAAGGTCAGACTTCCTGAGCCATGCGAGCCCCCCTCTCCTCACGCTCCGTAACAATCAGAATAATTTCCATCTCCAATCGGCCCAGGGGGCCCATGGAATCTGGAAGGTGATTAAGTGAGCACTTACTAGTTAAATGTTAATATTTAAAACTGTGTCTCCAGGTAAAGGAAGCTATAAATAACTAGATTCGTTCCTTTTGTCCCCCTTGAAATTCTGACACCCGGAAAGAAAAGTACTGGTACGGTGGCCGCCCACCACTGCCCCAGACGGCTGCGCGTCGGGCTTTACAAGAGGGTTTTTCATTCACGGGCTGAATTGACGGGTACCAATTTTGTGGCCCCCGTTTCCTGTCCTTCCTGGAATAATAATGATTCCATTTTCACCTTAACAGACTTACAATTCTATTTCATCACATAAAGTTATCCTTAAGGGGGCCTCATAGAACACACACTTTTGCAAAATCTGAACAACAGACAAAGGACGGCTCAAGTCCCGTCTCGAGAAGCGGGGCCTGACGTGAGCCTGCACAGAAGGAGCAGCACTGGGGGGGGGGGGGGGGGGGGGGGGGGCCNGGGGGGGGGGGCTGGCCTCGGGTGTGAGAAAGTCAGAAAACGAATTCTCATTCACGGAGACCAAGGACAAGATGCAAACGGCGTCTTCAGCTAAAAAGGAGACTTCCCCAAGGGACTCACAGGACTTTCTAGTCCGACACGAAAAAGTGTGTTTTGTTACCAGTCGGCTCTGCAGCTTGGTAAAGGTACTAGCAAATTAACCAGGTTTCTTTAATTCAAACGTCAGAAGGCACCGTGATTCTCCAAACGGGGGGCGCACATGTGTCATTCCCCAAACGGACCTTACCCGGAGGCCTGTCCCCTGGTCACGCTGAGGCCTGCTGCTCGGAAGGGGACAGAGGGAGACCGTCATGGAAGGAACCCCCTGCCCTGGCCCAAAGGAACAAGAAGCCGGGTGCCCGCGATCGTCCAGGGTCCTGGTCACGCAGCCCCGCCGGGGCCTCTGTGCCGCTCTCCTTGGTTTCACCACTAGCTCTGGGCGCAGAACAGGTGTGAGCCGGCGCCGTGCGTGGCCTCTTTCTCCCCAATGCAGCGCCACGAACACTCACTGAAATGTGGAGACACCATACAAATCGCTCGCCTATAAACAAAAACACCCCCCATCCGCTGAGCACTTGCTAGGGGTCCAGCACCCCACTGAACATGCCCAAGAGACAGGTACTATGACTGCCCCACTTTCCAGATGAGAAGGTCGAGCCTTCAGCCCGGCCACGGAGGGGAACCAAGGGCCCGAGACCCACACCCTTCAGCGCCGCCCACGTGTGACGCTGCCTCCCAGGTTTAGGGCCCAGTCCACGTCGGTGTGAAGGCAGAGGAAAGACGCGAGATTGGACGTCGGGAAGACGTGTTGAAACAAGAAGTGCTGGCAGGGTCCGGGGCGAGCGCGTTTCCGTTCATGCAAACTGCGGGCTGAGCTAATCATTCACAGACCCTGGTTTCGTCCTGGCTCTCGCGTGTCTACCTGGCCAGGCGCCTCTTCCCCTGACATGACACCAGGAGGAGGCCATCCCCACAGACCACCGTCCACCGCCCGAAATGCCTCTGGTTTTTAATCCAAGGTCAAAGGCTTCGAGGAAGCGAAGGGTGCAAAACCCTTCCCAGAAGCACGGCACCCAGAGAGGCCAGGTGCCGCGTGCCATAAATGTCATCATTAAAAAGCCTCTGTTTTCCTTTTAAGTGCTAAATTAATCAAAATTATAAAATCGGCATTCTTCCTCATTCTTCACTTACGATTCAGAAACAAAGAGGGTGTGCTCCGTGAGTAAGCAATAATGGTGACCTGTGACCCCCGTGTACTGCCTGCGTGTTTTCGAGAGTTTTTGGTGCCAGAGGAGGCATATATGACATGAGCCCCAGCCCAGGGGGCGGGGCGGGTGGCCACAAACAATTGAGTTGCAGAGACCAGACCCCCAGAACTTTCAGAAGAAAAACAGAATTCAAGATGAGCCAGACTGCATAAGCCACGTTTTTATGGTGAATATCCCGTTTCCGAGTGAGCCGCAGAAAGTGGGGTTAAGCGGGAGAGACGGCTGTGGGCTGGTGACGAGACCAGCCCGTCGGAGGGAGGCAGGCTGGGGAGGCTCGGGGAGGCTTCGCGGAAGCTCTCCTCCACCCGGAGAGGGGCGGAGGTGCTCGGACGGCCCCCCAAACTGGACAGTGCGCCTCCTGGGCTCCCACGCTGTTACCCGCCCTCGAGGGGGGTGGGGGGCTGCAGGCTTCCCAACGTGCCAGCCCCACCCACACAAAGCCCTCTCTTAAATGCACTTATATCTGTTGGACTGACGACTGATGTGGAAAAGTCCTTTTCCGACCTGTTTTATTTTTCACTGAATTTATTGGGGTGACACTGGTTGATGAAACTGCACGGGTCCCAAGCACACGACTCACCAAAAGGCCACCTGCACACGGCACCGCGTGCCCCACCACCCGAGGTCAGGTCTCTGTCTGCCCCATTTGCCTGCATCCCCCTCTCCCCCTTCCCCTCTGGCCATCACCACGCTGGTGTACGTGCCTGTGTCAAATGGGACACAGATATATTTTGCTGAATCCCTTCACCTTTTTCACCCAGCCCCCCCCAAAACCCCTCCCCTCTGACAGCTGTCAGTCCGTCCTCTGTATCTGTGAGTCTGTTTCTGTTTTGTTTGCTCAGTTACTTTGCCGAGTACATTCCACATGAGATCAGAAAGTCCTACCTATTTTTTTTTCAATCTCTGAGAAATCTCGTTTTCCCTTAAAAAAATAACCCCTGAAGTTAAGACAGTGCCTTCAGTTTTCAAACCAACTCCAGGCCTGTGGTCTCCTACGCCAGTACGACAGGAAGTGGGACCCCCTCATCGCCATCCATCGGGAGACAGGAGGAAACGAGGCCGCCCCGCTCACCCCAGAGTCCCAGTGACCCGCCCCGTCAGAGGGAGGCGAGTGGAATGTGCATATGGACCGAGCGCCCAATGGCGAGTGCCAATCTGGTGCTAATGGCATTGTGCTTACACGGCAAAACCTCCCTGTTGGGAAGGGACACTGGCCACACTCTGGAGGACAAAGTGCATGGGTGTCTGTGACATCTGTGATTTACGACGGGCCAGCAACACTGTGGCCACATGGTGATCACCGCAGGTCTGCGCATCCCGTTAGCCTGCCGCTCTCTCTCACACGTGAGACTTCTCGTGATACGCTGAACAGAAATCAAACAAGGTCAGCCATCGGTGACTCGGATTTGTGCGCGCCCTGCAGGCACTGTCCTGCTGGAGCCGGGAGAGCGGAGATCCTGGCTCGGTCCCGGGCAGGAAGGCGAGGGCGCTGCCCAACCCACCAGGCTCGAGCGCCAGCTTCCACCTTGAGAGGCAGCGGCTTCGCCAGACCCAGGCACGTCCTTGGAGTGACGTTTCAGCCCGGCCTCAGAAGGCGAGCCAAGGCAAACAGTGCCCTCCGGGACACTGGACATTGGCCGACCTTGTGCTCTTGTTGGTCGTACTTTTCATTCTTAACCTTGGGCCTGGTCACCACTCCCCCTCACTCCCCGTTGGCGTCAGGGCGCTCTCTGTACGGTCTCACCCAGGGGCGCTGCCAATCCCGACAAAGGGGCTGACCCGAGCATCTCAAGCCAGGCCAGGCCCCCGTCTGGCTCCCCCTCCTCCTCGCACACGCAGAATTCAGCCCTGCCCCCCACCCCCTAGAAAGGACGCACGAGCAAACCCCACACAGCACAGGCCGAGGGAGCCAGACAGAGGCCCGGAGTTACTGACGAGACTGTCATTCCGGGGAACTTCACAAGGACAAGGGTCAGAAGCATCAGGCTTGCGCGTAACGTGGAAGCGTAACGTGGGGACAAAAAGGAGGCCTTGCCCTTTTTGATTGGTTTAAAGGGGACGTGTGTGAACCTGTACAGTCTCACTTTCTGAACAGTAACTTCAATGGTGACAATGGGTGGTGAGGTCGATTCCTTTTTCACAAAACATGGCTAGTGCATGTCACACGCTGTCTGAGGTGACAGGTCACTGAAAACACCAAGTGTAAGTGAGGCCGCTTCCATGCACAGGTCCACGCACGTCTGCACCCACGGGGCTCCAGGTCCATTCCTGCGGCTGCTCCAGGTGGACGTCTGCTGAACGAGGGGCTCCGTGAGCAGGCGCGGCTCCTCCCGCGCGGCCCCCGTTGGCGCATCAGTCTGCTCAGGCCGCCACCCACCGCCTGGGCGGCTGGAACCGCGGAACCTGCCACCTCCCCACTCTAGGGATGGCGAGGGGGCGGGTCCCCTGAGGCCGCCCTCAGACAGCCCCTCCACCCGGGCGTCTCCGCCGGTCCTTACGAGGACGCCAGTCCTGCGGGACTCAGGGCCCCCTCCGGGCCTACTTGGGCCAGGGCTGCGGCAGGTGAGCGGGGGCTGGCAGACAGGGGCAGACTGGGTTGGTCTTCACTTCGAGTGGGAAACTGAGGCTCAGAGCAGCTCTGGGTTCTCGACTCCAGGGTCTGAACGACAGGCCCAGGAACTATGCGCAGGTCCCGGGGTTACCGGCCAGGTGGAGAGTAGACAAAGCGGTCCGTGGTCGAGAGCCTGCACAGTGGCGGATGGGGGGACGCGTGTCCACCGAGGCCAGAACACGACGGGACTGCATGGCGAGACGCAGACACTGGGCTTCTACGAGGCTCTGGAACAGGAACCCAGGTATGAAGGTCAGAGGCAAGTCCTGCTGCCCAGACAGGCGGCCGCAGGTGAGAAAGGACCGGCTACACGAGCCGCAGTCGGCAGCCCCCACACGCGGCACCTCCACTGCTTCCAGGAAGAGCCAGGGCCCAGGGCCCCGGCCATGGGCGGGGGTTTCTCCTCCCCTGTGGCCACCCCCAGGAAACCGCTCTCGGCGGGCTGCCCTCTGGGCTGGTCCCCAGTCTCCCCGTCCACAGCACCATTCCTTCCACGTGAACGTGAAATCGACGGCTGTGCACCCCCCCACCTGCCCCCACAGCGACACTCTGTTGTGAAAGCCAAGAGTAGCTGCCCAGGTCAGCGAGTGCTGGGGGTTGACGGCGTCCTCTGGCACCTGGCAATCTAAGCAGCAAACAGAGAGGAGGGTGGCCAGCCCCCACCACACGGCCCCACTCGTGGGACAGGCTGTGAGCCCACTGGGGGGACAGAGCCCCTCCCTGCGCCCCGGCCCCTCCCCGCCTGCCCTGCTCCCAGCTTCCCGCCCCAAAGGCAGGACTCGGTGCTGATGCTTCCCGGGTTGTTCTGTAAACTCGCCCCCCATCAGGAGCCCCATCCCTGAAGCCCCCAAATTCACATTCTGCCCCTGCCAGAAGACACCGACGAGATGCTGTTAAAGGGAAATGAGGAAGAGGTTTAATCAGGCAGCGCATTCTGACCAATACTCCACGTTCCTGTTGCTGCATTATAAATGAGACAGCTCCAACATGGAATCTTCTGGCGGAAGGCACACTGGGCCTTTTCACCTTGAACGAGAGACGGGAAATACCAACGCTGTGATTTCGTGCCTTCAGATAGCAAGTCTCAGATGGCCATGGTCCTCGGCGTGACCTTTTTGTTAAGATGTCCTTAAAATGCTGGGTCTGTCGCCGCAGAGGCACATGTGGCGTAGTGGCACCAGGGCCCACGGTCCTGGGTCCCGTCCCGGTGGTGCGGGCAGACAGCGCACCCGTCAGCGACCTCAGCGCTGCACCTCTGTGTGTTTCTGGTCCACGGGCAGGCCCTGTGTCCTTTTAGGGATGTCACGTAACGACGACAGCCGTGTGGCCTCCCACTGGACCACCAGGCCAGTCACTCAGTGGAAACGGCCCCTAGGAGCTCAGCATCCTTGTCCTGTCCTCACCCGACCTGCCACCGCACACGCTGACCACAGTGCTTCTCCGGCCTCTGACCCCTGTCTGGGCCAGCCTGCTGAGGTCTCCCGGCCCCAGATCCAGGGGGGAAAAACTGAGGTGCGGGTTCCCTCCCAGAAGACCCCGGAGCTGCTCTGCACCCACGCACCCCCTTCCCAAACCAGGTATTACAAGGGAGGGCTCTGCACCCACGCACCCCCTTCCCAAACCCCGTATTACATGGGGACACAGACTCAGCAGGCCACACCAAGGCCCGAGAGCACATCTTACCGAGGGGGGTTTGATCAAGAGGTCAGTGTACGAGGCCCGAGAGAACGCCCTGGAAGGTGGCCTTCTGCATCGATCCACAGAGATGAGCAGCCTGCAAGATCTTTCACCTGCACACTCCATCCATACACACTCACTCACACACACTCACACGCACGCGCGTCACCACACACTCAAGCTCTGTGGTACCCCTCCCCCCGCCCGAGGCAGCCTGTCACACAACAAACCCGACACACCACAAGGACAGGAAAACGACCTCAGGAGGAGGAGTGGAAAAATCCAGCTTTCTAAGGGGTGATTTCTCCCCAAATGAGTAGCATAATTTCTATATGAATCTTAATGAGATTATTTTAAGAATCTAAAAGTTGATTCTGCAGTTCACCGGGAGCGTTACATACATACAAAATAAAGTCAAGTCAGGGAAGTACATGCTAGCAAGTAATAAAAAAGGCCAGCGGACCCACTCAGCCATGCCACCGGGGAGACGCGGGCCGCAGCGCACGGGGACCCGTCCACGGGGAGGGAGCCTGTCTGCACCACCGCGGCGGGTGCGGCCCGTGTGAGAGCTGGTTCCCAGAGCTGCATTTGGGAAGCAGTCTTGTCCGATCCACTCCTCGGGCTTGCAGTGAAGAGTGTGATGGGTGGACTGAAGACAGAGGGGAGGAGACAAAGACCATAAAGGGACGCGACGCAATCAGAGCACTGTTCTACAATCCCATGTGACATCACAGCAGAAACCACAGACGTGAGATGATGGGAAAACATAAAATATCTGCATGCCAAAAATACTCTCTACTGATTAAAAATGAAAGTGGAAATACACTAACATGAAATCTTCTTCGGTCGTACGAGGAAACCAAAAGGAGGGTGATGGCCACACTGGCGCGTCCAGGACCTGCAGCACGTCACGACGGCAAGACCTGGGAGAGAGGGGCTGTAGTCGGGCACCGGTGGAAATGAGTTGTCACACACATCTAAAAATAAAGGTAACAACCCAGAGAAGATCTGTGCGTGTCCCTGTGCCTGTCAGTCTTTCCACCTATCGCCACCCGGAAGAGGGGAAGGGGCGCTGGGTGCGGCAGGCAGGCAGGCAGGCAGCCTCTCACTAAGTCCACCTTTTGGTGGCCAGACAGGAACTGAAATGAACAGGGGGTCCAGTGAAACTAACAAGGGGCCCCTGAACCTAACAAGGGCTCCAGGTACACACACCGGACTCCTCAGAAAGGATGAGGAAGGACTTTGCCAAAGAACCGGGAAGGGTCACGGTGCTCATTGCTGACCGCGTAGGTATGTATTGTAAGAAATACACAAGAAAAGGCAACACAGGGAAGTGCAAACAAGCACATTTCTATAAAACAAACAGATCAAAAAAGTATGAGGGGGAACCCAAAGGCCCCGGGATTTAATTATAAAAAGTTGTGTATTTATTCTTACACGTCTGAACTTCGGTGCCCTTCCAAGTCCTCTCCGTTGGATGCAATAATACACCCAGCGAAACGTTTTTTTCCACTGCTCAAAACAGTTTCTGAGCTTGTCGATTCTGCTGCCTTTTAATGCTTCTCCCTTTTTTTGTTTCGCCTCTTCCGCATCAGCAAAATGTTCCCCTTTGAGGACTTTTTTCATCCCGGGAAACAAGAAAAGTCACTCAGGGCAAGACTGGGTGGGTGGGCATGCAGGTCCTGCCGTCTCTGGGTCATAAACTGCTGAACGCTCAGCACGGTGTGGGCAGGTGCGCTGTGGGCAAATGCACTGAAAGAGTCTTGAAAACAATTCACTGCAGCCCAACGCAGCCTCTCACAACAACGCCAGCTGGTGCACGGATCCAGATGGGTTCCCAGGACACTCACCTACTGGGGGAAGTCTGTACTGCACGGGGCCTGCCCTCCAGAAGGTAATTCCAGGTTTCTGGGTCCCCCTTGTATACATGCAGAGTACAAGCTAATTATTATTGAGTTTGCATTGACCACGGTATGAGACTGCACACACCGTGTCTGTTTGTAACAATTTTGGTGTGGGGCTGAGAGGGGACCTTAGGAGGGCACTGAAGCGAGAAGACGGACAAGGCAGGGAGCACACAAAACTGAAGTCCGCAGGAAATGGTTCCGTCTGCGCACAAAGTGCCCAACGTGGGTTTGGATCACTGCCAAATGTTGGTGTTTGTCAGCACTGAGTGGTGCATGTCCAGGGAACCTGACTCTCCTGTATTTCCTTTGAACATTTTACAGTGAGGATGTCTTATCACATCACCGTAAAATCGAAAATAAATTATTTTGGTTGATCAAGGGCTATGACTCATATTGAACCAAAAGAAGCAGAAGGAAGGAAAATAATACAGATGAGAGTTAAAATAAAACTTAAGAATAGACTAACTAGAGAAAAACCGATAGTTTTCTGAATGATTAATAAAATAACAAATTTTAGGTAGAAAGAAAAAACACAAATTTCTAATATCAGGAATAAAAGAGAAATCACAATAAATCTCACAGATATCAAAAAATAATAGGGAAGTATTAGGAACTACTGTATGAAAATGATTTTACAATGTAAGCAGAAATGATGAACTCGGTGAAATACACAAACTACCAACGGAAGGAATAAAAAATGTAGAGAGATGCACAAAAGGAGTCAGAAATGGAAACTCCTTGTAAAACTGCTCCGTAAAGCCACGCCTCACATGGGGGGGGGGGCTGGAGGAACCGGGTGCCCGCTGTGCTGTCGGAAGTGCCAAGTGACACCAGCTTCCTCGAGGGAAACCGAACGACCCAGGTCAAAGTTCTGAGCTTGCGTGACCTTGGACAGTGACCACACTCCACAGGCGTCCGAGCGGCACGGGCGCTACCCCAGGTTTCCTGTAAATGTGATTTTCCTCCCCAAGAAAAGGAAACCACCCGAAGAGACACCATGTATGTTTAAATCCGTCCAGGAGTTGTACGCTGAAAAGCGAGTGGGTGTTTGTGGAGTCGGCACAAAGTGGTCAGAGAACTGTGTTGAATTTTATCTTTTCTAACCTTGGACCCTCGACTGAGATGCACAGTGGTCACAGTGGTCACATCCCCACATCTCTGACTTCTGGAGCTTGGGGGCAGGCAAGCCTGGGACAGGCCCCACCGCCGGTGGGACAGGCCGTGGGCACAGGAGTGGGTGGAGAGCAGGCGGCCTGCAGCAGCCGGAGCGTGGGGAGGGTCCGGGGAGAGCAGCGTGTCCTGCAGGGGGGCCGAGACCTGGTCAGGGCCCACCCCACTCCAGGGCCCGAGTGACCGGCTGGGGCCCCAGCCCGAGTTCCCGTTAAGAACTGCGGGAACCAGCGGACCCTGGAGACCTCAGCTGGAACCGTCTCCTCAGTGCGACTCAGGGGCTTGTCCTTTAAAACCAGAGGAGGTGGGGCCACTGCTCCTTCCTCTGGGGTCTGCACCTGCCAGGTCACGGCCTCCGTAGGCGGCGACGCCCCCTGAGGAAGAGAGACGCCTCTCTGGCTGACCGAGTCAGACTCGGGCCCTGTGGAGAGCACTTGTGTGCAGGCAAGACCCAGGAATCTGCACCCGTGGTTGCCCACGCAGTCCACACACACAGCGTGGCTGGGCCGGGGCCAGCACTGGCCCGGGCAGAGGGGACCTTGCGAAGCCCAGGCCCCTGGGCAAAGGTTCCCCTCCAGTTAGTCGGTGCCGGGTTACAGAAAAGGGACGTACTGGACGTCTCTGCTGGGGGCGTGTGAGTCCCCTGGAGACAGGGCTCCCCCACTTTCCCTCGGGGTCTGCTCACCACCCCTCTGGCTACATGCAGGGGGGGGGTGCTCTCCAGGTAAACGCTTCGAGTCTTCTCGGACCACCGACCGCTGCTCCGCATTAGACACTAAAATGCAGCACTCTGGGTCCACGCCTCCGTCTCTTAAACTTACTTGGGGTGAATTCAATTCCAAGACTTGCAAAACTCCAACAGTAGATCCTGATCCCCAAGAAACTGTGATGCCATCCCACAAAACACCGTGGGAGACAGGCAGCCGGCCTCTCCGGGGCCGTCCCCCTCACACTGCAACGTGGCGTGGGCTGCGGGACCGCTACAGCTCTTGGGGAGACACCGGCACCTGTCCACGGGCAGGGAAGGACTGCTCGCCTGGCCCAGCCCCGCCCCCCAGCCCCTGCCTGGCTTTCTTACACTGTGCTTCTCAGCAATTCTCAGCTACACGTGTCCCCCCACCCCATGTGTGTGCACCTGTGCATGTGTACGTGTGTGTGCATGCCTGTGTGCACACGTCTTTCTAAAGCTCACTCAGCTGACAGATTTGGGGGGCTGGCTTCCTCACTGTCACAGCCACCTTGCCCCCCGAGTTCACCGGGAGCCCCCCTCCTGAGAGTCGGCCTCCTAGAATACACGCATGTACCAGGACAGCTGGACCTCCGCCTTCCCGGACACGCGGGGCCCTTGAGACAAGGGCTCTGTCGTCCACCTTCAGGCCCCCGAGAGGGCGGCCTCCTGAGTGCACACCCGTGCCTGTGGACCACACACGGAGTGATCGACCAGCATGAGGTTCACCCACGCTTCCAAGGCGGCCTCAACGGTGGCGTGGGTCTCGGGGATGTCTCCCAGTGCTGCTGGGGGCCGAGTGTGGGCAGCTTCGTGCTGCGGGTGTGCGGGAGGAGGACGGGGCGGAGCCTCCCGCTGGCCCCTGTGCCCTCCCAAGGCAGGTGTGCAAGGACGGGGGGGACCGGAGGGCTGGCCAGGGGAGGCGGAGAGACCGCAAGCACGACCATGGGAAGACTCCAGGGGCACCGGGCCCGGCTGGAGCTCCTAGGGCTCCACGCCTCTGTCCAGTGCCCAGGCCTGGAATGACCTGTGGAGTCAGACGTGTTCTCTCCTGATGCTTGTGCTGAACTAGGAAAAGAAAGGCATTGAATCCAGCTTACAACATGACACATTTTCGCAATGAGAAACACTACTCCGTACCCCACAGGGAAGACCCGCCTGGAGGACGCTGCGTCCACACCCCCACGAACCCCTCACTCCTCAGCCCCATTTTCCCAAGGGATCCTGAACTGAGGAATAATTCAGACAGTCAGCCCAACATGTCCTCAGGTCACTGCACGCCGACGCTCACAGCTGCCGTTTCTGATGAAAAGAGCGCGCTGCCTTCCGGTGACACGTGTCTCCACGATGCCGGTGACCGGAGTGGCTGGTTTCCAGCGTTCCAGACAAAGTGGCCCTGGCGGGAAGAGCCCCAAACTTTCCGGCTCCCGCCCCTCACGCCCTCGTCCCCTCTCCTTGTGTCTGTGACCTTTCGCAGCTCACGGGACCTCCTTCGACCCCAGACAGATGCAGGCCCTAATTTCAAGTCTCTTGGAGAGTCCCACTGGCTGAGCCAGGTCAGCATCCACTATCCAGTCTACTAGGGCCGCCGTGCGCAGGCCCCGTCCAACGTGACTTTTATTTAAGACATGTGGATGGGTCAGGGGCTCAGAAGGAGGCGGGCTCAATGGTGAAGTCAGTGCCCCCAAATCCATCGGTTTCAGTCGTTTTCCCTGTGTTTTTCCCTCAAGCACTCGGGGAAAAATACACCTGGACTAGTGATGTACGCTAACAGGCACTGTCAGACCAGAGATCTCTTCTTCTCAACCTCGTGGGGACCAGGAGCTTGGACATCGCTCACCCACCCCTTCTGCACAGGGAGGGTCACGGGCCATCTCTGCCCGACCCCGCCCTCCGTGAAATCTTCCCCGCCCTCGGCTCAGCGGGACTAGACGATTATGCAGCAACGAGGTGTTCTTCCTCATTCGTCCACATGGTAACAGTCATGGAGACTCCCATGAATGCAGGGACTCCACGAGGCTCTGAGGACGACCGACTCAAACCAGGGAGGAGGGACTGCTGAGGTCGATCCAAACGCACGTGTTTGCCCATCCAACGGCATCACCACCTCCTTCAGCATGGCAGAAGCCCCCAAAGGCACCCGCCTTGGCCCCACCCCCTCGTCACCGAACCCCACCGAGGTCACTGACAGCCCCTGAGCCCACAGGCGCGCACTGGGTAACCTCCTGGCCTCGGGGTAACGGAGCGGGAAGTGCAGTGGGTTTAAGAACGGCTGGGGTAGAACGGCAACATCCAAACCAAACTTTTACTGCGAGAAGCTGGAGGATCTTTTAGAGAAGCTAATTTGGGTCAGGGTTACATTAAATATACTTGCCTGCCTTTCCCATTCATCTACCTGTCAGACCCAGCCAGGGACCCTACGAGGGCTGAGAAAAGTTTTACCCCTCCGTGGAAAAAAGGAAGGAAAAAACAAGGAAGAAGGAAGAGGGGGAGCCCTGTCCACCCGAATCCCCCCGACCGACCAGGCTCCCCATCAGCGTGGAGGGCAGAACACACCGTGATGCCCGGGACTCGGCATCACCACCGGGTCTGCGGGGAGAGGCGCGGCCCGGCGCCACTGGCGGACCCTGAGGAGACACTGGCAACTTGTCTTCCTGCTCCTCTTCCCAGCCCGCCCCCACCCGCTGAGCCCTCCCCGCCAGGAAGCTGCCCCTGGACTTTCAGCCAGAGCTGCTTACATCACCACCCTGGAAACACCCCCCCAGACAGCACACCGTGGGGCTTCCCTGCTGCCCCTCCTCCCGCAAGGAGCGCCTTCCACCCTCCCTCCCCACACCTCCACACGGCACACGTGTGAAGCCCGCAGAGTCCCCGCCCTTCCCATGTATCGTCATCACCTCTATCGGGAAAGGGCGCGACAGTTCACTAAGAACAGACATTTCCAAGTCGTCGCCTGCTCTGTGGCCACCTGGAGTCGTCCCCTCGTCCACTCTTCCCATCGTGAATTAAGGGAGTCGGCTGGGAAATCACCACCCAGAAAAAGACAAGCCTATTGACCGCCGGGTCCCAGAGTGTGGGGCCCTTTTTTATCTTTATTGTCCCGATTCCTGGCACAAAGACACGGGCAGATCCGACAGCAGTCATTACTGAAGGGCTCAATTATTTTTACTGCGCCGCACCGCAGCTTCCAGGAAAGCGGCGCATCGTTAAGTAACAGCTGCCATTTCTGAGCACCGCCTGCGTGTTAGGGCCCGTCTCACCTCGCTGAATCCTTCCTTGCAAGAGCCTCTGAGGCACAGCTTAGAGTGATGAATACAAAGAGATTAGGTAATTTGCCCGAGTTCAAGAACCTAGTGAAGGACAGGAACGGGGTTCAAGCCAGATCCTTCTCCGACTTGGGGTAACAGCTGAAGGATGAATGACCTTCCCAGGCTCACTGGCCTCAGTTCATCGGAACACCCATTTAAACAGGACAGCCCGGTCCCACAGTGTCTCCCGGGGGCTTCCCGCCCGCGCCCGGGACGCCTGCAAATGCAGCCCCACACAAAACTGTCAGTTTACCTAAACCCTTTTCTTGCTCATCGGTGTTCGTTAGGGTTTGTGTGCCGAATGTGCGGCCCGGAGATGACAAAAGGTTGGACACCCCCGGCCTTGCGCCAACAGAAACTGAGCTGAAAACATGAGCACTCGCCCCCCAAACTGCACTGCAAACACACGCACGACCCGCCTTCCCACTCCATGGCCAATGCGCGGGACCCGCCGGCCGGTTCCCTGGGATAAGGGGTGCACTGTGGGACCCACGTTCTGCAACCTCACCCATTCCGGAAGGCTGTGCAAAGAGAGACTTGTGCAGAAACCGGACCGCACTCACGAGTTCTCGTTCGTCACCCAAGAGACGGGCAGCCGAGCACAGAGGGGCCCGCGGGAAAGGGCTTGGGGGGAGGAGTGAGGTCCACAGCCGTGTTCCGCCTGAGACTCTTCTCGCAGAGCCGCCCGGTCGGGAGCCGGGCTGCCGGAGGTGGAAGGCAGTGGAGAGCCGATGCAATGACGCGCGACAGGGCATTTTGCATCTCGCCACATTTGCGTCCCCCCCTCAAAGGACAACACAGAGACGGAAGGCGCTTCAGACTTGTGACAGTTACACACTCCTTGGCGAACATCCCTCTCCTCACCCTGCCTCACCCACGTCTCGGTCCACCAGGCACACTGGTGCCGTGCAGAAAGGGATCCAGCCCTGTCACAGTGAGTTCGCGCCTGCTGTCGGGTGGGAGGGGCTTGGGGGGTGCCCCGGTGGGCGAGAAGGGGAAGGGCTCACGCAGCACACATCGCCAGTCACGGAAACTGTCGGGAGGACGCGGAGTCTGGCACAGCGAACGCAGCCGACAGCACTGTAGTGACTACGGACGGGGCGGCGGGCGCTGGGCTGGCAGGGGATCCCTCCGCAAGGTCTCTGGGAGCCTGACGCTGTGCTGTCCACCAGGAGCTCATCCACTGGTGCAAGTGCGACTGAGAAATAAAAAATGAAATAAATACTTTAAAAGGTTTTCCATGCTACATATCCCTGGCTGGTGTAGCTCAGTGGATTGAGCACAGGCCTGTGAACCAAAGGGTGGCTGGTTCGATTCCCAGTCAGGGAACATCCCTGGGTTGTGAGCCAGGTCCCCAGTAGGGGGCATGTGAGGGGCAACCACACATGGATGTTTCTCTACCTTTCTTTCTCCCTCCCTTTTCTTCTCTATAAATAAATAAATAAATAAATAAATAAATAAAATCTAAAAAAGAAATTTCCACACTACAAAAAAAAGTCAGTATCAAAGTACCAAAAGTGTTCATTTAAAAAACTGTTTAAGCCCTGGCTGGTATAGCTCAGTGGATTGAGCACGGGCCTGTGAACCAAAGGGTGGCTGGTTCGATTCCCAGTCAGGGCCCATGCCTGGGTTGTGGGCCAGCCCCCAAACTGGGGGCGTTCAAGAGGCAACCACATACTGATGTTTCTCTCTTTCTCCTTCCCTTCCCCTCTCTAAAAAATAAATAAATAAAATCTCTAAAAAATAAAATAAAACTGCTTAAAAACAATCTGTTCACCCCAAAAAACCATTTTTTTTCATTTAGGTCATCAAGAAAAGTAAATTTTATTTACTTTAAAGTGTAAGTTAAAAACTCATTTTCACCCTTAAGTATAAAACTCACTTCCTAACCATCCTTTTCACCTTATTGGCACCGCTTGAAATTAATTTTAAAATCCTCACTGTTCGCAGAGACAAAAAAAACAACTGTGCTAGAAAAGTCATAATTTGACTAATGGCTGTGGGCACCGAAAACCTCGTGATTGAAGTGGAAACCATGAATGAGCTGCCCGCGACGGAGCGGCGGGTCTTTCCCCGGGAATTAATGCTAGGGAGGCCCATAAAAGATTAATCAAGACAAGCAATCAATAACTTCTCCAGTGCTAATGAGCGCTGCCTCGCTCGGCGACGTGCGGGGCAGTTCATCACGCCCGGCCGTGCGGAGATTCATGGGGGTCCGCAGTCCAACGAGGGTGAGGTAATGTTGCACTTAGTGAATGAGCCGCCTGGGATTTATGCCGCGCATCTCGCTTTCTGAAGATCGGAAAGGTCGTTTTGATGCCCCCCTTTTTTTAAGAATTAAAAACACAAGAGGCAGTCCCGCCACTGCCCTGGTATGGTGAGGGGGACGATTAAGAAGGAGGGCGCAGCTCACGCGATGGCTGCCTCTGTCACGGTCAGGTGCCTTAGAAATCGATGAGCTTCTTTCCTACTCTCTTTTTCACCCGAGGATCAACTTATCCCGGAAAATTTTCGGAAGTTATGTAAAATATCTTTTCAGATCATGCAGGTCTCTACCGTCAGGCAAGCCGAGGGACCAACAGGCCGTGTGAGTAAATGAGCTAATGGGGAGTTAACAGCTCGTAAAGGGGAGGGCCTGACCCCGAGGGGACTCGCCCAACTTCGCACCGTGACAGGCTATTAATTAAAGGCATCAAAGTATATGTTTTGTAAATTAATCTCCAAAGCAGTGTTATAATCACGAGAAGGTACCCAAGCAAATAGACGGGCTACGGTAAGTGTTTTCCCATGTTCAGAAGAATACACTAAGTAATTACAGACAAGGGGGGGCGGGTCGCGATTCCTCAGTGTCAGAACTAGAATGACCAGAAAAGGTGCTTGAGCGGCGCAGGCACTCACTGTTGAATTAAGGTGTTCAATGAAGACGTACGGAAAACGTAAACAAGCCCCTCTCAGGTTTTTCATCCCCACACCGAACTGGCAGATGACACCGTTTTAACAAGGGAGGTGACGGGCCCTCGAATACAAGGAAGGCCTTTCCTGAGGGAAATTCTGGTATTTGCGGTGCTCCCGGTCACAGCTCGGTGCGCGTTTTCCCCATCGGGAATTTCTGACGGACAATGAGAAGTCGGCGGCAGCAGCCTCATTCCCAACGGGACCCCCACACGAGGACGAACTCTTAGACCTCGGACTGCTTACCGAATTTTATTTTAAATGACCCTTCTTTTAAAAAAGTGTGTTTATTGATTTTAGATAGAGAAAGGAACATCGATCAGCTGTGTCCCGTTCCAACACCAACCTGGGATCGACCCCACGACTTCCTGGTGCACGGGACGCCGCTCCAACCCACCGAGCCACCCCGGCCAGGGCTTGGAGCGCCTCTTTTGAAGTGCCCTTCAGAAGTCCTTGAGCTGACAGTGTCGGCGGTATCGGATCTTTCCATTTACAGCTCAGTTATTGTGGGACATGCCAGAAATCACACTGGGTAAGTGGTGCAAACACAGAGATGCAGCAACACGGGGCGCGGCCGTACCCACCCCAATCACCAGAGGGCGAGGGCAGCGTGGGGTGGGGTGGCACGCCCATCAGCCAGCACACCCTGGCCCGAGTTTCTCGGAAAACCCACCCATGGCAGGAGAAGGTGCGGCGGCGTCGGGCTGCACAGATCACACCCCCCACCCCAGCTGCAAGGACAGCACCACAGACCAGCGCTGCCCCTCCCTCTAGGCTAGCACCAGGCTGATGCCCTGATGGCGGAGGGGTGGGCCAGGTGGCGAGCTGGGCTCCGGGCTCCTCCTCCGTGAGCAAACCATGAGAGGGGGAGAGGCTGCCCGTGAGCCCCTCTGGAAAGTGAGGAGAGCTTCCCCGGGCCCCCAGCAAGCTCCTCCTCGAGTGTCCTTGGCCAGAGGTGGGTCACGTCCCCTCCTGAGCCCACCGTGAAGGCACTCCTGGGACCGCAGCGCTCGCTCAGTCGGCTCCACATGCAGGGACACACGGGGCTCCGGAGAGGGGCCACGGCCACAGCCCCACTCCCGGGGCCGCCCCAGTGAGGCACGCACGAGACTCACACACGCCCAGGCATCCATGTCCTCACGTGTGTGCAGTTAGGTTGCCCGCTCACTCGCAAGATCTGGCTTGATGAGTTAATTACACCAGAAACTCTAACTAATTACTGAGGTGCAGCTCCAGGTGACAGGCGCGTAATCACAGGGCAATTATCCTTGCTGTGTAGATCGCACCATTTTAATGAAATGTAGAAGTTGCACGGCCAACGAACATCTAATCGCCCAGCGAGTGCGATGGGACCGCTGGCAAGGGAGCTGTCAGGAGACCAGGTCACCGCTCGATGGGTCAGCCTCGCAACTGCGTGGGGGTCACGCCTGCTGCTGCCCCGTGACCTGGCAGGGTCTGGTCAGAAACCAGGCGGTTGCTTGTTTGTTTGCACCACGGGGGGTCACAGGTCTTTTCGTCAGGGTTCAGTTCGTGGCACCCGCAAAAGCCATAATGTAGGGGAAGAACAAAGGAACATGAAGAAAAAACAGGAGCCCCCAAAATACCTCTCAGATTAAAGAAAAGTCTGAAATCAAAATGGAGCACACAGCTGAGCAGGTGTGGGCCCCAGTGAATGAGTTGTCGCTAGTTTCTCTCAAGGGTTTTGGGGTGCGCCCCTCCCCCTCCCACGGGAGAACAGGCCCAGCCTATTGCAGGCCCCCCTCAGGGTTTCCCACTGCCACCTTTCACAAGGGTCCAAGCACACACCCTCCCAGGGGGTCTGTTCTCCCAGGAAGCGGGAGGAAAGCAGTTTCGGAAAAAAGGCCTCTGCCCGGTGGCTGGTAGTGACACCCATTGGACAGGGTGGCCGTACTGCAGCCAGAGAGGCCCCAACACCACCTTCCCCGGGGGCGGCCGCACCTTGGGGAGCACGCCCCTCACATCAGACACTCCCAGACCCTTGCGGGCAGGGCTGTGACGCACTGACCCGCCACAGGAGTGCGTCCACATGGTCCCCGTGGGGACATTGCTGCTCCATTACTTGGGAAACTGAGAGGCTATGTCCATTTAGAAAAGCAAGAAATTAAAGCCAAAGAAAAGTGATTTTCTTAAATTGTGATATATGCATTTAATGAAAGGCTGTTCGGCAATGAAAAAGGAACCCACTATTGACAGATGCAATGAAGGAATCGATTTCAACGGCATTATACTGAGTGAAAGCAGCCAGACCCAAGAAAGTATGTGCTGTTCTTCCCTGGACACAAACTCCGAGAGCAGGCGAAATTAACCCACAGGGGGCAGAATCCAGACAGCAGCTGCCGACCCGGGGGCCGGGGCACCCGGGGGCCTGAAAAGAGTCACGCAGAACTCTCCTGGGCGGTGCGCACGTGCCGCTCCTTGTCTGGGGCGCAGACCCCACGATGGTGATGTTTGGAAGTGCAAGCACTACAGATCTGTGCGTCCTGTTACGGGCACAAGGCACCTCGTTTACACAAACCTTCACACACACCCCCTAGGGTCCACCACGCCCAGAACACGAGGCTCCTCCCCTTGCGGCATCCTACAAGGTGCTGGCTGGGAAGACAGCAAAGCGGAAGGGCAGGGCCCAGAACGGACGTCGGGCAACAGGGCTTCCAGCTGGGCGCCACTCCCCGCGCCACACTGCGTCTCCCTCACCTTCTCAGTAGGACACGGACCTCAGTAGAGATGCCGACCACACCGCCTAGAACGTTCCCAACAGAGAAGAGACTGTCCTGGCGAACTGCCGCGCTGACATCCGTGATTCCTGTGACCATCCTGCACCCAAGTCCTCACACTGAAGGAGCTGCCTCCCTGCACAGGCTCTCACCCAGTGTCCCTCTGGTGACCGCCACCGCACAGCGCAGGCAAGGTGGCGAGAGCTGCCACCAGGTCTGGAGGAGCCGCCTGCGTGACCCGATGCAGCGAAGGCGAAATGTCGGAAATGGGACAGAGGGGGAGAGAAACTCTGCATCTCCCCGATGACCACAGAGGTCAGAAACGTCTGTGCGGTCTTGCTCTGCTCAGCCCAAGGACACGCGGAAGCTGCTGCTCCAGCCCCGTGTGGCGTTTCTCGCCGCACTCCCGAACACACCCCCAGCCCGGGCCTCGTCTCTTCCTCCCATGCTCCCACGCACACTCTGCATTCCCGGGAGCCAAGATAATGTCAAGGTTCAGTCCTGGGCCCAGCCACCGATTTCTGCACCTGGCTCCAGAGACAGCGCCCAGGCCCTGGCCCAACACTGGGGTGCTTTGTGGCTCCTGACACCGTTGGCAAACTTGTCACGGATGCCCTTGGAGGAGGCGCAGACTCCTCAGGCCCCGCAGGCCTCGTCGTTCTGTTACCCTGCAGCCAACCGAACTCGCTGCCCGCCAGACCCCAGTGCGGGGTTTCGTCTGTGACTCAGGATGTGGGAATGAGGTACAATGGTATTGGACCCACACACACGGACACGCACAGTCCGAGAATCCGCAACAGCTACATTCCAGCTCCGCTCACTCGCCTGCTTACTGTCCCCGCGAGACCTTCTGGCAGGTGACCACTGTGATTCTCAGGGTCCTCATCTGTAAATGCTCACACCAGCTCGGCCCCCCTCATAGACAGTTGGCTGTGGTGCCCTTCACAGGGTTGGTGCAGGACTCAGAGTGGGAGGACAGGTTTTTAAAGTTACATGGCCCTGAGGACAGTCAGTCGCACAGGTCAGGAGCCAGAAAGGACTTGGCAGACGTGCCGGGATGGGGAGTGGAGGCAGACGCCCCTCTGTGCCCGCAGGCTGCCCCAGGGCGCAGGCCGGAAGGGCCTGAGTCTTTCCTCACAGCAGCGGGAGGGAGGCACATGAGAGTTCAAGTCCCTCCCGGTGAGCGCAGGCAAGGAGCAGTTCCACAGTGATGCACAGTTCTGAAAATCAGAAATGCAACCGAGTCAAAAGTCAGCATTTTCTTAGATTTTTCCAAGACCCCAGATGGCACATGACTTTAACCCAGAGTGTCTGCAGCAGCACACACAGCAGCAGTGACAGGCACACACCACGGATGCCACATTCAGCAGTGCCAGGACAGGTGCCCAGGGCTCCGTCTACCCTGGGGAGACTGACCGGGAGGGTGCTGTCTGGAGGGCGAAACGGAACCTGCACGCCCCCCCCCACACACACACACCGAACACCGCCCACTGAAACCATCCCGGCCAGCGGCGGACTTCTGGCAGAGTTCGCCAAGTGGACATCAAGGTCCGCAGTGGCACATGAGGGGCATCAGGGTGCACTGACCGGTGGGAAGGACGGAAGCTGTGGCCCTGGAAAGGCCACCTGCATTGTGTGGCTCCACGGAGGGTGAGGCTGGATGAGCCTGAAAATCACACCCACAGGCAACGTGTCCTCAGTGCCTAGTTTCTCTGGGATACACTGACAGATTCTGTGGGCCTACTGCGTGGGTGTCCCTCAGTGGTGCATAACAGTGCAGACATCCTTTAGAGGGCCAATCTCAATTCACAACGATCCGTCCCGGTTTGGAGGTGATGCCCGTCTCCCAGTGTGTGACCCGAACCCATTGGGGGTTAGGGGCTCCCTCCTTCTCAGTCAGCACTTCACTGCCCAATGCCCAGCACACAAATGCTTGTGGACTAAAAGCACAGTGTGACAAGTTTGGGGGTTTTCTTGGCGGGGGTAAGGGGTGCAGGACATTTAAAGAGACAACCCAGCATCCCTGACCTCAAGGAGTGAACAGGCCTCGCTGGGTAGAGAAGACATCACAAAAGCCAGGGGAAGCCCAGCTCGGTCATTGCCCCCCAACAGAAAGCCAGATGCGCTGGGACCCCTTCTGCCTTCCCTTCCAGAAGTCACGGCGGTCCAGGCCCGGCACATCACTGGTCATCTGGTCTGAAGATGGGCTGAATGTTTGGAACTGGACCATGTGGACGCCCAGCAGGAATGTCCCCAGGCAGAGACGGGGCTGTGACTCGGGCCAGAGCGTCAGGAATCCAGGTTCCTGGGTGGCCCGCCCACTAATCACCATGGGTCTGTGCCAGTTTCTCCAGCTCTCTGACGGCTACAAAGCGAGCCGACAGGCCCTGCTCGCCCTTGCCTGTGCTCCCCGGTTCACCGTGCCGCCCCTCCACACTGCCAGCAGTCGCCCAGCCACCGCACAGGGCACCCAAGTCTCTCCCGGGCGACTCTGAACCGCACCTCGGCGCCGTCCGGGGACAACAGAGGGCCGTTGGGTGAGCTCCTGGTGCCTCCGCACCCCCATTTCATCACTGGAAAGGCAAACAGGGGGCGTGTTTTATTAATCGTCAGCGCAGCACATAGAGAATACCCCGTCCGGGTGCTGGGTACCACCCCCCACTGCCTACCGGCGGCTCTCGCTAACGCCATGCGTCTTGACAACACGCCAACTTCCAAACCTCCCCACTCGTTCGTCCTCAGTTCCTGACTCTTGAATTCACTGTTTCAAATCCGAGGACCGCACCCCACACAGTGTACCAGCAGTAATCAATACCCTCCGTGTCACCCCAGTGCCTCACGAGACCCCATCACCGTCCGCACCGCAGACTGCCTGTTGCTCTCCCACCCATGAGGCGGGGTCTCAGGAGGTCGCAGCCCACTGCATCTCAGCCAGAAATCAGGCTGCCTGCTCTCCATGCGCCCCTCCACACTCTCACCATCTGCAGGAACTTCCAGACATCTTTGGTAGCAGAATTCTTTTCCGAAAAAAAGCGTACATGGAAACTCAACATACGAAACAAAGGCCCGTGACAGGCTGTCAGAAGTATGTGATGCATGAGTCAACACATGCACACAGGTCTCATCACCAAGCCGACCAATGGAAACAGCCGTGAACCCCGGTACACCCCAGGACCTGAGCCACTGAGGAGTAGCCATCCTGGCAGCTCCCCGGGCTCGCGGCCAACCCGCCCCTGTGCTGGCCGGCTCGCACAGCGCCCCACGTGGCTGGCGGGGGAGGGTTCCTGACAAGTTTCCTTGGACTCATGGATTCCCGTCACAAGGACCCAGGAGCTTGAAGGGAGGCGAGCAGGAGGCCACAAAAATAAGGAAAGGTGCCCAGACTTCCAGTGCGTGCTCCGCTCACCTGAACTGCGGGAGCACGGCGCCACGGCGCGCGTTCGCTTGCTCTTGCACGCCGACCGCGCTCTCGCTGGGCCACATCCAGGTGCATGCTCCTGAGCTGCCTCACACACGCAACAGCACACCACGTGTGTGCGGTCACACGGCCTTCTATAGCACTGGGTATGAGTAGGACCCACGAGCCTGAATTTTCTTTTATGCAAAGATTATCATTGAAGAGCCGTAACTTTTTAAATTAATGATCAAGACAGAAGTTTAAATACAGTTCCAGCCTAGATGGCCAAGTAGGTGGAAACCCTTCGCTTCCTCGCACAACCAAAAGGAGGACAACAGCCAATCAATAAACCAAAAGTGCCACAAAATCAAATTGCATGGCACGCTGACAACCAAGGAATTAGAGAGAAAAATCAACCAGAACAACCAGACCTGTAAGGCTGCGGACCACACCGGCCAACTCAGAAAACCTTGGCAACACGGCAGACCATGGAGGGGGGACTCACTTAAGGGGAACCTGAGACTCAGAGCGGACTGTGCACTACGGTGGTTGCTGTGGTGGGACATGCTCCCAGTCCCACAGGGGAGTTCATTAGAAAGCGCACTCGGTGGAGCGGGCGAGCTGCACTGTTCCCGCCCTGGCCCCTCCCCCACCGGCAGTGCAGCGAGGAGGGCTGCCCTCGGGGGTGCACACCAAGGGCCCCGCCCCCTCACCCCTTATCAGCCAAGACAAAGCAACATGGCCCAAATGAAAGGGCAGAGCAAAACTCCAGAAAGGGAGTTAGGAGATGAGATAGCCAACCTATCTGCTGAATTCAAAGCCCCGAGCCCCAGTCATCCAAATGCTCACAGAACCAACTGAGCTTGGTCGAAAAATGAAAAAACAAATGAAGGACACCCGAAGTAAAATGAAGCAAAATATTCAGGGAACTAACAGTGACAGGAAGGAAACCAGGACTCAAAGCAACAATTTGGAACAAAAGAAATAAATAAACATCCATCTGGAAGAAAAGGAAGAACAAGAATTCCAAAAAATGAAGAGAGGATTAGGAACCTCTGGAACAACCTGAAACATTCCAACATCCAAATCACAGGGGCGCCAGAAGGAGAACAGCAGCCAGAAACTGAAAACTTATCTGAACAAATTATGAAGGAGAACTTCCCCAATCTGGTGAAGCAAATAGACTTCCAGGAAGTCCAGGAAACCCAGAGAGTCCCAAAGAAGGTGGACCCAAAGAGAAACACACCAAGGCACATCATCATTAAGTTACCCAAGATTAAAGATAAAGAGAAAATCTTAAAAGCAGCAAGAGAAAAGGAGACAGTTACCTGCAAAGGAGTTTCCATCAGTCTGTCGTCTGATTTCTCAAAAGAAACCTTGCAGGCAAGAAGGGGCTAGAAAGAAGTATTCCAAGTCATGAAAGGCAAGGACCCACATCCAAGATTGCTCTATCCAGCAAAGCTTTCATTTAGAAAGGGCAGATAAAGTGCTTCTCAGAAAAGGTCAAGTTCAAGGAGTTGGTCATCACCAAGTCATTATTACATGAAACATTAAAGGGACTTATCTAAGAAAAGGAAGATAGATGTATGAACAGTAAAATGACAACAAACTCACAACTATCAACAAATGAACCTAAAAAAATAAAAGGAAAACAAAAACTAAGCAAACAACCAGAACAGGAACAGAATCAGGGAAATGGACGTGTCACACGGAGGAATTTCAGTGGGGAGGAAGAACGGAGGAATAGGGGGAAAAGGTACAGGGAAGAAGCAGCATAATAGGTAGGAATTAAATAGACGGGGAGAGATTAAAAATGGTACAGGAAACAGAGGACTCCAAGAACTTACATGTGCAACTCATGGACATGAACTACGGGGCTGGGGGGATGCTGGAGGGTTGGTGGGGCAGGGGAGAGAGGGGATGGGGGGAAGTTGGGAAAACTGTGCTGACATAATCAATAAAAAATATTTTAAAAAGAAAAAGAAGTTTAAATACATGCTCCCAAGTAGCAGGGTGGTCTTCATGCGAAAGTTTTCCCAAAAGACAGTGACCCAGAACCACGAGTCTTCCTGGTTCGGTAATTCCCAGTCCGTAAGACGTGGGACACGATGCACCCTGAGGAGGCTGCTCGGCCTGTGTTTTTAAGCAGCTTAAACTCTGGATGAAAAGATGGACGCACACTGAGCACCCACACCCACACACACACACGCGCTGCTGCTGGGGCTGGCCCTGAAGGGACCCACGGGCTACGCAGCCTCGAGCGCCCGAGAGCACCTCGGGCATGAAACGAGCTCCTCCCGCAAGCCAGCTACCTTGCGTGCCCGGCCACAGCGTCCCCTCGCGGGGACGAGGCCACAGCAACACGGCCTGAGTATTGTTTAAAAGCTCCCCTCTGAGACGCAGTGCTAACTTGAAATTTTGTAGGTTTGTGATGTCTTACCAAGTGTCAAAAATAAAACAGCAGAGCAAGAGGTTCCAAAGATTTTCTTAAATAATATATAGTTTCGGTGCTGAGTAATTTATTAACACAACTGTTAATCCCTGAGATGTTTTTGTCGAGTTTGGCAGAAATGCTGTAAGTGTTTAAGATGCCATCCACACGGGCAAGTGGCCAGGGAAAAGGAGCTCCATTACCTAGGACTTTATGGAATATTTATAAGATCCAGTTTAAAACAATTCCAGGCAGCCGGCCAAAGCGCAAGACAGTTACTTCGTTTTTATCATTCCGGCTTTTTATGTAATCTGACAAAACAGCAAATGAAGAGAATTTGAATAACTTCAGGGGCCCCGATAACACCTTCTTTGCGACTGTTCAACAGACTCAGACTTATTTTTATGTCGTTGTCCGTGTCTTCCCCAAGGAGCCCTGAGACGTCTTCAGATCTCAGTCTTGCTATAAAAATAGCTGGTCCCTGACAGGTTTTCAGCCTAATCTCTCACGCTGGGAGGGCAGAGAGGGCTGCACGGGGCACCCGCAGCCAAGCGAGGGCCCCAGCCCCGCACAGTGTGACCAGACAGGACACGTGCACACGCCTGCACACGTCACCCCCGAGTCCCTGGTGCAGGAGTCTCTCCCCTAGCTGGGGGTGCCAGCCTCATCCTCGTCAGTGTGCCGGAAGGGGCGAGCCCCCAAGCGACAGCCACCCTTGACCAAGGAGGGGACACGTGAATGCCAGCGACTCTGGAAGAAGTGGACTTTGCACTGGGAAAGTACAGCTGCAGCGAGTAGCACAGACCAACTCTTCTTCAATGCAGACTCACTCCAGGCCAGGTGAAGGGTTGTCCTTTACTGAAAAAAACACTGTGCTCGAGTGTAGCAGAGCTCACAGACCCCCAGGCCCCAGGCCCGGACACCAGGCTGGCGGCCCGCCAGCCGCTCAGCACAGGCGGCCTGGGCCCGAGGCAGGGAGCTCGGACGGAGCCTGGGCAGGCCTGGAGCCGCAGGGCGAGGGGCCGCAGGGGCCGCGGAGCATGCCCCCGTGGGCCGGCCTGTTCTGCAGTTCTGGGTGGCCAACAAGGTCGGCCGTTCCCTGGTTTTCTTCTTCAAAATCCCCTTTGCCGTTCGTGGCCCTTCTCATTTTCACACGGATCCAGAACCAACCAATCCCCTTAAAGACTGCAGGGTTCACTGGCACTGCACTGACCCCACGAGATGCACTTGGAAACAGCAGTATCTCACAGAAGGCTGTCTTCCGGCTCGGGGATGACACAGCGCGTCCCTGTGACTGAGGGTCGTTCTGAGCTTGTCTAGCGATGGTGTGTAACGCTGGGTGCAGAGGCCTTGCACACCTTCCCCGAGACTTACCGCTCAGTACCTCACGTTTGTGACGTTACGGGCACCTTCCTGACATTTTGTTTCTCACCCTCATGGAACCGTGGGCACCACTGACATCGCTGTTGACCTAATGCGCCACAACCTCAGCGTCTGCCTACCGCCCCGGACGGCTCCCCTGTGGTTCTCTGGGTCTCCCTCCCAGGCCCTTCACGCAACACCAGAACGCAGAGCCGTCTCCGAGCTACCTTCCATCTGCTGGGTGGCTTCCCCAGGAGCGCCGGCAACTCTGGTTTCAGAGGAAGATGCAGGGATCCTGCTTCCAGCTCACCCAGTGAGATTACCGTCCAGTAGAACTAGAACCCTCTCTGACCGCCCACCCCAGCGCAGGCTGGGCCAATGTCCGTCCAAGCGGCACGCTGGGCCCGAGTCCCCCTCCGAGGAGACCCGCGTGTGAGGTCACCTTCCTCCTGGCTTTGCTTGGGCGTGAAGACAAGGGCTGTCTTTCTACCTTCTGCACCCGATGCTCCTGGAAGACAGCGCATTCTCAGCGAACAGCAACGGAACCACACGACCGAGCCCGTGGTCAGAGTCCAACACGCTCGGGGGTCGGGGTTGGCCGTAGGGTCGTGCCCGACCTCACCCAGCCTTCGGGAAGACCTCGGGGCCAAGACGCGCACCCACAATCACAACTGTGCGCTGGTCTGGGCAGGCCCACGGATGGGGACACGGGGCCACAGACCTGCCCCTGCGGGGGTGCTGCCTCCAGACACCAGTGAGCAGGCGGAGAGAAAGGCTCCAGGCCCGAGCCCTGTGCGGAGCACGCCTGCGGACACGCTGGCTGACGTCACGATGGGACTCGGGGGTCTGTGTGCAGCACCTGAGGCTTCAGGGACGAAAGGCCATCACGGTGGACAGAGGGCCCCATTCTTATGCAGAAGCGACCAGAGCCAGGAAACAACATGGTTCAGATCTACAGATCACAGAGTCAAGGGGACCTGGTAGCCACTGAAGCGGTGTTCCCCCAAAACCCCCAACCTCAGCCTCCCTACGTGGAGGCAGGGCCTTTAAAGAAGGACTAAGGGTGAGTGAGGTCAGGGGGTGGGCCCAGAACCCACATGACTGGGGTCCTCGGGGGGAAGAGGGAAAACCCCCGGGGGCCTGGACAGGGGCCTGGGAGGAGCAGTGAGCAGGCGGGGCCTGCAGGACACAGAGCGCAGCCTCAGAGGCCCCGCACCCTGATCGAGACCGTGCAAAAGAAGCTCCTGCTGTCAGGGCCACCCACACCGTGGCGCTCTGTGCGGCAGACCCAGCAGATGGACAGACGCGCGGACACAGCCAAAACCACCAGGCCGGGACCCTGCTTCACCTTGGCCCTCTGCCACTGCCCCCTCCTCCTTGCCCGGAAACGCCCGAGGACGGCTCCTCCCACTCACACTTGACCTCTCCAGCAGCACCCATAATGGGCCCTTTCCCCACCCTCAGCCCCCAAGTGCACCTGTCTGTGTGCACACCCCACCTGTGGACACAGGAGGGGCCGAGAGAGGCGCAGCTACAGGGGTGCTGCCTCTGGGAAGAAATGCATGACACTCGGAGCAGAACTCGCCGCACCCCACGCAGCACGCACAGCCGTCTGTCTACTTCAGCACCGCCCCACCCCAGTCTGGGACACCCACGCCCTCAGGACAAGGACAAGGACAAGGGCGAGGGCAGAGGGCGCATCCAAGCAGCGGAATTCCCACGCTTGCTGACGCCAGGCCAGCCGCCCACCCCGGCTTAGGGCTGCCTCTGTGCAGCGGGCACAGGAGCAGCGCAGGCGCTGGGGAAGCCGCAGGCCCCGCACGGCGTGTGTGCTTGCGCCACACCCCGAGTCTCTATGGGTGTCTCCATGCACACAAAAGCCCCTCCCCTCTGCCACTCCTCTGACGGCCCTGAGCCCCGCCGGGCCCGCTGCCCGTGGGGCCTCTCCGCTGCCCAGAAGACAGGCACCAAGGTGGTGGCTGTCTTCCGGGCACAAGAAAACTGCCTTTGGCATCTTTGGCCCACGCCACACACGAGCCACACGGCTTCTCCTCCATCTCGCAAGGTCCCCGAGCTGGTCAGGTCCCCCAGCTCAGACGACCAGACGCGGCTGCGTGTGGCCTAGCACCAAAGGGGGCTGGGCGGCAGGTGCGTGGTGACCGTGCACTGGTGCGCAACTCTTTCCATCTAAAATCACCTCAAAATAGAAAGCTAAAAAAAATGTAGGCTTTGGCGGGATCTGAGAATAAGAATAAAGAAACCGTTGCTGCCTGCTTCCTGGTTCAGGAGTTGGGGGACGAGGCCCACAGTGGCAGCCAGGACCCTCTGTTGATGAAGAAAGCACTCCTCCGTGCCCCCCCGGGGCCCCCGTCTCTGTCCGTGGCTGCAGAGGCCTCCTCGGGTGTCAGCACTTGCGGCCGACGAGGGGGACAGTTCCAACGCCCAGTGAGAGGTGTCTGCACAGCCCGAGCAGGAGCCGAGCACAGCAGCTGTTAGAGCCCATCGGCTCACACGGATGTGACCACGCCCACGTGCCAAGGAAGTATGGCATTGCTCCCCACACAGCCTGGGAGGCAGAGGCCACGGTCCAGCCCTTGCTGGGGGCTTCGCCTCGGGTGACCTCAGAGCCCCACCCCCAGGGCCAGCATGGCAGAGGGCGGGGGGCTGCAGAGGGGTCAGCTCCCAGCAGTAACCTCGTGATTCTGTGTTGTGACAAAATCACAGTCGCACATGGGAGGTGACTGGTCGGAAGTTCTTCATTGGGCCCTAAGGGCTAAGTGAGGGCGCTGCAAAATCAGAGCTGTCCCGCACTGGGGCACCATCCAAGCCCAGCAGTCAGAGCAGGGCTGGGGACTCCGCTCGGGTGTCTCTGACGGGCTCTAGGGCTGAGACAAGCAAGGGGCAGCGGCCAAGCCCGGTCTTGCCCGAGCTGCATGTTTAGCATGCTGTCACCCCGTGAACACTCCTGACCGCCCTGTGGATTCAGGACTCGTGTGCCCACTTGTGTGCCCACCTGGAGATGGAGGAATCCTCAAAAGCAGAAAGAGACACAGCGCCCACTTCCCAGGACCCGCAGCCCAGGGCAGGGTGCCTACCGACCCGTGAGATGGGCACGAAGTCAAACCCCAGGGTGCTGAGGCCTCACAACCAGCGGTGGTCCTGCACCCAAGGTCCTCACCTCCCAACAGAACATGCAGCCTCTGGGCTTGGGGATGGCCACCACGGCACAGCTGCCACTGCGGACCTGGCAGAGAGCGGAGGCCGCCCTTGGCATCTTTGGGCAGCGGACTGAAGAGCGGTCAGTCCCCGCTCTTCAAATGCTGCCTGGCCCCTGCGCGGTCCTCCTTCGCAGCCGCCGGCAGAGGCGTCCGTCCCGAGACCTCCTGCGGGAGGAGCCCGTCTCTGTGTTTAACTTCTCGGGAAGCCACCGACTTCGGACAGCTAATAGGACCGGAGCTCCACTCAGTTCCTGGAAGTAATTATTCCTTTAGGAAAAAAACCCTCCCGAGTGGAGGAGAACCTTGGCGGCCACACCTGATGCTGGCTCTCGCAGCTCAGACACTCGCCACTTTAAACCCAAACACTCACATTCTGAAGAAAAGGCTTGACCGCCTGAAGCCAAAAGGCCACGCCCCTGGGTCCCCTTCTTTAGAGTTCTTTCGGGCTTCTCCTCCCTTCCCAGGACCATTCCCCACAAAGTCCCCTCGAACCGCACGTCCTTTCTTGCTCCCCCGTCTGTGACGAGGGAAGACCCCGGTGACGAAGGGCTGCGCCCACAGGATGGGACTTGGGGACAGGCCCTGGTGGGGGCCCAGCCCACCCATCAGCCGGGACCGCAGACTCGAACATTCCGCCTCTGTTTAACAGCCCGAGAGCGAGATTCACTGTCGCCCGGGGGTGGCCCCCAGGGACGGGCCAGCAGCCACTTACCAAGCAGGACTTGTCCGTCACCAGTGCTGAGGCCTTGAAAGGAACTCACATTCCTGAGCGATATTTGTTCCTACACTAATTTGATTTTGGAAAACCCAGGCCTCCCTCTCGAGAAAGGCCTGTGAGAGAAAGGAGAGCAAGCTTTTAGCCCAAAAGAATGGGAGGGAGACTCCAATTCCACTCTTGGGCCTCACAGGCCCCTTCCGATTAACCTCTGACTTCCCTCCCAGGGGGGTTTAGAGAGGGTCCCTGCTCCACTTGTTTGTCCCTGTGACTTAAGACAAACCCAGCTGACAACGACAAAGCACTTTCTTTGTCCCCACATCAGTTAATTTAAAGGGGACATGTTTACTAACAGCTTAATCTATTTTGTACAAATACTCTTTTACATTCTTTCCTGCCATCAAAACAGAACCAAAAAAAAGCCTGCAAATATTGCATGCAAGCTTCCAAATGCATGAGCTAGCTGGCCTTCGCCGCTGTGGGACTGCCCCCGGGGGCTGAGTCTCGCCCGCCCTCCCTCTGTGAAAGGCCTTCGAGTGACGGGCCTCCACCTCCACCGCTCGGCACCATGCGCGCAATGCAGTGGCGAGGGGCGTGCGCTCTGATCCACAGGCTGAGCGGGACGCAGCTTCACCTTCCACACAGCACACGGACAACAAGCCTAACTAGACTCGATACATTGAATGAGCAGACAATGCTTGTAATTTCACAAACGGAATCGACCCGGACTGTTTCTCTCTAGTTATGTACACAGTCCTTCCAGGAGACATTGGTTCCTTCCAAAGTCATCAGCTTCATGGAGACTTCAACACCAAATCTGCAAAAGCAGTACTTACATTTCACTTAAGTTTTACTTTAAACACAGAGTTATTTTTTAAATTGAATCTACCTATAAAGCCTTCATAAAATAAGAACGTGTGATCTCATAAAATCGAATCAGTCTTTAACTGTAATAATAAAAATTACATCTCGGTAATGCTGCTCCAAGTTAACAGCACCATAAACTCACGGCTGAAGGGCCCACCCCCGCCGCTGCACAGCCACCTCCCGGACACCACCGTGATGACCGCGGAGGCTCCGACACGGCCGTGGGAGCGCCCTAGGAGCCTGGCCCACACGGGGCCACCAAGGTAGGCCTGTGGAGCCACAAGCTCGGTCTCAGGGAGGGCTTTTGTGGAACGTGACGGGCTCAGTTTTAAACACACGCACGACAACAAAGCACGGCCATCTGACCTCTGACCGGGGTCCAAAGGCAGTCAGAGGGAGGAGGGTCATCTTTCCGACATGTGCGACCGAGGTGACTGGACCCCGGACGCACCATGACCTGCGATCGGAACCTCACACCCCACATAACAGTTCACCCCGCGTGTGTCCGAGGTTTGACAGGAAAGGTCCAGCTGTGAGACTTCGGAAGAAATCACAGTGGTGATCTCCGTGACCTGAGCTTGAGTGATTCTCAGACCAGACACCCAGCACACGAGTCACGGAAAACAAAAGTCTGGGAACTCGAACCTCGCCGACAGAAGACATGTCTGCTCTGCGAACGCACTGTGGAGAGAATGATGTGCCACAGACTGGGGTGAGTATCTGCACATACGTTACCCAGCGAAGGGCTTGTACCCCGAAACCACAAAGTTCAAACACCCCGATTCTGTAAAGACGGGCAAAGACGCGAACCACCACTTCACCAAGGAGCATACACAGACGGAAAGTGAGCCCCGGAGACGACCCTGGACGTCGTCTGCACTGGGGACTCTGAACCGCAACAAGACAGTGCCACCCGCACCATTGCCACGGTGCAGGCCCAGAGAGAAGACCGGACGAGGCAGGCGTGGGCAGGAAGCAACTGGCTCGCTCACCCAACCCCCTGCCAGCCTAAACAACTCTCTACCCAGGAACAGTGAAAACCCAGACCCACCCAGAGACCGGAACGTGTATCACGGCCCAGTTCACAAGGCCCAAAGACTGGGAACAACCCAATGTCCATGGTGCGGGGAACAGAAAAGCAAAGCGAGGCACACTCACCTGGTAGAGCACAGCCCAGCAATGAAGAGGAACCGCGCATGCGTGTTACCACGTGACTACACCTCAGATGCGTCATGCTAAGGGGGAAGGCCACGTTCAAAGGGCCACACGCTGTGTGACCTCTGGGAAAGGCAGAATCGCAGGGACAGAAGCAGATGAGTGGTCATCAGGGGCTGGCAAAGCTGCCGTGACGAGCTGCTGTGCAGCTTGGCTCTGGGGGCAGTTACTGACTGTGCGTGGGTTCTTCACCTCCATGTGCTTGTACTAACCATGCACTAGGCACAGAAACACACGTTTATAGGACAGTTATTGCTCCAAACAGGAAGCTAAGGGGATACCAGTAAATACGGGCATCCTAAATGAATAATGCTACATTCAAACCATGTACCGCACGGCAGCTGTTAACGTTACTGACACACCCGCTGAGGACCCCTGCCAACAGTCACCCCTCCAAACGCAGACTGAGCAGCAGAGGTGCGTGTCTTTCCGGGGAGCCGTAACCAAGAAGAGGGGGGCTTCGGGGTACACACACGTCCCACACCCCAACTCTCTTTTCCTCACCCTCCTTCCGACCTGAGTCGTGGCTTGTTAAAACCAGGGAGGAACAGAGCGCAGAGTGGGCCTGGGAAACAGCTAATTGACCTCGCAGCGTCATCAACCCGAGCTCAACAGAGAATCTGAAACCGAATGTCCAGATGAAGATCACCTGCCTTTGTTTTCCACCCAGTTTTTATGGTGTTTGGATGGGAATTTTTTTTTTCTTTTTTTCTGAAGCCTTGACTTTCGAGAGGTCACATGTGCGACATTTCCCTCAACCTCCGTCTGGTCTCACAACGGGGCAAGTTTCCTTCAAGCTGCCGCGAGTCAGGTGAAAGGCATGCGGGGGGCGGGGGGGGGGGAGTCAAATAAAGAGCAATCTCAAACAGCATTTTCTAAAAGGCAAACATCAACCTTGTAAGTATTAAAAGCACGTTCTAAAACCCACTCTGATGACAGCTTAAAAAAGCCGCTTTTGTGTGCCTGGGGCCCTGCTCCGCGGGGCCTTTCAAACGCGGGCGTTCACCTAAAAACGCAGGCAAGGGCCGGGGCCGGCCTTGAAGAGGCGCCTTTTGATTGCACACGGCGAACTCCGTCTCTACCAACACGCGGCCCCACACCTTTGTCTCGCCCCAGAAAGGCAGAGGTCCGCTGCCGCGCAAGAACGTACAAGCCTCTCCAAAGGAGCGGGGCTTGACTCTGCGTCTCCGCGCTGTTGACACAGAGTTTCTGTGAGTGACAATGCGCATTGCTGGGGCGTTTTTCCCGACTCTGTCATCTGTGCTACCGAGTGTGCTCTGACGGAGATCAAAGGGAAAAGCTTCTAGAAAGATACACAAACCGCAGTGTGACAAATAGCATGCTGCGTTTGACCCGGCAAACAATCAATTACTTTCATCCGTCCGGGGAGAGAATCCCGTGTTTTCAGCGCTAATTCTGAGGCCTGAAATGACAGAACGCTCCCACACCCTCAAAGGGCGAAGAGCTTCAGAGGGGGGCAGGCACACACGGCTCACACCGGACGAGTGCCGGCCCCTTGGTCAGAGGGCCGTGCTTTCAATTTGTCTGGAACTCACTGTAGGGGCCAAACGCAGCGGCGCGGGCTCGGGTGAACCACGCTCGTGTGCCCTCTGTTCCTGGTGTTGGCTGAAAAGGACTTTGTGGCGTGCCTTTGTCCAACCAGACAACCGAAGGAGAAGCTGTGGACAGGACCCACCAGGGTCTGCCTGTTTCCCCACGAGGCGCCCTTTCACAGGGACCGTGATGAAGTAACCCCGAACCCCGGCCTGGGGCTCCACGCGGGGCACCTGCCGTCCACTTGGCACCGGTGCTCACACGGGTCACCGGATTCAAACCCTGCAGAGGTCCTGTGAGGAGGTGCTCACTGTGCCCACTTTCCAGATGACCAAACTGAGACACAAAGAAGTCAAGGACTTGCCCCAGATCACACACATCCAGTAAGTGCCAGGGCCTGGGTTTGAACCTTAGTCCCCTCACTTCTAAAACCCGAGCTTCCATTAGAGTCTATAATAAACACAGAGGTTGCTCTAATGGCTTAAGAATGGGCACGTTAAACCTTCACTTCACACTCCTCCCTGAACCTGAGGTCCCTGTCTCATTCCTCACCAGGCACTTTGAGGGGGGAGGGCTTTCCCACGTGGGAAGTTGTGAAGTCCACAAAAGTTCATGGGCACAGACAGGGTGTTAGGCTGTGGGGGGCGGGGGGCACCGCAATCAAGAAGACAAGCAAAAATTATTTCCAATTCTGTGAGAAGTATGTTCTGGGTTTATTTGAAAAAGGTAGTTTTGGATTCAGGTGTCCTGACAGAAGCTACAAATTAGTAAATCTAAAATTTAACCAACCAGCCGACATTTCAACCTTTCATTGCCCCTTCCTCTCCACAATGACCCAGAACAGCCAGGAAACACAGCCTGGGCAGCCCAGGCAGGGACCGGGAACCAGCACACGGCACGGAGGAACGGGGGTGCCAGGTGGAAGCTACCGGCCCTCCCCATCTGACCAGCAGCGAGGCAGGTGCCCGAGGGCCACCGGAAGGGCCATGCTGACCCAAGCGCCGGTGGTGACAGCAAAGGATCATTGTTACGTGAGCAAGAGCTCACGGTCCTCAACGGGCCTTGACCATGAGATTCACATCTCATAGCTACAGACATCTTTTACGAAGGTTATTACGGCAACCCTGCAGGAAGAAAAGGATGGCCTTTCACTTAGGAATCCAAAGCCCACTTAGTTTCACAGTGAAATGCGTCCTAATGACTGGCAGCTGCCTGAGTCAGGGCAGGAATGTGCGCTCTCTTTGCTGCTGCCCTGCGCACACCAGGTCCCCTCCCCAGGACCTGGCCGTCGGTCCGAGAGTGCCTGCCCACCCCCTTCCCTAACCTGGCCCTGCCGCCTCTTGGAAAGCTCTCCCCAGCTCCACACTCCTCTGTCCGGGGACCCTGTGCCTGCCAGGGCTCAGTCTGGTCCCAGGACCCTGCTGACCACGAGTCTCCCGCACCGGCCACGTGTCCCCGGCGTCGGCGAACGACACTGCAGTTCCTCGGGTGTGCGTTTCACCTCTCCTTCTCGCCTGCAGTCTCCGAGAGCAGGGCTGGGCACTGGCTGCACTGGGCTGTCTCTGCAGGCCCTGGCCCGGCGTGGCCCGGAACGGGCACCAGCTGGGCGAACGTGTGAGCCAGACCTGGCTTTAAAGCCACAGACGGCCATCCATTTCCCTGCACGGGTGATGCCGAGAATAACACAGAAATCACTCTGTGGGCAGCAACTAAGACACACCCGAAAACTATGCTGCACACCCGAAGCTAGTACCAAAAAATTTTTAATGTGAACTGTCATAAAAAAATTAATTAAAAAATACACCAGGAAAGAAATCATTAAAAATACTTATGAAAGTGCTCCCAACACAAACCACTGAAAGGATCACTACAAAATAGGACACTTTTAGAAAAACGACTAATTTTTATGCACCACTCATTTGCTTCTCAGTTTCCCTCTGCACTTCCGCTTGCACCCCACTGCGCCCCTCTCTGCTGAAGAGGCTTAAACTCGGCAAAGGTCCCTAACGTGATCGCCCCTCTGAGGGAGCGATCTCAAAGGAACGAAGCAGTCCCAGTGGGACGCCGTCACGGCCAAGGCAGCTGGCCCCTTTCAGTCAACCTCCCCCACGGCTGTGTACACAGGGCGACGGCATCTTCCCAGAGGCACACACCTGCTGGACTTCAATGCACCCCAAACCCCCTCGCTTTACGATGCATTGTGAGGGCGATAAAGAGACAGTGACAGTGACAGTTATTGCAGGAGGGTTTACTACGGATGAAAAGCACAAGCAGTGTTCAAGGCTGCTGCTCCCTACAGGCTCACACCTGAGAAACGAGGCGGGTCAAGAACTGGATGGGGACGTCCCTGAGGGAACCAGGGGTTAGTGATGCCAGGGTACTGCCCGGATGAGACACAGGACGCAAACTCCTCCACAAAAATACCTGCTTCCAGATGACCTGTTCCGTGGAAAAAACATGTGAACTTCAGAAAAGCAGTTCAGTGGTCTCATTTTAAACGTCTGACCTGTGAATTCATGAATCCTGAACTCATGGGCTGAGCCCTCATTTAAAAAGTCATCAGGGCACACGGCAGATGTGAGAACCGCTGAGCCGCCATCATCCCCGCTGTCGCCCACACCCTACGTCCGACTTAACAGAACGTGGGGACACATGGTCGAGCCCCAGAGCAGGGTGGGCAGAACGTGGGGTCCTAGGGGGGGAGACTGCAGCTCGTCACTCCCCCCTGACATGAGCGTTTCACCGGTCAGTTTTTCGGGCCCCCCATCCTGATTCTGGGCCCCGCCACATGACTTGCCCTGACTGATGGCATGTTGTCAGTCATGCCAGCAAGGGCTTTCGACAGGCTTGCAACCAGGGTGCTGTCCCCACCTCACCCTCACCACCACGACCAAGAGCTCACTGGGCCACTGGCTGGGACATGGAGTGCTCACGCAGAGCAGCAGGGTAACCAGGGGCACAGCCTTGGTTGGCCAGCAGCTCCTATGTCCTCAGCCTGACACCTCCTCCTGGCTCCTTCTGTCTGTTGCCGGTTCGTGTGGTAAGTGATGTCAGCGGGGACCAAGGTGACCTCCAGCACCGCCCAGCCAACAGGGCCAACCTGCCGCCTCCTCGGAGCCCGGTGAACTCTCCAGTTGGAGGCCACTGAGCTCGGGGGTGGAGGGGACCACACTGTGGCACTGTGGCCACAGCAGGCAGTGGGCATTCAGACAGTGGCCAGACCACACGTGACAGCAGCAGCACCTCTGCAGCAACTGGTTCTGCACGGTGGGGACCGGCCAGTGACCACAGCCCCCACCTGTCCTGCCCTGACTTCAGGACTCCGGAGGAGCCAGAGGAGGCCAAGGGCGCCCCAGCCCGGTCATGGAGGTGCCCACTTCTCTGCAGCCCGCCTCCGGCTCCCCACACCCGCGGCCGCCATCGGGCACACAGGAGCCCCCTTTCCACAGTGAGGCCCCCAGGCCACGGCTCCCCTCGGAGTCTGAGCACCCAGGGGCAGACGGGAGGCCCCTCGCTCTAGCAGACGCCCTAGTGCTCCCGTTCAACAGGTTTGTATCTCCAGAGCAGGAGGGGTGCAGGATCGTGGGTGTGACCTCGAGCTCCAATGCGCGCACGCGCGTGCACACACACACACACACACACACACACTCTCTCTTGAGCTGGGCTGGGAGCAAAAGGAGGAGCCGCAGGGTACTCAGACCCAGACTAAAGACCAGAGCGTGATGGTCACTCCCCTCAGCCTTGACTTTCAAGGCGGCCTGTTTTCACAAACGGTGTGAAACTCTTCTAAGTGCCCCCAAGAGCTCCCCTCCTCCCCCTCACTGGCACCCTCCTCTCCTGCGGCTCCGCGTCCAGGAGCTGCCGGTCCGACTCCACCAGGCTCTCGGCCAGGAGCGGCCGCACAGCGCCCTCAATCTTTCACATGGCACGTCACTTCAGCCCGCCACAGCTCACGGCGCCCGTCTGCAGGAGACTCGCAAGGATGCTGACAGCACAGACGGTGCAAGATGTGGGCAGGGACCTTTGCGTGGAGCGCGTTTTATAAACAGTTCCATGGAGAAACTTGGGTCAGGAACTGGGGCGGCAATTCCTCAATGTTTTCCTCCCTGCAGAACTTTGTACTGAAGATTTTCCATCTAGAAATAAAACCCGACACTTTTTAAGAGCATGTGGAGCGTGGCCCCCTGTCTCGGAGTAACGTCCACACTCACTCTGTCCCCAGGTGCTGGGGACGTGTCTGAGGGAGTCACGAGGGGCGGGGGGACCCCAATCTCATGCGTGTGAGCACAGGTGTCTGCTTTCTCCTTTGTTTAACTATTAACAACATGGTTCTGAGAGATTTTAGAATACGTCTCTATCGTTTCACAAAAAAAAAGTAAAGTTATTTTTTTTCTCACCTGAGAAAGTATTTACTTATTTTAGAGACAGAGGGAGAAAGAGAGAAGGAGATAAACATCAATGTGAGAGAGAAACTTATTGATTGGCTGCCTCCCATATGCACCCTGACCCGGGATTGAACCCACAACCTTTTGGTGTACAGGGCAATGCTCCAACCAACAGAGCCACCAAGCCAGGGCTAAAGTTATTCTTTTAAAGTAATAAACCTGGCCCTGCCTCGTGCGGCTCAGTGGCTTGAGTACTGGCCTGCGAACCAAAGTGTTGCTGGTTCAATTCCCAGTCAGGGCAGAGGCCTAGGTTTCCAACAAGGTCCCCAGTAGGGGGCGCACAAGAGGCAACCACACATTGATGTTTCTCTCCCTCTCTTCCTTCCTCCCTTCTCCTCTCTCAAATAAATAAAGTCTTTTTAAAAATAAAATAAAATTTAGCTTGTTTTTAGTCTGTTTTTACAAACTTCCAAATAAGAGTGGCTGGCTTAGAAAATAATTCCACTAAGAGAAAAATGATCTTACATAAGCTGCAAAGTATCTTGTTTCTTGACTATAATAATATCATTAACTCCAAAGGTATGTCAAACATTTTAACCTTGGTTCTTTAACAGTCAGTGGTCCATTTCCAATCAGCCGAGTTGGTAGCTTGTTTAGACCTCACCATCAGGGAAGAAAAAAGAAGATTCACATTTCGTATGTTTTCTTTGTACTTTCAGCTGAACTTTATTTCACTAACAGTACAAACAGAAGCTTAAATAGCACAGGTGAGTCACTGTCATTAACATTTTTTTCTATTGATTTCTGCTTCTGCACAATGGAGTGTTACGGACCAGCTTCGCCCTTACCTCAAACAACTAAAAAAATTGGACCAAACCTATAAAACGATGGTTCCAACCCCAGACCACGGGCCAAGCAGACTGTGAATCCTTATGAAGAGAACCAGGAGCGCTCCCAGGTCTCCACCAGAACGGGCCGGCAACCCAGCGGACCGCAGGGTGCAGAGGTCTGAGGGCTAAGAGGCCAGGGCGGGCCCAGAGAGAAAAGAAGTTGGAGGAAGAGCGCCCTCTACAGGCTGACCCGAGTCCCCACAGGTTCACGTGCCAGGGGCCGCCCTGTGCGGGGGGACAGGGCGGATGGGGGGCCCTGGTGGGGGAGGGGGAACAAGCCTCCAAGCCCAGGGCCCCACACCGACTGCGAATATTCCCAGGCCCCAACTGCCAGTACGGGGCCTCCTGACACTGTGCTCAGAGAGCTCTGTCCAGGCGGCCGAACAAAGCTGCCGTGAGCTAAAGGCAGCACTGTTTCTGGGTGCTTCACGTGTGTCCCACACAAAGCCCCAAATCACTAGGGCAACATGTAAAACTAACAACATAAAATTCACAGAAAAGCAGAAAATACAGCCCATAACGAGAAGAAAAAGGAATCAGCGGACCCAGAAACTGCACAGACGAGTCCCACTGAAGGCCACAGGACACGCCGCAGGGGAGGAGGAGGGAGAGGCAGACCCCTGGACTCGGCCTCGCGCATGCGCGTGGGGCGCGTGGGTGACCTCAGGGCCAACCCCCCGCCCGGAGGAGCCCGCCGGACCACTCCCAGAAGACTGGAGAGGTGCTGGCGCGCTTCGACCACCTCCTGAGTGCCCAGCAGCAGCAGACCGGTGCGCGCTCCCCTCCCCACACCAGAACCCTGGGGGAGGTGAGGCGGGACCTGGACAGCACGAGATGGAGACTCTGGAAGGGAAGCCATCCAGGCAGCACCCACAGGCCTCCAGCCACATCCCAGAGGCCTCCCTCCTGGATGGCGACAATGAAGATGCTATCCCACCCGGCACAACCACCATCGCCACCTTGGAACAGGGCACAGGCCCTCATGTCGCCAGCCCAAACGGCATCACCCCTCCCTCAGCCCTGGCTTCGAGAACCTGTCCCACATCCAGCCAGACTCAGCTGTCATCAATGGTCACAGCCGGACAACAAGCAGATGTCGGGTGAGTGGCCCAGCTCCCAGGTGCCCAGATGGACTGCAGGGCTCCCCAGGTGCCTGAAGTGGCAGAGGGTCACCCTGCCTCCAGACTGTCAGCTTTGCCACCTAATGCTGCCTGCCAGGGCACCCTGGGAGACAAGGCTCCCTCCCATGGGCGTGGGACTCCTGGGGTCCACTCTCCCGATTCCTCCCTCACTGACGGCGTCCCTCTCCTGCAGGCTCGTGGCTGGGCCAGGGGGTAAGCCCCCACCTGGAGCCATTGAGCTGGGCACAAGGAAGCTTTCCCAGAGCCAGGCCTGAGGTGTGCTCCTAACACAGGAAGGTTCCCCGAGACACGCACCAATATCCCCTCTCGGCACCCCAGCCGGGACCTCCTGGAGGTGGGCAAGCACCCTCAGGCCTGAGGTCACCCCACCCCACTCCTGCACAACAATTCAGGCCTCCCTGTCTCTTCCTCCAATGAAAGCGTTACGTATTTTCTCCCATCAGTACCTCCGAGCTTCTGAAACAGGGGCAGAATGCCCACAACCATCCTCTCAGCCCCAAGTGTGATGCAGTCCACGTCTGTCTGACCAGAGCCGGGGCCCCGCAGGCCTCTCCCAGGGTCTCCGGGAAGCAGGCCGAGCCACCACTGACAGCAGACTTTAGCCAAGTACTTTTGTGCCCAGTGCTGACAGATGACATCGATAAGAAGACCCCTTACTAAGAAGGAAAAGGAGACGAGCACATAAAGGCGCGAGTACCAATACCAGGTTTGCAAGCAGCTGGGGGAGAGCACAGCAGGCACACAGGAGAAGGCGGGAGACACAGAAGAGGCACATTCTGAGACGAAAGCTGCAGGAGACGTGATGCATGAGCAGGTGCATTATCGTGAGGCAGCTTCCAATCACCAGCTGCCCACAGCTGCGGCCTTCTGAATCATCCACACAGTTTCTGTGGAGGAATGTTCAAGTTTAGTGAGAAATTCGATGCAGATTTGTTGCTCTACCACTCAGTCATTCTGAATGTGACAGCCACACAGTATATATGCTCACTCAATGGCGTCTGCCGCCCCCACTAGCACAGTGAAGTCACCATTGTTCACACATGCACATTCCAATCCACTCTCCTTGGCTGCCAGGTCACATGGATGTTGTGCAAACCATTCTCTTTGTATTAACAATGGCTGGACTTTTTCCGGACAGACCATACATGCGCTCCCTGTTTTAAGTTGGGTTTACACCCTGATAAACCCATCACAAGCTGAAAATACCTCAAGTGGAAAGTGCATTTTAATGGGACACGGTGGAGTGCTGGGTGTGGAACTTCAGGGTGGAGTGCTGGGTGTGGAACTTCAGGGTGGAGCTGCGGCCCACCGCACAGCCCAGCAGCCCACCACACAGCCCAGCAGCCCAAAGAGTACTCCACTGCACATCCCTAGCCCGAGAAAAGTTCAAAATTCAAAATTAGAAGTATGGTTTCTACCAAATGCATATTGCTTTTGCGCCATTTGTCAGGTTGAGAAATGGTGGTAGGGACGTCTGTAAATATATACATGAAGAAGTCTGGTATAAACGGAACCAGATTCCAGGGCAGCAAAGGGTTGGGGTAGGAGGTAGAAAACGTATTTCAATAAATAAATGTTTGTAATTTTCTCAAACGTACTGAAAACTACAGATTCAAAAGCCTAGTGAAATCCCAGCACAAGGCTTAAAAGAAACCCCCCAGGGCCCCTATAAGGAACCTACTTTGGGACCGTGGCGGGCGCTGGCGATCATGGGGTCATTGTGACCCCAAAGGTCAAGCCCCCACCCCTATACAGCCTCGGACTGGTGCAAGCATGCGCGATGCGGTCCAGGGCCTGGCGGGGCTGGCGAGCATGCGCAGCACCGCCATGGTGGTGGGCGGGGAGTGGACGGCAAAAGCTTAGGTCACCACCGGAACTCGTCACACGCGCAGTGCATGACTGGGCCGTTGAGCATGCGCTCTGGAGTATGACCGCGGGCGCAGTGGTTGCCAGGCAACCGCGAGCGGTCATGGAGGTCCTGGGCACAGGCCGTGAAGAGTTTGCGGAGGCCGAGTAATGGCAAAGGAGTGAGTGTAACCCTGTCCCCGGCAGGGTTAGGAGGACCGGGCCCCGGACCCCCCCGCCTGCGCATCCCCCCGAGTTCCGCCGGGCTGCCAGGCCCTCAGTCCCAGGGCACCCAGGGTCTGCACCCGGTAGGTCCTAAAAACGTCCGGGTCAGCAATCGGTGACGTCCGAAGCCCAACGCCGCCGGGCACTGGCCAGGGCCGAGTCCAAAGGCGTGGCCGAGTCGGGCGGAGCGTCCGAACCATTTAATTTCACACTGTCCGTGCTCCTCTGGCCGTCCCAGGTGCACTGTCGCCCGAAGCGGGCCCAGAGGAACCACGAGTTGTGGGAGCAAAGACCGGGTGTCCACTCCCGGTCTCAAACCGTAGGTCCCGTGTCTCGTGCAGGTGTTCAGTGAGCACGTTTTATTCTGTAGCCCGAGGTTAGGAGCCAAACTGGGAACTACAAGCTCTGGCACCTCTACCTCTTTTAACTCGTTAATACTGGAGTTTGTAGGGAAAGAATATTCCTGTTAAACTCAGTGCTAACAGGACGTGGGTTCCGTGGGTAACTCTCCCCTTGCCACAGACTGAGCACACACTCTTGCGAGTCGCCTGATCTTTGGATCTGCCCTTCGTTCAGAAAGTGGACCGAGGCTATTTGAGAAGTCTCAACCCCTCAGTGTAATGATGCCGCGGAGTAGGACACTCCAGTGACATCTGTCAGCACCAGACCTGCTCCTATCCCTGCCACCTCACTGTTGTGATGAAGTGACTGTCACGATGAAGTGACTGTCACAACAGAACTCCCCTTGCTGCATCCCTTGGTCCAGAGCCAAAATGGACACGTCTGTACCAACAGCCACCACGAGGGGAGACCTCAGACCACGCCTCTCCCTGCCCTGGCTCCTTGGCGAGCTCACTCTACCAGGCTCCTCCGGTGCAAGGTGGGGCCTCAGACTCCTCTTGTGGATTAATCATTTCCAGTCTCACATTTAGGCCCACAACACTATTTCCTAGATTACTTCAGCAACTCACTGTTTCTCCCCAGAATATTTTGGACTCTTGTCTAAAAGCTGAAAGGGCCAATACCAGAGTCTTCCAGGAAGGAAGTGAAGCAATAATAAGCTTGTTCAGAGTATCTTTGGTGGGAAAGGCCCACGGAAAATATGTTACAACGACTGTCTCATTTAATCCTAACAGTAAAACACACACACACACAACTGAGACTAAGATAGGAAAGGTAATTTGCCTGACAAACAGGTGGGTCAAGAGTGGATCCCAAGAGCGTCCCCATATTGTGCCTGCTCAAGGTGTGGATGAAGTGACGTCAGCCACGTTCCCCTTCTGCTCTCCCCCCCCCCAAAGGGTCCAATGCAGCTGGGCCCTGGGGAGCCCGCACTCGAGTCCCCACAGTGTAGGTGCTCACTCCCTCTGTCCCTCCCATCCCAGATGAGTGTCACCTCTGGAGGGCAGGTTGTTCTCAGTGCCCCTGGCCTTTGGGCCGAGGCTTTCTGCACGTGCGTGGAGCACCCGTCTGCTGAGAGCGGGGGGTTCTCGTCCTCACACGCGGTCTCACTCTGACTTCCTGCTGACTGCTTTCACAGGAGGGTGAGAGGAATGCAGTGGGGTCACGGGGTTGGACGCAGCCACGCAGGCAGCAGCACTTCCTGACTTGGCATGTCGACCAATAAGGTAGGCACCTCGGGAGCAGCCTACACGTGGCTTCGGTAGTGAGTATGTTTTCATCTGGCTGTGCGCAAGTGCACGGGACGGCTGCAGACCGTGTGCGCACAAGGGGCTGTCCGCTAGGCACTCACAGCAAGCCCCTCCCAGCTGCATGGCAACCTCGCTCCCCGTAGCTTTCCCCAACGCAGCGTTCTCTTTAGGACAAGAGAAGCAACATTCACCTGCAGCCTGATTTAATCAGAGTGAAAGAGAATGAGTCCGGGCACGTACATCCTTCGTGGGTCATAACAAATATATCCATATTGTAATTAGAGGCCTCGGTGATCAAATGAAGCGACGTTACTGTGTCGTCACCGTGGGTGCGGAGGCTGGGCTCGGCTCCAGCTCAGCTGGCAATGGGTCGCGCACTCTTCCCTGCTAGATTCGGTCTGGTGCGCTTTCAGGGTCCAGAATTAAAGCTTCAGTTTTCTTCCGAGTGACACGTTACGTAACGTTCTCTGTGTGCTGCTTTTCCCTGCGTTTCAGGGGCACTCGTGTCGACGCGGTAACTTAGCAATCACTGCGGTTGCTTTACAAGATCACATTTTACATGACCTTCAACTACAAAACCCTTCGGTGGCCAATCCTTCCCAGAAAAAGACACAGAAGAGAGAGAATGCACTCAAATCTTTAAAAAGAAATGCAAAAGCTGTAATAGACACAGGACTTCAAAGGAGGACACAAGGCCCCAGAGAGGCTGATCCAGAAAGAGAGTATGTTCTCGACCCCAAACCACCACCACTAACTTTAGGTAAGCTGATTTCATCATTCACATTTTGGCTTCTTCAAACTAAAGAATTTAGTTGAGACTGATAGTTTAATTTTCCTCAGACGGAAATACTTTGTAATCTTATAGAAAGAGACGTGCTAAAGTTTAAAAATGAAGACGGGGCCCTGGCTGGTGTGGTTCAGTGGACTGAGTGCTGGCCTGCAACCAAAGGTTCGCCGGTTCAATTCCCAGTCAGGGCCCATCAGGCCAGGTTTTCCGCTGTGGGGCATGAGCAAGAGGCAACCACATACTGATGTTTCTCTCCCTCTCTTCCTCCCTCCCTTCCCCTCTCTATAAAAATAAATAAATAAAACCTTTTTAAACACTTGGGCAGGTAAACAAAGACCACAGTAAGTAAGCATCTCTGCGTCCACACTGACAGAAGTGAGGGGGGAATGCAGAGAAAGCTCTCTGGCAGCAGAGTGACCCCTAACGCAGCAGAGGTGCTAGAGACAGGAAGTCGCTGTTCGGCGGCAGCGCGGTGAGAACACCCAACGGTGGGGAGCCCACGCTGCAACACGGCCCCACAGTGCCGCCCCCGGTCCGCACCACTGCAAGGGCACACCCACAGCTTGACAGAGGTGCAACGCAGGGCAGCCAGCACTGTACCGAGTGATCGGAGCAACCACCCCACAGAGAGACTCACCCCGATGTCAGGTGTCTCCCTACCCTGCGTTCTAAAAAGGGCGCGTTCTCGCCACAGTGCCCCTCCAAATTTAATCCTGAGGAAGCGTGAGACAACCCCAAATTGACAACAATCTACACGATTCCTAGCCAGTACCAACCAAAAGTATCAAGTCCAGAAAAGCAGATAAAGACTGAGGAACGGTCCCAGATGGTGGGAGACGAAGAGGACACGACGGCTGAGTGCAGTGTGGGGTCTGGGTCAGAAAAGGGGGCTGAGCGGGACAAGAGTGACGCCCACACAGGAGCAGACGGGCAGCATTAGGTCAACGCAAATTTCCTGGTTGGCCCTGCGTGTTAGCCTTTAGGGAAGCTGGACAAAAACACACAAGAATTCTTTGCAGTTTCTACAACCTTTTGCCAAGTCCGAAATTATTTTAAACGGGAAGTTAGAAACAGACAGGATTTTCAGAAGATGCGGAGAGTGGGAACAGGTGCATCTGGACACTGTGTCCCAGCACCAGTGCGACAGACACAGGGCCTGGCCCCAAGGGGCTGCCGCCATGCCCAACAGACACCTTCCCATTTCCCTCTGAACTGCTAGCAGCTGTCTCTGCTCCAGAAAGGGACAGAGGTCAGAGCCGTTAAAATTATCCATGGGCAGCACCACCCTGTCACCTACGTTTTTGCTCATATTGTTTTCACGTTAGCGCAGAAGCTGGGCCTGTTCGAACCCCCCCCACTGCCACTCTCGTCAGACGAATGGGACAAAGTGAGACAGAGGTCCGTCTCGCAGGGAGACTCCACGCAGCCCTGCCCGGTGTGCAAGGAAGAGTTCCAGCTGCGCCCCCAGGTGTGTAGCCCCAGCGTGCAGCAGGTGGGTGCGAGGAGCACGCCCAGCGGTCCCACTCCTGGGGGACACCGCGACACCGAACTGGGGCTGTTCTCACGTGGGCACTGTGAGCGAGGCACCGGGCACCAAGACAGACTCCAGGCTTCTCTTCTCCACTCCCTCCCCCAGGGGCCCTCAGACACTTAGGCCCTCTCCCACTCGTGAAGGCCACGTGCCAGCGGGAGCTGAGCCCCGCGCCGGGCAGGTCCACCCAGGCAGTGGGGACTCACGCTCAGGCACCGAGTCCAGAGGCCGAGCACCCCTGTGCTGCCAGCCTCGAAGGCTGGACAGAGGGAGCCCCAAGGACGGGGTGCAGAGAGGTGTCGAGGCCCAATGGGGTGGGGGGCAGGGCGCACAAAGGGATTTCCAAGCTGGTGTGTGAACCAAATATAAAAGAAAAACCGGGCTTGCCTATCTCAATAATCTGTGGGACATTCTGTAAGGCCTCTCGATCCCCACTCATGAATCTGTCACGGTGAGCCTGAGGGTTCCACAGACTGCTGCGCCCGTCCATGTCACAGCACACACTCGCACACACTCGCACACACTCGGTCGGCCTCGTTAGCTGAAGTCTGCAGTCGTGTCCCTTCCGAGCCACGGCCCCAGGACAGCGTCTCCCCCAGAGCGGCACCCGACGTTGGCGGGGAAGCACAGCAGGCAGAGTGAAAGGCAGGCGGCCCCTGCCGGGGGTGTAAACGCTCACACTGCATGTTCTCATCGGTTTCACTGTTACCGACTTGGCGCATAACGGAACTGTCGGTCTGTACGGACGCGAACTCACAGCCTGTTTCACACGCGCTCTGCCCCAGTTCTCTACGGGGACCTACCCGCGCGTCTGTGCGACTCGGGAATTTCGGAAGGATTTTAGCTCTTAAACCACAGGTTTACCATCTAGGACAACTTAACATTTTAATGTAACAAGAGAGGTAATGAAGCCACGAGGAGTCTTCCAGGCCCTGGTGACCTTTTTGTCTGTTTTTTTTTAATCATTCTGTGTTTTTCGGTGTCAGCTGACACACACGTCAGGTCAGCCTCGGATGCACACCCAGTGATTAGCCATTGTGTGACTTGCTAGGTGGTCATCCTGACGAATCCCGCACCCCCCGGCACCAGACACAGTCGCTGGAAGGCCACTGAGTCCCAGAACACCCCCCGTCCTGTGCTTCACCCCCGAGGACCGTTCCGTCACAGCCGGTCCCCGCACGCCCACCCCTTCACCCTCCTCACCCCTCCTCCCGACCCCCTCCCATCTGCCAACTGTCAGATGTTCTAGTATTTATGAGTCTGTTTCTGTTCTGCTTGTTCATTTAATTTGATTTTTAGATTCAGTTGTTGATAGATCCATATTTATTGCCATTTACTGTTCACATTTTTATCTTTTCTTCTTCTTAAAGAATACCATTTAACCAGCAGTCCCCAACATTTTTGGCACCAGCGACTAGTTTCATAGAAGACAATTTTTCCACAGACTGCTGAGAGGTGGAGGATGGTTTTGGGGTGATTCAAGCACATTACATTCAAGCTCACCTCGTGCTAGGTGGCCTGCTTCCTAACTGGCCCAGACTGGCACCGGCCTGCAGCCCGGAGGTTTGGGGGCCCCTGCCTTTAACGTTTCATCTAATAAATGGCTTGGTGACGAGGAACTCCTTTAGCTTCTCCTTGTCTGGGAAGCTCTTTATCTGTCCTTTGGTTCCAAACAACAGCTTCGCTGGCCAGAGTTGGCTTGGCTGTAGGTCCTAACTGCCCGTCACTATGAGTATTTCTCGCCACTCCCTCCCGGCCTGCAGCCTTTCTGTTGAGAATGCGGTGGACAGTCTTATGGGAACTTCCTCACCACGAACTGCTTTTCCTGACTACACTGGCAACAACCCGGGCTATCAAAGAGGGAGGGGCTGGTGTGCATCACACACAACGTTTCTTCCACTCGGTTTTTACTGATTTCTCACTGCATTCTACATTTTGTTTGGATGTGGACACAGAGACACCTGTGTTCGTTTGGCGTTTCTCGCTGTTGCTCTTGAAGTCTCTCCCTTAGTTCCAAGCAAGAGCTGGCATTTTTCTGACACTCACTGATTTCCAAGGGCTCTGACTGATGTCACGCGTCTGTGGGGCAGGGAAGCACGCTCGGGTCCAGCTGGACTCTGATCCTCACTTCCGAGGACGTTTTCTGTGCGCTTTCCACCACCTAGTCATTCCTTCTCGTTGTCTCAGAGAACGGGTGCCAACAGCAGATACCTGTGGACATTTACAAGTACACTTTAAATGTACAGAGTGTAACATTCTCCAGCACAGATCATCAAGCATCTGGTGATGAGACAGTCTGCAAGACCACTGGACTGGGTGCACAGCAGACTGCCTTCCATCACACGGCGGTCATTTCAAAGGACCGGCGTTCCTGCATTTTTCCCGTCCAGGCTCACTGCGGGCTGTGAGCTCCGAGGAAAGGCTCTCGGTTTCCGAGTCACATTTACTGCGCTACTTCTTTCGCTCTCCCCACTCGGGAAGAGAAGTGCTGACTGCGTGAAGGCAGGAGGACGGTCACCTTAAAACCTGGAAAGCCCTCCCGAGACCAGTGGCTGGTGTCCGAGACCTCACCCGCTGTCACCCAGAGAAATGTCCCTGCCCCCAGGGCCCGTGGCTGAGGCTCGCCCCCTGACGGGCATGACTGTCCTGGGCTTGTTCCTCCCTGCCTTCCCTTCCAGGAGAACCAACCGCCTCTGTCTTTATTGGGTCTAAGCCTCTGTCTTGTCACAACCCAGAATAGCGTCACTCCTTAGTGGGAATGTGGTCACAGAGAAGGAAGATTTTTCTTGTGACTGCACTTTCCCTGCATTTAGAAAACTAAAAGTGATTCACATGTATCTAGGACTTACTGCTATTTGAGCCTCAGAATTATATCTCAATAAAGCTGTGATTTGGTTGAACGAAGCCCTGAAAAAGGTGTGTGCTTACCCTTCTGTCCCCCCCGCCCCGCCCACCAGACTCGCCCAGGAAACGCATCCACGTCACGACTGGTTCATTTTTAAATATACAGTCATTCCAGTGGCTCAACAGCAACCTTCACTGGTGTGTCTGACGTTTAACTTGGCCTTTCCCACTGAGATTACATACCTGTGCCAGCCATGCTGAAGTTAAACACTAAACATCATGAACGTCAAGGTTATTAATCTGCTTTTTTAAATTGCCAAAGAAACAACACAGCTTAACTTTCAAACATTTGGTGTTTTTTCAATCAGTGCGTTTATGCTGCTTCTCTGTTAAACTAACTTAAACTTCAAACCTTTTGTCTCCCGGGGACAGGTGCTGCTCTCCTGTTCCCACGTGTTCCACAGGGTGAGTCGCCCGCCCCTCTCTGTCACCCTATGCACAGATGTCCCCCAGGCTGCAGTGGACGGGCTCCTCCTCCTCCCTGAGTCTCCCCAAAGGGACATTGGTTTTGTCTGTAAGCGCCGTTTGTAGCTGCAAGTATGACATTGGGCTAATTCATCAGTATCATTCATCCTGGTTAGAAAAAGCGTGAATTTTACGTGGCAAAGGAACGTAAATGTTTGTCTAGCAGACTGTTAGCCATGTCCATTACCGTGAGTGACAGCCCGCGTCCTGGGACTGAGCCAGGGCCACCCTGGATACAGCGCCCTCTGCCTTTACGCGGTCTGTTTTCCGAGGTTCTGCTGCATCTGCGTGTGTGTGCTTCTGAAGCACCACGTGGGACGAGCTGCGTGAGGAAGGTGTTACCCTCTGATGAAACTTCTGCACCATCTCAGTTGCACTAAGTCTCATAATTATGAGAGAAAGGAACACTATAATTACATTAGAAGTAAAAATGCTGTTTATAATCAATTACTCATGAAGACTTAAGGGAAATGTCTCTCTTCAGGCGTGCCTTCAAGCCTTTGAAAGGCTCACAGGTAAAAAAACCTGCCCCCTCTGCAGAAGGAACCAGTACCAAACCCGAGTAATTCACGACGGGGCCCAGCTGTTCAAAAGGAAGTGTGCGACAAGGTGAGAAGGACCCTGCCCCCGGGACCCCCACAGCAGTGGCCGCGAGGACACCACAGGTCCCGGGCCCTGACAGTCCCTCTCCAACCCCGCACTGCAGGATCCAAGCCTGCTGGAGGGGACACGTGGTCAGGAAGTGGTACCGAGACCTGAGAAGAACACTGCCACCCACAGATGCCAAGTTGAGGAGAAAATTCTTTGAAGAAAGGGTAGGTACAGACCCTTAACCCTCCAGAAACTTCAGTTTCTACGCTTTCTTTTAGCCATTATATATATATATATATTTTTTTTTTTTTTGGCTTAACAGTTTTCCATCACGTGTCCCATGCAAAAAAGACAGGCAAGGCAGAGGCGGGGGGGGGGGGCAGCGAGTCCTGGGTTCAAATCCCGGCTGAACCCTCACCAGCTCTGTGTGTCAGGAAAACCACAGCTGCCCGCCACCCCGGCTACGTCCTTCCTCTGCGACGTGGAGGGGCGACCTTCTGCCCTGCGGAGCCGTGCTAGGAGTCAGAGCAGCGTTCACAGCGGGCGCCGGGAAGCGGGCACTCACTGTGACCGTTCGTGTGCTGTTCCAGCTCCTGTCCATCACGGAATGGCAGGGCAGCGGGCGTTTGGACAGGGTGTCAGCTCGGGCCCTCAGGGGGACCCGTGGTCACATCCCAGGATACACGGAGTTTAGATCCCTGTCCTCTGTTTGGGGTCGTGAGTGACAAGAGTTAGTTACTCCTGGTCGTACAAAGGCCCCCCACCCCAACTATTCCTGCCCCTTGCTTTGAGGGAGGAGGGGGGCTCACTCACAGGCTCCTGGTTTCCTGGGACGCCCAGTGAGCCTCCTCTGCTGAGGTGCCAGTCCCTGGGCCCTCACACCGCCCTCTGACATCCATGGGTCCCAGCACCGCGCAGGGACCCTGGAGGAAGGGGACCTGGGCCTCGCTCTGTCACAGCTGACACTCAGTGCCTCCCCTCAGGCAGCCACCCCAGCAATGCAGGTTCTGCAGGGCAGAGAAGAGACAGGACTGTGGCTCAGTGCGATGTCTCAGAGAACCCGGGAACCCCCGCTCTGTCCTCAGCAGCAGGACAGCGTGCAACACCCCGTGCGAGCAAACCACTGAAACTGCTCATCTTGACGACAAAGCCGTCGAAGCCGGGGGTAGAGAGATGAGATGCCACGGTGCCACCCTGTCCTTGCACTTGGCAGTGTCCCCTCCCAGGAGGGCGGGGTGGGGCTAGCAGCAGGGGGAGGCTGTGGACAGGGGCTGCAGGTCCACATTTGTCCACGTTTCCATGTGGAACCATTACATGTCCAAGTCAGTCATGCCCCTTATTTAGGGAAAGGGGACAGAGTCCTTGTGAAAGACCCCATCCTGGTCTTTCCTGCAGAGCCCCAAACACCCTGGTTCTGCAGGAGAGGCAGCAAACCAGCTTAAACTGGTGAGTGACTGGCTCAAACTGGTGCGTGCTGCCTCCCTTCTCCTTAGGCCCTGAGCCTCTCCCCTTTGTCTGCCTGGAGAGCATAAGCTCGCCACCTCTGGATCTCAGGGCCGCAGAGGTCATCTACTCCTAGAAGTCCTTGTCCTCAGCCATGACGCTGTCTCAGCCTGCCCTGCGGCCCTCATGCTCACCACCATGGGGAACCCGGTCTCCTGGCCAGCTGGTGGTCTTCTCGGCACCGCCCTTCTTCCTCCACTGGGGACCGGTCACCCCTCCTTTGTCCTTCACTCCTGAGTCAGGGCTGCTTTGCATCCTTCCCTGGCACCCTGTCCAGGCTTTGCTCCGCCCTGCGTTCTCTCAGTCACTCTCCGTGATTCCAGAATATGACAGTGTTGGCTCTCCAAGCATAAGTGATTCATGATTTTCTGTGACATTTTAAAGGCAGGTCTGACGGTCACTTTAGCTTATATTTTTTCATCTGCACGCACTGTTCTAATACGTTTTAAAACTACAGGCTGCACGTGCTCCCTGCCACACAGAGCAAAGAGGCATGAGACTCAATGGACTGCATGTCCGCACACACACATGCACACGGCAATTTAGGACTTTCTCCCCAAATTGTTAATTTGCTGAGACCAGTCAGTTGCGCAACTTCGTAACGGCTCCCACTTTCTACACACAGCTTTGCTCTCCGGTTTCAATGGCCTCCAGGGTCCCGAGCTACTGCCGCCAGCTCCTCACCCTTCTCGGCGCTTCCCCTCCCCATTCCATACCTCTTGTTCACTCGCCCTACCTGGCCACGAGCACTGAAAACCTGCGGACCAAACCCCACTGCAAACACTCAAGGACTGCACTTCACGCAGCCCGCACTCCGCCCCAGCCGCCTGCCACCGTGCCTCCCTCCGGCCGAGGGAGCAGAGCCCAGAGGCCGGCTTCCCGCTGCAGGCCGGGCGCTTCCAAGTCAGCCACTGAGTCCCGGGCAGCTCCACAATTCTCCCTGCCTTCCAACTCAGTGGGACTGTTTCGTGGGCTACAGGCTCAGTGTAGGGAATGACATGCTAAGGTTTTAACCTACAGTTTTCAAATGCTGGCGTGTGCTCATGGAATCAAAAGCCTGAACCAGGCCACTGAGTTCCACGTGACCCAGGACTGCACTCACACGCCCAGACCACAAGGAAGACTCACGGCAACGACAAACAGGCGGCAACGTGCAGAGAGCGAGCGGCGGTGAGTTGGAGTGCCGTCAGCCGCTGGAGCAGAGGTCACTGAGGAGGAGGGCGTCCAGGTCTCGCAGCGCCGCCTGCTGACCCCTTCCAGGTCACAGGGAGAAAGAGGGTCTCCAGGACTGTAAGTCCGCTGCATCTACACCCAGCCAGCACCACACGCCCTCCTGTGACGACCTCACGGGGACAAGACCCGCCTGTGCACTCTCATGCCAAAACACGGAACCCAAACCCAGTTGTGAGAAAACGTGCAACCAAGTGAATCCAGAATGAGAGGCGTCCCACAAAGCAGCTGGCTCCGATGGAGAAACGCTGATGCCAAGCAGGAGGAGCAGTGGGGGGGAGGGCAGGAGCTGGGGGGGGCCACTCCACAGCACAGCAGCCTGGGGCTGCAGCACAGTCCCAGGACAGCAAGGTGGTGGTGGCGGTGCTTACCTCCCGTGATCACTCAGCGTAGACAGACCAGCTTCTCCCATCGCAAGGCTTACAATGACTCACAGGACAAAGGAGCAGGTTAAAGGCGAAAGGCCCACCACGCGCAGCCCATGAGAGGCGCCCTCCGGCGCCGAGGCCCCGCGGGCTCGAGTGCACAGGCAGGAGGCCCTCCGTGGGTGGAGACCAGGCGCACCGTGTGCACTTCCGGGTGCGTGTCTGGCAGGCAGAACGGACCTGACTCAGAAGCTCTGGCAAGGGACGAGGACCATTCCACACGATGAAGGGTCAGTTTCAGAGGACGTAACAAAAATGAACTCAAAATGAATTAAAGACCTGGAGCCACAGAATTCCTAGGAGAAAAGACAGAGAAAAGTCTCCTCTATGCTGGTCTTGGCAATGATTTTTTGGATATAACATGAAAAGTAAAAGCAAAAACAGCAAAATAAATAAGTAAATAAATGGGAGTAAAAAGCTTCTGCACGGCAAGGAAACAAGCAACAAAACGAACGGGCAGCCTGGGGGCAGGGAGATACCTGCAGGCCTTGCCCCGGACGAGGGCTGGACTGTCGAACTTGGAACTCCGTAGAGAGCCCTGGCCACTCAACAGCAATAAAACACAGTCTGACTGTGTGGTGAGCATAGACCTCAACAGACCTCTTCCCAAAGGAGACCCCCGGATGGCTGACAAGCACATGGAAACGTGCTCCACATCACGCGTCTCCAGGGAAACACACCCCCGCACCACACTGAGTGTGCACCTCAGCCGTTGGGGTGTCTGCCATCGAAAACCAGAGACAACCAGTGCTGGCGAAGATGCAGAGAACAGGGACCCGTGTGCCACATGCGGGGGTGAACCAGCCACTGTGGAACAGAGCAGGGGTGTTCCTCAAAAATTAAAAATAGAACCACCATATCACCCGGCAACCCTGCTTCTGAGGATCCACTCCAAGGACATGAGGTCAGGATCTCAGAGAGACGCCGCACCCCGTGACACCGCCGCATGTTCACAGCAGGTAAGACACGCAACAGCGGGAGGGGCCGTCCCAGGTGAGCGACGAAGATGGTGAGGACGGCCGCCAGGGTCTAGGCTGCTCTCAGCCGAGAGAAAGAGAGAAAGCCTGCTGCCGGCAGCGCCGTACACGGAGCCTGAGGGCACCACGCAAAGCGGAGTAAACCAAAGACAGAGACTGCAGGGCGCCACCCACAGGCAAGGCCGAAAGCCCAACTCCTGGGACAGCACGGGAGGCCGGCAGCTGCCCGGGGCTGGGAGACGCCGTTTCTGGTCACGGATGAATGGGCTCCGCAGCGCTAACCAGCGCCTGGCACCAGTCAGCACGACCGTGTCACGTGCTTGGAGGTCACTGAGAGGGTGACCCTTCACACTCTCCCAGCAGAAAAGCGGCGGTGACTGTGGGAGGGGACGTGGCTCCGGCTGACCTCACCATGGCGGCCATTTCAGTGTGTGGCCGTCCTGCACCATGGCGTCCTTTGCCTTAAACTCGCCCACGTTATGCTGGGCTGGCCAAAGAGCCCATCCAGTTCTGTCCGTAGAATAAAAGACACACTTTCATTTTCACCGGTAACTTACTGGTTTGGGTGTTGCGAGTGCATCGGCTACCTCCTGCATGGTACGATGCTGATTATTCTCCACATGGTCTCGATTTGATCACTATCCGCTTCAGCTGCTCTTCCCAACCGTGGCGCATCGTCCAGTGAGAAACCTCGGCGCAGAACTTCACAGACCGCTTCTGACACACGTGGTCAGTCTGATACACGCAGTCAGTCTGACACACGCGGTCAGTCACGGCACCTTATCCGCACGCTGCACAGACCTTCCTAGGCGTTTCCACTGGGTTTTTACCCTTCTTGAGATAGTAGAGTGTGATGTGCCGAAAATGTTCCTTATCTTCATCCACCTTCACTAGTACAATGGCTGCATGGAGGGTCACCAGTTCTGATGGTTTTTAAATACCTGCCGATGACAGATGTCACACGCTCACAGAATTCTTTCGAATGAAGTACAGGAAACGACGAGCTACTAGAGCCATCTTACAGGGAAGAGCAAACTTAGTACATCGAGAGGAAAAGTCACAGGGGGAGACACATGAAATGAAAGTGGAACTCCTGCTTTTCCAGAACTGACACGCACGCTCAAGTCCAGCTTCAGAAGACTCAGTGCCCATTCAAAAATAAATGCATTCCCAGCCACAACAAGCCCTGGCCCTCTCACGGCCCCTCGGCGGGGGCCCAGCTCTGTGACAGTCAGGGGACACTCCTGCAGAGGCGTGCCTCGAAGCTCAGCGTCTGAGTCCCGTCTCTCCACACACCTGCACCCCCGCCCACCACCGCCACCAAGCGCAAGGAACCAACAGCGGTCTAAGCCCCGGCCGCAGAAGCTACAAAGCTCACAGAGCAGGACGTGCAGCAGCCGGCCGTGTCAGACGCCTGGGGACACTGCAGGCTCTGACCGGGCTGGACGTGTGCACCAGCAGCCACAGTCCTCAGCCGTATGTATCTCCATGCTCACTGTTGGTGAGTGCTAAATCCAAGCAAATTCATTGTAGTTTAGTCTTAAAAACTGCAAGTGCATACTCCCAGGAGAGGTAAGTCATGTGACATCCCACGGTCAGGGGTAGCGCACAGTGGCTACACAGCTTCCAGCAGCCCAGGACTCAGAAGTGGCAGTGGGACCTCCCTCCTCCCCTGAAGCCTGTGCACCTGTGTACCCACCGTCCCCAGACCGCTGGGACTATCGGAATCATCTCGGAAAGAACAACTGGAAGAAGCAGAAGCACACCACAGAAGCAGGCCTACTTGGCCACACACTAAAGGAGATTACTGAGAAGACATACAGCTGTACACAAATTTCACTCCACTGAGTTACTTTTCTCCCCACCTGGCAAGGGGTGAAAACTTCTCCGCCATGCTTGGGAACCACTGGGTTAGACCAACGATAAGTGACCTTCAGGGAAAAAGTCTAATCAATAGGGGGTAAAAAGCAAAGAGGGATAATAGGAAGATATTTTTAGGCACAATAAATTAGGAAGTGCTTGTTTCCTTTAAAGTTTCAAGAGCTGGAGAAGATGGATATGTCTTTAATACCCTAGATTAGATTAGCTGAGGCCATTCTATTTTTACAAATCAATCTGTCTTCCCCGTGAAAGAACTGCGGCCTTGTATTTCCACTCTCCTTACAGGGGCAGTTAATGAAGTCTCTTCTTACTTCAGTTCTCCTGTATCTACTGGGTGTTAACTAATTAAAAACTTCAGAGGGCGCCTTTCCAGAAACGCTAATGCCTCCACCCACAGAACTCCCTTTCACAGACTCGCCGTGCTGTGAGGTGTCACTGGCTCATCCCTGACAAAAGTACGCGGGAGCAGAGCGACGCGGTTTCCTTCAAAGAGACGGCGGTCCTGGGCTAAAACCCGAGGTCTGCACCCGTGGGCGAATGTCGGGAACTGAGCTGGAGTCAGCAGTGCCCGTCACAGGGGCACGGGAGCTGTGAGGACAGTGCAGCAGTCCCGGGGCACAGGGAGCTCAGATCAAAGCCCCCGGGGAGTGTCCGGAGCCGCGCGCTCACGCCTGTCAGTGGCGCGCACAGAGGGGCCGAGTGCTGCCCAGAATGCGGCGGGCGGCGGTCGTTGAAAGCCTTTGATCCTTATCTGGAAGCTCTGCAAGCGTATGTCATATAACTGAGGCATGGTTTTTTATGGCTGCAATTAAAACTTTTCAAATGCATTATATTATCTCCACCCAGCCTAAAAGTCCTGACTGTTGTTTAGAAAGTTAGTGACTTGTCAGAGCCGTGGTCGGCTTCAGGGGCCGCCGGCTCCCACACCCTCCCGTGAGATCTCTCTTCCTTTTTTCATTTACATCTCACCAAACAGCGTAATGGTCCGAAAGTTTGCTTAGTGCTCTGAGCCCCTTTATCACCCAGAGATGGCAAACATTCTGTTGCTAACTTGAAGAGGCTCCAAGCAGCAAGACTGCAAGGATATTAAACCAGTAAAAGCTTATCAACGGATTCATTGATATGCTGTAAATTCCAGGCTTTTCATTTTGCTTTTGAGGGCGGCCCTAAGTCAACACATTAGTAAGCAATTTGCTGACATCAAGATGGATGGCTCCGAGAGGCCTCCTGGGCAGACAGAGTTCACCTGGGCACTTTGTAACGTTCAACCTGCGCGTCACTTGTAATGACCAGGAGCCGCTTTACATATCGCCAACCTAGACTCTCAACCACTTACCAAATATCTGAAATATGAGACTTAAAAGGAAAATACATGAAGATGGTCACTCTCATTGACACTGGAAACTTGACACATTTTGTCTACTTCTATAGAAAAATAGTGACCATTATTTTTTATTAAAAAGTAGCACTCGGGTGTCTTTTGCAGGGTGGGGAGGGGGCTGAGAGGAGCTAGGTCTTGCCCTTCGTTTATTCAGGGCGTCTGACCCTCGGAGCAGAGGGAGTTAGCAAAGGCAGGTGGCGGTGAGCATGTGAGAACTTGGTATTTAAGAAATATTTCATAAAAGCTACACTTAGCACACGGCTTTGAAGTGGCCAAAGTAGGTAGTCAATACATATATTTAACTCTGAAATGTTTCCCTTGCTAACTTTCAAACACTTGAAGCTACGAGGATGAAGACACTCACACCAGCTCACATTGAGAAACCTGACTGAAGTTCACACTGAAGGCTGTTCCATACACTTATTAACACGCCAATATCAAGGTTATGTTACAAGCTGAACCCCCATCTTTTGTGGCATCTCCAGACGGGCAATCACTTCAAAACCACTCCACATCCTGTTACTTGTCAACCCCAAAAGGACCATCGCCCCGCACCTCTCCCGGGTGCACACCAGGTGCGTTTCTACCCCACCGCCAGCCCTGCTGAAAACGTGTACTGAATGTCCAGGGCCTCATGGAGACGAGTGAGGTTCTTCCTCGAATCCAAGGAACCCCTTTGGGCAAACAAGCACACACCAGAAAAAGGAAATAGCATCCAGCCGTGAGCAGTGTCAGAGGCAGGGCCAGAGGTGCTCCGAGAGTCGAGAGTGGAAACTCACTTCAACCCAAGCACGTGAGGACAGACAGGCGCAAGGTCACAAAGACGGAAAGGAGTCGGCACCTGCGGACTCACGCAGGGAAGCAGGGAGGGCGACAGGTGGCATGAGGCCCGCAGGCCCTCAGCCTCCAGAGGGGGTGCGGATACCACGCTGGAGGAAGTGAGAGGTGGGAGGGCCGTGCCAGCGACACCGTGGGCACCAAGTGCCGGCCACCTCCCAGACCAGCATGCAGCCCCACTGCGGTCTCCAGGCCAAGCGAGCGGGCGCAGAGCCTGCCAGAAGAGCTGCGGTCCCAGAGCACCGACGCCAGGCTCCAGGCACTGCTCCGGGCCGCGCGTTGCTCCCGGGGCCTGAGCTGATCGGGGAAGTTCAAGTTGTTCAGCTGAGACAGAATAAACTGCCATTAATAGTCTTCAGCCACCACCACATATGAAGAGAATCATTATTTGTCTCATTGACAAAATGTCATGTAATTTAGGATTAAGTGACAACTTCGATTTTTTTATTTTTATTTTTTATTGATTTAATCTTTATTATATTTTTCCATTCCCACCCAGTCTCCTTATATCCCCCTCTGCCCAGCAATCACTGCTGCTGTCCATGTCCACGAGTCCTTCTTCCTTCTCACGCATCCCCCCACCCCTAGCCTCCCCCCCACCACCAGCTGTCATCTGCTCTCCGTCTAAGACCGTCTATGAGTCTGTCTGTCCTGCCTGTTTGCTTTGTTCATTAGGTTTCACGCAGGAGTGAGATAATGAGGTATTTGTCTTGCACCGCCTGGCTTATTTCACTTAGCATTATGCTCTCTACTTCCACCTTCCTGTTGCAAAGGGTAGGAGCTCCTTCCTTCTTTCTGCTGCATAGAATTCCATTGTGTAAATGAACCACAGTTTTTTGATTCACTCATTTACTGATGGGCACTTAGGCTGTTTCCAGCACTTGGCTATTATAAGTTATGCTACTATGAACATTGGGGTGCATAGGTTCTTTCTGATCGGTGTTTTGGGGTTCTTAGGGTATAATCCCAGCAGTGGAATTGCTGGGTCAACACACAGACCCATTTTCCGTTTTCCACAGTGGCTGCCCCAGTCTGCACTCCCACCAACAGCGCACTAGGATTCCCTTTTCTCCACAACCTCTCCAACGGGATGTTTGTTGATTTGTTTTTGATGGCCATTCTGTGAAGTGGCATCTCGTTGTGGGTTTAATTTGCATCTCTGATGGCTATCGATGCTCATCATCTTGTCATATGTCTCTGGGCCCTCTGTGTGTCCTCCTGGGAGACATGTCCGTCCAGGTCCTGTGCCCATGTTTTAACTGGCTTGTTTGCTTTTGGGCATTGAGTTTTGTGAGTACTTCATACATTTCAGACATTAACCCCTTATCAGATGTGTCAGCCAGGAAACAGTTCTAAACAACCTGTTGATCAAAAGAACTTGGAACAGAAACAAACACACCAAGAACTGAACCGAACCTGGCTGGGTCCAGACGGGGAGAATGTAGCAGGCCTGCACCACACCGACCAGCAGGAAGACCCAAGTCCCCAGAGCCAACTGCGGCTGCGAGCTCACGGGGGCGCCCCAGAGGGAGCCCAAGATTCGGCGGGGAAGTCCGCTGGCTTTGCCAGGATGGATTCGCAGACCTTGGGCCTGGGCAAGCCCGCGCCCCCGCGTGGACTGGGCCCATGGCCCGGGCAGTGCCGTCGACACAACGCGCGCTCAAGGCGCCCGCCGCACCTCCGGAGAACACGTGCTCACCGTGCCCTCGAGGTGGTGTTGGCACGGGCGCCCAGGAGACTAGGGACGCCGTGTGGGCCAGTCAGAGCCTCGCGTGGCCAGCCCAGGAGCCCAACCACACGGCAGGGAAAGCGCTTACCGCGCAGGCGCAGAAGCACCGCGTGCCTCCCAAACCCCGCCTCCCGAAACCTTCAGTGTGTGTTGGGGGCGGGGCGCTCCCCGGCCCCGCCCAGTGTCTTACTCGAGATCACGAGGCTCTGACAGGCCAGCGGTGCAGGACGTGGGCCGCTAGGCCCCGATGGAGCACAGCCCCGCCCTCGCCCCTCCCCCTCCCCCTCCCGGGGTCACCCACCTCGGCCACACTCTGCGGCCACATCCTCGAGGGCACAGCGCAGAGGGGCTCCACACGACGCGGCGTCCGGGCCCCAGGAGGTTTCAGCCCCCGAGAAGCACAGCCGGGGCCGCCAGAGCGACGGGGCCGGAAGTCCTACCGCCACCGCGGGCGAGGAGGCGGCCCCACCCAGCCGGTCTGCCCGCCGCGACGTCCTCTACACTGGACGAGACGTACCTCCCGACAGAACAGGACGTCTCTTCGGACATGACGTACCTCCTGACGTCTCCTTACGTGACGTGAACACGCAGGCGTAGAGTGTAGTGCGGAGCGGCAGCCGTAGAGCAGGGCGCACTCGTGCGACTGGGGGTTGCTGCTGGGCTCAGGCCTGCGCATCCCGGGGCATGTGACCGGGGCATGTGACCGCACCACGACTCCGTCACGTCCAGTGCGTACCCGTGAGCAGGGGAAAGGCGCCGGTGCTGACGGCCCTACTGCTCCACGTGCTCCCTGCACCGTTACCCCTTGAGTGTGTGCTCTTCGTGCGTGTGCCGAAGTCGGCCGCGCAGCGGTGTCCGGGTGGCACGGCGGCCTAGGCACCAGGTAGTTGGTCCCACTGCCATTCGCGGTAGATCGGCCTTCAAAGGGCTGATGAAGGACTGGCTACGCGTCTGTGCCGCGGACGACAGGGCCCCTGCCGGTGAGGAGCCCCCGGCCTGCGCTGTCGCAAACAGGCAGCCGCGGGCCACTGGTGCCTTCCAGCCCTGGATCGGACGGGCTGAAAACACACCATGCACACGGCTCGGCAGGGCTGGAGGGGGGGAGGGGGGGGACTGGAAAGCGTCTCTTGTAGCTCGTTCAATTTGATACCTTGTGAAATGCTCATGGCCGGGGTATGGTGGGTTAAGTAAAAACATCATGAAAAGTAATTTCACCTCTTTAAACCCTTTTTAAAATCGGCCCTGGAAGTTTTAAGATTGCCAATGTGGGGAAGGTTCCATTTCTCTCGGGCAGGGCCCACCTACAGCAGCTTGAAGTCTTACGTTTTAGGAAGTTCTAACAACAGTCGGGCTCGGGAGTTTTTTTAAGAGTATCGTACACCCTCACTCTACCTTCCCCCGTGCACCCGCACTATTTCCAGTCTGCTTCGTGAGATCTGCTCAAGAGCGAATGCCCATAAGGGCATTTTCTCCCCCATCAGCCAGGTCTGCACAACTGAATGGAAGCCCCAAGCCAGCCCTTCCCCGCCCCCTCGCCCGGGGACTCCTGGAGGCCCCGCATCAGGCCTTGCTCACCCGCCTCGGTGCTTCTGTTAATGCAAATATTCCCCCCAAATCCTGCAGAACTCACAGGAAAAGGGGCAAACCATCGGCAACCAAAACACTCACAGGAACAACCAGTCTCCATAAAAAGCCTAGTAAAGTTGAAGACACGTTAACTTTCTCATAAATCAGTATCTATAGGACTTTACATTTTTAAAAAAGGGGGTGACGGCCTCCTGCCAGAAGGGCATATGCGGGAGGGTTGGAGGCTTCCTAATTCTGGAAGTTAAAATTTGCAGAGAGCAGGGCAGTAAAGATTCCCAAATTAGGGCCCATGGCCAAACCTGAGTCCAGAGGAGCCTGAAAGGTGTCAGGCTGGACTGCTTTGCAGTAGCAACTGCCACCTCATAGTGGCACAAATACGAGCCCAACGGGGGACGTCACCCCAGCATCCACTACCTGCATTATCTAGAATTGTTCCACCTTACTAGTCACACAGGAGCAAATTCACCCCGCAAATCCCGCCCTGCAGGGAGGTCCACCTCGGGTGTGCTTGTGCTGGCAGTTCCGGTCCCTGCCAGCAGGAGGCGATAGCACCACACCCCACAACCCACGCTGTCCAGTTAAATCGTTTGTCACAAGGTGTCTCGGCTTCTCTAAATCTTGGGTCAAAATGATAGTGCTTTATAGAAAGAACTGAGCTTGGAGGAACATTAGAGGCCGTATCTACACACACTACCATCAAATCAAACTTTTTAAAAGTTAGAGATGAACTGTAATACGCTGCCCCTATGTCTCCGCTAGCAGTAAAAGAACCCTACATCCTAGGGATCTGGTCTGTAGTGACGGGCAGACAGCCGTCCGTCACTTGAATGCATCAGCTTCTGTTCAGAGATCTTAAGGTCCTTAGGGCATGGGGGTTTTCAAATCGTGATTTCAGAGCTCGGCAAGAACAGACTGAAAAGCCCGTGTAATAGAAGGTGATCATCTTTCTCTTCATTTCCCTTTTTATGGTCACGCTAAAACAGTAACTCATAATCTGCAACCACGGTGGGAAGGCGACCGGCAAACAGAGACCCACAGACCAGCTCTGGTCACCAGCTGTCCGGGAGCGGGAGGAAACTGCGGCATTGTGCTGCCACTGTCCTCTTCAAGTGACAGTGAAGGGTGCCAGGGCAAAATGACACACAGCTAATTTCATAAAATTCTAGCTCCTTTCTCCTGTCAACTTTCAATGTCGGTGTCTTCCTTGCTGACAGCCACCAGGGTGAACAACCAGATGGCCTTGTGGGTGATCTCTCGGTATAAGTTTCCTGGATGTGGGGTCATTGAGCAGAGAGCCACATGCTGGCTTCCCAAAAAATATTATTGGAAGGCAGAGACCTGGGTGGAGTTGATGCAGAGGGTGGTGGGGACTCCAGAAGGTGCTCCCCTCCCCCCACTCCCCGAGTCCCCGAGCTCAGGTGAGCGGCTCCTGTCCTCAGTTCACGGAAATCAGCCAGCGCATGCTCTGCTCCTACCACACGGACATCGACGAGCTCCTGGCAGAGGTGGACCACTGCCTGGCCGTCAACCGCAGCGTCCTGCAGCAGCTGGACCAGCAGTGCGGCCGCAGGCTCACCGACGACGACTGGCAGAAAATCCAGACGCAGGTAGGCTTTGCTCGGTGACCGGGGCAGCTTGGTGACCAGGGCTCGGTGGCGACCTCGGAGGGAGACCCAGGGCCCCACGGACCTTCGCCACCCGCTCCGGGTGGTGCACCTTGCTCCGGGGCAACCGCAAGGCCCTTCGGCTGGGGATTCTGCTGAGGATGCCGATCTGTGAGCGGTAGAAACACCAAAGGGAACGGCCCCACTGCGAGGCCGCCCCCCACTGTCTCCTGGCCTCCCCTTGGGTCTGCAGTGGCCTGGAGAATCCAACTGAGGAAAAACTGACCCGAGCATCCTAAACACAGGACCATTTATAAAGGTGTTTTGCAGCTGCACTGAGGTGAGGCTTCTGAAAAAGCCGCCCCCCCCACCCCACCCCGCCACCCCGTTGCTTCATTAACGAGAAACCTAGATTCTCAACACGACGTGTGATAAAGGATTGTCTTTAAATTTCCCAGCACAGGCGGGTCACTCTCCCCTTTCACTCCTCACACGAGTAGCAGAGAACGTGCACACCAGCACCCACTTGGCATTGCGTGCGCACACAGGACGCCCCTAGTTTTTTGCAGAGGGCCTGGTCTTAGGCGCTCCGACCAAGCCCCCGGGCGCCCGCGGTATCGCTCATGCCTCCCCTGTGTTGCAGGCTCTGCTCCGGGACACCCACGAGTGCTCCATCTGCCTCACGCCACTGTCCGTGGGCCCCAGCGGCCCCTCGGGGATGGACAGCAGTGCGTCCGCGCGGCCCACGGTGCTCCTGTCCTGCTCACACATGTTCCACCACGCCTGCCTCCTGGCCCTGGAGCGGCTCTCCTGGGGGGACGCCTCTCCCTTCCATGCCTGTCCCCTCTGCCGCTCCTGCTACCAGAAGAGGATTCTGGAAAGTTGAGTTCACAGGAAGGAAAAAAATCCCATGATTCTGGGGCAAGTGGACCTTAATTTGGGATGAACTGAGAGAGGCTGGGGCTGAGCATGACAGTATAAACTGTTCTGCAGTGAAGAAAATGTTTAATACTTGTACATGGGAAGCATAACTATATTTTAAAAGCTGACCACTGATCCAATTTTTGTCTTTAAAGAAAGAAAACTTCAAGTGCATGAGTTCAATCAGCTGAAGTAAGACAGCTAAAACTTGAGTTTCTGAGGCCCCGTGCCTCGCCGACCTGCTGTGCATCCAGCAGACCCACGGGCACTCGGGAGAGCACGCACCTGCCCTCCCCCAGGCAGGCCGGCTCCCCGGCCAGCTCTCGAGGCTCTGGGCAGCACCTGGGGTGTGGCTGCTGCCCGTCACAGGTGTCTGACCGCCCAGGACCTCCTGCCCCTCCGCCACCAGAACCCTCAGAAGGAAAGGAACTACTTTCCTTCTTGGTGTGATATGACCCTCCCGGCGGCACTTGTGTGTGTAAACCCGAACATAAAAATAAACTGCTCCGCATTAGGAGACAGTCAACCACCTTTTCACGACGCCCCGTTTGAGCTCAGCCTTAACGAAATCCATAACCTCTTGATGGGCAGCGTCCTGACCCTAGGGGGCTCTCCCTAGGACCAGGGTGATGACGGTGCCAGGGACAGTTGTGAGGGTCATACACCCCGCAGCTGCCAATAAACGAGGTCCCAAGTCCCAGCAGCGGGATGAGGGGACGTGGTGGGACAGGGCTGAGCAGAGGATCTGCTTTCCGTAGCTGCCACATCACTCACGTCTCCTGCCAGCTCCTGGCTCCTGGCTGGTGGCCTGACGTCCCCTGTGCCCTGGGTCCCCAGTGAGTGCCCTCGCCTGCTGGGAAGGGCAGATGGCAGTCTGCTTGGGCGTTCAGGACCACATGGCTGCAGCCCCAGCCACCCGTGGCACGAGGTAGAGTGCCAGCGGGGTGGGGGGGGACCCACAGGTGGACGAGAATGGGCGTGCCGGTGTCCAGCCCCCAAGCTGTGCAGGGAGAAAAGCTAAAGTGAACCTTCCTGCCTATTATGTCCCTCATCCTTTTAAAACACCAGTCTGGTCTGTTTTGCTGCTGTCGCCTGTGCACCCGTCACTCCTGAGGAAACGCTCCAGCGTGTCACCTGAGGGGGCTCCCGTCGCCCAATGTGCAGACTTGGAGGACAGCAGCCAGCACGGAGGATGCCCGGAGCGCGGGCCCTGCTGCCCCCGCCACAAGGCCCTGATGGGTGAGCCACGCCAGTGGGCAGGGCCCGCTGGCTGAGTCTCTGCCCCATCCTGGAACCCTGAGGGAGAGGCCAGCAGCGCCTGAGTCTCTCAATGGCAGCAAGGGTCCATGGGGGCACTGTCCCGGGCATCTCAGGTTGCCCATGAGTCTGAGAGCTTGCTCACGTCCCTCCAGGCAGGTCCTCTCTCCACCAAGGACTTTCCTGACCCCGGGGTGAGCTGCAGGAACACAGGAGGGAGGGAGCCTGGGCCAACCACGGTGGGGTGAAGGCAGGCAAGTCCGCCTGTGCTGGGGTGACCCCCATGGCCACCTGGTCATTTCCCCTGGAGAGGCCGTCAGGAGCGGCCGACCCCCCAAAGGTGTGAGTACACCCAGCTGCAGGCACAGAGCCATGGCTGGATGTCATCTGCTTCTCTGGACAGCTTGAAGGTGGCAACACAGCCCCGGGTCAGGTCCCGGTGACCGCAGACTTTCCCAGGATCCCGTCCCAGCCTCAGCCAGCCCAGGACCAAGAACGAGGTGGGGCCCCGAGAGGGGGTGTTCGCTGGGAGACTCAGCGGAGGGAACTCTGTGGTGCTACTTAAGCCCACCCCAACCCACAAATCCCTGGAGCTGTTTTAAAACAGCATTTCTACATTTCCAGGTGAATGAGTATTTCATTACTACTCATTCATCCCCACCTGAGAATAAGCAAGCCCCACCTGAGGCTTACTGATTTCAGAGAGAGGGGAAGGGGACTGCTGCCCACACGCTCCCTGAAGGGGGATGGAACCCCGAACCCAGGTGTGAGCCCTGACTGGAGTGGCACCTGCCACCGTCCAGTTTAGGGGACGATGCTCCAACCCACTGAGCCAGCCTGCCCACGGCTTTATTCCTTGGCTACTGGTGAACTAGTGTCGTTCCATTTGGCAAGGGAGCGGACACTGCTGCCACCGCAAGCCCACACCTCCCGCCTGCTGGCTGGGCGGGCTGGGCTGCGGGGGCACAGCAGGGATTGGCTACAAACCGTGACTGAGACCCAGGCGTGCCTGTCCCCTGAGCTCTGTGACCCAAGGGCTGCGGTGACGGCAACTCAGCTGTGCACGCGGACAGGTGAGCGCAGCGAGGGCGCGGTGCACTGGCGCCAGTTCCGAGCCCCTGGGTGAGGAAGGCGTGTTCGGTGTCTGTGCGTCAAAAGCAAGGCCAGCACCGAGGGAAAGAGCAACGGTCTCTCGCTGAGGAACCAGCGCCTGGGCGGCCGGGGGCGGGGCTCCTGCAAATGGGACTTCTTCAGTCCCTTGACACGTCTCGATGGCTGTGACACTGACGCCCTGTCCGGAAGACACTGTTTCATCTGAATTTCCTATTTGGTTACATTTGAACTTGAAAGACGTTTTTTCCCAATTGAACTACACGGAGCTGGAGGCAAAACCACTTCTCTTGAAAACTAGCCCCCCCTGCCCCTCCAAGTCAGAGGGGTCACTCACCTAGTTCTGAAATTTTATAATCTGTGTATTATTTTTAAAGATTGTTTATTCTTAGAAAGAGGGGGAGGGAGGTAGAGAGAGAGGGAAAGAACACCAATATGGGAGAGAAATGTCAATTGGTCGCCTCTTGCTCACACCCCGACTGGGGTTGAACCCGCAACCCAGGTCTGTGCCCTGCCTGGGAATCGAACCTGCTACCTTTTGGTGTACAGGATGCTGCCCCACTACAGCCTGGCCAGGGCTATAATCCGCACTGATCTGAGTTACACTTTTGTAATTTGCACACACGATACTTCTGCTTTGCTGGTGTTTGGAATAACCGTTTACCCGATGAACCACTGTCAAAAGCCAAGGGCAGGCCTGTCGTTCCCACTTCGATCAGACCCCAGAGCCGCATTTCTCGAACTGAAGTTCACCATCGCTGGGCAGTCAGGAAGCCACTCAGTGGCTCGTGTCTAGCACGTGTGTCTAGCACTGTAAAAACTAACGGAACACACAGGAAACGCCAGCACACGTGACACGCAGTAACAAATACATCGTCCCTTAAATTGGTGTTTCTGTATCGAGAACCGGGTGTGTGTACACACTGAGTCACAATGTAAAATGTTCTTCGCCCTCCGGTCAGGAAGCCTGGAAGCGACTAGGACCCACCCAGCAGCTAATGGCGTTCGCCGGTCCCAGAACTCCGGATGGAGTGGCCCGGCCGGGTCCTGGCGGCCCTGCCCCCATGGAAGAGGCTGGAAGCAGCAGACAAACCCGGTAGCACAAACAACTTCAGGCAGCAAGAATCGGACCCACCAGGGACTCCAGAATGATGAGAGAACGCCCCTTCCTCCTCAATTCAACCATAAAATGGAAACGGAAGCGACCTCCCCACGCCCTTGAGGTTCACACGTGACAGTGTCTGTGGCTTTGTAAAAAACACACTTCAGTACTCGCAAACCAAGGCAGGAACGCACTGCTGTAAAACCTGAGTTCTAAGACATCTGCAAGTTCACGCCGAAACACCGCACGGAAACAGACGTGCGTGCTGGGCGCACACCCACCCGTGTGCCCAGACGTCACTTTAAAGCAGCGTCACACCCATTAAATACAGTGCAAAAAAGGACAAAGGCCCCATGGAGCTTCTGGCCGTGTGCCGGTGCTGGGGCAGACCCAGGGTGACAAAGGCCCCAGGCAGGTGCGCACGCCCTGGGAGCAGGTGCACACACACCCGGGGCGCGCCCAGGAGTCAGTGGCACGGGGAGGTCCCTGCTCGCCCACCCCCCCCCACCGTGGGGCATGAGGAGCTGCCGCGGTGGGTGTCTTACAGACCCACTGCACACGGGTCTGTCTTACAGAGAGGTTGCGCGGAGCCACGTGAACACCACACCTAAGAAACACCTGGAAAGCCATCACAAACGCCATCATCTGCAAGTTTCATAAATCCAAAATAATTTATTTAAATATGCAGAACCAATTAATGAGAGGAGTTGGCTAGGTCTCAAGGCAGCTGCAGCGCCCCCGCCTGTCACCACTTCGGACACACTCCCCCGGCACCAGCGTGGTGGCAGCCCCTTCCCCGGCCACCACAGCTGCTGGGGAGCCGGGAAGGGCGCCTCTCCTCACCAGTGCCTATCGCAGGTGCCTAGGGCTGACCCAGCATGTCCTTGGACGCCCCGCATGGGGACCGAGTGACCAGCGCACCTGCATCAGCAGGGCCTGGCCTGGCCACACTCGTACAGAACACTGTGGGCACACAGCGGCACCCCCCCCCCCGGGTGGACGTGTCAGGAGTGGGAGGAAGAGGCAGTGCTGCCTCCCAGTCTGCGGGGCACGGGCCCTCAGCAGAGGCGCCTGTGAGCACAGGCCTGGCGTTCACTCGGAGAAGGTGAGCGCGTGGGCATCCCCCCCATGTGCAGGAGCACCTCTGCTGCATGTGCCCTGAGGCCGGCGGGACTGTCACTGGATAGCCCTTGGTTGCGAGACGTCTCCTCCTCCTCTCCGGTGGCCTGGTCTGCTCGAAGAAGGGACTGCAAGTCTCAGTGAAAAGCAAAGTCTGCACCAATGTGCTCACCCAGGTACGACCACCAGAGAAACAACGAAGCAGCCGGCCTTCATCGACCCTCAGTGTGCGGGTCCTGCACCGACAGTCACCTGTGCGAAAGCTAGTGGCTTCTGAGTGCTATCTGCACTCGTGAGATGCTCTTTCAACAAGCGGGCTCAGAGGGACACGCAGACGCACGCACACGCAGAGCAGGTGGAGCCCGTGGGGCGCACACACACAGAGATCTGCTTTTCTTACGAGTTTGGCTCCAAGTGGACACTTTTTGTGTCAAGTATACGCAGCCTGGTTTTCCTTGTTTCTCCCCCCAAAAAGCTTTAGATGCAACGATTTGAGGAGAAGGGTCTTTTGCTGCTGTCCAAGCACAGACAGCGCGCCGCACACGCGGCGTGCATGTGAAGACCCGGACTCAGAACCCCTCTTGGGCTCCGCAGGCACAACCTGCCGGGCCCAACCCCCAGACGCCCGCACAGGGCGACTGCTCAGTGCCCGAGGTCAGGAGACCGTCCTGGAACCATGCACAGGTGGGTGACGGGAAGACCACCAGCACAGGGCACACGGCAGGGCGACTCTGACGTCCGGGGCACCACGCCGTGCGCTCGGTGTCAGACTGGCCACGTTCACGGGCCTGAGGTGTAAATTGGCGAAAGCAGCCGCGGCCGGCCGAGGCCAGCCATGTGCAGTGAAAGAAGTCTCCGCCACAGTGCAGTCCACATTCACAACAGGCACAGGAGTGTGACGTAAGGGACTTTTTAAAAAAGGGCTTAAAAAAATGAGTGTGTGGATAGCCTGGAAGGCGGAGTCCAAGGGACCGTGTTTTCCACACCGGCCAGTGTGCTGTGACAGGGGACCAGCCCCAGCGTGGGGTCGCGGGGCTCAGCGGTAGGCAGCACCCCACCTTGCCTTGACTCCCAGCCCCCTCGGCACCCTCCATAACGTGAGGCAGAGCTGTGCTTCGTTCTGCTTGATGGACAGTGAGGGCACCCCGGGCGACCGCTGCCGTCCCCCACGCCACTGCTTGGACCCAGGGTCACACCTTCTGCGCAGCCTTAGCCACCTGTCCCAGCACCAGGGCCTCCGTGCACTGCATCCCACACAAAACTGAGGGTGGCCTGAGTGGAGGGTCTCCCAGGCCGTCTCACACGGTGGCCACTGCCGGGCACAAGCAGGTGTGGCCGTGGGGCAGGACCCCGCAGGGAGCTCCACGGAGAGGAAGGGGACCCACAATCACGGGGTTCCCGGGGGTGACGAGACAGTGACCGCAGCCCCTGCGAGGCGTCCATCACAGGCATGTTGGGAGGCCGGGCCAGGTCTCTGGGCTGCGGAGCGGCGCCTCAGGCCTCACAGGACTTTCTGGTGCCCGTTCGCGGACAGCTTGGCCGTCTCTGCGTCCCTGCAGGCTGTGGGCAGGCGCAGCTTGCGGAGCCCTGCGGACAGACAGGGGACAGTGAGAGGAGCGGGGCCCTGGGGAGAGAGGACACAGGGCGGCGCCCACTGGCGAGACGGGGCGTGCCCTGCTACAGCCCGCCCCCAGCGGCCGCCCTGGCCAGCTGGGTCCCAGCAGAGCCACTCCGCCCAGGCACCCAGCCCCAGACGCGCGCGTGGGAAAGCACGCTTGGGAGACGCACCGGGACCGGACCCCAGGCGGAAAGGGTGGGTGGCGGGACACAGTGCCCGAGGGGAAGGGGGGGAGAAATGCAAGTAACGCTTCACTCCTGAGATGCTTCAGAGACAAGAGCCCCCCCGTGGGGGCAGCCGTGACCCCTGCATCACACAGTGGTCGCTACAGAATGCAGCTCTCGAGGCACAGCCCTGCGCCCTCGCGGGGGCGAGACAGGGGCTTCTGCGCCTCGGAGGCTGCAGCGCACTGGTGAGATGAAGAGGAGACGGGCAGAGCCCGGCAGCAGGCCCTCGGGAGAGGCCTCGGGACTGGGTGTCGGGGGCTCACTCCCAGGCGGGGCCCTCCTCCGCCAACCCCAGAGGGCTGCCCACCCGCCACAGGCTCTGCAGGTCGGCACAGCCAGGACCTCCCTCCTCGTCCCAGAGTCTGTCACAGGCACGTCTGCGGGGAGTGAAGGTGGGGCGGGGCCCGTCTGACGGAGGGGGAGGGGAACCAGTCCCACGTAATGCACTCCGGTCCCAAGGTGGCAGCCCACAGTGGCACCCCACTGAGTGACAGCAGCCGCCAAGCCCAGCCAAGCCCAGCCGTGGGACACGGGGACGAGGGGAGGACGTGCAGAGCACCGGCAAGGCCGTCGACACCCTGGCTGACCCAGCACCCCTTCCTGGGACGGGGAGACTGCAATCAGTTCCTCCCAAAACCTGGGTGCTGTGTAGGCCGGGAGGCCGAGGGACCGCCCCGTCTGTCTTCCGAGGGCGCTGTCCCAACACCTGTCCCCCTGGCAGAGCTCAGAGTGTCCGCCCCAGGCCGACACTCCCTGATAGCGCCCGTGCAGGATGCAGGCTCAGCCACCACGAGCCAGCAAATGGAGCAGGGACTCACCTGGGAAGTGGCCACATGGGCCTGCACTGGCGCTGGGCTGACCACGAGTCACCACACAGACATACGGGGCCCAGCCTGCTCCCGGAGCCTTGGCCGAGCGGAGCCTCCCTGCCCTCCCGGGACCCCGTGCCACTGGCCACCATCTCACGGGGTGGACACAACGTGACGTGTGTGTGAGCGGGGGGCTAGTCCGTTTTCCTTCCCAAAGGCCCCCCTTCTGTGCCCTGGGCACGGAGCTGTCCTGCCACGTGTTAGGCTCCAGGGACCAGAAGACAGGGCCCGGGCAGAGCCACCCCCACACAGCCCTGCAAGTGCTGAGTCCCCCAATGGAGGGCGGGGCAGGATCACCCAGAGGGGCAGCTCAGACACACAGGCTGACGCCAGGGCTCTCCGCCACGGCCCGCCCTCCGACAGGAGAGGACACAGCCCAGCCCAGAAGGTGGAGGCAGTGCGGGCTCTGGGAGCGCAAGGGCCGGAATCAGACAGGCCTGGGCCGCACCGTCCCCTTCACACCCAAGCCAACCGGAAGCGGTCTGACTGCTGTCCCAGCGCGTGTGGCCCATGGGATACACGGCTACGAACACCTCTCCCTGAGTGCCTGGAGCGCCAGTCCTTCATCAGAGTCACCGTCCAGCCTACTGAAGAGGTGCTGGGTCAGCAGGGCCCGGTGAGACCCAAGCTTCGAAATGCCCTTGGCGGCAACCGAGTGTGTGGCATCGGTACCAGACAACCAGCCCACAGAGCCTTCCCGAGCTCATCACACCACACCGCCGAGCTGAGGCCTCCGTACCCTCCCCGGAGGCCAGGACCAGGCTCTGGACCACAGGAACCAGGCCAGGTAAATGCACAGCAAGCCATCCTGAAACTAAGACACTGCCGCCCTTCTGCAGACGAGGGGGCAGGCCGAGGGTTTCCCGCAGGGCCAGGGGTGGGGCCCCACGGTGGGGAAGGTGAGCACCCTGGGGTCACGCGTGTTGAGGAAAGGGGGACAGACGCCCGGCGCTGAGGGTTACCTAGAGCCTTGAGCAGCTCCTCCCGCACGGCCGAGGTGAACTTCCTCACCAGACACAGCGTCGTCACGATGGCGAACAGCAGGTTGTAGGACAGCACGATGTAGAAATTCCCCAGCCAGTTAAACCTGCCGAAGTCCCCCAGCAGGTCGAACCTGGTGACTCCTGCGGGGACATGGAAACAGCCCGTCTAAACCATGTCACGAACCCAGCGGCTTCGCCAAGGAGCTCCCTGAAGTCACGTCCGCCCAGGGCCGGGGCCTCTGCCATTGAAGGGCACCAAGCTGCCACAGCACTTCAAGGGGACAGGAGTCATGGAAACACACTACAAAGTCTCCCCGCGGGAGGTCAAGGGACCAGACCTCGGCGGAGGACACGCAGCCGCGACGCTGCAGGGTCCCGGCTATGGCACAGGCTGCAGCTCCTCAGAGCCTTAGAGACGCTGCTGGTGGGAAGGAGCGCACATCGCACTGCAGAGGCGGTTTCTTAGAACAGAAAATGCAGGCCCCCCCCCACACGCCACGGTGGTTTCAGCCGAGATCCGAGGAAGCCGTTTACTTGACCTTTGGGGCCGAAGCTGCCTCGCAAACCTGGCGGGAGCCGCAGGCCCTTTCCTGAGAAAAGCACGCCAAGGCCCACACAAGGAACCTTGCCGCGTGACGCCTCACGGCAGACCCGGGAGCCTACAGAACAGAACCCCCTGCCCAGACGGACTCCGGGAGAGTCTGATCCAGTCTGAAATGGGCTGCGCTGCACAGGCCAGACGACCCAGCGCATGGCGGGCAGTGCTCACAAACTCTGCAGGGACCGGTCACTGACACACACACGTCATCTGCAGATGAAACGAAGACACGCAAGGGCCCTGTGACAGCAGAGACACGCCAGCTCCAACAGTCCCTTCACACAGCCACAGCCCTCCTCTGTGAGTTCCCGGGGCCCAGGCTCCGCACTGGACACCACCCCAACCGCCGCCCGCGCTCGCAGCCAGGGCGGCCTGCTGCACACGCAGGGCGCCGGGGCGGGCGCCCACCGAGAGCAGGAGCACATGCCCTGAGCCCTGGACCACGGGGGTGGCCCCCCAGTGCCTCTCCGTGGGCTCAACGTGGTGTCTGGAGGCCCGGAGCCACAACCTGAGAGGAACCGCCAGGCAGAGGGCGAGGCCACCCGCGCCCTTCCGTCCCCAGGACGGACGCTCAGGTCGCCCAGCAGACAGGAACCGAGGAGCCCGCCCCAGCCGCGTGCTGATTCGCGAGGCAAAGCCCTTAGATGGACACGGGTGTCGGCGGAGTGTTCAAACCGCCCAACCAGCACCGACGGAGCGAGGGGCTGCACTGGACGACACAAACCGCCTTCCACCCTGAGAACCTTCTGGGGGCCGGGGACAGTCACTCCGCTGACCTTCTGAGAGGTCTCCGCCGTGGCAACGACAGACGTGTAGAATGTGCCCGTGTGTTAAAATGCCAACACAGCCCACTCCGGGGGTCAGAAGTTGTGTGCCCTTTGGACCGTGTGGCCATCTGGCACCCGCCACCCCGTCACCAAGGGTCAGCCCTGTGTCGCTGCAAGGCTCTCCTGCTAGCTGTGATTCTGCTACTAGGAGGGAGACGACAGTGAGTTTAAAATGCACACGCTAAACACTAGAACGACTCTTCAAATAACACAACCAAGAGTTACGGCAAGTGGGCCAACAAAGGAGAGAAAGTGAAGTCATTTCTTTTTTTTAATCGTTTTACTATTATGTTTTATTTATCTTTAGAGGGGAAGGGAAGGAGAGAGGGAGAGAAGTGTCAGTGTGTGGTTGCCTCTCGTCAGTCCCCTGCCAGGAACTGGCCTGCAACCCAGGCGTGTGCCCTGACTGGGAGCCATTTCTTAGAATGCAGTGCACCCGGAAGACTCATATAAAGAGAAAAGAGGGGACAAAGAAGAGGCGAGTCAGACAGAGAATGGACAGCGTCACGGGGACTCCCAACAATTGCACCGACAATCTTATCCAATGTAAACAGTCTAGCCCTGGCTGGTGTGGCTCAGTGGATTGAGCGCGGGCCTGCGACCCAGAAGATCGCGGTTCAATTCCCAGTCAGGGCACATGCCTGGGTTGCAGGCTGGTTCCTTGCAGGCCAACTCCCAGCAGGGGACACACGAAAGGCAACCATACATTGATGTTTCTCTCCCTCTCTCCTTCCCCTCTAGAGATAAATAAATAAATAAAATAAAATAAATTTTAAAAAAAAACAGTCTAAACATCCAAACTCAAAGACAAAGGTCGGGTAAGAAGGCAAGACCCAACCACACACGACTGACGAAAACCAGCTAATTAAACACAGACATGACGGGGGACGTACGGGAATGGCAAATGCACACTCCGTGAAGCCCAGGAGCGGGACAAGGAGTGGGAACGGCTGTGTCGGCTTCACGCGGAGCGGCTTCAGGGCGGGGAGCATTACCGGGGTCAAGAATGTCACCACCACCGTCGTAATTAGAAAAGGGTTGCTTCGTCCAGAGCGCATAACAACCCTAACTATTTATGCATCTAATGCTAGAGCTTCAAAGTACATGAAGCAAAACCCAACAGAACTACAGGAAGAGATAAGCAAACCCACAGTTACAGGAACTTTCAACATCCCTCTGCCATAAGGGATAACAGGTGGCTGGAAGCCAGGTGAGGACACGGGGACGTGGGTGACACTGTCAACCACCCTGACCGGCGCCCGCAGAGCACTCTCCGATCGAGGGCCAGACCACAGCTCCTCCCCAGGTGAGTGCAGAGCAGAGCCGCGCTCTGGTCCACACACGGGTCTCCAACACACACACGCACACACACTCACACACACGGGGACTGGCACGGGCCAACAGCACCTTCCCTTCCGCCCAGGATGCTGCTGCCACTGCGGGGCCGCCTGGTCTCAGGGGGACAGTGTGCCCGTGTCCTGCAGGTGCTCTCTTAGTACAAATTGGCCCCTGACCACAGTTTACAACCCCGTGTTAACTGTCGACATTTTACAGCTGCACCTTGAGGCCCCACCCAGCCGAGTGACCCCACCTGGGGTCATGTGCACGTGGAAATGCCCTTGACAGACTCCACCTGAAGGTGCTCGGGTGTGTGTCCACAGATAGCCGCACTGTCTGGGCAACATGTGGCTGTGACATTTCCTCGGGCGAGAGGGTGAGGCCCCAGGCCAGGGCGGCTTTGGCCAGCGAGTGGGCGCCGGGAGCGAGGGCGCGCGTGCGGGCAGCGGCTCCTCTCTGATCTCGAGGACACGCAGGGCACTTTCTCTGGTCGAACACCCGAACCAGACCCACACAGGGCGTGTGCAGACACGGGGCCCCCGGTGATCGCTCAGCAGTTCGTCGGTGCCTCTCCCCGACTGCTTTCCACGGAACAGCGGAACACCATGAAGCCCCGCACCAGTTTCTGGCTGAGCAGTTCTCAGACGAGGCTTGGAACCCTCAACACTCTACGCCAACGCCCCCCTCGGGGTGAACGTCATGATCAACGCCTCTGCTGTGCCTGTGCCGTCTCCGGGCCTCCCGCTGAGAGCCGGAGGCGAGAGCCCAGGCTGAAGACGAGCCAGGTGTTTACCACACCCCAAACGCAAAGCCCCTCCGAAAAGGGTGGAGATTACACAGAATCCCCTCACCGAGGAACAAAAAGAGAATAATCCATTTTATCTCCGGCAAGATGATGGACTGGATGGCACCCTGATGAGAGTATGTGGACCCAACACAGAGAACTTCGAGCCGACGCAAAGGGTGAGCGCTTTTGTGTTCAGGTCACAAGCACGTTTTTTAAAACCGGCATTTGTGCCCAGTGTAACCGACCAGTCACAGAAAGGACCTGAGGATGAAGAAAGAACTACAGAAGTAAATTTAGAGTAGAAATTAGTAAAACACTGAAAGGCCTGTCAGTGACCGCCGAGAAACACGTTCAGGGTACAGGAGATCTCAGTAACGAATGCAGAAACGTGTTGACCGCGCTGCTGTTTCTCCATCGAGCACGATCCAGAACCCGGCGGCCACCAGACAAAACCTGCTCCTGCAGAAGCCACTGCCGCCCTCCCGACATGTGACCACAGGACGGTCTGGGTGTCCACAGGCCTGACTGGGTCTGGCTGCACCTGCCAACATCCCCTCCCGTCCCCGTGAGGGTCTGCTGTTTACTACAACACAAACCTCAGATCCCCCAGATGTCGGACTCCTCAAAACTGGAGTATGAAGCAGCAACAATGTTTTTTGTGTTTCCTATAAATCATAAAGCTATCACCTACGTTCACTACATTTGACTAAAAACACGTGGCCAAAACTGTTCTCACGCACCTTTGCGGCAAGTGGTATGCTTATAAAATCTACTTAGTGGTAATTTCTCAATTAGTACAATTAGCACTAGTTTTGCAATTAGCACCATTTTCATATACAAGCAGCTACTCTGAGGGCAGTCTTTAATAAACGTGCCGCATCACACCAGACACGCAGTTCCTGCCCACAGTCTATGCCCACCGGGCAGCAACATCAGGAGGGGCAAACGTCTCCACAAAACCACACAACACTCGCCTCTTCGTGCAGGACGTGATACGTTTTCAACTGGTACGGAAGCTGCAGTCGCCACTAAGACACCGTTCAAGCGAGAGGGAAGCCACGTGGTTCCAAGCTGCTGGGCGCCCGCGGGGCAGGGGACAGAGCAGGAGAGCAGAGCGCCAGGGCCTGGTATTTGGTGGTTACACACGCCCTCTATTCTAGTCTGATAAGCTTTTCAGCCAGTAAATCAAAATCCCGTTATACAGTAGGGTAATATTCGTGACAATCTCTGCATTTTATCTTCTTAAAATCAAAGACTCACTTCTAAAGAGTTAATAGAGGAATTACAAAGTAACTCTCGAGTTTGCATTTCCCATCAGGCCGAAATAAAGCTTCTCCTTTCAGTCTAGAAACCTGCTTTTGTAGCACTGTGAAAAGCCTCCGTGAGTCTGTTCAGGGCATTTCCTCCTTTTCATCTATTCAGCGCCACCGGCAGAGCAGGCGGGCGTGCGTGCCGCCGCGCACAGCACACGTGACTGCCGCCCCTCCTGCACCGGCTAATCCTGTTTGGACAGCTGGGCCGGCATTTGTGAGCCGCGTTCCAACTGTTCCATCTTCTGCTTCTTCCTCTCGTTTATCTCCACGGCAAACTACTCAGGAATTTAAAGTGCTGATCTCCAAACGCAAATTTTACCATTAATTTGTTTTCTTTGTATTAAAACTACACTCACCATGCAATTTTCTTCTGTAAAAGCAGTAGATGTGGCTATTAAGAATTTTAAATTTCAGAGCACGGTGAGTTTCACACACGGCAAAGTGGCAAAGTGACTGTCCACGGGACAATCAGCCACAAATCAAGTTTCAGAAGTGCACATCTTCGGCATTTTCAAGATGCGCACACGATAAGCGGACGGGAGAACGGCAACCAGCCCACGAAGCCCACACCAAAGTAGTGCGGGATAATGGAGCTCTGTGTGCGTGTGTGGAGAGCAGCCCCTTTGCAAGCACAGAGAGATCTCGCTCTCTTGGAGAACGCGGCTCCCCCAGAAGATCGACCGGGTTGACGGGAACGTCAAAGCTCGCACCCTCGTGCCTGGGCCCTGGGCAAAGAGCGACGTGACAGGAGAAGCCAGAGCGAAGCCGGCCACGCAGAGTCTCTAGTGACCCCGTTGTGAGCCACGACCAGGGCCAGACGAGGGCCAGAGGGGCCCCCTCGGACTCTGTCTGCAGCGATGACCAGCGGAGAGCTGTGCGGACAGGGCCCGCGCAGGCAGCACAAAGGCCACATGGAGGCCTCCAGCTGCGCCCAGGACAAAGGGAAAGGCCTCACTTCCAAGACAGTCGTGATCCACCGAAACACTGAGAACCTGGAAAGGGCAGGTGCGCGAGGTCCCGGAGACCGGCGGCCTCCACCGGCGCGGGCTCCCTGCGGCCCCCGGCTCTCTGCTGCGGCCTGGGCCCAGAGCAGCTGAAGACGAGTCAGACGGACCCCAGCCTCCTCCACCACGTACCAAACGATGGGTTCGTAAAAAACTTCATGTAAGAAAAGTTGGTTTGATATTGTCTAAACATTAAACACTTAAAAAAAAACCAGCTGGGGTAGGGGTGGTAAATGCAGACAACTGTAATTGAACAACAATAAAATAATAAAGTCAATAAATAACAACATAACAACAAAAACAAAAAAAAGCCGTTTCCTCACTAGAAACTCAGAAGCTTAATAATCAGTAAACAAAAAAAAGCCAGCTGTTTGGAGAGACATATTTTTAAATAGTTAAAAAAGTAAACGGACTCCACGTGGTTGAAGTGCCCTCCGGTGCAGCCCCACACACAACGAGGTCCAGGAGGTGCAAAGCAGTGTGGGAGGGGCCACGGCCTTTCGCAAACGGAGTGCAGAGGGAAGCTGAGCGGAGACACGGCCCTTGAATGAAAGGGCCCCAAAAACTCACCCAGTGTCCTGGACATCACAGGCAGCGCGGAGCTCAGGACCAAGAGGGACACGCAGTTGCCGATGATCTGGTCAGGGGTGAAGAAAGCCAGACAGGTCAGCAAAAAAGGTGACAGACTGAACCCGCCGCCTCCCGGGAGGGCGCTGCACATCCCGGGGACCTTCCGCACCGCTAACCGCATGGAGTGCTGTCCACTACGGAGTGTAAACACGAGGAGAAGCCTCTGCCCACATCTAAAGCTCTGCGCCTATTAGGTTGTAGGAAACGTGTGTAGCGCCTGACAGGAACACGAGTTCGCAGGACGCTCCGGTCACTGCGCGCCCCAGATGGCGCATTTAGTTACTGGCTGAGGAGGCCCCTTTCACAAGGACCTTCCTGTTGACCGGGCAGAAGAGAATTAATACATTTAATATTTCCAACTCCATTTTTAAAACCAACCACTGCTCAAGGTATATATAAGATCTACTTCTAATATGTTTAACTATTATAAAATTTTAACTCCAAGAGCTACAAGTTCAAAACACATAAATCTAACCCATTTTCTGTGCAAACGAGGCTTACTCTTTCAGAAGTAAGAGCTGAAAATACTAATTAATCATTGTGATCACTTAAACTAGACGCTAAGGATCTCGAGAACTCATAGTACTTTAGCTACATCGATAAATAGGTACACAGACAAATAAATAAAGAGAAAATACGGTCTCTCTTAAAACAGGGCAACAATATGGAACATATCCCCAAACAAAAGACGCCAACAGCTCCCCTTAGCTACTTGTCATTGCCAGCCTGTGGGAACGCTTCCCAAAGCCGCGGTCACCGTGTAACTGCCCAGGCCGATCCGACGCCAAGGACGCATTGTGGGGAGTCGAATCGGCCACGGACTGCAAAACGCTTCTGAATAGGACTCCCCCGCCCGGCTGTAATCATTCAAACCTGAAATGCTCGGCCTCCACCACCCACGGCAACGAGGCTCTTCAGACCCCAAACACGCCCGCGGAGCTCGGTCAGCGCCGCCCGAGTGGCTCGTTAGCAGAGGTTTTCTTTGGAGGAAAAGGGTCCTTTCAGGGACCCTCCACAGCCAGCTAACCAGCTCTGCGCCCGCACCTTTCCAAGTGAATGGACGCTGGCCAAACCAAACAGAGCACAGCCTTTTCCCACTCGGTCAGCACCTTGACAATCTTCCAGTTTGTGTTTACGCAACTTACAAACAAATACCTACCCCAGCAAAGGAACCATTCGGAGCCACTACTACATAAAACTCTCTGGTCTGCAAGGCAAAGGGGAGGCGCCAGCGCCTGAGACTTGACCTTACCTTCGTCATGGTCGTGTCGTCCTTTCTGGGAAGAAAGTCCCCGAAACCCCGGAGGCTATAGAACCCGACGACAGAGGATACCATGAGATGGCTGTGGGAGTCAAGGAGAAAGCCTCCCGAGAATGCCGGCCGAGCCCAGTCTCAGTGGTCTGCACAGTCTGCAGGCCCAGAGGGGACACAGAACAAAACCCCGAGGCCACTGGAGTGCCTGGGGAAGAATGGCTCATTTTTCCTTCCAGGCGAGTGTCTTAGTGAATTGCCAGTGTCCCAGAAAACTTGTTAACAGACAGAATGTTCCGTTAAAGAAAGGATACAAAATCAAAACGATTTCAAGTGCGGCTCCCACAAAACCAAAAGCGGAGAGAGAGGCATTTCCTATCCCAGGCCCCTGGGGGGGAAAGAAACTCTTTCAGAATTCAGTGACACTATTACATTTGGTTTCCCTAAAATTGCTGTTTCATAAATATAGGACGGCTGAAATTAGGGTTAACACCCTGGAATAACATCTAGACTTTAAAGGACAAATGAAACGAGACATCAGACCAAGTTAATTAACTAATTCAACCACATGTTAACAATTCTAACAAGCTCAAACCATTTCTGATTTATCTCAAATTTAAGTTACTCATCAACATAATGGGATTATGTGCAGTGTGAAACCCTGACTGGTCTTGGGAGAAATCTCTGGAAACGTGAGCACAGGACACAGTGTGTCACCACCCCACCGAGGCAGCCCAGGAAGCCCCCCTGCAGCGTGTGCCCGCGGCGAGCCCAGTGCGGGCGGAAGTGAGTGCGCACAGCCCTGTTTGTACCTCGGGGGCTTCCTTGCCCCCCGCCTTCCTTGGAAATTCAGAGTTTTAAAAGATATAATAACTTAATGAACCCAGATCTTTTAATGTAATGCTGTAAGTTTTTTCCTCAACATTACACCTATTCTCAAAACCTGTCTTCATCTAGGACTTAAAAAAACAAAGAGAAAAGTAGTGTACGTCAATGAGATCAAATAGGCAAAAAAATTATTTCTTACTAAAGTGCGAATAATATTTTCACAGCTTACTAACTAAAGGAACTATATGAATATAAATGACTTATTTTACTATTGGCTTCTATTAGGTCTAACAGAAATACCAGGATAGTTTAGAAAGGATAGTCACACTGTGAAAAAATAAACTGATAAATAATACAGTAAATATTTTGACCTGGCTGGCGTGACTCAGTGGACTGAGCGCTGACCTGCAAACCAAAAGGTCGCTGGTTCAATTCCCAGTCTGGCACAGGCCTGGGTTGCGGGCCAGGTGCCCAGTGGGGTGCGTACTAGAGGCAACCAAGTGATACATCTCTCACACATCAATGTCTCTGCCTCTCTTTCTTGCTCCCTTCCCTCTCTCTAAATATTAAACAAATAAAACCTTTAAAGAATATATGTGTATGTTTTATACACATTTTAATTTAGGTATAAAGAAATAAGTACATCGGTGGCAAATTCATATGCAACTAAGGACAAAGAATTTCTTGATGTTTTTCGATCTTTTGCAGAAGAAATGACTAATGCCAACACCAACAGAGAGCACACTGACTGTGACGGGGTTCCGGGAAGACCCCCGAAACACACCGAGGCAGCATGTCGATCCCTTCAAATCAGGCACTGGAGGAACAGCGGCGCCACCACCCTCCGGCCTCCCCTTGTCCCCCAGGCCCAAGGAGCACAGCATCCCGGCTGGGAGGACATGGGTGCTCTCGTGGCCAGAGAGAGAGTTCGGGGCAGAGGTCACCGGACAAACTCTGTCACTCCTTTATGAAGTTGTTAACCGAAACACAAACCCTTTGTCTCATGCAACCTTCACGAGTAATCGTTTCTTTGTCTAGAAACGGTGCGCAGACGGCTTTGACCATGGTTCACATTTACAGGCTGCGACCGTTTCCTGAGGTCTCCCTCCTACGGGCCCCCTTACGTGTGTGTGTGTAACTAAACTCGGTTTTCTCCTGCCCCTCTGCGTCACATCGGTTCAGCTGAGACTGCCAGAAGAACCTAGCAGGGTAGAAGAACCCTTCCCCCCAGCAACGGGGATGAGAAGCACTGTGGAAACATTCCGTGTCCAGAAGGGGCCTGCCCAGTGCGGCCCCTCCCCCTGGGCGCCGTGCCACGGGACGTAGGACTCAACTGGAGTGCAGTGCACAGCAAGGGGCTGAAAAGGGGGACAGAAGCCACACCGCAGGTGACCTCTGGCTCTATCGGCAGGACCGGGTCTGAACCACAGTCAAGGGCCAGACTGTGGATGAGGAGGCTGCTTCCTGCCGCCATCTGTTAGAGGGACGAGGTGCCGGAGCCCGAGGGCGGGCCCACACCAGTGCAGGGACAACCGACAGTGCGGGGTCCTGGGAAGGTGGGCGGGGCCTAAAGCCAGACTGTGGCGTCAGGGTCAGCTCTGGGGAGAACGGGTGTCTTTGTGGTGGACGGGAGGGAAGGCGTTAGGTTTACCCCCTGGTTCAGAGGGAGAGGTGCACCAGAGTCCAGAAGAGTCCCGAGGTCCTCTCCATGGGGACTGGGAAAGCGGCTGACCTAGAAAATATGCTAAAATGTCAAAATTAAAACGCTACTTTATCCAAAAGTTTATGGAAACCTCTAGAAAAACAATGCCAAATAGGAATATTTAGTTCTAATTACCTTCTCTTTAAAAAAAGATTTTATTCGTTTATTTTTAGAGAGAGGGCAAGGGAGGGAGGAAGAGGAGGAGAGGAACATCAACACTCACGAGAGACAGTGACTGGCCGCCTCCCGCGCCCCCACTGGGGACCCGGCCCGCAGCCCAGGCCTGTGCCCTGACTGGGGGCCAGCTGGCCACCTCCCGGTTCACCGGTACCACTCAACCCCCTGAGCCACGCCAGCCAGGACTGTAATCACCTTCTTTATGGAGAATATTTTCAAATCAGCTAATTGACAGAATTTAACAAAAGTATCCATTTTTAAACAAGAGAGGAAAGTAAGTTAATTTATAGAAAATACACCTCTGACTCTCCTCCAGCAACCGAATGCTTCGACTCAGTGTCACGAAACATGTGATTCTTTTTCACAAAACCCAGTGAATCCATTTAGTAAGCTCCTCACATGTCACTACTTCACAGACTCGAGGACAACGTGTTGCAGGAAGACAAAGCTATACCCTGATACAAAGTATAAAGGAAACTCCGATTCTTGACAAAAGGTCCAGGCAATCCAAAGTAAGAGGTCAGCAGCAAAAGCCTTGGCTGCCAGCCCCTCTGGGCAGGCTGCTCGCACAGAGATTCACACAACGGGAAGAACACGCAGGCAGGAGGCGGCTGCTCCGACTGGCTTCTCCGACACAGGGCGTACGTGCAGAACTCCTCTGCAACAGAGAGGCATTCTGAAACATTATACCTTACCCTTGTCCCCTTTGGCATGGCCGTTTCATCAACCAGCAGGCGGAGAATATTACACGCCACCAGGAGAACCGACATGGACTGCAAAACAGAAAGTCGCCATCAGCCCTCCGTTCCCGAGCCGTCTGACCAACACGCACTCAGTGACGCGTGGGGCTGTCCAGCGGGCCCTTCAGGGAGGAGGAAGGGGGGTCGGGGCCCAGTTCCGCGGGTGGGCCTGGAGCCGTCAGACCACCTGCCAATGCTCCGGAGTGAATTCTAAGGGACATTGTGAACCACCCCCCTTTGAGAAGGGGTGGTTTACAGGGCCCCCTTCTCTTTTCACCCCGTCTCAAAGCTCGGGACGAAAGCTAATACTGTGGTGGATCCAGCTACTGACGGAGTTCCCCAACAGGAAGTCCAAAACTGCCCACATTTTTAAAAGGGCTGAAATGCCACCAAAATGACTGTCTGAACGTGGCTTTCGCACCGAGTCACAGTCTGCAGCGGCGTTGGCAGCGCCCTGTCCCGTCTTGGTGGTTAATGAGACGGAAGGACGGACTCCCCTGTTTCGTGAAGAAACCGAGAAGCTCGAGGCCCCTTCCCGCTCACACTGACGTCTGTTTTCGCTCCGCCGATGGCGGCACGGATGCATGCAACCGCACTGACAGCGGCTTCCCGGGACCCGCGCGGCGGGGGCCGCCCCACGAGGACGGCGAGGTGGGCGTCTCGGCCTCACATGCGCTCCATGGCCAGGGGCTGCGCTTACGGTCACGACGAGGAGCAGGACCATGACAGCGGGGTACACCAGGTTCCTCTCCCAGGCTGACGCCTTCTTCCGCCGCTCTAGTGGGAGGGGGGACAGCAAGACGAGGTCTTGGTGGCTGCTGAGGGCCATCTCCAGGTGCACTCCCTCCCACCACAACCCGTCTGTTACTTTTACACAAGTTCTTTTACAAAGAACATAAATAATTCGAAGGTCTCTTTTCAAGTTATAAAAATCAGAGGTTTAAAATCAGTGCTACATTACACAGCTCAAGCTTGTGATGCTTGAATTTCAGTTCTGTAATGAAGTCGACTGTTGACGAACGGCTCACTCTGAACGTGCAGAAAAACGCGTGTGTGACAGCGGGTTCGCACATCGATTCAGGTTCGAGTGAACGAAGCAGCAGCAGTAGAACCCCAACCCTCACCCCCCCCCCGCCCCCCCCGCCGGCAGACTCCCCCGTTTCCTGAGGGTGAACAGCTGGGGAGGGCAGCTCGCACTGACCCCTTGGTAACTGCAGGAGGCACCAGAGAGCCGCCACGGCCCTCAACAGGGAGGGGCCGTGGTCTGGGGATGAACGGAAATGAACGTGCCCAGCCACGACTCGCGCCAGGAGGAAACTGCCCGCCCCGCAGGGCTGAGAGCTCACGGAAACCGGTGGCCGAAGGAGGCCCACGCTGCGGTGGCGGAGCCTCCCACGCAGTCCGCAGAGCCGAGGGCACAGAGATCGGCGTTAGGGGCGGCCACGCAGCCAGAACTCGAGTGGCGGGGCGCGGGAGAAGAGGAAAGGGGACGAGCATCTGACAGGCAGCCACCATCCCCGTCAAGGCCTCCCGGTGGCGGCTGAGAGGAGGGCGGGCGGGAGGGTGCCGCTCAGAGGCGGAGAAGCGAAGCCCGGCCCGTCAGGCTCCTGGTCTGTGAGAGGAGAAAACCAGAGCTTGGGGCCCACGGGGAGGGGAGATGGCGTGACAGCCAGCAACCGACAGCCAGCAGGCTCTCAGGACCTGGGAGCGAGCCGGTGGTGGCGGGGGCGCCACGCCAGCCCCGAAGAACACCAACGTCCCGCTTGGATGACCTCCGGCACGGACTGTCCAAACAGATCTGTCCCGTCTCTAACCGCCTCCGGCACACAGAGTCAGTCTTCTCAAAAAGGGAAAGGCCACCCACGTTTCCGCAGATATGCTAAGAAACATCTAGCATTCAATCCAACGCCAGCAGGAGACGGAACCAAGAAAGAGAGACAAGCAACAGACTGCGGCTGGCCCGACGGCTCACCAGGCAGCGGCCTCTGCGGCCCAATTAACAGGCTCCGTGAGGCAGATGACGAGACAGCGAGTGTCACAGTCTGAGTCCAGAAAAACAATCAGAAGGAATGTCTAGAACTGAGAAACACTAGCTAAAAGTAACGGTTTGACAGTTCTGAAGACAGTCACACCAGCAAAGACAGAGAAGCGGCAGACAGAGTGGGAGGAAGACAAAGACCAAGGGGAACCTTCAGAGCCCCTCCGAGGGCAGCGATGTGGCTCTGAGGCAACCCGGACCCTGGGACGACGTCTGCACAGAGTGGAAACTACCCAGGGAGAGTCCCACCTCAGCACCGACGCCCCACGGACAAGAAAGCCGGGCACAGATGTTTCCAGACAGACAAAACCCGGGAGCGCCCATGGCCAGCAAACCAGCACTACATGGAACACCCCAGGGGTCTCCCAAGCGGAAGCTACATGAACATCGGCAGCGCAGACCAGGCCACGCAAACTGAGACACACAGCAGCGGCGCTGAGCCCAGCACGGCCGCCCGCTGCCCTTGATGCGAGCAACAGGGGCCTCCCCGGGGCCTCGCGGGGACGCAGTGACACAGCCGCCGGGGAGAGCAGCTGGGCGCCGTCTGAACAAGCTGTACACGCACTCTCGGTGACCCCACAGGTCCACTTCTACCGAGAGAGGTGCAGACGGGCGTTTACACCGACACCACTCAGGGCAGCACAAGACGGGAGACACGTCACAGGCCCACCAACAGCAGGAGGCAGAGCAGCTCCCGGCGATACAACGATGCCACAAAAGTGACCGTGACTGAACTGCAGAGATGGCTTTGGCCGACAGGGTGCTGGGCCTGCGCCCGTGAAAACAAGGACGACAGGGACCAGAGCTCCCGTCTGCCTGAAAGAGTTAAGAAGCCAAAACATACCAGCATGTGCAATGACAGTTTTCAAGGCCTGTGGACACTGGTCACTGAGGGACAGAGGTCTCTGGAAGGGGACACAAGCAGGACATCTCTGTGTCTGCCCCGGCTCGCTGTCGGGAGAGAGTTCCGGCCCCGGTGCAGGGAGCAGGACCCCGGTGGAGCGCAATGCGTGCCTGGAGGGGAGGACATGCAACGGGAGTCTGGGGACAGCAAGCCAGAAGGGTTTTGCTGGGCAAAGCATCCAAGAGGGGACAACTGCGCAGAGAGGGAACTCCAGGGAGGGTGGAGGGCGGCGCCCACTCCGGCGCACAAGAGAGAACGCCTGGCCAATGGCAGAACCCCCCAAAGGAAGAGGGGGAGCAGCATCTGACCACCACAAAGGGCCAAGAAGCACGCCACGTCCCTGAGACCCGGGGCACTGGGCAGAGCACTGAGAGGGGCCAGGTCTCGGCAGCGGGGAACTGCCAGCCCAGAGGGGTGCCCTTCTAGCCCAGCCCACCCAGTCTGCAGGGCCAGCCCTGCTGCCGGCGACTGTTTCCACGTAACTGCGCTGCGGCCAGAACAAGCTCCGCATTCACGGGAGCACAGAAGTACCAGCACGAGGCTGTGCAAGATTCGCAGGCCTACTGTGCAATCGAAGTGCCTGTGTGTGCGAAAAAGCACGGAGCAGAGTGAGTCCGCGGACGGGAACCTCTCCAGGACACACGGTGTTCGGGGAAGCAGACCAAGACACTGAAAGCATTACTGCACTGCACCCCGCACACTCAGAAAGGCGCCGCACACGGACCGAACACATTCGCTGGGCGGGTGGGAGGCACAGAGCAGGCCTGGGCAGAACTTCGAGAGAAAGAGACCGCAGCGTCTGGAAAGGGCAGTGGGTGGGATCCAGCGCAGGCCAGCGCTCTGGAGAAAGGTCAGTGAGCGTGAAGACACGGCACAGAAACCATCCAAACTGACCCACGTGGAGCAAACAGAAAACACGAACAACAAGGGAACGTCCCTGAATTGTGGGGCCACTCCACGGAGCCCCTGAAAAGGGAGGCACCGACAGAAGGAAACTACTCGGAGAAATAACGGCAAAAATTGTCCACCTTAGAAGAAAACTGTAACTTCACGGGTCAGAGAGAAATCAATGAGCCCAAAGGACAGGAAACAGAAAGGAAGCTGCTCAGAAGCCCAGCCCAGTCCAACCGCCCTGCATCGGGGCAAAGGGGGTCTGAGGAGAAGACGGAGACGCAGTGGAAGCTGGGGGGCCGGGGACACCGTGGTCGGAGTCGGGCCCGGGAAAGACCAGGGAGCAACACGTGTGAACACGGGTGTGTTTGAAAGGTTCATTCTGTGCACACACAACAAAAACGTGAGCACAAACATACGCTTAGCCTCTGCCCAAACCAACACACACTCTTTGTCAATGGCTTTGGACAGAATGAAAGCTTGTAACATAAACAAAGAGTTCACAACTTCTGAACATTTCAGACAGGAAAGTCTTTAATAAAACACCAAGACCAAAACGGAAGTCAAGGAAAAAACATGCCATACCTAATTTTGTCTTCAGAGCCTTCACATTTTCCAGCTCGTGTTGCAACTCCACTGCAGAGCGCTCCGCTGACGAAGACAACCCTGCAGGAAGCAGAAACACTTCCTTCAGAAGCAGAACAACAGAACTAGGAGCACGGAACAGGGGCCTCCTGATTCACTACAATGTAACAGTGTTGCCCATGGTTTGTTACAATGTAACAGTGTTGCCCATGGCTTGCTGCAATGTAACAGTGGCACCCAGAGTTTGTTGCAATGTAACAGTGGCGCCCTGTGAGCCGAGACCCCTGGGAATGAACACGAGGCTCCACGGCCCACAGGAAAGCACATCCTTTTTGCTACTTAACACTTCCAAGTTCGACACGTTTCCTAGAAAATGGGCTACTTTGGTGAGCTTGTTACTTACCTATTATTAATCTCTGTCAGCTATAAGAGTATCACGTGCTCATTATAAAGAGGAAATCAAGGTCCCCCCCGCCCCCCCCAGGGACCACAGCCACCAGTCTGGGGGACCCTGCCGCACCATCCCCACCTCCATGCCACAGCCACGCGCTCACATGAGCCTCACACACCCACGTGGACTCTGTGCCGGATCCACAAGAACAGGTCAGTCTGCCACATCAGGGCACCCCGTCCTTCCGACTCAGTCACACGCCCAAGGGGACAGAGCTGAGTCCCTAACCGCTGAGCACCGCTCCACAGTCCGGGTGTCCTTCGGTTTTATTCGCAATTACTCCATTTGTGACTATTCAGGTCCTCCTCGACGTTCTGCCACCACGAACAACGCTGCACGGACGCTTCTGTATGCACGTCCAGTAAACCCTGACGCCCTCATCTCTGTAGGCCGGGTTCCCGAAACTCAGACGGCTGAAGCAGAGGGTGTGATTTATGGAGAAGGGACGTTTCAAGTTTACTTCCCTTCAAATACCATCAATTGTTATCATACCTTCAGTTAACATAATACTTTATTTCCACCAACAGCTTTTGAAAGCACCTATTTTCCCATCCTCCCTGGCACTGGATGTTATAACTCTTCAATTTCTGCCAATTTGACTCGTAAAGATGTGTCCTTACTATTACTTGGACGTGCACCTCCCCAAACGCAGTCAAGCACCTTTCGCGCCCACCCAGCACTTGGATTTTCCCTATTCACGTTTTCTGCCTGTTTCTCTTAATGGTCTGTGTCTCTCCACATTCTTCCTACATTACCTGTTGAATTTGGAAATAGAAAGATTAAAACCCCCCATTACAGCTTCACTTGGTTAGGCTCTTTTTGTTTGTTTGTTTTTTCACATGTCTGCATTTGTCTGAGTCGTTCCTGACCCCACGAGACTGGGCCATCTTCCTCCTGAGCCGCGCCTCCCACCACCACGTAATGACGCTCCTTGTGTCTGATGCTTCCCAACTTAAATTCTGTCTGTGCCCTGAGCTCCACTCTTTGCTTGTGTTCACCTGCCTCACTTACACAGAGGAAACAAAGAGGGCGTCAGATTGAAGACATACACTCGCCTACTCTGAGGGTCACGCCATGTCCGCCACACTCCAGTGGACAGGCACAACAAATGTAGCCCCTGAGGCGTTCGGCCCATGGCGGGTGCCATCTCCCTTTGTCCGCCGCCACTGTGCCCTGCTCGCCTAACCCGGCAGGACCAGCCCTCAGCTGGCGACAGACCACATGGAGGGCCAGCAGTCTCTGCTCTCAGACACAGGGGGCCACGTGGGCAGACACACAGACTTGGGAGGCAGAAGCCTCCATGGGGGGCCTCTCGGGGAGCAAGCAGCACTCACTGCCTAGGCAGAGGCCCCAGGAGGAGCCCCCCACCCCACACGGACCATGGGCCTCGGGGTGCTAGGGGACTCGGGGCCCTGCTCCGAGCTGCAGCCCTGCCCAGGTCCCCAGGAGAGGCGAGTGCTGCCCCTCCGCCCATCGCTGGAGACAGACACCCAACACCCGCCCCCTGGGGAAGCCGGGGGCCTGAACACCCTGGATGTTCTCAGCGTTCCCAGAACCCAAGTGGGATCATCTCTCAAGTCAGTACACAACTTACAAGGGAACGGGGGTGAGCACTGAGCCGAAATATCCGGGTAGTGCGCCCCAACTACTCAATTCTAACTACAAATCTAGTGCGGCGTTTCTGGTGGCCAGAGCAAGAGGGGAACAATCAAGTTACAGAGCCAATGGACGCTCCCACGCAGCAAGGAACTGGCAGCCAGGTGCCGCGGCATGGAAAGACTTCCCAGCGTCCTTAAACGCGACGGTCTCGGCAGGCACACTTTACTTCTACCCCACGCTGCCTAAGCCCCACAGCGAGTGCCTGTAGTCGGTGCCGTTTCAGCTCTGTGTCTGACCAACAACAAACACAGTTCCCACCCGCAGCCCCGCCCCCGAGCAGGGCGAGAGGTGTTGCCCCGGCAGCCAGGGCAGTGCCAGACACACCCCACGGTGTCCAGGACTCGGGAAGGGGGTGTGGGTGTGGGCACGATGTCCACGAACCTCAGCACAAACGCCTAGACTGACCCAAGTATCATTTTTCAGAGGGAAATGACGAAAGCAGCATTTCTGAAACGCTGTGTGCTTACTTCGGGTTACACAGTATGAGGCACACAGTAGGCAGTTAATAAATACTGACTTCCCACCAACATCAGGAAAACATTTGTACTGTCCTCAAAGAAATCGTGCTTCTAGGACACAACCAGGCTCTTCGGGGATAAGAGATCTCAAAGACACTCCCGCCGTTGCTGGGCACTGCGGGGTCCCCCAGGTGAGCACAGGGGCCTCCCGGCTGGGCGGGGCCCTGCAGGTGAGCGCCGGGAGAGCACCAGGAAGGCTGTGGGGAGGAGCCCCGCCCACCGCAGACAGCCCTGGCACGCGGCGTGGACTCAGGGCGCGGCAGCACCGCCAGGACACCCTGCAGAGCAATGCTATGGCCGCCCCGTCTCAGAATGGGCCGGACGCTCGCGGCAGCTGTCTAGTCGGTAAGCAAACTGGTAGACAGAACCTGTTTGGGCGAGTCGGGAAAAATAAAAAGGGATTCTCCAAGACAACCACAGGCAGCTCATTTAAGGTCAATTTAACGGCATTACTCTGTTTCCCTTCCAGCCTCGACACAAGATCTCCCTCCCTCAAAGGGAGCTGTAAGAGTATCTATCTGCATTCCCCCGGGTGATTGGCAGTTCGACACCAATTAGTTCAAAATTACACTGTTCCTAGCAATAAAAACAATACCTTTCATCTTCCTTACGTCGGGAAGGGGGACTTCAGAGCCAATAACTTTGATCAAGGAAGTATTTTTGATCCTGCCCCACCCATCGCCTTGGACTCGGGAAAACTGATAGCCAAAGGCAGCCTTTCCCGGCTTTGCGCTGAAGGTGTTTTGCTGCTGTTTCCAAGCAAACAGGATTTCCCGAAGCCCAGCATTTCCCCAACGACTGAGCTGTCCATGTGTCTTCTCTCCACACACCAGACAGCCCTGACTGACCGACACATGTTCAAGGGCAGACACGAACTATCTGGCTTAAAATACATGATGTCTGACTTCTTCAGACAAATCGGAGTCTCTGCTCTGTGTGCAAACCACCCCAAAACCCGGAGCCAGCAGCCCCCGCGTCCCCTGCACAGCGCAGCCCCCGCACGCAGCCCCGCAGTGAGCGGTGAGTGGGGCAGGCGCTTCTAGGACAGGCCATTTAACTCTCTCAGCCAAAAGAGCTGGGCAGGAGACCTGTAATCAACAGCAACTCCTCAAACTCCGGACTCCCTGCCGGCCGACCGGGGTGCTCTCCCGCACGGAGGAGGGGCCCCCAGTCCTGCCAGTCACTCTGAGTGGCTCCAGCAAACACTGCTGCTGCTCTGTCCCCAGACACCCGACAGGCGACTGAGCACACCGTCTCCACCCCTACGCCCACCCCAGGCCCGCCCGCCGCCCTGCGTGGGTGAGGCAACTGCCCCCGGAGCCGCAGAAAGGCCGCAGGGACTCCGCCCCTCCGCTCCCCACAGTGGAGGCGACGGCCCTCACCCCCTGACACTCCGGTTCTCGTTCTGTTCCGCTCCCAATGTGGTATTGGCTTCGAAAACAGCTTCTGTCTACTTCTGACATATCCACAGGCATATGGCTCAGCACGCAACCCAGAAACATCCAACTGCCAATAGCCAACACAACTTTGCAAACCCAAACACGCCTTCGTTATAAACGATGATGAGCAGGGCAGACGGCACCAAGTGACGAGCTCCAGGGACATCCCATAACGCTACGGACAACTGAGGGGGCTGGCTTTGCTCGTGGGCCGCGTGGAAGATCTCAACCTAGATCGTTTCTCAACTCCAATTTCTCTGCACCCCCATCGAGACACCGCTCTCCGAACAGGCTGTGGCTGAACAAGCAACCTGTGTGCATGACGCGCATCTTCTGCTAAGACACTTGGGCAATCCCTCGCCCTGAAGGTCTGCGGCTGTCTGACACGCGACTCCCAGCTGCGTTCCGTGTGTCCCTCCGCAGCACGCCCACTCCCATCTCTCCGGTCACAGCGCCTCACCTGGCGACGACTGGCCTGCCTGGGACACGCTCCAGCGTCACCACAAAGTGACAGCAGCCCCGGAGAGCTGAATGAACGGTGACAGGGCACCGCTCTGGCTCGGACCTGCGGACCCAGCTGGTGATGCCTTCAGACAGAGACCATTCAATCAGCGTCGCCCACAGAGTTACTGCCTCCTCCGATAGCTCAGGAGTGAGGACGCGCTTCCATCACAGGACTGCCGAGGAAGGGGCCACTCACCGCCCCAGTTTGGCTGCCTGTCTCCCTCATGAGAGCTGACATTTGATCACCGCTGGCCCGTCTGAACCGGACCTCTCTCGAAGCGGCCCAGGGTTACAGGTTTGAGCTATTTTCACCCCAGTGCTGTGAGCAACAGCGAACAGCGTTCTCAGTGACCACTGCTCGACTGGAGACCACTCAGAGTCCAGATAAAAGTGCCGCGATGCACGTACGTACCAGAACATAGCACGAAACCAGGCCAAAGTTCCCTCACAGCGCCAGTGGTGCGGGGAAAGGGACACCAGGCCAGTGGTGAGCAAAGGAGCCAGCTGCCCCCCTGGGGGGTGGGTGAGCCCCGGTGGACATCACCGGTCAGCAGAGCAGGCACCCATGGGCCCCTGCACCTCCACGTCACCTCGAAACGGCCCGGCCGCTCAACTCTGCTGTGAGCGGCAAGGTTCGAGGACAGACGAGGACAGTGCTCCTGACCGGTCACCAAGGTCTGTGAGAAGGCGGATACGCTGGCTCTTCACCACTTCGTTTCCCAGGATACAGAGGAATTACACCCCGACCCTGAGCAGCAACGAAACACGTGCATCTTGTGCGCTCCTGAGAGTAAAGAATTAATCTCCCTCCAGCGGCACAGGGCTTCAGAAAAGATTGGAATCGAGCAGGGAAGTCCCTGCCACCGAGAGTGGCGCACTACCTTTTCCCGTGAAGATGAAAACAGACCTCACTAAACCGCACCGGATCGCCAAGTTCAAAGCCCACAACAGTGTTACACGGAGCACATTAAAGAACGGGGAAGGTTTTGAACTTCAACCACCAAAACGCACGGCACTTCTAAGTGGCCTCGCACACCCACAGGCTACGCTCACAAAAACTAGTTACTTCAATTAACGCTCCCTCGCCTGCTGCTCACACACCTCACGAGCTAATGACCCCCCACCCTCCTCATCCGGGCGGGACTGCAGTGGGGCGGCCCCCAGGGGACCCGGGTCCTGACTGCCCCGCCCCGAGGCTCTGCACCAGGAAGGCCGCCTGCCGCCTCCTCCGGAGAGCCCTCCGTCCTCGCGTCCTCAGGGGCCTCGACGACGGCCTTTCCCGGGCACTCGTCCACGAGACTCTGTCTTTCACACGCTCTCCCTTTGTCACTCCCGTGGGGCAATGACCACCCGGCCCCACGGGCACCTCGTGCCTGTGTCGAGCAGGGTCAGAGACCAGGACCAGCAGGAGCCCCTGCGCTGTAGGGTCCCGCTCCAGTGTGTGGCTGCAATGGGGCTGCAGCGCGGGGAACGGAGGCCGGACAGCAGACAGCGGCGAGCACTGCGGGACCCCGTGAGCAGGAGGGGGCGGGTGGGGCCGGAATCGCGTCCACAGGCTCCCGAGGCTGCGGGCGGCCGAAGGGCAGCAGTGAGTACATTGAGGGGCCCCGAGGCACGAGGGGACTCAGGGAGAGAAAACTGCAAGGAGACCACAAGGGGGGGCCAGGGTAGGGTGCAGACAGCCCCTCGGGAGGACAGGGGCTTTGGAGGGACTGGAACAGGACGCACCGGAGGACGCAGAGGGCGTGTCATGGATGCAGAATAACATGGGACGTCCAGCCCCGCAGACAGTGGGCAGCAGAGTGGCTGACAGCCTGTGCAACCACAAAGGCCGGAGCGACCGCCGATGGCGGGGCTGGGTGGTCACCCTGCAGGGGCTCAGGGGACGTTCCCAGGCACGGCCGTCACCCAGGTGGGCAGCGCTGTCTCAGACACCACAGCAGGTGGGAGCAGACGGCACAGTCCAGGGGAAGGGGGCTGGCCCAGGACGGAGGAGAGTGCACTGGGCAGGCAGATTGCATCGGGTAGGGGGCCAGGGGTCCGGGCTGAGACGCAAGGCGTGTGCAGACAGCCAGAGTGGACGAGAGGACCGCTGCCGGAGCCCAGGAGCAGGAGGAGGGTGTGGGAGAAGCAGTGGCTGCTGGGCAGGCAGGACCTCTCCAGTGACGGGATGGCTGGGCGAGGCAGGTTGGGTGGAGGAGGGTCTCACTGGTGGGTTAGGGTCCCACCACCGGTCCATCGGGAAGAACAGCAGGACCCCAGCAACAGGCTGGCCAACAGCGGGGAGGTGGGGGGCTGGGGGGTCTCCCCAGAAAGACACAGAGGTGCGCCTGCCACCCGGCCCTCAGAAGTGACCTGTGGCCGCCGTACAGGAGACGGGGCTGCGGCGCTGGGGCAGCCCCCCCGCGCGGCCCCTCCCACTCCCCACACTGGCACTGCTGTGCTGGGGGCTCATCCGTCTGGCCTGGGTCCCTTTCACACACACCAGCCTGCTGGCAAGGACCTCCTTTTTAATTCCTTTAGATGCCACGAGCCCCTTCTGACAAGGGCGGCCAAAGGGTCCAGAAAGACTCTGAGTGGCCGGACTCCCCCCTGTGGAAGGGCAGAGCGAGGAGAGGCCGTGCCTCGGGCCCGAGTGGGTGCTGATCACAGCGCGAACGCCTGCTCTGTAAAGCCCAGAGCGCCGTGCCTGCCCGCCCGCCCGCCGCCCGGGGCCTGCCCCCTGACCCACAGGTCAGGAGCATCGCACGGCTGGAGCGGAAGCGGCCCACACCACAGGCATCTGCTCAACAGCCCCCCTCACCACTCGGGCGTGTTTATTACACAGGAGAGCAATTGTCTAAGGGAGACAAATTTATCATTATATTTACCCCTTTAATGAAATGTTATAAAGCTGACAGTGTTGACTGCGGTTATAATTCTGGAATTAAATATGCTTGATCTTAAAGTACTTTAAAATGTTGGAAGAATAGAAGATACCTGTAGTTCCAGGCTAGAAGTTAATGGTATCAAAATGCACAGTATCACTGACAGGAATTCTCCAGAACAGGTAAGAATCTGAATTCTCATCATCTAAGAACAAAGCTCGAAATGTCATGAACACTCTTGGGTTGGTCATTTAAATTTGCTATTTGTAATTAAAGAAAGTAGGCATATTTCTTCCTGTTTCTCAATATTTCATACCTAAAGTAACTATCCACTTCATACTTACTCTTGAATTATGAGCTTGAACTATAGTTAGCTATTAATAATCTGGTTTTGGTGCTGGGTTTTCAATATTGAAAATGTCTATCTTAAGAGGAAAGTGTGCAGGGTGAAAACCATCGAAGTAAAATCAAAACAAAATTTACACAGACCGTGTCATCTGTCACCATGTCATTGTTCCTGTCCCACTGGTTCTTCATTTAAAGCCAACAGTAATCAGTAACTGAAGATGGAAGTTTAAAATCTGTGCCATGCTTACCTGATTACCCGCTGCTAACAAGCAGCGTCCCCAACTGGGTCCCCAACTGTTCTGTCCCCAGAACGCCCAGGCCCGGCTCAGAGAGGCAACCCAGCAGCTCTGGGTCAAAGCCACGTTTCAGCCAGGAGCCTCTCCCAGGAGCCTCGCCCAGACAGCACGTCCGGGACGTCGCCGAGACAGCTCCAGAGCGGGGCCGTGGGCGGCCAGCACAGGGACGGGCCACGGCCTGACCCAAACGCCGCCGGTCGCCAGCCAGCCCGCCTCTGCTCCCTCCGCACGAGTACTGTGACTGGGGCAACAGCGCAAAGGCCCCGAGAAGCTCGAGTCTTTAAGCCCCTCAAGTGCGTCTTCGTTAGTCAAGTGACTGTTTTCTCCAGCCTGAACACGTAACACGTACGCACCATTCAGTCGCCTCCGGAGCGCTTCTTCCTCGAGGGTGATGATGTACGTCTGTTCATCCAGGTCTTCGAGGATCTGCACGCAAAGACCAAAGCAGCGAATGATGCGACACAGAACTAGCGAACAGTTACAAGAACACTCAGGCCACTCGGCCCGTGACTTAGACCGCATTCCAACTACGAGGAATCCAATACAAAAATGCTGTCCAACCATTCGGTGTACAAATTGAGTAAAAATATCTCAGTACATTAACTAAGCACGTGAAAGCTGGTTACCACAAAACTGAGTGCTTTTCGGTAAATCTGAAGGGTGAGGCTGTTCTGCAGCCCCCGCGGCGAACAAGCATGTCAGCTCTGCTTGGGCGAAAAGCCGAGCGGGGCCTCTGTCCTTGGGGGCAGCAGGGAGGGCGGGGCGCCCAGCCCACACTGGCCCTCACCAGCACTGCCCTACAGAGGGCTGGGCACAGCAAACCCATGAACTAAACTGACACCTGGGAGAGCTCTGCACTTGCGTCTCCTTTACACCCTGAAGCTCTCCCACAAATGCTCCACGCCAGCACGACTGAGACCACCCACAGCCTCTTTCATCCCATGGCACACCGAGTAGTGACCAAAATTCCGTGGCACACCAAAAACGTATTTGTGCCCATCTGACCAAAAAACCAGGAGTAATTCTGATTCGTCCGCACTGGACGGCTATCGTTGCGCTGGCTGCTGCTGTTCTTTCGTTTGGCCGTCTGAGGGAAGAGAGGCCAGTGCCCTGCCCAAACTGCAGGGTGTCACCACGTGTCTGAAGTGCTCCTGTGGCGCACAGTCAGACACTGCCGACACAGACAGAGCCCCAGAGGGGCCGTAGGCTGGCACGCCCACCACTCACCGCCACGCCACACAGCACGAGTCAGAAACTGCCCCCAAACCTTGTCGAGGGGCCACTGTGTGGGCTAGTGTCTGCGCTGTCTCCAGGCCCACACGCCCGGAATGGGCCCAGGGCAGCTCCATCCGTAGGCCCTGCTCCGGGGAAATTCCGAAAGGAGCCCAGAGCTGGTGTCAAGGCTCTGTGTCGCTCAAACCGAAGCCGCTCTCCCAGCAGCACAATGACTGTGAGGCGTCGCGGACAGAGCAGAAGGAGGGCAGCCCCGCAGGCTGGCCCGCTCAGCACCCTGCGGGGCACTGCTGAGACAGGGGGCCTCAGACCGCGCGGTCCCCATCAGGCGCTGAATTTGCAGGATTTCCTAAAGCTGGTTCACAGCAATCCCGTAGCTCCCAGGATTTCAGTAAATACCGATGCTCTCCTACGGCCTAGAACTGGCAGCAAATTAAGAGTAAGGAAGAGTGAATCTAAAGGAGCGCAGAAGAGGAGCACCCTGTGAGCGAGGAGGGACAGGGAGAGAGTGCGGGGGCCCTACCTGGGGTCGCCAGTGAGGGGCTCCCCAAGGAGAAGACACGCAAGTCCCAGGTGGGGACAGCGGGCTCCGCAGCAGCCCTCAGGGTGACTCGGCCACCCACGAGACGCCACCACCTACGCTACGTGTCTGCCGTCAGGGTCAGGTGGGGATGTGTGTGTGACAGGAGGCACGCCCCGAGGGCACACGGCCTAGAATCGACGACTCAGCAAAGACCACACAGAAAGGACGCTCGGCATCAGCAGCCATCAGAGATGCAAACTGGAACGCAATGGGATGCCAGTGCACTCCAGTCCGATGGCCCTCATACCCGAACCAGCACCAACCGCTGGAGAGGACGTGGAGAAAAGGGACCCCGGTGCACTGCTGGTGGGATTGCAGACCAGGGCAGCCACTGTGGAAAACAGCACGGAATTTCCTCAGAAAACTAAAAACGGAACTGCCTCTTGACTGCTAGAATTATACCCTAAAAATCCTGAAACACCAATTCAAAAGAACCTGTGCACCCCAGTGTTCAGAGCAGCACAATTTACAATAGCCAAGGGCTGGAAACAGCCTAAGTGTCCATCAGTCAATGAGTGGATCAAAAACCCACGGTACATTTACAGATGGAATACTACGCAGCAGAACGGAGGAGCTCCTACCCTTTGTGACAGCATGGGTGGAACTGGAGAGCATTATGCTCAGTGAAGTAAGCCAAGCACAGAGAGACAAATAGCATATGATCTCATCTCTAAGTGGAACCTAATGAACAAAACAAGCATTTGAGCAAAACAGTACCAGAGACATGGAAATAAAGAGCAAACTGCCAGTGACCAGAGAGGGGAGGGAAGGGGGATAACGGGGGAAAGAAGGGGAAGGGTCAAGTCAAGGAGCATGTATAAAGGACCCAGGGACAAAGACCGTGGCAGGGGGGACTAAATGTGGGAGGGGGGTGGGTAGGGCAGGAGAGGGTGATGGGGGAGAGATGGGGACAAGTGAAATTGAGTAAAAATATGTTTTTAATTACGATTAGAGGTGAGGAACGAGAAGAGGTGAAGGACACTGTTCACACAGACAAGTCTGGGAGGAAATCGGCTCCGGGAGGGAGGTCGAGAAAGCGCCAGGTTCACAGGCGCTGGTCCCTCTCAGCGGGCACTCACCTCAGCCTAGAAGGCCACACCCTCACCCGAATCAGGCACAGGGCGGGCGGGGCGGGGCGGGGCCGAGATGGCCAGGACAGCAGAGCACGGGCACCTGAGAGCAAGCTCGGAACTTGACGCATCTGCCTATATTCAGGGGCACGAAATGAAGATGGAGAAAGGGACCGAGACAAACAAACAGAGCAGAGAGCCAGGAGGAAGCTGGATGCACGCAGTGCCACGTGACCTGCTTAAGACGGGAGTGAGTTCGAGACTTGAGAGCAGTGTGCAGTGTCTGGGAGTGTCCGTTTAGGTAGCAAGTAAAAATCCAATCTTACTCTAAAGATATGAAGAGAATGCCATTTATCTCTCTAAAAAATCCTTCAAAATCAGGCTAGCCTTTAACAAAAGAATATATATTGTATTTCCTTAGCTTTTCCTGAAGGAAGACAAACATACAGCCATAGAAATTTAGCGGGTACCGCTAATAAAACACAAAGAGAAAGCATGAGAAATGCGGGGGAAGGAGCTTAATCCTTGCAGCCTGCAGGAGCAAGACAAGGGCCGAGGTCAGGCGGATGGGCAGCAGGTCCTAGGGCCCGGCCTCCGGAGGCTGCCGGGCCGGGGAGCCACGAGAGGCACCGAGGGGAACGGCCCAGTCAGCCATGAGTCCAGGGCAGTGTCACTGGGGGCGGGGGGCGGGGGGCGAACTCGCGCAGGCAGGCTGCAGCGGCCTCGTGGCAGGTGGGCCCTTCGGACTAGAGTGTGTGGGCGGTGAGGGTCCATGCTCGGAGCTGGGCAACACATCTCCTACACACAGCTAGGAATCATTTTCATGTTATTAATCACTTGACAAAACACCTAGAGGCCAAAGAAACAAGTGATTAGAATTACTGCTAATTGTAAATCTTTGAAAATGAATATATATGACTCCTGAGATTAAAGGGACAAGATCTAATATGTAGACAAACCTTCAGAAACATAACTGCTTTTGTAAATCAAAGAGTGTATGTGGCAAGTTTTGATACGTAATAGTTACCATTTAATATGAGGAAACAAATACCTAAAACACCTGTAAATATTTGTAAATCTTGCCTTAAAACTTGCTACAGAAACTTTTTACCTGAATGCCTATAGTTAGTATTTTAAAAGCAAAAACAAACGTGGTTTCCAAAAAGGAAAAAGATTAAAATAAAAACAGCAGCAGCAAATCAGGTCACACACCCACAAAAAACACTCTCCTCCTGTCTCTGAGTGCTGGCCGGCACCCCAAAAGCAGCTGTGCAAACTCCGTCACCCCAGACAGACGGCTCCCACCGTACTCACCGCCGGCTTCACGAGCAGCTGACCCATCACGGTGAACATGCGCGACAGGCCCACAGGGGTGCACACTGCGGGGGAGGACAACAGGGAACACTCACCGCGGGGCGAGCACGCTCACAGCGCTCGCTCAGACCGCGCTGGAGAGAAAGCGTTGTCTCAGGGTCAGACCCCCACGTCTGCAGAGGGCTTCAGCTCCTCCCCGTCATCGCGGACGGGCTGGAGGGACGCCTTCTTACACTTGAGGAAGGACAGATGGTGGCTACGGGCAGAGGACACACACAGGCGAGCCTCTGGCAGCCGAGCAATGATGGCCTTTTCACTTAAACGAAGTTACAGAAAACCAGCAGAAGAGCAGCTTACATTTCAAGTATTAATGGGACCGAGTAGCAGACAAGAATACCTGAAAGTGACTATGATAACCTTGAACCCTTTTAGTGACATTTATCTATTGGTCATATCCCTGAGATATGTTGTGACGTCTGAAGGAAAACTAAGCGAACTTTCCAATAAAGACCCCAGTCATCACACACATGTCCCCACCACTAGTGTGCAGGGCGGGGGGGTGGTGCATGTCTGTGCATGCATGTGCAGGTCTGTGCGTGTGTGCATGTGTTGAGTGCATGTGGGCACATGTGTGCCTGAGTGTGGTCTGTGCGCACGTCTGTGTCTGTTCTGTGTGCGTGCATGTCTATGGCATGCATGTCTGTGCATGTGTGTGTGCTGTGTGTCTCCCCCTCCCCCCACCCCTGGGGAAGAGGCTTTACTTAGAGAAAACACAAATGTCTTGTTGTTTCAAGGGTTCAGTTTGTCAAAATTTATCTTGAACATAAAAATGCTTGAGGGCCCGCTTTGGAAAACTCCCCGAGCTGCTCCCAAGCGCCATCAGGAAAGCTCCGCACAGTTCTGGAGAACACGGGGCAGCTCAACCCTCCGGCCGACGCGACGTCAGAAACACTCACGGAGAAGCAGCAGACAGCCCGTCAGCGAGACGCAGGAGTACAAGTAGGGCAGGTAGAACTCCCAGAGATCTGCAAAACACGGGGGCAGACATCAGCGGGCCCCTCGCAGGACGGGCAAACAGCGAGGGGACGCGCAGTGCACGGTGGAGCAGCTCGCCAAGCCTGGCGCCCGCGAAGATTCTGACCGGCCGGAGCAGCGGCCTCGGGAGAAGAGCGGGGAGCAGCCCCCTGCAAGCCTGTCTGGAAGCGGGAAAAGCCCACCCGGAACGGGGAGACCACAGCCGAGGCGGAGCAGCTGTGTGCGCGCTCTGCGTGCAGGGCACGTGGGCATTCGCGGTTTCCTGCAGCGTGTCGGGGGGCTTCTTAGTTCTGCACACTAACGAGGGCTGGCGCTACCCACACGGCTCAGCTGCCTACAGGGCGCGTGAGTGACCGCGGCCCCGGGGGACACAGGCGGGGCGGCCCAGCGCACCGTACAGAGACTCCATGCTGGCCGCATCTTGGTCCACCAGCGCCGAGGCGACCCACACCATCCCGAGGATCAGCAGCGCGAGCAGCAGCAGCATGACCAGCGTCTCCAGGATGCGGGCTCGGATGCCCTGGAAAACAGAGACGTGTGATGGCGACGTTTGGATGCAGCGGGTGAATAATCAGGTCTCTGTCCGTCACAGAAGCACAGGACTGCTTGGGAAGGGGAGGGAGTGTGCGTTCACCAGCAGGACAAAAACACTACATGCCCACAGTTGGAGATGTCTTATTACTTCAAGGTTTCAGTGTGACTCTTCCAGAATTATGTAAAATACCATTAGCTTTGAAGAAAGTACCAAAAAAAATTCTTTGTGAAAATATTTTGCAGAACAAAACCATCCTAAACAATTAATTACTTTCCCAACACTTCCCACCACGGAAGCAGATTAATCGACGTTTATCTGTGGTTCTAATCAAGGGATACAAGGCTAATTGCGGCAGGGAGCCAAGCAGATGGCAAGCTCTGCCGGCTGCAGGCACAAAGCCCGCTGGCGCAGGGGCCCAGCTCCCGCAGCTCCGGGCCGCCGGCGCCCTCTAGTGGACAGCGCAGTCCTCCACCGCGCCGACAGGAGAGGCCCAGGAGGACAGTCCTTACAGTCGGGACAGAGTGCGGCCCTCCCTCAGAGACTTCTCATTCCTCCACGGGCTGGGACCCCTGCATACTTTGTTCTAAACAGGGAACAAGTCCAGCCCGGGACCAAACAAGAGGCACGCCTCTCAGCTGGTAACCTCCCAGACAAGGCAGCCACACACCTTCCTCACGCTCCTGAGGAGTCGCCGGATGACCAAGTCCATGCCATGGCTTACAGAGTCACAGCGATGCGGTGAGCACCCCTGTGCAGCAAGTGACACGACGAACAACGTCGGACGTGCGTCCGTGTCCTTACGGAACCACGGGGCCTTTCTTTCCATGTGGAAGAGAAGGCAAAGCCATGAGTTACACACAACGACCCCAAACACACACTTAAACCTTGACTCTGCCCTAAATGTCACCTTCCATCTCGTGGATTACGGGAACCGCTGCTCCTCACACTCAGCAGAGGGCAGAGTGGCACCCCCTGACCCACAGCCATGCAGAGTTGAAGTGGCCTTACTGGTCTGTTCCAGCACGGGCGGGACGGCCAGCGCGCTCAGGCTTGCCGTGGGCGATCTGCAGGGCTCACCGCACAGGAGGCGCTGGGCCGAAGCCAGCGGGGCTCAAGTTCGAGGGACAGCAGCCACTTCCCCGGGGGGCGGAGCGTGCACAGTCGCCACACACACTCCCACTTCACGGACACGCCCAACCATGCGGGGGCCCAGCAGGGCCCCCGCTCTCCAACCCGACTGCTCTGTCCTTCCTCTCCCATTCTAAGCAACAGTCTCTCCGCTGCACACTCAGCGTGGTGCGGACAGCCCACGAGCACAACAGGCAAAAAGAGCGGTGCCCTGGTGCGTCGCAGACTGGCAGCCCACTGGAGTGTCAGGCCCGCCACAGCCCTCTGCACACACGTCCCCAGTGCTGTGACACGGGTCCACAGCACAGCTGCGCGGACCGAGGGCGGCTGAGCCGCGGTGCCCGGGGTCGCCACCCACCACCCAGACAAAGGTGTTGCCACAGTGCATCACAGTCACTATGTCCACTAGAACAACGTAACCATGTGTGCACCCAGTGCTGAGGTGATGGCGGCCAACGTCAGAGTCTCAGCCTCCACAAGATGCACACACCCCTCCAACGCTCTGCTAGGAAACACGCAATGGCGGTGAAGTGTGCCCGTCCTCAGAGATGAGTCTGTCCCAGGCAGGGGGCCAGACCCCGGCCCTCCTGTCTCCGCACAGTTCACAGGCAGGGGCAGGGCCTCCAGAGGAGGCCTGCCCTGCACGCAGCCTCGGAAGACAGAGGCAGTGCCTCTCTGAGGCAGGGGCAGATCTGTTCACCATCCAGTGTGGCAAAGATCACGTCACCAGCAGAGCAAAGGGCGGCAGGCTGCTCGCAGCCCTTTTTGAAGAATGTGGGCTCCCTAAGCTCGGGGCTCCCGGGCTGGGACAGGGCCCCCTGTGGACATGGCCCCTGGCCACGCAGCCCCTGTGGGTTGCGGTCAGGGAACTGAGAGGAGCCAGAAGCTCACATGCCCTGGCCGTACTGTGAGCGGTGAGGCCCTGCATGCGGCCCAGGGTCCTCACTGCAGGCAGCCCCTGGCAGGCCAGCCTGTGAGCTCGCAGGCACACACAGCATCTCAGCCGCCGCCCAGGGGCAGGGACACAATGACACCTGGAAAGTCTGGACTCATGGCGCCACTGCAGCCAGTGAGAGGCCACCTGGCTCTCTCTTCCGCTGGCCAGGACTCATGGGATGACCCCGGGCAATGGTGGGGGTGAGGCCAAGGGGCCTGCGCTCACATGACAACCGCACGTCCTGTCCCAGCCATGTACAGGCTGCGCCCAGGGAGCAGGGGCCAGAGAAGGGGGCGCGCTCTCCTCCACGTAGCCGTTCTATGGTCACACGGCCACAAAGGGGTGATGACGGTCACCAGGAGGACTGGCGACCGCTGCTGCTGACAGACCCTCCTGCCAGGGCTCTGGGTTCCCGCGCACTTTCGGGTCAGTTCTTCCATGATCGACTGTACTGCAAGATTCCTTGAAAACCAGTTTGCTTAACGTGACCCCCTCAGTTAGCAGCTGCAGCTCGACTTATGAGTTCTAAGTAGAATTCATGTCAAAAAGAGAAAATGGACTAAATTCTCATACTACCCCCTTCTGCTTACATTGAGAAAAAGCCTATCCTCTCCTTGAGTATTTGCAATGCAACCTAAGTATGACCCTCTCAGAAAAGCCCTAACAGGGTCAGCCACCGCGTCCCTGCGCACATGTGCCCACACCCCAAGTCCCCCCAAGTCCTGTATGTGCTTTTAAAAAACTCTATGGTAGCGAACCTTTCTAAACAGAAACAAGCCGCACGACTCCAACAGGATGCCCTTTCTACTGCAGACACATGAGTAGCACCAGGAAGAAATGTCTAGAATGTATATTCACACGCTGGAGTGGTCACATAAAAACCATTTAACCCCCAAAAAACAAACAAACCTTTGAAGCAGGTGAATCATACAAATTCTTCACAACTGTACTTCAAATTGATTGAAACTCCCTGCGAAAGACAGGAGGTGACCAAGACCCTTTGCCGCCGTCAACCTAACCGTAAAGGGAGAGAAGGAGCAGCGTCTGTACGCGCAGCAGGCCCGCGTGGGTCGGGGCGGGACACCGAGGCTGCAGTGCCGGGCGGGAAGGTGACTGTCATTCCGATGTGGCCCCCTGGGGGGCCAGGAGACCGGTGTTTTCCTTTTGTTAATTTTAGTCTCTGCGATTAAATGAGACAAAATCGGCTCGACTCGAAGCCCATTATGTATCCCAGTATGTATCCCATTATGTATCCCGTTATGTACCCGGTGTGTGGGGCAGGCAAACACAGACCTGCTCACTGACGCCAGGGAGCAGAGAAGGGGAGCGGGACTGCCCACACTCTGAACCCCAGCATCTGACTCGGCATCAGGGGCTCGGCCAGGCACCCCCCCAGGCACCCCCACGAACCGTTAGCAGGGCTTCACCCGGACGAGGGCAGCCTCGCGAAGTGGGCCTTGTGGCGCTCATGGCGAGGCTTGCATTTGGGATGGGCCTCTGCTGGCACCTCGAGGAGAGGCGGCGTGAGGGCTGTTATCACGGCCATTAATCGCCAACGGGGCAGCGTGTGAGCAAACAAAGATGCCCGCCGCTCATCTTTCCATTAGGAGTCGGGATCGGGAGGGGATCGGGAGCGAGAAGGCCCCAAGGGGAAGGTCCCCATCCGCTCCCCTCTTCCATGTGCTGAGCTAAGAGAAGGCCAGATGTCAGAGCCACCTGCCAAGACCCTGTGCCGTCAAAGCGGCAAGGCGCCGTTGGAGTGGGGGCGCGGAGGGGGGCTTCCCCTGCCCCTCTCCACTGTGAGCAGGACCCCCTGCACGTCAGGTCACAGAGCTGTGGGGGCTGGACTTGCTGTCACCAGCTGTGCTCCCCACACAGAGCTGTGGCTGCGTCACCCGTGCGGCACACTGCTAGGATTCCTGGGACTGTGCCAGGCTTTCACCGATCCCCCAAAAACCGAAAGCCCGAGTTACTGGGAGGAAGCTCCACCCCGTGTACCGATACCGTCCTAACCAGGACTCGGGGCAGTGGTAAGAAGCACCACCGAAACAAAGAACTGTCTGCCGGAGAAACACCACATGGTTTTGAAGAACAGTAGGCTGTGTAATGAACTACACTAGCTTCACGCTGGTGTTACTTTGGCATGTAATCCAAAACATCTCAACAATCCCACCATTACTTCGGTATGTACTCCAACTATCTCGACAACGTAACAGTTTGAACTAGATTAGCAAGCTAGTAAATAAGCACTGAACGCGCACAGTTAACACACTGAACTAGTTCTCACTGCAGCTTGAAATCTGGGTGCTGGCCGACCCCACATTCAACTGCGCCACACTGAACACCAACACAGGGAAGAGTGCAATGTCCTCACAAACGCTCTGACAGTCAGCCGACAGGTTTCTATGGTGATGAACATTTAAACAAGATTTTGCCTGGACATCCTGACCTCTTGGAAGGTGTGTAAACACCACTTTATAGACGGCATCTCCACCCATTAGGAAAGCCTGGGAAAAATGTCTACATTCACAGAACACTTAAAATAAATATCAGGCCATTGTTTTCACCGAACAAAAAGGGTCTCCTGGTAACGGTGCGAGGAGGTTTGCTCAGCACGGCACCCGGCTGCACCAGACACACTCGCAGGCGTCTGGGAAGATCGACCGGAGCAGGGAGAACGGACAGGAAGTAAAGACAGGTACGGATTACTTTCAGCCACAGAAAAACTTCACACAAGCCTCTCCACAGTGTCAAATATTTCCCACTTTGCTCTCGAAATAATTGTATGAGCACGACAAAAAGTTTCAGACCCAAGTCAAAGAAAACAGCTTTATTGAAAGTTGCGTTAAATTCTACAGTAAAGTGATTTTAACAGTAGTGTGTGCTGTGGATAGCTCACACACACACACACTGACTGCAGTGTGCGCGAGACAGGAAAACACTGCGAGGCACCTGAGTTACTGAAACACGGCAGAAAGTACCTTGGGCGAAGTTACAATAAAAACACTAACATCTCTACTTCACTGAACGAGGACGTGCACTGTGTTCAACTCCATGGTCCTCGGTTTCTCACGACATCAGCCGCACAAAAATCCTCCCAATCGCAGGTCAGCGAATTAAAGCAGTGAGTTTCCGAGATGTAAATGAAAGGACTCTGTTGCGAGAAGACTGCCGGAGCCTTACACCCAATATGTGAGGCGTAATTCTGAGTCTCAAAGGGGTGCTCTCACACAGGGCATCCCACCGCGAGGACGCGACCGGGCCGCAGCATCTCCCCTCGGCCTCCAGTTGTCCAGTTCCTCCCAGGAGGCAGAGGCGACTGGCGGGTGGGGCGTGCCCACGGCCACCTTCTGTGTCCTGGAGGCTCCGCAGGCTGCTGAGGGGGGCCCGTTACGAAGCATAAGGATGCTCACACCAGGAGAGTCCAACAGCCTGCCTGTGGACACCATGCGGCAGCCAGGGGACGCACCTTCACCTCCCGGCTGCCCGCAGGTGCCCCGGGCTTCTTACCTGCCCACGAGACAGACACAGGCCAGAAAAGACAAAGCAACCTGGAGACGGGGAGCAGGGAGGATGCTTCAAATGGACTTAAGACAAACCTACCCTTTCAGGAAAGGGGTCCGGCAAAATACACAAACGCTCCCCGCACTGGTTCTCCAGAACAGGAGGCCGTCCTAGGGCCAGAGGCTCCACCCCACAAGACACTGCAACAGATGTCGAAGCCGCCGCCTGGCTGCCTGCCGCGTTAAACCCCCCGGCACGAGCACCAGCGAGACCCAGCAAGAGGAACGCCGGCTGGGGTCAGCCTCTCTCACACCACTGTGGACCAACGGACATGGTACCAGGGTGCAGGACAGGCCGTGATGCAAGGCCACCCATCAACCTGGACAACAGTGTCACACTGCTTACGTGGCAGAGAGGGCATTCACACCAAAAGCCCCAGGAACGGGGAACACCCCGGAAGAGCTCTCACGCGCACAGAGTAAGGCCGCCCGCGCTGCCGCTGCCGCGGGCCAGCCCTCCCCAGCCCAGGGCAGCCACCTCAGGGGCGGGGGCGCACGCGCCCACTTCACTGTATTCTCCACTGCAGATCGGTCCCCTGGCACGGTGGCTGTCCACATTAGCTGGTGTGGGTAATACCAGCCATCGCCAAGACCTAAATCACCTTTTTTTATTTCTATTTTTCAACCATGAAAGACCACCGTCTACCTCCGTGCGACTGCAAAATACCTATGGATATGCCAGCCGACTCCAAGGAGCATCACCACGACCACCGTGGAACCCAGGAGCGTCCCAGCCACAACCCCCGCACCAGTGTGCCCCTGGGACCACGAGTCTGAGCTGCGGTGTCGGTCGTTGGCCCGCTTTCCACTGCGGGGAAGCACACGTGCGGGAGGCGGGGCAGGTCAGCCAGCGCAGGCGCACCACTCGAGGGCCCTGAGCGCAGGCGCGTGCTGTGCCGCCACCGGAGCGGCCCGGCTCCCGCACGGACCCTGCACCCGGTGAGCCCTGCCTCCCTGCCGCCGCCCCAGTGGCTACTCGCTGGGATCCACACCCATAGGGCCCTCACAGGTGGGCTCACAAGCACTGGTCTCAGGGGTTCTCTACCGTCGCACCTGTCCCAGTCTTCGGGGGCCGACCACGTGGCGCCCCCCGCAGGTGGAACCAGAGCCCGGGCACGTGCGCGCAGACGGCGCCGGGGTGGTCTCCGTCCTCCGGCTGCTGTCAGCTGCGCGGCCGTGAAAGCTGGGCGTGCACACCTGCGCCGCCCCGCCTGCGGTTCTCTCGGGCCCACACCCGGCCCTGGGGCGGCTCCATTCATGCCTGCTGGGCAGCCGCCTCGCCGGTCCTCGGTTCCCACCCCGCCAACCACACATACGGGGTCCGAGGTCTCCACGCCCTCGCCAGCTGCTTCCTGGTTGTGTGTTTGCCCATGTGTGTGTGTTTGTGGCCACGCCAACAGGCGTGATAAGCACTCCATCGTGGGTTTAATCTGCGCCTCGAGGTGACCCACGGCGCTGAGGCCTTTCCACATGCTTGCTGGCCATCTGCTCAAGTCGTCTGTCGCTTAGTGTTCGACAAGGGTCCAGCACCACGCGCCTCCCTCCCAACCGCCTCGGCCGCTGCAACCTTCTGCTCGTCCCTAGGAACTTCCCTCCCCGCTGGTCACACTTCATGAGATGGTCACCTGCTGGACTGTTTACTAGAATTGTCCCGGCTCTAAACAGTAACTGCAGAACTGATATTGTCACCATCTGAAGATATTCACATGCCTTGGCTGCCATAGCTCAGTGGATTGAGTGAGGGCCTGCGAACCAAAGGATCGTGGTTCAATTCCCCATCAGGCCACATGCCTGGGTTGCAGGCCAGTTCCCAGCAGGAGACGCACAAGAGGCAACCATACATTGATATTTCTCTCTCCTTCCCTTCCCTTCTACAGATAAATGAATAAAAATTTTATAAAAAGGTATGCACAAACACAGAAACGTCGGGTCTCCTTCCTCCCAGTAAGATGTTCTGTCTCCGCATGCCCCACTCGTGGGATTTATCTGAACACACCGTAGGGCCTCCCTGCTTGTCTATTTGTCCCTGATATTTATCGCCTTTCTACACTAACCCCATATCCGCCTTCCCTGCTGAACTGCTTTTGCATTAACAATCTATCTTTAGATTTTGTAGGATTTTTCAGTAGACAGTATCATCTGTTAATAATGACTACTGTGTTCGTGTCTTTCCAATTTTCCTTTCCCTCCCCGACTGCACCGGTAAACAACTCAACTACAGTGATATTTCTCATGAGACATAAAATACTTAAGTTGGCCCCAGATTTTGAAGCAGACACTAGTACAGGCCCTCCCACTATGAACGATGCCCTTTGCAGGCTCGGGAGACGCCCCTGTCGGGCCGGACGTGCTCCCTTTGGTTCCCAGCCTGCGTTTTCCTCCCGAAGGTCACTGGTGTCACAGAGCGAGTTCCCTGCCCGCGTGGGGGCGCCCACTTGACCTGACCCCCCCTGCTCTCCTCACGCGAACTCCAGGCCGAGGTTCTCCCGGCGCGCCCACTGCACCCGGCCCCCCCCCAAACGTCTGGCCACCCTCAGAGCCCTCCTGTCTTCACACGCAAGGGCTCTGCCCTGCTCGTCCCCTCCGTCCCCTCCCGCCCTCGTGGCCGTGGCTGAGGCCCGGGTGCTTCCGTCCTGGCAGACACCTGGAAGCACTGGCCTGACCCCGCGCCCCCTGCCCGAGCACGCATCCCACCGCCCGAGGACCGTGGCTGCAGGAGCACCTGGTTCTCTCCATGCCTCGCGCCCTTCGACAGCACAGCCGGTTTTTGTCAGAGCCACATCAAAGGGGAACCCAAGGAGTCCAGATGTGCTCGGAGGACTGGGAACGCTCAGACCGGCGTGCTCACGGACATGAGACTGAACGCCGTCCAGCAGGACATCAGAGTGCAGCGAGCCACACTGCCTCGCACACAGGAGGAGACCAGTCCCGCCCCGGTCAGACGCGGCCGTCTGCACCGCTCCGGGTTTCCCGCCAATGAGCCCTCACCCCTCGGAGCCGTAAATCCACCGAGTCCGAGGAAGAGTAGCTCCCACCGCTCGGGCCCTGCCTCCCAAGCCTGGGGCCCCAGACAGGACACCCAGGGCCCCCTCTGCTCACCTCCAAGTCTCGGAGGATCTTCCTGCACCAGAATATTTATGTTGGTAAGCTGAATTACTCAAGCAAGGACATAAAATATATGTACACACCAATTATAATTATGCAATAATCCCAGCACAGATGTTGACAGGTAATTTGGAATGATATAAAATACAGAGGGGGGGACTGGTAATTGGCTTCTCTAAAATTGTTTCAATTTAAATGAAAATATTAATTTAAAAATGACATACATGAAGATACATGAGAAAACCAGCCCAAATCAGCAGCCTTGCCAGCACACACGGCGCAAGGCCCATCAGAGCTGGGAGAGTGGCACAGGGCGCGCTCTGGGGCACAGACACGGTCAGGAAAGATGCCTCCGGAGCCTCGGGGAGGGGGTCTCTGCACCCTGGTTTCGAAAAGCTCTTCTTGAACCAGCCCCAAAGCCATGAGAGGCCTAGCAGCTCCAAAGCCGAAGAGCAGAGTCAGGAAGAAAAGACGGGGCCATCCCTGGTGAAGGAATCAGAGCTGATTCAAGAAGGGCCCACAGAACCTCCGGTCCCGAGAAAAGGCCCCAAATCATGAGTCTCCACAGCGTTCCAGGTGCAGGGCCGGGAAGCCCAACAGGTGGAGAGAAAGCACAGTCGGGGCTGTTGGCACCAACAGGACAAACGGATGAGCTGCAAAGGGGCCGACCAACTTGAAGTGCGCATCAGCAAACCCGTCCCGGAGACCTCAGATTAACAGTGATGCGATGAACAAATGAATTTACAGACAAATAAATACGAGTTTAAAAGCCAAATAAATACAAGACTTTAACAGTCGAAACTCCAGTCTCTTGGGGGAGCTCTGGTCTACAGCTCTGTGGCCTGCATCAGAACCATGTAAAAAGCTCTCTAGTTAGACTTAAGATTGACATTTAATTTTATTTTCAAATAAAGTCCTTTCCAACCAAGGGTGGATAGTTTTCAACTCCCCCAAAAAACATTCGAGAAAAGAGACCCTAATCGACAATGACTATCTCATAAATGTGTTTCATGACTATTGGAAGTATTAGGGCCAGTTTAAGGAAAAGTACAATTACTGTAAACCTGGTGATTTTTTATTTCCTCCCTACCAAAACTTCTCCTCATTTAACAAAGAGCCCTGGATTATGAGACATTTGTTAGCAATTTAATCATCATATAAAATAAAGTTTGAAGTTTAGTTACCTATTAAACATAATACCTGCCTTTACAGCCTATACTGGTGTGGGACAGAAAGCAAATGATGAAACCGAGGGTCCAGGCCCCGGAACTCCTCAGATCGCTCCCCTGCTGTGACGGGCGGTCCCGCACAAACCTCCCTGGTGCCTCCGCATCGGCTGTCACTCAGTCCCGCAGCGGAGCCGCCAGCAGTCACGCTGCTCCGCCCGCGTCGCAGGTGCCTGGCCAGAGGATGGGGGCGGTGGCCATGCCTGAGACAGCACCAGGGCCGCACGGGGAGGCCCGCCAGCCCATTTCATGGATGGAGACGCCGAGGCACGCGCCGCACGTCCCAGGCCAGGAAGGGGCAGAGGCGGGGTTTCCGGCCCAGCCTGTGGAGAGCCAGGGCCCGCCCTTCGCCCGCTGCACTGTGATACAAGAGACAAGCTGGCCGGAAAGTAGGACGCCCCCACTTCTTGACAACTCGAGGGCGGAGGAGTGACTCAGAGTCCAGTCCCAAGGATCAGACGGTCGCGAAGCGCAGGGGCCGGGCAGCGCAGCAACAGCGCCGCCGCCGCGGAAACACGGAGCGGCCGAGGAAGCCCTACCCCGAGCGGGGCCTGCGGCGGACGGTTCCGTCCAAAACCTCTAGAGACCAAGTTTTAAATGAAACGAGCGCCCCGGCGTGACTTCCCCTGGGGCACCTTACGGCAGAGCAGGAGGGGGGCGCCCCAGAGCCGCCCCGAGTGCGCCGCCGCCGGGGTCGCGCACTTGGAAAAAGTTCCTTCTGGTCCTCGGTGTTTCTCGGGAAGAAACCAGCCCTCCGCACGGGGGGCTGCGGAAGCCTGTTAATAACTTACCGAATGATTTTTTCTCGGAGGTGTTGGGGAAATCAAGTTAGCACACAGCAACGCTGAGTGCGATGGGACTCCGTTTTCTGTAATAAACTCCAAGATCAAAACGCGACCCTGGGTGAGGCCCCTCGGAGGCCTCCCAGCAGGCGCTTCCCTCCTCGTGGGCGACTTCCTCTCACCCCCAGCAGCCCAACCACCGTGCGCTTGTGCCACTAACACTAAGCAGTACTTCCTTAATCACTCATTTCCAACAATTTATGGATGATCAGTGGCAAAAACGAGCAAAAATAATGAAAGAACGCCAGGAAAGCTCCCCGCGACCACGCGGGGCTTCCTCTCCGGCCTGCGTCTCCTGAAGATGGAGGCCTGATACGAATTAGCCACTGGGGGAAAAGCCGTCTGGCCATAAAATACAGTACAGGGTCACTTTTATGGAAGTTTGCCAAGAGGGACATAAACCAGGACAGTTTCAAACTGTGACACAGGATAGACACACATTAAAGCGATCTCCGACCCTCGTGCTCGGCTGTCACGGTGCCCGGCTTTATGGGCCTTGCAGCATGGGCACCCAGCCCCTCGCCCCACCGGGCCGGTCCTATTAATTAAGAGAGGAAGTCACCTCGAATTCTGTACTTTCTGCTTTTATTATCAAGCTCTCCGTTTGAAGTTTCGGGAGTTAACCTCCTAATCCCACAGAGCGCGTGCTAGGTATGCTCTGGACGTTGGGGGCTGTCTGGGCCGTCGGGTAATTGGTCAGGATGTCTCTGTCACTCGGGTTACATTTCACACTGTGACTTCAAGTCAGAGACCCCAGCACTGGGAGGCGCAGGGTGCCGCTGCTCCCAGACACCCTTCCTCTTGAATTAATCTACGCACATGAGATTTGTTTCGCTTTCATTATGTTATCGAATGTTTTCCTCAAAGCATTTGAATTCAGAGGAAGAGGTGAAACCCTATATGAGACCATCACGCCCCAGACGCCCACTTGAACCCAGGCTGAGGCTCCGCACGTGCTCGGGGGCGGTGCGGGGTCCCTCCCCGGCGCCATGCGCAGAGGAGACCTCACGGCTGCCCGCCGGGCGGCAGGGGAACGAGCTGCGGGGCCCGAGCCCCTCACACTCCAGTGCACATCCCAGGGACCGAGAGAAAAACTGTGGAGGAAGCATCACCCACCACCAAACAAAGAAAACCCAGCAGATTCGACCTTTTTATCAGAGCTGAAACGTTAACATGTAGGGTGGGGTCAGGTTCGGACACACGCAGCCATATATGACACTCGGTACAAACACGTGACAGGGACACAACCCAAAGCTGATCAACATTTCACTTCTAACAGTAAGTCAGAGTTCCAAGTTAAAGTGACCTTCCCGCTAAAAAAAGCTTTATCCAAACCACTCCCAGCCGCCCACCCTGAGAACCGTGAAGAGGAGGAACAGCACGGAGACGGCCCCCTAAAGCAGAAACACGCGCCGCGGCGAGGAGGCAGAAGAAAGGCCGTTTAAGGCCCTTAAAAGGCCACGGTCAACCCCCAGGCCTAAAATGTCCTGTCTGAATTAACATAGTGGTTTAATTAAAAACTAAGTAGAGAATTCTGCTTAATTTGATTTTCAATTCAAGCTCTGCATCCGCCCGTGGCTAGTGGCCAATTTCCGCATCTCGGCACAATAGGCAAGGGGCCGCTTTAAAATCGATGGCCCAGGGGAACCACCAGGAGGACCGGGGCCATGTGCCTGTCCGGGACGCCCACCAGACCCAGACACAGTAAAAACAGCACCAGGAGGGCGGCCGAGGGACGTGAGGGACTGTAACTCACCACGTGACAGTCTGTCACTGCACAGATCGCGGTGCTGGGTCTTCCAATTAGAGGTGTTTTCCAAGCTCTCCTCAGTACCTTTGGGGACCGACCGGTCAAACGTCACCAGTGAGCCGAGCTGCTCAGGGACACAGAGGAACGCACTGACCTGCCGGCTGGCCGTGCGGGCCACGGGAGCACCTCAGCGAGCGGCAGCACCCGGCGGCAGTGGCACGGCCTGGGGCTGTGTGTTTTCTCGCTCCCTGGGACCCCCACTGGTCCCACCCACAACCTAGGAGCGTGCTGAGGGCCGACACTGAGAGGCTTGGGTGTGCACTGCACACACCCACACGGGACCAGACAGTGCCAACAGCCCGTGCCACGTCGCTGCCTGTGACTTAAAACCGGAGACTCGGGAGCACTGGAGAACACGGGCTGCCATCGCCCGACCAGAAAGCTCCCCAGGCATCTCCAACACGGCCCAGAGCACACCGTCTGCCAGCAGGGTGGGTCCTGCTTCTGTCTGTGCAGCTCCAAAATGGGACTCCTACCAACAGCCCGGGAGAGTAAATAACAACGAGCTGACTGCACCCGGGGCTCACGGGCAGCCCCGCACCACACCAGTGTTCTCTACGACAGAGTGCTTACTAGTCAGACGCGTCCTGTCCCAGACAGGGGCAATGGCGCTCTCTCGCTCACTGAGCTAAGTCCTGGGCTCCACCTTCCACGAACCCTCTCACCCTGCAGATCTCACCCTGCAGCAGGCAACCGTCTCCACTGCACCCAGCTCACAGAGAGAAGCCCGGGCCAAGGCGATCCCGCCAGCCGTCCCACCCCCACCTCCACACCCTGCTCTCTCCTCCAAGGACCCCCCAGCACTCACACCCCCTCCGCAGCCTCCAGGCCACAACCCCACAGCCCTCCTGCCCTAACAGCACTGAGGCCACAGCCGCCCTCAGCACTGCCTGCGCCCTCCCTCCCCGTTCTGTGTGGCAGTGTGTGGAGTACTCAGGCACTCGGGTTGGCCGTGCCCTGGAGTCATTCATTCCCCACAGCCGCCCCTTGGCGATCCCCAATGGAGCTGGTGACCCAGAGGGATTTGGAGAACAGTAGCATAATCAAAAATGTGCTTAAAAATAAAAATCCTTTCAGTCGTGCAGCGAGAGACTAGAAGTAAAAAATTCTGAGGGAAGAGTTCTATATAATTGTAGGTGTGAAATAAATGGGGTTGGCCAAAAAAGTCCATATGGTTTTTCCATAAAATAAGGCACATTTTTCATGTTCACTAATAACTTTATTGAACTGGATATTCTGAGTATGTCAGCTGTCTTCCGCATGGTAGAATGTGGATTGTTTTTTTTTTAATTTATTTATTTGTCTTTAGAGGGGAAGGAGAGAGGAAGAGAAATATCAATGCATGGTTGCCTCTTATGTGTCCCCTGCTGGGAACTGGCCTGCAACCCAGGCGTGCGTCCTGACTGGGAATCGAACTGCGATCCTCTGGTCCGCAGGCCTGTGCTCAATCCACTGAGCTACACCAGCCAGGGCAGAATGTGGATTGTTTTCATTAATGTCTCGATCTGACGGAGTGTGCTGTCAACTGCAACTGGTCCCCCAGACCGCGGGGCATCGTCCAGCAAGGACCCTCCCGCACGAAACTCCACAAACCACTTCTGACACACTCGGTCGGTCGCAGCACATTCACGCACTGCACAAATCTGTTTTTGCACTTCAGTTACATTTTTTCCTTTCTTGAAATAATTAAGCACACTATGCCGAAACTGTTGCGTATTTTCTTCCATCTTCCATGTTAAAATGGCTGCACAATTCCCCGATTTTGATAAGTTTTTTCTTAAATGCGTGCTGACGGGACAGCTGTCACGACACAATCTAACAAAACTGTTTCAAATGCAGTTAAAGACAACTACGGACTTCTGGAGCATCTTACAGGGAAAACAAACAAACTTTTTGACCAACCTGACAGATGGTCACGAAAACCAACACCAGAGGGCAGTTTTCTCCCTGTCCCGCGTGGCTGGCACACACAGCCATCCCTTCGGATCCCGGCACTGGCGGGCGCGGCAGGCTCCGTGAGGACTGGCGTCTGCAGAGCCGGGAGGCGAGCCCACCAGCCCCCGGCAGTGCACGTGTCTGCAGCAGGTGCCCCTCTGCCTTAAAACCAGAGAGTTGCCACAGTGTGAGGCCAACCCACTCCGCCCCTCAGCCCCGCAGGAAGTCACGGGGAAGAAACGCGCACGCACCACGCACAACTGCCCACGCCAAACCCGGGCACCTGATGTCACAGCACCGCGCACTGGTGGGACACACACTGCACTCCAGACACCACGGCGCGCAAAGAACTAGGACTTGAGAAGTCTGCGGTGCCTGCAAATAAACCACCACACCGGATCTCACATCATCAAGTCTAAAGGTCACGCAAAAACCGTTAGCTACTCAAATCTTTGCCTTGTACTCCACAAGTTTAGAGCAAAGAGCCCCACAGACAAAAGCAGGAACTCTCTTGCGTTCCTTTAAACTGCCACATGGAGATAGGCGTCACTACCCCCAGGAGAGGCAGGTGCACGGGGTGCTCCCACGCAGTCTGCCGGTCCTCCTCCACCACCCGCCTCACCCCCGCAGGGGCCCGCAAGGAGGGCCTCAGGGACCCGACTGTCTGCCAGCACAAGGCTGAGGCTGGGACACGCTACAGGCCTGAACACTGCAGGCGAGACAACCCCCATCGGGACACGTTCTGGGAGTCCGAGCCAGGCCTTGAACTGCAGGAGGGAGCCTGAGGAAGGGGCAACCGCTGCTGCCCCGGGGTGCCCACCCGTCCTCACAGGCTCGCCCCACCACGCCCACACAGCCCACAGAGGCACTCGAACGAAGGTCAACAGTGACTCCCCCGACCCCCGTGGACAGGCAGAGTCATTCAATAAGCAGTATTACTGATATGACTGTTAATGTCATTAGTTATATTAACAAGATGTTGTTATTCATTAAACTTTTTACATTCCAGTCAAAGGGCTGATTAAGCCACATTTTTATAGTTCAACATGAATAATATTTACTTCTCCATTTTTAACTAATGTGATTCCAACACACAGTTCACTCACCTTTTTCAGGCCGGCAAAACCTTCTGACTCCAGGAAGAAGAAGGCAAAGGGCATCAGGACAAACAGACAGAGGTTGGAGAAGAGAGAAGCGAGGTTCCACAGACCTGCAGGGGCAACACGGGAGACAGGTTAGGGACCCGCAGGCCTGGCCCAGGGGGCACCACCCCACACGGCGGCACCAGCCAGAGGGCTGTGCTCCTGAACAGTAAAGACACAGCAAAAACCAAGCAGCCTAGCAAGTAGCCCAGCCCTAGAAATCAGAAGGGAATTATTCCAAGTCTGTGTGATCTAGTGACACGCGCCTACTGATCACGGCCAACGTGGAAACCTTTTCTCGGGCCCTAAGGTAAATGCACCGAAGACACGACACACGTAGAGACCCAGAGGCACAGCCTCCCTCGACACACTGGCACCTGAGTCTTTGAATTAGAGCCACCAGCGTTTATGGAGCACTTAATAAATGCCAGATACTCTACTAAGCATTTTACATGCATAATCTCATTTAATTTAAGCCTCATTAAAACCCTAAAAGGAATAATTAGCATTTATTGAGCCCTTCTGTGCCAAGTGCTGGTCTAAGTGATTTACGGACAGGATGCAAACTCGTTCGCTCGTCCCAGCACCGCCCCCACCGCCCGCGCCCGAGGGGAAGGCGGGCCACGGCCTGCGGAGGCCGAGGGCCAGCCAGTGGCAGCGCTGACTCCTGGGGTGTCCACAGAGCACCCCCGTGGGCGGTTCAGTGCGCACTGCCAGGTGGGAAAGCCAAGGGAAGCCAGGCAGGCACGCTTCCCCTCGCTGGCAGATTCTGCCGGTCTCAGAAAACCACAGTAAAAAGCAGCTAAGAACAGAGTCAGAAAAGGAGACCTTCGCCTGTGTCCTCGGGCAACCCTTGGCTCAACATCTCCTGCTCTTTAAAGGTGAAACACCACAATTTAAAACTTACTTTCAAAATGATGGCTGCACTCTTTACAACTGACAAACTCCAGAGTCAAAGATGAAAACTACGCAACAGTTACAATTCAGCGCTTCTGACGTGGGCAACTGCCGCTCCATCCTCGCCCCCGCCCACGAGGTGGGGCGGTCCGGCTGCTGAGACCCAGCAGTGGGCGAGCGGGACAGACACCGCCGCCCTGGGGGGGGGTGCGCGCCAGGAGCGGGGGTCTGCCCTGAGCTTGAGAGGCCCACAGCAACCGCACGAAGCCCCTTCAGAACAGCGCCGCACGGCACGTACCAACCGAACAAGCTCGTGCGGGGCTCGTGCGGGGCTCGTACAGGCCACCTGGAGAGGGCCGCCTCTTCCAGCAGGTAGGGCGAGAGAAGTCACCAAATCGGCTCACACTTTCTTTCAAAAATTGCCACAGAGTTAACAAAACTGACAACACACTTACCTTAGCAGAAAATAAAATGTTTTACAAGACGTTTCGGACATCCGCCATCCCCTGGAAAGCTGTCACGGGACTCTCTAACACAGCAGGGTTCCAAGACACTTCTCTACTCCCCAGCCCAGCGACGCTGTGGCCCGGTCCTCCATGAAAGGGGCCGTGACCACAGTGGGCGCTCCGCAGTACTAATGACCCGAAGAGCTCGCAGGACGGCGGCCGCCTGGGCTCCTGCCCGCCTGCATCCCAGGTGACGGCCCTACCAACTCGCAGGTCTCCGTCGCGAGAGCCAGGCGGAGGAACCCGTCCGTAGGCAGGGCGGGGAGGGGAGGGAACCGGCGTGGCGGGACCGTCAGCGCGGCTCAGTCCCCGAGTTGCATGAATGGACTTGATGTTCTGTGTCACCCAATGTTAACAAGGAAACTCCTTCCCTGCCGGAGCTCGTGGGCCTAACTGAGGAAGACGGAGAATGAATTCTCGATTGCCAGTGTAAAATGAAGGAAATCACTCCGGGTAAAAAGCAAAAACGTGAACTTCAGTTTACCGAGTTTTAATGGACAGAACTGCACCCAGGGCACAACCCATCAACTCTGACAGACGTGCCCCCAGTGACAGCCTCACTGCAAAGCGACGCGCACGTCCAGCTGCCGCCACTCCTCACCCCTCCCCCCGAGCCACGCCAGTAGAGAGGCTGTATTTTCTAGAACTGTACACACGCAGTACGTGTAGTGCGCACCCTGGGTCCTGCCTGGCTCTGTCACCGAGCACAGCAACTTGAGAGTTTCCAGCACTGCGGTGTCGTCGGTGGTCTGTCCTCTGTACAGATCAGATCGAACTCGGGGAGTGAACCGCGGCCACCCCCCTGAAGACTGGGCCGCTCCCAGTCTGCCTCGAGCCTGCCCTGCACACCCGCGTGCGCAGCTCTCTGTGGACACTTGCTCTCACTCCCGCGGGGCCTCCACGTGGGTGTGGAGCAGCTGGGTGACAGAGTAGACACGGGCGTGTTCAGCACTCCGAGAAACGGCTGAGATGTCTTCCGAAGTGGCTGTATGACTTTACACCCCAGCGGCAGAGTTCAAATCTCACACGGGTTTCGCCAGGACGGGGCGCACACAACCTCCCGGTCTCCGCCACCGTGTGGATCTGCGACTCCCCAGCGAGGAGGCCGGGCGGTGAGCACCTGCTCACAGCGCCCCTGCCACCTGCCTCTGTGCCCTCCAGGGGCGTCCCTGCACACCTGCGGCCCGCGGGTCGCTGGCTCCAGGTCGGGCAAGGTCTTGATCTGCGCTGAACACAGGCCCTCGTCAGACCTGTCACCACAGGTGTGTCCTGCCAGTCCGCGCACTGTCTTCTCATCCTCTGAACAGCTGGTTCCAAAGAACAAACTTCCTTCACTTTGATGAAGTCCGATTTATCATTTTTTACAGGTCATGCTTTAATGGGTCACCTCTACCCCAGAAACTGCGGTCTGGGCTGATGTCACAGGCTCCCTCCCAAGTGTCATCCGTACGGGCCACAGTTCCAGGGTTTATGTCTATGATCCTGCTGACCTGCTTTTTGCAGACGATGTCAGGTATGGATCCAAGGTCATCTTTTGTCTCTAGCTATCCAATTATTCTAACAGCATTTGTAGAAAATGCCTTTTCCCACCAAACTACCTTTGCACCCCTGTTGAAAGTAAACTGACAATGGACGGGTCTGTCCAGGAGGTGTCCAGCCATGTACTGTGAAAAACAGAGACACTTATCAAAGAAGATACAAGATATAAGAAACACTGCACACAGGACAATGACGCCTCAGTCCCCTTCAAAGTCCCCCTTGGGACCTCACACGGTTCTCCCAGTCACCATCAGCTGCCCCGTCGTATTTCCCTAAATCTCATCAACGGTGCGAAATCGCTTTCCTTCCAAAGGTGATTTTAGTTTTGGGAAAAACCAGGAGTTGCAAGGCACCAAATCTGGGCTGCAGCGGGACTGAGTCACATGGGTGATCTGATGTTTTGCCAAAAAACCCTCTGCAACAGACGTGACGCATGAGCAGGCGCACTGTTGTGATGAGGCCGCCATCACCAGGTGCCCAGAGCTGTGTCCTTCTGAAGCACCTGAATAGTTTCCACGGAGGAATGTTCAAGCTTAACACAAAATCTGATGCAAATGCATTTCTCTGCTCACTCATTTCGTTTTGTTTTGTTTTTTAAGATCTTATTGATTTTTAGGCAGAAGAAAAGGAACAGAGAGTGGGAGAGACACATCCCTGTGTGGTTGCTCCTTGAACGCCCCCTACTGGGGACCTGGCCCGCAACCCGGGCCTGTGCGACCCTTCGCTTCTCAGCCCGGCACCCAGCCCACTGAGCCACACCGGCCAGAGCGTCACTCAGTCACTTTGAATGCAGTGGCCACACAGCACACATGCTCACTCAAGGGCGTCCATCGCCCCCACTGACCAGTCCAGGGAAGTCATCTTTGTCCACGTATGCGCGTTCCAGTCCACTCTCCTTGGCTGCCGGGTGACATCGACGTCGCACAAACCATTCTCGTTCTAGTAACACTGGCTGGACTTCTTCCAGACAGACCCCGTGTTCCTGGACTCTGCTGAGTTGATCTATTTGTCTGTCTTCACACCGATGCCACACGGTGTCAGTCACTACAGCTTTGAAGTAGTCTTCGAGCCAAACAAACACTAAGGGCTCCAGTTTTGCTTTGGAGCTGGGGCTGGGGCTGGGGCTGGGACTGTGCTGAACCCGCGGGCTGACGCGCGGAGAGGCGCCGTCTGAACAGCACCGTCCTCAGGTCCTGGAGCGCGGCCGCCTCTGGGTTTCCCGGGGACTCCAGCTCTTCTTCGAGGGCCCACGGCCCACAGTGTGAGGCACACGCAGCCCTGAGGGTTTCACGTCTGCGACGCCACTGTACTTCGCTGGCATTGGTTCTTGAACCAATTTCCAACTTTTTATTGCTACCACACAGAAATGCACTTGAGTTCTGTACATCGATCTCATACCCTGAAACCTCGGGAAACTCACTCATTCTAACAGCTTTTTCATAAGGAATCCCATCAGAACTTCTACCCCACGAACAGGTCTCCTTTTTTCTCTCTAGCCTGAGTGTCGCCTGTTCAAACCCACCAGAACAAGGCTGCAGGCGAGGGGTGAGGGGACGTGCGCCCTGCCCAAGCCCAGGGGCGCACTCCGTCCCTCCCTAGGAAGCATGAGGCTACCTGTGGGTTCTCATGGATGCTCCTTATCGGGGGGGGGGGGGGGTCCCTCCCGTGCCCGGTTGGCTGAGAGATGCTTATCAAGCAAGACAGGCGCTGAGGCCTGCCGGATGCTTTTTCTGCACACGTGGTGGTGACCCTGGGATTGTGGCTTGGGAATGTGACGAACTGCGGTCACTGATTTTTCCCCAAAGTCGTGATGTACCGCCCCTTTTCTTCTACACTGTTACGCACGTCTGGCTACAATGTTACTTAGAACGCACGGGTCCATGTGCAGACGGATACTGGCCTGCAGCTTTCCTGTGATGGCTGTCTGGTTTTGGAATCAGGGTAATGCTGGCCCCAGCAAGTTAGGGCATGCTCCCTCATTTCCAACTTTCTGAAAAGGCCTGTGTAGAACTGGTGTTACTTCTTCCTTAAACACTGGGCAGGGCTGACAGTGAAGCCCCCTGGCCTACAGTCTTACTTAAGAGAACATTTGCAGCATTTCCACAATGTCTGAGGGGTCCAGGAATTCGAGCTGGTCAAGGAATTGTTCCATTTCTCAAAACCGCTGAACTTGTTCAGATAACACAGTTCATAATATGCACTAATTATCCCTCCAATGGCTGAGACTGTGGTGATGTCATCTTCCTCATTCCTGATACAGGTAACTGGCATCTTTTATTATTTGTGCTTATCAACGATATTGAGCTCAACTGATTTCCTACCCTTTTTCAGTTTTCGAGGCCACAGGTTTCTCTTCTCACCTTTTATTTCCCATCTTCTTACTTTAGGATTTATTTGCTCTCCCTTTCCTAGTTTTCTAGTTAAGGTGGAAGCTGTAGGAACCAATCTGACAGTTTTCTCCTGAAACATGCATGTTGGTGCTACAAACATTCTGAAATGGCCTTTTCCATTTTCACTGTTTAAAGCCCTTTCAAACTCCTTTTGACCTCTGTGACCCCTGCATTACTGTGAAGTGTGTGATCTAGTCACCAAATACTAGAGGGGTTTCCCAGACGTGCATCCAGCACCGATTTCCCGTTTCATGTCACCGCTGTCGGCACACATGCCCCGTGTGACTTGAGTCCTCCACTGCAAGTGCGGAGACTTATCTATGGCACTGCATGGGGCCTCTCAATAAACGTCCTCAGCGTCCTGGGAAAGGTGTGTTCTAGCCAATGCAAATGAGGCCAAGCTGCTTCCGAGTGTCATTCAGCTCTTCCATATCCTTAGTTCTTCCTTCCTCCTCATTCTGCCCATTGTTGAAGAGGGGATACAAATCCATCTGAATAGAATTGTGACTACGACTATTAACCCTTTCACTTCTGCACGGTTTTGCTTCATGGATCTAATTGGTGGGTATTGCCGTGTTCTGTCGACGAGTGAATCCTTCGTCATTCGAGATGACCTCTATTCCTCACCCTTTGCTGACACCCACACGCCTACTGCAGCAGCCTTTTTGCCAGAATGAGCAGCGCACGCCTTTCTTCTCCTACTAGCGCCAACCTATCTGTCTATAGAGCCGCCGTGGGCTTCTCGCAGGCAGCACAGGTGTGTCTCCCTCACCCACCCGGCCTGGCCACCTGTGCCCCTGAACCGGGTGTCCAGACCACTGGGGCTTACTGGGGCTTACTGGGATGGTCAGGGTAAGTCCCTCCACTCACCCCACGGTTCTGTCTGCCCTTTCTGCTGTTCCGTGCGCCTTTGGGCTAACTCTTCGCACGATTCCCTTCCATCCCCTCCATGTGCTTACTGGACGTACCCCTTGCCACACTGTGTGCGGGGCTGGAGGTCCGCCGTGCACCCTCCAACTCATCACACTGTGCCTCCCACAACAGCACAGCCACCCCCACGCCGCGTGAGATCCTACACCCACACGTCTCCCTCTCCTTCCTTCCACCTTGGCTTACACATCTTACTTGTACACGTCATGAAGCTCCCAGTGTACCGCTGCCGTTTTATTTTTGAAATAACCAATCGTCTTTTAATAAGACACACAATAAAGGAAAACCATTATGTTTACCCACGAACTGCACCTCCAGGGCAGGAGATCCGCACCCCGACCCCCCAGCCAGCTGCCACCAACAGTCTGCGGGGATGAGCTTTTATCTTCGGTGTATCTGGCACTGTCTTTACTCTGCCTTTGTCTCGGAAAACCGTTCTTGCTGGATTTAGGCTGGCAGGCAATTGCCACCTGGCCGGCGCTCTCCCCATGAGAAACAGGCCGGCTCCTACCCCTGCCCCTCCGCACTTGGATGTCTTTTCCTCTGAGTGCTTCTAAGGTTCTTTCTCTTTGTCACTGTGTTGCTCCGATCTGACGGTGCCTCCTGGCAGAGCTGCTTGCACACCGGGCCGGTTGAGCTCCCTGGATCAGCGGGTTTACAGGTCTCACCCAGTGTTGACATTTTCCTGGCACGAAGTTTTCAGATGTTCTTCTTCTCCCTCCTCCGTCGGGAGTGTTACAACCTTGATGCCCCAGTCGGTCCCCTGCCACTTTCTCTCTGGGCGTCTCTCTCACACACCTCACTACTGCTGTGTCTCCCACGGGTCTGCGATTGTGTGCACACACCCACCCTCAGGAAAGCGCCCACTGCTCTGTAACGCCCCCCACACACACAACCAGCGACCCGCACTTCCGTGACCCAAAGGTCTCTGCAGCCTCCACGGCAGGGGCCGGGGCGTGGCCCTCCGCATCTGGCAGCCTGGGCCTGTGTCGGCTGTGTGACCTGGAAGGGGCGTCGACCCTCTCACTGTCTCCTCCTGGGTGACACTGGCTCTTCCCCAACCCCCAGGCTCTCGGGAAGAACAGAGGAGAAGCAACACACCCCCGCGTTACACAGACACCTGTGCCCCTCCCCTCCATCTCCACACACCGCAGAGGGCCAAACACTGAAAACTCTGGACACACCCCAGCAGGTAGACCAGATAAAGACAAGAAAGTTGGTTCTCAACCCTTTCCTTACCCTCCTTGCCCTGACTAGTGTAGTGCAGTGGCTTGGGCACCCTTCTGCAAAAGGGAAGGCCCCAGGTTCAAGTCCCAGTCAGGGCAGGGCCTGGGCTGTGGGCCGGGCCCCCAGTAGGGTGCGCACACGAGGCAGCCACACAGGGATGCTTCTCCCCCTTTCTCCCTCCTTTCCTGTCTCCGAAAATAAATAAACTAAAATGAGATAAAAAACACAAACTTATAAAAAAAGACATAAAACTCTGCCCTGGGCAAAAGCTCACACATCAGTAAAAGGACCTACCCTGACTAACCCACACACTGAAAACAAGACAGCCATGACAAGCTGAAGAGGGAAGTCGGCCCCGGCGGAGGGGCGCGGCGGCAGTGTCTGCTGGATGACCACGCCGGTTCTGAAGGCCAGGGACTCCTTCAGCGGGTCGGGAAACTGCATGCCGCCTTCTTCGTGTGGCACTGTAAACATGTATATTACACAACATTTAAAGTGCTATCTCCCCAACTGCCCGTTTCCCGGTGGACTCCACATTCCTGCGGGAGCCCTGACCACCGCAATCGTGGGACAGATGTGACGTGATCTGGACCCCCACTGCGGAGGCGAGCGGCCACCATGCGCGTCGGTCTAGGGCCGACCGCACATACGACGATGGGGCTGAGGAACCCCTCTCCCCTAGTGTGACCTTGCAGCAGCCAAACGTCACAGCGCGTCCCCTGCGTGTTTTCGGGGACGTGGCACAGACAGACCCACAGCGCTGCCCCTGGGGCAACAGGAGAGCAACCCAGTCGCGCACAACACAAGACACTGGGTAACGAATCACACAGACTACAGGGCCTTGTCCTGTACTTGCTGCACTCGGACTGTCCTCTAGGGGGTGCTCTTTCCACACAAGCCTGCGGTAAGACAACCCTGCTTTTGGATCACGTCTCCCCATGACAGCATGCTCCCCCGTACCAGATTCAACCCTGCGTCATCTTGTGCGCTCACACGCTGGGCAGCTGATGGCCCGGGGCGACAGGCTGCACCACGTAGCCAAGCGTGTAGTGGGCCTGCCACTGGGGCGTGTGTGTGTGCACTCTGCGATGTCCTCACGAGGAAAACTGCCCGACAACGCATTTCTCACCACCGCTCCCGTCGTGAAGTAGCCCACGGCTATGTTTATTCTTGCAGGACACAGTCACATAACAGAAAGAATTGGAGAGTTGGGGGTTTTCTCCTCTATGAGCCACGTGAATAACCAGCTTTCTTCAAAGTCCAAATAATTAAATGCAACAAATTAAATTTATTAACCATGATAAATAAATGCAAAAGTTTTTGCTTAGCTTATGCTAACTTAATTATCAAGTTTGCAACATCTAAGATTACTGTGAGAATATCTAATATTCAAAAAAACAATAGACCGAACACACATTCCTAAGGAGTAATTTACAACCTTAGCAACCGTCTAAAATTTAGTAAGTTCCCAGCATCTTGCAAACATACACCAGACACACACACATAAATATCCCTAAGGATGTTTCTATAGTTTTGATCAAACATTTCTAAATTAAAAGTTAAGGCTCATACACACAAAATACTACCACTGCCTTTATTTTCTTCATCAATTTGTAAAAGAAAACATTGGTCCAATTTCTCCACTTCAGAAAGTTAGTTACTTGCTCCAATACAGGAGGGGAATCTTAAAACCTCAGAACCCTTGTGGTTTGTCTAGACCAGTGTTAGTGACAGCCCTTCCCAAAGAGCCAACGCCTACTCCTGAGAGAAGTACCTGAATTCAAAGACTACTTAATACCGCCCAAACACTCAGTGCGAAACCAAGCCACGCCAGACCGAGTGCCTGGCGATGGCAGGATGCACTGACCTGCAGCTCCCCCTGCTGGGGCCGCAGAGCGCTTCACCACACAGCAGACAGCCCCAGGCTGCGGGGGACTGCGCTGTTCCTCGCAGACAGAGTCCCTGGGTCCACATGAGAAGTCCAGGCGCGCTCAGCCGTGCTCCATAACTTCCAAAACGGCCACACTAAGACAAAGCCGATCTTCCCGGGGAACTGAGGTTCTAATCTAATTGTCAAAAAATGACTAATGTAATTTTTAAAAATTCTACCAAGAAAGCATAAGCCTTAGAAGACAAGTTTACTTTTGAATCATCAGCACTGTGAGAACTTTAAAACCAGAATAGCTTCTGCTTATTTATTTAGAAGACAGAAAAAAGGACAATTTTTGCAATGAGTTGTGAAATTTTTACCTTAATATAACTTTTTTCTTTTATCAAAACACCAACACATGCCCACTATAGAAATGTTACACAGTGCAAATACTAAAATACAACTTTATATCACATTGCCCTGCCACCCAGAGAGGGACATTTTCTCCCTGTCTTTCTGAACCAACAATCGCTCCCCTACACCGCCATCTATCTTGGCCAGAAAAGCAGCTTGACTCCACCGAAATACCATTAAGTAAATTTCTCACTCTGAGCACCTAGATTGTTTTTTATTTTAATTATTATAAACCAGCAATCTTCGTGTGGGCCTGCGAACCAGACGATCACGGTTTGATTCCCAGTCAGGGCACATGCCTGGGTTGCCGGCCAGTTCCCGACAGGGGCCAGTTCCCAGCAAGGGATGCACGAGAGGCAAATATGCATTGATGCTTCTCTTTCCCTCTCCTTCCCTTCCCCTCTAAAGATAAATAAATGAAATATTTTTTTAAAAAAACAGCAATTTTCAACCTTTTTCATCTCATGGCTCACACAAACTAATTCTTACAATCCTGAAACACACCAAAAAATATATACTTCTCGTTGATTTGACCAAAAAAACAGGTATAATTTTGAATCATTCCCACCAAATGGCCACTGTTGTGTTGTCTGCTGTCATTCTGACCTGACAGTGAGGGAAGGGAGGCCCGTGCCCCTGACTAAGCAGGTATCACTGCACGGTTTAAACGTCCTGGGAGCACGGCGGCTGAGAATCGCTGCCACACAGAACTGCAGTGACGGGCATTATGATACATGACTGAACCATTCAGACCAATTAACTAGAAACCATTGTGACATTTAACCAACAAGGGGACATTAAAATTTACTACTGGCTGACTTGTAATCTTCGTACATAAAAATAAATAGTATCTAAAAGTATGGTTTTCAAAAATCTTCCGCGGGACTGGAAGATGGACAAAACGAAGGTGGCCTTTACATTTTTCCCTCACGGGGTCACACATACTGTCTACTCCTACGGACAAGGCAACACAGACTCACAAAGACCAGCCGGACCAACAAAAACTGCCCCCTGGGGAAACACCTCAGTGACTGAGAATTGTTTCCTGACTCGAAGGCCACAGTTTCAACCCCATCCTTCTCCCACCTCCCAACACGTGTCGTTGCTGGGGTTCTGCTCAGATTTTCAACCCCCGTCCTCTGGAACCACCGCGCTGAGACGAGCAGGCCACGGGCACCCAGCACAATGGCGGTGCGGCCACCGTGCCCACCCAGCCCCACCGCGGTCCTCGCCCAAAGGAACCCGCACGCAGGCGTCTCGCCGTTTCTCAGTCTGCAGACCGAAGAGCTTCTCCCTCTCCTGCTACCTTTTCCGCGTGCGGGACACAGAAAGGGAGCGGAAAACCCAACAACGCCGTGCAGGAAGAGTTAAAGCAGGGGCCGGACTGCACGCAGCGGCACGTACTGACCGTGGATCAGGGAGCCGTTCAGCCACTGGATGTAGTAGCTGTGCGGGAAAGACAGCAGGATCTCGTTGCTGACGATGGAGAAGGGCAGCAGCAGCACGGCCCCGGCGGAGACCGCGAGCGTGAACGTGCTCAGGAACAGCCTGGAAGGGAGGAGAGGCATGTCACCAGCGGCTGGGGAAGCCGGGAGCACGCGAGTGACTCCGGACGAAACGACGGCGCGCACGTGTCCATCTCAGCCCCTCCATGGGAGAAGGCCACGAACCTCATGTTGCTGGCAGGCACAGGACACAAGTGTGACCCTGGGAGTGAGACGAGGCGACCCCCAGGGCCACCGACTCTGCAGGGGCCAGTCTGTCTGACGAGACGCCCTGAGAGGAACGCGCACTTCAGACGGAGTGCGCCACACACTTCACAGAGAATGAACTGCAGCCTTGTCCCCCTTTTAAGCGTAATTATTCAGCTCACGTTGTGTTTCACTAACAACTCTGGCAATGTACGCTAAAAGCAAGGCAGCAACTGTTTCAGAGGGAAAAATCACTTGTGCAAGCTGTATGAAACACAAATTATTTCAGCAGAAAAAACTTACCAGGCCATTAGTCCACTATCTTTTAAAATGAGCAAAGTACAAATAAATTATAAATTAAATAGTAAGAAACTATAAAAGAATATTAGGCTACTAAGCAGTATGTAAAGCACTATTTTGTAATGTTTCAAAATATCTCTAATATGTACCAATTTAGAAAGGTGTTTAAAACAAATAAAAATGAACAGCCCTGGCTGGTGTAGCTCAGTGGATTGAGCGCGGGCCTGCGAACTGAGGGATCGCGGTTTGATTCCCAGTCAGGGCACATGCCTGGGTTACGGGCCAGTTCCCAGTGGGGGACTCATGGGAGGCAACCGTACATTGATATTTCTCTCCCTCTCTCCTTCCCTTCCCCTCTAAAGATAAATAAATAAAATCTTTTAAAAAATGAACAAACTGAAGAAAGCAGGAAAACTACACACAACCCCCCCAAAGCACATACGTACACAAAGAAAAACAGGCACAAAAAGCCCAGCGCAGTCCCTCACAGTCCCCCAGGAAAGCAGACTGGTAAAGGGCTTTGGCTCCCTGCTACATGTCCGGAAGTTTAAATTTTATATCTTTATTTCTAAGCATTTTCCAATGGCAAAGAAAATGGGAATCTCACCAACCCTGGAGGAAACAATTTAACATCCATTCCACTAAGTACATGCAGGGAGAACGTAAAAACGTAAGAAGATACAAGGAGAAAAGGTCACACTAGACGTTCAATACACACATCCAACGGAGTAACTGCGCAGTCAACGCCACCTTGTGGCGACGCGCAGAAGTGTCTCCTACTTCAAAGCCAAACTGGTCGAATCCCACCAAGCACTGGTACACTTGATGTGGACACCGTGTGACACTCGCCGAAAACACTGTCCCAACCAGACGCAGGACGCACCCTGTGAGGCTCTGCTGACCTNAAAGGTCACACTAGACGTTCAATACACACATCCAAGAGTAACTGCGCAGTCAACGCCACCTTGTGGCGACGCGCAGAAGTGTCTCCTACTTCAAAGCCAAACTGGTCGAATCCCACCAAGCACTGGTACACTTGATGTGGACACCGTGTGACACTCGCCGAAAACACTGTCCCAACCAGACGCAGGACGCACCCTGTGAGGCTCTGCTGACCTGACACGCTTTCTGGTGGAGCAGAAGCACAAGTCCTCGTTCGTCCAGGTCCACGGCCGCCGCCCCCAGTGGTCAGCCAGGGGCCTGGCGGGAGTCTTGTCTGCCCCATGGAGGGAGCACATGCCCTGAGGGCGTGCACCCCTCCTCCCCACGCCTGGACTACGGTCAAGCCCGCAGCCCCACACCAGATGCTGCAGAGCCGCCCCTTGGCTCCCCCACACTCTGTGGGCACCACACCTCCCGTCTGGGCCACGGCCAGCTCCCTCCGTGGGCCCCCACACCACTCGCCCTGCGACGAGTCCCTCGGCATCCCCGCCCTGGTCTCAGCACCCACGACACTCCGCCACAGACCAGGCAGTGAGGGCCAACCCCATCTCCAAGTCAAAACTGGGGCCTGAAACCGAACAGAGCCACACATGTAGGAGAGCAAACCAGGTATGTGAAGCCACAGGTGACCCAAACTCCTGTGTGGCCACTGTGACTGTCAGGGTGGCTCTTTCAGCAGGACCTCCGGGGCCGTCTCACTACAGGCTCCCCAGCAGCCTTCAGTCCGTCTCATCCGCCCCACATGGGCCACATGCTGACCACTGGCCAAGGTGGCATCTGTGGGGTCTCTTCCCTTTATCTGCAGGTACTGCACGGAAGCTGAGCATGGACCCAGGACAGCCACCTGATCCTCGTCCGACGACTGCTTGTTCAGCGGTGGCCACCAGTACAGGCTCCGACTCTCCCACTGACTCCACGCAGGACCCGTGACCACCACTACTCGGACGCCCAGACAGCCTGACGTGGCGGGAAAGCCTTCCGCGTCTAGCTGGCACAGCCCATTCTTCTCTGAGCACCTCCTCACGTTGGAGCACGACAGGTCCACTCGGTGACCTGGCCCCGCGCCCCGCTTCCCCCAGAGCCCTGGCCCCTCTGAGCGATGGCAGTGCGCCAAGGCAGAGGTCTGGGTGCCGCCCGCACTCCCTGCTCCAGACGTCACGCTCCAGGCGCTCAGTGACAGGCCCCAGGGCATGCATGTGCGCCATGCAAGCATGGGGTGGGGGTGGGACTTATTTATAAAACGTGCATTTGTTCTGACACATGTAAACGCCAGCCCCCTTCCAAGAACTCGCCATCTGAGGCAATGCACCCACTGGAATGTTTGCTCCCTGCTCGGAACAGTTTCTGAGCTCGTCGAAGCTGATGCCTCTTCGTGCTTCTGCCTTTTGTGCGTCGCCTCTTCCACGTCAGCACAACACTTCCCTCTGAGGACTTTTTCATCCAAGGAAACAAAAAGAAGTCACTCGGGGTGAGACCGGGCGAACAGGGAGGGTAGGGCACGGGGGTCCTGCCGTCACTGGGCAGACCCCGCTGACCGCGCAGCACGGTGTGGGCAGCTGCGCTTCTCAATCACCCAGCATGAAATGGGCAAACAATGTGTAGGAGTCTTCAAAAATAAAAAAAATCACTGAATCCAAATGCAGCCTCTCACACCAACACCAGCTGGTGCACAGATGCAGATGGGTTCCTAGAACACTCACCCAGCAGGGGAAGCCTATCAGAAAAAGGCTCGCCCTCCAGAAGGTAATTCCGACGTCTGGGGCCCCCTCGTACATGCACACACCCACACTGTCATCTGCAGTCAGTAACCCTGGGCAGAGACCAGGGGGCCACACCGGCACCTCCAGCCCCACGGGGACAACCCAGGCTCCCTCTCCCAGGCTCCCTCTCCCGGCTCCAAGCCCGGGTCTGTCACCTCCCACGGACCAATCCGCTGCTCCCATCACACTGACACCCCACCCTATGCAGAGGTGCCCTGCTACTCAGGTGACCCCCCCCATTCAGGGGTGTCCTGCCCCAAGCCCACCCTCCTGCCCCACCTGAGCCCCCCACCCAGGCCAGGCTACAGGCACAGATGCCCTGCCGCCCTGTGACAGACCATGACCCCAAACCCTGTGGGCGTCCCTCCTCGGGATGACACCGGTGCCAGACCTCCCTCTACGGGGGGACCCCCTCCCCTCCCCTCAGATCCTGAGAGTGGAAGCAGGTGTTCCTCTGGGGCTGCGACCCCACACGCGACCCCACACGCGACCCCACTTCATGGGCCCAGGCTCCCCGGCCCTTCCTGGCAGCCGCTCCAGGCAGCCACCATATTTCCACGCTGACTGCTCTAACCCAAACCCCAGCGAGGGCCGCAGGGCTGCCCAAAAGGGCCACTTTGGTGGGGAGGACAGAGAGCATGAATTCAGGGCACAGGAAGGCAGACCCAGACCAATGGCAGAAGGCAGGCTCCCGGGGCCCAGGAGACACAGAGGGTGGGCTCCACAGTGACCTGGGAGGCCGAGGAAGGGCCTCCTGTGCCCTGGGGCGCCAGACTCGTGGTGCCAGCCCCTCCGGGGCTGGACAGTGCTGGAGGACCCTGTGTTGCAGAGCTCTCTGACCTCCCTTGGCACACAGACGACGCCCAGGTGACACCCACACCTTCTCCTTGTCTATTTAGGTTCCAGGTCTGCTTCTCCCTCTACCGGGCCTGCACAAAGCCTTTCCACGGGGGAAGGATGACGAGAGGGCTGGGGAGCAGGGATGCCTGAGACCACACCCCAGCGCAGCCGGGCCAGCCCTCGCTGCCTGCACGCGCAGCGTCTCCCACACATCATCTCGACCACACAGGCAGTGGGCCAGGCTGCCACACAGAGAATGCACACCTCAGCTCCTGTCTCCCCTGAACTCAAGGTCATCCCAGGGCCAGAACCTGAACCAGGCTCAGTTCCCTCTCCTCTCATTGCAGAAGGGACAGAAGCCAGAGGGAGACAGCAAGAGCCAGGGCAAGGGCCCAGGGGGACAGATGGGGTCGGGGTGAGGGGGCCTTCCTCCTGACCTTGCCATGCGCACACACCCACCCCCATCAGGACGGGCCCTTGGACAGGCCCCAGGCGGAAGCAGATGGGGGTGGGAACCAGTCCTGAGCCACTCCCCAGGGAAACCACAGGCTGTCCTGAAACACACTGAGAGAGCAGCACGTTCCTGTCTGTTTATAAACTATCGATCTGCAAATGCACTTCAGCAAACGTACCGCCCAGTGGGCCAGAGACCAGCGGAGGAGAGGGGCCCCCGCAGGCCCTGCCACGCCCCCAGAGGGTTTCCCCCGGGACAGCCCCGCTGGCCGGGGTCGCCCGTGTGCAGCTGCAGCCCTGGAAGCTCGGCAGCGGGGCGGGCGCTGTGCTCTCACAGGAGTGGCAAACCCGACAGAGAACTGGCGGCTCCCTTGGGAAGGCTCGCACGGGTCACAGCGCTGGGAGGGGCGCCTCCAACCCTCCCCCTGCAGACTCAGTGCGCCGAGTTCCAGGCCGGGGCTGTGAACCCAGAGGGAGAGCTCCCGGTGTGCAGTCAGAGGCGTTTCCTCCCAGGCATTTAGCAGAATTTAAACACTGAGGACCCTGTCACAGCGGGGCAGTTTCCCAGTTACCCGTGTTCGTTTCCCAGTTACAAGTCACATCCGTCCTATTCCAGCCGTTCCCTAATTGAAAGCCCTTCTTCACTGAGGTGAGATTCTCACAGAACCGGCCGCTCCACCGTGGTCGGTCCACACAGTGCAGGGCACCTGAGCACCGCGTCACCCAGAGCCAGCCCCGTGCTCCCCCTCCTCGGCCCGTGGGCGCCGCCCTGCCTGCGGCTGGGTCTATCAAGGGAATCACGGGCTGTGCAACCTTCGGTGACGTGGCAGGCCTGTGTCACTCGGCACTGTGCGCTCGAGGCCCGTCCACACTGCAGCAGGCTCAGGGCTGCCTCTTCACGGCTGAGTGACGGTCCGGTGCAGTGAAGCACATGAGTGTGTGAGTGCACATGTGCGTGAGTGTGTGCGTGCAGTCTCCCCTCCCCCGCATCTTGGCAAAAACCGTGTGATCTGACACTGGTTGTGACGGGCTGACAGACAAACCCACGAGGCCAGGGAACCAGGAAGGGCTGAGGACGCGTTCTGGCCTGCAGACAACTGCAGGTTCCAGGCACCTCCCTACAGCGTGGGGATCCGAGTTGGGCCCTGAGCCGGGCCCTGAGCTGGGCCCTGCTACCGCGGCAGGTGCACTGTCGGGCACCGGCACACCAACAGCGGCAGCCCAGCACCGCTGTGCTATCCGAGCCCACTTCTGGGTGTGCATGGCTGTGGGGGATTCGCAGGGCAAGGCACTGCTCACAGGACTCAGGAACAAACGTGTCCTGAGAACACGGGAGCCCCCCGTCAGCACCTGCCCCCAGAGGTCGNGAGTGCACGTGTGTGTGAGTGTGTGCGTGCAGTCTCCCCTCCCCCGCATCTTGGCAAAAACCGTGTGATCTGACACTGGTCGTGACGGGCTGACAGACAAACCCACGAGGCCAGGGAACCAGGAAGGGCTGAGGACGCGTTCTGGCCTGCAGACAACTGCAGGTTCCAGGCACCTCCCTGCAGCGCGGGGATCCGAGTTGGGCCCTGAGCCGGGCCCTGAGCTGGGCCCTGCTACCGCGGCAGGTGCACTGTCGGGCACCGGCACACCAACAGCGGCAGCCCAGCACCACTGTGCCGTCCGAGCCCACTTCTGGGTGTGCGTGGCTGTGGGGGATTCGCAGGGCAAGGCACTGCTCACGGGACTCAGGAACAAACGTGTCCTGAGAACACGGGAGCCCCCCGTCAGCACCTGCCCCCAGAGGTCGGGGCAGAAAGCCTTGGTGTTCCTGTCTGACTAGCCTGTGGACGTGGGCTACTTGGAAGGAAAGCCCCGGGTCCGTAACAAGGGTCCTGGAACGCAGACACTCACCTGTGTCATAGGGGCAGCTGCGGAATTTCAGATTGTAATCACGGAAACTCAGATGGAAAGGAATGCACTGCTCTCCACCTACTCTGATTCCTAAACAGACTAAAGGTATTTCCCCCCACCCCACCCCGTCGGCGTGGGGGGGGCCACACAGAGCTCTGGGGCCCTGAAGGACCACTGCTCCGCCCACAGGAGGCCAGAGCCTCCCCGATTACCCAGCCAAGGGCCGGCCGCCCACTCCCCGATTACCCTTCTGTGGATGAAGTCTACGGCCCCCTAGACAGGCTGGGCTCCCCACGAGATGACCAGCCCTCTGTGAATCACGCGTGCTGCCTACGCGCTCTTCCTGGGTGCGGGGCGAGCGCTGGTGGAGGTGCTGGGATGCGTCAGGCAAGCTTCTTCCGCATATCGCCCAAACGGCAGAATTAGAATTAAGGAAAAAAGCAATTTAGATACATACGAAATCCTGTTGACGATGGCCTCTTCATCTTCATGTTCATCTGCAAAAATGTTTAAGGTATTTAGGTTACTCTGTCTGCCAACAAAATGTTTCATTCGTCTATAAAAAACAGGAGTACAAACTTAAAGAAGGAACTGCTGACTGGAGACAACCGTCACACGGCACTGTGCTCACTTTCGCACAGACCCGAGTTTACATCCCACTAAATTGGTAGGACACTGTTTTGACCACTCAAAAACTCCCCACGCGTAAATTAAAATGTTCCAAACATTCAGTGCTTAGGAAAATCAAATCTAACAGGACTTTTGGGACCACCTCCAAGTCCACTGTTACACAGTGTAAGTGAAATCGCTAATGAATGAAGTTTTCTGGTTGATCAGAGCCAAAAAAGAAAAAAGGTTGCTATATAATTAGAATTCAGACCCTTAGTACACATGTTCTTTCCCACGACTTGAGTTTGTCGTTAGCAGTCGTAGTGACAAGGCCTCGCCCGGACCAACCCTGGGCCACCACCACTCTCCAAGTGACAGACAGGAGCCTCAAGTCTTGCTGACGCTCAGGCAGCCTCCCCCGCCCCCTTCTCTCTCGGCTTTCAGCATTCTCGCTGGTCCTCCCTCGCACACGTACCAGCCAAAGAATCTCTGACCCAGTGACCAGACTGTTAGCCTTGACTGGTGCGGCTCAGTGGGTTGAGCACCATCCTGCCAAGCAAAGGGTCGTCGGTCCAATCCCCAGTCAGGGCACATGCCTGAGTAGCAGGTTCGGCTCCCAGTTGGGGTGTGTACGAGAAACAACCTCTGTCTCACATCGATGTTTCTCTCCCTGTATTTCTCCCTCCTTTCCCCTCTCTCTAAAAATAAATATGTAAACTTGTTTTTAAAAAGAAAAAGAGCATTGCATGTGGCCCCCGGCCCCCGTCCTCCTCAGGACCTAACTGGCCTGTCCTCCAAGACCCTGTCTGAGTCTCTGCAGCTCTGAGCACACGCCTGCCTCACCGTCAGTGCGCGATCAGCCGCCTCTTAGTCCCGTCTACACTCTTGCTTACGGCTGCTCACAACAGCTTCACGACTAAAGGGACCGCAACACAACACAGCCACAACTCACATTCACGCCGCCATGCCCACATCCAATGAACACCTCAAGCAACATTTTATCTTCCCTCTCTATCCCCGCACCCCGAGTCCTCATCACCCATCCCTGTGGTTCCTCTAAAAAGCATCTAATGAATCCCCAATGGGCCCGCTCCCCACCCCCCAATCCCCCTAAAACATCGGTTCACACCGCCTGTGTGTGTGTGTGTGTGTGTGTGTACAGTTCTGNAGGGACCGCAACACAACACAGCCACAACTCACATTCACGCCGCCATGCCCACATCCAATGAACACCTCAAGCAACGTTTTATCTTCCCTCTCTATCCCCGCACCCCGAGTCCTCATCACCCATCCCTGTGGTTCCTCTAAAAAGCATCTAATGAATCCCCAATGGGCCCGCTCCCCACGCCGCAATCCCCCTAAAACATCGGTTCACACCGCCTGTGTGTGTGTGTGTGTGTGTGTGTGTACAGTTCTGTGTCCACGGTCTAAGAAACCTGTTGCCAAAACATCTTCTAAATTAGCTGAGGTTCTGCCTTGGGTCTCGGGTCTGCCAAGCCAAGAGATTACAGAAGCCGAGAGATTACAGAACCCGAGGGGCATGTGGGTGTGGTCGCAGACACCATGAGAGCACTAAGGGGACCACTGGAGCAGGCAGCATTCCTGACTGCATTTAAAAGTCCAACGAGTGTAGCGTGAGAACATAATATGAGGAATCTTTAATACCTGGAATCCCTACGCACCCACCCGGCACCTAGAACAAGCACCGTATCAGGCGCATGGCAAGCCCTGTGGCTTCTGGAGAACGGACAGCTGAGCTTTAACAGCGGGCCAGAGAGTGAGGCAGCTGCCTGGGTACCTGTTAAACCCAGCACTAAAATCTGTGAATCAACCAATCAGCACAAAGTACCTTAAAAAAGGAATGAAGATACAGGGGTCCCTCTGGCCAGATATATGCGGAATCACAAAAGGCCTTGGTGTCAGGGAGACCCTGACTTCCGCATCGCTGTAGGACAAGAAAGACCGCCTGGGAGTCAGAGCCAGGACCGGACGGGCGAGTGAGCTCAGACTCAGAGCCGGTCTCAGGAGCCAAAGAGCTTCTCGAACTCGGGGGCTCCCCGGACGCCAAGGAGCCCTCACCTGCTCCGCTGGGCCCGAGGGTGTGACAGACCTGCCGGCCAGGGTCTGAGAGGCCAGGCTGCAGGGGCCAGGGTCCCTGCAGGTGATTTCTAGTGCTCCTAGTGCCAGGCCGCTGCCTGCCTCAGCCCCGGGCCAATGAGTGCACTGCCACCGGACATCGCAGTCCGCTGGACACGCCGAGACCACCCAGTGAGAACGCCCGAGGGCTCGCCGCGGCCTCTGCACTTGCCTGACTTCCTCCTGTACCGTGTGATGACGACGTAGGAGACGGCGTAGAGGGCAGCGAAGAGGAGGAAGCATATCTGGAACAAAACAAAGTGGACACATCAGCTACCAATACAGTTTCTTTAAGTAATAAAGAACACATCCTTAGCACCTAGGGAAAAAAGGATTTACTCTATTCCAAAGTAAACATTTTAAGTATTCTGCTAGTATAAAGTTTGGATGGAGTAATTCACTCCAGTTCTAACTGGAGGAACCCGTTTGAACACCATCCCGGGAAAGAGAAGTGCAATGAGGACTTTTCTTTCCGTGACCTGACCAAGCTGTGCCCGCAGTCAGGCGCAGTACAGAGCCGGCACACGGCCAGCGGGGCTGGAACAAAGGCAGGGAGGGGGCGGCCGCCCCACCCAGAGTGCGACTGGTGCACAGGGCCTGCGGCGGGACCCACAGGGAGCGCTGGGGCAACATCCGACGGTTAGCAGAACGAACTCTACCATGTGAAATGCGTGTCACATGGCCATGCACACACAAGGCATCAGTAATTAGTGCCATAATAGTTGCTCAATAAACACACCATGTGTCAAAGTAAACAGAAGCGGAACACGAGACATTTTAGTTCCCATCAGATCTAGGGCACAGCAGGCAAAAAGGACTGAAAAACAGACGTCGTCAGAGTCAAAGACCAGGTCTGTGAGATATAAAGGCCTCCAAGACTGTGGACCACGGTCACACACTCTGAAAGCTCTCGAATGAAAGCAGCCCAGGTGGTGACAGGACTCGGGAGGGCCCCACGGGTGCATTTCTCAGGAAGGGTCGGCAGCACGTGACTGAGAATGACCACGGACCTGCGCGGTGAACATCACTGTAACATAGCCTAGGAAATGACACGGAAAGGAAGCCCTGGCTAGTGTGGCTCCGTGGACGGAGCACAGGTTACCAGTTTGAGCCTCAGTCAGGGCACAGGCCTGCGTTGTGGGCCAGGTCCCCAGTAGGGGGCGTGTGAGAGGCAATGGGTGTTTCTCCCAAACATCAATGTTTCCCTGCCTTCCCCTCTCTCTAAAAATAAATAAAATATTTTTTTAAAAGATGAAGAGAGGCCCTGGCTGGCGTAGCTCAGTAGATTGAGCACGGGCCTGCGAACCAGATGATCGCGGTTCGATTCTCAGTCAGGGCACATGCCTGGGACGCAGGCCAGTTCCTTGCAGGCTGACTACCTGCAGGGGACGCACAAAAGGCAACCATACATTGATGTTTCTCTCCCTCTCTCCTTCCCCTCTAAGGATAAATCAATAAATAAAATCTTAAAAAATAAATAAAAATAAAAGATGGAAAGACCATGAGCCTCCTTCCTATCAGAGTTCTCCCTACTGTCCTGGGACAGTGGACCGAGGAGGGACCCAGCGGCCACACAATGCTGTCGCGATTCCCCCTTCCCTCTGCACAGCAGCCTGCACGCCAGCACGCCCCAGCCCCGCCCCCGCCCCCTCTCCCAGTGACCCTCACTGGCTGCCCTTACCTGCCAGCCGCTGGGTATCACCCCCCCCCCCCCACTGCAATCCCGGGGCGGAGCCAGAAACCTGCTCTGGTTCTGCAAGCTCCTCACAGGCAACCTCACTGGCCCTGGGACATCACCACTGCCACCCAGGAACCCTGCACCCCTGAGAACCCCAGGTTTGGGGCACCCGCAAGAGTGGAGTGAAATGACTGGCCCACGGGGAACGGGAGGCACGAAACCAGGGGGTGATGGGCGGGAGCAGAGGGTCCCATTGGGGCAGCGGCTGCAGCGGAAGCACTGGGCCAGGGAAGTGGAAGAACAGAGGCTGTGCCTGAAGGATGGTTTGGGGGTTTAGTCAGGCTGACGAACAGAAGGGGTGGGAGGGACCCAGACGTGCAGTGAGAAGGCTGCTGGAGAGCGACTCACTCCCGGTCAGGAGTGAGGAGGGCAACCACGAAAGCCAATGCACGGCTCACTGGGAAGTAAAAGCGACCCCCTGTGAACACTGAAGTACCACCGTGACGGACGGAACCGAAGTCAGGGGCCTGACGGGGCCGTCGTCCAGGTTCCCCTGCACGAGTGTCTGACTCACTCAGCAGAGAGACAGGCCCGCAGGAGGACTCCTCCAGTCCTTCCGCACCCAGACGCACATAGACTGGGGAAATCACGCTATGGGACAGGTGGGCCCTCATGGTTCTCGGAGGAGCCGGGGCCCCTCCCCTGCCAGGGAAGGAGGAGAGGGAGGACAGAGCCCCCCAGCAGAGACCTCACGGAGACCCTTCCAGGGGCCCCGTCAGTCCTGATGCTGGGTGCTGACGGCTGGGCATATAGGAGCCGAGAAACCCACTCACAGCAACCTCACATGAATTTTTAAAAACACTGTGAAAAGCTCATAACCTTAAATTCCAGGTGTAAGGCTTGAACCTAAATTCAAACTAGTGTGTTATAGGAAAGCAGTACATCCTGCCTTTTCATTTAGGGCCAAAGGACTTTAACAAATTCAGGGCGACTGAGAGACAGAGGGGCAGGGACAAGGAGGTTCGAGGCCAGCAACCACCAACCCATCTCTGACAACACGGCGGGCGGGGTGAGGGGGCTCGGGGGTGGGGGTGGGGACAGGTCTGCAGCAATGCGGCCAGCAGCCCCATCCTCCTGCTGAGCCCAAGCGACTGAGGCTGAAGGGGAACAACAGAGACGCTGAGTGTTCCTCAACGGCGGGAGCCACCCACCACAGTAATGACGGCTCACATGGTCGATCAGCCCGCAGAGAACTCGGTGGCCAGCGGGAGAGGGGCCGCAGGGCTGGTGAAACGGGGAGTGAGCAGCACAGGCCGGCAGTCACGGAACAGCCACCACAGGATGTGAGGGCGTCCCACGGGAACTGGGCCTGGCAGGGCAGTCAGACCCGCACCCGGTGCTCACTGATTTTGGAGAAAGAAGAAGGCTGAGAGAGAAACATCGATGAGCTGCCTCCCGTATGCACCCCAACTGGGGACTGAGCCCAAAACCCAGACAGAGCGCTGACAGGCGACGAAATGCACAGCCTTACAGGGGGCGGGGGGGTCTCACTCCCCACCCTCCGCGTGGGAGGTGCTGTCACTCAGGCCCCTCTCCCCGAGCTCTCCACCTCCGCTTTTCTGCAGTGTGAAGATGCCGTGCCCGGGCCTAGACAGTTCGGCGTTTGTCCTGTTCGGTGGCCTCCGAGCTTGCTGGATCTGTGGTTTGGTGCCCACTAATTTCTGGAGAATCTCGGCCATCACTGCCGCAGACACTCCTGCCCTTCCTCTCCGTGTGCTTCTCTCTCTGGCCCTCACAGTGCACGTGCGCTGCACGTCTGTGACCGTGCAGACGAGACACTGCACGCCTGTCCCACACCCCTGGCCGTGCTTCCTTCTTTAATCTCTGCTCCTCGCTCTCGGGTTTGGAACGCTTCTGTGGACACGTCCTCTAGTTCCCTCCCGCCTCCCTCGGCCCTGGGTCGTCACCAGCGAAGCCCATCGATGGCCCTTCTCGTCTCTGCCACAGCTCACTCGGTCCCTACCGCCCCTTAGGGTCCCCATCTCTTCGCTCACATCGCCATCTGCTCTTGCATGCGGTGTGCTTCTTCCGTCTGAGCCCTCTGCACACCAATCAGTTATTTTAAATTCCGGCTTCAGAATTCCCAAGTCTCAGTCACACGGGAGGCTGGTCTGGCGCTCGCTCTGTCTCTGGAGACTGTGCTTTTGCCTCCTCCTACACTTTGTAACGTTCCTACTGGAGGTCACACACTGCGTGCCGGGCGGCAGGAACTGAGGTCAAGAGACCTTCCACTCGGGGCTGCCCGTCTCTCTGGCTGTGAGTCAGGCTGTGGTGACCACTGGATTGCACTGTGGGTGACGTCAGGCTAGAATTCCCTCTGGTGCCCTTGCTGTTGCCCCCCCACCCCCTTGTTGCCGTCAGCTTTCTCTAGATGCTCCTCCTTAACTGGAGTCTGCCTGTAACCCTGTTACTACGCCGAGGCCTGACCAATAGCAGCAAAGGGGAGGCAGGAGACGAGGCAATGGAGCCCCTGGATGCTGTACCTGGGGCCACAGTCCCAATGACAGACCATCCAATTCATTCAAAATAAACCGAAAACACACAGACCAATGGAGCAGCAGTATCCACGCTCAGACCCCATAAACACAGCAACCTGATGGGGCAAAGGTCACTATGGTGCTTAAGCAACTGCATATCCACGTGAAGAAACACACTTGGGACTTCCGGCCCACGCAGAGGCGTAAGCAAACACACTCTGCCTCCTTGCAGAAATAGAAGAAGGACAACAACTTAAAAACAAAAAACAACCAGAACTGCCAGAAAACCGAACTGTATGGAAGTCTGACAACCAAGGAGTTAAAGAAGAAAAACTCATCTAGACAGTAGGAGGGGTGGAAACGGGCAGCTGGGTGGAAAGGACTCACCGCAAGGCAGTGGCTGACAAAGTAGGAGGTCCCACATTCGCATGCGGATAACCAGGAGGAACAACTGGGGAGCAAGACAGACCCACAACAAAGGGGCCCAGCACCAGGAAATAAAGCCTCAAACCTCTGACTGAAAACACCTGTGGGGGTTGAGGCACTGGGAGAAACTCCCAGCCTCACAGGACAGTTTCTTGGAGAGACCCACAGGGTCCTAGAATGTATACAAGCCCATCCACCAGGAAATCAGCACCAGAAGGGCTCAACTTGTTTGTGGGAAGTAACTGAAAATCGGCAGAGAGCCAAGCAAACAGCACTGTTTCCTCCCAGACCCCTCTCCCATGTACAGCGTCACAAGACAGTGACCTGGGCTGCCCTGCCCTGGTGAACACCTAAGGCTCCACCCCTTACTACGAAACAGGTGTGCGGAGACAAAGAAATACAGCCCAAATGAAAGAACAGACCAAAACTCCAGAAAAAAACAACTAAATGACCAACCTCTCAGATGCAGAGTTCAAAACACTGGTCATCGAGATACTCACAGAAACGGATGAATACGGAGGCAAAAGTGGAGGCTATGACAAGTGAAATAAAGGAAAATGCACAGGGAACGAACAGTGACGGGAAGGAAATCAAGACTCAAATCAATGGTTTGGAGCAAAAGGAAGAAATAAACATTCAACCAGAACAGAATGAAGAAACAATTCAAAAAAATGAGGAGAGGCTTAGGAACCTCTGACACAACTTTAAACATTACAATATCTGAATTGTACGGGTGCCAGAAGGGGAAGAGGAAGAGCAAGAAACCAAAAACTTATTTGAAAAAATAATGAGAGAAAAATTCCCTAATTTGGCAAAGGAAATAGCCATTCAAGTCCAGGAAACTCAGAGAGTCCCAAAGAGATTGGACATAAAAAGGACCACACCAAGGCACATCATCATTACATTACCCAAGATTAAAGAAAAGGAGAGAATCTTTTTTTTTAAGATTTTATTTATTTATTTATCTTTAGAGGGGGAGGAGAGAGGGAGAGAAACATCAATGTATGGTTGCCTTTCGTGCATCCCCTGCTGGGAGTTGGCCTGCAGGGAATTAGCCTGCAACCCAGGCATGTGCCCTGACTGGGAATCGAACCGTGATCCTCTGGTTCACAGGCCTCTGGCTCAATCCACTGAGCTACGCCAGCCAGGGCGAAAAGGAGAGAATCTTAAAAGCAGCACAAGAAAAGGAGACAGTTACCTACAAAGGAGAACTCCTACAAAGGAGTTCTCATAAGACTGTCAGCTGATTTCTCAAAATAGAACCTACAGGCAAGAAGGGGCTGGAAAAAAGTATTCCAAGTCATGAAAGGCAAGGACCTACATCCAAGATGACTCTATCCAGCAAAGCTACCATTTAGAATGGAAGGACAGATAAAGTGCTTCTCAGATAAGGTCAAATTAAAGGAGTTCATCATCACCAAGCCCTTATTATACGAAATGTTACAGGGACTTATCTAAGAAAAAGAAGACCCAAAACTATGAACAGGAAAATGACAACAAACTCACAACTATCAACAACTGAACCTAAACAAAAACAAAAAGAAACTAAGCAAACAACTAGAACAGGAACGGAACCACAGAAGTGGAGATCACAAGGAATTTTATCAGCAGGGAAGGGGAGGGGGAGAACAGAGAAGAAGGTTCAGGGACTAAGGAGCATAAATGGCAGGTACAAAATAGGCGGAGGTTAAGAATAGTGTAGAAGTGGAGAAGCCAAAGAACTTCCAGGTACAACCCATGGACATGAACTAAGGTGGGGGAACACTGGTGGGAGGGGCGTACAGGGTGGAGGGTAATAAAGAGGAGAAAAATGGGACACTGTAATAGCATAATCGATAAAATATATTTTTAAAAAAGAAACATGTATGGCTCCTACTTCACCACACACACAAGCAATAAACTGCAAACGAACTCAGATCTCAATGGGATGGAGCGAATTGATTAAGCAGTTAGGGAAAAGCACAAGAGAACCTCTTCATAACCTTGAATTAAGCAAAGGTTTCTCAAACAGGATATAAAACAAAAAAGCACTGATCATAAAAAAACACGATAGTGAACTGTATTAAAACTAAGAATTTCCGCTTGTTAGAAGACATCACTGAGTTGCCGCATCCACATCTCCGACCAATATACCCTCCTATAGAGAATAAAGGACTCTTGCAAATCAATATTAAAAAGATAAATTAATTTTAAAATGGGGAAAAGACTGGCAGACACTTCAGAAAAGATTTCCAATGACTGCTAAACGCATGAAAAGGTTCTCCAAAATTCAAATTACCGGGGAAATTCAATAAAATCTTTCGCACGATAAAAACCATGTCATATGTACTAGAGAGTACGTGAAGGGCAGAAATCACTACGCGTTGCAAAGAGCAGAGGCCCCGTGCCTCTTGCACGGCGGGGCCTCTGACCACGTACAGGTGCAGAAGCTTCAGAGGCAACGCTGGGCGAGAACCAGACGCCAGCGTGCGCGCACGACAGAGACTTGACGGCAGAGCTCGGCAGGAGTCACGGGGGGGGGGGGGGGGGGGGGGAGCNGGGGGGCGGGCACCAGTCTCTGGGTGGCAGTCCTCAAACTCTCTAACTGGGCGCACGCTGAGTCGTGCGCCCCTCGGTGACCGTAGCTTTAGTTTACAAATTTAAATCAAACTCTGTCTCCAACCCCACAGTTCGGATCTGGGGCTCCTCTTTGCTCCCGGGCAAGGCTTAGCACAGGGACTCGCGGCGATCAGCATCCCCACCGACGGGACCACGGGAAACCGCCTTTTCCCCTCCAGCCCCGGGGTCCGCGCCTGAGAGAAGCGGGGAGAAGTTGGCGCGTCTCCGCCGTTTTGCAGACGCCGACGTGCACTGGGGCACTGCGCTCTGGGCGCCGTGCTAAAGGAAGCCTCCAAGCGGGTTCCCACGGCCACGCCAGCGCCTGACACCCTGGCAGCAGTGCGGACCAGACGGGGGCTAGGAGAGGGGCCTCCTAGAGGCTGCCTGGGAGCAGCAGGGTCGCGGGCCTGAGAATCGCCGGTCTTCCTCCAGCAGAAGGTGGTTTCGGTTTTTATACAATTGAGCTGGAGGCGGGCAGACTGTGGAGCGCCCCGCGCCACAGGGACCAGCACGCGCGCCACTCTCCCCGCCAGGCCCGGCCACCCCGGCCGCGGAAGGGCAGAGACGGTGCGGGCGCCCCGGGGCAGGGGCGCCACTGCACTCGGAGTGGGACCACAGGTGACTCGACGGAACCGCGCGCACGGCGGAGGCGGGCTGGCAGTGGGCGCGCGCGGGGGCGGAGCGGGGCAGGAAGCGGCGCAGGTGGCCACGGGGAGGCGAGGCGACGGGCTGCTCGGGAGTCGGTGGGGGCGGAGGGGCCTGGAAAGGAGGCAGGGGGCGGAGAGCGGGCGCGCGGCTCACCGTGAACTCCCGCACTTGGCTGTGGAAGTGCTGCTCCCGCGCCGACACCTCGTCCTGCGTTTCCATCCTCCGTCATGCCCGCGTCCGCGCGCCCCGCCGTACCATCGCCCGCCGACCCGAGGGGCTGGGTGGCCGCTGCGCTGAGCCGGGACCACGGCGGGCCACAGCCGGCGCCGGACCGTAACCACCGAAACCACCGCCACCACCTCAGCGCCGCCTCAGGAAAAGCCGCTTGGGCTAGAGGGCCGGCGCCCAGCAATCCGGGGCGGGGTTGGGGCGGGGCTTGCGTCACAGAAAGGCGTCGAAACGTCAGAGGAGCGCGCCGTGGCGTCTGCGTTCCTAAGGCCGTGGGGGCGTGGCGAGGGCGGGACGGGGCTTGGTGCCACGCCCCCAGGGAACTGAGGCCCCTGAGAGCCACGGGAGGGGGCGATTGCAGTAACTTTGCAGAGGCTGTTCCCCTCCAGTGAGGGTGACTTGTGCAGATGCACCGGCCGGCCCAGTGTCGGCGCTCCATTCACAGTAGTTGGTCGTTTACGGCAGTGTCGCACCCAACACCCAGCACCCAGCACCCCGCTCAGCCTGCAGGCCCCTGGGGCAGAGTCAGACAGGAACTCTCCCACGGGAAACTCGCTCTCTGCCGGAGTAAGTACAGGTCGGAAATCGGTTGTTTCGGGAATTCTGTGGGTGGAAACATGGCTTCTCCGGGTCCGATAAGGGGCTCCGGAGACCAGAGTTCTGGGGCTTCCCCAGCTGGCAAACAGCGATAGCCCTGAAGGTGGGGCCCCTGCCAAGTCGCAGGTTAGCCCTGTGCACAGGGAGACCCTGGAGGGCACGTTTATTGGGAGGGGCTGATAAACATGCCAGACAGTCGTTCACCCCATTCTTCATTAAGGATCTTTTACTGGTTTTTGTTTGGCTTGGTGTAATCTTTTGTTTGTTTTGCTATAAAATTGCATTAGAAGGAATGTTCATCATTTTATTTTTTATTTATTTGACTATAAGGAAGTCATTTAAATTACTGTTGGCTATTTTTTTTTTTGCATCTCTAATTGAAAACCATTAGGAAGCAAGAAAATCTACTAATTGCTTTCAAATGATTTTATGGTAGGTACCATATTTTGCCATGTATAATATGCACTTTTTGCCCAAATTTTTTAGGGAAAAATAAGGATACACATTATATGTGGATAGTACTAATTCCAAATGTGTTAAAAGGTAACTCTACAGAGCAATAACAATAACCATATGCAAAGTAATACTCTGAAATATGATAATCGGTTTTCTTTCTCAATACAAATAAATAAAACTTGAGTTAAAAAATTAAGAGGCGCCCTGGCTGGAGTAGCTCAATGGATTGAGTGCTCAATGGATTGACCAAAGGGTCCCTGGTTGGATTCCCGGTCAGGGCACATACCCAGTAGGGGGCACTCAAGAGGCAACCACAGGGATTTTTTTCTCTCTCCCTCCATTCCCCTCTCTCTAAAGATAAATAAATAAAATCTTTTAAAAAAAGGTTGTGTGCCATCTTGTCACCTATTCCAGAAAGCAGGTGCGGACAGCTCGGCTGGGCTCCCTAACCCAACATGCCGACCATCTAAACCTCTCTGTCTCCTTTTGCCAGGTTGTAGACATTCTCCCACCTCCGTCCTGGTACTTGGTTCTCCCTTCCTGTCTCTGGTACTTACACCAGTTAGCCCAGGGTTCGGCTTCATGGTCATGAGCTCACCCCTCCCTCTACCCTCACCCCTTTGCCTAGACTTGGCCCCTCCAGCAAGAACTGGAGGCTATTTTCCACCCTTAAATCTGGGCCTGGACACGTTACTTTCTTTGGCCAAAGGGACATTAGGAAATAGGAAACTAGAGAGACATGCCTGTGTGTGTCCCTGGCCTGTCCCTTCTCCTGGTCCTGGGCCCCCTCTAACCGCCACTGGGTAAATTTGCTCCAACCAACCTAGAGATGGGTGGTCCCGTCATCTCTGCCCCTGCAGCCAACACTCTCATTCTCGTTTCCCTGAAAACCATGAATCTCCCCAAAACACAGTTTTTCTCCACCGCTCAGAGTGCTATCATGCAGTTATCTCATGAACTGTGGCATAAAGTCAAACTCCTAAACATGGCATTCTAGACCTTGGCCACACTACCCTTCTAGCCGTTGTCCCCACTTCTTTCCCTGCAGAGCCCTGTCCCGCAGCCTGGCTCCGCCCCCCTCCAACCCCGGAGCCTTCCTGGCCAGAGGCCTGGCACCTTCAATGGCCCCCGAAGCCTCTCCCGTCCCGCCGATCAGACTCAGGGGCCCCGTCCTTCTGCACAAAGCCTTCCCCGACAGCTCCGGTCTCTCCCTTCACTCATGCATCCACGACTGTGGACACACGCGGTGCTATTCTCATGGAGTGCAAGGGCAAAACACAAGAGTGACAGGAGTTACCTTTCCAGCCATTCGTGGGGCACTGAGCTCACCTGTCCTCACAGTTTACGGCAGCACTCATGTCCACGGGAGTGAGAGAGAGCACGGCTGTGGGGAACGAGCGCTTGTACAACGACCACTACATCCCAGGTGCCTCCACACATCAGCATGGCAGTAACGCCGTGAGGCAGGTATTATGGTTGAAGACACCGAGGCTTGGACAGGGCAAGTGAGTACCCCACCTGGTCTGCATGGCCCACCTTCAAGCCCAGGTCCATCCGACTCGCCAACTCAGTTCTTTTCGCGGCACTGGTGCTTCTTCCAAGCACTGAAACCCAACCCCTTCATCTTCCTGGGAGGTGCGGAATAAACCCCTCAAATCCCTCTGTTCCAGGTTCTGCCCCAACCCCTCCTCTCCCCCTCCCCCCTAAATTCTTCTGCATGCTCCACGTACCTCAGCATGTGCGCAAACACCCCCTCCACCCTGAAGTTCAGGAGCAGTGCGTCAGCCGGGGCTCTAGAGAGAAACACAACAAACAGGAGACAGCGAGCGAGACAGCCATGGACGGATAGGTGAGAGATGGATGGATGGATGGATAGACGGACGGAGAGATAGACAGATGAGGAGGGGGTGGCCCCCGTGATGATGGAGGCTGACAGGTGCCCACGATCTGAAGTCCACAGGCTGGACGCCCAGGAGAGCTGACGACATAGTTCCATCTCAAGTTCAGGAGAAGACCGATGTCCCAGCTCAAAAACAGTCACCCCCTTTTGTCCTATTCAGACCTGTGATGAGATCTGTCCCCTGGGGAGGGCAGTCCCCTGTGCCCGGTCTACACATTCAGATATATTTTTTAAAGATCTTATTTATTTATGTATCTTTAGAGGGGAAGGAGAGAGGGAGAGAAACATCAATGTATGGTTGCCTTTCGTGTGTCCCCTGCTGGGAGTTGGCCTGCAGGGAACTGGCCTGCAACCCAGGCATGTGCCCTGACTGGGAATCGAACGGCGATCCTCTGGTTCGCAGGCCTGTGCTCAATCCACTGAGTTACACCAGCCAGGGGCACATTCAGATATTAATGTTCACAGAGAAACACCCTCCCAGACACACACCCCATGTAATTTCAGGCTGGACATCTGGGTGCCCGTGGCGCAGCCACGCTGACACAGAAGTGACCTTCAGAAGCAGGGCCAACTGTCTGCCCTGCTCGTCACCAGGCCCAGGGAGGACTGGGTCTCTTGTGTTTCACCGCCACCCGATCGTGTGAGACTGCCTGCCTCATCCTCACACAGGGCGCATGGCAGGCCCTCCGAGCAATTATGCCGGGCAGTGCTCGGGTTCAGTGAACTGAGAGGCGATTTAGCACAATCTCTAAAGGCAATATCATAAATACACATTAACTTACTGCAGGTTCACTTCCATCATTTTTATTGGCTTATGATGAATTTAGTCATGCACGGTCTTTCTTGGCTTTAATTACCCATCTTCACTGTTTTTTTTCCTTCCGAGTCTGACACACAGAATTTAGGAGGGAAATGAGTCAAAGCCAGGAAAAGGAACAATCAGTCGAGTGCCCCTCAGCTCGAGACACGGGGAGCAAAGCCGTCCAGGGACCCCCGGGGGCATCGCAGGTGGGCCAAGCAGCGGTTAGAGCGCTCCTACTCGGCTTGCCACCAAGACCCGGACTTTCCTGAAGAGACACAGGTTCGTGACCGGAAAACCCAGGCTTGCTGACTCCCAGCATCCCTCCCTCCATATCCCACCCCTGGTGAGAGGAAAACTCACCAGCCTCCCAGCTCGTGGACCCCTGCTCCAGCGGGTCCCTTTGCTGCCCTGGCCTCACTCTTCCACGGCGGCTGCCCAGCCCACCTGGTCCTGCGGAACGGCTTGAGCTACAGCGTCCCTGCCCTGTGCCCCACCTTGGAGTCGGGGCTGCTCTCGCTCCTGGAACACCCCACACCCGACTTGGCGCCATCCCTAAGGCCCCCCGGCTTTTTGAACTTTCATTTTCCAGTGAAAATAGGAAACATTTCTGAGCACTTACTGTTGTACCAATAGCCTCATTACGTTATGTAATCTCGGGTTGGCCATCATTCCATTCAGAGGTACTCATTGTGCCCACGCCACAGTTTCGAACACGAAAGCCCAGAGAAGTTAGGAACCTGCCCCTTCATGCCGGGCCGTTCACTGTACTTTCCGAAGAGGAGAAAGATGGGCCCGGTGGGGAGGTGCGAGAACGCAGCCTCCTCCCCCCTTCACACCTGCTCCTTGTAATCAATAATGGGGTTATGAGCTCCCCTTCCAGAATTGTATACATGCATGTAAGCATCTTCACCGTGTAATCGAGATTCTGCCACGTGATCCTTTCACTTAATACATCCTGGCGGTCTTATATCCTGTGCAGATGTGTGTCGCTCTTCACACGGCTTGATTCCTGCTCACCGCTTTATCTAGCCGGGCCTGTGCCGTGGACTCTATTGTTTCCCGCATGTTCTGTGTCCCTGTAAGGCAACACTGTTTCTCTGCGCACCTGTGGAGCCTCGCCCGTCTGGGAGTTTCCGCTCCTTGGCTGCAGAGGAGGCTGGAGGTGCCCAGGCACTTTTGGAAAAGGCTGCCCTGGGCCCAGCCCCATCGCAGCAAAGGGGGGACAGAGCGGGAGCTGGCGGCGGAGGAAGCGGCTGTTTCTTCAGCTTTCACTGGCCACCAGGCCTGGCCAGGTAGAGGGACAGCGCCTGAAGGAGCCTGGGGAAGTTCACTCTGGGGAACACGGGCCTTATCCAGGCCTCCCCTGGGGCTGCCAGGCCCCAATCCAAGTCCTGGAGCAGACCCGCTCAGGGTAAATAACGTCTGCCATGCCTTGTGGGACCCGGTGGGGGGGCGGGGGGAGACAGCTGGAACTGTCCCCTGGCCTCGAGGAGAGTTAACCCCTGAGAGCCCAGGCCACACACTGAGAATGGCCCAGAAAGCAGGGGGGCAGAGGGCTGTGGGGGGTGTCCATTGAGAGTGTCCCCTTGTCCCCATTAGGATGTCCTGGTTACTCTCCAATGGTCATTTTTCCAGATGAACTTGGAATCGTTTGTCATTACCTCCCAAGCCCCAGAATCCACTTGGCATCTGGTAGGAGCCGAGTCAGGAAGAACTGACATTTTGACGACATTTGAGGTTTCCTATCTAATACTGGGCAGGTCTTTTTACACGTCCGATACTCAGTAAACTGACATCATTTCCGCGGCCCTTGGGTTGCGAGCTACAGCAGCAGATGAAACACTTCCTGAGGAGATTCTCTGGGAAGGGGGTTTTCCCCTCCAGTCTTCTCTGCTGAGGGGCTGGTCACAGCCACAGGGGCCGGTCACAGCCACAGGGGCAGCCTGCACTTCCACGCAGCCCAGGTCCGCCACCCCAGTGGGCCCCCGGAGAAGCAGCAGCCCCGGCTGCAACCGCCTGCCAGAGGGGAAGAGGAGCTCGGCGTTCCCTAAGGAGCTGAGAGGCGGATCTAGGCCGCTTGTAAACCGTGACAAATACCTGTCACCTTCGCGCCCCCGAGCCGTGGCACTCCCAGACATCCTGCCGCTAATGTCCCTCTTTTACAGCACTTTTAAACCCATTTTCCAGGGAGTGTCATAAAATCCCTCTATCCAGGAAGTCAGTAGTCCTCTCAACGGCATAATTGCTAAAAGCAAGAGAGAAGGGGCCGCTGGGAGACCTGGGAGCTGCCCCCTGGGACCCGAAATAGCCCGAGTCCCCTGTGTTGCTCTGTGAGGTGACGTCTGGCACCAGTACCCAAGTCCATGCTGTCAGCGTGAATCTGTCTGTGCATGTGACTCATGTCCTCAGCCTCCGTCCTCCACAGGGACCACACCCCTGTCACTTCTCTGTCCAGGACCTGACATAGAGCTCAGCATGCTTCTCTGGAAAGGCTTATGGCAGACGAGGACTTAGAGGTCGCAGTGACAGACTCGGAAATGCCTTGTTCAGCCCTGGTGTGGCTCAGTGGATTGAGCACTGGCCTGTGAACCAAAGGGTCACTGGTTCGATTCCCAGTCAGGGCACAAGCCTGGGTTGTGGGCCAGGTCCCCAGTAGGGGGCACTCAAGAGGTAACCACATGGATGTTTCTCTACCTCTCTTTCTCCTTCCCTTCCCTTTCCTAAACAATAAATAAGTAAAATCTTAGAAAGAAAGAAATGCCTTATTCGTTCACCTCTGCTAGAAATCTTCAAGTGAAGCAAAGTGCCCCTCACCGAACACCTAGAACTCAGGACCAGAACCACACACACGCATGTGCCTGGAAAACGCAGCCTGCGGAAAATGCTTTGTGGAGGTCACATGTGTCTGCCGTGTGCCCAGCCTGCAGTGTGGCAGTGTTAGCAGAGGGAAGGGACTGTAAGAAGCTGCCTCCGTGTGTCCTGCTGCGGGGGAAGGGGACACCCCTGTAGGCTGCCTGGCTGCACGGCGAGCCAGGGCCGAGCTAGGGGGCAGCAACAGTCCATGAAGCACCATGACACCCTCAGCGGCTGGCACAGAGGGTGTGTCCGTTCCTGCTACTTGGCCTCTGAGCCACCAGGCTCTCCTCTGGCCAGAGTCCCCAATTTAACACCCGGGGGACCGGCCCATGTTGGACCAAAGGGGAAGCTATTTATCCTGCTTATCCTTACACTTAATTTTTCCCTTCATCATGGACTTCACCCAGGTTGTAGGACAATGTCTTCTAATGGAATCAACCGAGGATATCCCCAAGGGGAAACTGAGGCTGGGAGCGGCAAGTGCTCACAGCAGGGTCCACTGCATGGGCCTGCCCTGCTCCACCTGCCCCGGCAGATTCTCCGCAGGAGCGAAATGCAGCAGACAGCCCTTCACTAAACAGGCCCCTCCAAAGAGACCGTGTCCTAATCTGTGACCGCCTCCCAAACTGGACCTAAAATTTTTATCACTGATGTTTTGCCTTCCTGTGGTATCTTATAGCCCACAAGGCACATGCCACCCATTCTTTCCATGAGATAAACCAGGGATAAAGGATATCGCCCCTTGTTAACAGATGAGCAGACTGAAACGTCGTGAGGTTAAGTTACACACCCAGCGTTGCACGGCCAAGAAATGGTAGAGGAATTCCTGGAGGCCAGGTCTCCGCCCCAAGTCCAGAACCCCACAGAGCCGTCCCAGAGGGGAGAGAAAGGGCGAGAGTTATAACCATAGATGTGGGGACAGGCATAGTGGGGACAGTCGCAGACGGAAGCTACAGTTACTTAGGCAGAGATGGATGAGAGAGACAGAGCTATGACGTGTCCCTCTGAGCCGGACGGACGAAAACACTGACATGGGGCTAGAAACCCCCAGGTCCAGCACTGGTGGCCTGTGGCCATTCCTTGGCGTCCACGGAAGGTCCTCTTCGTGTGAGTCGGTGCCATGGAATCGGGCCCTGCCACGCCGGAGAGTCCTGTGACTGCTGATGTCACTCAGAGAGAGGAATGAGAAAACGCCCTTTCTCTCCTTCATCAAAACCAGCCTTTTAGCCCTGGGCAGTGAGGCTCAGGGGGTTGACCCCTGGTATGCAAACCAGAGGGTCACTGGTTCGATTCCCAGTCAGGGCACATGCCTGGGTTTCAGACCAGGTCCCCAGGAGGGGCACGGGAGAGGTGACCACGCATTCATGTTTCTCTCCCTCTCTTCCTATCTCCCTCCCTTCCCCTCCCTAAAAATAAATAAATAAAATCTTTTTAAAAATCTAAATAAAAGGAAAATGTACCCCAAAACATTGCGGGTTTGATTCCTGCTCAGGGCACTGGACACCAAGATGCCTGCCTCTCTCTCTCTCTATCTCTCTCTCTCAAATCAATGGGAAAAAATGCCCTTGGGCAAGGATTTAAAAAATCAGCTTTTTACATATTTAGGAAATTTTGGAGCTGCCTGGATGTCAGTTTATCAATGGTGCTACTTGGTCTCTACACATGTGAGGATAAAAGACAGAACTCCAAAGGAGAAAGATGAACCGTAAAAATATTTATTTTTTTACTGTTACAAAATTAAATTATAATTTAAGAGCTGCAGTACATTCCTAACCGTGGTAGATTTTAAGGTAATTAAGTGTCTCTCTTCAGTAATATATTTGTTATCAACTTATGGCATAAAAGGATTGCTTGTGAATTCAAAATTATTTGTAGATTTATGGCCCTCTCAAGTGCAAAGAGGGGTTTTCGGAAGCACTTCCGATTCCCAGCGCTGGGCGGGTCTGCCGTTCGCCGTCAATAATGCCGCCCACAGAAATCCTCCTCCGGGTAAATCCCGCCTGACAGCCGGGTAATACGCAGCCCCGAGAGGGCCCAGCAGGCCAGAGACCACCTCTGAACCCCGTCAGGTCCTCAAGGCTGGTGAAGGCTGGTGTTCCCAGGGCACCCGCCGGCTGTCGAAAGAGACGTGGGTGATTTTATATTTTTCGGCTGTCTTGATCAGCATTGATTGTGGCCACGGAGAAAACCGCTGGTTTGAAAAAACATCTTCTTAATTGTTTTTCGGGCGTCTCTCTAGCATTTTTCACCTGAGTGGGGTGGCTCTTCTAGTGCCCCGTCTACCAGTGGGTGTTGTTGTGTGGGGTTTTCCAATGTACAGGCTTTATGGATGGCCTTGACTGAGACCCGGAGTCTGGCTTCCCCAGGGCTGTGCCTGGAGCCCCGGAGTCACATGCCTGTCCGCTGCTGTCTGGGCTCCCTGTCCGGGAGTTTGCGAAGGACCTGGGCAGGTGGCAGAGAGCCAATTAAAGACGTCGTAGTATATGGGTGGGGAACCCAAAAACCCAGAATTATCCCCTGGAAGGCGAGCCCCTTGGAGTCCAGCCTTCCCCGACTGGGGGAGTGTCCTAGCAACCCGTCTGGATCAGGGCTCTAGCTGGCGTTGTTGTGAGAGGTGGTGTTCAGCTGCAGTGAGTTTTGTTTTAAGATTCTTTCCATGTGTTTGCCCATTGCATGATGGGTGTCTGATGAGTGTGAACCTACCCACGCCGTGCTGAGCGTTCAGCAGTTTATGACCCAAAGACGGCAGAACCCGCATGCCCACCCTCCCGATTCACCTGCTCTCACCCCCAGTGACTTTCTTTTTTTGTTTCCTTGGATGAAAAAGTCCTCTAAGGGAAACATGCTGCCAATGTGGCAGAGGCAAAACAAAAGCAGAGACTTCCAGACAAGATGGAGGCGTGGGTAGACACACTGTGCCTCCTTGCACAACCAAAAGAAAGACAACAACAAATAAAAAAATAAAAAATAAAAAAAACAACCAGAACTGCCAAAGAACCGAACTGTATGGAAGTCTGACAAACAAGGAGTTAAAGAAGAAACACTCACCCAAACGGTAGGAGGGGTGGAGTCGGGCAGCCGAATGGAGAGGACTCTCAGCGAGGCAGCAGCTGGTGGAGCCAGCGGTCCCACATTTGCACACAGATAAACCGGGAGGAACAACTGAGAAGCGAGACAGACTGCACGACCCAGAGCTCCACCTCGGAGAAATAAAGCCTCAAACCACTGACTGAAAACACCTGTGGGGGTTGAGGCAGCAGCAGGAGAAACTCCCAGCCTCACAGAAGAGTTGGTTGGAGAGACCCACGGGGTCCTAGAATTACACTAGCCCACCCACCCAGGAAGCAGCACCAGAAGGGCCCAATGTGCTGGTGGGAAGTGGAGGAAGCAACTGAAAACTGGCAGAGAGTAGAGTGAGCAGCACTGTTCCCTCTCTGACCCCTCACCACATACAGTGTCACAATGTAGCCACGTGGGCTGGCGAACACCTAAGGCTCCGCCCCTCACTACGTAACAGGCGTCAAGACAAAAAAAAATGGCCCAAACAAAAGAACAGATCAAAGCTCCAGGAAAAATATAACTAAGCGACAAAGAGACAGCCAACCTACCAGATGCAGAGTTCAAAACACTGGTATTCAGGGTGCTCACAGAATTGGTTGAGTAAGGTTGCAAATTAGATGAAAAAATAAAGGCTATGCTAAGTGAAATAAAGGAAAATGTACAGGGAACCAATAGTGATGGGAAGGAAACTGGGACTCAGATCAACGGTGTGGATCAGAAGGAAGAATGAAACATCCAACCAGAAAAGAATAAAGAAACAAGAATTTTAAAAAATGAGGAGAGGCTTAGGAACTTCCAGGACAACTTTAAACGTTCCAACATCTGAATTATAGGGGTACCACAAGAGGAAGAGAAAGAGCAACAATGGAAAAGCTATTTGAACAAATCATAAAGGAGAACTTCCCCAGTCTGGCAAAGGAAATAGACTTCCAGGAAATCCAGGAAGCTCAGAGAGTCCCAAAGAAGTTGGATCCAAGAAGGAACACACCAAGGCACATCATAATTACATTAGCCAAGACCAAAATGAAGGAGAGAATCCTAGAAGCAGCAAGAGATAAGGGGACAGTCACCTACAAAGGAGTACCCATCAGACTGTCAGCAGATTTCTCAAAAGAGACCTTACAGGCAAGAAGGGGCTGGAAAGAAGTATTCCAAGTCATGAAAGGCAAGGACCTACAGCCAAGATTGCTCTATCCAGCAAAGCTTTCATTTAGAATGGAAGGGCAGATAAAGTGCTTCTTCACAGATAAGGTCAAGTTCAAGGAGTTCATCATCACCAAACCCTTATTATATGAAATGTTAAAGGGACTCATCTAAGAAAAAGATCAAAACTATGATCAGTAAAATGACAACAAACTCACAACTATCAACAACCAAACCTGAAACAAGCACAAAACAAATTAAGCAAACATCTAGAACAGGAGCAGAGCCACAGAAATGGAGTCCACACAGAGGGTTAGCAACAGGGGAGTGGGAGGAGGAGAAGGGGGAAAGGTACGGAGGATAAGTGGCATAGATGGTAGGTACAAAATGGACAGGGGGAAGGCAAGAACAGTACAGGAAAAGCAGAAGCCAAAGAACTTACATGTACGACCCATGGACATGAACTGAATGAATAATGATTATAAGGAAAAGCGCACCAATCGACCTCGCCTTAAAGGAGGGCTTAGTGTGCAGAGTCGCTCAGCTGCTTTCTGAAGCGAGCTCACCGGAAAGAAAGCCTGCACTGTCCGCTCTCGGGAAGGTTTGTTTCGGAGGCATGAGACGTCCAAGTGGGAATAAATCAGATTAATTTTCCACCAAAGTAAGAGGAATAAGCTTCATCCGAAACCATGGATGTTCTCTTCTGATTGAATCCAAGTGTGGTTAATTCCTGGTAGGCAATAAGACCACACCGTAATGACTATCCTCCATGCCTGTAAATAATTAGATAAAGCGTAACATCTAGGATGGTGGCAATTCCCACCTTCTCCCTGTGTCTCATCAGCAAAAGCGAACAGGTCTGTGCGAGGTACAGGCACCAAAGCAGGGACGCAGGACGGCTCCAGGTCACACGGAGGCAGGTGCAGGGCCCCGGCCGTGGTTCCTCCAGCCGGTCTCCCTCTTCCCCAGACGAGGGCAAGAAAAGAACCATGGGGTTAGCCACTACGGAAGTGACACGGCTGGTGGACTGGGTCCTCGGCCGAGGGCCAGGGGCAGGAACTGACTCTCTGAAGAGCCACCGAACCCCTTCCCCGAGGGCGGACGCCAAGGGCCCAGGGAGAGGAAGGCAGCGGTCAGGGCAAATGTCAGCCCCGCCAGGCACGCACCTGCAGCCGCCCCACGCCCTGCTCTGGCCTCGATGCAGACACACAGAGTCAAAACAGACACCCACCCACTTGCTAACCATTGCAAACCCTCAGAGAGCCAAGCTCGCCCTGTGGGCCACAGTCACCCCTAATCCAAACTGGGACCGTGCTGTCCTGCCTTCTGTCCTCGGTAGGGTGACCTGATACCTCCTTTGGGGAGAAGAAGACTTCTACAATCGCTTTTTTGTTCTCTCTTTCTAGGGTTACCCATTAGCTCCCTGTACTCAGCCCTCTGCAGGAACCGAACGTACTTACCTAGACAGAGCTGATCGGTAGATGCGGACATGCAGAGCAATGCTAACCGGCCTCAGCCAGCCCCTGCTCAGACGTTAGGGGAGACAGGTGCGTGTGCCTGATAATTACACTAGTTACTGGAGTGTCAAAGTATCAGCTTCATCTGAAACAAGGACATTTTCTGCCGAGCTGTGAACCAAGAGCCAGAGAGACTGCGGCGAACAAGAAGAGGCTGGACGGACGAGGGACAGCAGCAGATAACAGACGCAAGAGAGGCAGCCCTGCTCTGCTAGGGGCCGTGATCTTGCGCGTGCTGGGGGCCCCTCGCTCAACTACAGTCATTTCAGGGGGGCTTATTCCCCGAGAGCCAGTCCGAGAGGGGATCCCGGTGCCCACGAGTGGTCTCTCAAATCCCACATTTCTGGTCCCCGCTAACTGTTTTCTCCCTTGCTCCACGTCCCTCCCACCCCCTGGAAAAGAGGGCTCCGTGGCCTCTAAAGGGCACACTCCCTCCCAGCCCCTGCCCCTTGGGCTTTGACTCTTTTTTCTGCTCTCTGTAAAATAAGAGACAGCTTTGTAGAAGATTCTGCACAGTGTTAGACAGTTCGAGCCTTTAAAAATGCATCCATGAACCTCGAAACCTTGTTGTAAAGGGAACTCAGCCAGACACAGAGGAACTGATGCAGTCTGAGCCACCTGCACAGGGCTCGGGGAGTGGTGGGGGTCAAGGGCAGGGCAGAAGGTGGTGGGCGGGGGCAATTTAACGGGACAGAGCTTCCCTTTGGGAAGATGAGGAAGCTCTGGAGACGGCGGTGGTGGCGGTGGCCTGGCAGAGTGAGTGAGCTTGATGCCACTGTGCTGGGCACCTAAACATTATTGAAATGGTAAATTGATGTCAGGTGTGTTTCAACCACATTAAAACAATCGCAGAAATGGCTACCTGCACGATACCGGACTGTTTCCAAGGTGCAATAATATGAGGTCAGAGACTCTGTCCAAAATAACCTGGTGGGAAAGTGAAGGTTTGGGAGGAGATGAACCGAGGAGGGTTATACGCCTCACCTGCGTGGGGGGTACGTGGGATTCACTACATGGTCGTCTCTACTTCTGTGCGCTGTGAGATTTTCCACGATGGAAGAAAGTTAGGGAATAAAGGTGCATCCTTTTTCTTTTTTTAAAGATTTCTAGAGAGGGGGGAAGGGAGGAAGAAAGGAAGAGAAACATCAATGTGTGGTTGCCTCTCACGCGCCCCCTACTGGGGACCTAGCCTGCAACCCAGACATGTGCCCTGACTGGGAATCGAACCGGCGACCCTATGGTTCGCAGCCTGTGCTCAATCCACTGAGCCACACCAGCCAGGGCTTTGTGTACCATTTTCCAAAGCAAGATGTCTCCTCTGTAATCCCACTGCCTTTCGCTGTGACACCTGAGGTTTGTACCACGCCGAGGTCGGGGGCTTGGTTTATAAGTCTTTCCGGGAACAAAAAAATCAGAACGCTTTGATGTACTGCTGTGCATAAAGGACAGTGGCGAGAGAGTAAGGGGTCCCCTAAGGACTGGGAAATCAGGGAGACGAGATTTCAGAGGTAAATAGCGAAACCAGCGCTCAGCTGATGGGAAAGGAGATGAGTGAGCTGGCGGAGCTGGCCCAGCCTCACGGGATAACACGCAGCCCCCGCCTGCGGGCGGGAGAGGGGATCGGCTGAGGCCCCCCCGAAGGGGAAGCTGAAGAGGCCCAGGCAGCTCCCCTGCCTCCCTGGGCTCAGGGGTCAGGGTCTGCGTGTGGTGGGCCATGTCAGTCAGGTTACTTAGACCAGACGGAGGCAATGAAGGAGGCTTCTGGCAAAGGCAACTCTGAAGGAACTGGCACATTAATGTCTCCGAATAATGAAAAAGCATGCAAGGAAGGCGAGGACAGTGGCCCTGGCCCTGCCCACACGCCGGCCCCTCCCGAGGACACTGTGGGGGTGCCGTGCTGCCCACCAGGCAGCCCAGCCTCCCTGGACTGGGGCCCGGTGGCCGCAGTGTGTGGGCCTGGGCTACACGCAAGGCCGCCCCTACTCAGGGTGCCTCCGGTTGCCTTGGCCTCGTGTTCCGAAGCGGCCCTGCCTCTCCAGGTGCTCCTAGTGGCAGGTAAGCTTCCATCCCCTGGGGCCTGCCTCCGGGGAAATGGCCGCCTGTCTGGTGACCCTCTCGCCCAGCGGTAAATAGCTCGATGGCCTGTCCTTGTAGCCACCTCCATGAACGTGGCTGCAGCCATCTGGTTCGCTGCAGGTATTTGGCTAAAATGGAGTCTCTGAGCCTGGGAGGCTTGGGCATGAGCCTGAACCGCAGCAAATGTACGGAGTTAGTGAATCTGACCCTGGGAGGCCCTTCCCGGGAAGCGGCCGGTGCTTAACTGAGCCTCTAGCCCCTGCCACAGGCCCTCACCTCGTGCAGGGTGACGGGGGAGTCAGCGAGGGGAATGCAAGGGTGAGGCTCCTCCTCGCTGGACACCGAACTGTGACCCGAACTGTGACCCAGGCTCCACGAGGCCCGAGCCCTGCTGCCTCCCCTTGACCTTCCTGGTACAATCTGTTAGCCAGAGACAGCCCCAGAGCCCACACGCCCCTACCCTCCACCAGCCCCTTTTCCTTTGTTGTTGTTGTTTTGTTTGTTTGTTTTATTTTTATTGATTGATTTTAGACAGAGACAGCGGAAAAGGGGGGGAGAGAGGGAAGCGTCGATTCATTGTCGCACTGACTGATGCATTCGTCCCCGTGTGCTCCGACCAGGGATTGACCCACAACCTCAGTGCATCAGGATGGCGCTCTCACCAACTGAGCTACCCAGCCAGGGCTGCCTTTTTTTTTTTTAAGCTTTAAAGCATGTTGTTCTACTCCGTGACTCTCTTTGTATCTACTTGCACGTAGAGGTTGTGCCACAGGTAAACACCAAAGAGCAGGGTTTCGTGCTCTGAGCCGCTTAAACTCCTCCGGAAAAGTGGGAGGAACAACGGTGGAAGCGTTAAAATTTATGCTGCGTGGAGACCACATTTTCAAAGGTCAAGTTCGTATGGGATTATGAGACAGATATAAACGGAAGAGTGATTCTAATTCAAGCACAATTTACTACTGGGCTAAAATAAACTAATAAGATAAATAAACACAGCTGCCCGTGCCCGGTTGACTAATATGACCTGAGTAGAAATAAAATATTGGATGAGCTGAAGAGGCCAAGTTTAAACTAGATTAGCCACAGAACCTCAGTGCGCTGTTTCGATATAATTAACGAGATGATTTAATGTGTTTTCAGCTCGGAACAGTTGTGAGAGGGCTTTTTTTTTCTTTTTTGCAACAACGTAGAGGTGAATACACATACGTCCACGCAGCAGAAGAATAAAAGGTTGTCATATTTCTGAGTTCTCCCGGCAGAGCGATCCATTCTCGTCAGTCTCGCGCTCGGCGGGAGAACCTGGGGGGCTCTTCTTCCCATCATTCACGGCTGTTATGGGATGTCGGGCAGCAGCCGGGGTCTTCGTTAATATATTAACCTACAGCTGGAAAAGGCCTCACAGCTAGCCAGGGGCTGGCTGCCCCGGACAGGTTGATGTCATGGGGCGCAGAGACAGTGACTGTCAGGAAGGCTGACCTCAGAGAGGAGCCCCGGATGAACAGCCGGTTGGAGAGGGCCGGCTGACCAGCCAGAGGAAGGCGAGAACCAGCTCCCAGCTCACGCTCTCCGTCCGGGAGGGACTGGCGAAGAGCACAGGACGAGGCCTTAGGATCCACCGTTTTGCAGCTTCCAAGAGAACGAGGGGGTCTCCAGGCTGGGAAATGGAAACAGGGGATCAGCATGATTTGTGAAAAAGTGTGCGTGTCTGTCCAAAGTTTTTTTTTTTTTAAGATTTTATTTATTTATTTTTAGAGAGGGGAAGGGAAGGAGAAAGAGAGGGAGAGAAACATCCCTGTGTGGTTGCCTCTCACACGCCCCCAACTGGGGACCTGGCCCACAACCCAGGCATGTGCCCTGACTGGGAATCAAACCAGCAACCCTTTGGTTCACAGGCCCGCACTCAATCCACTGAGCTACACCAGCCAGGGCTCTGTCTGAAGTTTTATCTGCTCTGCACACCAGCACGAAGGGCTCCCCAGGGGGGCAGCTCACGTCAGGCCCGGTCACCCAGAAGCAAGCCCAGGGTGGCTCCCTGGCATTACGCTTGCAGCCCTCAGAAAGGAACCGCAGACCCGTGGAGGAGTGGGCCTGGACCGCATCTCCTGTGTCCGTACGTTCTGTGTCTCTCTCCATTTCATGTGCAAAGCACATCCCCTAAAAGCCTGTGGGTCTCCTGCCCTGTCCACCTGCCCACCCCAAAGGGTGGCCTGACACAGACTGGCCCGGCCGCACTACAAGGCCCGATCTGGACACACCCTTGCCTCCTTCTTGGCTGGTGGGTCAGCACAGGACGACCAGGCATTTCTGGGGAACCAGGAATATGATGGAGAAAGAGCAAGAGAAACAAGAAAGAGGGGACCAAGAAACCTTGGGTACCCACAACCCCACCACGATGAAAAATGCACGGTGTGTTTGCAAGCACACCAACATACATGTGTCATGCATGTGTGTACATGTGCGTACCTGCAAAGATGTGCGTGCAGACAGTAAGCGTGCTAATCTCCAGCTTGCGGCGGGGCAAGGGAGACATGGTTTTATTCGTTCCTGCATTTTCCCACTTTCATTTTCCAGATCCATCTTCCAAATACATAAATGCGCAATGCTTCTGAAATTGTTAAGACGTATTTGTTTCAAAATAGAAACAAACTAGAGTGATCTGACCCATCACAGGAAACAGGGTGGAACTTCAAGCTATGTTCTAAATTGTATCCTTGGAGATGCAGGGAAACAATGTCTTCACAAAACAGGATGAAAAGGGGGAGGGGGAAATGAGGTGAGACTTTCAGACTTTTTCAAAGTGCTGAAACTGAACAAAAATGGAAAAGCAGGAAGGCAGAGCTGAGCAGACAGACAGTAAAAGAGTGAGAACACCAGTCCCCCCCAAATCCGACATCTAACCAATGAGTGTCCCAGAAAGAGTACAAAGAGACTGGGGTGGATAGTAGTAAAGCAATAACGTAACAAATTAGCAGAGGCAGAAGACACGAGTCCTCAGATTAGAAGTTCCCGGCGGCACAGTTTCAGAACAGTCACGCAAAGTCCAGCACAAGGAATACAGTCAATAATATTGTAACGGCTCTGCCTGGTGCCAGGCAGACATGGGAAACATCGGAGGGCTCAGTTTGTAACCTACAAGACTGTCCACCCTGCCCTGGCTGGTGTGGCTCAGTGGTTTGAGCACCGGCCTGTGAACCAAAGGGTCACCAGTTTGATTCCAAGCAGGGACAAATGCTTGGGTTGCACGCCAGGTCCCCAGTAGGGGGCGCTCAAGAGGCACCACACATCAATGTTTTCCTCTCTCCCTCCCTTTCTCCTCTCTAAAAATAAATTAATTAATTTTTTAAATTTTTTTAATGATTTATTTATTTATCTTTAGAGAGAGGGAAGAAGAGAGAAGGAGAGAAATATCAATGTATGGTTGCCTCTTGTGAGTTCCCTGCTGGGAACTGGCCCGCAACCCAGTCATGTGCCCTGACTGGGAATCAAACCACGATCATGTGGTTCGCAGGCCCGCACTCAATCCACTGAGCTATGCCAGCCAGGGCTTAAATTTTTATTTTTTTTTTAAAAGAATGTCCATCTATTGTGTTGTACAGCTGAAACTAATACAAAACAGTGCTGAATGCAGACTGCAATTGGAAAATAAAACACCGTGGTTAGGGAGAGAATAAAATGGAAATATTTACTCACACAATTCCTATATGTAATGCTCACAAAACACTGAGAAATGCAGTCTGAGGAAGATTCCATGGGTGTCAGAGATGCATTTCTTTTCTAATTTTTAAAAATGTATTGTTTGGGCTACAACAGCTGCTCCCGCTCTTTCTTCCTTTCCCCACCTCCACTCACCCTCTCCTCCCCTTCAGTCAATCCCGATGTCCTTGTCTGTGTCCATCGGTCGTGCATAAATGTTCTTTGGTCCCTTCACTTTTATCCGCCCTCTCGGATGCATTTCTTTCTTTCTTTCTTTTTAAAATATTTTATTTATTTATTTTTAGACAGGGGAAGGGAGGGAGAAAGAGGGAGAGAAACATCCATGTGTGGTTGCCTCTAGTGCGCCCCCTACTGGGGACCTAGCCTGAAACTCAAGCATGTGCCCTGATGGGGAATTGAACCATCGGGTGACCCTTGTGTTTGAAGGCCAGTGGCGCTCAGTTCACTGAGCCACACCAGCTGGGTCAGAGACGCATTTCTTAAGCACAGTGTGTCTCTCACTGCGGGTGACAGACCCCAAACACCATGACTACAAGAAGCCCCACATCCTGGTGTGTCCCAGGACACCCACATTCTTCACAGGTGGACGGTTCCCCCACTCCGAAGCTGACTGCTGTGTGCAGCAGGGACAGGAGAAGGGGCTCCTGCAGCCTCTGCCTCCAGGGTCGTCAGGGGCAGATGGGGGTCACCGCAGCAGCGGGGGGGAGGCCAGAGTGGAAGGAAGGAACGGTGCTACTCTAAGAGCCGGGTCTGCTTGGGCAGGGCACGGGCAGGGCTCGGCTCTTGGCCTCCTGGCAGGTTTGGAAAGGCACCTAGGACACGGTGACCTTCACGACCTCTTCCTGTGACCTCTGCGCCCTCTCCTCGCTCCTGAGCCAGTGCATCTCTTCCTCCAGCTCGGGTACCAGGGGCGTGTCATGTCCTGTCTCGACGGCCAGCAGGCCGTGGTCACCTCTGCCGGTGCCTGTGAGCCCGGGTACACAGTGACTCTCACACGCCGGCGGAGCCCAAGGCCCACCCGACCCCCGCGCACTCCTCTCTGGCCCTGCTCGGCTTGTCCCTACGGTGGCCTTTCTCCTCACTCTGTGCGGCCAGGGCTTTCTCCAGCTGCGTTTCACGCACGTCTCCCGTGGAGTTGACTCTGAACAGACCGAGCGAGTCTGACAGTAAACTCGAGACCACCAAGAAGCTGCTGACAGGTGGACACACCGCGTCCACCACTGGAGGATGTGGACGGGGCCTGGACTCCGGCCACTGGGCAGCAGCTTCACCGCAGCCTCACCCAGCTTCCCAGGGGTGGGCCCAAAGCCCAGCTCCACGGAGGACCGCGGCCTCCCCACGACCGCTGACACCAGGACTGCCCCGACAGTGTGGAGCCTCGGGGGGCCCCAACGGACCTGGTGACACGCCAACATTCACCAGCAACGGCCAACAAGGGTGGCCCTGACTGGTCATCTGAGACTCGGCTGGGGAGGGGAGGGATTCGTATGAAATGGTCCTCGTCCCCATGACTACCAAAGGGTCATCCTCCCTCACCTCCACCCTGGTGGTTTTCTATCAGTGAAAGTTAAAATACAGTGAAAGCAGCAAAAATAAATAATAAAAGTTCTCGGCACAGTAATTGCAAAAGACCTACAGCTCTTCCGAACTCAGAAAGGGGCAAGAATCAGATTGGCGTCGATTTCTCACCAACACCACCACCAGATGCTAGAGAATAATGAAGCCACACCTTCCGAGCTGGGGGGAGATTACGTTGAACCTACAGTTCCGTGCCTACCACAACACCCCCCGAGAGGGGAGTAGAACAGAATCACTCTCAGACCCACGCACACACGGAGTTCGCTTTGGGTTTCCGGCTCCCTCTTCCTGGGAGGGGCTCGTGGGCGTGAATCAGAGGGGGAGAGAGGCAAAGAGGCTCACCTGCTGGGGTGCCGCCCCCCCCACCCCAGGAGCACCTGATCCACCCAGGTCTGGCCCCCAGCAGGGCTCATGGCCCAGAGCACAAAGGGTGAGTCTGAGGAGTTTTCTGCCGAGAGACGGGCAGAGCACCATCCTGTTAGTATGCAATTTCCTGAAAAGGAGTTAATGAGGCTCAAAGGATGTAAAAACTAAATTAATTTAACTCTTCATCCCCTGTCGCCATTGTCTAGGCAAAGCTTTTCCTTTTTTAAAAAAAAAATGACTTTACCTCTTTAGTGTTTACAATAAAATTAAGAGGAAGGTACAGGTTTTCCCATGTGCCCCCTCACTGCCCCCCACGCACCCCGCCCCCCCTCACCAAGACCCCCACCAGACGGTGCCTTTGGTGCCACGGACGAAAATGCGTCGAACTGTATCCCAGTCAAAGTCACCTGTAGCCCGTGGTTACGTGAGGGTCGCTTTGGGTGTCGCACCTTCTACGGGTTTGGACAAAGGTGTAACAACTCATACCCATCGTTATGGGGTCCAACGCAGTGACTGAAATTTTGCTGCCTCAGGTCCTCTGAGCTCCGCCTGGTCGGTCCCTCCACCCACTCGGGGGAGTTAGTACCTCTAACTCTCGGGAACCAGGGATATTTTTACTGTTCCCGTAGCTTGGCCGTTTCCACAGTGACCTAGACTTGGATTCACACAGAAAGGAGCCTGTTCAGACTGGCTCCCTTCGCTTCGTGACTGCATTTAAGCTTCCCCCCTGTCTTTCCGCGGCTCCCTAGCCCATTGCTTTCGAGTGCTGACTGCTGTGCCGTTGGCTGAACAGACCCCGGTACCACCATCCACCAGCTACCGAGGGACGGCGTGGTTGTTTCCAAACCTGGCAACCGTGACTAAAGCTGTGTAAACGTTCGGGGGCAGGTTTCTGTGGGGACGAAAGTCTTCCCCTCCTTCCGGTGGGGACCAAGGGGCGTGGATGCAGGGTCCTGCGTGGGGGGGTGTTTAGTTTTGTAGGAAACGGCAGAGCCACCATTCACTGTGCTCAGGGACGTCAGCCGGTGCAGCAGGACAAGGGCTGCGGGGTTCCACTCCCTGAGGAGTCGCGGGTGACCGAGTTCATAGACACAGAGAACGAACGGAAGGAGTTGGCTGCCGGGGGCTGGGGGAGGGAGGAACTCGGGGTTCTGGTTTGATGACGTGAAGGGTCAGTTTGGCAGGGTGAATAATGTCAGGAGCTCTGCTATGCAACACAGTGCCTGGAGTGAACAACATGATGCAGGGTATTTAAAAATTAGCTGTGCCCTGGCAGGGTGGCTCAGTGGGTTGGAGCGCCGTCCTGATGGGCCAAGGTTGTAGGTTCGATCCCCGGTCAGGGCACATACCAGAAACAACCAATGAATGCATAAGTAAGCGGGACAACAAATTTTGCTTTTCTCTCTCTCTCTGCCTTCTTCTTACTCTAAAGATAAATACACTTTTTTAAAAACTTAATCAGCCCTAGCTGGTGTAGCTCAGTGGATTGAGTGTGGGCCTGGGAACCAAAGGATCGCGGTTCGATTCTCAGTTGGGGCACATGCCTGAGTTGCAGGCCAGTTCCCAGCAGGGGACGCACGAGAGGCAACCATACATTGATATTTCTCTCCCTCTCTCCTTCCCTTCCCCTCTGAAGATAAATAAATAAATAAAATCTTTAAAGAAAAACTTAATCAAGTGTAGATCTCATGTTTTTACCACAAAGAAAGGGGGGCAGGAAGGAACTTTTGGAGGTGATGGAATCACAGTATATACACACATATGTCCAAACTTGTCAATTTGTATATATTAAATATGTGCCTTTTAACACACCAATTATACTTCAATAGAGCTGTTAAAAACAAAAGTAAGAAGGTGACGCTCATCAACTTACTCCAAGTTATTTTTTGAAAAGGGACTCCCAGGTTTTAAGTATCAGCACCCCAGGCGTTGGTGTTTGGGCAGCGAGGGTGAGGTTGTATTTCGGATGGTCAGCACCTTGGTTTACCTTCATCCTCAGGACAGCCGGCCCGCTGCGTCTTCCCACGGGCCAGGTTTGCAAAGGCACCAAAGGCGGCTGGAAGGCTGCGGAGATGCCCAGCGAGAGCCAGGTGCAGAGCCAAACAAACGTTATTCCTTGACTCTTTCTGGCACGTGCCCCAATTGGGGACCGATGGCACTGACCAAGCAGCAGGGTCCTGTCCAGCCTTGTGCCCCATGAGGGCTCGATGAGGACATTTTCAGGGCGTCGAAGGACAGAGAGAGGTTTCTGGCCTGGCCAACAATCCAGCCAGTCCATCTGTGAGCCACGCCTGCTCCGTGTAATGAAATCAGAGGCCAGAGTTAGCCTGACCAGACGACTCTGTGGGTGTCAGAGTGACTGATGTTTCTGGTCTCTCTTGACACGAGCTGACCAGTGGGTTTAGCTGTTTCTCGGGGCCCCTAGGAACATCCCAGCCATTCTCCCTTCTCAGGATGAGGGAGAACCTCCCCCTTACTTAATATCAGAGGCCTCGCGACCAGACAGGCGGCGCTGGCCTACACTCTTCCTATGTCCGGCCAAGCGAGACACAGCCATTGTCACGTAATCACACGCGGAATTTGGTGTCAGGAGGCCATCCCTGCGCACTCCGATTTTGTCTGCGACATTATAATGAAGGCAAAAGGTGCATTAAGAGCCTTGGATCTATATGGAGGCCGTAAAATCTCGCCCGAGACAGTTCCTGTCTAGGGTTCCTGCGCCAGAAATGGGTCGATAACCGCTGCGTAAGTCCTGCCGCGCTTCCGACCCGCGGCCTCCTCCGCACCAGGGGGCGCGCACCGGCGGAACACCCGAGCGCCCCCCGCCCCCCGCTCCGCTGGGCGCCAAGTGCACAGTGTACCCAGGGAAGGGGATCTGTTTTCCTGTTGTTTTCTTGGGAAAATCAACTGAGAAATACTAGATTTGTGCAGTCTTCTGCGCCCTCCCCGACCACGGCCCCACCCCCCTCCAAGGCTGAGACTTGATGTCACAATACTTTAGAGAAATGTGGCAGAAGCCAGCCATTGCCACCTGACCAGACAGAAGAAACAGGCAAAACCGTGACAGGTTTCCATGGCGAGCACACAGGTGGCAGGCAGGCGGATGAAACTAGGGGCTAACACGAGGGGTGAGGGGACTTTTTGGAATCACGCGCCATCTCTCCACCAGGAGGCATCATTTCTCGGCAGCAGGAAGTTCAATCACACATTTCACGAAGGAGACTTGGAGGACAGTGATAGGGCACCCCGATTTACAATGGCCTCCTGACTTACCACTGTGTATTGTGAAACATTTGATTTATGTATTTATTTATTTTTAGTGAGGCGGAAGGGAGGCAGAAAGAAAGGGAAACACCAATGTGTAGTTGCCCCTTGCGCGCCCCCTACTGGGGACCTAGCCTGCAACCCAGGCATGTGCCCTGACTGGGAATCGAACCCGTGATCCTCTGATTCACAGGCCAGTGCTCAATCCACTGAGTTACACCAGCCAGGGCCCATTGTATATTTTTAAACCACATTATTGAAAACACAGATCATTTAAAGCTAGTGTTTAGGCACCTTTTGATTGTTGCTAAAGATTTCTCTGGGCTAATAAGAAATTGTCTACATTATCCCAGGCCATGGTCCAACGTCCAATAAGACTGCTTAGTAGGTGAAAGATACTGGCTTTCTTCTGGGTAGTTTCTCTTTGTTTTGTTGGTTTGTTTGTTTGTTTTTAATGTAGCTTAAATGCTACAGAAGCAACATAGGAAAGCTAGTTTGTAGCCCTGGCTGGTGTGGCTCAGTGGATTGAACACTGGCCTGTGAACCAAAGGGTCACCAGTTCAATTCCCAGTCAGGGTACAAGCCTGGTTTGTGGGCCAGGTCCCCAGTAGGGGGCGCATGAGAGGCAATCACACAAGGATGTTTCTCTCCCTCTCTCTCTCCTTCCCTTCCCCTCTCTCTAAAAATAAATAAAATATTTTTTAAAAAGAAGGCTAGTTTGATGGATGAATGTGAAGGACAAGCACCCTTAAAGTTGCCCTCTGTGCCTGCAATGGCCCACGCAGGTCAACCCGGAGCCAGCAAGGCCGGTTCGGCCAACACGGTCCTTTGGTGGGTGGTACACAGACTGGCCCCTGTCACCAGGCTTCTACCCCACCCCTTCCACCATCGCCTGCACCGCTGCCTCCTGGGACTTATGGGGACACCAGATGAACTGGTACTTTACAAAAAGCATAGAAAAGGGGCTGATTCCTGGCAAACACGTAATAAATGTTACATACCCTCCTTATGATGAAGGATATAACATCATAGGATATACGACGACTAGCTTCTACCCAAGGCCATTGGGCTGAGTAGTGTTAGCACAGGACTGCAGCCCAGGCATCTTTGAAAGGACCGGTGAGAACGAGGCTGCCGTGCGACCAAACGAAACCATCGACAAGCTTCCCAGAGCAGCCTGGAGATCCCAGGGGCGGGACCAGGGCCCACTAAAAAGCACCTCCCCTTCAAGTAACCGAGGGCGCACAGGCCCGTTTCCGCAGCCGTGTGGCCCCGCGGGGACCGGAGACTGCCCGGCAGCAGAGCCTCTCACGGGAGCAGCGAAACCAAGACGGCAAGAGAAATCCTGCCTGACTAACGCGAAGGGCTGGGCTTTGATCAAGAAAGTGAGCGCGCGGCTGGCTGTCAAAAAGTAACTACAGGCCCTGACCCTCGGGCGTGCAGGTGACACTCATGGCCAACAGGGGGCAGCCTCTCCAAACATGGGACAAATACACTGTGCACAGGACGGAGACCGGGAAGGGCTCGGGAAGGTCCCGACGCAGCTGAGGTGGAGCTGGGACAGCCGACTCTGCGTCGCTGGGATGCGTGAGAGCTGCCTCCCGGCCCGCCCCCGGGACGGAGGGTTTGCAGGGACTTTGGTCATCGGGAAAGAGATTGAGAGCCATAACGGAAGCCGCGCCGTTAATAAAAAGGGGACCGATGACACAGACAAATATATTTACGGATCATTGCCTCAACTCAGGGGCCCGCCGAGGCTCAGACACAGCGCGGCTTTCACATTTATTTATAGATCAGCGTCCTAATGTGATAAACAGTCAGCTCCTAACCTAAAAATACTGAAGATCGCAACACGGAACAGGGACTTTTTTTACTTGTCTTCACCGGGCGAGAGACGTCAGCAGAGGTCTGTGACCCAGCACCCTCGCCTTAGTCATCTGGGAAGCCGTGTCAACGGTTGAGCGCCCCGACAGCTCACGCACAATAAACTACAGACACGAGGTGCCGGTGACAAGCTCAGCGCACGGCCAGGCTTCGCTGGGAGTCTCTCCCGAGGACACGTCCTTCTCTGGGTCTCATCCGACAGGAGGCCGCAGGTGACAGCCATCCAAGCCTCACCTGGGCCCCGTGGCTCTGGGCGGAGCTGCCCGGCAGGTAATCACACACCGGAAGGAGCAGGCTAAGGGAAGTTCATTTCTGCCCCTACAAGATCTCGGCCACTCATCTGCTCCCTCATTTCTTTGCCCGACAAATACCTGCGTGCCTACCGGGCACCAGGAATGGGGCCCCGGGGGCAAACACCCTGCAGGAGCAGAAGGGGCTGAATCGGCGCTCTCCTTGTGGAGATGGCCGATCACAGACTCCCCACCCCCGCCCCCCCCCCCGCGCGAGGGTGGCTAGGAGGAGGGCCACTGCCTTGGGGACGCAGGGGAACTGTGTCTGAGCGAAGCAGGGTGGGCCTCCCCTCAGGGAGCAGCACCTGCGTCTGTCCCGCTGCACCCAGGCTCCCTGGGGGGGCCCGGGCAGAAACGCACGCCAAGGGCACTTGCGTTCAGAACAAGGCTGCGTGCTGGGCTCTGCAGCCACCAGGAGCCACAGAAACATCTCGGACAGGGGACGGCGTGGAGAGGTGTGGGTTCGAGGGGGCGCTCCCACGCCTCCGTGCTCCGTGTGGGCTGGAGAGGACCCAGGGCAGACTGCACAGGGGACATGGTCAGAAGAGTGGGGAGGAACAGCCTGGGCAGTGCCCAGGGTCCGCCCGAATGGTCTCCACCGGGGAGGACGGGGTTTGGCTCGGTGGCTGGCTGGCGAAGGAAGCTGAAGAAGGGGGTTGGGTGACCCTGCGCCCCAACCTCCCCGTCCCCCCGGGGCGGGCTGACCTTTCACCCAGCAGATGGGAAAAGACAAAAACCTAGGAGGAGTCCACGAAGGAGGGTGGGCGTAGGGGACAGAAGACGCTCACTCTCAGTGTGAGTGCGAGCTGGCACAGGGAGGGGATGGGGACGGAAGTTGGGAGTTGTCTGTTCACTAAAAAAAGCACATTTACACACTTTCCCTAAGCAGTTTCTAGGATGCTAGCCAGTAAAACACTGGCGTGATTCTGCAAACACACACACACAGACACACGCGCACACATTAATAGGGCAGAAAAGTGTTTTTGAAAGAAAACAAAAACTACCCATTAGCAGATTGGTTACATAAATTATGCCCGTAAAGCCCCTGAACAGAGGGAGTGATCCAGACTCAGGGACGCTGCTCTGCCCTCAACGTGCCCCACTTATGGGGGGGGGGGCGCTGTCACACACAGGTCCTGAGTCGGCTCTGGCGAGGGCCCCAGATGCCGAGCCCTTAACAGGCCAGCAGCAAGGCCACTGCCGGACCAGACTGCAGACCAGACAGACGCAAAACAGCCCTGAGCCCTCCCGCCCAGATGATGCTTAAGCAAATGATGCTTCCCTGTCGGGAAGAAGTTGCCATTTCGAGGTCCGGGTCCGCCCGCGTGTCCCGAAGCCAAACTTCCCCGGGAGCTGACGGAGGGAGCTCCCTTTCTGCAGTACGCCGACGACTGTCATCTCTCAGCGGATTACGATGAGCAGAGCTAGTTTGGGATCAGAAAAAAAAACACTAAATAATCAGTAAATTGATGCATTGAAACGAAAAATGTTTGTAGCCCTGGCTGGTGTGGCTCAGTGGACTGAGCGCAGACCTGCAAACCAGGGGTCGCTGGTTCGATTCCCAGTTGGGACACACGGCTGGGTGGGGGGTCAGGTCCCAGGTGGTGGCGGGGGGGGGGGGGGGCGGTGTGAACAACAACCACATATTGATGTTTCTCTCCCTCCCTTTCTCCCTTCCTTCCCCTCTCTCTAAAAATAAATAAACAAAATCTTGAAAAGAAAAGAAAAGAAGAGATGTTTGTAAACCTAAGTGCTATGGGCTGAAAGCTTGTGCCCCCAAAGTCACATGCTGAATCTTAACCTGCATGGTGGGGGGTGTCAGGGGTCGGACTTCGGAAGGTGTCATGAAGGGGGAGTCATCGTGAATGGGGCTGATGCCCGTGTAACAGGGACCCCGGAAAGCTCCTTCTGTCCTCCCAGTGTGCGAGAAGACGCCGGCTGTGAACAAGGATGAGGGTCCGCACCAGACACAGAACCTCCCAGGGCCCGGACCCCGGCCCCCAGCCTCCAGACAGTGAGAAATGGACGTCCGCAGTTTGCGGCGTCTGTGGCAGCATCCCGGCCAGGCAGAGACGCTGGGTGCAAGGTTCGCACTTCAAGTTGTATATTCTATGTTACATTACTCTTAATAGATCATTCGCGCTATTATTTCTAAAGAGCCATCGGGCAAAGCCCCAACCCACATTTTTTTCCCCAAGCCGAGGGGACCCGTGTCTGATGTGACAGCTTTTGCTCTGCTGCTCAGTTCTGACCCGCTCGGGTCAGTCCTGCAAGCAGCCGGGGTTCTTTTCCAAAAGCTGATCGATGGAGGTCACTGCCCCCCACCCCCACTCCTACCCACGTCTCCGCCTAAAACACTTCCTGGTGCTCCCAGAATAAACACAGCACCCAGCACGCATCCCCAAGGCCCTGCACGCCTCTCCAGCCATCGCTGGCATGGACAGACACAGGCAGGAAAGCACACTTATGCACACACACACGTGAGTGCACACCAGCACCCTGGCCCTACCACTTGCTCTATTGCACATGCGTCCGCCCACGTGTCATTAATGGACTGTTTTATGTTCGCAAACAGCCCCTTCTCCGGGACCAGAGAAACAGGACTGCCTGTCCACCAACTGCCCTGAATGCCTCGGGGAGGCTTGGGGGAGGGGTCCTGGGTGGTGGTTCTGGGGAGGGGACAGTGTGCAGGCTGGGGAGTGCGTAGCTCCTCCAATTGAGGAGCAGCCAGAGTAACGCCCAGAGGCCACCTCACACTAGGATCTGTGGGTTCAAAAATATCCCCCAAGATTTGCCCTCATCAGTTCCCCACAGAGTCTGACCAGTCTCACTTCAGGGCAGCGAAAGCCCTGCCCTGGGTAGCAACCAGGGCTTGGAGGAAGGTTCCCGGAAGCCAGCTGAGCGGGAGGGTGCTGCAGTTTACTGAACACCTACTGGGTGCCAGACCCCTGTGGGCCCTCAGCGTGAGTAGCGGATTTAATTCATTGGGGTCCCGTTCAGTGAGGTGGCAGCCAGAGCGGCAGACTCCCCCCGCCCCAGTTAGCACCAGAGACATCCCTGATAGAGGGAGAAGCGTAGGCTCTAGGAGAGACCTGCAGGGGCGTGGGTGGGGGGCCCAGGGGTGCTGCTTGCATGCTGCGCTGCAGGGGGGACAGGCAGAAGACAGCTCCGCAAGGCCTGCGTGGGCCTCTTCCTTGCACAGCCCTTCAAACTCGGCCCCAGGCCCTGCAGGAGGGCGGAAGTTAGCCTTGGGCCCACCAGGCAGGGTTGGGAATAGGAGGTACCCAGGGAGGCAGGGGTGGGTGCCCCTCGCCCCCAGACTGGGGGCTGCAGCTGGGAGTCCCTTCCTCCCTGTTGCTTCTCTCCAGGAACTGTGGAGAGGCGGTGTGGACAGGCGGGCGGCGGGGGAGCCCTCCACACTGAAGCAACTTGTTGGACCTACAGAGCTCCCATCTCAGCCTAGGGAATCCTCGCTCCTACAAGCCAAGGTGCGGCCAGGGCTGGACGAGGGAATCGGTCCAGGTCTCTCCCAGCCTTTGGGGCGGGGGGCAGCTGGCCTTGGGTCCTCCCCACCCCCACCACCGCGTCCCAGGTCACATGGCCTTCTCGCTCGCTGTGCGTGACTTCCATTTCTCTCTTGCAAGAGCACCCCGCATTGCAGTCAGGGCCCCCTGAGCCCAAGACCTCTGACCCTGATTACGCCTGCAAAGGCCCCGTTCCCCGAGTGAGGGATAGGTCACAGATTTGGAGACGACGATTCGCCTCACCCTGGTCTGTCAACAGAGGAACGAAGCATCACAGCACCCTGAGACACTGAGGCCTGAGGGTGAGCGAGTGTGAAGGTTCCCCATAAATACTCGTGAATACACGCAGAAACCACCGGACACACTTTCCCCTGGGGTGTGTTCACACCCAGGCAAATGCACCCACAAGTGAAAAGAAAAGGTTCACGCCCTGCGGCCAGGCACGGTTCCTTCCTTCCCTCCCTTCCTTCTGTGGCAGGTGGTACAGAGGCCTCTTGGCCGTAAGTTAAACACCCTCTTGGTGTGTAGGGTGTTTATGTATTTGCCATGACTAATGCGCATTCTACGTAGGTTGTGCATTATACATAGGTTTAAAATGATTACACTACATACCACGAGTACGATAATGGGCGTAATAATCATCCCGTAGTTTATTTACAACAACGTGGGTGCGCAATATACACGACAAAACACAGTACGTGAGAAGGTATGTGTCTGCACTCCTGCGAGCAGGAGACACCTGGCGGCTGCGCGGTCCCCTGCGCTGCCACCCTCCGGCCGGCAGGGGGCACCGCCCGCCCCGCCCCGCGCCGCGCTCCGCTTTCCGCCCGGAAGTCCCTCCTCTGTCGGAAGTCAACACCGGTGAGCCCGGAAGATGGCGGCGTCCACGAGTGCGGAGTCGCGGGGCTCCGGTGGCTGCCGGCGACGCGTGGGTCGCGGAAAGCGTCCGGGCAGGCGCGGGCCTGGGGGCGACGGGGCCGGAACCCTGAAGCGGCTAAAGCTAGCAGTGGAGGAGTTCGTGCAGGCGGCCTCCGAGGGCCAGCCTCCAGGCGGCCGCGAGGGGCCCCAGGCGGAGCGGAGCACGCGGCCGGGCGGCAGGAAGAACCGCAAGGAGCTGAGAAAAGAAAAGCGACGACTGAAGAAGGCGCGCCGGCTGCAGAGGACTGCGGGCCCCTCGCAGGGCCCGGGCGGCGGGGCCGGAACTGCGAGCGGGCACCAGACGGAGGGCGCTAAGGGGCCGGGTGGCCGGCCGTCCCCGCCGCGTCGGGCCCCACGGCCGCCACAGGCCCCGCCGCCTCCCCGGGCCCCAGCGAAGGCCAAGGCCTCCCCGACCAAGGCCAAGGCCGCTTCAGCCAGGGCCTCCCACAGGGACACCCGGCCCTCGGCCGCTGCCGCCAACGCCGCCCGGAAACGGGCGCTCCTTGCGGCCAACGAGGAGGAGGACCGAGAGATCCGGAAGCTGGAGCGCTGTCTGGGCTTAAACAAGCGCAGGAGGAAGGGCGACGCCAGCTCGGTGCCTCTCAGCTTCGCCCGCGACGGGCTCGACTACATCTTGGGAGCCCTGGGGTCCGGGGACGGCAGTGGCTTGTATGACAGCGGCAGTGAGGAGGAGGGGGACCCCGGACAGGCGGCCCGCGAGAGCGACGGAGAGAGTGTTGCCGGAGGTGAGAGCGACGCCGGGGACGGGAGCGACCGGGAGAGCATCGCCGGGGACGAGAGCGACAACGACAGCGACAGCGACTCCGGGGACGGGAGCGGGGAACAAGAGGACGAGCTGGAGCAGGAGGAGGATGTACAGAAGGAAAACCGAAAAAAAGAAGTAGAAGGGAGCGCGAAGGGGAAATGCGGGACGAAGACAGTCCGTTTTGCGGAGGATGAAGGCAAGCGTGAAAGTCCCCCAGAGGATGTTGACGCGGCACAGCAGGTATCGAGGGAACAGGTTCAGTCCCTGGGACTCCCCTCAAAATCATGATGGGGACAGCGTGGGACGCAGGGGCACAATATGTGTTTGAGCTGAGTGTGGGGAAATCTGTTGATCTGCTTCCTCTATGTAAATTCCCATCGTGAAGAGTTAAGGGAGAAAACCTGTCTCAGGGCCTTTTACCCCAGGGACTAAAAAGCCATTGGCGCCGCTTGTCCCCAGGGACATCCCCGGTCCCGTTTCCTGCCTCGTCTCCAACCCTGGCCCTGACCACCCCCCTTTGCTTTGCCCCTCGCCTTGTCTTCCTTCACCTAGGCCTTTTCCTTTCCTACGGCTCCAGCGTCTTCGTAAAACACTAAGCTGATCAATGACACTGGCTTCAGTGGTCTCATTGGAGATCAAGTTCACAGGCCTGGACGGGCCTGCACGGGCTTCCCTGCCTGTTAAACCAGCTTCACCCCACAGGCGCCTTGAAGGCAGCCAGTGGAGTTGCTGTTGCCTTTACCAGCGCCCCGCCCCCAGGTTTGCTTCCTTTGCATTCAGTTACTTGCTGTGCACTGTGGTCTGAAGATAACTCAGTGAAAAGTTACAGAAAGAAACAGCTCATGAGCTTTGAGTTGGGAGGTGTTCTGAGAAGTGAGGAAACCTCATGCTGCCCTGCTCCGTCCAGGGTCATCTCTTTGTCCTTCTCATCGAGGTTTTGTTTGCCACCCGCCCTGGAGTCACTTAGTAGCCCCAACGTCTGAGTGTCCAGGTCACTTGTAGTGTTGTGTTGCATGTGTCCAAACAACTCATTTCCCTAACGACCCCGAAGCGTAGGCGTAGTGTTGCTGGCGATTCGGATTTGCCGACAAGGGGCCATAAAGTGCTTCCTTCCGGTGGAGAGGTCTGTATGTCGAGGTTAGCACTGTCTGCCGTCTCAGGTGTCTTCAGGGGCGTGCGACAGAACCCCCGCAGACAAAGGGGGGCTGCCTCCCTGTCACTCCCACCGGCAAGGCTTCCCTGTGTATCTGCTCATGTCAGGTGTCGCTGGGACTCTCCCCATCTTGGGGGGACAGGCTGTCTCTGGCTCTCTCCCTGGTGCCTTTGCGCCCACACTCGGCACAGCCCCTGAGCGCTGCGGCTCCTGTCGCTAACCCCAGCTCCTGTCACTAACGAGGGTCAGCCTCATTTCCAGCTGCTCCTGGCTCTCCTGCCCAGCTGGTGCAGACAGAGCCGACACCGTGCACACTGGGGTCGTTGCAGAGTGGCCGTGGCCGTGCACGCCAGTGTGCTTTCTCCAGAGCGCGAGCTCCCTGACAGTGCAGATCATCCCTACAGGTGTTTCCTTAGGGCTGCCACCTGGGAGCCAGGGTGTGAGGGCCCGTGATCACAGTTGGTGGCTCTGGCAGTTGACAGTCTAGGAGAGTGAGCAGTGGGTTGGTTTTGACTTCATCGTGAAATTTAGATACTAGTTTCTGACAAGTTTGAAATTACCTTAGCCCACTTTGCCAGCACAGCCAGCGGTGCATTTGGCGTGTGCGTGCAGCGTGCCGCTGCATGGCGCCCCTGTAAGTTACAAGTTACGCCTGGACGGAGCATGGACGGTCAGCACGGCTGGCAGATCCCCAGGGGCCCAGCCAGGTCTGAGGAACTGCAGAGGGAACCGGGGCGGGGAAGTGCATTCCTGTCGGCGCAGAGGGTGCGCCCAGACGCTGAGCGCTCACCCGGGCTGTTCTGGCACTCGGTGCCTGTCTGACGCTGGTTCGCAGCCGTGGTCAGTGGGCGCAGCTTCTGCCGGGTCCTGGGAGTTTAACACCCAAGTGTGAAAAGCACGGGGGGAAGTGGGACCTGTTCAGTGTAGGCTTTTGTCATGTGTTACTGTCCTTTCCAGCAGCGTTGCGGTGACAACGGCGAGAAGTATGTCCCCCCGCATGTGCGGAGGGCGGAGGAGGCCGTGGACGCCCAGAAGAGGGAGGAGAGACAGAGGCTCCAGAAGCAGGTGCAAGGCCTGATCAACAGGTAACCTCAACAGGTGTCGCTCAGAGGAGCCGGCCGTTCTCTGAAAACGCAGACACTGTCCCGGGAATTGGAACCTGGTGAGGGGCAGGACTGCCGCCACTGATTGGCTCCCTTCCGCCCCCACCCCGGTGCAGGCAGACCCCTCCGGGGAGCAGGGCGCCCACCAGTTCCCCTCGGTGCCCGTCAGAGCTGGAGAGCCACACAGGTGCCTGGGGGCCGTCTGGAGAAGTCTTGGGGGCGGGCGGCAGCACTGGCCGTCCCCTGCAGAGGCAAGGTCACAGCCTGTATTGGCCTCCTGGGTGGGCAAGAGGTCCTCCATCCCCGGCCCCCCCCCCCCCGCAACGTGTGTGAGCTCTGCATTGTCACCCCATCGAAGGGCCGTCCACCTGAAACCTGAAACCTGCATCATTTTGTCAACCAGCGTCACCCCAATAAGTTCAGTTGGAAACAGAACTGGCCCCGCACCCTGAGCTCTCCTGCTACCCCTTAAGATCACACCCTTGTTGCTTTTTAAAATGTTTCTTTTTAATGGAAACAAAACACTATCATGGTGCACCTGGAATTGCACCAGACATGCCGTTTTAATGTTCTATATGAACACGGGGTGTGTGTCCCCCGCCCCTCGGCACCCTAGGAAGCAGGGCAACCTTTCCTCAGTGTCTAGCAACTCGAGATTTCCATGTCAGCCAAAAAACGGGAAGTTGTCCCCAGCAGCATGTGCTGGTGTGCAGGGCAGGTTCCCTGGGGACATGGGGCGGGGGCACCCATGCAGCGCATGCAGCACCCTCAGCACCGTGCAGTCTTACAGGGGTCCTGGGTGCCCCGCGCTGTGGCTGTGTGTCTGTGGGAAGACAGCAGCCACGTGGCTGCAGGGTGCCGGAGGGCTGGGTTCCAGGGCCGGGGGAGGGCCGCTGGTGGAACAGCAGGCCCCTGAAACGTGGTCTTCACGTCGGGGCAGAGAGCTGTGCCTTTGGTTCCTGAGGGACACGTGAAATGACTCCTGATGGCGGCACCCCTGCTGCTCTCTCCTCACGCATGTGTGCAGGCTGAGCGAGCCCAACCTGCCCTCCATCAGCGGGCAGCTGGAGGAGCTGTACACGCGCCACAGCCGGAAGGACGTGAGCGACACGCTGACCGGGGTCATCCTGAGCGCCTGCGCCCCAGACTGGGCCGCGCCCAGCCGGCTGGTGATGGAGCACGTTCTCCTGGTCAGCGTCCTGCACTGCACAGTGGGCATCGAGGTAGGCCGGGCCCGTGGGGGCTGGGTTGGTCGGCTGTGGCGTTTGCGTTGGGCGGTTCTCACCTGTCTTTGGTGTCGGTCAGTTTATCTTCCTTGGGGCTGACATGGCCTGGCCTTCAGTTCCTCGGGGCCGCTCCAGGAGTCTTACGGAGGGATGGTTGTTCCGGTGCCTTCCGGTGCCCCTCTCCTGAGAGCAGGCCTGGCTGCGGAGCCCGGGGCTCCATGTCCTCACCACAAGGTCCTCACCACAAGGTCCCCACAGCCTCCAGCAGGAGGAGTCACACTTCACAGGTGCAGCAGAGCCCAGGGAGCTGCTTGACGGCCCCAGACCGCAGGCCTGTGTTCGGCTCCTGGCCCACTGTGTGTCCCGCCATCCCGGTCTGCCAGGCGCTTTGTCGTTCTAGAGCAGGGTGTCAGACTCGTCTTCACCGGGGGGCTGCCGCAGCCTCCTGGTGGCCTCCAAAGGGCCAGAGGTGGTGTTAGGACTGTGTCGGTGTAACTGCTCCTTACCTAGGGGCGAGGAGCTGGGCTCGGCCGCCGGGCGGAAACAAGGTGGAGGGTGGATTCGGTCCTCGGCCTTGTGTTTGCCACCTGTGTTCCAGTGTTTGCTGTTGTCAACCTGAAGAATCTTTGGGGGTTGTACAGAGAGGGACTCTTCCTTTGCAGTGCACAAACTCGCCAGAACAAGGCCTCCTTCGTGCTGTTAGGGTCCTGTAGTGACAGCGGTGTGGGGCAGATGTTGCCCCTGTCCCGAGCTCCGCTCCGTCCTCCAGCCACCCCCTGGGGGCCCTGGCCGCCACCGCTGCCTCTGCAGAAGGTCTAGCGAGTTTCACAAGTAGGGAGTGTCCCCGAGAGCCTGGGTGGATATGTGCTCGTTCCGGGTAACCGGGTCACCTCTGCCTGGACTGGGGGCAGGACAGAGGACAGACACTGGCTCCGTGCCTTGGGGCCTTGGGACTCCCCAGCTCCACAAGCCCCAGCTGCTTGGGGGTCAGTCTTCTGAAGTTTTATCTCTAAGAGCTCTTCCTGTCCCACACGTGACGCCGAGTGGCGCTCTCCGCAGCAGAGTGTGGCCGAGCCCCAGGCGCCGCTCCCAGTGCCTAGAGTCGCACAGTTTGGCACTGGTGGGGGCTCTGCTGGTGCCCGCGGCCCCCTGCATCAGAGCGGCTGGCCCCAAACCTGGCGGTTTCGGCTCAGACGGAACTTCATGTGGCTGCAGTGAGAGCTGTGGCCCCTGACCACCTGCAGCGTGTCAGGTGCTTGCTGGACCTGGAAGCCACTGGTCTGTGTCTCCTAGAACCCTTTGCTGAAGGCGCGAAGGACACTGGGCGTGACTTGTGTGGGGAGGTCGTAGGGGCCTCCCACTGAGTCGGGGCTGGGGCTGTGAGCTCTCCCGCCGCCGCCGTGCCCACCAAGTCCAGAGTGTCCCAGAGCCCAAGGCAGCAGTGACCGCACCGCTCTGGAGCCTCTTAAAAATCAGAAATCTGATCTCAGTAGGTTTGTGTTAGAATTCAAAGTCAGATTGACACACACACTTGAGTAACTTGAATGACGTGAGCCATATTTCTACTTTTAAATGCTGTGCTGAATCACATTTTAATCTGAGACGTTCTGTAAATTGAGAATTTTGACCTGTTGTGGTACCATTAAAGAACCATCTTCACGTGTCGCGCACACGGCGCCGGTCTGTGTCCCGTCCAGGTCGGAGCCCACTTCCTGGAGGCTGTGGTGCGGAGGTTCGACGGTGCGTACAGAGCAGGCGGCGCGGGCAGGGAGTGCGACAACCTGCTCACCATCCTCGCCCACCTGTACGGCTTCCGCGTGGTGCAGTCTCTGCTCGTCCTCGACCTGCTGAGGAGGCTCGTTGCGACCTTCACAGAGAGGGACGTCGAGCTGGTCCTGCTGCTGCTGAGACACGTGGGCTTCGCGCTGAGGAAGGACGACGCCCTGTCCCTCAAGGAGCTGATCGCGGAGGCCCAGGCCAAAGCCCGCGAGGCGGGCGACAGGTTTCGGGACCAGACCCGGGTACGGTGTGCCCCCTGGCCTTGTTGCCCGAACATGCAGACACTGGCCAGCACTTAGAAACGTGTGGGGGGGGGGGGGCGGAATACTCCATTTCCCTTCCTCACAGTCTGTTCCCCTTTGACTTCACGGCTTTGTCTTTGGTGCATGAGTGAGCTGTAGCTCTTTACCGAGAGCTCGGGTGCTCTGTGGGTTTGAGAAACAGTCTGTTTCCCACACTTCCACTCGCAGTGTTTGCTAAGAAAGGCCACGTGGCTCAGGACTCAGGGTCAGCCCCCCGGAATTCTGCNGGGGGGGGGGGGTGGCGGAATACTCCGTTTCCCTTCCTCACAGTCTGTTCCCCTTTGACTTCACGGCTTTGCCTTTGGTGCATGAGTGAGCTGTAGCTCTTTACCGAGAGCTCGGGTGCTCTGTGGGTTTGAGAAACAGTCTGTTTCCCACACTTCCACTCGCAGTGTTTGCTAAGAAAGGCCACGTGGCTCGGGACTCAGGGTCAGCCCCCCAGAATTCTGCACTGGCCACTGGACAGTGACGTGCCCTGAGACTTCCAAGCCTTGGTTTCCCGTCTGGGAAGCGGGGCTGATCACGACTCCTGCCTCGTTTCTGGTTCTGCAGATTGAGAGGGACGGGGGACTGGGGAAGCCCCTGTGGGATGTCCATGTGGGGCCCACGGGGGCAGGGTGGAGGCCATTGCAAGGACTAGGCTTCTGTCCTGGAGGCACCTGGAGGGTTCTGAGCACAGTGACCTGGAAGTGTTGGTGCTCAGGGTCACTGAGGCTACAATGCAGAGGAGGGAGGTGGTTGGCAGGGCGGCGCCCCTGCAGGGTCCGAGCCGGTGGTGGGGAGGGTCAGCTCAGTTGCAGTGGGCGTGGGTGTAGGAGTTAGGATTGACCAGACGGGGTGGGAGGGAGGGTGGGGGAGAGGAACAGGGTGGGTTCAACGCAGCCTCTCCACTTGGGCCTTCAGTGGGCGGCAGCAGCACGTGCTGGGGTGGGGGGTGCGCAGACTCAGAAGGGAAGGCTGGCCCAGCCCTGAGGCCCCGAAATGACAGTCCCTGGGAGCCCCGGGGGGGGAGGTCTGTACCCTCTGAGGAGGCCCCAAGGCTGTGAGGTGGGGCCTTGGGGTCGAGGAGGGCCGGTGCTCAGACACTGGACTGACACAGGCGCCAGGCTGGGGTGTCCCAGAGGAGGCACCCAGTGTCGAATCCCCGGAGGTCAAGTTTGAAACACAGAAGTACGCCATGGTTGCCTGGGGCAGGGGTTGGTGGCAATGGGCGTGGCTGTTAATGTGTGGAAAGCTGCTTTTGCTGGGGGTGCTGAAATCATTGAAATTGTAGAGGGTTGCACGGCCCTGAACACGGTGAGTGCGCACTTGAAGTGGGTGAGGAAACCTCGGGAAAGGTGTCTGGGGTCTCTGCACTACTCTCGAGGCTTTATTCACTGGTCTCTACGTCTGGCTTCATTTCCAATTTAAAAGTCAAGCAAAAAGGCCAGGAGTGGGGACGGTGTCACCAGTGGGAGAGAGCAGGGGTGGTGCAGAGTGTGGGGCCTCGAGGGAGGGGCCTGGGCACCTGCGGGCACTGGTCTGGGCCCCGGGGGGAGGTCGGTACTTTACATGATCGCTATTAAAACACTCGAACGCTGGCGTACGCTCCAGGGGCAGGCGAGTGGAGACCCACCTGAGGCGGCCTGCACCGAGCTGGCCTGTTTCTCCCCATGTCGGAGGTCGGCTGCTTAGACTGTTTGAAACGACGGTGTTCACTTTCTTTGTATGTTAAGGTGCGATTTATGCTGGAGACCATGCTGGCACTGAGGAACAACGACATGCGGAAGATCCCGGGCTATGACCCCGAGCCTGCCGAGCGGCTGAGGAAGCTGCAGAGAACCTTGGTAAACCGTCCCGGCTGCCGTGACTCGTCTCGGTGGGCCCTCAGCAGAGGCGCCATCGTCAGGGACAGAAGGCGGGGGTGGTGGACCGCCTGGACCAGCCGAAGCGTTTCACCTGCTTCTTTTCCTTCCGTCAGGTGCGCGGCGCTGGCTCGGGCACGGAAACACAGCTGCGTGTGTCCTGGGACAGCGTCCTGAATGCCCAGCAGACCGGGCGCTGGTGGATCGTGGGGTCTGCCTGGAGCGGGACCCCAATGATCGACAACAGTCAGCAGAAGGCCCTGCAGAAGCCGCTGGCTGGTACGGTACGTGGTCGGGCCGCAGAAGCGTGTACGCTGTGTCTCAGAACCCTGACCACAGTGGCTCTGGTCACCCCTCTTCTCAGGTCAGCACCAAGATGCTGGAGCTTGCGCGGAAGCAGAGGATGAACACCGACGTCAGGAGAAACATCTTCTGTACCATCATGACCAGCGAAGACTTCCTGGATGCATTTGGAAAGCTTCTAAAGTAAGTGTGCGTGCGAGGCCTGCCTTTCGGCCAGTTCCAGGCCGTAGTACGTTCTCGTGAAAGCTACTGAGGGACCGGCTGGCCGTTCTCGGTGGTTCTCCTGAATTGCTTCAAGTCTCCAGGTTGGAGGTGTCTTTCTAATAGTGAATTTAGGACTGCCTTGTATAGTTGCTGTAAGTAGTTGCAGTATGATTTTTAAAAGTACCTGTGTGGTGTTTACAAGGAGCTACTAAGCGTATCCAGCTGTGTTTCTCCCTTCAAACTTGGAATGAAATAGAGGGACATGTCACAGCACTGGACGCTTGCCCAAACTCGGCCCTGTACTGGGTGGGAGCTGGTCACTCTGGACAGGCGGTGCCGGCTCAGACCTGGCCCTGAGGGCCGTCAGCCGGATGTCAGTCCTGCTTCCTGTCACTCAGGAACCAGTCACAGGCCTTTGTCGCCAGCACAGGACTCAGGTCGGTGTCCCTCTGGGGACAGGACTGGGCCCTTCGCTCCTGTCTTGTTACTGCCGCCTCCTCTGCTCGGCTCCCTTTTAACCCAGCTGCCAGGCAGTGTGATCCTCTGAAAGGTTTTGCCTTAAACCTGTTCAGATTTTTTTAAGGTTTTATTTATTTTTAGAGAGAGAGGAAAGGAGAGAGAAAGGAAGAGAAACATCGATGTACGAGAAGTACATCGATTGGTTGCCTCTTGCACAGGCACCAGCTGGGGACCTGGCCTGCAACCCAGGCCTGTGCCCTGACTGGGAATTGAACCAGCGACCTTTCGGTTCGCAGGCCAGTGCTCAGTCCACTGGGGCACAGCAGCCGGGGCGACCTGTCAGATCTGGTGGGGTGAGACCTCCCATTGCCGCTGCGTGTCTTCTGCAGGCTTGGTCTCAAGGACCGGCAGGAGAGGGAGGTGGTGCACGTGCTCGTGGACTGCTGCCTGCAGGAGGAGAGCTACAACCCCTTCTACGCCTTCCTGGCCGGCAAGCTCTGCGGCTACGAGAGGAGGTTCCAGGTGACTGGTCCGAGGGCCAGCAGGCCCCTGCGCTGCATTGTCCTCTCCAGGTGTCCCGTCATCTGGGCTCCCTCTGGTGGGCGTCCTGCATCAGGCCACAGGGAGAGCAGCCGGGTCAGCCCACACCACGTCCTCCGAGCCACCTGTCTGGTCCCAGCGAGGGGCTGTCCCTGCCTGCAGCTGGCCGAGTGCGTCTGGCCCGACACCGCACCATCCTTGTCTGAGGTTGCCACAGGCATGAGGGACACGTCGTGCCCCTGTCCCCGCAGGCCGCAGCACGTTGGGGAGGGTGCTGCGACTGCGTGGCTCTGCAGGACCCCTTCAGATGAGGTTCTCAGAGAGTCAGTCTAGCCGCTCGCTGCATTTCAACTTCTTTTTTCCTTCTTACCTTAGATGACCTTCCAGTTCAGCATATGGGACAAATTTCGGGACTTGGAGAATTTGCCAGCCACTAATTTCTCCAATCTGGTCCATCTGGTGGCCCACTTGTTGAAGACAAAATCACTTCCCCTTTCCATCCTCAAGGTTTGTGTGACGTTACTGAAGGTGAAGAGGACGATGACCCAGGCGTTTGTGCACTCAAGGCCCCGGGGCCCTGGTTTGCTCGCCCAGCGGCTCTGTGTCAGCCACGGGCTCCCATGGGCGGGGCCTGATTCCGGGCCTGATTTCCTGGCCACTGCCAAGCGGGGAGGCAGGGGGACACAGAGGTCCCCCGTCCCTCAGAGCAGCAGTGTGGCAGCTGTGGCCACTTTCCCCACCACAGGGCGGGTCACAGCACGGGCACCGCCTCGCCGGCCCCCTTCCCATGGGGCGTCGCGTCTGTGAAAAGCAGGAGCCTGGGTGCGGGTCTGCACTGGACGGTGAAGCCTGGGCGCAGGAGAGGGGGTTCCAGGCAGTCCGCTGGGCGGGGGCCGTGGGGCCACGTGTCCTGCAGAGTGGACTGTGGGAGAGCCCAAGGGTCGGAGAGGGGTTGGGCCTGGATCCCTGTGCTGTCTCCTCCCTGCCCCTCAGGCCTGGCAGCACCGTGGTTTCCTGCGTGTCCTTGGTCTCTTTGGGTGTGTGGTTTTGGCCACGGACTGAAGATGAGGGCTGGGCCGCACATGGCCATCCCCCTTACCTGCAAGGGGTCGCTCCAGGACCCCTCATGGGTGCCTGGAGCCACAGACAGTGCCGAACCCTCGCGCGCTGCGCTCCCACACACGCGTGCCCTCGCTGAGGTCAGCGTGTGGGCCCAGCGCTCCCAGAGGCGCATGGCTTCAGCCCCTTGTGGGGCAGAGTGAGCTCAGTGACGGGGTGGGGGGAGGTGCGCAGCAGCAGTCCTGTGGCCGTGGTCTCCAGCGCCTTGCTGTCCTGTGCCGCCCTCCCTCGTGTGACGAGGTGAGGTGACAGGGAGTGAGGCCAGTGGCGCAGCGTCAGGCTGCTGCGGGCCACATGACCGTGTGGCAGGAGGAGGGCCCTCTGCCCTGGGTCACCCTGGGCCACGGAGCCCTGGTGACATCAGAGGTTAGAGAAGCTGACTGTTGTGGGCCACGGTTAGCCACAGTGACTGAAAGCATGGCGGAGGCAGCCAAGGGTGGGGAGTGGTGCTGGGCCGCCTTCTGAAGGGGCCACCGGGGACAGAGCCGATCGAGCCTGCCCGTCACTGGAGCGGACCTTGTGCCCAGCTGTGCGGTGGACACCCCAGCCGCTGCGTGGAGGGGCTCCCGCGGCCCCTCAGACATGGTTACCGCGTGCAGCTGGACGTGGCTTCACTTAAGGGCGGCTCTGACTGGATCCAGGACCTGTCAGAGAGCATCAGCTCCGTCCCTGCAGCTTTGTCTGTCTCTGTCCTGACCCTTCAGGTGGTCGAGTTCAGTGAACTGGACAAGCCCAGAGTCCACTTTTTACGGAGAGTGTTGTACATGCTGTTGATGGAAACAGAAGTTGAAGACCTGGGTGTGATCTTCACCAGGTAGGTGCTGGCCTGTTTGGACGCAGTGCGGGCAGGAGCCGGGCTCACGCCCGCCAAGTCGGGGCCGCAGGTTGCCGTAGTCACTGCAGGGTCGCAGCCTCAGTCCCTGTAGTTTTCAGCTAGCGTCTCACCGGGTGGATTCTGGGCACGGGCAGCCCGTCTAGCAGTGGACTGGCACTGACTCCCGGCAGGCGGGGGTGGCGTGCCCCTAAGAAGTCTCCCTGTCTGAGCCCCAGCCGTGCTGACGGCCGGCACGGTTCCTGCCTTCCAGGGTGTCCGACAACCCGAAGCTGGGCGTGCTGCGCGAAGGCCTGAAGCTCTTCATCAGCCACTTCCTGCTGAAGGGCGCGCAGGCACCCCGCAGTGCCGAGGAGGTCAGCGCACTGCGGGAGAGAGCCGAGCTCGCCACCCGGGCCCTGCAGGGCCGGGCTGCCCTGAGGATGTAGGGCGTGCAGGGCCTGCGTTCGGCTCAGCGGACTGGAGGAGCGGGGAGAGCCGCAGCCTGGCCTGCTGCACCTCAGATGTTGTATTCTGGGTATCTTCTGATCTGAGGCTGTGCATGTGTTGTAGACACTCGTGTGTGTGTGGGAGGCCTGGGCCGCCACTGGACAGGGCTCTGGCGAGACCGGCAGTGTGCGGTGTGTGCACCTGCGTGCCTCTCCTGTCTGCGTGGACAGACGAGGCAGGCCACTAGGGGCAGTTACAAGGACGTGGGCTCCATTTTCACCTGGCCTGTCGGCGCAGAGCTCAGAATCCGTCAGTGACACGTGGCGCCTGCTCCTCGGTCCATTGTCAGGTATTGGGAACGCTCCCCCCTTCCGGGGCTGTCAGCGGCAGCCGGGCACGGGGCTGTACGTGTGCAGGCCATGTGACTTGTTGAGGTGCGTCCCTCCTGTGTCTGTTGGCTGCAGCTGGGAAGCGGCGACGGGGGTTCAGGGGACTGGTGCCCGCGGAGACCAGCGTACGCCCAGTGAGGCGCGTGCCGCCTGCTGACAGCAGACTGAGCCTGTGGTGCGCCCGCCACCACCGAGACGAGCATCGTCGCTTCCAGCCCTGAGTGTGCGTCCCTCCCAGGTACCGCAGGCCTGATGTAAACGTCACTTCTGGTGGCTGCAGAAAGTGGCCGCGTGTGCCACACGCACACAAGCCCTGCAGGTGCTGCCCTGCACTGGGGCCTCCTGGGCAGCCGCCCGGCACGAGGGAGCCCCCGGTCAGGCCCCCTGGTGCACACACGCACGGCACCAATGCGACCCGGCAGCAGCTTGGGGCAGGAACTGGTGTGAGTCCCGAGGTCTGGGCGCCTGAGCTGGCGGGCCAGTCTGACCGTGCAGGAGTCATGGGAAACCCAAGCCGGGCCCCCGTGGGCTCTGGGCTTGGGCGGTGAGAGGGCTGAGGGGTCAAGTGCACCCGAGTCTCCACCTCCTCCCGGGGTTTTCACAAGGAGCCTCTGCTGGCTGGTGACTGGGTGTGAGGACTGCACCACCTGAGGGCCCCGGGCCGGAATGTCCCTCCCCCTGCCCCCTTCGTGGAGAAGAAAGGCTGTCACCCCTGCCCAAGCTCCTGTGTCCTCACAGGTGACTTGCAGGTGACTGTTCACACTGACAGGGATGTAGGCCCCAGAGCTCAGCCAGGTGGCTCTGTGACTTGCCTGCACCTGTAAATGAAGAGGCTGGGGCAGGGCGGAGGGGCATCTGGGAAGCTTCCAAGGACTGGGCACCTTCGTCCAGGTCGGGGTCTGGCTCGGTGGAGCCTGCGGAGGTCCTGATTGAGGGCACAGGCCTGCTGCTCCAGGAGTGGCCTGAGGACCCTGGCGGAGAGTGGAGGGTGAGGAGGGGGGTGCGCGCAGTGGGGCAGCCTGCCTTGAGACCACGGAGTCCGCCAGGGGGGCTAGAACAGGCCATGCACCTGGGCAGGGGGGTTACCGGAGTGGGGCCTGGCGTGGGCCCAGCAGCTTGGGGCAGGCAGAGGGGGAGGGCAGTGTCCACTGGGGCCTCTGAAGAGACTCCTGACCGGGCACAAAGGGAGCCCCAAACAGGACCTGAGTGACATGGATACAGGGCGTCCTGGGAGACCGGGTGGGCCTGGGAACAAGAGCTTTGCTGGTTCTCACTCTGTCTCCTGTTCCAAGAGCTGTCCGTCAGGGCTGGCGGAGGGATGGGGTCATGAGGTGCCATTTATCTTGTGGAGAGCTGGAGAGACGATGAAAAATGAAGCTGGCGTGATAAGGTGATGAAAGGGAGTGGGGGCGGCTCGAAACATGCTGCGGTGACTTCAGGGCCCTGCGGGGCACGTGTGTTTGGGAGACAAAGCCTCGTGTGTCCGGCCCCAGAGCCAGCGGTTTGGCCTTGAGCACATCCAGAGGGGACGTGTGAGCCTGCGACCTCCCGCGGATGGCCAGGCCGCCACTTTCCCACCCCCACCCACCCCCCACGGCCCCAGGGGGGTGAGGTTTCCTGGCCCCTCACCTGGGCCTGTTGCCCTGCCAGCCCACGGCCGGAGTCCGGAGTGAGAACCTGGACGACCCTCACTGGGCCGAGGGAAGTCCAGACACGGGGAGCGACTCAGCTCTGGCCTGAGTGAAACGGTTAGTTAGGTGCATTTAAAACCTGTCCTCCAGCCTGGCTGGTGTGGCTCAGGGGACTGAGCGCTGGCCTGCAAAATGAAGGGTCGCTGATGCACTTCCCCAGGTGTGCCCTGGGTGTGGGCCCGGTCCCCAGTAGCAGGCATGAAAGAAGCGACAGATCCATGGTCCCCTCTCTGTAAAAGCTAAATAAAATGTTTTCTAAAAACTTGTTCTTCATAGAAAGGCACATATACGGACCGCTCGTTTCGTTTCCTCAGAGAGGCGTGTTTCCGGAGAAGGAGGGAGGGTTCTTCCCCTTCTCTCTCTGGCTGGCCCCTGGCCGACCGCCCCACTTGCTTTCTCGTGCCTACGGGGTGGGCAGGGGCAGGTGTCCAGCTGGAGCACACGGAACACAGAGCCTGTTGTGACCGTCCACCAGTCACCGTTCTGCAGGCACACGTCCGCACACGGGAGGTTCAGGGGCGTCGTCGGGGAGCCCAGACACAGGGATGCTCAGCTCCTAAACCTCCTCCTGTGTCCCCCGAGATGGGACGCCCTCCGGTGCCCAAGGCGCCACCATCACAGCCGAGTTCACACAGCCTCGTCCGGCCCATGGGCCAGGTGTGACACCGCCTGCCATTCCAAAGTCAAGTTTCCACTGCTGTCTGTCCTGAAGAGAGCAGCCACGGCTCAGGCGTGTCTGTCCACGCGGCACAGGACGCCACAGCCCTCCACTCGCAGGGGCGTCTCACGCAGGCTCCTGGGGTGCGCCTGTGTGTCACGTGGGTGGGAGCGAGCCTCCTTGCAGGCACGTTCGGGAGGTGCTCCCTCAGCGCCCGTCGTGGCCACGGACTTGTGTACTGAAAGGGACCTTTTTAACTTTGTCATTCTTCTCTCCTCTGGTTAAGGGTTTTTAATTTGTAATTATTTTTAGAGAGAGAGGAAGGGGGGGAGAGACTGATTGCTGTCCCCTTACTGATGTGTCATCGGTTCGTCCTTGTACGCGCCCTGGCCGGGGATTGAACCTGCAACCTTGGCTTGTCAGGACGATGCCCCAACCAATGGGAACCACCTGGCCAGCCTGCCTCTGTCCTTCTAAAGGGGAGTCAGTCACTCAAAGGTCAGGACATCTTACCGGAAAACCTGACAATCCTGCCAGAATTGGGCTCTCCCTGGGGCTGCCAAGGACCCGTTTCTGTCCCGCCGCTGCCCCCCGTCGGCAGCTGGCACCTTCCTGCCTGGGCCGGGCCATGCAGCCGGTTGGAGCGGCGTCCTGTGCACCGAAAGGCTCGGCTCCATCCTCCATCGGGACGTGTACGGGAGACACGTGGGTTGGTCTGTCTCTCTGTCCCTCCCTTCCCTCTTTCTCTAGAGTCAACAAGCAAACCCTCAGGTGAGGGCTTTTTTTTTAATGTACTTTCCTGTACTTCTTTCCACTTTTCCCAGAAAAGACCAAAGTAGCCACGTGGAGGCCGCTGCAGCAGCAGCACCGTGGGCGTCTGAGACGTCCCCACTCACTGTGGCGAGTGCAGGGTGTGTCCGCAGCAAAAGACCCCAGGTTGGGTGGGTGCCCTGCCAGGCCTGCCCGCAGCCTGGTCTCCCACCTGCCGTGGCAGGGCCCGCCTCACCCTGCCCCAGGCGTGCTTACCCGGGGCCCCTGGCTCCCAGCAGCGGGGCCTGACCTGCAGCGCAGCTGCCCCTCACGGCCCGGTGTCCAGGACTGGGGCAGTTTCTGGTCATACTGTCAGCACGCGGTGTCACCTTGTCTGTGGGCCGTTTCAAAAAAGATCGGGCACCGGCCTGTGCGGTCCTGTTTCTACTAGGTGACGTGCACCCCCTGCCAGCATGCTGGCCAGCCAGCGCAGACACCTGCCCAGTGTGGACAGCCAGGCCCAGTGGCCACCCCGTGCAACACCAGGCCATGGAGTGCATGTGGCCCTGACGTCTCCTGCAGCTGTGCCCGGGGCGGGGGGCCCACAGCCAGGGCCCGGAGTGACAGCAGGTGTCTTCCTGGGGGGCAGGCCGCTGGGCCACACTGCACGCTCTCCTTCACACTTGTCTCCAGTTCCGTCCGCTGAGGGGACGGGCCAGGTGACCGGCTGTCCTGGCTGGTCAGGGACTGGGGCTCTCCTGGGGGGCTGGGCTTTCACTGGTCAAACTGGGAAGGCCCTAGGGAACCGCAAGGTTGGGCCCTGGGGACAGTGCATGGTCTCCAGCACGATGTCTGGTGAGACCCTCGGGGACCAGACAGGCTGGGTCCGGTAGCCGGCTGGTGACCCCCAGGAACCCTGGAGGCACCTGTGCCAGACGGTTCCAGAGCCACTCCGCCCTGCCCCTGTGCCCAGCGTCTCCACACCCCCCGCGTCCTCATCAGGAACGTGGCCAAAGAGACCGGAGGCCTGCTTACCCATGTGGAGGGCCCCCTGACGTCGGCAGGAGGGGGCGGCCCTGAGTCTGTGCCTTTACAACTTCCATCGAGTTCCGTGTCCTTTGGAGGGCTGAGTGCTGTGCTGGTCCCCAGGCAGGGTCCCGCCCCCTGAGGTGCACGGTTGGGGGCGGGGATCTCTGTGCCCATCCATTTGCACAGACCCTGCAGGCTGGGAGCCTCTTCCCGAGGGACTGGTGGTGTCGCCTGCGTCACGAAGATGCTCGTGGATCCTGCAGGTCGTGTTTTCCGTCTCTGAGGAGATTACCCTCCATGAAAGCAGAGGGAAGCCTGCAAAAACCTGAGCCCAAGGCCCCCAGGTGGGGTGCGCGCTCTCGCCCTTCAGGTTGAGTGCAGGGGCAGCGAGGGCTGGGGGCCACGGTGCGTCTCCTGGTGGTGTCACTACACTGCTCCCAGCCCGGGCCCAGCCTCTGCCTCTGATCCCCTGAGTAGACAGACTCCCAGCCGAAATGGTGCCCGGCGGGTCTCCAAGTAAGCACTTTCCAGGGCTCACTGAGCGCAGAGCCGCAAGTTCAAGGGTTTGGGAATAAAACACACTCGTTTCCCTCATCAAGAGTACAACGTGATTATTTGAGATTTATCTGATCCCTGCCCTCCGAGTTTTGATTAGGGAAGAAAGTACACTCCCTTGCGACCCCAGGACGGCCAACAAGGCCCAGGCCTCGACCGTGAGCACCCTTGCACAGCTGGCTCAGGTAGGCAGCCCGAGTTTCCAGCCCCTCTGTTGCGTGCATCAGAGTTAATGAGGCGGACGGCATCTGCTTTCCCACTTCAGCAGCTGTGGGACCAACAGGCTGCAGAGGCCTGCGCAGGGGCTGGGCCCGGGGCCCCGGGATCCTCACCTGCCACCGAAAGCCCTCCCGGACTGTGAAGCAGAGCATCCCACGGAACAGATGGGCTGGGAGCCGGGCCAGTGTGGGCCTGAGCCCCTGAGCCCCGTCCTGCTGACTCGGATCTCTGAGAGCAGGGGCCATCCCTTCCCAAGACTGGCGTCTGCCAGCCCAGCACACTCTGAGTCTGCACCCTGCTCCGGGGGAGTGTGGCAGGAGGGGCCCTTCCCTGCCATCCCTGCTTCCTGGAACTGGCCTTGCCCAGTGGGGGCTTCCTGGTGGGCTGGTTTACTGTGGCGCCCGGAGGACCCACACCTCCTGGGGGCCTCCTGTTGCCGGCTGCCTGGCTGAGCTGCTGAGAAACATGCAGAGGAGAAACAAGCCACCCGGAGACTGGGGGCCTGTGACTGTGACCGCGGCAGGTCTCATGACACAGAGTCAGCAGAGAAGGCCCCCTCGCCGCTCCCCCACAGATGAGACCGGCCGGGCCCCACGGGCAGAGGGTCCCTGCCTCACACAGCGCCTGCTCAGTCAAGACTTGGAGAAGGCTCTGGGCACACGGGGGACCCCAAGGGGCCACGGGCAGGGAGCCCTGTGTTTTGCACCTGCCACCTGACAGCTTGCCCTTGGCGCACGGACGCCTCAGCGGGAAGGGCAGGCCAGCCTGCGGGCCCCCTACCTGCCTGGTGGAATAATAAAGCACTCTGTCACCTGCGAGCGAGAGGCCTGATAAAAGCAGAATATTATCACGGCCCCCGTGATTAGGAGGCAGCTGGGCACTGGAGGCTTGGTAACATTTATGAGCAAACATAATTTATTTCTGTTCTCTGATTACGAAGGTCGTGGTGGTTCGACCCCGCCGGGAAGGCCTCACACACATTATCTGCGCAAGTGGGGCTGGGAACGAAAACACCGGCACTCATTAAAAGCGAATTACTTTGTTTTGTGAAGATAGGAGATAGGAGGCCTGCTGGAGGGGGCCCCGGGCCCCAGGGGCCGAGGGCAGGGCTGGGCGGGGAGGAACCCTGCCACTCACCTGCACCACTGAGGGCTGCCTTGGAGATTTGGGCAATTTGGAAGACCCTAGGGGGCAGTTAAGCAGTTTTGAAAGCCAAGAGCACGTGTGTGACTTCCGGTATGTTCCTTGTCTGTGAAAACAGAAGGGGCAGTTCGAGAGCCCCGAGACTGGCCCAAGTTTCTGGCTTTCAACTTAGCAGAGGCCCCAACGCTTTGCATGTGCTGGCTTCACTGTTCGAAGCAGCCGTACTGGCCGGCCTCTCTGTTCACTCCCGCCCCCAGGGCCCCCTGGGCCTGTCCCACCACAACTCACGTGTCTGTGCTGTACTGAGAAACACAAGCCTCTGGAACAGGGCCAGTGAGCTCGGTCCTTCCCCTTGCTGGACTCTTGACCATGACGTAGACCTGAAGCCAGGTATTGGCAGGTCACCAGCTGCTGCAAATGGACTGTTGGCCACAGATGGTGGGGTGGCCAGGTGGGAGACAGTGGTCAGGGGAGAGAAGGAGGGGCGGAGCCAGTGGAGGAGCTTGGGCGTGTCTGCGGCAGACCCGTCTCGAAGTGGGCGGTGAAGACAGGGGACTGAGGTGACTCTGGGTCGCCCATCGGCTAAGACGCCTGGGTGGTTGGTGGTGCCTTTGCTGAAGTGGGAAGGCTACTGATTTACCAGGCCCTTCTTCCGTGTTCTCTGCACTGGACACGGTGGGAAGTTTTTTTAAAAAAAGCCAAACACAGCTAGAATGGTAAATTTGGAGACAGAGAAGAGGTGTGCGGGGCTGGAGGAGTGTCCCGTGGGGACAGAGCGGGCTGGAGGTGGAGTGTGACTGTAGTCACACCTCACGAGAGGTTCCAGCGGTGGGTCATATGGTATGTGTATCTCACCACAACGAACAGCCCTGGCTGGCGGGGCCCAGTGGACTGAGCACAGGCCTGGGAACCAAAGGGTCACCAGTTCAATTCCCAGTCAGGGCACAAGCCTGGTTGCAGGCCAGGTCCCCAGTAGGGGGCACATGAGAGGCCACCACGCATTGATGCTTCTCTCTCTTTCTCCCTCCCCTCTCTCTAAAAATAAATAAATAAAAACAGAACCCAGCCCCACAGCATGTTAGTCATTTCGCACCATTCATTCCCTCATTCTCCCTCGGAACAGAACCCTGTCCTGAGCTGGGCTCGTGGCCGAAGGCGACGCTCCCTTCTGCTCCCTGAGTGACCCTGTGTCGCTGGTTGCGACCCTGCTGAGCGTTCTCGCTCGTTGCCCTGACTGGTGGGGCTTGGTTCCTGGGGCGTCGTCCCCAAAAAGCAAAGGGTTGCCAGTTCAATCCCCGGTAGGGCTGCAGGCCTGGGTTGCAGGTTCGGTCCCTGGTTGGGGCACATCCGAGAGGCAACCGATTGATGCTTCTCTCTCAGCATCCATGTTTCTCTCCCCCTCTCTCTAAAAATAAATAAATAAAAACTTTCAAAAAAGATTTCCAGCCCTGGCTGGCGTGGCTCAGTGGGTTGAGCGTGGGCCTGCAAACTAAGGGAGTGCAGTTGGATTCCCAGTCAGGGCACATGCCTGGGCTGCAGGCCAGTTCCCAGCGCGGACACACGAGAGGCAACCATACATTGATATTTCTCTCCCTCTCTCCTTCCCTTACCCTCTAAAGACAAATGAATAAAATCTTTTTTAAAAAAAGATTTCTAGCCAATCAAATGGATGTGAAAATGCCACTTTCTGCACTGGGAAGGGTGCACACTTATTTTTCCTTTGTCCCTGTTTTTGAAACGGGGACCTCAGGCTGCATTCCTGAGCCACAGAGGGAAGGGCCTGGGTCCCGGGTGCCCGGCGGTGGAGGGGGGGTGGGTAGAGCAGCCCCAGGCAGCCGGGGTTTATGGGAGAGAAATGAACTTCTGCCTGAGAAAGCCGCCGTGGCTTTGTCTCTCCCGTCCCCTGAGCCCACCCTAACCCTGACTGATGGAGTAGCTCAGTGTGAGGGGACGGCGCACTGGACTGTACTCTTGGAGAGGACGTAGTTATGCACTGGACGGCGGCCACGCAGGGCTCTCCAGGGTGCCACCCGCTCCGCCACCCTCCTGGGCCGTCAGCCTGCAACCTGCCTCAGTCGGGCCGCAGCACAGGGCACGGCTCCACGGTCCTCTGCTCTGTGTCCGGTGCTTGCCACGCAGGGCTCTTCCATAACGGTCCCCGAATCAGGACGGCAGAGCTTACAGCTTGTGGGAGGCCAGAGCTCGCCAATGCTCTTCACCTCATGAAGGTGAGCCGTGCCGGGGAGGGGGCGTGCACGCGGGGTGAGCACTTTCCCGGGGCTGCCGCCCACCCAGAGGGTGTCTCGCAGGCACTTACAAGGCTCTGCGCAAGTCCTGTCTGTGAATGTCCCATTGGTCAAACAGGAGACGTGTCCCCGTGGGAGGCATGGAGTTGGGGACTGCAGCAGGCAGCAGAGCTGGGCCCGGCTCCCCGCCTCACCCCCACCATAGGAGTCCCCTGGAGAGGCTGCCACAGCTGTGGATGGTCACGGGAGCCCACCTGTCCCGGGAGGGTGGTGAGTGCAAAAAGGAGACCAGCAGGCACCTGGGGCAGGAGGGCTCCGGCCTCCTGGGGGCCCAGCAGGAGGGACTGCTGCACGGCTCTGTCCCTGTCACCGTGTCCATGCTTCTGCGCGGCCAGCCCACAGAACAGCGCTGCTGGCCCCCACCAGGCGAGGGTGGTCCTGGGCCCCTGGCTGGATCCAGGGTTTCACTCCCACTGTGGCCTCCTGGCTCCTGTCCTGGTCCCACGGAACCATTACAAAAATGGCGCCCATCCCCCCCAGGCTCCTTCCCAGAGCAGCGGGAGCTCCGACTGCAGGGACCCCCACCCCAGCAGGGGGCGCTCTGAGTGTCACTCGGGTCTGGGGCCACGGCCTGGACAGGCACCTGCCCTACATTTGTTGGATTGTCCCAGGGGCCTGTGTGTGGCCCCCAGCACGTGACCAACCTCCTGTGTGTGAGCTGGGAACGGAGAGTCCCCATCCTGCAGCCGGGACACAGGGCACAGGTGGCTCAAAGGATCTGTCCCAGCCACACACTGGGTGAGGCCGGACACCGTCCCAGGTGGCCGGGCCCCAGGGTCTCACCCTTCTCCCCAGCCCTCTGCTCCAGCCACAAGAAGTTCACCAGGGTGACAGGCTTGCAGCCTGTCTGGAAGGCTGGCTGGGACCAGGGACAGCGAGGGTGGCCAGTGCTCGGATGTAGACGCACTGCCCACAGGGGCTGTGAAGGGCATCTGGTGACACCGGGCCGTCGGAGAGCAAGCGCAGTCCATGTCCTGGGCTCCGGGGCGCCCGAGCTCCTCCTTCCAGAGGTCTCCCCGAGTCTCTAAAGGGGTTGTGTGTCTTTTTAGGCGGAAATTTCGTTGTTCTCTTTTATTTCCCAGGGTGGTCTTAGGATGTGTGTAGTAATTATTAAAATTTAAAAACCGTACACCTAAATACTAATCTAATGCTATATGTGAATGATATCAGACACGTGATCTATTTCTGTGTCAGAGTTCCCGCTCCCACCCCACAAACATGCCTGTCTCTTCTCTCTTCAGGGATATTTATCCACCATAACAGGTAGGAACATTGGTAAACACTCAGTCACGCGCACTCAGGGTAAATATCCCCAACAATTCTTTTTTTTAAGATTTTATGTTGTTCAGGGCAGGGAATATAAAACAGAAAACTACTTGAATAAGAATTAAGTTTAAAAAAGATTTTATGTTGTTATTATTTTAGAGAGAGGGGGAGGGAAGGAGAAAGAGAGGGAGAGAAACATCAGTGCTTAGTTGCCTCTCACGCGGCCCCTACTGGGGATCTGGCCCGAAACCCAGGCCTGTGTCCTGACTGGGAATCGAACCGGCGACCTTTCTACTAACCCACTGAGATGCACCAGTCAAAGCTCCCGGGGCCCCCAGTTCCTTTCACCCTCTCCCCCTTAAAAGCAGGCAGCCCGCTCTACCACCCGATTTCTCACAGTCCCCTGACTCCACGCAGCAGCGGGCTCCCGCCTGGTGACGGAAGGAGTGGCAGCTACGTGGGTGACAGCTGTGCTCAGTGCCTCAGGTGCCGTCCCCCCTCGGTTCTGCTTCACAGCGACCCCAGTCCTGCACAGGACCTATGCGCTCGGCCGGCCACACCACGGAACTCGGGGGGCCTGCTCCGGTTCTTCACACCTTCCTGCTGCAGCTCCGGGGGAGGTTTCTGTCTGTTTCACTCGCAGAGCATCCCTGAGCTTAACCGGCAGCAGCTGTTCCGAGGGGACTGGCTGAGGGAGGGAGTGCGTGGATGGACTCCCCAGTTCGCTACTGCGGTCTGTTTTGAGGGTGAAGAGGCTGCAGGGTCACACAGGTCCCCAGTCCCAGGGCGCAGGGGAACCTGGCGGCAGCCTGTGGAAGAAACTCATCACCAGGAGACATCCGCCAGGTGACGAGAAGGGGGAAAGAAGTAGGTGTCGCAGACCCGGGAAGGAAGGCGGTGTGCGTTTCCTTCCCGGATTTCTCTGTTTAAGTCGCCTGCCCTGGAGCCTCTGCTGGGGGCGGCCCCAGCCTGGTTTGCCAGGCTCACCCACGCCCACCGCCTGCCCCAGAACCACCGACTCCCTTTTCTTTCCTCCTTCTGCAGGGCAGCACAGAGGACAGCGTCGTAGGCTGGGGACAAAGGCTATTACTCAGGTGCTCCACTGTATTGAAAAGGGACAAACAGGAAAACCAGAAGGTTAACAGCGACGGGGTCGCTCTGACCGCAGGCCGCGGGTGGGCGCCCGCCCCAGCGCTCCGACCACACACACCCCAACTTCCCAGAGCTGCTCAGGTGCCCCTCCAGGTGCTGGGCGTCGGGGTCCCACCTGGCCAGGTGGGGACGCCCCTGAGCAGCAGGGAGCGGACAGGTCTCCGCATCCAGGGGACAGCGGAGGGGCCCCGGCGCAGCGCCCCTGGCCTGACCCCACGCCCCGCCCGCCCCAGATAAGGCGGCGGCCTTTGTTCCGCCCCAGCTGGGTAAACCGCGCCCCCAGCCCCTCGCGGCGGCACCCTTTGTGCGGCCCAGGGCGACGGACAATGGCCAGAGCAGCCTCGCCGAGCCCGACACCTCGCTTGTGTACACTTGGGGGGCGGGGGGCAGCCAGGTGCAGGGGCCTCGGAATGCAGGGTCGACGTGGGGACGGCAGGAGGGGCCCCCGCCTTCTCCGGAGTGGGTGCGGGGTAGCGGGGGCAGGGGTCTCCCGTCCTGGGAGGTGGAGACCCATCCTGGTCTGCCTGTGCCAGGACCCCATATCAGGGACCCTGGTGGCCGGAAAGGGCTGGCCAGAGGTGGGGGTGGGGAGCCGGGGGCTGTTCCTGGTTGGCGTCCCGCGTGGGACACACCTGGCGGGTCGTAAAGTGATTTACGAAGTGAAAGTGTTGAACCAGGCCACCAGCTGGAGGCCCAGCCCGGCAATGCGGGTTTTATTAGGTGCCCTATTACGGAAAATAAACTGTAATCCGACCATAAAAACCAAATCTGAAAAACATATTTGCCCTTGTGGCCTGGAACGGGCTGCATTCCTGCTGGAGGTCCTGCCTCCGGGGGGATTAGTTTTATTGAGGGACACGCCAAGCACGCAGGACTTTGACACGGGGTGGGGGCACGTCATGCGGGCCACCCTCAGGACACCCCAGACCCCCAGGGGCCTGCTCCGCTCCCAGGGCCCCACCCAGCGGTGTCCCCCCCCCACCCGCCAGCCCCACCACCCTGCCCACCCTGGGGGCCTCTCTTACCCAGAGTGCAGCTCCTAACTGCCCTCCACCCCGGGGGAGGGGTCACAAGGGAGGCCCTGGGGTGGGGGATCAGTGAACCCGCAAACCTGGGAGGTGCTCCAGGGCCCTGGCCTGCATCTGGGGTGGCGGTGGGGACTAGGGGCCAGGTCCTCCCTTCTTGGGCCTTGTCTGTGGTCAGGATTTCCCCGGGCAAGCCTGCCCTATCTTTAGTGGGGAGGGGGAGGGAGAGAGGGAGGAGGTGGAGCAAGGGAGGGAAGAGGAAGAGGGAGGGAGGAAGGTCTGCCTTTGTTGTGACCACCTTAAGCATTTCACACCGAGTGTCCCCAGGCCTGTTCACGGGATACATTTCGTTGGCAACAGATCTCTGGAACTGGTTCCTCGGGCAAAACCCAAACGTTGCCCCCGTTTGACAGCACCCCCTTCCACCCTCTGTCTCTGGGAGTTTGACTGTGTCAGATTCCGCACGTAAGGAGAGCTGTGCAGCGTCTTGGTGGCTGGCTCGTTCCGCTCAGCACAGTGTCCTCCAGGCTCAGGCGTTGGGCCGTGGTGTTCAGAAGGGGTCCTTCCTGTGTAGGGCTGGATAACATTCCACTTCACGTCCACGACCCATTTCCTCGGTCCATCCATCCATCCCGGGACCGTCCCCCGGGCTGCTCCCAGCCCTTGGCCATGGAGTCTCGCTGCAGTGAGCATGGGGAGCAAACATCTCTCCCAGGTCCTGCCTTTCATTCTCTCTGGACACACACCCAGAAGCAGGCTGCTGGCTCATGAGGTACTTCCAGTGTGTGTTTGATTCTTCTTCTTCTTCTTCTTCTTTTTTTTTTTTTGGTAGGGACGTCCATGCTGTTTCCACAGTGGCTGTGTGTATTGTTTCACATTGCTACTCACCGTGCCCAGGGCCCCAGCTTCTCCCGTCCTCACCGACATCGCTCCCCGTTTTGTTTCGTTTCTGTAACAGTGGTCCTAGACAGTGAGGCGGCCCGCGCTTCCCCGCCGAGCAGGGGCCTGGTGTGTGGTCCCCCGTGCTGTGGGCCACCTGGTGTGTCTTCCTCGGAGAAACATCCACTTCAGCCCTTGTCTGGGTTGACACTGGATTTCCGTCGTGGTGTTTGCACGGCGCGGGCTCCTTCCGCTGTGGAAGTTGGGCCCTTAGCAGGGATACGGGTTTCAAACGCTCTGCCAGGGCACCTTCTCGTTCCATCGCTGGGCTCCTTTGCTGAAGGGTTGACGGTTAAGTTCTTCTGTTCTGCTTCCTGTTATCTGTGCTTTCGGCCTCGTGGACAGTCTCCGAGCTGACTGGGCCCAGTGGCCTCCATATGGGGACAAGGTAGGGAAAGCCCAGTGTGGGAGTCACAGGCCCCCTGGGGTCCATTCTGGCCACATATGCACTTTTGACACTCGAGGGGTCGGACCCTGGGCGCCTGCAGGGCTGGGCAGGACACCCATGGGCTGTTGTCTGGGGAGGGGAGGCGTAGATTGGTTTCTCTGTCTCGAACGGGATTCCTTCCCATTCTTTCAGTTCTACTGGGGACCTTGCACAGGCCAAACACCTGCTGGGGGAACGAAGGGGGGACCTCGCCAGGGTGGGCACCTCGGGTGGGACCCTCCAGAGGGTGGCCAGGGCAGCCCCGTGGCACCAGGGAGGGCTCCAGGCCAGAGGCCCACAGGCCCACCGTGAAGCCTGGGCTTGTCTGGAAGCCATGGCTGGTCTTCTTCAGGGCCCCGGCCGGGGCGCCCTGGCTCGGGTGCTGGGAACCACCCTCCGGTCACAGGGGGCCTGGAGGAGCTGGGCTGCACCGGGGGGCGGGGCTCCTTACGCGGGATGAATTGTTCGCTGTGCACGGAGTGGGCAAGGACGAGCCCGTGATTGTATTTAAATTTGCTATAATTGATTTGGGGAAGAGCTACTGTGACAAGAACGAATTGATCATTAAATTTATTAGTGAGATAAATTCCGCCGCGATTAAGAAGCTGGCTGGAGCGCCGAGGCCGAGGGCCGTGCGCGCTGCCTTCCCAGACGCCAAGTCCGCACGCCAAGCCCCGGCTGGCTCGGCTGGGGCGGGGGTGGGACCACAACAATGATGTCCCTCAGTGCCCCCTTCCCCTTGTCGCGGAGGGAGAGGGTCCGTCCTCTGGGCGAAGGGACAGAGCCAGGCTGAGGACTGAAGCCCCACTCCAGGACGGCTGCCCAGCGCTGCGGTTGGGGGCGCCGATACTGGGCCACCGGAGCAGGGGGCGCGGAATAAACTCCAGATGTGGAGCCAGCCTGGAAAGTGATCGCTGCAGGCTGAACTCACGCATGTATTCGAAATTAAAACGAGATACACACAGATTGCAGATTGCTTTCAACCCAAAGGCACGTTCTCTCCTCTCCCACCCGCCCCTCCCTCCGCTTCCCCACCAGTTGCAGCCCCAGTCTCGTCCCCAAAGCACCTTTGGACCCCGAGGCGGCCGGGCCCGCGCCCAACCGCTGCTCCCGCCGGGCTCCTGCGGTCGCGCCCGGGCCTCGGCTGGGGTTGGATTTTATGGAAGGAGCCCGGGGTGATAATGAGCTGCCAGAGGATATTAATCTCACCCGGGCCTCGAGGCGGAGGAGTGGCCCCGCTGGCCTGCGCGTAATCACCCGAATGAAACGCCAGGCCCTTCTGAACTCATTTATCAGCCGGGAGCCGGGGGAGCGCTGGGGGAGGGGGCCGAGGAGCTCTCCCTGCGCCCAGGCGCCGGGTGGGAGAAGGAAGGAGAAAGGCACGACGGAGGGAGGAATAGGGGCAGTGTCCCTGTGGCGGAAAGCCTCCAGGTCCCGCAGAGGCCCCGCTCGGCGGGCAGCGGGGGCCGGGGAGCCGGCCGGGCGCACGCGGCCGGCAGGTGCGGCACACATGCGCGGGCCGGCGGGTGATTGATGGCGCGCCGCGGCGGTTTGTTAGCCCGGAGCAGGCCGGGCGCGAAGCCTTGCTGTCGCCTTCTCCGTCAGCACGGACGTTGGCGCGCAGATCCGAGAACACCGGGCCGGGCCGGCGCTCGGGCCGGGGGGTGGGGGGGGGCGGGGTTCCCTCGCTGGGGAAGGAGAAGTGCAGCCCTCCGCGACCCTATCGGTGAAACGCGCGATAGCGGGCGCCCGACCACACCGACCCCGAGAGCTAGTCCCGCTTCTTTTCTGCAGTACTCAGAGGGCGTCTCCATTTCGGAGCGCCAGGGAAGCGAGAAGACCCTCGAGAAAGCAGGAAAACAAACACAGATCCAGAGTCGCTCTCCTGGGGTTCGGCATCCGGGACACATGCGAGCCAGGCATCCGGACCCGCGCACACCTGGCCTCAGGTGCTTTTCCCGGCACTTCGCACCTGCGACTCGCCAGCAGCGGAATCCAGTTCCCCGCCCGCTCAGAGCGCAGAAGGAGGAGGCGGTCCTCACACCCGGCTGCGATCCGAGATCCATATTCTCACCTCCAGCTGGGAATTGCCCCGGGGAGGGTGGGGGTGGGTGGGGACCACCATCCCTCAACAACAAAAACGGTAAAGCCGGTGCCCTAACGCCCCCGCAACAGATCTGCACGCTAATCCAGTAAAAAACCAATTTATTTTACATTCCATCGCGGGCGATGGGAGAAGCTAAATAATTTAGCATGCATAAGTAGACGTTTCTTTTATATATATATAAATACAATGTACAAAAATAAAGACAGTACAGTTTTGAGATTTCCAGCAGTCTGCACGCCCATGACATAGTTTCCCCAGCTAAGATACATAAGCACAAAACCTTTTCTCTCTTTTTTTCAAGACTCAGAAGAATGGCGTTTCCAGAGCAGGGTTCAAGTTTCCAGGTGGTTTAACACTGTAGGTTTCTGCCTTCTCCATTCGGGACGGGGGAGCTGGGAGGCCGCCCCTGGTGGCTTTGGCTCTTCTCGCAGATACCGCCCCCCACACACACACTACCCGAAATTAAACTGATAAGAACTAGAGTTCCAGTTCGAACCTGCTGGGCCTGGCTCTCTCAGTCCATGGAAGGGCAGAGAGGGGCTGTGGCCCACGCGGGCAGGCCCCCCAGGACGCAGCGGGAACTGGAGGCCCGGCGGTGGCGGCCGCGAAAGGCGCCATGCCAGGCATCCCTGCGTCCCTGTCGCTGGCCGGGTCCTACTGGGGCGGGGGCTGGTGCCCGGGCCTGGGGGGCGGGGAGTCGGCCCCCGAGGAGCAGTCGGAGGAGGCGGCGTGCGTGCTGGCGCCGTTGCTGTAGGGGAAATGGTCTTCGTCCTCGTCGTCCTCGTCGTCCTCCGGGTCACTGTCCCTCAAGTCCCGCAGGCGCCGCGCGCTGCCCTTGTCCGCAGGCGCCGGCGGCCCCAGCAGCCCCTCATCGCCCTGGTCCTCCGCGGCGGCGGCGCCGCCTCTGCCTGCAGCCCCGCCGCCCCTCTGCTTCTCCGCCTCCTGCGCCGCCTGCTCTTTCGCCTTTTTGCTGCGTTTCCACTTCATCCGCCGGTTCTGGAACCAGATCTTCACCTGGGGGCACAAGGGGGTCAGACGCTGCCCTTCCCACCCCCTTCCATCCCGAGTCTCTGCAGCGAGTGGGGTTCAGGTGACAGGAGTCAAACTCCAGGGGCCATGGAGACCCCGCCCCCGCCGGCGGAGCACCCCACTTCTGTGGGGGAAGGCCAGGGCAGCTCCAAGAGGCTGCGCATCTCAAGATGTCCCCTCCTCTCTTTCTGGAACAGATTGTCTCCGATAGTGGCCTGGGGCGGCATGCTTCAGGACCCGGCAGGGCAGGGGCCTGGACACGCAGCTCCCTGGGCCTCGCCCCAACCCACTGAGTAAGACCTCTGGGCACAGACGCGGAGTCCTGGCCTGGCGGGGGCACGTGCACCCAGTGGTGGGAAGGGAGCAGCCCCGGGTGGGGGGCTCCGGCCGCAGGGTGGAGTGCAGAGGCGGCAGTGTCCCCAGAGCCCGGGAGGCGTCGGGGCGCCGGGGCGGGCAGCTCACCTGGGTCTCCGTGAGCATCAGCGACGTGGCCACCTCGAAGCGCTTGGGCCGCGACAGGTACTTGTTGAGCTTGAACTGGTGCTCCAGCTCCAGCAGCTGCTGGCTGGTGAAGGCCGTGCGCGGCCGGCGGCACTTCCCCAGGAGGTTGGACTGGGCCTGGGCTGCGGGGGCCGGCGGAGAGGGACCCCGCGTGAGGCACAGCCTGGCTGTGTTCCCGCTCTCAGGGCCCCCTACCCCCGACATGGGGCCCACCGCGTGACACCCCTTCCATCCATGTCAACGGCCCCTCCCCAGGAAACCAGTCAGCTGGAGCCTGGGCTCCGAGGCTGGGTGGAAGTGGATGGTTCAGGTTTGACGGGGCCAGATCTTTGGGGACCCGAATGTCCAATTCAAAAGAGCCTATTACCCAGGTGCACCCTCTCCACCTGCGGGGAGGGGGGCGCTGGCGGGAAGGAAGGGTCGCAAAGGCCAGAAGCAGAGGCCCGAAGGGTGCACCGCCTCCCATGCCTCGCCCGCCTCCCTCAACTCAGGCCCAGAAACAAACGGCCTCCCCGGAATCACCGCTTCTTTCCCAGCCGGGGGCTGTGCCGGTTTTTTAAGTACAAAGGGGGGAGGAGAAAGGGAAGGACTAGAAGGAAGGGAGGACGGGAGGGAGGAAGGACTAACTCTGGCCCTACACGCGAGTGTTAACCAGAGACCTTCCCTCACTGAAAATGTTTTCTTGACAACCTGCCCCCCAGGCGTGGGGGGACTGGACGGAGGAGACTGGAATTCTTATCCGGACGATGCTCATTATGCAAATGAAAGACCGGGGCAGGGGGGACTCTGCTTTCCTGGCACTGAAGGGGGTCCCGCACTTTATTTACACAATTTCACGCGGTTCCAGCACAGGGAACTTTATGACTTCAAAACGAGACTTCCCTTGATTTCCCAGGGGCCTGACAAGCGTCAGACAATAAAAGGAAAGAAAGAAGAAAAGAGGCCGGCCCGCCGCGGCTCCCCCGGGAAGGGCAATTTGCTTTATGGGAGGCCCCCGCCCCCTGCTTTAAGCTAAACAAGGCCCGAATTCCCACCTCGACAATGCAGGACAACTTTAATTAAAACCCCGGCTCCGGAGGGACCATTTGGGAAATGCCCTGCAAGAGCACAGACGGCCGATTAAAGGAGTAGAACGGGTCTTCCGGCGACCAGAGAGGCACCCGGACACATTCCACACCCCGGCTGGCTCCTAACTGCCCTTCAGGGCTCGTGTCCGCATTCCTTTCTGGACTGCGAGCCGCCTGGGTGTCCAGTCGGCTACCTCCGGGTCAAAATTTGGAGCCAGAGATGGGCGAAGTGCGTTGGCAAAGGGACACGGCTCTAAGCAGTTTTCCCGGGTGACCTTGGGCTCTGTGAAGGCCGGAAAAAGCGGCTGGGTGGCTTTGGAACCCAGCACCCAGGGGGGCCAGTGTGGAAACCGAGACTCCCCCACAGTGGGAGGCTGTGTGTCCCGGGCTCTGGGAAAAGGCGGGTCAGAAGGAGAACTCCCGAAGGGGTGTGCTGGGCACCAGGTCCCCAAGGGTGCCCCGGGTTTGGCTGACTGGAGACCACCTGTGTCTCAGGCGGCAGCCCCCCCCCACTCCGCTGAGAGGTGAGAGTGAGCTCTCCCTTTCCTTCGTGGGGGCTCAGGAGGAAGAGGCTCCCCAATGGGAAGGGATGGGAGCAGGGCTGGGCAAAAAGGCCAGGACAGCCACAGGCAAACGGTGCCTTCGATGGGGTTTTCGCACAGAGCTGCGACTTCGGCAGCCCTCCGGGCCCTAGCTTTTCTCTGTTTAGTCACAGCCATGGCCTCTAACAGAGGGATCTGAATGCTGGCGAGTGTTTATTTCTGTTTTCTTTTTGGCTTTTTCCCTCTCCCATGCCTGCATCTCCTCAGTCTAAACAAACCCAGTCAGACAGAAACAATGGGGTCTCTTTGTTTGGGTGTTGGGCGCTGGAAGCACAGAGCCTTGTGCATCTTCCTCCGAGCCTCGCGGGTGGGGCCTCGGGGAGACCCGGACTCTCCACAGTGCGCAGCCCCCCCGAGCCGGGAAAGCCAGGACCCGCCTCCGAGGGCTGTCCCACGCGGGGGATGGCGGGCACACGGCTCTCAGTCCACCGGTTGTCCGTGTGGGAGGTAGCCAGCCCTCCCTCTCTCTGACCTAGGGGAGGGGGTTCGCTTCTGTGTTGGGTGCCCCCAATTCAAAACGGGCACCTGCCGCATACAGTCCCTGTGGTGGGGTCCCTAAAGGAGGGCGCATCTCCCCACCCACATGGGCCCATGCGCCACCGCTGGGGTCAGGTCAGCCCAGCCGCCTTCTGGGCTTCGCGCGGTGGACTCAGCGCCCTTCCAGAGGCAGGTGGAGCGCGGGGAAGGCCGGGAGGCCCTGGTGTCTCTGGGCCCGTTTATCTCCGGCTGCTCCCGGCTCTCTCTCTCTCTCTTCCTCTCTCCTGGGAGGGACTGGGGGTCTCTCCGGACCCCAGAATGTGGGGCAAAGTCACGCCTGTTTCCCGGGATGGGAGTGCCTGGTTCCCGACCCCCAGGCCTGCCAGACTCAGGATGCTGCCAGCCGCTCCTTCCCCAGCCACTTCCTTCTCCCCGGGGTGCTGGTTAATCATTAGATTTTAGCCTCGCTCCCCCAGCGGCCTCTGACCGTAGAAAGAGAGAGAAGGCAAGGTCCGCGCGTGGCCATTTTAATAATTTGCTGCCGACCCTGCACCGCGCAGCCGGCACGAGTCCTCGCAGGCCCCGGGCAGAGCTACCTCGGAGCGGAGAGCCAGAGGAAGGCGGTGCCTGGTGGAGGCGGATGGATGCAGGAGAGAACCGCCTGCCCGAAGCCCCTACCCCGAGCTTTCCTCCCTCCCCGGGCCCGAGGGCTGCGGGGCACTCACAGTTGAAGTCGGGCATCTTGGGCAGGATCATGCCCGCGGTGGACGCGCGCAGCCACTGGTCCAGTTGGAAGGTGCCGGCACCCAGCTTGATGGGGTCGACGGGGTGCGCAGGGTGCGCGCCCTGCACCTGCGGGTATGAGTAGGAGAGCGCCGGGTGCTGCCCGGCTAGGACCGCCGCCGCCGCCGCTGCGGAGTAGCCGTAGACCGGGTGGCCGTAGAGCGCCGCTTGAGCCGGGAGCCCTGCGCCGCCCTGCGCGCCCCCCGGGTGCAGCCCCAGCGCCAGGCTCCCCGCGGCGGCGGCGGCGGCAGCGGCGGCGGCGGCGCCTGGGTGCGCGTGGTGGTGCGGAGCCCCGGGCCCGCCGCCCGCGCCGCCCGCGCCCAGGAAGCCTGGCTTGGGCAGCAGCGCGCCGTGTGCGGCCAGCAGGCGCGGCGGCGAGGGGCTCTCGGCTCGCAGGTGGTCGGCAGGCGCCGCTGGCGGCTCCGAGGTCGTGGGGCTGCAGCCGCCGCTCGCCCCGCTGCTCGCCCCGCCGCCGCCCGGGCCAGAAGCGGCGGCCGCAAGCGAGGTGACCAGGGCCAGCGGCGCGGTCTGCGCCGAGGCTGCTCGCGGGGGGTCCACCGCCAGCAGCGCGTCGATGCGGAAATTTTTGGATTTTTCCATCTGCTCGTGAAGGGCTGGCGATCGGCGCCGGGTGGCGGGTGACGCGGCCGTGATCGGAGGCGAGGAGTCTGTGCGTGGCGTGGCAAGCCCGAGGGCTCGGTATTGTTACGATGATTATTTGCCAATAATCAAAGTCGCCGCCGGAAACTCAGCCGAGAGTGACCATGTCCAGAGGCTCCTCTGCGAGGGCCCCGCCCCGGCCGCGCTCCCACGCGCTCGCACAAACTCCACGCGAGTGCTGGGGCGCCGGGCGGAGGCCGCTGGCGCCGTGCTGGGGACCCGCGCCCCTGCGCGCACTTGAAGCGCAGCGCGGCCGCGGATTGGCGCGCGTGGGGGGGCCCGGGGAGGGGCGCAGGCCCGGCCATTGGTCGCAGGGCGCACCTGTCACCGTCGCGGCCGCCCGCCGCCCCGCCCCTGCGCCGCGGGGTCCTAAACAGCCCGGGGTGTCGAGCTAGGGTGGCAGGGAGGGACAGCGATCAGGGTTGGAAAGCTGTGAGAAGTAGCCTAGGGTCTCGGCTCGCTTTCCTTGGGGTGCTGAGCAGGGCGGCAGGCACTGGCGACCCCGGGTGCCCGGGGGTGGCCCCCATGGCTGCCAAACTCCAGACTCCCAGACACTGGTTCCCGCTCTGAGCCCGTGTCCCCCAGGGCCAGCAGAGCGCGTCCTCTCCCGCCGCCTCGCCAGCGGGAGAGTTCGTCCACTTCTGCGTCGGGGCACCCATGCTGCCTGCTTCCAGCGCCAGCCGCCTGCCCAGTGGCTGCAGCGCGGAGAAGACTGACCCCGGCCCTCAGGCCTCGCTCCCAGGTCTCCGCGACGCGCGGCAGCGGTTTGGATCCCTGTCGCCAGTCCTCTGCAGGTGGAACCCTCTCACCTCCTCTGGAGAGTGCTGTGCGCTTCAGGGGTCGTGTGTGGAGCGCGTCCTTGCGCGTGTGCGAGCCAGTTTGCCGTCCTCGGCGGTCGCCGCGAGCCCCCGCCCGGCCCCGGCGCCGAGGGCAGCGTCTGCGTGCCTGCGGCCTGCAGACTCGGGCGGCCTGGAGACCAGCCCGCCTCGCATGCAGCAGGTCCGCGGTGGCAGCCCTTTTCTTTCTCGCTGCCAGGGGATCCCCTTGGGCTGGCAGGACATCCAGTCCTCCTCCACCTCCCGGGCAGGCGTTGCCCTGAGGCTGGCGGCGCTGACCCAGGCCGGACGACGCTGTGGGTGCCCCACTCGGGCCTGCAGCGCCCGGGGAAAACTGGCCGGAAGGCTGAGCAAGATAGTGGCGTGAGAATCCAGGCCCGTCTCTCCCACCCATCCCCCATGCCTCAAATATTCACAGTAAAAACACAAGGGCTTTTTTTCTACGCGGAGTCACCTCACAGGTAACCCCAACACCAGGCTCCGTCGGTAGCGCCATTAGAGCGAGTTCCCTCCCGGGACAGGTGTGGGAAGGCGGGGTGGGGGTGGGGAGAGGGTAGTTTCAGGTTCTGGAAGCGCGGCTTCTCCGGCAGCCGAGAGGAGAACACAGGGCCCGCAGGGGCCTGGGGGCGGGGGGGGGGCGGAGCGCGGGACACACTCCGCACCAGGAACGCTGTGAAATTAGCAGGTGCGGTTGGCACGGGAGAGAGTTTTTCCCAAAGGTAAATACTGTGTAGGGATCGTGTCGTTTTTCCTCAAAAGGCCTTTTACCTCCGTGAGAGTTGGTTTGCAGGGGTTCTGTTGTCGAGAGTCGCGTTTCTTTGTCCTTGCAACCGGGTGGTTCTGCGAGACACACAGGAGTAGCCGGAGACTGGGAGGGCGCCCTGAGCCACCTCGACCTGCAGTGAATGTTAGGCAGCCTTGCAAAACCCAGCATCCACGGGCAAATAGGAATGACCGCATTTACAGGGGGTTTCTGCCTTCCGATGACATCTTCTTGGGGAAATAAAAATGCAGCCCTGCCTCTAAGTGGCGAGCAGGGGACACACCCATTTCTATGTGCTCGTGAGCTTTCTAGAATCATCTCCCTCAACCTCCGTTTTATAAAGGGCAGGGTCAGTGAGGTTGGGACTGTTCTCCCCAGCTAACTGTTCAGCCGCAGGACTGGGACTGGGACTGTGGCTGCAGGGGCCACCCCTCCGGCCTGGGCCCGCCAGTGCCCCACCCCTGTGTCCCCTTTGCCCCCTGCCTGGTGCCCTGGGGAAAGGAGGGCTGTGCAGAGGCCTGAGATGCTGAGAGCCACCTGTTCCGGACAGGAAACCCTTCACCCTTCTCAGAAGGGAGTCTTGGGTGTCATCTGCCTCCCTAAGACAGAGAGCAATTGGGACCCCCCACCCCTCCTCCACCCACAGAGGGCTGAGCTGCTAGGCTGACAGGCCTTTCTGGGTCTCAGTCACCTCTCCTTCTGTCTGTCTGCTGGGACAGGTCAGCTGGTCCCAAGGGTTCCCACCCACCGACCGGCCTGGGGAGGCCGGAGGTGGGGAGTGACTGCCACCTAAATTCCCTGGATCAGCCCGACGCCCTCTCTCCCACCCAGAACAGCCCCTGACAGGGTCCCAGGGCCCTTTCAGCTGGGGTCCAGTGAGCAGGCTAGACTCACCAAACACCCCCCTCCCTCAACAAGACCCTTGTGTTTTGTAAGTCCCAGAGGGCTCCCTCCACTGCCCATGGTAACGGTGCTGTCAAATTGAAAAACCCCCACCTCCCCCTTGTGCCCCCTCCCCCGTCAAGTTTCGACGGCTTCCTGGGGCACAGACCGGAAGCCCAGGCCCAGGTTCACCTGGTTTAGCCCCCCGTCCTCACCAGTGGGGCCGGGGAGGTGACCCCAGAGACCGGCGGCTGCCGGTCCTGGCTGCCCTTCCCATGGCAGTGCCGCCCCGGATGTCCACACTCCTTCATTTTGGGGGAATTTCTATTTCTCTGTCTAGAAAAGCCCGCATCAGACCAATGGACTCTATGGCACTCAAGGGCTTTCCAGGGACCGAGTACATGTTAAGAACGAGTGGACACACCCTGGAGGTTCTCTCTGCGCAGCGGCGTGCAAACGGAGCAGTCGGGGAAGCTGGGGCCTTTGTGGGGGTTCCTGCCTGGGAAGTGAGCTGGGGCGTGGGGTGGGCCCTTCCCGTCTCCAGTGTCCAGGCTCTGGGTTGGCCCAGCCCAGCTGCCTTTGAAGATGGGGAGGCAGGCCGGGCCGTGGGGCTGCGGGGGGCGGGGGGCGATCCCAGGTCTGCTCCAGCAGGAGGGCGGTCCCAGGTCTCCCGTCCCTCCGCTCGCCTTTGGCCCAGGGCGGCCTCCAGCCAGCCCCCAGCCAGCCCCACGGGCCTGGTGTGACTTCCCACAGCCTGGCTCCCCCCCCCCAACCCTTTCTCTTCCAGACGGCCTTCCTCCAGAGTTTAGAATGCTTCTGCCTTCGCCCTTTCCCCCACTACCCAGAGATGAGAATCGGGGATTTTTGCAGCCGCTGGCACCCCCGTTCCCCGCTGGAAATGCTCCTATCTGTTAAAAGGTCAGGGGAGTGTGCTGCCACGTCCAAACGCGCAAAATCCAGCACCCCGAGGGCCTCCTGCGTTTGGAAACTTCTTCCAGACAAACGCATGGAGGGGTATGTTGCGGGTTCAGAGGTAGGACACGGGCGTGGGCTTTGCCGTTGCGTGCGCGTGGCTCCCTTGCGTGTGAAGTGGGGCAGGCGCACCGAGCGGGTAGCTGGCGGGCGCCCCGGCAGGCGCCCGTGGCTGGACCCTGAGCGGAGAACCCTTGGCGCCCCCCACCTGTTTCCGAGCCGAGTTTCCCACGCCGGACACCCTGGGCCGCGCGCAGCTCGCTCGGCCTGACCTGCTGAACTCGTGTTCTGGGTGGCAGTGCCCTTTCGTTAAACTGCGGCTGAACCTCTCGGGATTTCCTGCGGGAAACGGGCCCAGGGGCGCAACGCCACCCGCCCCGGGTCAGGACCTAGGCTCGGGTGGCGGTGGTGCTCGACCTCAGGCGGCCGCGTCCCCAGAGAAGGTGCTGGCTGGGGGCAGTGCGAGCCTGCGGGTCGCGAGCGGCCCTGTCCGGGCGGAGAGCCGGCGCGGGGAACTGTGCGGAGGATGCTCCTCGCGGAGAGCAGGGACCTGCGCGGGGTCACCGGAAGGCAAGCGCAGGGCCGGGGGATCCGAGCAGGCGTCCCCGCCCCCAGTACAGCTCTGGGAGCCTAAGGTGTCCCGTCGTTAGCCTCGTGCTGTGATCTGCTAACCTGCTCCCTGACCCCTGCGCCCGCCTTTAAGGGGTCAGGGAAGGGTGGGAGCCCGCAGAGCAGAGCCTTGGCTCCGGCCAGAGGTCCCCTTCCTCTCCGCGCGCCCCCGCCTCAGGTCGCGCTGGGCGCCTTTCCTCTCGGCCCCTCCCTGTCGGCCTTGCCTTTTACGCTTGGATCCCGGTATCTGGGGGTGTCTGGGGCCTGTCGCCTCGGTCCCGGGCCCAGCCCTGGCTGCGGACAATCTGCCCACACGGGGCCTCTCTGCTGGGCCTGGTAAAGGGCAGGGGACGCTGCAGGATTTCAAGGGGTAAAAACCCGGCAACCGACAGGCCGCTTATTATTAGAAAATTCCTCCAGGTGCAAAATGTTTTTGCTTGATGCTCAGACCCTGGGCTGTCTGGTCTCCCTGCTTCCCCCGACTCCCCCGGAGTCTGGGCCTGGTGTGGGGGCCTCAGGGCCGGGGCCCTTGGGGCAGGGAGCTGAGCTGATCAGTTCGGCAGCTTTGCTTCCCACTGGCACCCGAAGCCTTTCCGGCCAGGTTCCCAGAGGAACAACCCCACCCCAAGGATTCAGGCAACAAGGGGCAGCTTGTCGGAGCCCTTCAGGCGCATAGTGGGGCGACTACCCTCAACAGGGAGAGAAAACACCTCCAGGAGAACACTGTCTTTTTGCTGGAGGGGTTCAATGGAATTTAATTTTGTTATTGCAGGTCCCGGCTGTCGTGGGGAACAAGGTTTATAACATCCGCCCCAGGGCGGCTTTTTCAGCAGCTGCAATCTGAGGACCCTCTCGGAAGGAGCAGTTCCCGGTGAGTAAGACTCGCCCCCCACCCCCGGCCGAGGTGGGGGCGTCTTATTTAAGACTGACACCCATGCCCACCAGAAAGTGTCTCCTCATCCAGGGCTCGCTCTCTAAGGGCTGCGCGTAGCTGTTCAGGTGGCGTTCGCCCCAGGCTGTTCGGGCCCCCTTCTCGGTCCCCCGCCCCCAGCTCTGGCAGCGAGCGGCGAGGGTCACCTGGCCGCCGACCCCAGCTGGGGTGGCTCCTTGGGGAAGAGACACAAATAACAACAGACACGGCGCAGACGCCTCAGCGCTTCGCCGCGTGAACTTTTTAGTGCCTTCGGACGCGAAATTATGGCTGAATAGTCGCACTAATGTACAACTCCACGGCGGGTAATGGCAGGAAGTCGTCACTAATTGGTCTATTTAGCAGTTGCTGAGGTGGCAGAAGCGGTGGCTGCTGGCGGGAGGGGGAGGGGAGGGAGAGAGAGAGAGAAAGAGCAGGAGAACGAGCCCGAGTCTCCTCCCGAGATGGGGAAATGGTGCCCTCGGTCAAGTTCACCTCCTTCAACCCTGCCCCCGCCTCGCCCCACAGGTGTGAGTTCCAGGCCCAGGGACAGAGCTCAGGCCTGGGGCAGACTTGGGGCTGGGGTCCTGTGTGCAAATCTCCGCTGGTTTGCAGGGGCCCTCGTTCTCTCTGGGGGCGGGGGTCTGCGGGGAGAGGGCAACAGGCCCACCCTACCATTTGAACGGGAAGTCCTTCCCCCCAGAGGAATCGGAGACCCTGTGCGCCCTCGCTGACGCGCACGGTGGCCCCAGCGGCCCCCAGGATGTCCCAAGCCTGTCACCGTGTTTGGTGGCCCTCCTGTGCAGGGCTATGCAGCAGCCCTGATGGCTGTGAGAAGCATCCTGGTGTCCCCTCTGGCAGACAGACACACTCGGGCCCTGAGGAGCCAAGGCACTGTGCCCCCCGACCCTCAGCCGAAGGCCACGCTCTGACCCAGGTCCACTACTAAGTCCCAGTCCCCTCCATGGCCTTTGACCTTGCTGGGCTCCTCCCCGCAGAGCCACAGGCGGAGGGCAGGTAGGCTGTGTGACCGCTGAGTCTGGGGCTCCCTCTTCCTGCACACGGCCCCTCCCCCGTTTGGGGCTGGAGGGTGGAGGTGATGGGGTGGGGTGGGAGCAGGGAAGACCCCCGTAACCTGTCCTGCCCCCCTCCCTCTCCAGGCCCGCTGCCTCGGGCAGTATCATTTGGTTAATGGACTCGTTAGTGGGCCCCTCTCGACCCGGCCGGGCCTCCCCTCAGCCCGTCTGGGAAATCCCACCGAAAGGCTGCAGAGGCTGTGGCAGTCGCCGTCTGTCGCTCCAGGAGGGCGCGGACCCGGTGCCGGGCCCTTACATTACACTAATTACCGCGGAACAGGTGGCCAGCTCCCCGTGGCCCCGCGCATCTGGGCCTCAGAGCTCGGGCCACCGGGGGAGGACAGCAGCCACCCAGGAGGTCAGGCCCCCCGCCCACTGAGCCGGGAGGGTGGAGAGAGGCCTTCTGGGCGGAGGGCTGCCCCCAGAGGCCTGGACGGTGCCCAGCGAGACCACATGCCCTGCGTGAAGCAGAGCTGAGTGGACTGCAGCTGCTGGAGCTCCTGGGAGGGGGAGGGGCGCCGGGCAGAACCCCGAACTCCCAACCGGCAGGCCCCGATGGTCAGAGCAAATCCTGACACTGGGCCTCTCGCCAGGGCCACACGAGGGAGGGAGGGAGCTGGGGCGTGAGGGCTGGTGTGACCGTGAGAGTCTTGCATGTGAGCGTGTGTGTGTGTGTGTGTGTGTGTGTGTGTGTGTGGTGGCTCCCAATCGTCCCAGCCCACCACCTGGGAGGCGTCCTCCAGCCAGGGTCCTTAGCCGCCCCCGTTCCCGGGCCGGGGTCGGGGGCAAAGGAAGCAGGAGGCCCCCCGCCCCCCCCCCTGCCGCTACAAAGAGCCGCAGCCCAGGCGCCTGGCCAAGCCTATTGCCAAAAACACATATTACACTGCGACATTCTGTAAATGAGATAATGATACATAAACCCGGATGATAGATGTGACATGCCTGGGGTGTCTTCTCTAAATTAAGCGGCTCGCATCGACTGCTAATAATGGTGAGTTTATGAAAGCAATTTCAGCGCGAGACGTGGGAGGGCCTTCTCCCTCTAATCAGCCTGCCGCGGCTAATGGATGAGCGGGTCAGGCTGAGAATTATTGACACGCCCGCGCCCTTAACCTGTTTCCCAATAAAGCTGATTAGTTTTCGTCAATTCATCAGCTAACCACTCTGGCTGGAACTGCATCAAAGCCTTATCTGCTCAGGGGAAATCAACAAGTCACGAGATCAGCTCCATTAAGGGGCTGCGGGGCCAGGACGGTCCTGTGGCCTAGGGTTGCCCCAGGGACACCCCAGGGACCTCACGCGCTCCCCAAACTGCGGAGGGATTGGATGTGGCAAAGCTTCTGGGTCTGAAGACATCCCCCGCTTTCTCTGAGGACCGAGGAGTGGCCTCAGTAGCCCAGGCTTTGGGGTGATTGTCCTGCACCCCCGTGGTCCCGGTTGGCTCCCAGGCACCTTCAAGGTGAGGTGAACTCAGAACGAAGAGCCGAATGGGATTTTGCAGGGCCCAGAGGGTGCGGCGAGGGCTCTGGGGGGTCCACAAAGTGTCTGTCGGAGGCCGCGTGTTCTCTGCGTGTCCCCGCCAGGTCACAGAGGGGAGAGGAATGCAGCCCTGGCTCTCCCCGGGCAGCTGGGGCCCGAGCGATGACCACAGGCAGAACTGCACCTGCACCCAGGTGACCTGACCTTCAGTGACCTCAGCAAGCCGTGGGAAAGGGCACAGGGCCGCCCTGGGCTGGGGCCCTGGAGTTGCCGCCTCCGCTGGCGCTGGCGCAGCCAGGCCTTGGACTCCCAAGGCAGGAGCTGCCGTGGAGGTGACCTGGCTGCCGGCCCTCCGTAGGGGGGGCACTGCGCGCACTGTCCCTTTAAGCCCCGGCCACCGCCACCTCCCGGCCCCATCCCCCCTCAATTTAATTTCATTAAAACAGAGCATGAATATTTCTATTAAACCTAAAATGAAATATGAAGCCATTTAGACTCTGCCTGCACCAATCACCCAGATTTATGACTTTTATTCATCACATCAAGAGCTTGGAAAAATGAATTTTCTTCACCCAGGAAGGAAATAAAACCTCAGGCTTGGTCATTTCCAGAAAGCTGTTAATTTGACCATGTGGTAATTACTTTCACAATTAACTAAAATACAAATCAAATTGACAAATTGGGCTAGTTTATATATTAATTAGCCCACTTAAATTTATTCATTATGAAAAGACAATTTAAGGGGACCTGTGGTGTCTGTTTTATTGCAATAAATTATTGTTAGGAAATGGGTCTAATAAAATATCTTAATATTTAAGGATATTGTATCCGCGGGGGGTGGGGTGTTACTTTATTGACAATTTCATTTTCTAATTAGTGATTTTGTTGTAATATATCTGTGGACCCCGGGGAGCCTGGGACCCAGCGGTGGGGCTCCCCAGGGCCTGGGGCGCGGGCTGCGGCCGGGCTGAGCGGGTGGGCAGGAGGACGGCCAGTTCTGGGGACCCACGCCAGGCTGGCCGGGGTCGCCCCAGGCTGCCGGACACTGCGCCCGCCTCCTCCTCCACCCGGGGCCCGGGGGCTGATTTAATAGCTTGTCGATAGAATCATTCGATGCCTTTTAGCTTGTGATCTTTATAAATGTCCCTCTATTAAATTAGAAAATGATTCTGTTCTCGTTTAATTGTATTCTTTCGTTTCTTATTTCCAATTAATTAGCCCCATCGACGTTGCCATATTTTAAGTGACTCCAGTCCGTTTCCAGGTAGAATATATGGGTCAGCTCATGCAATTTTATACCCGACAGAACTATATAATGTGGGTTTTAACTACTGGTTCTCATCCGTCTTCAACTTCGGGCCGGAATGCGCCGCCTGGTGCGGGGGGCACCACCAGGGTCCTGTCTGCGGATCATTGTCCCCTCTCAGGTGGGGTGCGGTGGCCCAGGGGATGCAAGGGAGGGAGAACCGTCTGCAACGTCTGCGCACTCACCTGCCTCCGGCCTTGCCCCTTCGAGCGGTCAGTCACTTCTCAGAAAGGTGGCCTGCACCCAGTGTGCCCCCTCCCCTGCGCTTTGGGGGCGGCAGGGTGGACAGCGGTTTCCCCATAACCCTGGGCCCGGAGCCCAGCTTAACTGGGGTTGGACCCTCTTTCCCTTAATTAATTGACACGTTAACTAATTCCTTCCCGGAAGATTTATGGGGCTGCTGTTTTGGGCCCGCACCCCACCCCAGCCCCTTGAGGGAGCCCGCCTCGCCCCCTCCCCTTCCTGCGAGCCCCACCTCCTGCTCGCCCCGCCCTCAGCTTGTTCTGGTCCCCCCTCTGCCCCACCCCCCTCCCACCTGCAGAGCAGCAACAGGTTGGGGTGGGGGACCGGGCACCGGGAGGTGGGGATGGAGGCAGGGTCCACGCCCTTTCCAATCCCTTGGTCTGGGGTCCCTGCTCCACTGCCCCACTCATTTGCCCCAAGGGCGGGAGGCTGGGTCCCACTGGCCAAGGTGGCAGGTGGGCGGTCAGACCCTGCCGGGTAATTCGCTTCTGACCCTTCCCTGCATTTGCAGGGGTGAGTGGTGCCCTCCTTGCGCCACGGCCCGCCCGCCCCTCGGGCCACCCACCAGGCTCACAGGTGGCTGTTTCTGGGAGCCAGCAGGCCTCCCTTCCACCCAGAGTCCTGGGAACCCCTGCCTCCCAAGGGCCGAAGGGACAAACCTCTTCTGTGCGCCTCTGCGTCGCTGATGCTTCCCTTCCCTCGTCTCCCCAGTGGGAAGGCCTCCCCCAAACAGTCCCAGGCACCAGGAGCTGGAGCCCTGTGCGCGGCGCACCCTCCCCCAGAAACCCGGTGCCCTCTCCCCATCCTCGCCGGCGGGTCCCCTCCCTGATGGCCGGCCCGAGGCTGGCTTGGGGAGGACTGGGAAGCCTTAGCATTTGAAGTCTGGACCTTAGAGGCCGTGGGAAGCTGGGGGAGGGAAGGAGGGCCTGCTGGCCCGCTCCCAGCCAGGGTGCCTGTGCAAATGGCTTCTGAGCAGATAACACCTGGGTGACACCTGCTCCCGGGGAGAGCTGGCAGCTGGGTAGGTGGGGGGTCCGTGCAATGGCCAACTGGAGGGGAGAGGAGTTCAGGTCAGTGAAGGGGCAGCTCCTTCCTTCTGCAACCTGCGTGGGTGTGGGAGGGGCAACCAAAGTGCCTTCTGAAAATCGAGCCTGGCCCCGCTCGGGTGGTTCAGTGGGTGGGAGTGTTGTGCCTGCACAGGAAGGCTGAGGGTTCGAACCCTACTCAGGGCACATGCCTACGGGGCGGGTTCAAGCCCAGGCTGGGGCTCGTACAGGAGGCAACCAATGGACGTTTCTCTCTCTCTCTTTCTCCTCCTCCTTCTCTCTCTAAAAGCAATAAACATAACCTCAGGTGAAGATTCAAAAATAATAATACACAGTCTTTGAACTGACCGTAACCCTTTGCGGGGGACGGGAAGGACAGACTGGTTCCTACTCACCCAAGCCCCTCTGCTGGGTCCAATCCAGCTGGCTCGCCTCTCTCTGGCTGAACTAGGGCTGTCTCCAGGCAGGTGACAGGGAGGGCCCTCAGCAGGGTGCACCCTGTGGCCTACAGTGAAACGGACGGACTTTCCTTCCACCTCCAATGCGTCGTCTGCACGTGCTCGGAGCGCCGGCCCGAGACAGACCGGCCACGGGCCCCATGGCCTCTGGCAGTGGGCCATCAGCCAGACACATGAGTGGCAGGTCCCCGAAACACCCTGTGGGAGCCTGTCACCTGTGGCTGGGGAGGAGAACTCAACGCCGCCTCTGCTCAGGGTGATGCTGGCATGCCCATCTTCTGGTGTCCAGGTCCCACGCAAGCTGTTTCGCGGGATCCGAGTCAACAGACCCTTACGAAGCCGCGTGGCAGGATACGGAAGGGAAAGGGAATCACTGAAGGGGCCTTTCTGAGCTCCTGGATCTTAATTCCTTCCTGAAGTGGGGACATGCGCACATGGGGCAGAACGCATGGCCGAGCCGTGCACACTCGGTGCAAGAAGGAGGGCCCGGCAACTCTTGGTGGGGGCCAGACGTGCAGCCTCCCTGAGCTTGGCCCGGGTCCCCAGAGTCAGGGGACAGCGCACCAGGCCCCCCCGCAAACAGGGTCAGGACCCTGCTCTCCTCTGTCACGGGCCCAGTGCGGCTCCAGCCCCGTTCTGCATGTCTGTCACTGTCACCTGGATGAATGGATTGATTTCCCGGGGTCTCAATGCCATCACCTGTGAAAATTTTATTTTGCTCTCCTAACAGAGTGATTATGAGGATCAGAAGATACTCTGACATAGGGAATTTAAAATTTGGGAGTTCTTTTAGGTGGTGGAAGCTCAGGGGACAAAGGACTGCCTCAACCATTGGAGAACCTGGTGCAGCCAGCTGCCGACTGCGATCTCGTGCCCATTTTGCAGATGAGGAAACAGAGGCTTGGGGAGTTTGGTTGATTTGCCCATAAATCACACATCTAGCAAGTGGCAAAGCAGGATTTGAACCCAGAACTCTTCGTGGGGCCGAAGAGTCTCCATGTCAGCCTTATTCCTGCAGCAGCCGGCAGGCCTCAGACGAAATGCCTCTGTGACAGAAGAGCAATTTCTGTCCTATGAACTCACGGGGACATTTGCCTTTTGGGATGTCCTGGTGGCAGGACGAAGGATCTGATTTCTGATCACCACCCAGCACCCCTGCTCCGTCAGCCTGTTTCTTTGTCCCCGAAGAGATGGGGTTCAAGCACCCCCACACCCAGGGCACCCCACCAGGCACCAAGCCCTGTGGGAGTCAGGACACGCAGAGAGGGCCACCGAAGCAAACCAGTGATGACTTGCAGAGAAACACAGCGGAGGGCCAGGGCCATCGGGGCCAGCGAAGGGGTTAGGAAGAAGCACGCGGGTAGCTGGGGAGGAGGCGGACGGAAAGGAAAGATAGAGAAGATTGAAAACTCTCCGAGCGGTTCTGGAAATGGTTCCCAGTACCGGTGGGTATAGGGCGCGGTGTGCTCGGGAAGAGTCCAGCCGTTGTCAAAGTAACGAGAACAGTGCGCGCCACATCGAATGCGACCTGGCAGCCAAGGAGGGTGGACTGGGAGGCACCTGTGTGACAGTGACAACGTCACTGTACTAGTCAGGGAGGGTGGTGGACACTGTTGAGTGAGCATATATACTGTGTGGTCGTCACAGTCAAAGTGACTGAGCAAGTAGAGCAACGAATTTGCCTTAAATTTTGTGTTAAGCTTGAACATCCCTCCGTGGAAACTATTCGGATGACTCAGAAGGCCACGCTGGTAACTGGTGATTGGCGGCTTCATCGAGACAACAGGCCTGCTTACACGTCTCCTGCAGAGTTTTTGGTGAAACATCAAATCACCCAGGTGACTCAGACCCCCTGCAGCCCAGATTTGGTGCCCTGTGACTTGCGGCTTTTTCCAAAACTAAAATCGCCTTTGAAGGGGAAGAGAGTTCAGACGGTTGATGAGATTCAGGAAAATACAACAGGACAGTTGATGGAGCCTGGGAGAACTGTGTGAGGTCCCAAGGTGCCTACTTTGAAGGGGACTGAGGTGTCATTGTCCTGTGTACAGTGTTTCTTGCATCTTGTTCTTCAATAAATGTCTCTATTTACAATAGTACACGGCTGGATTCCTTCTGGACAGACTTTGTATATTAACCATAAAGACAATGAAAGATAACATTTAAAAAGCCAACATAAAAACTATGCACAAATGACCAGGAGAAAATCACAGCCAATCATGGGGAAAAGACAGGTATAATAAGATCTTCAAAGTCCTCCTCTGGCCATGCTGCAGATGGACCCCAAGTTGGGGCAGGTGGCTGTGGGTTCCAGCCTGTCTGTTCCCCACTCGGGGCATTTCCCCTCTGTAGGGTCCCTCCAAGCTGGTGGGAGGTGGTTACCCTGTGACAGGGGCAGGCACATAGGAATTGACTTAGACAAGAGCTAGTGAAATCTGAAAGGGGGGGGCAGGTGTCCAGCAGCAGGGGTAGGAGAGGGGAGGCGGGGGCCCCGGGAATTGTGGAATGCTGCCCAGGGCGTGAGGGGGAACAGCCACGTAACGCGCCGTGAATCATTGACGAGAAGCCAAACAGTGCTGGGTCTATACGGCAATTTGAACCCATATTGCTCCAAGTAAAATCAAATTAGAAGCCTTGCCTCAATTAGATTATGCAAACTCGGACACGGAGCACAGACTTCGCGGGTGCTGTCCCACTCCGGGGCTGTGTCAACACTGTCCCTGTAGATAATGAAGACAACTCGCCTCGCACGATGCTTTTAATTGCATCGATAAACCGGGATTAACCCCCAAGTCAGTCCCCGCTATTGCAATTAAATGTCCTCAAATAAATGGTTTCCTCAATAAACAAATGGAAGGAGCTCTGTTTGCTCTGAATAATAACAGGTGTAATATTTTACTGGCTACAGTTAACTATTAAGTGGAATCACTCGCCGGCCCTGATTTATTTTCCAAGATCGGAAAGTCATTTTTCATCCGCTGCGGTCCTGTGTAAACAGCCAACAACGCACGGAGTCAGCCTGGCATGACCTTGCCTTTTGCCCAAGGCCACCAGGCCTCACCAGCCTGGTGTGGAGGCTTCGTGAGCGAGCCAGAGGCTCAGAGCCTCGCTGGGAAGGCAGCCTGGGAGCTGCTCGGGGGTTCGTCTTGAGTATCTAGGACTCCATGTCCTGAATGATGTGAAAACCTACTGAGCCACCAAACCGTCCAGTGGCTCCAGCCAGCAGCTCCCTGTGGACCTGCGTGCATTTCGATTTCCGCTTGTCACAGAAGGAGCTAGAAGGTTTATTCAGGGGCGGTAATCATGGGCCGACGGCCTTGGCAGCTATGTCCAGGGGGACCACCTCCCACGGCCTGTGTTCTCACGGGTGAAACTGCGTGGAATAACCTGGAAGCTGGCGTGTCTCCTTCATCACGGAACGCCCAGCTCGTTTCTGACGTGCCGGTGGACCCAGCACAGAGCCCGAAGGCAAATGTCCGTCTCTCTGTGTCTCCCCTTCCTTGTAAGGCAGCCAGGAAGGCAGAAGATGGCCACACGTCTGGGAGCCTGGGGTGAGGCTGTAGCGTTTCTCCAGTGCCAGGAGCCCATTCTCCAGAACAGAGCGATTTCTCTAATTCCTGCCAGCTTTCAAGTGCAGAGTGAGCTTCCTGGGCCACAGGAGTGTGACAAGGAGCCGAGGGAGGCAGCTCCAACCAGAGCGTGCAAGCAGCCACTGGAGGCAGCCACGTGGGGAGGAAAGGAGAGCTTTCCGCTAAACTCCTACTGTGACGAAACGGTCAGAAAGGCACGCCCTCCTTTTCCAGTGGCTCCCTCCTTAGATGCCTGGACACCTGGAGATTCCAGGCTGGGATTTACCGATTTCATCAGAGAGCAGTTGAAGGCTCGTTGTGTTGCTATTCCCATTATCACATCGCTGTCACCATCACCTTTTCCATTTCCCCCACATCCTTCGAAACCATCAGCCAGCCACACCCACACCCTGGCAGGGGCACAGGGGCAGACGCTTGCTTGGGCTCCTGCACAGAAAAAAACGTGCGCAGGATTGATGGCCTACCTGAGATATAGGAACATAACCACCCTGGCTGGTGGGGCTCAGTGGGTGGAGCACTGGCCTGTGAGCCAAACAGTCGCTGGTTCGATTCCCAGTCAGGGCACATGCCTGGGTTGCAGGCCAGGCCCCCAGTAGGGGGCGCATGAAACAGGCAACCACACATGGATGTTTCTCTCTTTCTCTTTCTCTCTCCCTCCTCCTGCCTCTAAAAATAAATCTATACATNCCGCACAGAAAAAAACGTGCGCAGGATTGATGGCCTACCTGAGATATATGAACATAACCACCCTGGCTGGTGGGGCTCAGTGGGTGGAGCACTGGCCTGTGAGCCAAACAGTCGCTGGTTCGATTCCCAGTCAGGGCACATGCCTGGGTTGCAGGCCAGGCCCCCAGTAGGGGGCGCATGAAACAGGCAACCACACATGGATGTTTCTCTCTTTCTCTTTCTCTCTCCCTCCTCCTGCCTCTAAAAATAAATCTATACATATATATATATATATATATATTAAAATAGCCTTCTGCTGAACCAGAGCGCTGTGGCTAAGAGGTAAAGCGCCTACGGTCTCCCAAACGGTCATGAAACCCCTCTCAGAGATGGAAGCTCTTGGACGCAGAGGATGAAACACTCAGCACGCAGGACCCCACTCAGAGCAGGAGTCCGCCTGTGGATAATTGTAGGCTCCCAGGAAGACGTGATGGGAAATATATTGATAATGCAATTTTTCTTTTGAAAGGGGTTGTAATGATCGCAAAGCTGGTTAAATAATTAAATGAATAAGAACGATTTAATTCAAACATGGGCCTTTTAACGATACACAGGGCTAATAATATCTGTCTCGCCAAGTAAAGAGGTTTTAAAAGACCGTATGGGGCCGTCTACCTGCCCTTTATTAATGCGACAGTGACCTTCAGATATAGGTGTGTTTAGATGTCATCCCTGAAAATGCTGAACACACAGCAAATGGGAAATAGTCCCTGACAGTGTCCTTATGTCACTGGTTGTAGATAAACCATGTCATGTAATTGGCTATGGAATAGGGCTTTTCCACTTTTTTTTTAAAGATTTTATTTATTTATCTTTAGAGGGGAAGGGAAGAAAAGAGGGAGAGAAATATCAATGTTTGGTTGCCTCTTGTGTGTCCCCTGCTGGGAACTGGCCCGCAACCCAGGCATGTGCCCTGACTGGGAATCGAACCTCAGTTGTCTGGTTTGCAGGCCCGCGCTCAATCCACTGAGCTACACCAGCCACGGCGGGCTTTTCCATATTTTAGAAGTCTGTGGCAAAATAAGGAGACAAGTCCCAGATCTGTGATAAAGCATTTCAGAGCCAGGTGCCACAGCCAGTGACATGTAAGTTCAGGAGTCGTGTCTGGAAACCTCACATGTGATGAGTGTGCATGGCCGTCGGTGCCCGGGAGGTGGGTGGTCCGTACGGAGGGGCCTGGCTTCAGGGTGCCTCTCGCCCTGTGCATTGTGGGAGCTTCACTCAGTCGGCCGCCGCTTCCTCAGCTTATTGGCAACCTGGGGCTGAGGACACCTATCAGTCCTGATGAGGACGCTGGGAATGTTGGTGACAGGACACCAGAGAGGCTGTGGTGCACAGTAGGTGCTGTGTGGCCCCTACTGGTCCCCTGGGATGTGATATTTGACACTGACTAATGTGGCCAGTGGTGCTGGGGGAAACTTGCATGGCTGTGTGAGCCTGTCATGGACTGGGTGTCCCTGTGTCCTCAACGCCCCTGTTGAAACCCTAATCCCCTGGTGTGATGTGATGGAGGGGAGCCTTTGGGGGATGGGTTAAGCCTCCCAGGGAAGAGAGCATGAGAGGTTCGGGCTGACTTTGGATAGTAGCAGGTGCCCTGGGGGAGATGGGGGGAGGAGACAGCTCTGGGGGCGGAGCTGAGCCTCACCTTCCTCTGTCTGGCCACTCTCATTTGACTTCAGGGTGACCCTGCATCTCTGTCCTCATCAGGGTCTTAGGGGTCCTTTCAGGGACTCCAGATGCTGGGGCAGCATCTCTTTAGGAAGCAAACCACGGGTCATGACCTTTCACCCCCAGTGAGTGGCACGGGGGGCTGACTCATCCAGGCCACAGGGCTGCTGAGTGGCAGGTCTGGGATGAGAGTGGGTATGTATGCGGCACAGCCTTCCGGGTCCCCGGCGGGGCGTGGGTCCCCAGGGTGGCGTGGAGAGCAAGTGCTGGGTCAGGGTGTCCGAGTCCTGGCTGGAAGGACGGCCCACGCCCGGGGAGGGCTCACTGTCTGGGAGGCAGTTTCAAGCGCTCCATAATGTCCCCGATGCCCACGACCTCATGGGACTCAGCGTCCTTCCTATCCCTGCTTTTTGGAGGCGCAAACCGAGACTCGCCCAAAGTAGCAGAGTCCGCAGGTGGCCCAGTGGGGTCCCACCTGGGCGGGTTCCATGGGTTCCACCGGTGGGTGTCCATGGCTCTGATCCCAGCTGATCCAGGCTGGGGACCCCCCCTTGGGCGGCCGGGCCCCTCCGGGCCCCAGGGGTCCAGGCGGGTGCTGAGTTTAGGGCAGCGAGACTTGTACCAGGTCCCTCTGGCCAGGGCAGGGCTTTGAGTGTCCTCCGGAGGGTGTCACTCTGGCCTGGCCGGGGCGGAATCTTTGGTCAAACAGACACCCGACGTGTTAACCACAAACCAAGGCGCCGCAGGGCTCTGAACGGGCCCCTTCTCGGCCTGCCTGCTGGGGTCCCACCCTCGCTCCGCCCCACTCGCCCGGGGTGACTCCTGGTGCTCTATGCAGTTGTCCAGGGATGCGCCACCCCGCGCTGACCGGATGAGGACTTGACAGCAGGGTGTGGCTGTGCAGAGCTGTGGCCGGCCGTGGAGAGCCGGGCAAGGAGGGGAACTGACAGAGGGTGACAGAGTCAGGATCTGGGAGCTGGGCCAAGGAGGGGCCAGCAGGGGGCCAGCGTGTGTGAGTCTGGTGGCTTCTTCCCCAGGGGTCCTGTGCCCTGGGCATGGAGGAGCGGCTGGAGGGCTTTCCGGGCACCTGCTGACCCCCCCCCCCCGGGCTGGGGTAACTCCTGAGGGTCGTCTGAAGGTGACGACACCCTGTGTGGTTTGAAGCAACCAGAGGAGAGCTCACGTGGCTGGGGGGGGGGCAGAGAGGACCCCCCCAACCCCGGTGACGTGACTCTGTGTCTCAGGGCCCTGCTGCCTTTGGAGGACTTCCTAACACTGAATGCAATTTATTAAAAAGTGTTTTGTAAAATATTAATTTCCCAAGAGGTTTCTCTATATTACTCTAATTGCTTTCCCTCGACTGGCTAATTTTTTAAGTAGCAGTTTCACGAAGCAAAGACCCAGCGCCCCCCGATGAGACGCCTGTCCGTGGGAGCCCAGTGTTCCGAGACGTCGGGGGTCCTTCCGTCTGGGCTTATATATAACCCTACTATTGACACCAGTTTTTGATTAATACTGTGTATCACATTCCTTAATGCATCAGCAGAATTAATTATGCAGAAACATTCAGGCCGCGCAGACCCAATATTGATGAAATGACGTTTTATTGACAAAATGACAGTTTAATACCGAGCTTTCCTGAAGCCTTGGAGCTGATCGATGGCCTCGATTCTGTGAGCGAACCCGCCCAGTGAGGACGAGGCCCGTCTGTCCGGCCCCGGGCTATCCTCAGGGGCCGGCCGGGGTCCGAGGCCTGCCTGGCACATTTTTTGGACAATGCAGAGTCAGGTTGGCCTTGGTGTGACACTGCAGCCTGTTGAAGTCCAGCGTGAAATGCATCTGGGTCATACATGTTGTGTGTCCTCTGTAAAAGCCTGCAATTTGTACCATTGTACTGGCTCAGGCGTGCTCCGCTCGGGTGTGTGGTTTGCGTTGGCCTCCATCAAAAGGGGTACGCTGAAATCCTAACCCCTGGGACCTCAGGGTGGGATCTTCCTTAGAAAGTGGACCCTGGCGGGTGCAGCTCAGTAGACTGAGCACCTGCCTGCGAGCCAAAGGGTCACCAGTTTGATTCCCAGTCAGGAGAGGTGCCTGAGTTTCCGGCAAGGTCCCCAGTAGGGGGCGCATGGGAGGCAACCACACGTTGATGTTTCCCTTTCTCCCTTCCTTTCACCCCATTTAAAAATAAATAAAATCTTTCGAAAAAAGAAAAAAGGAAGCGAGATTTACAGGTGATCAGGGGAAGATGAGTCATTAGGGAGGGTCCTAATCCCATGTGACTGGTGTGCTCGTGGGAAGGGGACAGACATTTGGGCACAGCCGGGCCCACAGGGGGCAGCCATTTGAGGACCCGGGTTCTGCGGCCACAAATGAAGGGGACGCTGGATGTCGGAGGCGAGGCTGGAAGTGGTCCAGCCCCGGGCTGACCCTGTGACCTTGCACATCTGGCCCCCAGAGCTGTGAAATAACAAACTTTTGTGGCTGAAGCCACTCAGTTTGGGGCGGTTGGTTCCAGAAGCCCTAGAAGATGACCACCCCCAGTCTCCAAAGTGCGAGGGTCCTTCTGTTGGTTTCCACTCGGAGACCCGGAGTCCAGGGCTGTGTGGGGGCCAGGCCTGGGCCCTCCCAGGAGGTCCCCAGTTGCATGCTGACCCCTGCCCCGGGGGCACCTCCTTGCACACTCGCGGGGTGCTCCTGGGAAGGAGACTGGGGTAGGTGACTGCCGGGTGCTGAAATGCCTGCCCTGCCCTCCCCCCCCCCCACCCCGTGGCCGGGCTAGCGTGGACGTGAGTGAGCCTGGCGGTCACAGTGCTCCTTGGGGTCGGGAGCAGGTCAGTAGCTGCTCTGCACTGGCATCTGGCTGGACACACTGGTTCCTTGGCCGCGCTGTGCTGGCCAAGCACAGCTCCCGGGAGCACTCCGCTGATTGCCGATCTCAGCAGAGAGGCCTCGGAGCGGGTGGGGGCCAGTCCACCGTCCAGCCACGTCTGCCCCGGGCCACGGGCACCCATCAGATGGGCCACACGCGTGTTCATCGTTATTAGTGGGGCTGCCAACATTGCCCCGTCATTTCTCCATTGTCTGGGTTGGTGGCTGTACTGGCTGGTCATCGCCACCTTGGCCTCCACCCGCTCCTCCCAGCTCCCGGCCAAGCTCCCAGCCTGGCACCTGCCCTCATGGGTGGGAGCGGGCCCTCCAGGGGCCACTGCACCCCTCTGCTCCCACAGATGTGCCCTGGACCCTCCGTGCAGAGCCAGGCTTTCTGCCCGAGTTAGTTCGAGTCCTGCAAAAATCGCTCGGCTGAGTCGGGGCCTTGTCTCGATACCCACGGGACGTGGAACAGCGGCTGTGCCTGAGCTGGCACGGCTCCGCTTCCGGAGACGTCTTTGCGTGACGGAACGTGCTACGTCCACGTCATCCTCGCTGCTTCGTGGACGGTGGCCGAGAAGGTGCTGGGCCGTGGCGACCTTTTGTTCCTTGCCTGATGATTGTTGGCGTCCCCCCAAATGCCCTCGTTCCCCGTCTGGGTTTCCTGACCCGACACCGCAGCTCCCCAGGGCGTCCACGATGCCTGTCCCTGAGGCGGGCAGCTCGCCGCCCTGCCACCCTTTCCCAGCCCGCGGGGCCCAGGCTGCTACAGTGGCTGTGTGGAGCCTTGTGCGGGTGGCACAGTGACCAGGGACGGGTCAGAGTGCATCCACAGAACCACATCCGCCTGTCCCCGCCCCTCCAGCTTCCTGCCAGTTTCTCAGCCTAGTGGGAGCCCCCTGCTCATCCCGTGAACTATCTGATGTACTTCCAACGGGTTCCTTTCCTGCTCCGTTAACCGCAGCCCCTGTTTCTTGTAGCCAAAACCCCCGAGTACCTGACTGCTGTGTAAGTGGGCCGCTTACGGTGGCCACGACTACGGAGAAAACCGGCTGTGTTGGTTTTTCAAATGTTTATTTATAGTTTTTCTATTTATCTCTTATGTATCTTTAATTTTTTCTTAATCCTCACCCAAGGAAAGTTTTTTTCATTTTTTTTTTTGAGAGAGGGAGAGAAAGAGAGAGAGGAAGAGAAACACGGACTGGCTGCCTCCTGTACGCACCCCAACCAGGAATCAAACCTGCGACCTTTTGGTCCACAGGACATTGTTCCAGTCAACCGAGCCACACAGGCCAGAGCGAGCTGTGCTTTTAAGGAGCCCAGTGACCCTTGGTAGCTGGACCCTTTGAGGGTGTCCCTGGGCTGAGGCCGGCAGGGCACACGGGGGCCCTGAGGCCCTGCTCTCTTTTGGTCTCGGCTGGTGGCAGGGCTTGTCCGGGGCCACCTGGTGAGGGACATTGTCTTTAGGTCCCCCGACTCTCTGCTTTGACCCTCTCCCCTGGGTCTTCGAGACAGTTAGATCAGGACACTCAATGCATGTCACCTACCTGAGGGTCTGGCTGCGGACACAGGCCGGGGTCCCTGAAACTGGCACAGAAAAAAAAGCCAAGGAGACCTAGAATTTCACCACAGAGGTAGTGTCGGAAATTCTGATCCGTGAGAAAGAGCGGACATCGTCCCTTCGAGGATGGCAGGCAGCTGATGAGCAAAGGGACTTTTCAGCCACCTTCTCCAGGTGGCCCTCTCCTTGGGGAAACCGTGGGGATCCACCCTGGAGAATCTGGCAGCCATGTACTTCTCGTGAGGGTCCCCACCTGGGCACAGGTGGGCGGTGTCCCCCAGGGCCCCTTCGCCATCTCTGCTGCCCCCAGACGCTGGGACACCCTGATGCCGTTGCCACTCCGACTGTACCTCTCTCTCTGCTTGAGCGCTCACCTGTCTCACCCACCTGTCTCCCTGCAGCCTCCTTCCCACAGCCCCCTGGGATTCCTCAGAACGGAGGAATCCTCTGCCCCTCCCATCCACTTTTGGTTTCCATGGTCCCCCTTCTGAAAGAAACAGTTTCCTTCCTGCCCCACCCCCAAGCCAGTGCTTGGTTTAAGTTGAAATTGTTTAGGACAGCCATTGCTCCAGTGACGAAGTCAAGGCTACTTCTGAGGAGAGGGGACCGTGGAGCACCTCATGCCCCAGGTGGTTCCCTCTGGTGAGGTCGGAGTTCAGTTCCGGCTCTTGTCGCTTCCTCTCTGTGGGTCTCTCGGGAGGCACGGGGTGGGGGTGGGGGGGTGCGGGGAGTGCTCGGTGAGATGCAGGGGCCCCCCTGCTGTTGCCGCTGCTCCTGGCTTTACAAGGAGAACTCTGCCTGCTTGGGAGCCTCCGGTTCTGTCCCCGTGAACGGTTGGCTTTCCGTCCCTGTCCCTTCCTCCGCAGTGTGTGGGGTCACCCCCAGCCTTTCACCCAAGGCTGTTTACCTGCCCGGGGATGGCGATAACTTCCCGAGACAATATGGGGACTTATCAGAGGCCAGATCTGCCACAGCCACCTGCAGGTGGTTTACGAGGAGGCCGAGCACATTAAAACAGCCATAAATCACGGAGGCTCGGCCGCCGGTGAGCTGAGAGAGATTCATGACACGTCTCATTCCAGGGGCTGCTGCTTCAGGGTGGGGGGCTCCCACTTTGGGGGGCATCAAACGTCGTGTTACCACCTAGCCTGTCCGCAGAGAGCAATGCATACTCGGGGCGGGGGGCAGAGGGAAGGACCCAACCCACCCCCAACACGGAAGAGCTCTCTTGTAAAATTTCTTGGGGCCAGCGGGTCAGGAAGGAGACTTTATAAACACATTTCAACCCTTGGCAGGATTTCAGCGTAATTTCCCGGGGCTGCTTATGGGAGTGGGGTGCGCCCCCAAGTCTCTGCGGAGCCACAAAGAAGAAAGGAGCGGCCGCTTGTATGCACTCGTGAACTCAGGGCCCCCCAAACGCCGCTTTCAGAACCAACCAGCAGGTGTGCCCCCCAGCCCAGCAGGTGCTCGGGGCCAGGAGCCTGGAGAAACCGCAGCGCACTCCCCCCAGCCGCCACAGGCCTCCCAGGCACCCAAGGTCGGCCGCCTTGCGGAAACCCTCTGCTCTGGAAAGGAAAACGCTGATGCATTTAGGCTCAGCCCTCGTTTGATTTCCATTTGCAAATGAACAGGAATGATTCCTTCCACTTACCCTTGGTGATTAACCGCTGGCCGTCAACCTGCACAAACAAATGAGCCTGCCCCAATTTCCCACTTCATAAATCGGACACTTGGCCGTGTCACCCCTGGGGCTCCGGGCCCGCAGGGGACGCGCTCAGGTAGTTAAACCTTGAGTGTGGGGTCTGGGCTGGTTGTCGCTGTGAGTCTCTCCCATGATTAGACCTGTCATGGATTCTTTCGAGTGGGGAGTTGCCACGGAGAGTGGTTTCCACAGAGAATGTGGTGGGACGGCATGGAGGCGGTGGGGAAGTTGGGGTACCCCTGGCAGACGGGCAAAGAGAAGGGTCAGACCGTTTTAGCCGGTCAGGAGCTTGGACCTCCCCTGCTGACTTCAGAATTATCGGAGCAGTTTCTGGACAGTCTCGGGCAGCCCCCCTCCATGGAGGCACCTCCGGGCTGCTCTCACTTCTCTCAGAGCTGCCTCAGGCTCTAGCTGAGCACCCCAGGGACATGTGTCTGTGAGAGAGAAAGGGACACCCACCTCCAGGTCCATGTAGTCCACAAATGTGACCTTGGGGAGTCCATGAGCAACGTTCAGGCTGGTCCCCCAAGGGGTAAGGGGGGCTGGGGGGCAGACATGTGGTCGGCGGGAGAGGGTTAGAGAAAGGGAGATCACCAGGCTGTATTCCGCAGGGGCTGTGCCAGTTCGCAGGGGGCGGGGTGGGGGCGGGACAGCAGGTGTCAGAGTGCCTTGTGCCCATTCTCACACAGTCCGTCCGAACCATAGAGAGGCGGCACACGAATATTTGTAGCTGCTCTGTCTGTTGTATCCCGACCCTGGAAACTTCCCAGAGCCCCTTCTGCTGGGGAGCCGCTACACTGCGGGTCATGGATCCCAAGCCACAGCATTTAGTCACAAAGAGGAACAAAGTATCAACACACAGGAGAGCTTGGGAACCTCAGGAAACTATGTTGCAGGCTGCCACACACTGGGAGACAACACACCGGACGGATGCGCGCTTTCCGTGGGTTGGGGAGGGGGCAGGGGTCTTGTAGTGGTGATACAGTTAAATATCTTGATGGTGGGGGTTGCAGGAAGCTCCACGTGTGACTGAATCACAGACACACGCATGCACATGCATGAGTGCACACGTGACTGGTGGAATCTAAGCAAGTCCTGTGGGTTGTGCTGCCGCCCCGTTCCTGGCTCCGATATTGTGCTGTAGCGGTGCAAGCTGTTCGAGCTGGGTGGCGGGCGTGCTGGGACCCCCGTACATTTGTGTGCTGTACGTCCCCGTGGAGCTGAGCCCACGGGCGAGCATGAGCGGGTGCTGTGGGCCGCTGTGGGAGCGGAGGGGCAGGGGGCGTGGGGGCCAGCAGACCCAGAGGAGGGAGCAGGAGCCAGCCTGGCTCTGGCTGCCCCCTGATGTCACCCCTGCCCGGTCCTGCCAAGACCGGGCTTCCCCCCCCACTGCTAACCTACCTCGTACCTCATTGTCAATGTGCTAAACCCTACCCCGCTCTTTTTATTTTTTATTTTTTTCAAAATCGTACTTCTGTGTCTAGACGGAGGAGGCCAGGGGGAACGGAGGTCAGAGGTTAGGGGGTGCATGAAGGCCCGTGAACAGGAAAGTTGAAGTACCGTTGAAAGAAGCCGGAATGTCTCCAGGAGCATTACTTTTGGGGGAAAGTCAGTCCCTCAGTTTGGGACCTGGTGGTGTTACTGGGACCCCCAAGTGCCAATGTCTGGCAGACCCAGAGGCCACGCCCGGAAAAGTTAGTCTGGAAGGCTCTGGAAGCATCCTCAGGCCATTCCCCCACTCCACCCCCTTGGGTCTGTGGTCACCTGATCCCCTGACAGCCACCTCCTGGGGTCCAGCCCCCAACTCCCCCAGCCTCCGGTCCCCCTCTCCGTGTGAGGCACACAGGAGACTGCTTCAAAGGAAGAGGAGCCGCATCCAAGATGTGCCGAGAGTGTGAAGTTGCTGAAATTAGGAGCTGGCAGCATTTTCATACTTTTTTTTTTGCAGACTGGTGGGAAGAAGAGGCTGAGGGTTTCCAACGAGCCAGAGTGGCCGGGGCATCTTGGCACCTAGGGCACACCTGGGCCGTGGAGCCCTGCGGTCTCCAGGGCGGAGGGGAGCCCGCGGGGAGAAGGAGAGGGGCAGGGAGCCTGGGCGCCACCCCGAGCAGCGAGAATCCCAAGCAGGGGTGGGGGTGGGGCCTTCAGTTGGTCCGGGGCTGCACCCCACCCCTACCTACCCTCCCCAGCCTCCCCGTTAATTAAAGGTGGCCTGGCAACCCTAAATAGCCCAGTAATTGGCTTGGTGTCAGGGCACGTTTTTGCTGAGGGAGGCGCAGCCCGGAGGAAATGAGGCTGGGAGATGGCAAGTCCCTCCTTCAGGGCCGCAGAGTGGGTCCGGGCTGCTGCGGGGAAGGGGGGGGAACTTTGTGCCTCGGGTCCTGAAGGGGGGGGTGGGGGGGTCCCTGAGCGACCCAGGCATCTGAGCACCAGCCCTGCCAGGACGCGTGCCCCCATCCCCGCTCTGTGCCCTCACCAGACAAGATTGACTGAAGTCGAGTGAACCTTGGTTCAACCTTGTCCTCGGGTTCCAAGTGGTCGTTTCATTTAAGACATTCAGCTAAAAGCCCTTTCCAGGGAGCCGACTCCTGCCGGCGGGCTGCCAGCAATTAATGAAAGATGATAAAATAATAAAAGAAGTAATACATTAACTATATTATCCTTGCACATTTGGGCCGTCCTTTTCATTATATCCCCCTTATGGACCGCCTCCAGAAGCATTTGAGCGGCCGCTTTATTGCTGTTCTGCCCGCGCTTCCAGACATCAGCAGGCCGCTGAAATGCTAATGCAGCCCCCTTGGGGGGTGGGGGTGCGGCTTCGCTGCAGATGCTGGGGGGCCGGTGGGGGGGCCGTGACACCCCTGCTTTCCCCTCTTTGCTTGGGGAGTAAGCTGAGGGGGAACTTGGCATGACAGATGTCACTTCTGGACTCTTAGCCTCTGAAAGAGATTGGTTTGCTAATTAAGAAAAATGATGCAACTGGGCCTCCATCTCTAATTTGCTTAAGGAACAATTGGATCCAGAAGCGAAGCGTCCCCGTGGAGACTTTCGATTTCCAGGTCACGGTCCACCGTGGGCAAGGTGGAGACTCACGAGCCGAGCAGCAGGCCTGAGGGGACAGCGGGGGTGTCCCCTCTCTGCCTCTGCTCCATCACGGCCCTCCCACCTCCCACTCTGGCTTCAACTGGACTCTTTAATACCAGTCGGATTTCAACAGCTAAGCCAGGTCCTTCCTCAGGAAAAGACCTCTGATTTGGAGGACGGGAGGTGTGCCCAATGCAAACTGCAGCTCTCCACCGCCTCTCTTGCAGCTATGGTGGTCCTGTGACACAGTACTGACCAATGGGATTTGAGTAGAAGTATAGAGGAGACTCCTGGGAAAGTTTGTGTGGTCATGTGATACAATTCTGGCCAATGAGGCGCAAGGAGACCTACAGGTGTAATTCCTGGGAATGTTCAGCCAGCCCAACACCGGAAACAGGAACCTCTCCCTTTCCTGTCTTCCTTCTTTCCCTTCCCTCTCGACGCTCCCTTCCTTCTGCCTGGCAGGAGGGCGGATGCACCCCGGACAGGCCCCTGTGCTGGGTGAGAGGCCCGAGTCTGGAACCTCCTGCATCAGGGAAGAAGGAGCAGAGAGGCAGAGGAACCCAGTCCCTGGTGGCAGTTTGGAGCCGCCGCACCCGCGCACGTCGTCCCCCAGGCCTGGTGGTGTGAGAGAGTCCCCAGGCGTCGGAGACACTGCCGGGCAGGTTTCCCAGGGAGAGACCTGGCCACAGGAGCGGGGGTCACCTTCTAAGATTGGGTAGGACGTGGGACTGGGAGTCGGCTAGGGCCACTCTGCCAGAAACCTGGTCCTCGTGGCCTCTCCCTCCTGTCCCGTCGCCCTTGCTCCAAGCTTGCCTGGCGACACGTGACTCTCTGGAGCCTGGTACCCGGACTCCCGCTGGGGGCCCCCTCTCCTTCCCAGCATCCCGTCCTGGGTTCCTACCTCAGCGCCTGCATCCAGCCCGGGCCAGGTGTTAAGGGTGGTGCGATTCCCCAGCGGCTGACCCGTGGAAAGGCAAAGCTGCAGACTGAGCGGACGGTGAGGGAAAGGACAGAGTTGCGATGGACGTTCAGGCCCAAGGTGGGCCTGCCTGCCAGGAGGGACTGCTGCGGCCTTCCAGCGGCTCCCTTCCTCGCTAATCCCTCAGACGGGGCAATGAGGCTTAAAAAACACCGAGGGCCCCTGGCTGGTGTGGCTAAAGAGACTGAGTGCCGGCGTGTGAACCGAAGGGTCACAGGTTGGATTCCCAGTCAGGGCACTTGCCTGGGTTGCAGGCCAGGTCCCCAGTAGGGGGCGCATGAGAGGCAACCACACATTGAGGGTTCTCTCCCTCTGTTTCTCCCTCCCTTACCCTCTCTGAAAACAAATATAACCTTTAAGAAAGCACACACAGACACACAGACACACAGAGGACCATGGGGCTGGAAGGGCTGTTGGACCACGGTGGCCGTGACATCACTGGGGGTCTCGGGCGGACGCTGCGAGAATAGGAGCAGAGCCATGTGAGCTGCGGCATGCATTTTAAAATGTCTCTCTTCATTTCCCTGCTATTTTTATCAAGAACTTAATTTCCCCTGCCATGGAGTTACTCATCCCTTCGCCTAAATGGACTTCAGGTTCTTGGAAGCTGAATGTCATTTTGGTTGTGGCTCTCATGTGACAGGCTTCCGGGGCAAGGCCTCGCCAGGTTGCGCTCAGTGCCTCCTGCCCGTGCCCTTGCAGCCCTGGTGGCTCTCCGGGGACAGCCCCGTGCCCACCCTGCTCCGTCTTCTCAGAGTTCCAGGCCTCGGTTCTTTGGGAGAAAGAGCAGAAGGGAGTCTGGGCTGAGGTGGGAGACGGGGATCCCGATGCGGCAGCCAAGGGGCTCCCAGCACTCGTCCAGGCCAGGAGCCCAGGAGGCCTGACCGTTGCTGCTGAGTGCGCTCAGGGACAGGGGCGACCCAGTGCAGGAGGGAACCCAGCAGCCGGAGAGGAGAGCAGAGGTCTTTCCAAACTCCAGGGCCTTGCCTGCCCCTCCCTTTCCCCCCACGACCTTCTGGGACGCAGTCTTCCTGTCTGCTGAGGCTCCTGTGTGCTTTGGGTTCCTCGGCTCTGACCCTTTGCCGTGACCTTGCTGAGCTCCCAGACCTTTCCTTCCCCTGCTAGCCGCAGACAGGCCGCCCTCCACATTCCAGGAAGCTGTGTGCTCTTGCCAGGGCTGCTGGAATGGGGCTGTCCTGACCTTGACCTGGCCTGACTCCACCGAGCACCCTGAGGGGGTCAGAGACCGTGTGGTATCTGTTTTCTGCCATTTCTGTGCCTGGCTCGGAAGTGGTTTGAGGTCATGGTCTCAGATCCTGGGTTTCCCCCGGGCACAGGCCCCCTGTCTGTGAGTGAAGGCCCCCAGATGACTATCTCAGGGGTGTAAACTGGGCCTGTGAGCCCCTTAGAAAGTCCTTGTTCCCAGAGCTGTGGGGCGGGGGGTGCACTCTCCAGGCCCCTCAAGCTTGGCTCCGGGGCCGGCAGGCAAAGCACAGCATGGGATAAACTCGAGGGGCAACAAGGGAGACCCCCTTGTCACCCTGCTTAAGTGGACGCGTTCAGTGGACAATGGCAGTGGACATTGATTTGCCTGCTGGTAAAGCAGTGTCACACGCTTCACATATTAAAACTTCGTGGACGGTTATTCTTACGGTTCCTCGTTTATTCCTTTTCTTTTTGATCTTGGAAGGAACCCTCCTCACCTTTCAGCTGAGAGATTTTATATGATTCACTATGGAAACCAAAAGCTTTGCCAGATGGGAACTGGAATGTCAATTAATTGTCAATTCATCACATTGAGTAATTGATTAATTGGCACGTATTAATCTCTAAATCAGTGGTAATAAATGACTGGGGTTTTAATCTCGACCTTCAGAGTGCTAAAACTCTTCAAACTGCCGCTGTTCTTGCGGGGAAATGACTGATGAAGCTTCAGCCCTCCCATAATTTTTGTTGCTCCTAAAATTTCTGCCTAACTGAGGGCCATGGGCACGGCAGGTGGGGCTGTGGGGGTGGGGGGGAGCCCGGCCGCACAATTCGGCTGATGTTTTTTTTCCTTTCGGTTGGTGGTGGTGTTTGGCAAACCTAATTCCTTTACTATCACATAAAATTAACTTAATAGGCCCCCGAGTTATCACAAAATTTATAGCTAAACTACTGGGACCGTGTTCTTTGCCCTTTTTTCATTGACGAGGCAGAACGCCGAGCAAGTGGAGTCTGTTTCCTGCCGTTTCTGCGCCTGGCTCCGCAGCGGTTTGAGGTCGTGGGCTCAGGTCCTGGGCTCTCCCCAGCACAGGACCCCTGTCTGTGCCTGAAGGTGCTGGGCCTGCCCCCATCATCTGGTGAAGTTAGTATTTTCGTAATCTGGAGAGCATCGGCTGCGAATGGCCCCTTTGACTTTTCTTTCCAGACCCAGGCGTGGGTTTTTGTCGTCTGCGGGATGGACTGGGGGTGAAGTTGGGAGGTGGGTCAACACTTCCAGGCTGTTCTGTTCTGCCCCCAGCCGCCTGCTCCGCCCTCTGGCCCCCAGGTTCTCTCTTTCCCCAAAAAGGTGGGCAGGTGAGTCAAGTGTGGACACGCCGCCGTTCAGGGCTGCCCAGGGGCCACACGTCCTCATGCAGAGCCCGGGAGCGGCTCCTCCACGGGCTGCCCTGGCCCCTGGCCACTGGCCCCTGGCGGAGGCACTGCCGAGCCCTTTGTTCCAGGGCTGTCCCGGGGCCGGAACGTGGCCCTCCGAGTGAGCAGCACTTGGCCAGACGGAGGTCTGACCTGGAAAGCTCTCCCTGCTGTCTGTGTCGGGTGGTCACAGGACAATGCCCACTGTCCACGCAGCTCAGTTCTCTCTGCCTCGGGTGGTGACTGCCTTTCCATCTTTGGGGAGTTGCCCGGACCTCCCTGAGGGTTTACCCACCAGGAAAATGAGCCCAATGTTGTTTATGCCATAGGATGGCTTTGAGAATCCGTGTGTGAACATGTGTTTAGGACACGGAGCGTTGTATGGGAACATGTGTAGATGAGGTCACGGTGTCACTTGCTTGACGTTTCTGGGGGTTCTGGCAGAATTTGTGGCTTTGCTGGGAACCCTCAACTGTGGGGCCATCAGGGCTAGGGGCTCCCTGACAGTTGTCCTCCAGAAGGGTCAGCATGGCACTGCGGGCTGGGCCAGGCCCCCAGCAGCATGAGATTAAGTGCCAGGCTGCTGTGTGTCCCCTCCCAGGTGGCTGCAGTGTCTGGTGGCTGCAGTGTCTGATGGCCGCCTTCCCGGATGTGGGCGAGGTCCCAGCTGGCCAGGGGGAAGGGGCACAGGCCAGCCGACTCACAGACACACAGATGCACACCCACGGAGACACACACTCAGACGCATACACCCACCGTATCTGCACACACACCCACGTGTATCGGGAGAGACAGCAGATTCACGCAAAGCGTGACCAGTGAGTGAACCTAGGTGTTTGCTGTATTTTGGGGGGAGTTTTCTGTGGTCTGGGCAGCGACACAGGAGCAAGAGGGGCGATCAGATGCCGCTGAGGTCACAGAAAACACGCATGTGGCCCGCTGTTCGCCGCAGGGACGCCTGGGACTAGACCTGCACCCAAACTGCTGTTTAAATTCTCTCCTGGTCTCTTCTAAGCTGCTGTAACGTTTATATATATGTGTGTGTGTGTGTGAGACTATACAGGGTATGGCACAAATAACGCCCCTCCTTATTACAAACTCTTTTTTTAAATTTTATTTATTTATTTTCAGAGAGAGGGGAAGGGAAGGAGAGAGGGAGAGAAATGTCAATGTGTGGTTGCCTCTCATGTGTCCCCCACTGGGAACTGGCCTGCAACCCAGGCATGTGCCCTGACTGGGAATCGAACCGCGATCGTGTGGTTCGCAGGCCCACGCTCAATCCACTGAGCTACACCAGCCAGGGCAGAAACTCTTTTATTTACGAAATCACGAGCATGTCATCCTGCAGCGTAGCCGTATCACACTCAGGAACACCTTGTGCGATCATTTCTAGTCTTAGTCTGAACACTTTTTAGATGCAGTATTCAAATTAAGACTAGAAGTGATCACACCCGTCTCGTGCCAGTACCGACCACACTCAGGCAGGCCCTCCTCCTGCTGGGCCCCGTGTGTGTGAGGAGGCGTGTATTGGAGGACATGCTCACATACGTGTGTGTTTGAGAAAGAGCAGAGACAAAGCAGTCTCACGTGCTCTGGCCCTTTGCTTCCTTTCTCAGGTGCCGGGGACCCTCAGCTCCTGGCGGAAGGCCGGTGCGAAGTACTTTCTGGCCCGACAGTGGGCAGACGGCAGGGCAGAGGCTGCAGATGGGTCTCTGCGGACGAGGCGCTCCCCTGTGCACCGTGGGCCTGCTCTGCGGACGGCGAGTGGTCAGTTCCCCAGCCTGGCCCCCAGAGGAAACGCAGGACCCTTCCCCGGGCTGCCCCGCGTGGGGTGTTGGCTGGTGTCGGGACTGTTGGCGGCACCGTTGGCGGCACCTGGGTCCCAGCTGGTGGGACTCCTCACCCAGGTGTCCACCTTCTCAGAGATGCTCTTTTGCAGCCAGTGCGATCTGAGGTGAGGAAGGCACCTGAACATTTCTGGAACGTTCCGGAAAGTTTGATTCCTCCCAAGGCTGAGCAGTCTCGGTGTCTCAGGTAACCCTCCGCAACCCCGTTCCGGAGGCATTTTGTATTTTAACTAAGAGTGTGGAGAGACTGTTCCTGTAGTCACGGGCATCATAGGCCTCCTGGTCACTTGTGTTGATGTGACCGGAAGGGGGGGCAGAAATTCACACTGCACCCACACACACACAAGGCCCCCTGGGCTCAGGCAAGGCTGCCATCTGTCCGTCCATCCAAGAGGACCCAGATTCAAGCTCTCCTTCCTCGTAGGACTTTCTGCCCAAATGATACATATAAGTCCTTCCGTTCGTTTCCTTTGCCAGCCTAGACCATGGGAAGGGAAACTTGTTTCCTTTGAAAGTGCCCTTTGGCTCTCTGTGTTCGCACCTGTGCCCGGCTGCCTGCACAGCGCGGAAACAGCAGAGCCAACAAACTGTGTCGGCTCAGCTTGCACTTCCCGCGGGTGAGAAAATGCGTGTTTATGGAACTTTACCCGGTTTTGAGTTGTCCTACTCAGCTCCCTCCCCTCTCCCCGAGTCAAGTTCAGATTACAGGAAAACATCCAGCCCCCAAGAGACAGCTAGCTGTGTCAGGCTCACAGCTCAGACCGACGTCCTCCCCAGTCTTCAGTGTGAACGGCACGGGGTGGGGACCTGGGCGCACAGGCAGCGCCGGGGATGAGCTTGAGTGGACGGGGGTCCTGAGCTGGTGGGGGGTGCTGTGCCCTCTCCACAGCACCCCCCACCCTGGGAGCATCCCCATTTGATTTCATGCACCAAGGCTGCCTGGCTGGTCCCGGAGAAAAAAGGGAGACACCGGGACAGAACCACAACCCGAGTCCCATGGGCGGGTGACAGGCTCCTGCAGGCAGGGTCCCCGACAATGTTCACGCCCTCATCTGCAGAAGAAGGATGGCTGTCCCACGCCCCCAGTGCAGAAGTGGCCCCAGGGACATCAGCTGAGCTGCTTAAAGTCAGAGGTGGGGGCACATCAGGTGGGGAGGGGATGCCCCCTCGGAGCATGGGGCCGCTCATTCCCAGCTGTGTCCCCCCCCCCCCCAGTTGGACAGATGCACTTCCGGACTGAGTGCATCGTCTCTGGGTTTGGGGGGGGCTTCCACGGGGCTGTGGAAAGGGCTGCAGGGGAAGACAAACTGCCTATCACTCTGGGAGGGAAGGGGCTACAAATCCATCCTGGGGGAGCAGCAGAGAAGGGGGAAGCCAAGGTCAGGGGTGGGAATGAGGGACAAAGGACGGGAGCTGGGGGTGACAGCCAGCCATAGGAACGGGACAGGAAGCATTTGAAAGGAAATCCCACTTTTTACACCTAAAAATATAAAGCTGTCAGTGTTCATTAGGGATGAAGCAAATGAAAGCTACATGGTGCCAAATAATGAATGACTTTAATAACCCTAATAAATTTGGATTCCATCAAAACCATGTTGCCCATCACAGACGCNGACAAACTGCCTATCACTCTGGGAGGGAAGGGGCTACAAATCCATCCTGGGGGAGCAGCGGAGAAGGGGGAAGCCAAGGTCAGGGGTGGGAATGAGGGACAAAAGACGGGAGCTGGGGGTGACAGCCAGCCGTAGGAATGGGACAGGAAGCATTTGAAAGGAAATCCCACTTTTTACACCTAAAAATATAAAGCTGTCAGTGTTCATTAGGGATGAAGCAAATGAAAGCTACATGGTGCCAAATAATGAATGACTTTAATAACCCTAATAAATTTGGATTCCATCAAAACCATGTTGCCCATCACAGACGCTCCCCAGCGAGAATGGGGAGTGGGGGGCAGGGGGCGGCAGCTAACACCTGTGTGAAACTCGGATGTCACCAACATCTTTCCCAGGTACATCAGTTATAATTAGGGAGCAATCAGAAAGCCAAATGGACTTCTCCAGCACTTGGGTGCGGAGGCCCTTGCTCTGCAAATTAAACCCATCACTTGAGACCGCTCTGCTTTTGTGGTCCCACAGGCAGCACACAAACGGGTCCGGCTCTGGCATTCCTGTCCGTCTGTGCTCATTAAGGACCTGATTTATTCACAATGGGAGAGCGGCTCAGGTGTGCCCCAAATCACACCAACGACCGGTCCTTAGATCGGGTCACTAGGCCGACAGTTCGGCCTCTGAAGGTGACGTATGTGCCTGGGGCCTGGCCCAGAACCGCGCCTGGGGGAGGCGCCGATGTGGACAGCAGCGCCCACGAAGGAGGAGGCAGGGTTTCCTCTGCCTGCGCCATGAAAACTTGTTTGACAATAAAAAAATTTTAATGGCGCCTGTCATCTTTTCTGGGCGTTGCAGGTGGCAGGCCTGGACTCAGGGTGTTGACCCTGGTGGCGCCCCGTGCCTGGGTCGTCGGGAGGAGCAGGCCCTGGTAGGGCTGCTGGGAGGGAAGGAGCTCCTCTGGCAGGGGTGGGGGGTGGGCTGCGGGGGTCAGGATCAGCTCCCACTGGTGCCAGCGCCCGAGTCCCAAGGCCCCGGGGAGCAGGGGACCCCCAGCAGGTGTGCAGCTGCGTCTGGAGCTCTGAGACCCCTGAGCTGGACAGGCAGGTGGCGGCTGTCCAGTGTGGAGACGGGAAAGGAGTGCCGGCGTCCGGGGAACTGAGGGGCCGGATGCAAGGGTCTGCCATCTCCCCACTCACTGTCTTTTTTTTCTTTTTTTTAAGATTTTATTTATTTATTTATCTTTAGAGGGGAAGGAGAGAGGGAGAGAAACATCAATGTATGGTTGCCTTTTGTGCATCCCCTGCTGGGAGTTGGTCTGCAGGGAACCCGCCTACAACCCAGGCATGTGCCCTGACTGGGAATCGAACCGCGATCCTCTGGTTCGCAGGCCAGTGCTCAATCCGCTGAGCTACACCAGCCAGGGCTCCCACTCACTGTCTTGATCCTACTGCCCCTCCCTGGCTGTCTGGTGTCCCCAGTGGGCCATCCCTTCTGACCTCACGTCTCGGGCTGGCTGGTTAGGGTTTTCAGGACACTATATGCCCTTGAACCAGACAGTGAGCACCTTTAGGAAAGGGTGTCCCTTGGTCATTGCACACAGTAGGTGCTCAGATGGTACTTTGCTCACTGACTTCAGCTGAATGGAGCCGTTCCTGGTCTGAGACCCTTATGGGTTGTGTGTGTGTGTGACATCACTGTGATGCAACCTGCACCAGTCACGGGCGGAATCACTGGCCAGCGTGAGGGACAGCCCCAGCAACACGTCCTTACACGGTATCAGCAGGCAATGACTCTGCTCTGGTGTAGAATCCTGCCCCTCAGGAGCCCCTCAGAGCACTTTCTCCCTCTTCAAGCTCCCAGCCCCCCCAAATATTTTAAATAAGTGCACTTGTGGTGGGCGGCGCGAGGGCCTCTGACGATGCCCACATCCGTGGAACCTGTGACTGTGTCACCCCACGGCCAAAGGGGACTTTGCCAATGGGATTCTGTTAAGGATGCTGATGTGGGGAAATGGGTGCACCTGCTGTAACCGGGGGTCCTGACTAGAGGGAGGCGGGAGGTCAAGGTCATCCAAGGAGCTGTGGCAATGGGAGTGAAGGGGGGACTGGTGTAGCTCCCAGAGGAGGTGCTCCTCCGGACCCTCATGGGGACTTCTGGGGGGACCCACCCTGCTGACCCCTCACTGCAGCCCGGTGAGACCTGAGTCGGACTCCGGAGCTTCAGGACTATGACACAAACCGTCTCCGTGGTTTGGGGAAACTGAATCCATGATCATTTTCCCAGCCATTCCAGGAAACTGCTGTAACACACCTCCTCTCTCTCCTACACCTGAAAACTCCAGTCTCCCTCGCTCCGCAGGAGGGAGGTCCAACAGAATCAGGACGGTTCTCCCAGAACCCCCAGGTGCAATGGTGTGCTGCTCGGGGAGTGAGCACCCGGGGGCCCTGGGGTGCCTGTGCATGGGGCAGGCGGGGTGAGGACCCCCAACCTGTCGCCTGGTAGGGTCTCCTTTTTAGCCACTTCACCCCGACTCCAGCGCTGGAGGAACCCCCCAACTGGCTTCCGTGGTTTATTTGATTCTCTTTCGAAGACGGAAGCAGCTCACAAATCAGTTCGAGTCCCACTGCGGACGGAACCGACCACGCGTTCCTGTTCAAACATCGGAGCCATTTGGGGGTGTAGACGGGACAGGCCCTGCTCTCGGAGTTTCATGCTGCCTACACTCACTTTCCTTTTCGTGTGTCTCCACGGCACACTCAGTAGTCTGGCTCGGCCGCATGATCTGAAGTCAAGGAAAGTTAACCTTTTTGTGTGTGTAATCCTGAGAATCTTCCCAGCTGGTGTTTTCAGACTCGAAATTCTTTGGGACAGTTCCGGGGTTTCCCACGCTCAGGCACGCAGGCCCGTCAGGTACAGGTGTCCCCCTGCGGCACAGGGTGACCGTGGCCGCATGCCTGACTTATCAGCTGTCATGCTCCGGCCTTCCTGGACAGAGAACAGTGCCGTGTCAGGCTGCACCGTCCCCAATCAAGGCAGCAAGGAAAAACCTCAAACGACGACAGCTTCAGTGACACAGCGCCATTCACGGGGCTCCTGGGCAGGTCTGGACAAACCCTTGGCATCACATAAGGAAGAAATGAGACGGAACTCGCTTTGTGGCGTGACATGTCACACGTACAGGGAGCAGGGGCGGGTTGAAAGGTGTCAGAAATGACAACTTCTAGAGCGGCGATTGTCAATCGGTGTGCCGCGACAATTTGTAAAACTTGCAGTATTTGACTATTTAGTCAGGGGCACTGGCCTCTTTTCCCTTAGACTGTCAAATTTAAAAAAAATGATAGCAGCCAACATGACAATGGCCATTTGGTGTGAATGAATCAAAATTATGCATATTTTTGTCAGATCAGCAAAACATATAATTTTTTGGCATGCCACAGACTTTTAGTACTTAGTTTATGTGTGTGCCATGAGGTGAAAAGGGGTGGAAGTCGCTGCTCTGGAGTGCAAAACTAGGCGAGGGTGTTCCGAGGCTTACGAGTCTAGAAGGGCAGCGCCCGGTGGTGGCCCCAGTCCCAGCTGGGGACCGCACTAGTGACCGTAAAGATTAGGTTTGTCTTGATTTCATTTCATCCCACAGGCTGAGTATATTTTATGGGTTTTCACGAAAGGCATGATTTATGCTTTGAGACTCCTGGAAGAGCTCATGGCTTTTAAAAAGAATTTTTGAAAATGAAATTCTTTGTGGGGTCGGTGACTCCTCCACCCAGTTCAGGCAAACTCAGGCCTTGCCAAACACAGAGTTGGAGAGGTTTTCTTCCTCCTTCAACACACTATGAACGTCGTTTGAATCCCGCTTCTAAAAGATTGTTCACAATCAGGGAACCTGGACACAAACGAGGTATCTGATGAATTGAATACTCATTTTAACCTTTTTTTTAGATCATTTTTAAAATTAATGTTTGGGTACAGTTGTCTCCATTTTCCCACCCCCGCCTTCCACCCTCAATCCTACCCTCCTTTGTCTTTGTCCCTGGGTCCTTTGTACTTGTTCCTTGATGTCCCTTCCCTTTCTCCTGTTATCCCCCCTCCTCCCTCCCCTCTGGTGACTGTCAGTTTGTTCTTTATTTCCATGTCTCTGGTTATATTTTGCTTGCTTGTTTGTTTTGTTGATTAGGTTCCACCTGCAGGTGAGATCATATGGTATTTATCTTTTGCTGCCTGGCTTATTTCACTTAGCACAATGCTCTCCATTTCCATCCATGCTGTCACAAAGGGTAGGAGCTCCTTCTCTCTGCTGCATAGTATTCCATTGTGTGAATGTACCATGGTTTTTTGACCCACTGGTTGACTGATGGGCACTTTGGGTATTTTCAGCACTTGGCTGCTGTGAATCATGCTGCTGTGAACATTCGTTTCAACTTCTTTGGGTGAGATCATGGAACTACGGTTGTGGTTAGGAAAAACTTCATCCTTATCTTTTCTATCCCACAGGAGGATATGTTTATTGATTTTATTTTTTTTAATTTTTATTTATTTATCTTTAGAGGGGAAGGGAAGGAGAGAGGGAGAGAAATATCAATGTATGGTCGCTTCTCCTGCACGCTGCCCCCCCCCCCCGAACTGGCCTGCAACCCAGGCATGTGCCCTGACTGGGAATCAAATCCGCGATCCTTTAGTTTGCAGACCTGTGCTCAATCCACTGAGCTACTCCAGTCAGGGCTATTTTTTAATTTTTAAAAAGATCTTATTTATTTATTTTTAGAGAGAAGGGAAGGGAAGGAGAAGGAGAGACATCAGTGTGTGGTTGCCTCTTGAGCGCCCCCTACTGAGGACATGGCCCACAACCCAGGCATATGCCCTGACTGGGAATTGAACCAGCGACACTTTGGTTTGCAGCCTGTACTGAATCCACTGAGCCACACCAGCCAGGGCCTGTTTATTGATTTTAGAGAGAGAGAGAAACANGCAGACCCGTGCTCAGTCCACTGAGCTACGCCAGTCAGGCCTATTTTTTAATTTTTAAAAAGATCTTATTTATTTATTTTTAGAGAGAAGGGAAGGGAAGGAGAAGGAGAGACATCAGTGTGTGGTTGCCTCTCGAGCGCCCCCTACTGAGGACATGGCCCACAACCCAGGCATATGCCCTGACTGGGAATTGAACCAGCGACACTTTGGTTTGCAGCCTGTACTGAATCCACTGAGCCACACCAGCCAGGGCCTGTTTATTGATTTTAGAGAGAGAGAGAAAAATCAAACATCTATGTGAGAGAGAAACATCCATTGATTGCCTCCTGTACACACCTTGACTGGGGATCGAACCCGCAACCAGCAGAGCCACCTGGCCAGGCCATCCTTGTCTTTTTAATATACATCCTGAAATACCTAGGGATGCAGTGATGCAGCATTTGGGGTGAGCTGCGCAAGTGTCTGGGGCCGGGAAGAGGCTGGTGGTGAGGGAGGCAAAACGTGAGTGACAACAGGGAAAACGAGACAGGGTTCGAGGGGCGGGTTGGTGATTGTTGATGCCAAGTAACCGGCACATGAGAACTTGTGATACTCATCTCTCTGTTGTTACATGTGTTTGAAATTGTCTCCAAAAAGAAGCTTTAAAAAGTTCCATGATGCTACTGAGGCAAATGAAACAGGAAGCCGCCGCCGCCGCTGCCACCTTCCAGATCGGCTGTAGGGCAGGTGCCTTCGACTGCTCTGACTCAGCTGGTGTTTCAGATCACAGACAGACGGGGCGGGGGAGGAGGGGAGCCAGTTGGGAGGGTCATTGGGGTCCAGGCAGCGGGGTAGCGGCCAGGCCAGGAGGCCCTGGGAAGAGGGGTGGATGATGAGGGAGGGGGCAGCTGGCCGCCTGTCCTGGCTGTTCCGTGTTCAATGTCCTCCCAGTCCCGAGATGTCAGGAAAAATGCTCTCTTTGGAACACGATCGAGATAATTTTAGGATAATAAGCAAGACATCACGATGTTAATGTAAAAAATGAGAATTGGAGATTGTACCCACTTGCATAATTTTCCTGACCTCTCCAAGTTCCGATTTTCCAATCTGTAAAATGAGAGGCTGGGCAACCTCCCTGGCTATCGATCTTTGTTCTACTTAGTGTTGCTCTATTTAATATCTGTATGTCAGTCTTTGCAGCTCAGAAATACATAAAATATTTTAAAGTAATCACATTCGCTCTAGAAAAATATAATCATAAACCTACTCACCGGATTTAATGTGAAGGGTGAGCCACAGGTGGGGGGTGGAGGCGTGCGTTCCAGGCAGGCTTTGACGATCAGACCTCGTCCATGGCTCTGCGCCAATTGATTGCTAAACTCCGTTTTTTTGGGTAGACGTGCTCTATCATTCAGTCGCTGGTTGCTAACAACTTTCTTGCTTTTTTTAAAAGAGATTTTATTTATTTATCTTTAGAGGGGAAGGGAAGGAGAGAGGGAGAGAAATATCAATGTACAGTTGCCTCTCATGTGTCCCCTGCTGGGAACTGGCCTGCAACCCAGGCACATGCCCTGACTGGGAATCGAACCGCGATCCTCTGGTTCTCAGGCCTGTGCTCAACCCACTGAGCTACACCAGCCAGGGCCCTTTCTTGCTTTTAAGTTAGATTATAACAGCTGGAGAAGTTAGGACAGAATCCCTTATTTTGAAGGAGACTCTTGTCTGCTACTTGTCTACCACCTGTCAACTGGTTGAGAATGTGTTGTTTACACTGAGTAGGCTCCTGGCTTAACTCGTCAACCAGAGAGTCAAGAGCGTCGCTTCCATTTTTGGGGCTGCACGGAGGTGAGGAAGGCTCCATGTCCCTAAACAAAGGGATGACTGAGGGGACGAGGGGGAATCCCAATAACTGAGCCCCATGACAACCATGTCATGGGCCTCGGGACAGGCACAGGGTGCTAGGGGGAGAACGGAGAGAAGGCAAGTTGGGACAGCTTGACGGGGGTCCCCAGAGAGGTGCCGCTCAAGGGGTGTGGACACCCCAGGCCCCGCGGACAGTGGAGCCACACCATGCACACTCTGAGTGCGTCTCTGTTCCAGGTCCAAGGGCCGAGGACAGACAGGCGCCCGTTTTACGTGCTGTTTCCAGGACAGTTTCTCTCCCTGGAAATGTGAAGCCACAGCGAGGCCTGTCTCCCGCTGGGCCCCCAAACCCCATGGTGATTCCCCCCCACACACCCAGTCTCCCTTCCTGCCTAAGCTGGAAACCGGAGGACTCCAGCTACCAGGGTGCCAAGGGTGAAGTGTTATCCTAAACCTGGACTTTATCTCCAGGGAAAGAGCTGTCTTCACAATATGGGCCACGTGGCGTGACCTTAGTTTGGACAGCAAGCAACACGGCGAAGGGAGGATCAGTCAGGAAGAGCCAGCAACAATAAACAGGTGGGAGCACCTTACAAAGGCCAAACGGCCCAGGTGGAGCCGCGGCCCCGCCCCCCACCTCACCATTACCTGCTCCGTGGGCTCTCCCTCCAGGCCACTCACCACACATGGGCCAGCTCCCAGCAACCAGGGCGGCTCCTTAGGCCTCCTCCTCCCCCCGCCTGGCCCATCCCTTCTTGTGGAAACCACAGTAAGGGTCCCACCCAACCCCCCCACCACTGAGTGCCCCCCACCACGTGCCTGCCCCCCCCCTTGCTTCTTGGGCCTGTGAGTAACACTGCCTTTTCAGGGGCCCGCGCTCCTTGGTGTGTGGATCTCGTCCGGCTGGAATAGTAAGACCTGCCGCTGCAAACACTCTCGGCCCGGGAGCCCCAGACATGTGACCCTTCTGGGAACCGTCTGTGAGGACGCAGCTTCAGTCTTGTCCCAGTCATGGTGACCAGCAGCTTCAGTCTTGTCCCAGTCATGGTGACCAGCAGCTTCAGTCTTGACCCAGTCATGGTGACCAGCAGCTTCAGTCTTGTCCCAGTCATGGTGACCCCCGTGGGGCCGGCCTGGCACGGACAGCTCCAAAGGCCCCGGTGCATGCCCGGGTTTCTCTTCCTGCTCCAGCTGCCCAGAACCTTGGCTCTCGAGTGAACTCGTTGTACTGGAGGATGTTTACTACCCTAACTCCTGTGTCTCTGTTTAGTGAGACTTAAGGATACTTTGATGGTCTTTGCCGGTGGAGTTTTTTTATTTTTACTTTTTAAATTTTATTTCTCTTTAGAGGGGAAGGGAAGGAGAGAGGGAGAGAAATATCAATGTATGGTTGCCTCTGGTGAGTCCCCTGCTGGGAACTGGCCTGCAACCCCGGCATGTGCCCTGACTGGGACTCGAACCGCGATCTTCTGGTTCACAGGCCCGTGCTCAATCCACTGAGCTACACCAGCCAGGGTTGCCGGTGGAGTTTTAAAGAAAACGTCTCCATCCTGAGGCAACAGCTGCCGCCCTGCTGTGTAACTGGTGGGAAGTGCCCACCCTCGAGGGGTGAGGATGGCTCCCTCCGATCTGTTCTTCCTGCTCGGTGTGTTCCCCAGCCATCTTCTCCCTCGGAGTAAATGAGAAAAGATTTTAGGAAATCGTTGAGGCGAAGCCTCATCGAGGTCGCTAGAAACGAAACCCTGGCTGACTGTCGACCCCAAAGCCGTGGACCTCGGGGGAGCTCAGGCTTTGGTTACTCAGGGACCCTGGGGTTGGTTCTCACTGTGCCCCTTGCTCGCTGGCGTCCGAACCTCCCGATCCTGCCTCTGTGAAAATTGGGGGTGGGGGGTGACGTTTCCCAGGCAGGTTTGCCGTGAGGAGGAGTGAGACTCCAGTATACGCTGGATAGAAGGAGGATGCTCAATCCACAGAAGGTGTTATTGCCCGGTGTCTACAGCCTGGCATTTAATTATCATTCGGTGACTTAGAACCCAAGTGCGAGCGGGTCTTCCCAAATGTGCTTGCAGACGGGCGTGGCAGGGGTGCTGTGCAAGGAGCCGCCGGCCTTGACCCCTGGTAGCGGGTTGCTGACCCTGGTGACTGTGGACACTTTCCGTTTGGCCTCCGGCTCCCTGCGCGCTGACTGGCGGCCAAACGCACTCTTAATTGTCTAACCTTTTTAAATGATTAAAACAACGAGGAGGAGGATGACGCATAAAAATAGGAGCAGCAGGATGTTAACAGCCTATTAACATCAGTACTTGGTTTTTTCACGTTGGTTATTGTTGACCTTTTTTTGTGCTGATGCCGACAGGCTGCAGCAGGCTGACTCGATGCCTGTCTATCACTGAAATTCAGGGCTCAGGAGCCCTAGGGGCCAGGCCTCAGCCTCCAGCCCCCAGCCTCCAGCCCCAGGAGGCATTCCACCCAGTGAGTGGATGGAGTCAATGAATCGGGATGACTTACCCCAGGTCACCCTGCTGGGAGGGCTGGGGTTGCTAGTTACCCCCAGGAAGGTCTTGCAGGGAGCTTCTCGGGTCCTGGCAACACTGTTTCTCAGCCTGTGTGGTCTTTCCAGAGCTGTTGGTTTTGCTATTGTTCTTCAAAATGTAGATACATGTTTCCTGCCCTTTCTGTGAGTATCATTTGAATGATACTTCTTTTTCTAAAAAAAATATGCATGTCTCTAAGTTCAGCCTGCGGCACACTGGGTGGCTTCTAAACAACAGATCTTTATTTCTTGCCCTTCCGGAGGCCGAAGGATTCAGATGCCGGCAGGCTTGGTGTCCAGTGAGGGCCTGCTTTCTGGCTCGAGATGACAGTGTAGCACCATGTCCTCCCGTTGTGGACGGGGTGAGGAAGCCGTGTAGGGCCTTTCCCAGGGCACTGGTCCCGTTTGCAGGGCTCCATCCTCACGACCTCATCGGCTCTCAAAGACCCCACGTCCTAACACCATCCCCCTGGTGGTTAGGGTTCAACATGTGAATTTGGGGGTGGAAGACACGGTCTGTGACATTTGTTAATGAGACATCAACAATAAGATGCCCTACATTTGGACACACACTCCTCTTCCATCACCATTTGCCAGGGGGAAGTGAAGTACAAAAATTAAATTGCTTTCCAAGATTGAAGTCCAAAGGCGTTCAAGTCCAAAGGCATTCAAGTGCGCAAACACTGGGAGAAATGAAGGGAGGGACAGACATCCCGATAGTAACAGTTGTGGATGTCAATCCCCACTCTGAGCCATGGGTAGGCCCCCGGAGACAGGGATCCACAGCGGGGGGACGACTCACGGCCGACTCTGAACCGGCCCGGCTGGCACCGCCAGAGAACGTCCCAGCAGGTGCTCACGGAACTTTCTCCAGGGGAGCCCAGGTGCAAGGCCATGGAACAAACCTCAGTGCATGAAAAAGGACAGATGCCGTTCAAAGTATGCTCTCGGACCACACAGAACCATGCCCTGCCCCAAAGGTACTCATGTCCTCAAACCCGGAGCCTGGGAGCGGGTGACCTTCCCTAGCAGGGGGACTTGGCAGGTGTGAGCACACGAAGGCTCTTGGGATGCGGCAGGTACCCCAGCTCACCTGCGTGGCCCAGTGTCATCCCACAGTCCTTGTGAGAGGAGGCGGAGGGTCGGAGTGAGAGCACAGAGGGCAGCCGGGAGGCTGGGGCAGGAAGGGGCCCTGCGCCCCAGAGCGCGGGAAGCCTCTAGAAGCTGGAAATGGATTCCACCCCTGGCCCCTGAACCTCTGAGAGCCCTGCAGACACCCTTCTTGGGGCATGGGGAGCCCTCCGGGTGCCACTGCGGTGAGAGGACGGACTTGTGTTGTTTGAGCCGCTGGGTCTGTGGGTATCTGTTGCGGCCGTGAGAGAACGCTAAGCTAAATGAACGATGGGCAGGTAGATGACTGATAGATAGTAAACAGACAGATGGTAGACAAATGGTAGACAGACAGATGTCCAGGTGATCGTTTATAGATAGTCTTAGATAGATAGCTGATGATAAAGAGACTGAGAGATGATAAATAGATACATTGCAGAAGGAGGTGGGGAATACGCTGCAGACAGAAAGTTTTTCTTTTACTCTGCTTGTGCTGGTAGTGTTTTGATTTTTCTTAATAATTAACATGCATTGCTATTCTAAATCATAAATTCTTACATTAAAAATACAACTGCCCTGGCTGTTGTGACTTACCTGATTGGAGCTTTGTCCCACTGACCAAAAGGTCTGGTGCCGGGTCAGGGTGCATGTGGGAGGCGTGTTTGTCTCCGCCTCCCTTCCTCTCTGTAGAGGAAGATTAAAAATCTCTTAAGATTTTTTTTTTCTCACATACCCCCAACAGGGCACCTGGCCCCCCACAAGCCAAGCCTGAGCCCTGACTGGGAATCGAACTGGTGACCTTTTCTTTGCGGTATGATGTCCTGGGCCACACCTGTTGGGGCTCTCACTTCCTCTCCCTTAAAAAGCAATGGGAAAAAAAGTCCTCAGGTAATATATTATATATGTAATTTGGCCTGTCCAGTAAGTACCCAGTCATGTGATATGAAAAATAGACATGACCGAAGAAGATACAAGATATAAGAAACATTGTATGTAGGACAATGACACCTCAGTCCCCCTTCAAAGTAGACACCTTGGTATAACAGGGTGCGGCCAAGAGTGGGGCCCCAAAAAGGGATTTGAAATGAGGTCCAGAACTCAAGATGTCCAGGAAATATGAAGATGTCCTCACCCCTTCCCCCCACAGGTGTGAGTTGGGGAAGGGACACATGGAGCAGGGCCATTGGGAGCTGTTTTGTACAGAAACAGCTTTGCAGCTAACCTCTGGCACCGTCATTGAACATATCTACAACCTTTAACTGGCTGCATAGATACGTTAAATATCTGTGGCCATGCTCTGAGCCAGGAGGATGGAAAGAGACTTCCCCCTGCAAGACACAACTGGAAGCAGGTCCCCCTGGTTACAGTGCCTGCGTGAGAGCTTGGAGGTGACTGGCTCCACACCAGGGGGCCACACCTGCCCAGACTCACGATGGCAGCCCAGTAAAACTTGGTATAATATGGGAGTGCTGGCAAGTGTAGCCGACTGTGGAAGGGGTGGGAAATGGGGCTGCCAAGGAGGACCGGCATGGGGGTTTAAACCCAGACTGGGCAGCCATTAAGGAGAGAAAAGCCATGTGTTTCTGGCAGAGTGGGGACCCCTGCAGCCATGGGAAGGAGAGAGAGCCACAAAGCTTCACCAGAGTGGGGACCCCCACAGCTTTAGTAGGGGGAACCACCGTGTGGCTTTAGCAGAGAATCATCACTCGGCTTTGCCAGAGTGGAGACCCCCTCCCACAGCTCTGGTGGAGGAAAGAACCATGCGGTTGTGGCCAGAGTGCAACCCCCTGCAGCTCTGGTAGAAGAGGCCCAGGCAGCTTTGGGGTGCTCCCTTTGGCCACGTGGCCTGGGAAGCAGGAGAGACTTTGCCTGGAAAGTGATTACAAAGAACTGGTGCCAGTGGACCATGAGAAGGTGCCACATGGCTTTGATTAGACATCCTGCCTGGACAGGGACACATCTTGGTTTCTCCAGCAGCCTGAAACACGGACATGTGCTTCTTTTCCTGAGTTACAGTGCCCTGAATTAGGGGGCAGGGGGGGAAGGAAGCACTGTGGGTGTCTGTGGGTATCCTAAAGGACTTTGATATTTTGGTGAGGATGTTGGGTCACTACTTTAAGTCTGTATAGCATTAAATAAATATTTCCTTTTCACAAATCTCTGGCATTGAGAGACATCTTTCCTATAGGGTGGCGGACATAACAAACCTTGGAGGGGGTCCTTTGGGTATTAGTACAACATCCTCAGCCCCCTCTGTTCAGGAACAGTTTTTGGCGCCCCTGGATGGGCCAAATATTTCCCCCCCACCATGTGTGTATCTGTTCAGTAACGTTGGGACCTCACACAGTTCTCCCAGTCTCCATCAGCTGCCCCGTCGTGTTTTCCTGAATCTCATCAAAGGTCTGAAATCTCTTCCCTTCCAAAGGCGATTTTAGTTTGGGGAAAAGCTGGGAGGTGCCTACAGCTGCAGCCTTCTCAATCATCTGGATAGTTTCCACAGGGGAACGTTGAAGCTTAATGTAAAATTTGACGCAGATTTGTTGCCCTGCTTACTCAGTCCCTTCGACTGTGTTGGCCACACAGTCCACGTGCTCACTAAACAGTGTCTACCGCACCCCACTGACTAGTACAGTGAAGTCATCATTGTTCATACATGTGCATCCCAGTGCACGCTCCTTCGCTGCTGGGTGACACTGATGTCACACCAGCTGTTCTCATCGTATTACCTGTGGCTGGACTTTTCCCAGACAGACCTCTTACTATGTGCTATCTCCAATGATCACCCAATATTTGAATTGTGAGGCAGCTCAGACGAGAGAGTGTAAGATGAAAAGGAACGAATGGTTTTCCTGGTGGAAGCAGGTCTTTCTTTTCTCTCCTGCCCATGGCGGGGGAACTTCTGAAATAACTCCCAACTTTCAGCCAGAATCTTCAGATAAAACGAGGTCTCTCAAGCCTCCCAAAACAATGCCTGAAGAATATAATGTACTGCTCATTTTGTGCTGCATTCAGTGTAAACATCTCATGGGAGCAAAGGAGTGGCAAGAAGAGACAGGTCACACGCTACAGAAAACTGGCCATGGAAGCTCCGTGATGCATCGTGGGCACCGATGCACTAGTCATCCTGAATTGCTAGGCTGGAAGTGTTCTATTCAAAACACATTTTGACACTCCTCCAGAATCTTTCAGTAGGAATCAGGCTAGAGACAAATAAACGCTTTTCGGTTCAGCCAGCTTCCCCCGCAGCCTGAGGGCAGACTATTAATGCTTCAGTGGAGTGGGTACCAAGGGAAGCACCTGCGGTTCCAGCACCAAATTAGCACAGGGTACGCTGGCTCCACAGCACAGGGCACCGAAGGCTAAAGGAGGGTCCGGGAGTTTGGGGTCTGAAGCTCCTTTGCCAGGAGTCTTAGCGGCCAGTACCTAGACCCCTCTTCCCCGCCAGTGTTCCTGCCAGTTAGAAGCTTTGAGTAATACCCAGCAGATGGAGACAGCTCACCTTATTACCAACAGAGCTGAGGCTGGAGGGCTGGGCTCTGTGCCCCAGCCAGTCCGGCTCCCCCGCGCTTCGCTCCTGGTCTGGCCCTCGGAAGCGTTTGAGGCAAAATCAGAGACCTCAGAGCCGAATCAGTTACTGAGAGTAGTACATCATGAATATGACCAATATTTTATTTTATTTTTTATATTTTAATTATTTTTAGAGAGAGGGGAAGGGAGGAAGGGAGGGAGAGAAACATCCATGTGTGGTTGCCTCTCACACGCCCCCTACTGGGGACCTGGCCCACAACCCAGGCATGTGCTCTGCCTTGGGAATCAAACCGATGACCCTTTGGTTCACAGGCCAGCGATCAATCCACTGAGCCACACCAGCCATGGCTGGATATTACCAATATTTTAATCTTTGTCCACCTGATGGGTTAAAAACAGCATGATATTTCTCACAATCTGTAAGATTTCAAAATTGGTGAAGTCTGGGCATTTTGACGAATTAAGGATTTCTTCGGAGTAGAAATCCTTTCTACTACATAGCGGAGAGATGAATATAGTAATCCGGAATCAGCACACTAATCCAGTGACTTTCAAAGTTTTTTTAAATCTTGATTTATCATAAAAATATACTCTATATTGTGACTTAATTCACATATGCATACTTGTGTGTGTAGCAAAACTTGTCTGAGTTTGAAACCCATTTGTGGGTTGTGTAATGTACTTAGCAATTTTCAAGTAGCATTAAAAGAAAAACACATCACTGCATCCCACGCTGTAGTGATAAGTATTAGTTTTTAAAATTTTGGTTTCAGTTGTGTGTACATGACATATTTTCGTCTATGACATATGTTTTTGTGCATGCACGTGATATCTATGTGTACAGTATATTCATGCATATGTCCGTGTCCATGATATACTTATAATGCACGTGTTTGTGATGTACTTCTTTATCTACACATATGCCCGTGACATGTATAGTTATGCGTGTGTGTACATGATACACATTTCCGGATGCGTGTGCGCATGTGATACACATGGGATACGTACGCACTCCCTACAGGAACTAAGTATCTTTGATCCTTTCCTTCCCCAGGAATCGTTTGGCTTTTAATCCGAGAAAGGCGCGCGACCCACAACTAAATCCAATTCCGCAGCGCGGGCGCTTCAGACCTAGACCCCGCCCACCGGGTAGCCCCGCCCACTACCCCGCCCCTAGCCTCGGCCCCGCCCCCAGCCACAGACCCTTGGTAACCGCGGCACGTTCCCCAACGAAGTTCCTGGCGGGCGCGCGCACGCCAGTGGGCCCCCGCCCCCGCCCCCAGGAGCTCCGCGGCGTCAGTGGCAAGCACGAGCACGCTGGCGGGGCGCCCGGAGGAGCGCCACAGCGTCGATGGCGGGCGCGCGCCCGTCGGTCGGGCGTCTGGAGGAGCGCCGCGGCATCGATGGCGGGCGCGCGCACGGCGCCGGCGGCCGGCGGCCATCTTTTTCCCCCGGCAGCTGTTCCCGGCGCTAGTGTAGGTCCGCTTGGCTGCGGCGCCCTCCGCCTCGGCGGGATCTGTGGGGAGGCGTGGATGAGGGGGGAGGTGAGGCGGAGCCGCCCCCCACTGTTGCCGCGCCCCCACCTGAGGGCAGGCCCGGGTGGGCAGAGTCCCCCGAGCGGGCTCGGGGTCGCTCCGCGGCTCAGCCTCGTCCTCCCCGCCGGGACCGTCCCCCGGGCTCTGCCCGCCCGCCCGCTGCTCTCAGGGTCCGCGGCTCCTCCCAGATGGGATAAGCTGTAAAGATGTTCAGCTTTGAAGGCGATTTCAAAACGAGGCCCAAGGTGTCCCTCGGAGGCGCGAGCCGGAAGGTAAGCGCGGCTCCGGGCCTCGGGGGCGGGGGAACAGGCGGGAGCGGCCGGGCGGGCGCTGGGGCCTGAGCAGGTGCGCGGGGCGGGGGTTGCCGCGGGGGAGGCAAGAGGCGCGCAGCCCTCTCGGTCTACGTAACGAAGGACACAGTGTTTCTTCTTGGAAACGGGCTGCGCTACTTTGTTACGCCCGAGCCGGCGCAGCGCTTCCTGGAGGGCGCTCCCCGAGGGGTCCCTGTTGGGGGAAGTAAACAGGACGCGTGCGCCCTTGTCCGCAGCCTCCGAAATCCGGGCCGCACCGCCCATCGGCCGCGCCTCCCAGGCTGAAACTGTGAACATTATTCTTTCCCGGCCTTTGCAAGCGTGTTTCTGGAGACTTTTTTTCTGCTGCGACTCTTAGATTTGTTTAGGAGAAGGCTGGACGAGCCGTAGTAACTCGGCACAGAAACAGCCAGCCGGCGGCGGGTCCCGGCTCTGGAACCACGACTCTCGCTCGCAATGGGCCTGGCTACCTGCGCGCCACTGACAGGTGCGCTCCAGGCGTCCTGTTGCGGCCGACCCTGTGCTGTCACCCGGGAACCTCTCCGCTCCGAAGGAGGATCAGCATCTCAAAGGGCGGTCAAACGTCTCTCGTTTTAGCTGTGGGAACGGTTGTCTTTTCTTCCGCTTTTCACTGAGGTGCAAACCCTGCATCACTCGGTGTCACATACGCTTCCTCCCCGGGCTGGGGGGCTGGAGGGGAGGGGGCGAGGAAGAGGTCTTACCAGGAGGGCACCCAGAACTGTGGAGCGAGACCGGCATCTTGTACCTCCTGGAAGTCAGTGCCTAGCTGCAGACTTCCCCCAGGTGAGGTTGTCTCTCCGCGGGCCCCGAGGAGGGGCCGGTCTATCCAGCAGGTGGCTGTAACGTGAGGGGGGGGGAGGGGGGCGGGCGTGCTGCACTGTAGGTTCAACGTGAAGGATTTTACCTGTGGACATACCTATGTGACCTCCACTCGTCTGTGTTCTCAGGCTCCACTCCTCCTGCCCCCTCCCAGCTGAGTCCCAGCCAGAGATTCCCACCCTCTCTTGACGCAGGTCAGTTTTCCCTGCGGAACATCATGTGAAAGGAGTCTCAGATTGTTTCTCCTTTTTTTTTGAATCTGGTGTCCTGGCCCACTCAGCGTATGTCTGGGAGGTGGAATCCACCCATCTGGGTTCGTGACATTGTGTGAACACACTGCCATTGACCCACTTTTCATTACGGGTGTTTGTGTGTCGCTCTGTCAGGGGCACACTCAGAAGCTGGATCACACGTTACGCAGATTCACCCCCAGGGGTGGGCTAGCTCCGAATTCCCTGCCCTGCACCCTGCAGGGCCTGAGGATGTCTGTGCTTCCACTTCCTTGCCAACACTTAGTATTGTCAGTCCTTTTAATGCTGGCAGGTAGGGGGTGTGGCTTCATTGTAGTTTGAATTCTGCTTCCCGACAACTGTGATGTTGAACACCCGCCGCACACATGCTTACCTTCCTTAATTCTCTGTTCTCTCCCTTAATTTTGCTTTTGTAAGTTTTTTTTTTTTTTTTTTGAGAAAGGGGAAAGGAGGGAGAAAGGGAGAGAAACATCATTTGGCTGCCTCTCACACACTCCCTACTGCCCCCAACCCAGGCATATGCCCTGACTGGGAATCGAACCAGCAATCTTTCGGTTTGCACATCAGTGCTCAGTCCACTGAGCCACACCAGCAAGGGCCCTTATTTAAAAGTCACAGTAATGATCTCTCTCCTCCATGTCTTAAATAATTTGAAATCCTCCCTTTCGTGACCTTTGTGGAAAATTGAATAGTTGCCACCTTTTGCATAAATACATTCTTTTCCCCCAAAGTAAACACGGATTTTTAATGTTTATTTCTGAAGGTTCTGTGTAGGATCTGAAACATTTTAAGGAAATGTCTGTGCCCTCATTACAGTCTTGTTGGGAACATGAGACTTAAACAATTAAAAGTTAGAATACAATAGAGGGTGATTGTGACATCTTGCTTTCCCATGGGCACAATCTAGGAAAGGGTAGCGCTGGCTGGGACTTGTTCCCGGAGGATGGGTCGGACTGGGGCAGGTGAGGGACTGGGGCAGGTGAGGGACGGGCAGGGCGCCCAGTGGGTGGAAGGGTGTGCACGGAACTAGTGCTCGCTGGGTTTCACTGACCCTGAGTCACACCAGCTTCCACTCTCAGGCGTTTCTGAAATCCAGACACATCCGTGGTGGTGTGATGTCGTTTATTGGCAGTGCCCGGAAGAGTGTCTCGGGAGTTATTTGATTAGAGTGTAGGAATCCACTGAAACCGACTTAGTGGCAAGACAGAAGTGCACGGGAAGGAGGCACAGTAGCTCACAGAGTCGAAGGGCAGCGGCCTGTCCAACAGCAAGTCATCCCCGCCCAGGGGCTCCTCGCTCCCTGGGGCTTGTCTGCTGCAGTCTTGGCTCTCTGCAGGCTGACTTCCCCTCTCACCTGCAGTTGGTCCTGGCCGAGTATGATTTCCTAGTTCGGGTGTCCAACAGAGACAGTTGGGTCTCAATTTTAATTCTTTTTTTAAAAGATTTTATTTATTATTTTTAGACGGACGGAGAAGGAGAGGGAGTGAAACATCAATGTGTGGTTGCCTGTCATGTGCCCTGTACTGGGGACCCAGCCACAACCCATGCATGTGTCCTGACTGGAAATCGAATCAGTGACCTTTTGGTTTGCAGGCTGGTGCTCAATCCACTGGCCGGGGCTTCATTTTAATTCTTTTTTTAAAAATTTATTTTATTTTAATTTTTTAAAAGATTTTATTTATTTATCTTTAGAGGGGAAGGGAAGGAGAGAAGGAAAGAAATATCAATGTATGGTTGCCTCTCGCGAGTCCCCTGCTGGGAACTGGCCTGCAGCCCAGGCATGTGCCCCGACTGGGAATCGAACCGCGATTGTGTGGTTCGCAGGCCCGCCCTCAATCCACTGAGCTACACCAGCCAGGGCGATTTTAATTCTTAAAAGAGGGAATCTGTGGGCCCGGGAGGTTTTCACCTGATGAGTTCAGTGTGGGCCGGAGCCATTGCTGCAGTCAGAACCCTGTGGACGTGTGGGGTCTGTGCTGTGAGAGGGAATACTTGCTGAGTGAAGGGTACAGGTTCGTGTGGACGTGGGGTACATGTGCGGATTTGGGACCTAATAGCAGATGGAGGCTTAGAATGAAGCTATCTAGTGGGAAAGTGTAGCTTCTGACCAGGTGGAACTTGTGGGACATTGTAACATTTAATAAGTGGGACGAGTGCTTAGGAAGGAGCCGTGTGGGGTACAGCCGGGGTGCAGTGAGGAGAGACTAACTGCTAGGAGGACCTGGTGGCTTTAGAGGGAGTGGGTTGCAGGGCAGTAAGGGCCGGAACTCAGAGTGGCACACGGGTGGTGAACAGGGAGTCACTGCAAAGGACCCCAAGGAGATTGTGCTTGGGGTCTAGGAAGGTATTTGGTTTTTGCCTGGGAGAACCTTGAACAGGTTTAGAGGAGGGAGGGTCGCAGGCCCTCTGGGGTTGGCAGAGGCAACAGTGAGGAGAGGCCGGTGAGCAGAAGAGGGAAATATTTTGAGATTCAAAGGAAAGAAATGGAGGTGGATACCGAAGAGTTTATAGAGAGGAAGGAAAATCAGTATCTTTTCAAACTTTCCATGATAGTTGAGGTAAAAGTGGTGGTAGAATTAATGTTTCCTTAATGTTTATCTGTTGCTTAAAAAATAGACTGTTTTTAGAGATTTGTCTAGGTTTACAGAAAATTAAGAGATGGTGCAGAGTTCCCTTTTCCTCCCTCTCCCCCACCTGACATTTCTCCTGTGTGTGTGGTGCGTCTGGAGCTGAGCCGGTGTGGACACATTGAAGTTCCCTCCCCGTGTTGTGCTCTCTGTGGGTTTTGGTGAGTGCATAATGATGTGTGTTGGATGTTACAGTATCGCACAGGATACTCAGTTGCCTTTTACTGAGGAACACACCCTCCCCCTTTCCCTGCTCTGGTTTAACGCAGAGGGGAGTGTCTTGAATGTTTTTTGAATTGGGTGGAACTGTCAGTGTCCTGTCAATACTGGAGAGTGAGAAATACCAGCTTCAGACACGTGTGAAGCTGACTGATCATTCCGTTCACATTGGTGAGTGGAGGAAACTGCTAATGAAAATACCTAAATGGATTAAGTAGTAGAAAATTCATAACTTTTTTAAAAAATATTTTTCATTTATTTATCTTTAGAGGGGAAGGGAAGGAGAGAAGGAGAGAAACATCAATGTATGGTTGCCTCTCGTGAGTCCCCTGCTGGGAACTGGCCTGCAACCCAGGCATGTGCCCTGACTGGGAATCGAACCGCGATTGTGTGGTTCATAGACCCGTGTTCAATCCACTGAGCTACACCAGCCAGGGCAACTTTTTTAAAATCAAGATATCAATAAACATGCCAAAGTTCTTTTTAGAAATGGTTAGCAGTCAATTTGAGCATTTGATTTTTTTTGGAAATTGTCATGTTATATAAATATTCTCTGACATGTATTCATTTCTTACCATAATTTTTTTATTTGAATGAGTAATGAAATTAATTTAAACTACATATGACTTGCTTTTTTAAAAACTTCATTTTGTTACCACTAAGGTTATTTGCATGAAGAAAGTATTTTTTCCCCATTTAAAAACGCATTTGTGAAGTCTGGTCGCACTTAAGGTTCAGAGGAGATAGGGTGAGGGCCCACAGCTCCGGGATCAAACGGAGGAGCCTGCCGCCCTTCACCGCAGCTCACTGGTGGGCTCACCGGTGGACGGCCAGGGCTGGAGCCGCAGGGCGGAGGGGGCCGGAGTGCGGTCGTCTAGTCACCCAGGAACACAGGGTGAGTGTGCTGGGTGGGGTGGCCTCTACCTGCTGTGAGGAGCCCCCGACCTTCCTGCGCCTGTGGGACGTGAAAGGGAAGGTGTCTTCGGGCACAAGTGTGATGAACTGGAACCACGTGCTTTGTGCGAGTCAGTCTGAGTGTGCCCTGTGCCGGCAGCTCGGTGTTCCTCCCCTGCCCCTTAGTCACGGACTCACTCTTGGTCACACCGAGCTGTATTTAGAATTCATGGTTGCATGTGGCTTCGTGAGTGTTTTGTTCTGGGTGAGGACATGAAAAGTGCACAGGGACAGTGATCGAAGCAGGAGAAGAGTCAGGTCCCCACCTATCGCCACCACGCTCCTCCCCCAGCCCTTGGTCCCTCCAGTCACTGTCCCCAGGTTCTCACTGGTCCGCACAGAGCTATTTTCTGCATATGTGAGGGGGCCCAAAGTGGGATGTATTTATACAATGTGTGTGTGTTCTGACACGTGCAAACTGCGGTCCCCTTGGAAGTCTCCTCCGTGGGTGCAGCACAGCTATTAACCCTTCTTCCACTGCTCAAAACAGTTTTCAAACCGTTGGTTTTGATGCCTTTTGGGGCGTCTGCCTTTTTTGGTTTCTCTGCCACATCAGCAAAACGTTTCCCTTGGAGGACTTTTTTTCATCTGGGGAGACAAAAAAAGGTCAACTCAGTGAGTGGGGGCACAGCGGTCATGCCTTTTTTGGTCAGCAGCTGCTGGGACGCAGCACGGTGTGGACAGGTGCGCTCAGTGCGTCCTCAGTCACCCGTGAGGGCAAGCACGCGGAAAGGGGCTTCTGAAAATTCACTAAACTTCGCCGCAGCGGGACGCAGCCTCACACGACACCAGCTGGTCCCCTGATCCAGATGGGGTCCGAGATCGTGCACCCAGCAGGGGAAGCCTGACCTGTAAGGGGCCCGCCCTCCAAGAGATAATTTTGGGGTCCCCCCAGACTCACTGAGGCATATGTGTTCCTCTTGTTCAGACACACAGCGGAGCCCGTTGAACGGGTCCCCACGAGACCCGCAGCAGGCAGCTCCAGGTGCGCACGTGCACGCCTGCTGCGTCCCGGCGAAGAGCTGGCGACGCCGAGCACGCACAGCGGCCACGCTGAGACGGCCGTTAAGATGGCTGCCGCTCTGCTCATTTAAACAGTTCGCAGTGTGTGTGCTTGAGAGGTTCGGTTTCTAGAAGCTCTAGGTCAGAGCTGGGTGCACTCAGTCCCAGCGGTGTCTCCAGAGGGCCCTCTGAGGCTCGTAGCGGCCCCTCGGCCTCCCAGCCCCTCCCGAGGCATCCCGGCTGCTGCGGAGGCGGAGGCGGCTTCCAAAGCCCCTTTCACTCTGCGGCCCGGCATTTTCCCCAGGCGAGTAAGGGTGAAGTTCTGTATGTAAAAGACGCATTTGTTTATTTGTCTGTGCACTTCACCTTTTTCCTATTGTTGAATCTCTTAAAAGTATTATTTAAGAGATTTTACTATATTTACATATAGTTTTGCAGTGTTGCAAGTATTTATTACTATTTTGTCACTTTTTAAACCTTGGTTATGGTATTTTCCTATGTAAAAAGTTTTATTTTAATGTAGCCAAATTTGGCATTCTTAAGTAGAGGTCGAAATAACCTAATGACAAAAGGTAACATAGATCTAATGTGTGTTGTCTTTCTTAGAACATCCTCTTCCTCCATGTTTATTTTTTAATGCATTTTATTGGTTATGCTACTACAGTTGTCCCAATTTTCCCCCTTTGCCCCCTTCTACCCAGTACGCCCCTCCCACCAGCATTCTCTCCCCCTCAGTTCATGTCCATGTGTTGTGTGTGTGAGTTCTTTGCCTTCTAAGTTTCCCATACTGTTCTTAACCTCCCCCTGTCTATTTTGTACCTACCATTTATACCTCTTTTTTTAAAAAAGATTTTTATTCATTTTTATTTTTTTTAAGATTTTATTTATTTATTTTTAGAGAGAGAGGGGAAGGGAAGGAGAAAGACAGGGAGAGAAACATCAATGTGTGGTTGCCTCTCAGAGGCCCTCTCCTGGGGACCAGGTGGGCAACCCAGGCATGTGCCCTAGACTGGGAATCAAACCAGCAACCCTTTGGTTTGCAGGCCCATGCTCAATCCACTGAGCTACACCAGCCAGGGCTATTCATTTTTATTTTTAGAGAGAAGGAGAAAGAGGGAGAGAAACATCAATGTGTGGTTGCCTTTTATGCACCTCCTACTGGGGACCTAGCCCACAACCCAGGCATGTGGTCTGACTGGGAATTGAACCAGCAACACTTTGTTTCGCAGGCCGGCACTCAATTCGCTGAGCCACACCAGCCAGGGCCTATTAATACCTCTTAATTCCTGTGCCTTATCCCCATTTTTCCCCCTCCCTGCTGATAACCCTCCATGTGAGCACCATTTCTCTGATTCTATTCCTGTTCTGCTTGTTTCCTAAGTTTCTTACTTGTATTGAATTATTCATGTGTAGTACCACTTTACTGTTCATAGTTTTGATCTTCTTTTCCTTAGATAAGTCCCTTTAACATTTTGTATAATAAGGGCTTGGTGAAGATGAACTCCTTTAACTTGATCTTGTCTGGGAAGTAGTTTATCTGTCCTTCCATTCTAAATGGTAGTTTTGCTGGATAGAGTCATCTTAGATGTAGGTCCTTGCCTTTCATGACTTCAGATACTTCTTTCCAGCCCCTTCTCGCCTGGAAGGTCTCTTTTGAGAAATCAGCTGACAGTCTGATGGGAACTCCTCCGTGGGGTAACCCTCTGCTTTTCTCTTGCTGCTTTCAACATCTTCTCTTTAACTTTTGACATTTGAATTATTATGTGTCTTGGTGTGGTCCTCTTTGGATCCAACTTGTTTGGGACTCTGGACTTACGTGTCTTTTTCCTTCACCATATCAGGGAAGTTTTCTTTCATTATTTTTTCAAATGAGTTTTGAACTTCTTGCTCTTTCTCCTCTTCTGGCAGCCCCGTGGTTCCGATGTTGGTATGTTTGGTGATTTCCCAGAGAGTCCTTATACTATCCTTGTTGTTTTTTTTTTTAATACTTTTTTCTTCCTGCTGTTCTGACTCAATGCTTTTTCCTTCCTTGCGTCCTAAATCGTTGATTTGAATCCCGGCTGCATGCCCTCCACCGTCGGCGCCCTGGGGGTTTGTCTTTGTCTCACTTCATGTAACCTTGGTTTCTGCCTGGGTTGTTTCGTGGGGTTGCAGGACCCCGTGAGTTCTCTGAGCATCCTGACGGCCAGTGCTTTGAACTCTGCAAAGGTTGCTTGTCTCCGTTTCGTTTAGTTGTTCCTGGGGTATGGTCCTCTTCTTTCAGGTGGGCCATGTTTCCTTGTCTCCTCATTCTGGCAGCCTCCCTGTGTGTTTCTGTGTGTTCGGTGGGGCCGCTTTCTCTCCCTGTCTTGGTGCGTCTGAGAAGTTGTGTGGGGCGGAGCCTTAAGTGATTGCCAGGGTGAGGCAACTCATGTCACCGCCCTTTGGCTCTGTGTGGGGGGAGGGCTCACAGGGGACAGTGCTGCTGCCTGGCTCTTGGAGTTTTGCCCAGGAGGAAGCTGTCTCCCCACTTCCCTTTCTCCCCATGTGCCTCTGGTGATGACCCCAGAGGGGGGTGGGTCTTTTAAGAGGACAGTTTCTTCTGCTGCCCCAGCCATCCCTGGGCTGTGTGGTCTGGCCTGGGGCTGGGATCCCTCCCTTCCGAGGTGTCCCTTCCAAGCTTCTCTACCGCAGGTGGATGTGGGACCGCCCTCTTTAAATCCTTGGTTGTTGGACTCCCACACAGCTGCTTTCTGACGGTTCTGGGCGATGTTCGTTTCGTGAAGTAGCTGTGTGTTTTGATATAGTTGTGTGTGGGGCCAGGTCTGTTGACCTGCGCCTCCATCTGGACCAGAAGTCAGGAGTTAGTTCATTCTCATACTGTCTCCGTGCATTTGTCGGTGCTGTTGTGCAGGAGTTAGTTCACTCTCATACTGTCTCCTGCATTTGTCGGTGCTGTTGTGCAGGAGTTAGTTCACTCTCGTACTGTCTCCTGCATTTGTCGGTGCTGTTGTGCAGGAGTTAGTTCACTCTCGTACTGTCTCCGTGCATTTGTCGGTGCTGTTGTGCAGGAGTTAGTTCACTCTCGTACTGTCTCCGTGCGTTTGTCGGTGCTGTTGTGCAGGAGTTAGTTCACTCTCGTACTGTCTCCGTGCATTTGTTGGTGCTGTTGTGCAGGAGTTAGTTCACTCTCGTACTGTCTCTGTGCATTTGTCGGTGCTGTTGTGCAGGAGTTAGTTCATTCTTGTACTGTCTCCGTGCATTTGTCGGTGCTGTTGTGCAGGAGTTAGTTCATTCTCATACTGTCTCCTGCATTTGTCGGTGCTTGCCGTGATTGTGAGTACAGGTGAGGTTGATCTGGAGTCTGTTTCGATCTGCTGACTTGGGGATGCGATGTCATCTGTCTGGCCCACTCAGCCGTTCAGCTGTGCGTATTTCTCTGTAGCTTTGGGGTGGCAGCTGGGTCACGGGTGTCTTCCTGGAGACCCCTGACCCCAGTGTGTCTGGGCACACTCAGCCTTTATTAATCTAGGTCATTGTGTGTCCCAAAGTGCTGTGTGTGGTGACTCCGGAGGTGTGTGGAGGAGCATCTAGAATCCCTAGTGGCGTTTGCTCTGGTGTCTGGTCTGCCCCGCCCCTGAGGTGCTTGTTGGTGGGGAGACCAGCCTGGGCAGCTTTGTGGCGAGTCAGGTGCTCGGGCTTGTGTCAGCTTCTGGGGCCTGCCGGCTAGGCGTGCGTGCACAGCGTGGGCTTTCTGTGGCCTGGCCTGTTTGCCGGTGTGGATCCCTGTGCACAGGGCCTCCTGGGCGCCGCTCTAGCTCTGCCTGTCTCTGCTGGCCGAGTGGCGAAATGCCCCTGTCGGACGCTGACCATGTCTACTGGTGTGAGCCGCGTGCAGGTGCTGGTGATTTTGAACTCGGGTTTGTGCTTCTGCCTTCGTTTTCTCGCACTTGACTGCTGGGCCTGTTGTGGGTCAGGGGAAAGAAACACGGTGTCGTTTCTGAAGGCTGCCTTATACGTTCAGGCACAGAGGGTAGTCACGGTCACCGTCATTCGTCTGCGTGTCCGATGAGGACCACAGTGATGGCCCACTGGGACATGCTTCCAGTCTTGTGCCCTTAACCAGCTGTGTCGAAAACAGCAGCCGGCACGGGGAAGGTGTCGAATCTGGTTCGGAGGCCGTCTGAGTGGAGGGAGCCCGTTGTGGGCAGAGTCCCAGTGAGAGGCGCTACTCAGACTTCATGTGGCAATGACAGGGCACATGCCTCCTAGACCCTGCTAAGCTCTCAGGAACAGTGGGAAGGACTGCTCAGCGGCCTGAAAGCACGCCCACACAGCGATGGCAACAACATGAGACGTGTGAGGACTGGGGATGGAACCGAGGGCATGGTGGGCGAGGTCCCGGTGTCACTCCGGCCGGCCGGGGAGGGCGGCCTTCTGGGCTCACATAGTCCTTCGCTGTTGGTCAGCCAGCGGCCGAATAAACAAGCTGTGAGAACGTGTTCCAACTCATCAGCTAGAGGAGATCTTTCGAAGTTCGCGGGCAGACTTTCATGACAAACTAACACAGGCACACACGTGATGTCATAGGAAAAGCAGACATGGTTCGGGTCACTACGGAGGTTCCATGAGGGGTTCAATCCGGTGTGCCCCTGCACCAGAACTTGACCTTCTGGACCCACAGGCAGTCTGTAGACTGCACAAGTGCAGGACTAGTGAGGAGGGGTCAGCACCCAGTCAGGCGTCAGTGCTTCGTCGTCCCTGGTGCAGGCGGCAGCTTCATCCCGCAGTTCTGTGACCTGGTGCCCCTCCCCGCCCCGTGCTGGAAGCAGAGGGTGTTCCTTTGGCTGTTACTGCAGGAGGGTTGTCAGGTCTCTGTGGGGTAAACTTTCCACCCAGAGCCAGGGAACACACACCGTGATTGTGGGGAGGGAGCTGTATTTTGCACGCTGCATTCACAGAGTTAAGAGTGAGGTATGTGTGAGTGTGGTGAATGGCTACATGCCCTTTCGCCACCCTGTAGAGACCAGTGTGGGAGATGAGTGTGTGAATGTCACTGAGTGAAAGGGCACATTTGGAAAGTCAGGCCCTGTGTGCTTTCCGACACAAAGGTTTGTTGAACAAAATTCCCGTTTTTTTTAGTTCCTTCTACATACCAAATAACTTTTCTCAAAATTTAGTTTTACTAATCATGAAAAAATTTTCTTCTGTAAATGCACTTCAAAGCTTGGTAGCAGGAGAGAAATGGACTTTCCACGGAAAGTTTTTGTTGGGTGATTGTCGACCCCCCGGGCAGCTGTTAGAGGGGGACCTGCTGCCCAGGGCACCGCCCCCCAACTGCTCAGGGCACCGCCCCCCAGCTGCTCTGTCCGCACAAGCAGGGTGTCCACCGCGCTCTGGCCTCCTTCCCTCTCCCGTTTCACTTGAAGGTGTTTTGTGTACAAGAAGTCAGGGTTTATTCTGAGAAAACCGCCGAAGTGCTGACTTGCATCAGGTCTGGGACCTCTCGTGCCTCCAGTTTCTCAGGAAGTCGGACGGTTTGGTTGGATGATCTTTAGAATCGTTTTTGGGTCCAAGCATTCCATAATGTTTGTCTCTCTTTGTGTTTAGGAAGAGAAGGCTTCTCTTCTACATCGAACTCAGGAAGAAAGAAGGAAGAGAGAGGTAAACACAGCTTGGGGACAGTCCACAGATGGGCACTTTCCCTCGTCACTGAAGTCGGTCTGGGTCTCACCGTTTCCTGTGTGGGTGGCTGTGTGTCGAGTGCAGAGCCCTTGGCGCACGTTTCCGAGCACAGGCACGTGGAGCTTCGGGAGCGTTTCCGGGTCGGTTGTCTCTGCCAGCCAGCCTTGCCGCCTGAGAGCAGCGCAGAGAGGTGGGCAGAGTGCGCCGTCTGCAGGACAGGTGGCACTCCCAGGGACGCGAGGCCGTGTCACTTGTCCGGTGGAGGAGTGGTCTTCCTGTCACCACAGAGGTTGACTTCTGACCGCTTCATTTTCTGGCTTTGTTTCATCTTTGTGGAAATCTCGGTCTCTGCATCTTCAAAACGAGTAGCACGCAGGAGGTTGTTTACAGGTGCTTGGGAAGTGTGCCTCTTAGCACATAGTGGGCTCTCAGATGTGGTGCCTGCAGTGTTTCAGTGATGCTGGAGAACTTGGATTGTTGCTTGGTCACTGAAGACAGTCTCAGGTCATTAAAAATTGGAATTTTCTGCTTTGAAACAGGAACGACTTTTACAATAGATGTTTGTGTTGTCTGTAATCTTCCAATATTTAAAAACGTTTTTAAAAGTCTCACCATGGTGGTGGAATTGTACCATAATGTAGCCATTTTGGAAGACAGTTCCCCAAATGCTAATTGCACTCCTGTACTCACCCAAGAGGGGAGCCAGCCGCCTGTTCACACACGTCCCCAGCAGCGTGACCATAGGGGCCCGAAGTAGGGACAGTGTAAACGTCTGCCAGCTGACAGCCAGTGGTGGCCGCAACGGGGACACCCGTACGGTGGGTGTCCTTGGCTGTGAGAAGGACTGAAGGAATGGTGGGTGGTGCCAGAGGGTGGGCCTCCGACGTGTCATGCCCAGTGACAGCTGTCAAACAGCCGCCTGCTCTGTGACCCCGCCCTCTGCGGTGGATAGGGCAGACTGCTGCACATGGAAAGTGCGCTCCAGGGGTCCCCAGGGCGAGGGAGGACGGGGGCAGGGCGACTGCCGGTGGGTCCAGCTGTTTGGTGGGTGGGCTGTTTGGTGAGTGGGCTTCGCGAGTGCTCCGAGCTCGGACAGTGGCAAAGGGCGCACAGATGTGGACGCCTGTGTGTTAGAGACCGGATGGCACACTCAAGGGAATTCGGCGGTGTGTGAATTATGTAGCTGTAATTTCTTCCTGTTATTCCTGTCCGTGCTAACTGGATGTCATTTCCCCGACTCTCACCGGCTGCTCTCCCCTTCTTCAGGAAGAAAGGCGGAGGTTGAAAAATGCAGTAATCATCCAGTCGTTCATTCGAGGCCATCGAGACAGAAAACAGCAAGTAAGTCTGTGTATGGCCTGAGAACAGGCTGGAGGGGCACGCGAGAGCTTATTTTAAATAATGACCTGGGATTCTTAGAAGTGGAATTCATTTTGTGTGGTTTTTTAAAAAGATTTTGTTTATTTTTAGAGAGAGAGGAAGGGAGGGAGAAAGAGAAACATCAGTGTGTGGTTGCCCCTCACATACGGCACCAACCAGGGACCCTGCCTGCAACCCAGGCATGTGCCCTGACTGGGAATCGAACCAGCAGCCCTTTGGTTCACAGGCCGGCACTCGATCCACTGAGCCCCGCCAGCCAGGGTTATTTTGTGTTTCTTGTACACCCATTTAATGAACTTTTATGTTGATAACAGCATGTGCCCCAACAACTAATTTGGTTGGTTTAGATTTACGTAAAGACTTACAGGGAGGCGCGATTCTGTTTTTCTTAGTAAGAAGTAAGATACAGATAGGCCAGACTGCAGCTGGAGATCTGAGCGGGTGTGTGGCGGCAGCCAGTCCCAGTGGGGGCTGGAGGGCTGCCATGCCTTCCTGGGGCCCCGGTTGGGCTTGACCTGCTGCCCATGGCTCTGCAGCTGTGGGGTTCCCACTGTCAGCGTGCCCGCTCCCGTGACAGTGTCCCGCAGCGCACAGACCGCGGCAGGCCCTGCCCCGGCGCTGACTCACGGTTGCTGTGTCTGCAGTACTCCATCCAAAGAGGCGCATTCGACCGCCGCGCCGACTCGTCGCAGTCCGGCGGCACTCTCTCCATTGCTAATGGCCCCAGTCTGACCCTGCTGGTGAGGCAGCTTCTGTTTTTCTACAAACAGAACGAAGACTCCAAACGTTTGGTGAGTGATAACTGCGTTTTCACTTCTCCGTGTTACACAGTCTTCCACTTGTAACACACGCTGCACAACCTCTGAGGCCCCATCTTCGCAGGCTCCTCCTCAGCCAATGACAGCAGGACGTTTCTGTGCTGGTGGTTGGGACCTTCTTAAAAATCAGTGCATGTTGTCAGGAGGCTTGCTCGTTTTTTATTGTGGAAAATTTTACGTGCGAGACCAAGTAGCATACATGTGAGTACCCGAGAGTACGCTCAGACGTGTCTTGGGTCCGCTGTGGGCCCCAGACAGTCGTGGATGGCTGGTTTCTCTCCACGCCTTCCTCTCCTGTGCCTTTGAGATCTGTAAATACGTCGGTAGAAATCCCCAAACTATGGGGTCTCTTTCTGCCTTTGTTTGAAATCCTCACCTGAGGACATGCTCATTGATTTTAGGGAGAGAGGAAAGGAGGAAGAGAGAGCAAGTAAAACGTCGATCCTTTGCCTCTTGTTTGTGCCCTGACTGAAATGCAACCCCAAACTTCCAGTTCCCCAGACAGTGAGTGGCCTGCCAGCTGAGTCGCACCCGCCAGGGCAGGGTCTCTTTCTGAAACATCCAGAATGTAATTGGGTCACTTAAGTTCCATGGGCTTCTAGTGTCGTGGGTGAGGAGCAGCGTGTGTTAGTGGGGGACACACACGCAAGGGCAGGAGAATAACGGGTGCCGAGGACAAAGGGATACCAGGTTGCCGTCGGGGTTCAGCTTCAGGTCCCAGCACCACCTCCTGAGTGAGCGCAGCTGGGAGGACGGCAGGGAGAACTTGGGGCACACGGGGCCCGTGTGGAGAGGGTGCCCCTGGCTCCGCCGAGGCCCTCTGAGGTCTAGAAGGGTCAGGAACGCGCTCCAGCCCGTGGTCTGCTTCCTTCCTGCACAGACCGCCCGGTTTGCTCTGCTCCCACCCTGGGGACGCGCGTGGGGGCGTGTCTCCCTGTGAAGCAGCGCTGCTGCCCTCGCTGGGCACCAGTAGGGCCCCCCAGGCACCGCCCTCGGCTTCCCCAGACACAGCGGGCAGCTTCGCCCCCGCAGCCCCGCCGCAGGGCCTGTGGCGAGTCCGAGGCAGGCTCTCCAGTGCAGGGTCTCCCACCGGGTAGAACTGGTGCCGTCAGGCCTGGACGACAGGACAGGAGTGGGCCTGAGCGCCCAGTGGGCGACAGGAGCAAGCGCAGGCCAACACGGTGGGGCGCCCAGCCTTCGGGGCCCTGAGGCCCACCCGGCGGAAGTGCTGCCGCTCCTGGTAGTGTTCCGGGACGCCCTGTGTGGGACCGAGCACGTGCGCCCCCCCCCCCCACGCCTCCCGCGTCTGCTTCAGTGGTGTCACACGGGCCCTCTGGGGACAGCGTGCTGCGGCTGTGTTCCTTCTGCGCACAGTCCCTTTGACAGATGATTGTTCCGGAGTTACTGATGGCCTCGCTTCCACGTAGTTTTCCCGGACTCTTGCTGAGGTCTCCCTCCACAAGCACTGCCGAATGCTCCTCAGTGCACTCCGCCATGACTGAAGAGGCCTGGCCGCCCGGCTTTGTCTCCCCAGCGGTTCCCAGGGTTGAGCCCCTGCCCCTGCGTCCCGCACGATCGGCCCGTTGCTCTCCAGGCCTTTCTCCTGCTAAGGCCTCTGGCTCATCCTGCCCCCCTCCCCACCTCCTGTCGCAGTGCTTCCCTGGTTGGCTCCCTTGTTCTGTTGGTGTGTCCTCCCTCCGCCTCCAGGAAAAGAGGAGTGAGAGGGAAAGTTTGAAAGCTACTCATCTGAGTCTGGTGCACGGCAGAGAGTTGGGCCACAGGTTCCCGTGGTGACGCTGTGCTTCGGGCCTGTGCTGGTGCGTCTGTCGGGGCTGTGGCCGTGTGTCCAAGGCCGGTCCGGAAAGGGCTCGGGGAAAGCGTCGGCCTGCTGTGGGTCCTCTCTAGGTCACGGACAGCTCGAAGCCTTACACTCGATTAGTGTGTTCACAACCTTGTTCTGGAGTCCCCAGTGTCGCCCTATGGGTGTTCACAGTGTCGAGGTGCTGTGTGTCCTGTTCTCACGTGTCGCTAGACGGCTCGCGCCGTAGAGCGCAGTAACAGGGCAGGCAGGGTGTCTCTGCATCCCACTGATCCCGGAGGAGTGTGGGCAGGTGGCAGGGAGCCCTCGGGCTGAACGCGCGCGTGTGCAGGTTGGTGTTGGGGGGGACACAGTTACTCTACCCAGAGTAGGGCACACTCTAACCTGGGAGACACACGCTCTCGCTGTAGTGGCTGAACTGTGTGACACATTCAGTGTCACTCAGGTGTGACTCTCGGAGAAGCTCCTGGAAGATGACAGAGGAAAGGCGCAGTGACACATCCGTGACAGGCTGCCTTCTGGAGGCCCCTCCTCTCTCACTGGTTCTGAGTGAGTTCTAGGATCTGAACGAGAAGCACGTCCGCAGAGTCAAGTGGAGTAGATTTCGGTTAGGTGTGGGGCTTTTAAGCTCCTGGGTTGCAGCTGCATCCACGCGCACATCCCGGGTGCAAGTCAGGTGGGAATCTGGCCGGTACTCACTGAGCTTGCCCACCGGCACCCTGTGCTGGGGCTGGCAGGTCTGGCCATCAGACCTGCAGCTGACCTTTCCCCAGCAGGCACGGCCAGCAGAGTCATGAGATGTGCGCAGTGTGCGCCCTGGCGAGGCTGTGCAGGCGAACACTGCGGAAGGGCCCCCCCACTGGCTGGGTGCACCTTGCGTGTTGCTGCCTGGCCTTCTGCTGAGGACAGTGGAGGCCCCCCAGGGAAGGGGGTGCTACAGGTGCGGGAAGGGAGCCCGGTGCCCCAGGTGGTGTGCGGCTGGTGTCAAGGTCCTCCTGGAGCTGGTCTTGGACTGCCGACATGGCAGAGGGAATGGCTTTGTCCCCGGCCTGCCCGACTGCTAAGTGAACGTGGTTTCGGTGGTAGATTCAGTCACTCGGCCAGAGGCTGAGAACTGTTCTACGGAGGACAGCTGGCAGCACGCGTGGGTGTGCCGTTTGTAAACCTGCCCTGGAGGACTTGACTCTCACCGTGCCCAACCGGCTCTAACCGCCTGCTTGTTCACCACCCACGGGCATGGGAGGTGTCACCACAAGTGGCGAGCCGCTGCCTGTCCATGCCGGGGGCCTGTAACGTGCATGTTTTGCCTTTTCAGATCTGGGTGTGTCAGAACCTCATTAAGCACAGCGCTCTGTTTGTGCAGCAGCTGGACGGATCCGACAGACTCACATGCTTGTTCCAGATCAAGAGGCTGCTGAGCCTCTGCTGCAGGTGAGTCCCCTCGCAGTCGGCAGCGTGCGTGAGCAGAGCACCGTCCGTTTCGGTGTCCGAGGCTGGGGCGGGGTGGGGTGGGGTGGGGTTCGTCTGTCTTTGCTACTGCGGGGCATTCTGTGTGTTGCAGTCTTCGCTCCTGGTGAGTCTGGCCTGGGAGGTGGAAGTGGAGACTTAGACGCCACACAGGTGGTGGGCGCTAGCGTGATGGGTGGGCCGAGCTGCCGGAGCTCGGGTCGAGTCACGTGGGCCTGGCATTAGGCTCCACTGTGCCTACGTGTGAACTCGAAGTCAGCCACTTCCGGGACTTTCTGGGCTTCATTCTAGGAAATGGCACATCTGGGTGACGTGAGCTCTCAGTACCTAAGCGAGCGGGCAGGTGGCGGACGGCTCTGCTGTCGTTTGGAGTGGTTGTCCCCATTGAGCAGCAGCACCGTTTTCAAGTGACTCTGAGCCTTCACTGTCCCTTCAGCTGCCTGTCCGGAAGCTGCATGTAGTGTTGTTCACTTAGGACTGCCACCAGAGCAGGCCCTGCTAACCAGCTCTTCCGAACACGGAGCTGGTCTAGGAGGGAGAGAACCCAGAGGTCGTGAGTCCTAGGAACCCCCATTTCTCTTTTCTAACCCCTGTGTGTTTGGGAACGTTTACTTTGAAAAACACAGTGTACACACTGTGCACTGATCTTCCGTCTGTGCGCCACCAGAATGTCTAAAACGCGCCTGTCTGTTCAATCAGCAGCACTGACCGCTCTTCCCTGAGATTGTCAAGTTCAAAAGTGACAGCAGCCAGCACAACAGCTGTCTGCTGTGAAGGAATGCGAATCACACCTACTTTTTGTCAGAGCGGCAGAAACACACCTTGGGGGGCTGCAGAACGCTAGTAACTAGTCCGCGTGAGCCGTGAGTTGACGAAGGTTGGACCTCGCTGCCCTAGAGCAAGTGCGGGCAGACTTTTCCATAAATGTCCGGACCGTGGTGTCTTAGTCCGTGGCCACCTCCGCCCTCTGCTGCCCTCCTCTTCACATGGCCCCGGGAGAGCGCAGGGCCTCCTCCCTCCGGGGCCGCCCGCCGCTTGTGGTCCTCGTGGCCCCAGGTTGTCGTTGCCGGGCACCTGACACGCTGCGGAAAGATAATCACTTAGCAGGTAATTTTAGTAGATGATGTATCGTTACGTAATTTCTCCTTTCTCCCAACTTCTTATTTTGAAAAACTTCTGACACCACAGAAGTTGAAAGAACACCTTTACGTTCTCCACCTGGAGTCGCAGGTTCACATCAGGTCCCATCCGGTCCCATCGCTCTTTCTCTGCCCCTGCACATGGGGCCGTTTTTTCTGAAGCGTCCGAGAGGATGTTGCAGACATCGCGCCCCAAGACCAATGACATACGGGCCCCAACAAGGCTCGTCCTTGGCCACCATGGCATGTTTCTGCGACATAGGGCCAGGTGGCCCAGCGGCCGTCAGCCGGTGCGCGGGGACCGCAGGTGCTGGGCTGGGCAGTGGCCCTTGCTGGGGGGAGGGTCTTGGTTGGACGTCTTGGATTTCGGAGAGGGGCCTGCACGTGAGTGCGCTCACTGCGCGGTTCCTCCCACGTGAAGTGGTAGGAAACGCAAACTGATCCCCGGTGATGGGGGCTGGTTGCTGTGGGAGCTGGAGGGAGGAGTTGACTTGAGAGGCCCAGGGGACCCTTGGGGACGGGCTGTTGCTGTGTCATCTGTCAGGACCTGTCGTGCCTGTGTCGGTGCGCACGCGTGGTTGTGTGTGACCTCTGTATGGAAGGAAAGTCAGTTTTAAGAAAAGACACTGTCTGTCTTGAAGACGTAATTATGTGACAGCTAACCTTTCCCTTCTGCCTATGGCTTTCATGTCATTCTCTTCAGTCAAAATAACGGGTGACTTCGGGCCAGGAAGCTGTGCGAACTGTCCAGCAGAGGGGACAGGGCAGGGATGGGAAGTCTTGAAGACGTCTTGAAAGGGGAGAGCAGGGGCCCCTTTAGAGAGGAGAGGCCGCGTCTGAGCTGCGCCAGGCGCAGTCCCCGGGCCTCAGCTGCTCACAGCCGCACTGCGGTCCTCACGCTTCCCCGCTCTGCTGTCTTGGCGGTTTCCTGCATCCTGTCTCTGTGCCCCCAGTGCCGGCACGCCACCTGGCTCGCAGCAAGGACTTGTGTGGGCATGAGTTTGCCGTGCTCTTGTCTGGGTCGGACCCGTGTTCAGGGGGGGTCTCCCGGGACGACGACGCAGTGGCTCAGACACTCACCATAGTGGGTGCTGGTGACCCGAGGGGCCTCGGGTGGCGTGTGCTATCTGGTCAGAGTGCAGACACGTGTTCTTGTCCTCACAGGTTACTGCAGAGCTGCAACGACGACAGTTTGAATGTTGCGCTTCCCATGAGAATGCTCGAGGTGTTTTCATCCGAGAGCACTTATTTGCCTGTTTTACAAGACGCTGGCTCTGTGGTGTCGGTCGTTGAACAGATTTTGCACTACGTGATTCAGAATGGTGAGTGGGGGCCAGCCTTGTGGGGTGAGCGTGGCCCGAGTGCAGGTGTGGCTTCACACTTTCTCTGAGCACACGAGTGACTTGGCACAGAGGCACTGTGCACAGCTGGGGGAGTGCCTGCTGGGGTCACACATCTGACCTCTGTCCTCACTTGCACCAGCCCAACTTTTGAAACGTGCTCAGGCTCCTCGCTTTCCTGCTTCTGGTGCGTATAAATGAAGGGAGAACGCGTGCCGCCAGCAGTGGTCCTGGGCGCGCTGCTCGCACGCTGTCTGCGGGCTGTGGCCCGGAGACGCCCCGCCAGGGCCTGTCCCGTGGAAAGCAGTGTGGAGTCATCACCTTTGTTTGTGGAGCAGAGGGACACACTGGGCTGGCCAAAAGGTCCGTGTGGTTTTTCCCATAAATAAAGACGCATCTTTCGTGTTCACCAGGAACTTGATTGATCAGGATATTTTGAGTGTGTCGGCTGTCTCCCGCGTGGTAGAACGCTGATTGTTCTCAATGAGTGTCTCGATTCAATCGCTGTCGACTTCACCTGGTCTTGCTGACCGTGGAGGAGCATCGTCCAGTGAGGAATCTCCAGCATGAAACTTTGCAAACCACTTTTGACACACTCGGTCAGTCACAGCACCTTTTCCATACACTGCAAAAATCTTTTCTAACATTTGCATTTTTACCTTTCTTGAAATGATAAAGCATAATGTGCTCAAAAAGTTGAGTATTTTCTTCTGTCTTCAATATTAAGATAACTACACAAAATTTCAATTTCGATAAGTTTTTTCTAATGCACGCTGGTAGGACAGCTGTCGAAATACGACCTAACAAAATGGTTTTGAGTGAAGTTGAAGACAGCTAAGTGCAACTAGAGCCGTCGTACGAAAACAACCACACGGACTTCTTGGACGGCCCAACACGTAGTCCATTGGCTTTCCCTTCCCCGCCCAGCGTTAGAACACCTTCGCGAGGGGCTGCGCTGCGTAGCACGTGATCGCCTGGGTCTGAAAAACCACTGAGGACACGCCAGTGGCTCTGTTTGGAGACGGGTGGGGAGATCCGTGTGATTTTAGAACATTTATGATAAATTAAACATAATAAAACAAAACACTTAGGATTCTGACCCCCCCCAGTGTTCTCCGAGGCAGAAAGTCAGAACCCTCAGGGCTTCGGGGTGCCTATCACACTAGAAACAAGTGTCCTCAGGCTCACGCACAGAATGGACCCCAGGTGCTTCTGGGAAAAACAGGAGTGAGTGGGTTTTTGTTTCCTCTAAGGGGGCTGGCTGGTCTAGGGGAGTCTAGCCCAGTGAACCCTCTGCCTAGACCTGTAGGGAATAAAGGGACATCTCACACATCCCAGTCTTAGCATCCGGCTTAGGTTTTAATGAAAGGAACGCTACTTAACTCTGTGCAAGAGTAGGGAATTAATTAGAAACAAATTGGAATTTGGTCTTTTAAAAACAAATCGGTTATCACAGAAGTTGTCCAGTGTGTTAATTGATGTACCAAGTATATTGATTTAAGGCCAACTGTTCGATTAGAATTTTTACTTTTCTCGTTTTCTAGACGTAAAAAGGTAACTGAAATATGCATTAGTTTGAAATGTGTCTGGGAATTGGAAATGCTTCAGAAGCCTGCCCTGAAGCTGCTGCTTCTAGCATGTTCTGTGCTGCAGCCATTTCTGAGCTGCTTTTGGTAGGGGCTCCTGACATTCGTCTGCAGGAGTCCTGCAGGCTGCCTGCTCTGGTCTGTGCTGTCAGCGGGCCTCGCGTGGGTGAGCTCATGGGGCACTGTCACACCTGCAGCAGAGCCCGACACCCTAGTCGTGCTCCACGCACTCTGCTCCTATGTACCTCTTCACGTGACTGTGAAGAGGGCGGCGACACCTTTAGAAACTTTTTGTACTTACCCTCTTGCGTTCCACTGCTAGTCACTGTGTAAGGGGTCAGAGGTGAGTGGCTGACGTTGGGCCTCACAGCGGAGGGTGCAGCAGGCACCACGTAGTGGTCGGAACACCAGTGTGCAGTGGGTCGGGCTGTCCTCAGGAGCGAAGCAGGCAGGTAATGGCTGCCCACGGCACCAGCGGTGTGTGTCGACAGTCTCGGGGGGGCTCTCGGCTGCAACCGAAGTGTCTTCTCGCCACTTCATTAGGAAGGGGCGTCTGTGCCTCAGAGACCAAACGATCTGGGTGGTTGGTGTTACTGGAGTCGTCTGCCCCCTGCACATGCAGAGCCCACTGGAGGTGTAAGGCGGTCACGGAAGGCATTGCTCCTGCTGACACGGACGTTGCCCTTGAAACAGTTGGGCTCCCCAGTTCCCATGCTGCGGTCTGCAGAGGGAGACCCTCCTCTGGAGGGGTTACAAGTCCTGGATACAAGGCTGCTGCCCTGCCCAGCTCGGGGCTGGGCCTGCCCTCTGGGCCCATCAGAAGACAGAGGAGCCGGTGACTTCAGGGTTCCAGGGGCCGCCTCAGGTTGCTTGCTGCACAGAGAAAGGATGCAGTGCCCTGGGTTGGAGCACATCGGGGTGTATGAGTCCCGGGTCAGCAAAAACCACAGAACAGTGGCTCGGAGGATGCTTCTGAGGCGATTTTTAACATCCCAGTACCTGGGCCTTATTTGGATCCTGACTCAAGCAACTAGTTTAATAAGACTCATAACATGAGATGATGGGAGACTTGCACACTGACTAGATGTTTATGGTATTAAGGAATTACTATTAATGTATTTTAGTTCTGATCATGGGATTTCTAGGAAGTTCTGGAGACTTCCGGTCAAGATGGAGGCATAAGTAAACACACTTTGCCACCTTGCACAACTACAGAAAACAAATTACAGCTGGACTTCAAAACAGCACCCAGAACCATTAGCAAATCAAGCTCGGTGGAAGTCTGACAACCAAGGATTTAAAGAAGCCACATTCATCCAGATGGGTAGGAGGGGCAGAGATGGGCAGAGTAGCTCGGAAACTGGGTGTGGCACCTGGTGGCAACGGAACAGGCAGTCCCATGTTCACGTGTGGTAGACATGGATCAGGAGACACACCTTGGGAGCAAAGGGTCCCAGGTCAGACCTCACAGTCCTGGGTGTCAGATCCAGGAAGATAAATCCCCATAACTTCTGGCCATGAAAAGGTTGTTAGGAGGCCCCACGTAAAGGGCCCGCATGGACTTAGGGCTTGGGCAGACCCACCCCTCTGGGTTCACCACCAGTGTCACACCTGGGGGGGCGCCAGGCACATCCGGGGAGACAGTGAGGTGGCTAGAAAGAGGGCGAATGCCAGGCACACCTCCAGCCTCCGGGCAGTGGCATTGTCCCCTCTCTGAGCCCTCGCGCCACATAGGGCCGCAAAGTGGTGAAGTGGGTTGCCCCACCCTGGCGATCACCTAAGGCTCCACCCCACACAATTTGCAGGTCCACTCTTCTATGACAGACCGTCCCACTGAGACAGGGAGTGAAAGCAGCCCCACCAAACACACAGAAACACGGGCCCTGGCTGGTGTAGCTCAGTGGATTGAGCGCGGGCCTGTGAACCACAGGATCGCGGTTTGATTCCCAGTCAGGGCACATGCCTGGGTTGCGGGCCAGTTCCCAGCAGGGGACTCACGAGAGGCAACCATACATTGATATTTCTCTCCTTCCCTTCCCCTCTAAAGATACATAAATAAAATCTTTAAAAAAAGAAAGAAAGAAAAAAGAAACACACGGGGAGGCTGCCAGAATGAGGAGACAAGGAAACATGGCCCACCTGAAAGAAGAGGACCACACCCCAGGAACAACTAAACGAAACGGAGACAAGCAACCTATCAGATGCGGAGTTCATAGCACTGGCCGTCAGGATGCTCAGAGAACTCACGGGGTCCTGCAACCCCACGAAACAACCCAGGCAGAAACCAAGGTTACATGAAGTGAGACAGACAAACCCCCAGGGCGCCGACGGTGGAGGGGATGAAGCCGGGATTCAAATCAACGATTTAGGACGCAAGGAAGGAAAAAGCGTTGAGTCAGAACAGCAGGAAGAAAAAAGTATTAAAAAAAAAAAAAACAAGGATAGTATAAGGACTCTCTGGGAAATCACCAAACATACCGACATTTGAATCATAGGGCTGCCAGAAGGAGAAGAGGAAGAGCAAGAAATTCAAAACTTATTTGAAAAAATAATGAAAGAAATGTCCTTAATTTGGTGAAGGAAATAGACCTACAAGTCCAGGAAGCACTGAGAGTCCCAAACAGGCTGGACCCAAACAGGACCACACCAAGACACATCATAATTAAAATGCCAAAGATTAAAAATAAAGAAAGAATCTTAAAGCAGCGAGAGGAAAGGAGACAGTCACCTACAAGGGAGTGTCCGTCAGACTGTCAGCTGATCTCTCAAAAGAAACCTTGCAGGCAAGAAGGGGCTGGAAAGAAGTATTTGAAGTCATGAAAGGCAAGGACCTATATCTGAGATGACTCTACCCAGCAAAGCTATCATTTAGAATGGAAGGGCAGATAAAGTGTTTGCCAGACAAGGTCAAGTTAAAGGAGTCCATCATCACCAAACCATTATTACATGGAATGTTAAAGGGATTTGTTTAGGAAAAAAGATCAAAACTGTGAACGTTAAAATGACAATCAGGGACTTCTGGCCAAGGTGGAGGTGGAGGTGTAAACACTGTGCCTCCTCACACAACCAGGTTTAAAGACAACAAAGTTTTAGTAACAAAAACGCAACCGAAACACAGAAAATTGAACTGTACGGAAGTCTGACGGCAATGAACTGGTCAGCCAGACCAGTAAGAGGGGCGGAGCCAGAGACTGGTGGTGCAGGGTTGCGAGGGAAAACTTGGCCAGACCGACCCAGGTACACGGGCAGCGGTTGGCAGATGTGAGGTGTGGGGTTGTGACGGGCAGACCCAGTGAGGGTGCAAGGCGGCAGGCTGACTGTGGTCACACATTCACGTGCAGATAAACCAGGCAAAGGAGCGAGCAGTGAGACGGACCACACAGGCAGCAGCAGAGGGAAGCAGCAGAGGGGACTGCCATTGCCCCTCTTGGGCCCCGCCCCCACATACAGCATCACAACCTAGTGACTGAGTTGCCCTGCTCTGGAGAACACTTAGGGCTCTGCCCCTCATACGTAACAGATGTGAACAGACCAAAACATTATGACTCAAAAAGAACTCAAAGCCCCAGAGCCAATAACTCTTAAGTGACCAAGAAATAGCCAATCTATCAGATGCACAGTTCAAAATACTGGTGATCAGGATGTTCACAGAATTGGTTGATTTTAGTCACAAATTAGAGGAACAAATGAAGGCTAAACTGAGTGAAATGAAGGGAAATGCGCAGGAAACCAATAGTGATGGAAAGGAAACTGGGACTCAAATCAAGGGAGTGGACCAGAAGGGAGAAAAAAATGACCAGACAGAAAAGAAGGAAGAAACAAGAATTCCAAAAAAGGAGGAGAGGCTTAGGAACCTCCAGGACATCTTTAAACGTTCCAACATCTGGATTATAGGGGTACCAGAAGGGGGAAAGAAACAATCATGAGTGGAAAACGTATTTGAACAAATAATAAAGGAGAACTTCCCCAGTCTGGCAAAGGAAATAGACTTCCAGGAAATCCAGGAAGCTCAGAGAGTCCCAAAGAAGTTGGACCCAAGGAGGAACACACCAAGGCACATCATAATTACATTAGCCAAGACTAAAATGAAGGAGAGAATCCTGGAAGCAACAAGAGATAAGGGGACAGTCATCTACAAAGGAGTTCCCATCAGACTGTCGCTGATTTCTCAAAAGAGACCTTACAGTCAAGAAGGGGCTGGAAAGAAGTATTCCAAGTCATTAAATCTAAAGACCTACAGCCAAGATTGCTCTATGCAGCAAAGCTTTCATTTAGAATGGAAGGACAGATAAAGTGCTTCTCAGATAAGGTCAAGTTCAAGGAGTTCATCATTACCAAGCCCTTATTCTATGAAATGTTAAAGGGACTTATCTAAGAAGAAGAAGATCAAAAATATGAACAGTGAAAGGACAGCAAACTCACAGTTATTACCAACCACACCTAAAACCAAAGCAACCCAAGAGGACAGCTAGATCAGGAGTGGAACCATAGAAATGAGGATCACATGGAGGGCGAGCAGCAGGGGAGTGGGAGGAGGAGAAGGGGGGAGAAGGTACAGAGAATAAGTAGCATAGATGATAGGTAGAAAATAGGGGGGAGGGCAAGAGTAGTAGGGGAAATACAGAATCCAAAGAACTTGTGACACGTGGACATAAACTACGGGGGGGATGGTGGGGGAGAGAGTGTGCAGGGTGGAGGGGAATGAAGGGGGAAATAGGACAACTATAATGGCTTAATCAATAAAATTTAAAAATGGCAATCAGTACATAAATATCAACAGTTGAATCTAAAAAACTTTGCATATGGCCAGAACAGGAACAGAATCATAAATAAGGAGAACACATGGAGGGTTATCAGCGGGGAAGGGGAAATGGGGAAGAAGGCGCAGGGACTAGGGAGCACAAGCAGTAGGTACAAAATGGACAGGCGGAGGTTAAGAACAGTACAGTAAATGTAGAAGCCAAAGAACTTACATGTATGACCCGTGGACGTGAACTAACGGGAAGGGAGAATGCTGCTGGGAGGTGGGTACTGGGTAGAAGGGGGCAAAGGGGGGAAATTGGGACAACTGCAATAGCATCAATAAAATATATTTTAAAGTAAAGGTACCTTTGACAGTACACTGGGACAGTGAAGTCTTGGATTTGCACCCCTTGGAGGGGGGGCTGACTGCCTGTGGCTGGTGATGGTGGGTGCTCGGTGACGGGAAAATGGGGTTTACCAACCATTTCAGGCTGCTTTATATTTGGGACTTTTTTTTTAAATAAAAATTTAAAGAATTCACTTAAATTTGAGCCGATAAGAGTTGTATAAAAAGCATTTTAAAATGGACGTGTTTTGTGCCTCATTATAAGAAAAGGCGCCCAATTTATATGTGTGTTTTTTCCTTCCCTTTAGGGTATTACAGATCTCTCTACTTGTTAATCAACAGCAGGCTTCCATCAAGTATTGAATATTCCGATTTATCTCGAGTTCCCATTGCAAAGGCGTTGCTAGAGAATGTTCTGAAACCACTGCACTTTACTTACGCCTCCTGTCCAGAGGGCGCCAGGTGAGCGGGGTGATTGCTTTGCTTTGTGGTTTCCGGATCCCTGTCCGTCGCTTTGACTTGGACGCAGGACGCTATCTAAAATAACAGACCCGAGCGTCGAATTTTTAGTTCCTTAATGTGACTCCGTTTAAAGGAAAACGTCCTTTGTCCATCCGGCCTGCACCCTAGCATAGATTCACAGTCCTGAAGACCTGCCTCTTTCCCGGCTTCCCCGTGGCCCGCAGAGGCAGGGACGTGGCTGTGTGTCCCCACGCGTGCAGCTCACTCTGGGCGCTCTGCTTGATACCGGGTGCTGAGCTTCGATTACTTCAACCGAGGATTTGGTGAGCAGCCTGTGTTTTCCCTTCCAGGCGGCAGGTGTTCACGGCCTTCACCGAGGAGTGCTTGGCGGCACCTCTCTCCGAGCAGGTTTTCCACTTCGTGCTGCCCGCGCTGGCTGACGCCCAGGCTGCCTTCCCTTTCGAGCCCTTCCTGGAGGCGCTGCTGTCGGCGGAGAGTGGGCGCTCCAGGCCCCACGGGGGCGCGCCCTGGCTTTTCTACGTTGTCTTAACTGTTGGTGAAAGCTGCCTGGGTACGAACGCCAGACAGGTCCTCCCGAGCCCCGTGTGGGGCACGGCACAGGTCTGTCCGGAGGGGCAGCGCCCGGCAGGGTTGCTGTCGTGGGATCGAGGTTGTGGGACTTTCCTGGGAGGGTGCCGAGGCCACCGAGCTGTCCTGGACGGGCCCCTGTGGAGAGTGCTGACCTGTACTGGCGTCAGGAGTAGACACTTGTCCTAAGGCCACACGGGCTCAGGACTTCAGCACCGAGTGGGGGAGCAGGTGTGCATTCGAGGTTGTCTCCCCCTGTGTTCCAAACGTCAGATGCCCTGGGTCACAGCCCCCACCCCTGCGACACCGCAGCCCACGCGTCGGCATCGCAGTAGGTGCCGGTCAGCCACGCCAGTCCAAGCATAAGACAGGGACGGCGGTTTTGCAGCCTGTCGGATTGCCAGTAACAAACTGCTGTCATCGACTGTTTCCCAAAGGGACCCTCTCTGAGGAAGGCCTGCTGGTGTACCTGCGTGTGCTGCAGACTTTCCTGTCCCAGCTGCCGGTGGCGCCCGCCCGTTCCAGCGGTCAGGACTCGGCCAGCGACTCCGAGGACGACAGTGCCGAGGCGGAGCAGCAGAGGGGCGCGCCGGTGAGCTCGGGCCGGAGCCGCCCCCACAGCACCGTTGGGCTCCCAGCGGTCCCTGGCTGTTGGGGGTGGTGCGTGGAGCGCTGCCCCCATGGCCCTCCTCCCTTCCCCCCTTCCCCAGAGGTCCCCACCTGGTGACAAGAAGGCCACATGCGTGTTTGGGGGCACGCGATGCGGCGTGGCGCCTGGTTTCCGTGCAGAATGGGGTGGTTCGGCATGTCAGGTCATGGCCAGGGACCTCATCCTGGGTGGGAGCCGGCTTGGTGAGCGGGCCCTTCCCCGCCCTCGGCCAGGCGTCTGTTTCCAGAGAGCTCTTGGTGACCGTGCTCGTCCGCGCAGCTCACCCCTTCAGGGGACGTGCAGCGTGCAGCGGTGGCTGTGGGCAGTGCGGTCCCTCATTCAGTCCTCATTCTGGGATGAGGCCGGCCCCCCAGCGCCACCCCCCTCCAGTGGCAGCCCCTGTGAGGGGAGGCAGCTGGGTTCCTTTCTTGCCTTACCTGGTGAGCGCCAGGCAGTGTCTTCTGGTCGTTCTTTGCCAGCGCTGCAGACGGCCAGTGTTGGGGTTTGTTTTACGAGGAACCAGAAATGCGCTGCTGCCATCGTCTCCCGTTTCGTCCCTGGCGTCAGTTCCTGGGTGTGTTCTGGGCTTTCTCTTCGTGGGACTTCCTTCCGGTCTTCTTCGTGGTTCCTTTTCCATTGCCACTTATCCCCTCTGTACCCCGCTCCCTGCCGTGTGTTTTCAGGGGAAAATGCCGTGCATTGTACACACACACACACACACAGCGTGTGTCTGTCTCACTGAAGTGGTGTGCTCTTCTGCTCTCTCACACCTGGAACGGCTTTAGTAGGTTCTCAGTGATCTCTTCTTCGGTTACTGTGGGGTCTCATCTCGGGAGGGGTGCAGGGCTTGGGGGCCAGGTTTCCAGGGAAGTCAGTCCTCAGGGTGGGGTGGGGTGGGAGGGCGTGGGCTTGCTTCGGGGAGCGGCTCTGGCCACACCCTGACTCTGCAGCCCCAGAAGCGGGCTGCAATGTGGGGTCACGAGAGAACTGGTGCCCTGCGGCCGGGTGTGAATAGAGCCTTCATTCTAGAAGACAGGTTTGAACACTCAGTGGCCTTGAGGATCTGTGGAGTTACGGGGTGTCTGCAGTCCCCCGTGTACCTGCTATCTGTGTGAAGGAGGGGCTGAGGCAGAGACTGGGGCCTTCCCCTCTGGGGACACAGATGGGGCGCGGATTGTGACCGGGAGCTTGGCTCCCCTGCTGTGCTCACACCTGTGGTGTTCCACAGGGCGGCGGGAGGGGTGTTGACGTCCACGGGAATTCACTGTCCATGCGCAGCCCGGACTGCGGTCCCGACGTGTCTCGTTCTGTGCATCTCCTCCAGAGTCTAGTTTGCCAGCTGGAATGTGTCGCTTTAGTCTCTAGAACAATGTTTCGTTGGTAGGCGATTGCAAGTTACATAAGTATGTTATCCCAGTTTTCAAACAGTGCAGTTTCCTGTGTCTCTTTGTGTTTACTTGTGTGCATGTGCACAGCCACACGTGAAAATGCGTGTGTCTTTGATTAGTGTCCCAAATCAGCAAACTGTAGAGCATTAGCTCAGGTTTTATTCAGTGAATCAGATCTTCTAGAGAATTAAGATATGAAATAACAGGTTTATGTAGTTCATTTAATTGTTTTAAATGTTCTGTGATAGCCCACTCTGCTTAAACGACCACTCGGGACAATTTGCAGTGGGAATTCTTCAGTCATGAAGTGCTCTCACAGACACAAGTTTAGTGCGGCACGCTCTAAAAATAGGGGACGAGCTTCTCTCAAAGTGGGGACACCGCAGCCACTGGCCATGTGGTGGCACACTGGGTGCAGCTGCTGCCCACTCTAGATCTTAGGTTTCTGTGGGGGGGACACTGCGCTGTGGCCTGGGGAGTTTGGGGTGATGCCTGCCCTGCGCTTTGGCTGGAGGAAAAAGGAGACCCTCCGTGGGTGTGGTGGACAGGCGAGCCCCCACAGAGCACCCCTAACCCGCGGCCGCTCCCGGTGTGTTTCAGGCGGACGGACGGCTGTCGTTGCCCTACATAGCGGAGGAGTGTCTGAGGAAGCTGGACACGAAGCCGCAGACGAACGCACTGCTCAGCCTGGTGTGGCGGGACTCGGCCAGCGAGGAGGCCTTCACGCTCATGGCCTGCGTCTGCCACACGCTTCTGGTGCAACAGCGCATGATGGTGCCCCGCGTCAGGCACGTGCCCGGCCGTGGGGTCCTCGTCCCCCGCCTGTACTCTGCTTTCCAGTCTGCGTCCGTGGGGCAGGACCCAGGGCCGCTTCTGCCTGAGCGTTTCGTGGAGAACAAGTCAGGTTTCTCTCCCGAACCTGCGAGCCCCACCCGTGAGCTCTGAGGTGCCCTGGGACGTGGGAGCAGGCGGAGGCGGCCAGCCTCTGCTGCGTCTCAGGCACGGAGGGGTCTGGAAGCCAGGAGGGCACCTGCGGTGACAGCCAATGGCGTTGTGCCTCTCTAGGCCCATTCCGTAGTCTCTGCTCTGTTGTCTGAGCACCCGGGCCGTGTACCCTGCTGGTCCCCATTGAGGTCTGCAAATGCCCGTGCCTGACGTCACCTTCAGCATTTTTCCCTGTTTCAAGTGACAGTTTAGCAGTTTCTTAGGAGTTTAACAGAAAAACACATACAGAGCGTAGCACAGGGTGACTGCAGGTCCGCCGGGAGCTGGGGGACGGAGGAGGGGCTGCCGGATGGCCCTGGTGGCAGCAGGCCTTGCACTGTGCCCACTGACTGAGGCTGCTTCTGAGAACTGCTCGCCCACAGGGTGGTGAGGGCTGCTGCTTTGTCCTCTGACGTGCGCTGTGGGGGGCCCTCGTTGGCCGAAGCTGCCTCTTTACCTGAGGGCGGCCTCCACGAGGCGCTGTCCAGGCCACTGGTGTTCGTCACCATGGAGGAGGTCGGGTGCCGAGGCAGAGGTCCTCCTGGGCGGGGAGCTCTCAGGCCACTGGGTGAGAGAGAGCAGGCTGGGGACCTGGGGGGCACCCGTCTCTGCTGTGGTCGGTGGCCACCTGCTCTGGGCTGCTGGGCCCGGCACCTGCTCCCTGCAGGATGCACTCCAGGGGCGGTAGGCATGCCAGGGTTTAGTGTCCAGAGTGTTTTCAGGGGTCACGACATAGCAGACAGGCCTCCTTCCGTGTTTAAAGGGTTCCGACCGCTTCCAAGTCTTTGGAAAAGGTGACTGAAACAGGCGGCCATATAGGCTGGTGCCTCGCCCTGTGATCCCCCCAGGCTCCATCCAGCCCCTCCCATTTCCGGTGGGGCTTTGCAGTGTGGTGCATTCCGTGTGGACTGTCGGGCTGTGTGAAGGGACACAGAGCAGTTTCCAAGGCACCTGTTCAGGTAAGGGAAGGAGGAGAGAGGACAGGGAACAGTCGCCCCTCCCCTGTCAGGAAGAGGGAGGAGTAAGAACGAGTGGTGGTTACTGTTCACGCTGCTGTGCTCGGTAGCTTCGCTCTTCACTGAAAGGTCCACCAGTTTGTCCATGGGGACGCCCCCAGGCCACCGGCAGCTCGCTGCTCAGCCTTGCCCCCAAGTCCCTGGCTCCCTCTTGTACGCCTGGCCCCTCCACAGACCCCGTGCTGGTGACTCTGCCCTGACTCTGGGCGCCTCCGAGGCTTCCTGTGCTGGCCTTGGTCTGTGTGTCCGTGTGTCCTGAACATGGTCGACTTCCCTCTCTGCTCCCTGTCCTAGTGCCTTCCTGCCCCGCAGGCACTCTGGGCAGTCTCGCTCCTGTGAGGGTCTTCGGCCCCTGTCGAGCTCCGCACCCAGCCCAGCGGCTGTGGGGCCTGTTCTCAGACCCTGTGTGCTGCCCAGGCCTGGCCGGCCTCTTTCCTCGAGCCAGGGTCCTGCTGGCCCATCTTTTAGGAAGTCGCTGGCGAACCAGGGCTGCTGTGCTCCGGTTAGATTGGAGTGCACGCCCTGTTCCTTGGTTCCGCTCGCCACGTCCCACCAGCTGGGCGGTCCGTGTGATGGGCAGTCCGTGTGACCGTGGCCCTGCCCACGTTGTTCTGCCTGCCCTTGGGCACCAGACGGGGAGTGCTGCACTGTGTGTCAGGGTTTGCCAGACCGGAGTGTCAAACAGTGTCACCCTGATTCTGTCCGTCTTGCTTCAACGTTGCCCAGGCATCCCCCTGGCATTTGGGGGATGCTCCCTGGCACTGGGGTGCCTCTCTCGTGACATGTGGCCACGGGGTGCAGGGGCTTCCTGGATCCCAGGTGCAACCCCCTGCCTCTCCCCTTCCTTCCGCTCTAGTCTCTGTCCAAGACGCACCGCCCTCCTCTCGCCACCCTTCTCGGCCGACCAGTCTGCAGGTTCGAGCCACGGCCACTGCCTTTCGGAAGCTTTCCTGAGTCTGGGGGCTGGGGCTTCTCCCCACGGCCCCATGCAGTGCCCGCTGTGGGGGTGGCGTTCACACCTAGGGGGCCGGGTAGGTGGGCCTGCCCTTGGAGGCTCGGCTCTCTTGTTCTGGCGTCTGAAAACTTTGAAGCAGAACTTGGAAGGCAGTGTTTTGGGGTCAGAGCGGTTGGCAGTACCGTTCGCCTACAGTCTCCAGCTTTATCACAGGGAGTGCTTGATTTTTCCGCCAGAAATACGTGGGACGAGGCAGCCTGCTCGTGTGCGCCCTCTGTTGATCCCCGAGGTGCACACAGGCGTGCACCTCCCGCCTGCCCTGCCATGGGAGTCCCATCATCCTTCGGGATAGAAGGGTTGTGCAGGCGGATTCTGTGGGGAGAAGTAACCATCCACTGTGCTGCACGGTTGTGTTTAAATGTTCGTGTTATTGTAAACAAGTTTTACAGTGTTGTAGCAAAATACTGAGGAGGTAGCTAACTACAGGGAGAAACATTTGGATTTTTGCCTGTGGTTTTGTTTGCTTTTATTATCGCTGATGTTTTTGGTATAACCAGTAGGTTTAATGCGCTACTGATTCATATTGAAGTGGGCATTCTCTCGCCCTGGTCGGTGTGGCTCAGTTGGTTGGAGCATCAACCCGTAACCAAAAGGCTGTGGGTTCGATCCCCGACCAGTGCGCACACCTGGGTTGTGCTCTGATCCCGGTCAGGGTGTGTCCCGGAGACAACCGGTGATGCTTCTCTGTCATTCCTGCTTCCCTTCTCCAACCCCCCGCCCTCTTGCTCTCTCAAAAGCAGTGAAAAAATGTTCTCAAGTGAGGGTAAGACTTTTTTAACGTTCCCCCACTCGGCGGTGCCACTGCCGAGTCCGTTCGGGGTTTGTGTGGAGGAGGAGCTGGCACAGTCGCTGGGGCATGAGCCCGGGGTTCGGCGGGGGCTGCCCCAGCACGCTCAGCTCCGTCCCTGGTGGTGAGTTCCAGACCTCCCAGAACTTGGCAGGTGTGGGTGACTAGTCATGTCCTAGGACGTGCAGGGGATCCCAGGAAAGGCCTACATGAGGGCTGTCGGCGGCTCCCGCAGTTGGCCTGTGCGAAAGCCAGTGTTCGGAACTGGCAGGGGAAGGTGGCTGCGGGAAGTCCCCGGAGGCCAGGGTCGCCTCCCTGCTGCCTGACCCCGAAGCCCGAGTGCAGGCCCGTTCCCAGGAAGCCTCGGGGCAGGGAAGGGCGGCTGGCTGCTGGGGCCGGGGCGCTCGTTGAGCACAGCCGTGTGTCTGAAGCCTCGCGTCCGGTCCGGGCCCGAGTTGGTGGGGAAAAGTGTTTGTCAGGAGCGAGTGGCCTCCAGCTGAGATGTGTCGTACAGTTCTTACCGTCACGAAGGGAGTTCAGAATTTGCTTTCCTCTCGAGTGGTGGTGCGAGTGTTGCTGTTGCCAGCACAGTGGCCGTGTGGCAGGGGGCCTCCAAGGAGCTGGCGGGTGCCGGAGACCCCTCTGTGCGCAGGGTGTCCAGCACGCCTTGCTGGGCCCTCCCAGGCGGCCGGAAGGCCAGCTTCTCCACTGCCTCTGGCATGTTCCTCGGTGGTCCCTGCAGGCAGCGGCCTGGTCACGGCCAGGCAGCCCACAGGGCAGCCCCTCACCTGTCCTGGCAACTTGGGTGCAGGTTCAACGCCCCATGCAGTGGTCTGCTGAGTGACTCACTCAGGGAGCGTTGTGTGTCCAAGCACAGTCCGGGCAGTGTGTCCCCCTGCAGTGGCCTCTCGGGGGTGGGAAGGCATGCCAGGGGGTGTGGGGGCACCATGTCCACCCTCATCCACAGGCCCCCGTGTGAGCGTGCGTGCCAGCCTTTGCTCGCCTCCCTCCCAGGCCAGCGGGCCGGCATTGCCAGTGTCCTGTCTCCTTGGTGGTGGCTGCAGGAGCGGGTGCGCCTGTGGCGCTGTGTGATTGCCCAGACTTTGCAGGTGTTGGACTGTAGTGTTTACGTTTAGCATAACTTGACGGAATCTTGGTGTTAGTAAAAATATACTAGATAACACGTTTTTAAGACAATCTCTCAACTGCAGAGAAAGGAGGCAAGAAATGTTACCCTCCAGAACTCTCTTGTGGTGAAAGTTCGTATTTTTCATGCATTTTTCTCACTCTGTTCCCTGCGTAGCCGTTTGTCACCCTCCTAGTGTGTAAAGCCTGGGAAAGGCAGGAGAACCAACACTGGGGCCCACTCCCAGGTCGGGTGAGCGGGGTCTCCCGCCACGGGCTTTCGGGAGGGGGGTGGCTTCCCTGCCGCACCCGCCCCATTGCGCCAGGGTTTTTCTTGGCGGGGCTTGTTTCATTCATCTCTTGTAACTTGCTGTGTCATTTGTTACATTTTAAAATTATTCCAGTGACTTTAAGAAGTTTTTTCAGCTTGGTTTTGAGACCCGCCCAGTTGGGGCCTGTGGGTCGTGTGGTGTTGCCACTTTGTCCCAATGTGTGCATGGGGTGGACACACACTCCACGCAGAGCTGCCCCTCACGTGTTGGAGCCAGGGAGGCCTTGGAATGGAAGCAGTTCAGCCTCCTTTTTCGCTGTGGAAACATGCCCTGGCCTTCGAAGAGCAGGGCAGCTGGGTGACCTCGTAGGTTCTCCCCAGCCTAAGGCTTCGAGGCTGTTGTAGGGAATTTAAAGCAGGAGGGGTCAAGCCCCGTTGGCTCCTGCCCTGGCCCTGGCCCACCACGCCTCAGCCTCGCCAACTCCCGCGCCTCTGAGGTCGCCCGCCGTGCACCGCTCCTCTGAGGGTGGCACTGGGACTGCAGAGCGCAGGGGGGCGGGGTGGGGGGCTCACTGTTCCCTAGTGCCCTGTGGAAGTGGCGTTCTGCAGAAGCGTTTCCAACCTTCAGAACATCTTTTACAGAGTTGAGGTAATTGGTAGATTTTATTCAACATTAAGGTCATTTCTATGTGCGTGTTTCCAGAATTGTGACTGCAAGTCAGATGCTGAGTGGTGAAGGTTTTGAAAGCGCGTGTTAGTGGTGGCAGCGTTAGCAGTGCCTCCCGCCACAGTGCGTGGACGGGTGCCTTGCAGTGTGCACTTGGGGGAGGAGTTCTGCTCTTGCTTCCCGGGAGCGCTCTGGCCGGCGCAGGCTCACGCACCGTGGCGGGTGGTGGGTGTTGCTGGTGCGGGTGCAGACGTCTCCCACACGGCTCGTGTCCTCGGCGTAGCGCACTTCTGAAGCAATGTGTTGAATGAGTGTTTGCTGACTCTTATCTCCCCTTCCTTTTTTAGGCTTCTCTACAGCTTAGCCTTTAATGCCAGGTTTCTGAGGCACCTTTGGGTTCTCATATCGTCAATGACCACACGGATGATCACAGGGTATGTGGTGCACGCGGACTTATAAACTGAGCTTAAGGACGTGGGACGCGGCGGCCTCGTTAAAACCCTGTAAGGTATTCTTGAGCACTGTTCCTCCTGGTCACTGCCTGTTGGAAGTTGCATTTACACGGCCTCCGTGTCACGGGGGAAACACTGCCCGTCTTAGGGGGTTTGTATGCGGTACTAGGAGTGTGGCTTTATCTGAGGGTAAGCTTGTTTCTAGAATTCTGCTCATTTCGGGAAATGGCAGACTTGAAAATGCCTTTGCTCCACATGACTTTCCTTTGCTTTTGATAAATAAAGTGCAGATTTGAAGCACATTTAAGACAGTACACAAGCAGTAAAAGATGTCAAATGTTGTAGAAGTGGGTTTTTTTAAACGTTGTGCTAAAATAACGTGGTCTTGCTTCTCCGAGTCACTGTGAAACGTGAAGGCGAGAGCCTTTGCTGCACTCGTTTTAGTCGAGTGCTAAGCAGGGCACTGAGTACCCGTGTTGCCTGGCCCCTCGGACCCCGCACGCTGTCACACAGAAAGAAAGAGGCCGTGTGTGACTCAGCTGACTGGGGACTAAGCCTGAGAACGCAGCTGTGAGTGCAGCTTACGCTTGAGAGACCACCGTGCCGCGGTGGGGTCGCCCGCTGGGAGCCTGCCTAGCTGGAACCAGGAGGCTCGGCTCAGTTTTAGGGCAAGACTTTGAAAAGAAGAGTTTCTTTTTGGATTTTGGCTTTTTCCTTTTTGGGAGACAAGCTGAAAAAAGGCAGTTTTGGTGGGTGAGGGTGGGGTCTGCAGTGCGAGTGGGTGCGCAGCATGTCGGTGTCGGGCAGTGCGGGAAGTCCCGGCGCCTCCCACTCTGGGTGTGGGGTGCTGAGGCGGCCCTGGGTCTGTGCCTGAGCATTGGTGACAGCCCGCCCTGCGGGGGACGCTGTGTCCAGGTCAGCTGCACAGGCCACTCTTACTATTGGGGTCTGCTGTTCATACAGCGTGGCTCTGGGGTCCTGGGCTGGCTGAAAGGTCCGCAGCGTCTCTCGACCCGCGACTCCGGTGGCAGCCATCCTCCACGTCTTCTGGAGGCATCGGTTAGGCTACGCCATGGCGGCTGTCGGTGCACGTTGTTAAAAACCTCACCAGAACTGAAGAAGGGTTGTGCAGCCCTTTCGATGTTGAAGCTGGAAGAAAACACACAACGTGTCTAGTTTAAGCAAGGCAGAAATGCAGGGAAAGATCCATGCGGTGTGCGGAGAAGGTGCCGCGACTGAGTGGACGTGTCCAAAGAGGTTTGCGGAGTTTCTTGGTGCAGTGCAGGTTCTGTCCAAATGATCTTTTGCTGCGGGGGTGGGGGCCATGCTCTGGGAGGCGGTTAGCAGCACCCTGGCCTCTCCCCCCGGGAAGCCGGCAGTGGGAGACAGCCGGCTCACTCAGAATATCCACGTCAGCGAGGTTGTTGGTGAAAATGAAAAGGGCTTCTCTCTGTCTTTTGGAAAACTAAACAGACTGTTTGGCCGGCCTGCTGCTTTCGGGGAGCGGGGGTTCTAGTGGCACCACTGCCGCTGAGGAGCCCCCAGCACCCCTGCGGCAGGGACTGGGAGAGGCCTGGGCGGCTTCCTTCGCTGGCCTTCGTTTTCGAGGGAGGGGAAGCCTCAGGCTGAGTTGTGCTTTTGGTGCCGGCCTGGGCTTTCCCAGGGGACAGGTTCTTTGAGGCAGGGGCGGGCTGGGGGCCCGTGGGACAGGAATTAGCAGCAAAGCCGGGCCGCCTGTGTGCTCGTGACGCTGCCTCGTGCTGAGGAAGCAGAGTCACGGCATGGGAGAGGCTGTTTAAAAACTCACTGGTTTTAAAAAGCCAGCGTGAAGATTTGAGTTTTGTTTTCCATGTTTAACTTGTTAAAGCGGAGTGCCTCAGAGAACCCTGACATGTGTCCTCATTGGGACAGAAGGCCTGATCTCCGAGTGGCGCTGAGTCTGACTTGGAGACATGCACGGCTAGGACCTCAGAGCTGTGCTGGGTGGAAGGGAAGCTGGAGGCGGGGGCTGAGGGCACAGGCTCTGGTCCTCCCCGGGCCTGGGGCGCAGGGGCAGGCGGAGGCACGCGGGGCTGGCCGGTCTCTGCCTCCCACCAGGCGCCCACGGGAGCGGCCTCTGCTGGAGGGGCGAGCTGCACGGTCCTCTGGCCCCGAGGCTGGCTGGGTCCTGGCTGGACTCCCCTCAGCAGGGTGGCTGCCCTGTGGGCCCGTCCCCCATGTCTTTCCACGTAGGCACCAGCAGCGGGGAGGACTCTCGGCAGGTAGAGTAGGAAGTGCTCTTAAAACTTTTGAGGCCGGAGCCTGTTCGGTAGGAGTGTCCGCAGGAGGAAGAG